>NC_140089.1:24258938-25458938 GCF_964237585.1 Gallinula chloropus
GTTGTTATTATATCCATTTTCTGTCTTATTTAAGTGTCTTTAACTCAACCCACGTTTTACCTTTTTTTCCCTTTTTGATTCTTTCCCCCCCCCCCCCCCCCCATCCCAGTGGTGAGGGGGAGTGAGAAAACAGTTGCATGGTTGTTTTAGGTACCAGCTTGGTTAAAGCATAACAGTGAGGAGAAAGTAATTTAAAAATCACTGTATTGAGTAATATGGAAATTTATTCAGAGATAAGCTTGTAAAATCTAGAATAGTAGCTAAAGAAAGGAACTACCTATTTGGGCCAGCTCTACAGATTTTTCTGTGGAGACGCCCCCTCCTACCCCCTTTTTCCCCCAGCTCCCCCAACCTGAATGACTGAGTGGCAGTAGTAATCTCCCCATGAAGAAACTGAATGGAGGTATTTTTCAGGCTGTCATTTGCAGAGTCCTTGGTCAGAGCTCAGTCCTCTCAAGACTGTATTTTGTGGTCTGAAATAAAGGAAAAGCTTTTACACCAGGAAGAAATGGAAAGTCTTTTAAACAGACTGGCAAAAATCAATTGGGTTACTTCACATTCCTCATGCCTAGCACAAAATTTATGACATCCTCCCCCACCGTAACTATGCCTTAATAACAATAGCTCTAGGAATCTGGAAAAAGTGGACTTTATAATAATATGTCCTGGGGAAAAAAAGAGAGAAAACTAAGAATCTGAAAAATGGCACGAACTAGCCTTCTTGATGTGTTGAAAGTATTTATGCATTATAATTTCTGTGATTAAGAGATCTTTCACTGCTATCTCAAGTTATTTATTGTAACGTAGAAGTATGTATAAGAATAAAAGTCTCTTCCCATAGTGACACATTTCCTCCATTTACTAAGCCATGAACTAGTTTCCACTCATTTTTTATAAGGTATAATTAAATATAAGCAGAATTTGGCCAGATTTCTATCCAAATGGTTTAAGTTGGTGTTTCTAATTAACATAACCATGGGGTTTATATCTCTATTGGTGTACTAATATTTCTAGTGTCAGGACAGGGCTATCCCACATTCCATATGTAAGCAAAACTCCCAGTGAAGCCACAAAAGGTTTTTCTTTATAATAACAGTGGGAAGGAACCAGTTGCCAGAACAAACCCAGACTAAATCCACATATTGTATCTGTTACTTGACTGCAGTAGCACTGGAGGAGAAAATTAGGAAACTTTACACTATATAGAAAGTGTTACTTGAAACTTGAAAAACTTTCTATGTGTTTTTCGAGACTGACACAAGATGAAATTGGAATTCTACCTAATTCTATGTCATTTCATAACAAAACCGTATCTTTTCTAGAAGTAATCATTGTAGTGTTTACAGCAAAACGGCACCAAGTGTAAGTGTGCAGATGCTGATGCTGGAAAAGACCCAAAGCTGAATGATATCAATGAGCCCCACAGGGCATTCCAGTTACACTTCAAGTAAAACCAAATTGATTGATGCTATTAGTTTCTCTTCCAGCTGTTTGCATGCAGGAAAATGTTTACTTAGAAAATTTTGCTAAGCTATATTATTAATGATTTTGCAAGTTATATGCAATTGCTCCTGCCCCATAGACAGCATCTTACATCCATTAAAATACTACTGAAAACATTAAAACGAAGGCTTTAAGGGAGCTCTCCTGTAACATATAGGAAGTGTTTAATTTTACTTTTATAGAAGGAACTCAGTTTTACAGTCTTGTATATGTACAAAATCTCAGTCACTTTCATTGCTTCAAAAGCACAATATGGCTGTGAACATGTTCATTTAAGAGATTTTAAGCACAGATAAACTCACATGGGCACGTGTACTCTTCCACAGAATAAAAAATGTTTTCTAAAATCTTAGCAATTTTCACTATAAATGCTTTTCCATATATAACTATTACCAAGACAATAATATAATGAGGCAGGTCAGATTACTGTAACTCAGACCAAGGACTAAAGAAATAAACATATGGAAGAGAGAACATTTTAATCATATGAATCAATTCAGAGAAATAAATGGAAATTCTTAAATGAAGAAACTGGAGTGCAGAGAACTATATAACAGGTTCAAAAATCAAAAGTAGGAAAAAAATCACAGCTCAGGTCTTAATGAAATTTAAAATGTATGTGAAAGGAAGTGCAAAAGCCCTTGCAATTCAGAAGTATTCCTGCTGCTCAGCCAAACACATTTTCCGTTTTTTTGCGCCTTAAATACTCATTTCCAAGTGCATCTACCAGAGTCAATTTCATCTTTGAATCTACATTTGCAAGTGCAACATGCTTTATGTGACTCTAAGTTCTGCATATTTAAAAAACAAAAAGTTATGTTCAGTTGTAAAAATCAGCTGTTAAACTGCACTATATGCATGCACACAGACACATGTCTCAAGTTGAAAAGAACAAATAAGGTATATTTGGCAAAGATCAGCATGAGGATAAGTAATGATATTAAATGAACTTTCTTATTAAATACTTACACACAGAAACTTGCATTGAAACAGAGAGATCAGCTACAGCTAGGAAAACAAGGGATATTTTCGAACTTTTGCCATGTTTTTAATCACTCTATGTTCAAAGATTTGTTTAAAGAGTACAGAAAGATTTCTGAAATCTTTTAAAGATTTAAGAAATGCAAATCTCATCCATCATAACATTTGCAGTTTCCAGTGCCATCACCTGAGGTCATTTGTCAAGCATGCTTGGTATCTTGAGTATAAGCTTGCCTTTAATAGGCCAAAGGAGTTAAAAAATTAAGCTTAAGCTCACAACAGATATAACAGTTTGTTTTATTTTTCCCTAGTCCAGTAAAACAATTCAGCTGAGCAGTACAAGTTAAGCTTTATGGATATAATGCACCCTCCTTTCACTGCTCAATCACACCTCCTTTTAGAATGATGTGGAAATATCCCATCCAAAGGCATATGAGCTCAGGTTTCTTCCTGTCTGGTGAATTGCATGCAGTCTTTCCTTCAGAGCAATTTTCCAGGTTATCTCTGGTTGTCAGGAATGCACCTCACATGGACTTGCATTGCTGTGACAAAATTCTCCACTTTGTCCCAGCCCAGACTCTATTTTGACCCAAGAGTACAGAAAATAAGTTATGGCTAAGAAACACAGGTTACATCTCTCCCATTGGTCAGTGTGACAGAGTACCTCCTTCCATAATAATTAGGATATCTTGTTGCTGACAAAAATCTGGGATTTGTTCTAAAATGTTAAGTACAATCACATAAACATTGTGACCAGTTTTGAACTCATTAGTACAGAAAAAATACTAGTAAACCAGAGTGAGCTCAACAGAGGAGGCCAGGGCTGGAGCACCCACCCTATGAGGAAATGTTGAGGGATCAGGGCTATTTCAACCCAGAAGGAAGCAATGGTGGGGGCACTAAACAGTACCTATGAGGAGCTGTCAAGTAGCCAGAGCTGGGCTTTTCTCAGAAGGGCACAGTAGGAGGGTGTTCATCACCTTTTTCTTAGAGAGGGGGAGGAGAGGAGGAGAAGAACAATAATTTTGGTTGGAAGAGACCTATAACCATCACCTAGCCCCACTGCCTGACCACTTCAGGGATGATCAAGTTAAATGAAACATGTTATCAAAGGTGTTGCCCAAATGCCTCTTAAATACTGACAGGAATTACAAAAAAAAAAAAAAAAACCCAAAACCACCCAAACCAAAACCCAAACAAATTAGTAAGCTAATTCAAGATGAATATCAAGAAAGATATCTTGGCTGAACTGGTACATAGCGTATCTTCACTGAAGACATTAGGAAATTGCTCCTAACTCCAGTATAGGTAAGACTATATTCTTGGCTCTGGAGAGGAGACATCTAGGATTCTACTGCTTAAGACTTTTAAACCTGATACATATGGTGTACATACATATGATACATCTCTAACCTGTCACTAGGCAAATATGTTAATTGACAAACACTTTTGCCTAATTGGCTGATGACATTCTCTGTACTGCGCACATCAAGGAATCTGAAACTAGAAAAATAGCTTCCATGGAAACTTGTACATGGGATGTAAGCAATAAAGTGACCTGTATCGAACCTTTTAAAGTTAATGGGAAACTAAGGTGGAGATGAAAATGGTGCACATTTTTAACAGGATCCATTGGTATTTAGAATCCAGAATAACTTCTGGTTTTGTCCTGCAAATCTGATAGAACTTGCTACCCCTAGCTTGACTTCTGGAAAGAGATGACTATAAAATTAAAAAAAAAAAAAAAAAAACACGCTGATGTCTGTAACTTAAATTATCAGCCTCTGCCCCGACAACTATAAGCTTTAGGGCCCTCTATTAAATAGCATTATGACTGCTACTGGCAGCTTGAACGCATACCACAGAAATTTCTCATAATAAAAGATATTGTATTCACTACATGTGACTGCTGTAGATCCAATCACAAGCCCATTTACAAATGTCTTCTCGGAGCAGCTGTAAAATTAGGTCAGCAGAGCACTTATGACTGGCTACATCAGTCACGTAGGACTTCAGCTGCTTCTCCTGGCAATCAGATTTACTTGACTTCTTCACAGAGATGCCGCTTTTTGATAAATAAGAGGTTTGGTGTTAACATAGCTTGAAATAGCTAGCCATAATTAACATTACCTTGTAATTAAGACCACAGTTACTGATTACTCTTAAAGGTAAAGCTTTTAATGCAGTTAATCAAGATTAGCCCTCTTAAAAAGCTGTCAGTATTTTCCCTCAATTCTTCTATGCAGCAGGAGACGATGGTAACTTTTAAGATCTTTTCCTTTCCAAACCACTGAAGTAGCAAGCAAAAGGTCTCTGGGTTTGATGACTGTGGCTGAAGCAATCAAAATGATACTCAAATTACCTGACCATGTTTACAAATGACTGCGATGGTCCTTTTTAACACGGAGAGGCCACCATGTGTTGCAGTCACTGTTTGTGAATCTGTCTCCCCGATTAGTCAGTGCTCTCTGTAATAGCCCTGATAGCACTGAACATATGTTGTGGGAAAATGCTGTCAAGCAAAAAGCCAAGCTAATCTCATCTATCTCTGTCACCTTTAATATGTATACTTACTTTTTCAGATTTTTTTTTTAATAGGAAAATAGCAGATTTGAATCATACTAATTCTTCAAGTGTTTTCAAACCTGAATAAAGCAATCTATTGAATTTAAAATAACATTAATGGAATCATTAGGAAATGACCAGACTTGGTGCTCAATTTAAATTCAAGGCATAGACTAGCACAGATAATCATTAGCCATACCTAATTAAACAATGCACATGTAACTGAGACACTGAGCAAGAAAGCAAAATGTAGTTCGTCACATATACAAATATCATTATGTGTATATGTACACAAGCACAATCAGAGACTTGAAATTTACTGTATCTCGTCGGAAGAATTTCAATGTTTGCATGTGAACAGTATGTTTTATTTCCCCTGTAGTTTCAAATCTCAAAGACCCTTTAATGGTGTATTTATTGCTTGCATATCTATAACCTAGAGACCACATGGAAAGGTAGCTAGAATGGAAACTTATAAAAGAACGCTATATCACAGGTTTTATTCTTTTTTGCACAGCTGCATTATTCCAGATATAATGTATATTTTATATAGAGGAATTACTTTCTTTTAAGGCAAATAATGGTTTTTAGAGAGACATGATTTTTCAGCGGTGCCTCTGCTAAAACATCTTCATAAATAATGTCACATCTCCTGATTTTATTACAAGAAAAAAGGACAATTATGCAGTAATGCATCGGATACACAAGTTCATTCATGTGTAACAGCCACTGCCATGTTATACTGAATCATCTGGCAGGGTCAACATTCTTCTAAATTAATTACAGCCATTTAGCAATAACAATAAGTGTAGTAGCCTACAATGTACTTTGCTCTGTCTGTGCTGCCTGTGCGGAAATGTTGCTGCTTCAGATGGCTGTTATGCAATTCATTTCTGAACACACGGCTTGTACTTCACTACCCTCTTATTATTCAAGTCATGCTTACAATTCATGAGAGACTGAGCTTAGACCAACAGACCAATACTCAACACTGATTTTATAATGTAGCTCAAGCCAAATGTCAATAATAAGCATATGAGGAAAAAATCTAAAATCTTCTATTCCTCTAGAGCTGCTAAATTCTATATGCAACTAAATGTACAGCAGATGTTAAACATGATTAGAGCGCACGCTCACTGCTAATGTTTGTGAGTAATGAGAACCTTATGAAAAGTTAAGATACAAAACAAGTAAAGAAAATTACTCATCTCTAAACCTCTCTCCCCTCCCCCAGTGAGATCACATCTGATAGACTTCCTGCCTTGTTTTGCACTGGAAGTGCAAGTAAGAATCTATAATGTATTTCTTTCAAAATTATTATTATTATGATAACTATACTAGGCTTCTTTAACAAGTAAAAATTAAATTGAAAAACCACATTGCTAGCTCGAAAACATTCTAAGTATGCTGTCAAAGACACAAAAATACATTTAGATCCCCAAATCTTTATCAGAAATGAAACTGCTCAAACAGAAAAGCCTTCACCTTTTTTTTTCTTTTTTTTTTTTTTTTTGATACTGGTAAATCCAAAACTCTGTGAAAGCCATAACATGCAGCCATCACCACTCAGAGGTCTGTGGTAGTTGGAATGCCCAATGCCTATATCGAGCTAGCGTATCTATATGACATTTTTATTTAAAACTGTCTCAAGAACATCCAGAGTGTAGATGTGCCCTGACAATACATGACTCTTATATACACAATGGTTAAGCACAAGTAGCACTTTTTAGTGCTCTTGGAATACTCAAGCACACAAAGTTAAAGAAAATATGGGGAAATTTCTATGAATAAGGGCTGAGGGAAAACTGAATCTGTGTTCACAAAGCCTCCTCTGGATTTGGTCCTGAAATATATTCATGCACATTTGTGCTTACATCTGACAGCTTTCAAAAAACCCACGTTTCTCCACCACCTACCCAATTATACAAAACAAGCTGTACAGGTTTATTTTTGTGGGTTTGGTTCCCCCCTCCCCTTGCCCCCCAGATGAAGGTAATTAGTTGGGAATTATGCACATGCATACTTATGTTGTTCTGATTTATCTACTCCAATATGACAAACCCCAAGTTCTTTCCAGACAAAGCTGTAAACACCATTTAAAAAAACCTGCAGGAAGATCAGCAGGAAAATTGGAAATTGTACAACATCATTAAAATTTTATATTTATAACAATTTTTTGATATGTAGAGAACCTAAGTAACTAAGGCCTGTAGCATGAAAGCACAAGGACAGCATAGAATTAGATTTAAACAACCTTACACAGCGCAGGTTCAGCCAAAGAGATGTTTTGTACATATTTTTGCAAAAAGACAGAATTTGATTTATTGTTTGTGATTTATTTGTCATTACCAAAAACTGTCTGTAACAAATGTCATTCATGGCAAAGAGAATGCTCTTTAAGGGACATCTTCAGCCTAAATTAATTACTCAGAAAACCATCTTCATACAGATGGTCTTGCTGCTTACTGGCAAATTTAACAACATATCTCAATCTGATCCCAGATAAATACATTGAAAGGCCTCCCAGGCTTTACTGATGTATCTGAAATATAATTATTACTTTAAAAAAGTATG
Source organism: Gallinula chloropus (assembly GCF_964237585.1). Lineage (NCBI taxonomy): Eukaryota > Metazoa > Chordata > Aves > Gruiformes > Rallidae > Gallinula > Gallinula chloropus. The sequence continues at coordinate 24,266,562 of NC_140089.1, forward strand.
CTTTATATATATATTTATATATGCATCTCAAAGATTTATTGTTAAGTTTAATGACTACAGCTAATGAATACTTCTACTTGCCAAGATCATTTCATAGGTCTCCCAGACCTAAGAAATCATTTTGACATTATTACATGCATAAATCCTCTGCTAACCTTTGTGTAGAAAATTAGATTTTTATTTCTTGAAAGAAATATACTTAGGATAAAAGTGCAATTGTTTTAACTAGGTTATTTTAGAAAAGCCTGTAAAACACCATAAAGCTGTATGTGAAATTATGTTCTTCACTGTATTATTTTGGAGTTATCCATCACTTTAGGCTCAAGCATCAAAATATCTTGTCACTATCAGAAGGTTACACTGATGGTCTGGTCATACAGAGATGTGATTAGATTTTTCACAATTGCCCAACTCAACCTGTACACGTATTAACTAATCAAAAAAGAAGTACTCTTTTAAAAAATGTGGGCCAATCTTAAAATCAAAATCTATGATTCTAATATAAAATCCCCATAAAATTCCTTAAAAACTTGAGGATAATGCACTATTCATTCCAGTTTTGCCTATGGTGATGTTTAACAATGGGTGCCAGTTGAAAATGGAATGTAGATCATAGAAAACAATCACAGAATCTTTAATGGTCATTGAGTCCAAGCCCCTTGTAGTAAGCAACTAGATCGATACATTTATGATCCTGTAATCAAAATACCTTGTAGAAGCACAATTTTAAGCATAAATCATAATTTTTTTAAAGTGCATATTATATATGCCTCATTACCCAATTTAATTACACTTAGTTAATTTTATAAATGAGTATATTTTTCATTGTCTCGTTCTGTCATAAATTGTGCTTTAAGGAAGTAAAATAGTGGCTCAAACACCTTTGCATGCTGAGAACACTCTTTTATTTAAGAATCCAAAAGCTTCTCTCTTCCTCACTGAAAAGATTTGTTTTTTAAATACAAATTGTTTAAGCAATTCTTCCAGCATGACATTTTACAAATGTTCATGAAATCTTCAGAAACCTATTTACATACTTCATCTCAGATCAGTAACTGTTTCTTTAATAAAGGTTTTATTTTAAAAGAAGCCTCTCTATTCCTCGTCAATCCTTTGGCAATTAAACTTTCTAAATAAATAAAAAATGTCTTTTAATAAATAAGCTTGAAAAGGATGATAATGAATGAATAGTGTGTTTATGGGAGAAGACTAGGATCTAGTAGCTACATGCAAAGCTTGTACAAAGAAAGAAGGAATGTTCAGCTTGGTGGTAGGGAAGGATAAAGGGAGAAGGAAGATTTATGTTTTTCTAAACTATGAGCCATTTTTCTTTCTCCTGTGCCTACTGCAATGTATCTTAAGAACACTTTTGGATTTTTACACATCATTTGCTTCATTGGTGAAGGCTATATCGGCTCCAAGCACTGTTTTTCATGCTTGAAGAATGGTAAATCCTGGTTCATCCAAACATTGAGCTTCCTCTCAGGCCCCAAACCCACAAAGTAGGACCTACAGCACAATAGCTCATAAAGAGAAAGAAAATATTTACTTTCTATAACACATCTTCACCTCGTTTTCTTCCATACTCATTCATCAGGCATATGAGGACCTTCATTCACCTTCATTCCTTCTCACCTGGCATTACATTCAAGTTGTCAACTCATTGCAGCACAAAAGGAAAGGAAGGAATTGTTTTTCTTTTAGGATGGACAGTTAAAGAGAAATGCAAATTAGAAGACAAAAGACAATTCAATGCTTGAGATGCAGGGTACACGTGGTTTTGACTCATATGGCATGTTTCACACTTAAATGTCAAAAATTATAGTTCTGTGTTCTTCCCTTTCTCTTTTTGCAAAGTTTTTTAAAAAGTTCCATAGATCTATGAAGACTATGAGACAGGAAAATTATCTTACATCAAACTTAGACTATTTAAAATAGGGTTTAAAATAACTAACAAAAAGCACTAAATGTGCTCATATTCATATGTGTTTTCAAACAACTATGATAGTTGGGAGTAAACAGGTTTCATTAACATAAATTGAAAGTCTTGCACACAGCTGACAATTAAATAAACACAGTTTTTCCTTGCCCTTTACTTGTATTTAACAACTCCAACAGCCCTCTTCCTGTACTGGCCCTTTACAATGGACAGTAAGACAGAATAACTCATCTCATGTAAATCACCTTTCTTTCCTTGATTTCAAGCTACTGTTCAAACCATTTGTCCCATGCACAAACATATTTAAGTTCAGATCAGTTACTCTGCCTGGGGGTACAGGAGGAAGTGTTGGCAAGTGACAAAAGACAGTAGGAAATGTCTTTGGTAAGGCATAAACCTTTGAAGTTACTGATACACTATTGCTATCAGCTGTCCTTTCTTATCACACTCCTTATGAAGACCTTCCTCTGTCTCGACATTTTCCAGACTATAGCATCTCCACTATCCAAATAGTTTAAAAAGTCACAAAGAATGTACTGCGCATGGACTAATTTGTAGATAATGATGTGTATTTTTACACTATAAGCAATAAACAATTAAAATGTATTTAAATATTTGTTGCTCTCTATTCTACTGAAATGCCATGGGAAATTGTATGGTGCATGACTGAGTCCCTGGTGTGTATTTTAGAGTTACCTTACCCTACCAAGACAGTTAGGAAGGATTGGTCTGTTGCATACATCTGTGATTTTTAAGTAGATTCTCCTCTTTTCTCCTCCTTTCTTATATTTCTATTCTCCCCTATTTCTCCTGTTCCTCTGGAAGGTGGATCCAGGCTGAGTGCAAGTTATCACAAATCTCACTCTGAATAAAGAAACATGAACCAGAATTCCCACAGAATATTTTCTTGGGGAGATCTTTTTGGAATGAAGGTCAGTGAACATAATGGTCAGGGTCTAGCAGGGAGAAATTTCTGCTTGCAGGAAGTTTGTAAAATTAATTAGATCTTGACTATTTTTTCCCCTGCAGCCTGCATAAAAAGGGCATGGATGTGTTCATGCAGTCTACTATGACAGCCTAGATAGAAGAATTTCTTTCCTTTCTTTCCCTGCATCAGATGTATCTTCATTAAAGCATGTTCTTTTCTAAACATGTTATTACTTTTTCAGTCATGACAGAAACAGAGGTTGTGCTGTACAGCTCTATTTTGTGTTTAACAAACCGTATAACCAGACCTGTTATTGTGTGTTTCTCTGTCTTTGAATCTATTCATGTAAAGGCATCCTTGAATTTAAAATTAGTGAAGGAGAAGGTGTCTTTTATATTTATTGAAGACAGTCATTTCCTTTGACTTTTTTCACACTCTGTTTTAACATGCTATTAATGCTCAATGGGGAATTCAGACATACACAGCAGTGATTAGATTTCAAAACCTGAGATAAACCAGAGAACATACTCAAAAAGCTTCAGGCTAAGAAGCGACCCAAGGAAGACATAGGATTGTAGTTTGATGTGGTTATGTTGCAAGGGATTTGAGAGGAAATGCTCAGAAGTACCGTGCTAATACAAATCACATTTCAAAATTGCTACCAGTGTTTGTGTTAAGTACTTGTATTTACTAAAAGGTCCCCAGACTATACTCATTACATTCCTGGAAATTTTGGAGAAACAAAGGCTCACCCGCTTGCTCATTTTAAAAAAAAAATTCCACAATAAGCAAATTGCAGAAAGTATTTCCTTGACTTAGATGACCAGAAGAAGAATAGGAAACATTGTTTGTATTGTCTAGTAATAAACATTATTTTAAAATCACTCATAAGCCTGCTCCTTGGAATGGTGGATAAAACTTTCAGATTAACACTTCAGCCCCCTGGTAAAAAAGGCTCAAAAGATTAAGGAAATTGAATTTAATTCTTGTTGTTAAGGAGACCTGTTGAAAGGTAAACAGTATCCAGAGTATACAAAAACTGCGACAGCTTTAAATTAATATCACAGCATTATTTTCTCTTATATATGTTTCCCCTTGCATTAAAAACAGATATTATGGATTTATTAAACTTATTTCACTGTACCTAATTAGAGTATTTCTAAACATTTTCACACTCATTTATATCAGATGGAGCAACCTGAGGTATAAAGCACTAAAAAAACAATCTGGAAAGAGGATCTGCCACATTTAGATATTGAACAACTTAATTTCTTTTAAAATATAAAAATACACTAAAAGAATAATTATGGTCTGTGCTTTTTAAAAGCCTCTTTAATTCAGCATTCATTACACATAAAGGGTACTACACTCTCTCTTGGCTGATGGTGATTGCAATACAGTTAGGTGTGATCTTGCAAACAGACTTGTTGACCTCAAACTCCCAATGAAGTCAACAAAACTGCCTGGGCAGGATAGTGCATTGAAACATAACCTTTTTCAAAGCTAAGGCCAGAATTAAGAGGCAGACACTAGAAACTAAATGTTCATGAATGTGTATGCATGCATTTGGCTATTTGTGTGTAACAAGCTATTATGGATTATTTTGCTTGAAATCCAAAAAGGAAGAATGCAAGAGTCATCTCCAAACAATTCAAACCACTCCATCTTTACCACACTGAAATGAAATCATCTGTGCTTGAAAAAATGTCCTGTTTGATCTGAAGAGTGAGTAATTTTATTGTTGATACTTTGAAATGAAATAGCTCCTCAAAAATATTTCAGATTTTTGTTCTTCCTCACCATATTTTTCCAACCCTTCATATTTACCTGAATTTCCCACTGCATATAGCTTGAAGGTCTGTCCATTTCAACTCATGAAATTTTTTATGAAGGATTTTACTCATTCTTCTCAGTCAGTCATTAATAATACAGTTACAAAAGAATTATTTTTTAAAGTACTGAGCACACGGAAGCAGTTTCTTTGGTTTCTTTTTTTCTAGTTTTTTTTTTTTTTTTTGTCTTTTTCTTTTTTGTTAGCATGATCATCTGTGTATAAGAGCAGAAAGGTTTCCTAAAAGCCTCCCAGTTTTTGACCTGTCTTGAATCTGTCTCACTTGGCTACAGATGGCCTATCAAATCCATCAAGTCCTGATTGGAATAGATTACTAAATTGATGGAGCGCTGGGATTAGGCCCATCTGTCTGCAGGAAGCTCTGCAATCATGATGAGAGGTTTTTGTTGCCTGGGAGCTGAAAAGCAGCAAACCATGCTGCACTGAAGGATCAACCAATTCCTTCTATAAAGTAAAGGAGATGGAAAAGCAATCCAATTCTGCTGAATCCAGTGAACACCAGCAAGGTGCTGTAAATATGAGGGAAATACTGTTTCATTAAGCATTCATCTTATTAAGATGTTTTTCTGCAACAATGAGAGGCCAAATTTTGGTCTTTTGTTATAAGAGGGCATCATCACAGTTTAAGAGAGTCAGAAAGTCTGTCCTGGATGACTGCTTAAATGCTAGTCATCTTGAGGTTGAGCAGCTGCACTAGAATTAAAGTAGATTAGCCCTGTCCTACCTGCCAAAGTCAAGTGTAACTAGGCCACAGAGACATTTGGTATGGGATTAACCATATTTAATTACTTTCTTAATTTGAAATCTTCTTATGTATTAACTTGGATATCTGAAAGTACCCAAAATATCATTGAAGAAAACACCAAGAACCTGACTTAATTCTGTTGCATTTGTAGAGTTTTCACCTTGTTTCATTTGTTCTTTGAAAGAAACCCAAGCCTTTTGAAATGCTTTCACTGAAAAATAAGACAGCATTAAACTGTCCAGAGGTCTTCAAGCCATCAATGTATGAAACTAACTTAAAAACTGTATCTGCACAGAGTTACAAGAAACTCTAGTTCCAAGTTTCTGCTGTACCTTCCCCACCAGAGATCTGTAAGGAAATGTCATGTTCTTGTACTCGTCAGAAGGTGTTCAAACCAAGGATGCATTCCAGACTATACTCTCAGGAAAGGGCAGTTTTTCAAAATGGGATGCCAACAGCACTCTCTTGCTTCCTTGTCTTCCATCTCCACTTCAACACCTCTACCTGTGAGAGAGATCTGACAAATTTCTGACAAAAAAATCCTCTGTAATTAAGGCCGTGCCACTTCACGTCTTAGACACAAACAATTAACATAGCAGCTCAGAAAAAAAACCCTCTTCTAAAGGGGGCTTTCTTATTGCTAGTTTATTTTCATAATTTAGGGAGTATTTTCTCCTCTTCTGTTAATGGGTATCTTACTATTTATTCCAGCAGAACCAGGACTTGGTCTCTAAGAGATCAGATAACAACAGATTACTGTATTTGTGCTTTAAATTTTTCATTTCTATACACTGAAATATAATGATGTGATTTGTGTGGCTAACAGTGTACATGTGTGTCCTTTCTTTTTAACAGGAAGTTTAACGTATATGAAGAATGTTTTTTTCTAACCTAAAATCTAAAGACCTTCATAAATCTGCCTTTGAGAGAACTTTAATGGGAAGACTCACTTTATGCCACTGCTTGGGAGAGACTGCCTCCATAAATTCTAATGCTGAATTTATAAAAAATACAGGAAAAAAGAAAAAGACACACTCATCATATTTGTTAAAGTGAGTACTAACATACTGCCTCAGACTCCTCACCCAAAATTGGAGTTTACAATCAGATCTGCTATAATATATAATCAATAAAATAAATATAACATTATATATTTTATATTTTGTATATATATATACTTTCAGCCACTTAATTTATGAATGCAACTGCATTTTCATGTTTCTATTTGTACACATTCATATTTGATATTTGTACATTCAAAACAGAAAGCATAGGAATGCTTTTATTTCTTTCTAACCCTCAAAATAACCTTTTGCCAGCTTGGAGTGAGGGATGTAACACAAGGAAACGAAGGAACCATGACCAATCACTAGTGCTTTAGATGTGAAACTGAGTAAAACCAATACAAATAATTTGTGCCCTTGCAGTAATAAAAAGTGCATAGGGAAAAAATTGTGGTGTAATTGTGATGGAGTGCATTGAGGTGTTGCTATGAGTTGTTGTTGGCAATATGCTAATTAAAGCTGTGGTTTTACTTCAAGATTTCAAAACCTACGATACTGAAACTGATGGTAAAAACACATGAATAGAGAGACTTCTCTACTATGAAAGACTTCTACCTTATAAGATATATACCATGAGTTGGCATTAATTTCCCTATTTATTTTAGTGAAAAAGTTTAGACATAATTTCCAACATGCGGAAAATCTTTTTCCCAGTGAGGGTGACAGAGCCCTGGGACAGGCTGCCCAGGGAGGTGGTGGAGTCTCCTTCTCTGGAGATATTCAAGACCCGCCTGGACACCTATCTGAGTGATATGTCCTAGGGAGCTGCTTTGGCAGGGGTGTTGGACCTGATGATCTCTTGGGGTCCCTTCCAACCCCTACAATTCTATGATTCTATGATTCCTAACATGAGGTAGTGTCTACACTATATAATCACTTTTAAAATAGGATCCTGAAAGTGTTTGTGACAAGAATAAAAAGAGATGCAAAATAGTACGTCCAAAATTTGTTGCAGATGTTCTTAACTTCTTACTTAAATTCTGTGAAAAATCGAATACTGTTATACCCCTCACTCCTACACCTACCTCTCTAGCAATCTGTAATGTGCATTGTACTTTGCCTGCTATGTGTACCTTTCATTTTGGTCAAAGCCTTTAATCCTCCATTTTTTAGATAAAATGCCATAACCATACTGTACTAGGTTAAGACTGACTGACAAGTGCATATAATTATTGTTTCAATAGTGGAGTATGTTTTACAGTTGGAAAAAATGCACAACCTTGAAAATAAAGAAGTTGTGCCCTTTCTCTAGGATGAAAGGATCATATCAAATTGGTTCATTTCCTTGGCAGAATGAAATAAAAGACTTCCTTTAACAAAGAACACTTCCCAAAAGGCTGCTGGAGGAAGTCTCTGGCTAGATAATACCGCACCAATGAGAAAATCAAACAAAGTAAAAGTAGAATATTAGGAAATGTTCCCCTTTTAACCTCATTTTCTATTCAGTATTGTATGTAAAGGATAAAATAGATGAAAGAAATAACTAATTATTTTTGCCAACATTTAGAAAAATGAAGGTTATTGTGAAAAGAGTAAGTTTGTAAACGAGAAAGACATGCTGAATCCTCCTAATCAAATATTCTCCACAACAGCCTCTGTTATTTGTATTCCAATACCTTTCATAGACAAAGCAATTTAAACTTAATCTTGATTCCCTTAGTCTGGATCACCAGTCAATTCAGTCTTATTCAAATACCTTGCAGCTAGTGAGAGATCATAAAGTGGAGAAAGAGGTTGAAAGACATAATGTAAATTCAAGTTTTCACCACAGCTCTGGTTTAAACACCTAATATAACACTGACATAGCCGTATGCCATAGCTGGTTACATATTCTCTTTTCTATGCCAGGCATTTGTGGTATGCAGAAATGTTCCAGTTCATAGCATAAATGTGTGAGAACAACCATGCACCATGCACAGATATGCACCCTGGCTCATCAGGATCAGCAGAAACCATTCATAAACACACACCAGTTCCTGCACTCATGGACCTGAGAAGGGGGAACAGACCATACTCATAGTCTCCAAATAGGAGGGGTAAACAGTTCTTATTACCCCACACTACTGACACCCTCAACTGCTTCATCTGAGCTTCTGACATAGTTCTTCAGCCTTCCTCTTCAGAAATTTTTGTTACTGAGAAGGATTTGTATTTGCATACAGAAGTACTGCACACTTTTACATGTGAGTAAATTTCAAGCTAATAGTAAGATTAATGAAAACACAATTATGGCAACCATATTTTTGGTGGTTTTGCACAAGTTAAACCAGGTTTTATTCTAGAGTTAACATCTCACCTGAGAGATTGCAAAATTCACTGGATACAAGTGTTTTCAGAAGTGCAGGGCAGAATAAACACCATGCCAGGTGGACCTGCCACCCTGGGCAGACCTCCTGGGGCTGAGCCCACAGTTCATGTGTTAGGGATGCACTGATTCTCCTTGTTTATCTGTACTTGAGCACTTCCTGGTATATGTCACCACTCCATCCCTGCACTTCTAACACAACAAGATGATGTTTTGATGAAAATGGTCCTCTGCAGTGTACAAGCCCTTTAGTGTGGGCATTGCTGTTGTCTCCAAAGTAATATGTCTATATGGAGAAACCGAATCGGTGCCCATATGGAATGTGGACATGTGGCAATCAACTGATGGAGCAGCAACAAAATGGAATATGATTTCTTTATAAACAAGTCCTGTTGCATACATTTATTTTAAAGTTTATTTTTCAGTAACTGTTTTTCTTAAGTAACATACTTTTTTGGTATCACTCAAACAAACTGTATATAAGTAAACAAGATTTATTTGTAAAAGGTTTAAACATTTTTGCCTTTTTGCTTTTTTTATGAAATCATCAGCATATCAGTAGAAGAAACAAGATGCATGTACTATGTGGCTGAGTACAAAGGAAGTTCGTGTTATGTCAGGAAGCATATATGGACCACTAATAACCTTGGGGGTGGGAGGGGCGGGGGAGAAAAAGATTGTAACTACTATTTTTCTAACCATATATACACTGGACTAATTCAAATGCATTCCTTTATATCCAATATTTCAACATATATCCTACTTAGATTTATTAAGACATGTAGTATGCAATAAATGTGATTCAACTGATTATATAGAAGTTTATTAATTAATATTTAACAATGCTTTGTAAGGTTCCTTTCCTACAGCTTTACCCAAGATAAACAAGTGTGGTTTTAATAATACACTGGTTAATATGTAATTAACACAAATAACTGTATAATGTATTCAATTTAATTGTCAATTCACAACTCATTTTACATTGCTACCAACCAAACTATGTAACCTGACCATCAAAATAGTCTTATTATAAAGACAAATTGTTCTTCCAAATGTTCACTGAAAAAAGGAGAATAGATCAGCCCTTGAGAAACTAAATAACTGTTTACTTGCCAGTAATTTTACTATATATAGAGGATATTATAAACATGTCAGCATTCCTTTTCGACACAAAAGAGCAAATACATATACTTTTATTTCAATCAGACTTACAAATAAATAAATAAATAATATTTAGATAAATAAATACATACATAGACAAATTCACTGCTATCATTTTAACATGATGATTTTAATCTTATGTTAAAAAGGTAAAATGAAGACTTACTGATGTGTTTGAAAACAAAATTGGGGCAGAACATTTTTTCTGTAAAGTTTGGATTTTTACAATCCTATCTCTTGCAGCTACTCTGGTTTCTACAAGAGACTATTTAAGCCTACATTCTGAAGTCTGCCTAATCATTGCGATTAAAAGTTGGAATAAGTTATGAGCAATAAAAGGAGTAAATTATATCCAGTCTGAAAGAAGAACTAATTATAAAGCTGTTGCTTGATTAAGGTGTTTATACTGAAGCGTATTAAAGGGATTAGTCTAAAGCTTTACATCTTGCAGCACAGAATTAATATGCAGGATTTAAACACTCAAATTAATTCAGGTGCACCAAACAATTATATGGAATAGGAACACTCGACCCAGCTAATGGTCGCACTGGTCCACCAAGCTAATTTATATTCATGTACTTATTGACCTCTCTGCACATTCACAAAAGGACTGTTCTAATGCTAATGCATGCTTCCAAGACAGTCTCCATCTACAGTGTCTAATCACAGCAGACTTTATTGAGAAGACAACAATGTACCTCTCTGCTAACTTTTTGCACCTGAAGGACAGATCTCTCTTAGGTCTCTCTGTACTCAGTGGTCTAAATTATGATCTCTGATACACCAATAAATCAATGCCAGTGGGAGAAGATTTAGAATGCAATTGAGAGAAGGATTTATTACAGACCATTCAAGCACAATATAGAAAAGAAAAATAAAAAGACCAGTTACACTAGGCAATATAGAGAACAGTTTATGGAATACTGTGGATGGAAGAAAAAAGAGGAACAGGAGGAGGAGTAAGAGATATATCTCTATGGAACAACTCCTGTTTCACACAGACACAAAAGCAAGCCAAAGCATTAAAATAAAATGGTATTTATGGGACAGACACACTTAAAAATACAGTCTTGTGAAAAGCCACATCAAAATATGTGATCAGGCTGCCTTAATAGCAGACCTCAGATGGATGTGTGACCTTGTGGAAAGATGTTTTCAGTGCTGAACTTATAAGCAAATACAGAAAAAGGGTTCATTTCTGGAAGAATTTACAAAGACTGATTACAGTTCTCAGCACCCCAGCAATCACAAGAAAGCCTTATCAAACAAATGAGCAGACAAACAAACAAAACCTATTGAGATTGGCTTTCTGTAACCACTAAAAAGCAAAGACAGCACTGGAAGAGACAGATACAAATCCTACAAATACTTTATATGCAATATTTAAGTGTAGGAACAAAAATTCTAGGCTACAGAAGTAATAAATTGTAGGCAATATTGTTGGTCCTATTTGGAGGGGTCCCTCATAGGTGAACATGAGTGATTCTAGTGCTCTGTCAAAGCAATGCTGACGTAACTCTGGTGATAGGAGTCCAGAAGAAGCCTTCCTTTGATTCTCCCAGAACCTGGCCATGCCCAGGGCAGCCATCGTAGGCAAGGTTGTCACTCCCAACCTCAGAAAGTAATGATTGTTGACACAGTGAAAGTATCTCAAACAAGGCAATAAACTCCTCAGCATGACCTGGTTAGCACTGATTATGTACTGTCTTGATCTCACACATAATTGACAGTGCCAGTGGAAAGAGAACCCAAAATTCATAGGCCTCAAAATCTTTTGCCTGATAAACAAAACTGTTTTAATTCTGTCATTGTACTTAACTACTTTATGCCTCTGCAATAACATTTTGTGGTTTTCAACTGCACCCACTGAATCAAGTTTCATGACTCTTCAGTCTGTTCTGTGATGAAAAATGCCTGGCCAGCACCTCTTTGCTTGACAGCTTTGGGTCATCTTTGGGTCAAATGTTTCAGATGCCAAATCATGGGACCTTATCGCTCCAGTATGTACTCTTCTGAGAGCATTCTTACTCCTGGAAAGCTTCCTCCAACTTCTCCCCAGACAATTTCCTCTTCTAAATTTCCTCCTAAGAAAGAGAAGACCCCTTATAACACCAGTTTTTACAACATTCTTTTTAAACTCATTATTAAGGAACTAACTTTTTAGCTCACACAGTAACAAACATTTTTTTCTCTTTGCAGCTCTGTTTTTTGTTGTGTTTGTTCTGGCTTGTATGCTTTGTCACCTCCACAGGTTAGTTTGAACACTTGGGACTATGATTTTCTCTGCACAGCAGAACCAGCTTTCTTTGCTTGTCCTCTGAATCTCTACTTTTCCAGTCCCGCTCTGCAACCACCAATCCCTTTTTTTCTTATCAGAAACTCAGTCCCCTTACCTCAAGAAGATTTGGGTTCCCTGCCTCTCATCAGCAATGCTTTGTAGTCCCTGAGACCCTGTGTGATGACATAGCGCTCAGCAACCCTCCCAGTGCTCTGAAGTACTATGTTATGTTCAGTCTTTTTAATTCAAAACTGCTGAATATATCATGTGCCACACAGAACAAAATATAGTAATTGCTAAAAGTGACAACCTTCAGACTATCTCTCATTTTACTGACTCATGTTGCATGCAGACAGAAGACAAATACATAAAATCCCCTTCAGGAGCCTTGTTTCAATTGTCTTTTGCATTCCTGGGGAGTAAGAGCTTTGACAAAGCTTTTAATTCCTCTACTCTTCTGTCTGTGGTATTTTTAAAAATTACTTTTCATTCCTGGTACCATGCACCCAAAACCTGTTCTTTTTCCTTGTTTGAACATTCAAAGAAAGGTGTTAAAAGACAAGGTCACAGAGGATAGCTATCAAAGGCACCCAGTTATCTCTTGCCTAGACTGAAAGCTGAAGAGATTTTATTTATAGCCACAGTGTTGTCAGGAGCAAACACACTTATTATCACTCCAGCAAGTTTCATACAAGGAGAGGTAGAGAGTGCTGGGTTTGCTTACCCTGGAGAAGTCTACAGAGATATCTAATCAGCCTTCAACGAACAGAAGGGGAACCTAGAGAAGGCAAAGCCAGACTCTTACAGGCGTGCACAGAAAAACAATGAGAGGCAACAGATTAATATGTATACCTGTCTGAATACAAAGAAAAACTTTTTTTCCCATGAGAGAGGTTAAGCACTGGAACAGGGTACTCAGAGTGTGTTTTTTTCTAACTTAGCTGGGCCAGACCCTAAGCAACCATGTTTAGCTTTAAAGGAGTTTGAACCAGACGTCCTCCAGAGATTCTTTTTAACTTAAATTATCCTACAATTATAATAAATCTAATAATCACACATTTTCTAGATCAAATAAATTTGCCAGATCTCTCCATATGGACTAAGGGAAAAACCCTTCTCCATTTATGCATTGTGCTCCATTCATACAAACTTGCCCAACCATTACAGCTAAAGTCCTCCACTGTTCCTATTGTTAATTTCTTCCCAAAATCTAATCCATATCTCCTTTCTGAAATGAACCAGTGTTTTGTCTGCCTAGAAAGACAGTCTTGAAATTCTGAGGAAGGAAACTGCCTTCGGGATGGTTCTGCAATTACAGGCACAGGACTACATGAGAAAGTACAGAACTGCACTAAAAAGAGTAAAAGAACAACTCCACTGCCTATTACTTTTGCTATCCTATAGCATAGGATTCATTCTTTTCCCACTTGGATAGCTAACTTTTAGACACTTAATTCTACATACCTGGGTTCCTGATAAACCTAGTGGCATTCTATGATGGAGTGATTACATCAGTGGACAAAGCTGTGGATCTCATCTATCTAGACTTCTGAAAGGCCTTTGCCATGGTCCCTCATAACATCCTTCATTCTAAAATTGTGAGGGATGGAATTGATGGATGGGGGTCTGCAGTGGAGAAGGAATTATCTGGAAGGTCACATGCAGAAAGAAATGGTCAACACCTCAATGTCTAGATGGAGATCAGTGACAAGTGGTGTCCCTCAGGGATCTGTATTGGGACTGTTACTGTTTAATATCTTCATCAGTGACATGGATCATCAAGTTTGTCAGTGACATCAAGCTGAACAGTGCAGCTGACACATTTGAAGGATGGGATGCCATCTGAAGGGACCTGGACAAGATCAAGAAGTGGGTCCATGTGAATGTCAATAAATTCAACACGGCCAAGTGCAAGCACTTTGCTCAGGGCAAACTTCAGAATCAATAAAGGTGGCAGCAATGCAGGGATTGAGAGCAACCCCACAGAGAAGGACTTGGGTTTACTGGTAGATGAAAAGTTGTGGATGAGTTTACAATTGCACTCAGAACCCAGAAAGCCAACTGTATTTTGGGCTGCATCAAAAGCAGTGTGGCCAGGTGGTCAAGGAAGGTCATTCTGCCCCCCTACACTGCTCTTATGACACCGCACCTGGAGTACCACATCCAGATCTGGAGTGGAAGACAGAAAAGACATGTATTCTTGGAGCTGGTCCGGAGGAGGGCCAAAAATAATCAGAGGGAGCACCTGTGCTGTTAATACAGGCTAAGAGAGGTGGGCTTGTTCAGTCTGGAGAAGAAAAGGCTCCAGGTAGACTTTAATATGGCCTTTTGATATTTAAAGAGACTTACCAGAAAGATAGGAACAGATATTTTAGTTGGGCCTGGAATAATGGTTTTAAAATAAAAGAGGGTAGAAAAAATTTAGAACATGCAGGTGGGGAGACGTTTCAATAGGTTGTCCAGAAGAGGTATTAGTAGCCCTGGAAATCTTTTAAGATCAGTTAAACTGATCTCGTTGATGTCCTTGATTGTTTCTGAGAGGGTTGGACCAGATGACTTTTAAAGGTCCCTTCTAAACCAAATACTCTATTATTTCAGAACCAAATATTAGAAGACAAAAGTCTAAGTTATGTCAGATATCTTGTCCTGCTAAGGTGGCAGTGCTATAGAAAGCAAATCATCTGTTAAATCTATGATGCAGCTTTAAGCAAAGGGAAAGGAAAAAAAGCCCCTCCACAAATTCTGTTTTCTAACTATTCCAAAATATGCTTAGAAAGTAAGCTGCTGCAAAAATCCAAACAGTACTGCTATAATCTCAGTTCAGTTCTTCCCAAATCAAGGAACTTTAATGTTGTGCCTCAAACACCAACTGTATCTTAAAGATTCAGTTAGTATCTGATAAAAATGAGGCTAGTTTTTGACAGCAGAGAACTAGCAGAAGCCATAAATAGCTGTGTCCCCCGAGTAGTGAAGGACATAACTATTGGGATTCTCGCAGGTAGAAATTTGATACCAATTTTTTTTCCTTGTGTGGATGTCATCCAACATATTCAAGAAATTCTTAAGATGATTTTGAAACATCTATAAACCAGGACACTTTGTTCTGCTGACATGTGCTGGAGTGCAGTGTGTTGGGACAACTCTTGATGGGGAGATAGAGACTAGAGTGACTAGTGTCACTGGTGTCACAGCCCTGTTTCTGTCAGTGAAAAGAGGGGATTCAGCAAACACCCAAACTCCCCAGCACAAGCAGGTAAAAGCATGGCAGATCCATATTCACAGGAAATATGTAAAAATAATCAACTTAATTGACAGCTGGAAGTTGTGTGATGCCTGACAGAGCATTCAGAGTCTGAGACTGCCGCTACTCCATCAATAGGCTCCATCCAAGCAGAGAAACACCACTCCAACCTTAACCCTATACGTCTAGCCAGAAACTACTCACCTCATCTCTTAATTATTTGGGATAGTTACACAAGGGAACTCTTATGTCTGTCTTTTCAAGGTCAGAGTGTCAGCCAACCTAGCTTTGGAAAATGCAGAGGAAAGACTTCTTCCTTAGGTACTCCTAAAAATCTATGTCATGTGAAGGAAGTATCTTATGCATTTTCAGGTATATGGGCAGTCTAGGACTTGTCATTTATTATGTCTTTTTCCAGTCCTTTTTTTCTTTTTAAAATAATATGTGGCTATTCATATGTATATACAGCTAGAATTCTCTTATTCAATAATACACTTCCATCAATAGGACTAGTCAAACATTTACAAGGAAAAATTTATTCCAAACTCTCCGAGCATTAATTTACTGATATTACTAAATTTGCATTTTATACGTTGCTCAAAAGTACAGGTGAGGGGCAAGACTTTCTAAAAGATATTCACTGTTCATTCCATACTTACTCTAATAAAACTGCCAGAAAAAACATAAATGAAAAGCCTGCTGTTCTGGTTTCACCTTTCTCCCTGCAAAAGCCAGAACTATCTATCACTACAGCTTCCCTTTGCCCACCTCAGATGCACACTCAGTCTAACTGGACTCCTGTGTTAGCATGTGCTCTTCCACTGAACTTCAAATCATCATTTCAGACCACTAATAGGTCAAGTGAGGCAAGAAGAGAACCTTGATCAGTTTTAAAGAAGTGAAACAATGCAGAGTTCAACACCTAAGTATAATAGGTGTCCTCCAAACAACCGTTGAAATATCTCTTAAAATTCTTATATAAATAATTCATTATTTATGAATCTTCTTGTTCCACCATGGAACAAGATAGAAACATACTAGAGGATTTATTTTATCAATTTAAAAAAAAAATATTATTGTTATTTTTCCACTAGTTTCTTTTAAGACACTGATAGACTAAAACAAGAACAGAGATGCACTTGTGCAGTCTTGTGTTCCCTGCTGGGATGAAAAAAGAATGTAGAATAGAACAGTGAGCAGAACAGTTTTAAATATTTAAAATATTAGATATCCACCATGGATCTTTTCCACAAACAACAGATGATTTTTGGTTAGTTAGTTAGTTAGGAGGAGGAGAACTCCAGTGAAGAAAGATATTTTTAATATGCAGCACTGAAAGCCTTCCACATCTGGAAAAAATGAATTATGGGGAAGAACGGAAAAAAAATAAAATCTTAAATAATTTAAAGAAAATCTTCTGCAGATACATTTTTTCTTAAACAAAAGACTACAAAATTTGTGTGTTGTTTTCTCTACAGATCTATTTAGCATTTCTGACAGGTGGCAGTTGGATTTTATTTGGAAGAGGGAAGCTCTCAACCTACCTGTAAATGAGGCACAACATTAGTTATGCTAACAGGAACTTCATTGTACTCCCATGTACACTTAAGACTTTAACCTGATGTAAACTGACCCTGTATCCTTAGCTAAGAGCAACAAAACGGACAGCCTGAAATGTTTTTTGAACAGTGAATTCAACTGAAATCTGACTCCAGGTCCTGAGTCAAACTACTTTCAGATGCAAATGCCTTTTATCGTAAAGCTTTTATGAATGCATTCAAATAACTTTGACTCAAAAGAAAACAAACCCTACAAGTACACACCATTTCTTTTTTACTGGAGTCTCATTTTTCATCCTCAGCGTTCAGCATCCCAATTTCAATCATATTTTTCTCAAATCAGAACAAAAGACTAATGTAAGGAGAATCCAAGGCAAAGTACTAAGATGTGTGTCTTTTCATCTTATCTACATAAAGGTGATGTGCTCCCTGGAACTCTCAACCTTTCCAGCTTGTAAAACTCATCATATAAGAGATATATGAGCCTAGCTTTCTATTGCTCACAGATTTACTATGTATGAGCTGCTAGAAAATGCCCAGTTTTGGCTATTCATTGCAAATTTCCAACTGAAAGTTGGCTATGTCACCAACTTCTCTCATTTTGCAGAAGAAACAGATAAAGAACACATGCTGGATAGGTTTTGCACAAATTTTATTTTCCCAGATGTTCCACTGACTAGGTCTTCAGGACACAGGAAATTGCATCCAATATTTGTATGTTTCTGAGAGAAGAAATACTAAGCCTCCAACTGTTTTTATAGCACTACAGACTCTGTTCTGGACTTTATGAAGATGAAAACCACCAGGAATGATGTGCTGGAGAAATGTACGTACAAATGCTTATTAAGTTGGTAGGATAAGGTTCTGCCAGAAGGTGAAAACTTCTCTTCAAAATACTTCTACATCCTTCTTCTCTTTTAATATTTTTTTGTTTTTGTTATCACTGCTTGACTAAATAAACAGAAAAAAAAAAAAAGCTTTACAAGGTCACACCAAATATTTGTCATACCCACTAACCATTCTCTGAGAGTGGCCAATAGGGAACACCTAAGGAAAAATATAAAAACCAGGGATATTTCAAAACAAAACTTCTCTAAAATCTCTCTCAGTCTTCACTATTTTTAGCTCCAGGACCTCTTGAGCTAAAGGTTATATCTCTGTATTTAACCAAACACACTAGATTTTTTCCATACCTAGTTCAATAGTGTATTGGGCAGTTGTAAACTTCAAGCATTCATATACACTGTGGAAAGAACTTTACACATTTACTGAAAAAAATCTCTCCTTATTTTGAATTTACTGTCTGCTACTTCAGTTTATGTGCCCTTAGTCTTATACTGAGAGAAAAAAAAAGTCATTCCTCGTCCACTTTTTCCATGTTACTTATGAGTTGACATGTCATAATCTCCTACACACTTTTCTTCCTTGATAGGGATTTTTCTCATGTCAGAGCCATTACATACCTTTGATGACACAACAAATAATTACCATGTAGTGCCCAAAATCCATAATAGACAATTTCTCTGTTTTTTTCCTATTTATTTAGAATTGATACTGCCAGTTATACCATTCAGAAATAGTATGAATTAAATAGAAATCTATTTTAAAGCACTTTCCTTATCTATTTTAAAGATTCAAAAAAGCAACTTCCTTTCTCCGTCCCTGCCTACCTGCCTTCCTGCTTTCTGCCTGCCACCTGCTCTCCCTTCCCTTCCCTTCCCTTCCCTTCCCTTCCCTTCCCTTCCCTTCCCTTCCCTTCCCTTCCCTTCCCTTCCCTTCCCTTCCCTTCCCTTCCCTTCCCTTCCCTTCCCTTCCCTTCCCTTCCCTTCCCTTCCCTTCCCTTCCCTTCCCTTCCCTTCCCTTCCCTTCCCTTCCCTTCCCTTCCCTTCCCTTCCCTTCCCTTCCCTTCCCTTCCCTTCCCTTCCCTTCCCTTCCCTTCCCTTCCCTTCCCTTCCCTTCCCTTCCCTTCCCTTCCCTTCCCTTCCCTTCCCTTCCATTTTGCACCCACTTGTTCCACAGTTAAATGAAAACCAGTTGCATCTACTATTAATTAGGAAATATTTTATAACTATATTAATGAATCTTTTTCCTTGTGGAACAGACATGTAAAGGACACCTATGGAAAAAGTCTTAGTGCATAGCATACTAACTTACACAGGAGTATGGGTATGCTGTGAAGTTTTAAAATCCTTCCTAAATCAGACAGTCCAGAGGAAAAAATAATTACTATTGTTTTCATTTGTAACAAATTATTCTAGGCAGCTCAAATCAAAAACTTGATATTTACATTTGATTTTCCTTTCAAAGGGCATGAATAGCACAGTCTAGACTTATTACACTTTGATATATAGTTGCTATAGCAACATATATAAATTATTAATCTTTGTATGTGAAATATCTCCAAAGGACAGATTACCTTTGTGTTAAAAATGCAGATAGTTTTAAATATTTCCCTGTGATGAAGTCGAGTGCTTATAAAACAGCAAATGTAGGCAGGAAAATTAGGTCTCCTGAAATGTCTAGTAGGTGCCCTAGAACTGAAAGTTAAACTGAAGCTGAAAAGTAAATCAATAGTAACAACATATGAAATTCTGTATGTTTTAAATGGTTAAGTATCCTGACTTTATGTTTTTGCCTCTGTTCCGAAGCAACAGGGTGCAGGCCTCAAGAAGGCCACTCATCTATGTAACATGGATGGAAGAGACCACATTTGTGTGCACTGCAGAGCAATAAGGTCCTTGCACATGAAGGTGCACCATCAAAATACCTCAGTTCTTGATGGTAGCCTTCTGGAAGTTATGACATTTCTGCATTATCTTATGAGGTCATTTGTAAAAGCTGTATGCATATTTCAGCTCAGTACATTGTATTTCCTTAAGAAGACATTAGAGGTCCTACAGAAAGAGGAGTGTGTCGGGACTTTAGTGACAGACCAAGTGAACCAGGAGATCTTCAAAGGCAGTACAGTTTCCTCCATGTGCACCAAAAAGTAAGAGGCTGGTGAAATTTTCCAGCATATATATTCTACTAAAGAATAAATTCTGTTCTATAAAAAACATTGAAAAATAAAGAAACAAGCTCCCATATTAAGGCATTTCCAGAAATCACAAAAAAAAAATCAGGCCACCTTTACACATAGTTTTGGGCACACTATAAGTTAACATTTTTCAGCAATATTAGTAGATTTCTTTTACTAGGAAAGCTATTGTCCAGGAATAACAAAAAGAAAATACTGATAGAGTACCCTAGTCCTATTTGACTGAAGTTGTAAACTTGGTTCCTACTCAGTAACTTACATTACAAACATTAAATCTAGGATTTTCTCCACTTGGACTTAATCCAGTCCAACTTACAAGTTGAGGATTTATAAAGGCTTTTCTCAAAGAAATGGGGAAATGTCAGCTTAAATTTCTTACTAGAGTTGTACTGAATCTATTAACCTTGTCTAGAGAATATAATGTTAGTTATCTCATTAAAAATGTTATTGTGTATGATTTATGACCATGGCATCTCAAACTAGCATTTGTATTTTGGAAAAATTCATATGTCTATAATTTTTTTTCTCATTCAAGAAAAAAGATAAAAAGTGTTTTACAATATATCAACTGTATGTATTTATGAACTTATATGTTCAATAGAACATGTGAGGGTACCAAACATTGGGAAAATTAATAAAATTTTCAAATAGCAACAAATATCTCCAACTAGGCCAATGTTTCTCTTCTTTAATTAAACAATATGAATCATGAATTACATTCAGTTAGTCTGAATGTCTATAGAGATGCTGAGAGTCTCTCTAGAAACGAGTATAAAAGGAGATTTTTGTGAAAAATAAAACACAGTGCTCTGAAGCCACTCTGGAACCACTCTGGAAACCACTTACCATCCCCAGCTTTCTTCAGATAAAAAAATTAAGAAATGGTTCACAAATGTTCTAGTGTCTACAAACTAAATAAAATATACTGAATGTATATTATATATACACTTGTAGGTCATACAAGAGACATGCCAACTATATTGCTTTTTATTCAGTATAGTTGGCATGTCTCTTGTATGACCTACAAAATATTTTGGATTTACATCTATTTTATGAAATTTTCAAAAACTAGGAACACCAGAGATAATTTTTGATTTGAAATGATGCTTCTTTGCAATTTTCATGTCCTTTTCATTTATCAGTTTTATGCTTGTATTTCATCATAATTCAACCCAAACCACATGCAGAACCTTAATGAATCAAAACTGCTTCTTAACAGGTGTTACTGTTTCAATGCAGTTCCTAGGCAAAAAAAGAGAGTACAAAAACCTGCAGACGGTGATCCACATGTTGTCAGGAATAAATGTGTTGGATTCCTGCATAATACAGGTCTACAGATAAGACAAAGGGTATTTTTTCAAATGGCACACAAGAAATATTGCTGTGACAAATACTGCAGTAACAGCACGTTGCCCATTCTAACCTTATAATCGGCATAGGGGACATTGGACTTAAATACAAAAACTGACTGATCTAATGACATTCTTTGATGGAGTGATTGTATCAGTGGACCAGGCAAGAACTACAGATGTCATCTACCCATGTTTCTGTAAAGCCTTGAATAAGGTCCCCCAAAATATCCTTGCTGCTTATGTGCAGAGATACGAGTTTGACGAATGGGCTGTTACGTGGATACGGATTTGGATGATGGCTGCCTCCAAAGAATTTACTGTCAATGGATCAATGTCAAAGCAGAACCAGTTAATGAGTGGTTTCCCTCAAGGCTCCCTACGGGCACCAATATTATTGAATATCTTCAGCAGTAGCATAGGCAGTGGGACTGACTGATCCCTCAAGCAAGTTTGAAAGTTACACTAAGCTGAGTGGTGAAGTTAATTCACTAGAGGAATGGCATGCTCCCCAGAGGGACCTTAACAGGCTTGAGGAGTGGGGACATGCAATCCTCCTGAAGTTCACCTAGGCCAAGTATGACATCCTACACATGGGTCGAGGTTATTCCCAGTATCTCTACAGTATGAGTCATGAATGGATTGAAAGAAGCTTTGTAGAAAAGGACTTGGAGATACTGATGGATGAAAAATGGGACATGAGCTGCCAATGTATGTCTGCAGCCCAGAAAGCCAGTCATATCATTGGTGCCCAGAAAGACAAGGGAGGTGATTTTCCCCTTCTATTCAGTTCTTGAGAGACCCCACCTGGAGTACTGAGTTCAGCTCTGGACCACCTAGCACAAGGAAAAGATGGACCTGTCAGAGGGAATCCAGAGGAGGGCCACAAAAATGATTAGAGGGCTGAAGCACCTCTGTTATAAGGAAAGGCTGAAAGAATTGAGGATGTTCAGCCAGGAGAAGAGAAGGCTCTGAAAAGATCTTACTGCAGTCATTCAATATATAGAGGGAGCTTAGAATAAAGATGGAAAGAGATTTTTTACCATAGTCTGTAGTGAGAGAATAAGGGCCTAAGTTTTTAAGCTGAAAGTTTAATTAGACTGCATGTGAGGAAGAAATGTTTAACTGTTGGGGTAATGAGACACTGGAACAGGCTGCCCAGAGAAATTAGATGCCCCATCATTGAAAATGTTCAAGGTCAGGTTGAGCGGGGCTTTGAGAAACCTGTTCTAGTAAAAGATGTCCCTTTCCATGGCAGAAGGGCTGGGCTAGATGATTTTTAAAGGTGTTTTCTAACCCAAACCATTCTGTTATTCTATGAACCACTTCAGATTTATGTAAACATTTTGGGTTTGTGACTCTGCTGCTCTGAGATGAATAAGCACTGTGCAGTCACTGCATATGAGTAGTGTATTGACTTTACATAGTCTAGCTGCTTTTTGCATTAAATCACAGTTGAAATCACGTTGTACAATACTCCTAGGAGGAACCTCAGAAAAGTCTGAACTAAGCTTTTGATGAATGCTGCCTCTCATATCACGTATCAAATACTACATATCAGATAAGAACCCTTGTATACAATGTTTTGTCCCAGGGTCAACACAGTGTTAATGTCCCAGAGTTAAAGTGTAAACTGTACTACAGGCCCCCTGATCAGGAGGAGCAAGTTAATAATGAATTCTACAATCAGCTTGAAGTACCCTCGAGATCCCAGGCACTGGTTCTTATGGGGGACTTCAATTACCTGGATATTTGCTGGACAAGCAACAGGGCCAGTCGTATGCAGTCTAGACAATTTCTGCAGTGTGTAGAAGACAATTTCCTGCTACAGATGGTGCAGGAACCTACAAGGGGAGGGCGCGTACTGGACCTTGTTTTTACCAACAAGGAGGGACTCATTGGGGAGGTAAAGGTCACAGGAAGGTTGGGACAAAGTGACCGTGAAATAGTAGAGTTAAAGATATTGAGTGGAAGAAGCAAGACAAAAAGTAGGATAGCTACCCTGAATTTTAGAAGAGCTAACTGATCTCTTCTGCAATCTAATAGGACCTATCCCATGGGCTACGCTGTTAGAAGGAATGGGAGCCTGTGAGAGCTGGGTAGCATTTAAACAGCGCTTCTGCCAAGCCCAGGACTGGTGCATCCCTTTGAGCAAGAAGTTGGCAAAGAGAGGCAGAAATCTGTGTGGATAAGCAGGGAGCTAATGAGTAAATTCAAAGGGAAGCAGCAGGTCTATGAGTTGTGGAAAAAGGGTCTGAGCACCTGGGAAGAATATAGGAATGTTGTCAGGGCCTGTAGGGATGCAACTAGGAAGGCTAAAGCCCACTTGGAATTGAAACTGGCAAGAGACATAAGGGATAATAAAAAGGGGTTTTTTGGATGTGTGAATAGAAAGAGGATGAACAGGGACAATGTGGGTCCCTTGCTGAATGAGGCGGGTGTCCTGGTAACGGGGGATGCTGAGAAGGTGGAGATACTGAATGCCGCCTTTGCTTCGGTCATCACTTCAAAGGCCCCTTGGGACCCACAGACACTGGAAGAAAGTAAGAGAGTTAGGAAAATGAAGATCTTCCCTTTGGTTGAGGTAGGGGTGGTCCAGAAGCACCTCAAAGGCATTAACACACATAAATCCATGGGCCCGGATGGGATGCATCCATGTGTGCTGAGGGAGCTGGCGGAAGTGATTGCTGAGCCGCTCTCTATCATCTTTGACAGGTCTTGCAGAACAGGAGAAGTGCCTGAAGACTGGAGGATAGCCAATGTCACTCTGGTCTTCAAAAAGGGCAAGAAGGAGGATCCCAGCAACTATAGGCCAGTCAGCCTCACTTCTGTCCCTGGACAGGTGATGCAACAGCTTGCTCTGGATACCATCTCCAAGCAATTGGAAGAGAATAAGGTCATGAGGAGTAGTCAGTATGGATTCACCAAGGGAAGATAGTGCTCAACCAATCTCATAGCCTTCTATGATCTCATCACCGGCTGTGTAGATGGAGGGAGAGCAGTGGATGTCATCTACCTTGACTTCAGCAAGGCTTTCGATACTGTATCCCATGACATCCTGATAGCAAAGCTGAGAGAGCACGGGATAGATGAGTGGACAGTGAGGTGGGTTGAGAATTGGCTGTCGGACTGAGCCCAGAGGGTGGTGATTCGTGAAGCAGAATCTGACTGGAGGCCTGTGACTAGCCGTGTTCCCCAGGGCTCAGTGTTGGGTCCAGTCCTGTTTAATATCTTCATTGATGACCTTGATGAGGGAATAGCATCCACCCTCAGCAAGTACACTGATGATACAAAGCTGGGAGGGGTGGCTGACACGCAGGAACATCACGCTGCCATCCAGAGAGACCTGGACAGGCTGGAGAGCTGGGCAGGGAGAAACCAGATGAGATTCAACAAAAGCAAGTGTAGAGTCTTGCATCTGGGAAGGAACAACCGTTTGTGTCATTACAGGCTGGTGGATGACCTGCTGGAGAAGAGTTCTGTGGAGAAGGACCTGGGAGTCCTGGTTGATGACAGGTTGGCCATGAGCCAGCAGTGTGCCCTGGTGGCTGAGAGAGCCAATGGGATCCTGGGGGGCATCAGGAGGAGTGTGGCCAGCAGGTCGAAGGAGGTGATCCTCCCCCTCTCCTCTGCCCTGGTCAGGCCCCACCTGGAGTATTGTGTCCACTTCTGGGCTCCCTGGTAAATAAAAGACAGGGATCTCCTGGAGAGAGTCCAGAGAAGGGCTACGAAGATGATTAAGGGCCTGGAACATCTCCCCTATGAGGAAAGGCTGAGTGAGCTGGGACTGTTCAGCCTAGAGAAGAGAAGACTAAAGGGGGGACCTTATTACTGTTTATAAATATCTTAAGTATGGGATGCAGGGGGAAATGGCCAGCCCCTTTTCAGTGGTCTGTGGATACAGGACAAGGGGCAATGGCTGCAAGTTGGAGCACAGGAAGTTCCGCACCAACATGCGGAAGAACTTTTTCCCAGTGAGGGTGACAGAGCCCTGGGACAGGCTGCCCAGGGAGGTGGTGGAGTCTCCTTCTCTGGAGATATTCAAGACCCGTCTGGACACCTATCTGTGCAATATGAGCTAGGGAGCTGCTTTGGCAGATGGGTTGGACCCGATGATCTCTTGGGGTCCCTTCCAACCCCTACAATTCTATGATTCTATGATTCGTGTATTTCAAGAGTTATACCTTATTTTTTCCAGGGGAGAAAAAAAAATCTTTATATTAAAATTCTTGAATATATTTAGGATTAATGTAGATGGCACTGAGTTACTCGTTTAGAATTGTAAGGTACAGTATTTTGATTTACTGCAGACAGGACTAGCTTTGATTCATATATGTCATTTCCATTTGCAAGACTAAAGTACTTAAAATTTGGATTGCACCAATTCAACTTTTCCTTCTATCTCAATATAAAATATTGTTTGTCAAACAGTTACAGGACCAAAAAAAGAACAGAAGGGGTTTTCTCCTCTTTTAAAGGTAACAAGTGCAAGAAGATTATTTTGGAGCTTGTTTGTCTGCCAGTCAGCTTTGATCTTCTTTTGAATCAACATCTACCTAACCTAAGAGTTGACAGACATAAATAACATTAAGTGTATTCATAAAATGAGAAGTCAGAGGAAAAATAATGCTTATGATCACTGAGTGCCAACCCTTGAGTTTTGTAGTATCTGCAATGACTCCAAATTATTCAGGAATGTATCAGTCCAGAGCATATAACCTCTGCTAGAAAGCAACGTGCGAGTGATGACATGAGACAGTTTAGGTACTATCTTATGAGACATCATTTGCCTTGATAGTTCATTACAGTGATTGTAAGAGTGATGGCAGATCTGCATTATCATCTCTCCATGCACAGGTCTGTAATGTTCTGGTTTCATCTGGTCCTGATCAAGACCTATAATGAGACAAATTTGTGCATGTGTCTTATATGCTCTTCATGGGCTTTTATTTTCTATTGGTCAGTCTACTATCATCAATGATAGGAAACGATCTTACCATTGAATATCTGGATGAAGACAAACACAAGCAAGATGGAGATGGTGTTTTCAGAGAAAAAACAACTTAGCTATGAAGAAAAAATCCTGTCTGCCGTACATCTCCTATAAGTGATGAACTATATCCACCTCAAAATCTAAAAATGGTCTTAGATTAGTTCGCAGCTCTTGGCTTTTGTTTAGCAGCATGAGCTTCACGCTACCTATGAGTATCTAGAAAATCAGCTCTGCTTGATACCATATATCACTGTACTGTACGGATTCACAGAATTACAAAGTTGGAAAAGACCTTTAAGATCATCAAGTCCAACCATTCCCATCCCATGCTAAGCCATACTAATTACCTGATCTACACTTTTTTTAAGACTTGAGACTGCTATGGCCCTTTGCAATGAACCAAGGGGAAAGATACAGTTGTGGTAGCAGATTTGCTTTTCTATTTTTTTCATTCAAGGAAATAGAATTATGAAACTCACATCTACAACTACTTTTATTCACTCAGGACTTATAGCCACCATCACCTTCTGCCAGCCTGTAATTTCATTTGCAATTTTGCTGAGTGATGAACAATTAAAATACTTGATGTTTTACATACCTTTAAAATTCATAAAAGGCACAATTTATAAGCATTAGCACCTGCAATATGGAGTTTTGATGACCTTGATAGAATGCTGTGAAAAATGAGTGAGTATTATCTGAAGGCTGAAAGACAAATTACTAGACAGTTGCATTTAATAAAGATATTTTAAATTCCCCAGTTATGAGCACTGAAATAAAATGTGGCAAACAATAAAGTTAGGTAATAGTTTTGATAGTTATTCCTAATTCTACGTTCTCTGGCTTGAAGCAATTTATGCCAGAGGGTTTTGTGGGTTTTTTTGATACAGAAAAAGAACCCTTATCAGTAAATCAGTGTTTAATATCTCAAGAGAAAAGATTTCATGACCAAATGTAAATTTTACTAGATAACAGACAATCTGTAGAATGGAATATAGTTCACTGGAATATATTGATACTGACCTACCAAATGGTCTACCTGGAATGCTCTACCTTAACAATATCAACTCAGAAAATCCAATTATTTCAGCAAAAAAACCAACAGCTCAGGTTCCATCTATTAGGTTAGCCCAATGAAAATATTACACTGTGACAGTAATAACCACAGAGCAATTAACCATTATGCCACAAATGCCAGACCTCCTAGTTCAAGATCACCATTGTGCTGTAACAGAACAGGAGTGCAAACAAAGTGAACTGTCACACCTCTGCCATCACTGTCTGAAAACAATACTAACAAAACCCCCCTGCCATTTCAGTTCAGAGAATAAATTCTAACTAAAATTGGTGATAATCAATGCTCATAAATATCCCAGTGTCAAATTTTGGCTTTGCCCACTGGAGACCTAACAGGCAAATAGGAAAACAAATATTGGGATTTCAGCATCTTTCTCAATCTCACACACATACTGTGAGTTGGAACATGTTCCAATCAGTCATTTTGGGTT
Organism: Gallinula chloropus; assembly: GCF_964237585.1. Taxonomy (NCBI): domain Eukaryota; kingdom Metazoa; phylum Chordata; class Aves; order Gruiformes; family Rallidae; genus Gallinula; species Gallinula chloropus. Next base: position 24,294,521 of record NC_140089.1, read on the forward strand.
TGGAAACAGCTAAAATTCTAATAAATATTTTAATACCATAATAATTTTTGACTTTTTTCTTTCTCCTCATGCAAAGCAGCAATACAGTGCTTCTTACAATCTTACCACATTCTGCGCTCTGAACCCCACCGAAATGGTCATGACAACCATGCTGCACTTTGATATATTTCCTCCTTCTATACTGCTGATTTTTATTTTTATAAAATCCTTGGGTTTTCTTTTGAAATTCTTTATCTCCTCATTTTACCCATCAGCTCTCAATAGCACACAGTAGGTATTCACATCCCACAGCTCTGGAGACCTTCAGGCCACTAAGCATAAGGTCAGAGGTTTCAGCTCTGGTGATGGTAATGAAACTCTTTGACAAGGCAACGTAACATACCTGAGTTCCTGCTCCAAACAGTGGTTTGACAGAGACCTAGGGAACAAGTCCTAGAGCTAGGTGGACTGAACAACCTCAAAACAGATTTCTGGTGTTCAGAAATTAAAAAAACCACAAAATGAATCAAATCAAAAACCCTACATACGTTGACCTTTTCTTCAGCTGGCTTTCTTTATCTAAGTTTCTGACTGATTGTTCCAAGATAAAAAGGCCAAGCTTCTGCAGTCCTAATGCTGATAAATGAAAAAATTAAGTATTAAAACATATCAGCATCATAAAAAATAATAAAGTAATCATAGTTTTATTATAATAAAGTTGACCATCATGAAGACTGCTGCTTTTGCCTATACAAAACTCTGAGGGAAAAGTGTATGCATGGATTAATATTTCAGCTTTTAAAACTGCAAAAGACTCCCTCGGAATTGAAAGTGACTTGAACAGAAAATGTCACCAAAGTGCTACACTTGTGATAGCTTGTTTTCTGTAGCAATGGCATACCTTATTAGAGCTAAAATTTACAACAGCTGCTTTAGAGATATGTTTTTCTTTCTTTGGTAATTCTGAAATGAAACACCAGAATCCCCACTACGCTGAACTGGAACATTTAGGGTTGTGTTTCTTTGTTTGTTTGGGGTTTTTTGGGGGGTGGTGAATACATAATTCAGTATTTATTTCATCATGCATTTCTGGGATATATTGGTTAGACCCAGTTCTGAGTCATTAAAAAAAGTAAGCTAAGGACCTTCACACATAGATTTCACAGCTTTCCATCAATCATGCACAAAAATGTATTTAATCATAGAGAGAAAAGGTGAAATGGAGTTGTACTTTATCTGGCTTTGGATTGTCCCTACCAAATTTCCTGAAATATTTTATCTGCCCAGCCCATGTTTTCAGTATTAGCAACTATGGTGCTTCCATGATGACCCCAGGAGATTACAACAGGTTTTAGCTGGCTCTGTCACTGTTTGTCTGATCAGAAGTACACTTTCAGTGCAGAATTCCACATTCTGGCACTGTGTTTAAGAATTCATTCTCTCTTTCTCACCAGCAGCCCTGTAACACACCTTAATCCATGTTTGCCCTCCAAGCTGAACATATTTTGTTCTTTTCCTCTTTCTTCAAATGTCAGTTCTCCAAGCCCTTTCACATCATAATTGCCTGCTTTCAAATTACCTCCAGTCTATCAACATCTCTTTCAAATACATTCTTTATATCATGTGCATAAAGTATACTGTAGAAGCAAATTAAAAGAAAAAGAGGAAAAGGAATTACAAGTAGCCTTTAATGCTCATTTCTTCTTTTTTTCTCACTTTCTTACTCAGGATATAAAACTCTGGAGAAAAAAAAAAAAAAAAAAGAAAAAAAAAGGATTGAAAATCCAGCAGCCAGATTCATAACTATTCAGACATATAAGTTCTTATACTTTACTTGAAGTCAAGCTCAGAAACATAATAAGATGGGAACAGGGTATAGTAATATCCCCTCTGCTCCTGCTTCTTGTCACCAACTATAATTGCAGGGGAGCTGTATTAGCCAGGAGCATGAGCTTTTCCTAAATAATAGTTTGAAGCTTGAAATCCACCCTTATTGCTCATAAAGCACATTCTCACTTTGATGAGGTGTCCTCCTTTAGTCACTTTACAGTACTTTATGTGCAGGTGTCCCTGGCAAGTTTCTTTTAGGGGGACACTTCCCTCCTAATGGTCCAGAAAAGACTATTTAATCCACATACAAGTAAGCAGAGATTTTCAGCATTTCTTTTTTTCTCCTTTAATGTAATTTTGGACTAACAAATTAGGTGTCCCTGTGTTTATAAGCCCTTCAGAGTGCACCTTTCCCCTCAGTGAAAGCCAAGTTCAGCCCAAAGCACAGCTGTTACTGACAGGTTTTTGCAAAAATAAAACTGATGGTTCCACCCACACTTCGTTTTTCTGTAATTGCTGTAACTATCAAATCTCACCTAAGAAATGTGAGACCAAAGTTTAATTGTCATTTGAGCATGAGGAATTTAAACTCATAGCATCCATATGCCCAGCTGACTGTCTTAATAATCATATAATGCTGTTATATGCAGTAAAGGATGCAAGATTCATGAAATCAGAGAATCACAGGAAGATGCTTCTCTCCACAGTGCAGGGATGAAGGCAGGTCACTAGGATGAGAATCCTAGTTTTTTATATCTCTTCCAGAAACAGATCGTGATTTTGCATTAAAGAAGTAGTACGGGAAGCACATTGAATGTCCTGTCAGCCTGCCGTTTCCTCACCCTGAAAACCCATTGACCCTCTTTCTTCAAAGAAGCTGAAGGAGAACTCCACGTGGATACTGCTGTAATACAATTTGTCTTTGGTCTATAAGCAGAAGGTGACTACTATAACCAATTCCCCCTGAAATATCCTCACTCCAAACTGAGTCAAACTTGAGCTGTTGTATTTCATTTGGGGCCCATTTTAAAAATCTTTATTGGGCAGAGTGAATCTTGAAACAAAACAATAACAACAGAATTTTAAAAGACTTAAACCTCCTGATAACATCATTCTATTTGCAGGATAACTTCAATGGGTTGGCCTTATTGACAATATCAGTTACATCTGGTAAGGTCACGTATTTTAAATCAGTCATTAGACGTCAGCCAGTTTCCTTAGAAAATTAGGAAAAAGTGGTAAACATCTGTTTAAACATTTACTAGTAAAGGATGCAACTCTGACCTCCAGAGCATGGAGCTCACTTTAAATTAATAATTAAAAAAAGCAGGTAGTCTGAGTATACTAGTATTCAGTCTCCTAAAAATCTCATTCCATGAGACTGAAGCTGTCTCATCTTAAAATGTAACAAGACATTTTGCTACAAAAGACTTAGGCAAATAAACAGAATGTAAGGCAGCTGATGTGCATAAACTACAATGAACAACAGAAGGAATAAATTACATTCTTTTGTGTCCTCATGTGTGTAACCAATTGGGAGCTGTCTGGTTACATTAGTTGTTACTCTAGTTTTAGCTAAATCTCAAATATTATTGCAAAAAATACTGAAAGGTATCTACCTGTGACATTCACCAGAGAACTCTACATCCTGTAACTGACAGATAGGCAGCTCTGCTCTATACATATAGAATCATAGAATCACAAAATGCTTTGGGTTGGAAGGGACCTCAAAGATAATCTAGTTCCAACATACTTGTCATGGGCAGGGACACCTTCACTAGACCAGGTTGCCCAAAGCCCTGTCTAACCTGGTCTTAAATGCCTCCAGGAATGGGGCTTCCACAGCCTCTCTGGGCAACCTGCTCCAGTGCCTCACCACCCTTATAGGAAAGAATGTCTTCCTAACATCTAACCTAAACCTACCCTCTTTTAGCTTGAAGCCTTTGCCCCTTGTCCTATCACTGCACTCCCTGGTGAACAGCCCCTCTCCCACATTCCTGTATGAATCCTTTAAGTATTACCAGGCCACAATTAGATCCCCACAAAGCCTTCTCTTCTCCAGACTGAACAAGCCCAACTCTCAAAGCCTGTCTTCATAGGAGAGGAGATCATCTTTGTGGCCCTCCTCTGAAATTGCTCCAACAGCTCTCCTCTTTCCTGTACTGGGGACCCCAGAGCTGGACACAGTACTCCAGGTGGGGTCTCATGGAAGCTGCTTGTCACAATGTTGCAGAGCGGCTATCAGAAATAATATTTAACTTCTAACACTTTAACAGAAAACATAATTTTATGTCAATTGCAAATATGAAATGGGGAGGAGTTAGAAAACCTCATGATGTATGCAAATGGATTCCTGTCACTTGTCAGATTAGTTTAGCAGAGTACTTTGATCATTCCTTCTTCCTTCACTCTACCCTGAAAAATGCAACACTGAACAAGACAAACGTTTCAACCAACTGTTAAGTTTTTTACTGGTGACCTTTTGAATTTACTTCACTTCTGATGACATTTCTCCCAGAGTAAAATCTTTTACAAACACAGAATTTCTAAAGGAATGCTCTGTTTGGCAAGCTGCACGTGAAAAAAAAAAAGAACAAAGTAACAAACCAGTAAACCCAAACCTAAAAAAAAGCAAAACCTACATTTTTTCAATTTTTTGAGGACTTTTAAGAAACATACCTCCCTAAATTCCAAGGTGCTTTTTCATATGTATCTGAGGTGGGTTTATGATTTCCTTTTATAAAATGTTGGCCATCAGTAGTAGGTTCTAAAACAAACAAAAATTTTCCTTACAGAATTAAATGGTGATGCATTTTTAAAAGTTTCTTCTGTATTTCATTTTTACAATAGAACATCTAACCCAGAACACTAATAAATCTGTAAGACAAAAGTCAGTACATGAAAATTGCTTTTGAAGCAAGAATTCATTTTAATTTAGATTTTAAGATAAATTTAATCCACTAAAGTATCAAGGACCTTTGTGAGTGAAGTTCCCTTCTGTGAATTTGCAGCCAGTACTTCTTTTCATCTTTTCTTTCTGTGGAAAATATAATGGGCACACATCTATCTGTCTGTCTGTCTGTCTGTCTGTCTGTCTGTCTGTCTGTCTATCTATCCATCCATCCATCCATCCATCCATCCATCCATCCATTCCCTCTTCTATGTATCTACCTATCTTTAGTATGTGAGAAATTGTGTGTATGTATACACATTATACAGTGTCTATACACAATAGATATTGTATATGTATCTATGTTGGTCACCCCTAAGTATGTGGAACCCAAAATCATAGGACAATCCCCCTTCTAGAGCAGGATCACCTAGACTAAATCGCACAGGAATGCATTCAGGAGGGGTTTGAATGTCTCCAGTGAATGAGACTCCACAACCTCTCTGGGTTGCCTGTTACAGTGCTCCATCACCCTCACAGTGAAAAAGTTTCTCCTTATGTTCACATGGAACTTCCTATGCTCCAGCTTGCACCCGTTGCCCCTTGTCCTGTCACTGGACAAACTAAACATTTGAGATCCACAGTAAAAATTTGGAAACAGCAAACAGAAATACAAGTTAGCAACCAGAAAATACACTTCAGCATACACCTTTCTCAGCAAAGCAGATGGAAATTTTTTGCTATACTCCCTTTTAAAATGACTTTCATCAAACTCTTCAGTACTGGAGGAGACAACTGCCATGCTTTTCCAATCCCACAAAATTTTGTGTGGTCTCTCCCTCTTATGGTAGACTAACAGAACCAAATGCATTTCCTGTTTTCACCTTAATTCCTTGGGGTTGGCATAAAAAAAGCCTATTCATTAATGATGTGATTTAAATAGAGTCAGAACTGACATTTCTTGTGACCTGGGTCATTTTTTCAAGGAGTCTATTAAACTTTGCTACAAAATAGGAAAAGATCCTCTGTCAGGTAGCACTAAGGTTCAGATAATTTAAAACCCCTTGGTTCTGTACACAGAAGTACAGGATGATACTGGAAAACCACAGATATTGGTTTAGACATCTTTAATGGCAGAGATGTCATTACAATAGTACTGAATAGCGATGCATGTCATTAAAAGAAGCTGTTGCATGACATGTCTTTCAATTATTTGGATGCGCTAGAAATACTGCAGGAATTTCTTTTAAATAGTGTAAAGCTAATGGCATGCCAATCAAATTCAATAGAATGTCACAGAAATGCAGATGGCAAAAAAAAGATGAAATTGTAGCATTAAGTTTACTGTGTCACCTCCCCCTGCTAGAGAAGGATCACCTTTCATGGGGAAAATGAAAACAAGGCAAGCTGGCAGTCACGTCCCACTTAGTCCCCACATTGGTCTAAATGCAAAAGAGGAGCTAGGCATAAATCTTACTGATTGTAGCAGCACAAAGAGAAGCAAATGCTATCCCTAATAAAAGACTTAAAGTACACACCTAGCTAAGAGCTTATGCACTTCCAGGCTGATTGGAGATACACTGTTTAACAGACCAGTATGCTGGGCACAGGTGTCTAGAATAAAATATGTTACAAGAGGCCAAAGCAGGTTTATGTGGCTTATAAGTGAAAATAAATTAAATGTGGAAAATACTGCATGGAAGTGTTTTATAAAAGCTCACATTTATAACAATATTGGAACTGGCATGGGGCATTTCATAAGGCTTACTGCCCAGCTGGGGTGAATGGTCCTTGGCTATACTTCAAATCATTATCTTACCAATGATCATTAATCCTTCTTAAACACCTTCATCATTATTTCTTCAACACTGACATGTTTTTAATTAGAAGGTTCTGCTTGCAGGGGTATAATTTTCAGGTAAGTGCAACCAATCAGGGCATTTTGAGAGGAAACCAGAAAGATATAAGTGAAATGAATACATGTGTTAGTCTCATGCTGATGCCAGGAAGAAGGAAAGAATTAATGAATAATGAATGAACGAATGAATGAATGAGTGAATGAATGAATGAATGATGAATAATATGTAATTAGCACTTCATTTACAGTAAAAAAGCAGAAAAAAGTGTTGGGATGGGATCACTGAAGGGCCAGTGGAAGAGTTGCTTCTGCAGGAGTCCATGTGTTACTTTCAGGCAAACTGTGTAGACACTTAGTAGGAATTGAATAAGTGCTTCAGAAAGATTTGGAGAATACAAGAAAGGAAAATTACAACTTCAGTGGGGTTTTTCTTTAGTGCAGGGGTGAGCAGTTTTCCCAACAGCAGGGTTCCTAATTATGATTAGCTATTTGCAATTGTGGAAGAAAAAGTGTGTTAAGTGTCTGCATTTTCATCAGGATGAGATGATGGGCTGTTGAGTTTTCTTCACAGGAATCACTGGCCCTTTGAAAGGCTTATCTTGTTCTAAGTAGGAAAGAGGCTATACATCAGAAATGTTACAGTCTTTTGAAAATTTATTATGTTGTTGATCACACCATGTGTGTACACACACACACATACACACCTTCTCTACTATCTATTACAGACAAAATATAAACATGCAAACCCCTCAAATTAAGCCTTGCCATAATTTAATTAGAATTATTCATGTTTTGACAACTGATACCAGTAATAACAGAAAGAAAAATATTCCTACATTGACAGAGCAGATGTGAAAGAGGGAATGTTGCAAACAAGTTTTCATTATGCCTGTCTTCGAGGTTGAGAGTGGAAGGTTAACTGCTGAAAGAACTTGATTTATAAATTTACACATACTTGATACTTCCTGAAGAGTCTTAGCAATTTCACAGTCCCTAATCTATCCTCCAGTCCCATCTCATAACAAGAAGGACAAAATAGAAAAAGCAAGATACTTACCATGTACTCTGCTAACCTGGCAGAAAATCCACAATGCTGTGGCTGTCATGCATCTAACTCTATTTCTTACAGCTATTTATTGAAAATCCTGTCTTTTTGTTTACCAGCAATGATCCTTGCATTATTGCAAGTACTCTCAAGATACAGTAAAGCAGAAAGATAGAAAAAACCAAAAAAAAATCGTAAGTTTTCTTGTTTAGTGTATAGAAAACTTGCCCATTACAAACATAATCCATTTTTACATATGTACATATATATTAAAAAACAATAATTATCATGACTACAGTAGGAATTATACCATTAGTAAAACTTGAAACATTCAATTGGCTATTATGCAGTCTATTGTCATGGCTTATTTACATCCCTGCAATAAAAAATGAAATTTAAGATGATCATTCAGACCACAGTCAGCAGAAAAAAAACAGTAAGTATAAAAAATGAACTGTCTGTGACCCAGAAAATAACCTAGTTGGCTTCTGTTACATTGATAGCTTGCCACCATCAGGGAATATTTCTGTACCATGGCTTTATAAGAAAAAAAAATTGTTAAGCAATATTTTACGCATTGGCCATTATTGTTATTCTAGATCTAGATAAGCAAGAGGCTGAAAATAACAGAATATTGCCTGATTGATTTTTTTTTTTTTTTTTAGTGATGCAAAGGTACCTCATTTGCCCAGAGACAATCATCTTCATTTCCTGATTAAATGCAATCAGAGTGCTTTGGCTTGGCAATCTGGTCTAATTTAAAAACTATCGTACCAAGTGATCACTGTTAATAACTACCAATATTATACAGCTTTGAAATGAAGGTCAAAAGCTGTGGCTTGTAAGCCAAGATAGGTTCGTAGTTCCACTGTTGCTCACAGAAAGAGGCCTTTGCTTTAGTCCAAAAGGTTCCTATGACAAATGTCCACAGCAGGTACTGTACTCACACTTCACATAAATAGGACCAGCAAAAATGCTAGCAAGTGATACAGTCTATCAGTATTTCCATTTGCAGAATCTTGGATTTTACTGCTCACGGAAGGTTTCTGCTTCCTGTTGTGGATATGTGGAATGCTTCATCTCATATCAAGATTTAGTAAAGATTATAACAAAATAATGCATATAATGGAAATAAAGGCATTTCTGCCATCAAGTCCATTATGGTCAAAGGAAAGGAATTCCTGAAATGCATTTGCAATGAAAATGCATAGAATTAGCTAACAGAACCCAAAAGGACAATGCTGAGGTTCATACTCCCCCCTCCCCCTGACACGTTTTATTTGGCAGTGGACCAGTCTAGTCAGACTGGCAGTCAGACCAGTCAGTCATCAGAGACAGGCAAGTTCCACATCACCTGTATGCCAGCAGTTCTAATCTGTTTGTGATCCATAACGTAAAGCAAGGATAGAAAGTTCTTCCCCACAACAAACAAAACTAAGCAGAAATCAGAGAATGATTTTTCTTCATTTTGTCATCAGCTGCATTTCTTAATTATGGAAGAGGGACAAATGCTGAATGGCAGAAAAGGGGCACTGCCATTCATGCACAAGACTATTCGCATCTTCCCCACAGTCTCTGAGTGCAATATGCTGTCATGTCTATTCTCTACATTGTGCAAGAACACACTTTTCACAAACTCCCTCCCATTTGCCTTCCACAAAGGTCTAGATACTTCTTTTAACTACAGCACAGACCTCTGATAGCATACTAGTAATCCAAAGACTGAGATGCTCAAATAGTTTTCACAATATCTCTTTCCTGCTCATATCAATGATGAGACCAACTGATGATCTTTCTGTGGGAAACAATGATTGCCGTCAACACCGCTGCGCAGCAGCTGTGGGGAGGCTGTCCCATCAGCTTGGGTTTCCCTGTTACCCATGTCCAGTGCTGGAGGTGTTTATTTTCAAAAGGCATTCACCTTCAAGCAGCATCTGAGAGCAGGGAGTACAAATACCATGAATAATAATTATAATAATAGTAGTAAAACAGGTGCACACACAAAAACAAGGCCATTTTTAAGCAACCACAATTCACATTAAGCAGATATGCTAGTTCACAGAAAAGGCATGTAGTACTTTGTATAAAGACTGATCGTAGTAATCTGGTGAGGGTGCACAAAGATACATTCTTTTGTTCACAGGTAACAAAGAGCTTTAATGCCTGCCTCAGTTTCAAATCTCTGTGTAACCATAACAATGTCACCGCTGTGGCACATCAACAATTTGTAGTGCATTTTGAGATTCTCAGATGAAAGGCCCTATATAAATGGAAACTATTATTGTCCATACAGCAGACAGATCCCAGCTCGGCAGTAATATGCTGTTCTCTTCAGGGGGCTCAGGCATGTGAGCTACTAAGTACTCTCCATTTCCATTACGTCTCCTTGGAGCTGAGAGCACTCAGCATCTAGGAGGATCAAGCACAGAATTGAGTTAAGGCTTCAAACCCACAACCTTCACATACGCAAAACTTCCATCAGGGTTATAATCTGTGCTTTTGGGCTGTGGAAAGAGTGGCAGAAAGAAATGTAGCAGAAACATTAGGGGGAAAAAAGCAAAATGCAACGAATTTGTAAAGATGTAAATTGCTTAAACCATTAAAAGGGTTATTGCTGTTTGAAGACCAGATGTCGCAGTTTTTCATAGCTGGGTGCTGGGAGAGAACAGGGGCTGCAGAAGATGGCTGCTGTAAGGAGCTGCTGGAATTCTCTGCAGGCCCCAGACTGTAAACATTGGCCAATTCAAGGCCAAAGTTGCTGCTGATCAAGGCCGAGCCAATTGGAGATGGCCACAGCACCTCTGGGAATCACATATAGGAGGAAAAAAAAAAGGAAGCATCCACATTTTGCCACTGGAGAAGGGAGTGAGAAGATATAACAAGCTGTGCAGACACCAAGGCTTTTGAGGGGAGGGAGGAGGTGCCCCAGGTGCTGGAGAGAAAGATGCCCCTGCAGCCCATGGAGAGGCTCCACACTGGATGGAGCAAGTGGAGACATACAGGAGATGCCATGACCCACATTGGGTCAACCCCCTGCCAGCACTTACAGCCCATGGAGGGAAACAGAGATACAGAGATGAGCAAGAGAGAGATTTGCGCTGGAACAGGTTGCTGGGTGAGGCTGGTGACCCTGTGGAGGACTGGAACTGAGAGACATTGTGATTTATGCCTGCCCACCATAGCAGTGACCCACGCTGGGGCAGCTGGTGAAGAGCTAAAGCCCTGTGGGAAAGGACCCACATTCAAGTAGTTTGTGGAGGACTGTGTCCAATGGGTGGGACCCCACAGTGCAGCAGGGGGAGGGTGTGGAATGAATGTACCCCTCCCTGGCTGAGAAGGAAACCAACTTGCAAAGAACTGACCAAAGCCCCCATTTTCCCAGTCCCTGCCCCCCTGTGCCACAATGAGGGGGAAAAAGGGAGCAAAATCCTGACTAAAGTCTGATAAGAAGGGATGGGTAGGGCAAAAGTGCTTTAAGATCTGTTCGTGATGTTTTAAGATCTGGTCACACTTCTCATTATCCAACACTGTGTGTGTAGTGTAGTGTAATAGAGTTTTCTTTCCTTCACTCCGTGTTGAGTCCATTTTGCCCATGTCGTTGATGATAGGATGATCTCTCCCTGTCCTTACATTGACTCCTAAGCCTCTCAATATATATTTTCTCCCCTGTCCAGCTACGAAAGGGAGTGATAGAGTGACTTTGGTGGGTGTCTGGCCTCCAGCCAGGGCTAGACCACCACACTAGTTTACTAAAATTACTGTCCTCCCATCAGATAACTAAATAATGCACCACATAAAACAAGAGACATTGTACTGGCCATAAAAATCACATAACATCAACAAAGAAATACACATTTATTAAATGACACATAAAATGAAGTAATAATTAGATAAGCATTAAATGTAAAAAAAAGTGAGAAATTTAAAATGTGGTAGTGCATAAACTGAAACATTTGCTTTATTTCCCAAGTACACAGACACAAAGCAGTAAATTTCTCACTAAGGGTTTTGGGGGTTTTGCCCCCCTCTCCTCACTGGGGGAACAGCACAATTTCAAATCCTCAGTATTTCCACCTCTAATTGCTAGAAGGGTTCATTATCAGCTGTCTAAAGTGCAATACATCAACCTTGCAAAGCTGATATACAAAAGACTTTCACACATCTGATGGGCTGCTGTGCTAAATACATCTTAATTTGTGCTGCATCTGCTGTTTTCTAATTTGTTTGTCATGCTGTGAATGCTACAGACTTTGCTACAGCAGCTCCCTGATTTTTTGTTTTTAAAAACACAGCAGCTACTCAGAAAAGAAATGGCTGAGTGCCACCATTGTTCCTCTGATCCAAGGAATGACATCAGTTCTCTTATATTAAGCATTAAATGCTTGGTGATATATAATTAATAAATTACATGCACGTTACCGTATGTTTCACCACACAAACTGTATGTATGCATGTACTATTTACATCTTCCCATTTAACATTCACTAGACCATACATTTCTTCAAACCAGTTTCTCTGCATTTAAAATAACATTTAATTTAAGCCACTTCATAAGCTGTCCCTCCTGAATTTCTACTAACAACCTAATTTTTTGGTCAAAAACCTAGAAGAGGACTGCTGCCAAAACCCTAACTCTTAATGATTCTTACACAAGAACAAAGACTGGTGGCTTTTTTGCATATTGAAGTGCATTTGTGAACCCACCTATAGTCCTCAGTGAAATGAGTTTGGTGTTCTCTGTTCAGTCCCTGTGGAGCTTTTCAGCAAATGGTAGAACAACATGTGTAATTCAGCAGGATTCAGAATAGATCAAAGTCTCTGTACAGAAGAAGCCTCAGCTTGAGCTGGCAGGGAAATTAAATTTCTACTCTTCCCTTCTTAAAGTGGAGAGCTTTCCTCAGTACAGGGAGTGCTAACATTGGGAAGAGTGCGATGAATTTCTAGCAAAGCAGCGCGTGCTTTCATTAATCTTCAGTGTCACAAGAATCCTACGCACACCTCTGCTCCAAAAATGAGTGAAGCGTCTAGTGCTATTTTATGAGTGTCTTTCTGCAACTTCATGGGTTGCAAGGTTAGAAAGGTACCCTCCTACCACCATAAACACATCTTCCAGGAGATCTTAATCTCCCAGACCCCTTTCTCTTAAGGAAGGCCGACCCATCGCCAGTCATGTCACCACCATAATCAGCTTTCAAAGAGATTGAAAAACATGTCACTGCAAAGCAGAATCTTGCCACTGTAAATTCCTACATGGCATACACAAAATAAAATACCATAACCCAAGCCATAAACGTTGCCACAAATAACGTCCCTTCCTTATTTGTTTCTGTTTAACTGTCAGTCTTCTCAGCTAGATACGAAAATGCATCTTGTGCACAGTAGGCAAGATATAATAAAGAGGATAACTCCCTTTGTTTCGGCGCAGCCCAGGCTTTAGAGTAGCAGCTGGAGTGCAGATTTAGTTCTCCTGTTTTTGCAGCGCAACTCCTGACGCTCCAGACGTGGAGAGATATTTGCATAATGCCAATCAGTCTGCAGTGTCAAGTCCTCACAAGAACATGCAGCAGCTATTACAGAGGCAGGCTTTATGACGGGGAAAGCCATAGACAAATCAGCACTACCGTAAAGGAGTATGTTTAATCAATAAGGCATATTGTTCAACTAGTGTGAAGAAAAAAAAAACCTCGTAGAGTAACAGCGTCTGTAAAGGTTAATCAATTCAGCTAATTGTAAATGCTCTCAGTTGCCAGTCCCTAAACAGTTCCTTCTCTTTGTAGCTGGGAATTCACTGTGGGATGCAGCATCACTAAGCTGGAAAGGAAGAAAAGCAGTCAAATTTCTCATTACTCTCCGTGCTGTACTCTGCCTCTGCCTGTAACATCAATATATTTACCACAGGGAGATAATCTTTTCTTTCTGCTAGCACTGCCTTACCTCCTTCATTACACACAAAACAAAGCAAGAGGTCTATGCTTCGTGGTCCAGGCAGATGAAAAGGAAATCAGGGTATTGATCTTTTTGTTCAGTTCTTCAAAGGCCACGTGTATGACTAATCAGTGGGGTAGTTATTGCAGAGCTCTTTATTTCACAGCCATAAGGAAAGACTTTTTTTGTTCCCAAAGAATTGTTTCCTGTTGAAAAAAAAAGACAATCAACATGTTTCTATGTGCCCAAGAACTAAAGACAGGCCCACGCAACAATAAAGGATATGGAGCCTGATTTCAAATTTTGTCTCTAGACCAACTTAAAATCAGCCTGTGAAGGCAAGCTGATGGTCTCTGACACTCATGAGCTGTGTACTTTTTGTTATTTCTGAAAGTGCTTAGAAATTTTGAAGGTGGTGTTTGCTCTGTCTTCAATGTACATCGTACTCCCACTTCTGTATCCTGAGTTCGAAATAAAAAAGCTTTCCTTACGGGACCCACATCAGTGTGCGTTTCAAATAGTGCCAAAGATATCACATGAGCTTGAAAGCACTGTTTATTTTTGTCCCTCACGTATTTCTGGTGTTTGCAGCAACTGTAAGGCACTAGCACCTTTTAATTGTACTTTTGCAAAGCCAGCCAAAGGTCAGAGACTTCAGGTCTTCATAGAATCAATCAATATTGATTAAAGGTCAAAGCAAGTACTGAAAACACAGAGTTCACTCCCACCAAACAAAGCATTATCCTTTCAGTAGCAAAAAGAAAAAGAGAACAGGGGGATAAATAGCAGCTTGTCTCATCCCTTTCTGTCTTGTGAGCCCCAGCTGCCAACATGCTCCTTGTCCTCTCTGTGCCCCTGCCCGCTCCTCCTGGCTCATTGTGGTCAACAGAGCCCACCTTCTGCTTGGATATCTCTCAAGAAGAAAGCTCTGGATATTTTTTCCTTATAAGTATACCAAAAATCTCCATGTAGGCTACACTTGTCAAAAGTTTGCCTGGACCAGGCTCTGAGGATCAGTAACAAGGATATATCCAGGAAAAACATATACTCGTACAAGGTAATTCAGCTAAGGCTTTCACATAAGTACTTCTACATGTGTTTTACATGAAACTGATAGCTATGTGAATGGTTTGGTTGTTTACAAGTAGATGGTCTGATATTTTTCCTCTCTCATTTTCTCTAGCTTGTAAGAAGGTCCGTTCCTACCAGGCATATCATTAATATGTCAAAATTCGAGGCAAACAATTAAAATCAAAAGGTGTTACATCAACTGAGGAAACAGCTGAAGAACAAATTTCATTACTGTAATGGCAATTACATTTTTAATTTGCTGTGTTTAATGAGTTTGTATCTTTGCTCCCAATTTCTACTAGAAAAATGTGATAAAATGCTGGTTAGGGATGGAATAAAAGCAAGAAACACAGCTATGGAAAGTGTGTTTTACTAGGCAGAAATGCTCTTCTTAGCAATGTTGTTTCAGAAATAAGTTCATAAAGCATTTATATTACACAAATAATTGCAACTTGATAGTGCCACACAGCTTTTTCACAACAGGGAACACTGAGGGAAAAAAGGAGCATGTGTGTGTTACCTCAGTACCAGCCTAGATGCTGAACAGCTTGAGAACCCTGTGCCTGTGGGGTGTGCTTCTCCTAAACCATGTGGATCCCTTTCCTCTGTCACTGTCATCTTGACATAACCTTCAGAGTGATGCTGTCATAACTTTAAGAAGAAACCTCCTGGCCACATTTAGGCATCTGCTATATAGTTTTGAAGTACTATTAACTCACCTTTCACCCAGTGAAGAAAAATTGGCTCCTATTACTCTCTGACGTTTGGCAATTTATTTCTTCTTTGCCTCATCCTTGTATTCTCCACCACTACCGTATTGTTACCTGTTAAACCTTCTCCTCTTCCCTTCTCTTCCCCCCTCCTCCTCTATTCTTTTTCCATTTTTTTAAAGAAACAGTTTAATTTTCTTTCCACATGGTAAATTTTTACATCAGTTTAATAATCTCTTGAAGGTATACTGCAGTATTGCTCAACTCACTTCTAAATTAAAGTACTTATTAAAAAACTTTGAAGCACTTTAACAATTTTAAATCACTCTGCACATAGCAATTTAAAATTATTGGAGCAGTTTTATAAGCACTTGAATTTGGAGGTGATCAGAGACCTGAAAATGTGCAATATAGAGTAATTTAAAATTATTAGAGTACTTCACATTTTTTATAAGCTCTTCAGTTTGGAAGTGATCGGGTTCTAACTTGTGAGCTTGCGCATTGTAATGCAAGTGCTCCTCATTCTTTGAGAGATACAGCGTGTAAAATCAAACTACTTCAATAATTGTAAATTGCTATGCATAGAGCATGCTCAGAAAACTAACTTCACTTCTTAAATTAAAAATATTTTTCACTCCAAATCTGTGAAAAGGCTCTTAAGTGACACAACAGCAATTTACTGTTTTGGAAAAGGTTGTTTAAAGTTTTCCCAGGATAAAAACAAATTTAAAAAAATCTATGTAGAATATATTTTAAAAGGTTATATAAGAATATTTTAGCTGAACTCGTAATATGAATCTTCAACAACATTCAAAATCAGCCTTCCCTACATACACATACATTATTCTACACACCTTAATTTTATAAGAATTTGTAAGGTAAAACATCCTATATAAAACTAAATGAGAATCATAAGGAATAATATTGTGTATTTTCAAGTTATTCATGCTAATGATTAAATGTAATCCCACTATAAATTTTTCCACCTTCCAGTCATTCAGTCAAAAAAAAAAAGAAGTAGCTTTGTACTTGTTTAGGACAGCATCAATCACAGAAGCATCCTGTGTGGAGAACACTCTCAAAACAGAAGCCCCACAAGAGTTCTGACTAAACATAGGGGAGGATCTTTCTGTAGGCATTATTGTATATGTATAACTCAGACATATAAGATATGCTCCTCAGAAGAAAGTGCTTTTGGGTATTTTGAGGGAGATAGTTGTTTGGGGGGGGTTTATACCAATGGAAAACTTGAAACAATAAGTACAGCATGGAAAACCACAGGAAATCTGGACTTGCTAACACAACTGGAAACAATGAAAATTTAACATTAGCTGTGAAAGAGCTGAATTGCTGTTACTTCAAAGTGCTGCAAGCTGTAGAATGCCCCTATCAGAAAAAAAAAGCAAATAAGGGCACATTGAAGAAAGAAATGCCAAGAGGCTTTCCATAAAATAAAACATCT
Organism: Gallinula chloropus; assembly: GCF_964237585.1. Lineage (NCBI taxonomy): Eukaryota > Metazoa > Chordata > Aves > Gruiformes > Rallidae > Gallinula > Gallinula chloropus. Next base: position 24,311,291 of record NC_140089.1, read on the forward strand.
CTACGAGTTCAGCAAAAGGGCAACAGTAGCAAGACTACAGTGCTCTCTGGCAGATGAAAGCATTAGACTTTTGAGTCAGATCTAAGACTGCATGTATTTGTGTTTCTCTTTTGTGACTTGTGTTCCTCTCTATTAAAACTGTAAGAATGAAATACTGGTTTGATTGCCTCCATGAACAACAAGATTTCAGACAAGCAGATGGGATTAAACACTAATCCCAAAATAGCAGCACAACTAGTTATCATTTATCAGCAATAAATGCTGTATCTATGGCAATCCTTACTGATTCAATATTTATAAATTTTTAAGCAATGGTTTAACATGCAATGTTTTAGTATCAGGGCTGCAAAACATGAAAATAATGTGAAATCTTTTAAAGAACCATTTTACTATTAAAGAATGGGAAAGCTAAAAGGGATAAACCAATTGGTCAGGCAAATTGCATTTCTGAGAGAAGGCTGTTCAGGTTAGATGGGTGAATTTAATACGACTGTCAATTTGTTTCTCAGCTTTTAGAAACAGAAGCTGTTTGACAGTGTAACTTAACCCTGAGGTTTGGAGCTGACAGTGGAAAAAACATGCAGTAAAGACCCAGAGAACAGTGTAATACACAATACTTGGGAATAAGCTGTCTATCAGGGAAGCTATTTCCTCTATTATTTTCACACAATAATTGTGCCCCAAATTACAGGAAATTATAGCCCTTCTTATGAAAATCCTTATGCCACTGGTTGTATATTTGTTCATGTAATGCATTCCTCTCAGTGTCCTGTGGAGCCCTTAGTCTTTTTTATTTCATATACTGAAGAATTACACAAGTTAATGCACTATATTGCACTAAAGCTCTGCATAAAAGTGTTTCCATTTATCATTTTAAAATTCCAGTCTTGTCCACAATCATTGAAACAGCAGCTTTACTTTTGTACAGGGTCAAGCTTCTTAATATTAAAATGTCAAACAACTTCTCAATCTCCTTTCATCTACACTCTGGACTAAATGTCCCCTTTCTTCTGTTGTTCCCACAGATACAACTTCAAAGAGCACTTCAGAAAGGCTTTGGCAGGATTTGTATTTTTCTAAACATATTTTTGGGACCTCCCTTTTAATTTTTCTGACATCTCTGATAGGAATATATATCAAGCTCTCCACCAAAAAGCACTAGAAACTTATTCAGAGGGATCATCCTGTCTGTTAGTTCAGAAGATATATCTCTGAACAGTTCTCTCAGTCACCATACCAGCACCTATCAGCCGCTATAAGCATAAAACCTCAGTTACCTACCCAAGAGGCCATGACCCAAGACTACACTGTAGCTCCTCATTGTAGTCATCTGTGGAAAATTTACTTCTTTGCTATCAGAAGATGAGTCCCAATTACAGTAGTTTGTTTATCTGTTATATTTTGTTCCCTTATGCCTCATTTTAATCCTTTTCTCAGAAAATCAGAGATGTGCTCCTTTACTCTGTGATGTTACTGTGTAACTCCATCTAATTCTGGATTTTGGCTTCAAGTCTCCAGGGCATACGCAAGCACATATTCCATTTGTACAGCAGCGTGCCAAACTGGATGGAATCTAGCTCCACTCTTCAAGATAAAATTAAACGTATGATTTTACTTTCATTGAGTTTACATTTTACCTGTTCACGTTACGATGTTAAAGCAGGAACTATGGCTATTCTAGATTTTCTAACACATTTTATTTACTGCAGCACACTAAAAATTCTCCTCCTCATCAGCAAGCAAAGCCAGGTTCCCTTGTGGTTATACACAGTCTTGTCAGAGTCTTTTCTCAGCTGTTTCACTTTACAAGATCACTTGTCTCTAGTAATACATACATAATTCACGTATGAACTGGAATAGTTCCCCAAAAGCCATTCATCCCCAGAGGAAACTGCTCTTTAATTGTTTGTTGTGCCCTCTCAGCAGGGAGGCTGACTTACATCATACATGTGCATCATTTTATTTAAATGACATCCTACCTTGCTACGAAAGCTGCCAGAGCTATTTGATCTTCTTCCACTGAGGCTGCCAACTACAGAAAGTCCCCTGAGAACAAAGCAGCAGATGAAAAAGAACTGCTGCTGCTTCAGGCAAGCCCTTTTAGCCAGACCTCTACCAGCAGCAACATGCAGCAGAAAAAATATACATTCTTTGAAGGTAATTACAACAGGCTGCATCTACCTAACTTTATTTAGGGTGCACTTCTTAGGATCAATTTCCTACCCCTTTTTGCAAGGGGAACTGCAAAAAGCACCAGCCTAAACGACTGAGCATTAACCACAACCCAGAAAAAGAAGCCTCTTTCCCACCCTCTGCCACCCTCTCTACAAGGATCACCCTTTGCGACAAAAGCCCAGGGCAGATGTCCTGCAGCACCATGTCTCCCAGATGGGGCTGCGGTCACCTGGCACTTCCTCACTTCACTCTCTCTCCTCAGTCCCCTTACCGGGTCACTTGCAAATTGTCCTGGGTTGCACTGGGACCCCTTTCCAGCACATCTTAGGGTCAGCAGCATGGATGCATTGCTTTCATGGGCACCAGCAAGAAGGGAGATGGAGCTCAGTGTTGTATGTGACAATAACACCTCCTACACCAATGCAAGTGCACAGGCTGAACGAAATCAGATGTTTTGCTTTACTTGTTTACAATAACCTTCTCTTCACTTTTAATATTTGGGAAATCGTTGCCTGAGGTTCACTTTGATTTTCAAGTTCAAATGAAGCGTTAAAAAAATATCCCCACAAAGAAAAGCAGAATTGCAGAGTTTCACTGGGTTTTGAATCTTAAGCCTCAAAATCACCCCCAGGTTTCTCCAAAAGCTCTATGGAAAGAAAGGGGTGGTGAAAAAAAACCCACCACAATGCACCACCCTTGCACTGAACTTGGGCTGAGTTTCAAATCTGTAATGAAACGCAATCTGGGCAATGTTTAGGTTGTTTAAGTTTTCATAATAAGCTATAGTCAGAGCCTTAGATTCAAGTCTAAGATAATGAGTAAGCATGTTGGTTTACATTGTTCTACTGTATTGCTTCTGATGATAAAACTTACCATTATGAGAAATATAATGGAATTTTTATTTCATGATTTTTCCCAAACCCAAAAATATCACCTATGTTGTGGTGTCTGAAAAGAGAAACGTGGCCTTGGCACAGGGCTTGAAAGACATGCACTGCAGGTTCTTGAGCAGGATTACTGAGCAAGAAAAGTGCTCATCTTCAGGGTCCAAATCAGGTTTTAATGGCTGGATGAAACACCACCACAGAAATTTGGGAGTGTAGTTTTATGTTTTCTCATGCTGCACAGACACTATCAGTAAAGGTCAGAGCTATTTATCCCCATCTCTCATTTCAGCATTGATTGTAAGATGTCCTTGTAGCCAGGAGCACAGCTCAGCACAATCCTGTTTGTCAGAAAGCTGGCATGCATGCCAGGTTTTTAAGTGGCTGTTACTGATCTACACTGTTAGCACCTGCTGCCACTGCATCTTATCCAGGAGCAGCACTGACTCATTGGCTTTCCATTGCTCCAACTGGAAGAGCCAACACACGTGGCACAGATGACATGCCTCAGCAGCAGCTGGAGAAGACCTCGGAGGAGGATCTGGATACACCCGATTCGCGTCAGTAATCAATTCAGAAAGCCAGAACACCCCTCCTAGAGAGGTGAAGGAAAACATACATGTGTCAGGTAATTTGTTCCCACATCCCCTCCAGTTTTATGAAAGGATCAGATACATTTTGTATATTTATATATATGTTTCTTTCTTTGCAGGCCAGTGACAGACCACAGGGCTCTGCACAGATTTTCCAAAAATAATTACTCTGGTCACTTAACAAAGCAGAGGATCCATCATCCAGAAATCTATTGCCTAGCAACAGTTCGCTTATCCTTCCTCCCTCAATGAGAAATGTTGCCTGCCCTCAGTGCTCCCCCCTTAGGTTCATGGGCTTTCTGGCTGCTGGCAGAAACAACCACTCACCCGAGCAGGGTTCAGCTTTATGTCCAGCTCCACTGGGTGTAAAGACCCTCCTGATGGGAGGACTGTCTGTGCTGTTTAGGTCCAAGTGCATGTGAGAAGACGCTCAGTGTAGTTCAAGGAAATTACTGGCTGCCAAAAACAAGGTGCAAATTCTGCCTTTGATAAAATAGTCTCACAGTGCACCTAGTTCAAACCCACTTCAAATGAGATCAACAGTGCGGCAACTCTGGATGAACCATGATCCAGCATGGTGCGGGGTGGAGAGAAGGGGAAGAAACAAAACCAATCATAGCAGGCAAAGAATTGTAGCAGCACTGCCCACAGCCGCAGGACACCTAATTTTCCTCAAAGGTTTTTTCGGTAGCCTATATTTTATTGTTACTGTAATGTCATAGGATTGTAAACTACTTTCCAACTTTGTTTCATATGAAATTAAATAGGCAGCGATTTATGGAAAAGAACTGTACTGTTCCATCTTCCCCTACCCCTCCAAACCCCAGGCAGTACTGTTTGTGACTTAGCTGATGATTATCTGCCGTATTGTGCTTTTTTGCTTATTTCTCTCAAAGCAGTATTTTGGAAAATTGCACAATAAATTTTGCTAATAAATGGGTGCAACATTCTGGGAACATTTTGGACATCTTAAAGCCATACCAAGAGTAAATTAACATGGCATAATTTTTGCCCTCTACTATACTACCCACCTCTCCCCCTCCATGTTACACTATTGGAGCCTCAAACCTGACAGCTGTCCTTACGCTCAGTAGTGGCACAGCAGTTAAGTATCAGCTCTTCCAGAGCTGTATGCATGTAAGTGACAATTATCTAAGATGATATAAATACTCCATATTCTCCCTATGGCACATCTGTGCTGTTTCACAGCCTAAAACTTACATACACACTGTAGCTATACTTGTCACTGCTTGGCATGCATATAAAAATAGACACATTTTAGAAGTTATTTCAGATTTTAAAATGCCAAAAAGTCCTCATTCAAAACATTTTTCTTAGCTAATGAAAAAACTCCAACATAAGTGCATAGACATCTTCAGGTACCTTTTAAACTGTGCTCAACATATAATGTCCATCCCTGAAAACATAAGATACCAGAAATCAGTCTATGTTGAAAGAACTGACACATGCCAGTCTGAAATACACAACTTTGAGGTGAGATTTTAACTTGAATTGCCTTCAAATAACTTGATAACTAAAACCCAGATCATCCAGTAAACAAAGAAAACAAAGGGGGAAAATATATATCCTAATGTTTCACTACTCTGATTAATGGAGTGTTCTCTGAATAACAGCACAGTGCCCTTATAACTATTTGCTATTATGTTTTATTCTATGTTCACATCTTTTAGAAATTGTTTCAAATTTGGGGGGAGGTTATCTTCTCCTTTCGGCATAGTTGTTACTTTATTGCTTGTCATAAAATGTTTCAGTCTGAAATAAAATATCTCTCCCGAACACTCTTGTCCCTGCCTATTTGGCAATGATTTTATCTTTTGTTTTAAATGCTGCAAAAACTAACACTGTGTCCTTGTTCATGTGCCAGCATCCTTGATTATTTCAGCTGCAGTATGAACAGCTTGGGGAATAATGTCTGATAGTCAGCTACTGCTGAAGAACCTGGAAACTAAAAAGAAGAATACTTGCTCTTGTCATTATAAGGAACCTGGGGTTTTTTCTGCTATTTTTTTTCAGCCTCAGCAGGAAAATGGCAGTTCATTAACGAACAAGATACAGAAAATCCTTAGAATAGTCTCTGACAAGTTATAGCCAATTTAGGGTATGTTAATTTCAGGCCCTAAATAGTTTTTCTACTTCCAAACTATTTGGCATATGTACTGTAGGCATGAATTTTTTTTTTTTTTAAACTTTTTATGCTGTATAGTTTTGCAGCTGAATTACTGTTGAAATCATGCTTTTGTTAATAGGCATCTAATCACCGATTTAAAGATACCCTCTTAAATGTAATTTGGTTGCTCCAGAAATATCCATAGTCTAAGTATTATGTCTTACACTTTTATAATATACAAATGCACATCATAATCCATTTGTTACCTTAGATGTTAGTAACATCAGGCTTGATTCAAGATCTCTGAAACATATAGGAATTTTAATATTAATCATTACAGAAGCAGAAGCACGCTGATATTACTCGGCCTACATCCACATAGGAAGTCTGGACCAGATTTTTAATATAATGCCACATAGAAAAATGTTGAAGGCAAAGAAGTGAGGTTTAGAATGTTCAGAATGAAAAGAAAACAGAAGATCAGAAGACAGATGCAAAAAGCAGAGTAAATATGGGTCAAGCTGAGGATGACTATTGCCAGGAACAAATGTTGTTTCCCAAGTTCTACGTGACAGGGCACTCTGATGTACAGGGTGCGTAGTAAGAAAGTAAGCAAAACATGTTACTCTGTACTTCAAAAACAAATACTCTTTGAAGGGCACAAGAAATGCACAAAACTAAGCACAGAGGTTTTCTGTTCCTCCAGCTAATTTTCTTCTCTAATCTCGGATACCCCCTAGATTCAGGACAAAGACCATTAAGTGATTCAGAATAGTTTCTCTTCCACCAGTATAGCTTCCCCTGTAGAATAGCAATCCCTTCTCACTTTTGCTGCTGTTTTTTTGTTGCCATGTCACACTATATTTCTTTTTTTCTTTCTGTTTTTCAGGCTTAGAATATCTCTTTCACTGCTAAACTTTGAATTTATTTGAATCCACAGCCAGCTTCATCATCATCAAGCAATCCAAGTCTCTTTCACTGATTTCTTACTGTGTTGCTACCCAAAGAGTTCAAACCTGGTGAAAAAATACAGTGTGCCTTAAGTAGCACAAGGCTTTTGTTCAGTGCTGCTCTCCACTGAGCCACATCTTGACAACCCTGATCATATTATCTCATATTCAAATATTTTCATCATTAACCTCTGTTGCCCTTATCTTTGACTTAAAGACTCCAACTTCAGAATCCATTCATTACTGGGCTTAAACGGAGTACCAGAAGTGCAGAAGTGCTGCAGACTGTTTCAAAGCTCTGTAGCAACACCTACAACAAGCACTGGCAGAAACTGACCTATTTGTCAGACTGTGGAGAATTAATTTGTACCTGAGCTGATGGAGCAAAAGAAGACTTGTTTGGTCTTTAAGGGCAACTAGCCTCATTGGTCCTGGTACGACATTACAGTGGAAACATATTTAAATATTTTCAGCTTAAGCAAAGCCTATTTGAACTAAGCATATCCATACCCGCCTCAGCAAATTGTTTAGCTGCTTGTTCTTGCTCTTTGTTCCAGTCACAGACTGTATGTGAACAGCTGCCGATTTTGTTAATTTTCAAAAATTTTTATAACACAAACAACCTTCGGCTTATTGTATTAAGTAAGCTTTTGTTTTGAGCTTCATACTTGCTTATAATAGTAATGAGTCCACACAGCGATGAGAAGCATCAGTGAAGAGAGAAAAGAGCCTGCCAAAAATGAGAGGCTTAGGCCATATGGAGACATCGAGGGATATCTCTGATGTGGATGCTGCCAGCATTGCTTCTTCCTCAGCGCTTGGCATTTCTGCAAGCCACCTTACACTTCTGAAACTCTCCCAGGCTTTGCTGTGTAGCTCAGGGGACTATTCTCCAGTAAATGAGACATCACTGATCTCCATCTTTTCCAAAAGGCCTGGAGAGCTCAATGAAAAATAAAGAGCAGACCTAGGGTATTCCCACAACTGCCAAACAGCCAATTCTCATGGCAGACCCAGATGCCTGCAAAGCTTCTCTGAAATTAATGTGATGGGAGGGAAGGGGAACATATGAGATAGAGGTAAGTGGATACAGCAGGGATGAGAAATCAGGACAGAATTATGATCATAGCAAGGTCTTTCTGTAAGAAAGTCAGTGCTTTTGTCATGCCTGAGGCTGGGTATTTAAATCCTTGCTCATTTGGCATCCATGCCCTAATTAAAACTTATGACCAACTTGTGAACAGCCATAGTGCTATACCAACAAATGGATATGGCTGAGCAACTGAGAAACTGTATGGAAGAGAACTGAGTAGAGGAGTTCCAAATGTAAATGTCCAGACAACTAGCCATCCCCATCTGATTTCCTGTGGGTAAAGAAACATGCCACTGCTAATCCAGGTCTTGGAAAGATTAGCTCAGAAACATAAAATAGTGTGTCCACAGCTGCAAGGCTCTTTTTGTCCTCAGTGAGCTTGAGCAGATGGGTGTGGGAAACACCTCCCACACTAATTTTACATCTGAGTGCTAGTCTCCCACAGAACTGAACAATACCAAGTTATGTACCCCAGATGGCTTTTGGTTTAATTAGTTGGCAAGGTACAGTACAAATTCTTTGGGATTATGTGTTCATGATGGGCACAACATTTTGCTTGAATTGATTTTTGACCACAGATTAAATGCCAAAAGATCAAAAGTTCATTTTGCAAAGTATTAAATTTACTTAAAAAAACCCCATAAAATTCTTAGCCAGGTGCTTGCTATATAGTCCTGACTCTGACAGAGCCTTTAAATGCTAACTGCTTACATATCTGCTACTGTAGGCATTATTGCTTATGTAATTATTTAATATTCATATTAAAGTACTACTGCTAGGATTTAATTCCTGTTGCTAAGTGCTGTACAAATGTATTGGAATGACCTGACTTTCCTTTGTGAACGGATTATAGATGTGGGGAAGATGGGAGATAGTCTCCCTTGATGAATTAACCACACAACATTTAGCAGCTCACCACCTTCGTATAGATAGATTCATCATGGCTGATAATTTTTCAAGGAGCGGATCACAAGCATCTTGGAATAGAGTGAAGAAAAAGCATTTCAGGAGAAATCTGCATTTGCAGACCAGAATTTGGAAATAATTCCAGCACTCGAATGCTGTTATTTTCAGTATTGTTGTAGAACTAGTTACAGCAGAATCTCCAGAAATATCTCTGACATAAATTCTCTTCACAGTACAGAGGAAATGAAATCAAGACATTAGGAACAACCTTTCACATTTCTGCAAAGTAAAACTTTGCTTTTGCAATTGAACAGGAAAATTAAAGCTGTGTATGTAAAAATTACATTCTATTTCATTCTCTATAGCAGGGGAATATGGGAAACTACCTGAAAACGGTCTGACTACTGTAAAAACTAACCTGGATCTTGAAATGGTCCTTTTCTTTACCTTCTGAAAAGCACTTGGCTATTTACTGTAATATTTTTTATATAATATCATCAAAGAATGCTACACGTGGTTTAGTATTGGTTTTGATCTGGGATACAACTGTAGCCTACAGACAGGGAAAGAACACCATGGAAAGTCTGTTTCCACTAGCGACAGAACATCAGTCCTAAACGCTGGGCTAGCAAAAAAAGTCTAAGTCACGAATGTGAGCAAGTGATTTAATACTTCTTCCATTTCATCCTTTCAAACTCAGCAGTTTCAGCTCTTTTAAGGAATAATGCTTTCCTCAGGTGATCAGCAAGCTTCCATTCTTGGCCAAATGCCTGTGGAACAGAAAGGTCACCATGAATTAAAACACTTTTTTGGTGAACTTCTGCATACCTGAATGAATACAATTAGATTCATTTTCCTTGTATCTAGTCTAGACAACACAGATTGCAACAAGGGCATCTGCATGCAAAAAGGTCTTCTCCTCTGTGGAGGAAGAGTTTTTCTGCAAAGCTTCTTTCCACTCAGAGTGTAGCAAAGCAGGCAAGCCCATACACATGCATGTTGGGGTTGTCACTGCAGCCAGCAGCAAAGGCAGACTCTAACTTCTCAGAGGTACGTAAGACATAATTCAAGAATATTTTAACACTGTTTTGAGATGTATAAATTGATGCAGAAGTATAAAGCACTGCATTTTCCTTTACAGTTTGTTTGTTTGGTTTTTTTTCTTTGCCTTTTGCTTTGCATTTTGCCTGGATTATATTCTTTTCTTGGGAGACTCATTTCTTCAGGACAAGTTGAATGCTTTTGTCCAAGCAGTATCTCCTCAGAAGTAACTTGCACCCATTTTTCCTAGCCTTTTCCATGTGGCTTATTTTAAAAAGGGAATCTCCATCTTCTTATAGTCGCCTTTTAAGTACTGCGACATGGTGATATGGCCTTCTTTTCTCAAGGCCCAATAAACCAAATTCTCTCAGCCTTTCCTCACATTTCAATTTTCTCAGACCTTTCATCATCCTGGTGGCCTTCCTTTGCACGCTCTCCAGCCTCTCCACATCTTTTTTGTATAGTGGGGACCAAAACTGAATGCGGTATTCCAGGTTTGGCCTGACAAACATTGAGTAGAGTGGGATGATGACTTCTTTGCTGGGATGCTGTTGATGATGAAACTCAGCACCCTCTCGGCTTTCTTTGCCACTTCAGCATACTGTTTACACACATGGAGCTTGTCAATAACCAACCAGTGGTCTAAATACCCAATCTGAGGAACATTCCCTAAAGGTCTGTGGCACTTTGCAGTGAGGTATTAAATGACTTACAGATGAGCCACATTATAGCGACCCTTTTGGTTAGCTCACTTTTAGACTCTGGTTTCAAAACACAAGTTACATATGTTGGCATTTCCACACGTAATGAGATCTTCCCCACAGACACACATAAGATGAACTATCCTCCCAGCTAACAATTACAATACACAAGCATAGAAAAGTAGCAAGCTATCCTAATATCATTGCTCTCCTACTTTTATTCAATTCTAAGTATTAATCATTAAAACACTAATGAGGTGTTAAAGCACTGAAGAGGTGTTCTGTAATGATGTTCATCAGACCTTCAAAGTATTAAGGGCCCACTGCCATAGGAAAAGAAGGAGGTTGGAGGGTGTCACTGATTTTACTGCTTCTCCCTGGGTTGACTAGTTGTTTCTCTAATTACCCCACAAGTTATGGAGGAAAAAATAATCATCACTTCCTGGGCATAAGTCTGAAGGATCCCAGAAAAGAGTATGCCAAACTGCAACCCAGTCCAAATATATATTCAGGAAACATCACTCTTCAGATACACACTACAGGGTCTGTACAGATGCTTTCTTTGGCAGCAGTGTGCTGCATGCTGTAATTTCTCATTAGCAACAAAGTTCTCAACTACAGTCTAGCTCAAGAAAACTGTAAATAAATTTTACATTAGACATCTTGTTCCTCAATTATTTTCACATGTTCCTAATAAAGCTTCCTACTGGGAGGACTGTTGGACAGAAATACATCCAAGAAAAGAGAATGTGCTCTTACCTTATTTTCCACACAAAATGAATGGCCGTATCTATTTGTAGCTATAATGAGCAATGGTGGTTTAAAAAGAATATTATGCCATGCAATTTGACTGATAGTTTGCCTTCACGAGACATTTAAATTTAGTCTTTGATAGTTCTGTGAGGCTGAAACTTTTGTAGAAGTTTTACAGTTTCTCCATTTTTTCTACAGTAATACTGACAAATAACGTTGGTGACATTAATATCCATTCTCTCATACCTTTCATTAATTAATTTCTACCAGAAGCATTTAACCAGTTGGTGATTATGGGTGGACTGGAAGAATGGATACAGTTTATATTCTTACCATTTCCCACATTCCTGTGTAACTCATGCTTTTGACCACTTCTAACGTCTACTAATTTAGTGATATAATTGCTTTGGATTCTGAAATTTCAGTTTTCAGAGAAAGTAGCTCTGAAAAATTATTTTAATGGGGTTGCCTTTCTCATTCTTTCATCACAGCATTGTGTTGTATGACAACTTTTCTTTGACAGTTTTCCAAATGTATTGGTTTAGCAGAGATAAAATTAGTAATTATTAATATATTAACATACCATTATGACCATGCTCTTCACCATGAATATCCACCACTATCAACACAAAACTTCAGAGACCTATCTGTTCATTAAGTGGTTTCCAGCAGCCAGTCAAGCAGCTCTCTTGCTTCCCTGTTTCTTTTCCCACATCTTCTCTCCCTAAGCCACCTGGTAAAAAAATAAAATAAAATTTTAAAAAGCTTTAAACCCACAGTTTTACATTCTATGAAACCAGTTTCCTTTACCAAGATCACTTCTGTCTGGCAAAGAAAGACAATGAAAGATTTGACACTAAGACTTCTCTGCTGACCTCTCCTTGTTGCTTGCTTCATGGTTCTTTCTCTATACTGTATCAGTTTCCTCTTATATGCTTTGATTTCACTATAAATGTTGCATGAGGAATACTTATAATAAACCTCAAGATTCCTTAATACTACTGTAATCGAACCTAAGGATGCTTTAAATAAATATATACAGCTGGAATTTCTTCTCTCAGCATATGTTATCACCAGACCTGAGATTCTTACTTATCATAATTCCTGACAAATAACACCAGTCTTCAATGTTTCTGCATTCAAAGCAATAGCCCTGCTTTCTCTTGTTGAGAAGTCAGACTTTATAAGCAATGCCATTCTACCAGGTTTGTTGTTAAATATTAATGTGGAAATTAAGAAAGATTTAAGAACTGGGTTTTAAGATTTATTTTTCATTACATCTGTTATAACAAACCTTTATTAATATGCTGTGAAATGAGAAATCTACAGCATCACTAATAAAACCTTTTAAGTGGTAATCCTTCAGAATCCTTCCTTGAATGGTTCAACGTTTGCAGTATTAAACCAATGAAATTCACACATACTGCAGGGGAGTAGTGAGGTGATTATTACAACATTTTTTCCAAAGTACCTTAGGCTTTAGATGATTAGAGAGTAGCCTTATGCTTAAAACTTTCTGCCAACAGTGAGGGTTTAAGTTGAGTTGGATTGTGGATAAATTGTAGTATAATGTGTGTTGACAGTTTAATAACATGGGTTACTATCCTTAGTTTGCTTTATGATGTAATACATCTTTATAGGAGTCCCTGGAGATTTCTTCTATGATTTTCAAGGCAGAAAGAACTCAATAAAATAAAATACTCTGAGCAAGGTTTCTATTTCCTGTATACTTTGGAATTTTTCCTGAAAAATAAATAGGTGCTACAACTTTTAAAAGTTTTTCTGACATGACTTTTTGTTTTTCTTGTCATGTAATAGAGTTTAAAGGTACATTTCATATAAAGTTATACATTTTTTTAAAGTTCCTTTCTATTATAAATGGTCTTATTTTTCAGATCTCTAGGGGAATTTTCTCTTCTATAAAACAAAGTAATTAATTTTCTTTTCCCGTATTTCAATTCTCATTATACCTGCATTTAGATCTTGCAGTTTGCAAATGTTTGCTGGTAAAGCTCACATACATTTGGACTAATTATTCCTCGTATTTTGACAAGTACATGCATAATGGTGGTTAAGTATCAAGCAGCATAAATCCAAATATAAGAATTATTTAATTATTTAAATGCATTCATTTCATTTTTACAGGTAATGAAGAAAAGAAAGTAATTAGAATGGAAAGAAAATATTTTATTGATTAAATGTCGGTCTAAGTGAAAATCTCCAATCCTCTTCAATATTGAATTAATTCAATTCCCAGTTTTGATAGTATTCTTGCAACACTGGAACTGAGAAACTGCTGAAAGGAAATTCTTTGTTTGATATATTTCTGTTCCAGTTGTACACAGTTATATTCATTTTTGGAGTGTAATCGCCTTTCAGAAAGATGCCTATAGGTAAGGTTGTGCAAATGCTTTCAAGCCTACTGTTAGCATACGTTATGCTGTGATCATGTGTCCTTAAACATTTATCTAAATGGTTGATTACCTAAACAATATGTTCTTCTTCCTTATTCCACGCTGGCTGACCACACAGAAAGTTTTTCAGGACAATTCTCAAAAGCGCGTTCAGTATGAATGATTCATATGAGCTAGGCTGCTACATCCACACTAGTATTTATGACACATTCTTTCCACTCATATTGTGTAAACAAAAATTTGCTCATCTGAATGTTTGCAGCAAGCACATAAATGTAGGCTGAAATAAATCTGTACTGTTTGTCAAATAAACATTAGCAAATAGTTTCTTAACATACACACAAGCTCTACTTTCCTGTTAAAATAAACCTATTGTAAAATAAGCCTCATTAGGAAATTCCTGAAGGACATGTTGTAAGACCACCAGTACAGAGAAGGTCAAATGGTGTGATTCCAGACCCTCCATAAAGACAAAAAGCAGAAGCTGGAGTGTGTGACCTTAAAGGTCTTTTCACTATCATTTAATCCCTTGTCTTTTCATCATCCCTTCACTGAATCTGGGTAACTGCTTCAACCAGTAAGCTCTCCAAAGCCTCTCAATACAAAATCATTTTCACGAGGAATACTCAGGTTTTTTCCCATCAGTGGTCACACTGGCCTCATGCCAAGAGCCTGAGGGCCATTTCTAATAGACATTCACATCTACATGCTTTTTCATCCCCAGAATACATAAGCATACACACAACTGTGACATTTGCTTAGGCTAGTGCCACTGACGAGATAATCCTGACTGTTTGAACTCACTGAAAACCAGTTGTTTAAATTAGCTGTAAGGTTTGCCTCTGACCCACTGCTACAGCACCCCCATGGCAGCATTTGACCGTCCTGCTATATACTGAGCAACAAAACTCCACAGTGCCAGAAACACCCAAGGCCAGATATCTAAAGGTGCTTAGCAAACCACACATACAGATGGGTACCACATGGGGTTAGAAAACCAGATCATTCAAGCCCACCAACCGCTACTGAAACACATATTGTTAAAAATTTGGTCCTGCAACCGTAATCTTGGAAGCCTACTGCAGCTTCATGGCTTTAATCCCCTTTTTTACCTTGCTGTGAAAATGCAAATCCTATCTAGCTCAACGGTAGCCATAAATGAGATGACTCCTGACTGTATTGAATGGTCTTGCTGAATGATTAGCAGACTTCATTATTATTTCTGTAACTGATCATATCTCTTCCTCTGCCTGCGGATCAAAAGAGTAATGCCAAAAGAGTGCAAAATAATGCAGCAAAATTTAGCTGGGACAGAAAGATGACTTTAGTAGATAAAATATTATTAAGTTATATTGTGCATAAAGTAAACATGCATAAACACACACACACCCCTCCTGTAGCCTTTATTACTGCATTTCACATGTTCCATGTGTGTGATCAGCTCTATCTTGATCAACATGCAGGCAACTACCCTTCCGGGGGCTGACCACAACTTATTACAGCATCATCTATGAAGCTATCTGGGAAGAGGTGGTAACACTTTTCACCTTCCGCAAAATATTACAGTAGAGAAGCTGCAGTAGTCAGCTGATCAGTCATTATTGGGCTGAAGACTGTACACCTCACTTGTCCTTTAAATTCTGTGGAATATAAACTCCAGGATCTGTTCTCAGTTTCTGGACCAGTAAAAGAAAAACAACATTATATTCAATATAGACAGAATTAAAACAAAATTTATATTTAAAAAAAAAAAAGAAAAAAAAAGATAGTCAATTAAAAATCAGTTTTGGAAACAAGATAGAGCTGTTGCGGCTGTTTAGTTCATAATTTTTATGAACGTGTTAGAGAAAAACAAGCACCTGTTACTAAACTGTGAATTACTTTAGACTTCTATAGAGTTGGGGTTTTTTAGATTATTTCAGAATATTATATGAACTCAAATCTTACAATAACCTGTTTAAAACCTGGTGCATAGAGAAGGTAGGTATTCAGAATCACAGACCAACAAAATTCAAAACCAAAGACCTAAAGCTACATTTCTGTCTCCCAGGCTTCTTCCTAGGCTCAGCTACAAGCATCACCTTTGCAGCTAAAACCATACAGCTACTAATATCAGTATTTCTTGAACCTACAACAGAGTTCTTCTGATATGATTGAGCCTAAGTAATGGAAATATCAGGCTCTTAAATGTGCAAATTCTCTTGGTAAATATGCTCAGACTTGTCCCTGGAGCTAAGACGGTGGGGTTTTTCCACACACGGTGAATCAATGAGAGACCCCTGAGCCACTGATCTTCACCCTCCATCTTCCTCTACTAATAGTTGGTAAATCTGCTTTGTTGAGATGAAGTAAAAAGCTGACAACTCCTTCATTTGAAATATTCATTTGGGCAGCTGAAGCTGAAGCTGCCACTGAAACTGAGTGACAGCAAACCAGGGCCCTATTTTGGCCAGTATCTGGCCAAAAGTACAGCAACTAAAAGTTTATTCTCACAAGACTGAAACATTCGATCAAATTAATTGTAAACTGAATCCCCAAACCAGTTTTGAATGGCATGCTAGGTGGGAGTTACTTTGGCCTTCAAATATTGCTATAGCTTATCTAATAAACTACCCAAAGAAATTATGTCAATAACCTGGAACTGAATACTGTGGCCACAGGGAAAAGGTTGTCTATAAATACCCGGGTCACACAAAATGACACTGTTTAGAACAAAATGTTGATGCATCAAATATGTAAATGATTAGATTACAATTATAAAAGTCAAGGCAAAACATTAAAGACATAATTGGCAGAGTTCCTACCAGTTAAATCTAATCTCCAATACACATCAGCTGTAGCTTGGCTTGTCTTGTTAGGTAAACAAAATGTGTCTTGACTGTCATTGCCATAAAATATTAATGCACTGGAAGTCTCTAAACCTTGCTAAGCATAAGGCCTATTATCACACTTAAGAGCAAAGCAATCTAATAAATCGCTGCCTGTATAAAAACTAAGTCAGCTGGCAGAGACAGTAATCTCCCTAAGGGATAGTAAGAGCCTAATCTTCAACTACAGCAGCTGCAGTTCCAGAGAAATTATGTTTCTACTGCTCAGTAGAAATACATTTGTGCTGAATTCTGTTATTTAAACTCTAATGGAATCATTAGGAGTATCCATACATTATCAACAACACAAAATCAACTAACAAGACCATTTATGACATAGGCTTATTACAGGCATATTTTTTTTTACTCTTGTACTTGATCTTTGTTGCTTTTAGTTAGGTCTAAGAAAAAGCTGAACTGGATGCTCCTAATACGCATTTTCTAACAACATCAAGCTCATACATAAATAATCTTGTGTGTTTACTGAGCACTGAGACGATGTCCTTAATTGAAAACAACTTACTTGTTTGGCACTGGTATGAGGTCCTTGAGGCTGTATTTAACCATAAACACAATATTGTCATATACTTTGTAACAGAACAGATAACATCATGATTATGTTATTTTTATGGTGTACTTAGGGAACATACTGCATGATTCAAGAGAAACAAATCACCAGAGACATGCAAGACTGCACACACAGAAAGTAGTTAACAGACAAAAATACCTTAGTCAGGATATTATCAAAATTATTTTTTTGTTACCTTTGGGATAAATAGGAAAATTGTCTGTCCTAAAAATGGACTAGGACAACACATAAATAACATGAATTACATGTTTAGATGATACTAAAAGTTTCCATAGGAAAAATGCATGCTGAAAAAATAATCTTAAAATGCTCTACAGGCAAATATAGGTTATTCCTGGAAAAGGGTTTGATAGTTTATATGACAAAATAAATTACTTTCTATTGTATTTGATTGCACATTTTCCATTGAATTCTATTTTAAGTGGATATTAGTAATTTATTGAGTAAGCAGTTTAGATTTTTTGTGTAAATCTTATAAAACTGAAATTGTTTTCTCTTTAGCACTGGAGATCTTTTTGGTCCCACACAGAATTACGAATGGTTCAGTTTGAAAATGATGTGGTTTGAAAAGGTCTGTAGCCTAAGCCGTGATCAAAGCACTACCAATTGAGTCAGGTTGTTCAGGGCTGCATCCAGGCAGAATCTGACTGTCTCCCAGGATACAGATCCCACAACCTAACCAGGCAATCTGCTTCAGTGTTTAATTTTCCCTATGGTGAATATTTTCCTCCTAACTAATCAGAATTTCCCATTCTCCAGCTTCTAACTCTTTTCCTACCATTTTCTGCCTCCAAGACACATTTGACTCCATTTTCCCTATTTTCTTCCATCTGGTAAGTGTAAATAGCAATAAGGTATCACCTCAGCATCCTCACCCTGAAACTGAGCAAAGCCAATTCCCTCAGCCTTTCCCTGTATACCACACGCTCTGGCCTCTGACCATTCTGGAGGATGTCTACTAGACTCCTTCTACTACGTTAACACTTTTCTTCTAGCAAGGAGCCACAAATGGAAGAAGCATTCCAGATGTAATCTCACAAGATCTGAACAGAGGGGAACAATCATCTCACTCAATGTGCTCACCGCACTTTTACTGATACATCCTCTACAGATGAAAAACTTCAACAGCTGAAGCATTCTGGGACCTATGAGTTTGGAAGACTTGCAAGACTGTGCCAGTATGGACTCTTATGATAAAGGTGACTGGCATCTAGCTAAAAATTACCTGTATGATATAGTGCGAAAGACAAGTGGAAGAACAGACGCATGTGGACATGCAGTGAGAACTTTGGATGTGAAGAAAACACAGCATTTGTGCAGCTAAATATTTAATATTTCCTGGCTGCTACATTTTTTCCATTGTAGACTATGAAATTTTTCACCTTTTGCAGACACACAGAAAACTTCCCTACATTTTGTTCCAGATGTCTTCTTCCATTTTTTAAATCTATCATGATTTTTTTCCTGTGACTTCCTGACCAGTTCATCAATTATTTGTCTTGAACTTAGTTTTAAGTTTCCTGGAAAGGCTCAGACACTGTAAAAGAGAGCTACTTATCTGCTTAGGGATGTCAGCTCATAAAACCACATGAGAAACTGAGAAATTTGGAGCTGTTTAGATTCAAAATAAGATAGATGCATATAAAGGCGTATTTGGAACAGAAAACATACATCAAGCAGCTCCCGCATGGCATTCTTCATAAGAACAAAGGGGTATGAAAAGACAGTGAAAGGCAGCAAATTTTAAACTGATAAAAGGAAACACTTCTTTTACAAATCTCCACCTGTAGAAATCATTGTTGTAACATATCGGTAGGAATGAGGATCTTAGCAGGATGCCAAGATTAGGCATTACAATAATATTAGTTATGATTGCCTACATTTAAAGATCCTTAAGGTTGCAAAACCCAGTGCTCCACTCTTAGGAAAAAAAAATGCCATGCAAAGTTGCTTAATTGGCTCCCTCGTGCATATGCATTATGATACAATCTTCATGATTACCTACCTACATGATTACTTGCTCTTGCCTCAAATGCTGGTAATTCCTAGCTTTGAAGTGCTTGACTTTTTGACCCTAATAACACTTCTAATTTGTTTCCTTTCTTTTAAATTGAAAAATAAATTTTCAGGATGGAAAACTACACTGAGCTTCAGGATGCTGGAACCGTTATTTCCACCAAATTGGCAGCCAGGACCTGAATTAATGACACAACTGGCTGCAATGGTTCTTATACTACTAGATCAACGACTAAAGGAGGGACAGAAAAGACTTTCGATGACTTTTGTTTCTAGCTCCAAACTAGATAAAGGTCTGGTTCTAGAGGTAAGTGCATAACAACAAACACTTCTCTCAGCTGCAGCTATAGTTTTCCCTGTTTTTCAGCTCTGTACCAAGCACTAGTCAGTCTCCCTACTCTGTTTCTCCCCTCAGCACACACCTTTGTTTCAGCCTATCCTGGCTGCTATGAAATTTTGAATTACTTCCTCTTACTTTCTTCTGACACCCTGCCCTTCCATAGTCCCCACAGACCAGTAAAAATGTAGCTTCCTAGTTAAGAAGAAATTTGAAAGAAGGATCCCAACACAGTTCTGAATTTTGGGGGGTTTGCTTGTTCTGTAAACTGGATACAGAACACGATATCTCCCCAAGGCTGGTAAAACATGACAATACCTTTGCTCTCAGGAGAGCGAGTGCCAGAGTCGATGTGCCTGCACAGGAATGACTGCTGGGATTACCATGCAGATCAGGTGTGCTGCCTAACATCATTCTCGCTGGAATTGGCACAATGAAGAATGATTCAATGAACTCTCTTCTGCCACAATAGCTATGCTTTTCTTAGGTATCTGGTTAAATATGTGGACCAGACAACGTCAGTGTAATAGAGGTGAGGCAGTAGAATGATCTGTAATAATACTGTGGATCCATGAATAGCCTTCTCTATTACAGTCCAACCACAAGCCTTCATATCTTTCCTGTCATGTCAGACCTGTGATTTGCAAGTGATGTTCATTTATTCATACAGATGCCTAGATAGTCAAAAGTGTCAAGTTATTATGCAGCTTTTTTACTGAAGACTGACCTGGAAACAAATAGGAATTCTTCGCTTTCATCACTGAGCAGTTTTATCAAGGTTGAGATGCGCCAAGCAAGATCCTGATCTTGTTTAAAGAGGCAAAATAAGCTTAGTGAATTAGCAAATTCAGACTGGAAAAAAAGATCAGAATCTGTATGAAGTTGAATCACTGAACCATTGTTTAATTATGTTTGTTTAAGGTAATAGGGAAAGTGTGGCACCTGCCCCCACAAGGAAACAGGGAGGCTAAAATGAGAGATTATTAATGAAACACTCTGCTAAAGCGCTAGTTATGTTAGGCCAGTTAAATGGAATCAATTTGTCAGAGACTCTGTCCTACTCATTAATATTTTTCCATCAAAAGGGAGAAACAACTCCCCGCTGTATTGTATTCCCCAGGGTATAAGGGATATAATCCTAACACATCATACTCACTCTGATTCAGGCTCTCTTTTTGAAAACAGACCAAAATAATAGTATGGACTTCTTTGCTGCTCTGAAATAGCACATATCTGGGGAGTAAGTGTTAATGATAAATAGCTGTTTACTTGTAGACACTTTTATAACTTGTAAGCAGATACAATTTGTAAAAAAAATTCAATGTGTAACTAGTTTTTTTGTTGGTACTTGCTATATTGTCTTGTTGACCATGTTATGAGTTTGTTATAGTTCAGAGGAGAAAAAATAAAACTTCTCAAATTCATGAAAACTTTATGAATTCTCACATTTACTGTCAATAGCACAGTTCAGATCTAGAAGAAATTTTGCACTTGCTTAAGTTTCATTCATTAGTTAAATCAAAGAATCATTTTTAAAAGCTTCCTAACAAATACATCAAAGCTGGTTTTGACCATTTTGAACATCAGCTGATTACTTTTAATGCCATCATCTGATATTTTATTGGGTCATACTCTAAACATAGTTTATGCACAAGAAACAGGATAAATATTTAGAATGGTTCATGATACAGACTCTTCTTTAAAATCTGCAACTGGATTTAGAGGAGGTAATTGTTGAAACTACTGTGATCATCAATCTTCCTTCCAAGTCCTTTATTTCTCAAAAGTCTTTGTTTATTTGAGACAATGTTATTGATTTCATCTCATCCATATTAGATTTCCTGCAAAGATTCATCTATTCCCGAAAGATCATGCCAACAATGCTAACCCAAGATAATCTACATGCAATGATTTGCTCTCAGGTTCAGATGCTGAAGAAAGATATATCTCTTGTCTTGGTGGTATTGTACAGTGTGGAGGTACCTCTTTTTTAATTTGGACAGTATAGTCATAATCACTTCTTACTACAGATGTCAAATTACTTTCGTTTTATTTATTACTATATCCACACTCTTTGCATCTGGAATTCTCCATTATCTGCCAGGTGGAGCAAAACCTCAGCTATTAATATAGCAGTTAGCATGACAAAGCAAGTAATAGTCCTCAGCCCCTTACTATACAGACAGACAGATATCAACCATTTAGTAGTAATGGTCTCTGTTGAAAGCTTCAGCTGTTCAGCTTCCAGAGAAAAAGATTGCATGTTTAGATAACTACCAGACATCACTCCTTTCCCTTGCAGTCAGACAAAGATTTTTACAGAATCAGTCACATGTATTTCCTCATTCTTGATCCAATATCACTTATTTCTGGAAAATAATTTGAAAAAATATTAGAT
The DNA here is from genome assembly GCF_964237585.1 of Gallinula chloropus. Lineage (NCBI taxonomy): Eukaryota > Metazoa > Chordata > Aves > Gruiformes > Rallidae > Gallinula > Gallinula chloropus. The sequence goes on from NC_140089.1 coordinate 24,333,136, forward strand.
TCATTAGAAGATCCCCATTATTATCTGGGCCATATCTCAAAAAAGACTTTTTGGACATAAGCTGCCATATTCAGGATAGTTCATCTGATTTAATGCATTTTACTTTTAAGGAAGGGAAGAGCTTTTTTCCACAATGAGCCAAGACAAGTCAGTCTATTCCAGTTGGTATTAGCACAGAGACCTGGCATCTAGAGAAGATGCCCCACAGTGTTCCAAGCATGCAGCACCATGATTCCCATCCTTTCCTCAAATTCTTTCCAGCTGTTGTAAATGACATCACCTGTTTACAGCTGTGGCTATTACCCATTTATATACACCAGTGAGAATAGTTCATTTATCCAGGAAGTTAGGACACTGTTATCAGCCATAGTCACAGTAAATATACTTAGAAATTGCAACAGTGCAGCTTTTCTGACAAAAAGAAAAATATTACTCATTTCTACCTTATGCTCATCTTTCTGCTTGCAGGCTCTTCAAGAAGATGCTCATTCCCACTAGTGAAACCTGTTACATAAACCAGGAATGGTCTTTCTGAAAAACAAAACCAAAACAAAACAAAACAAAAAACCCCACAAAAACCCTCAACAAAACAAACAAAACTGCAACCACTGTTCTTTTTTGTTCCCTAAAATGCAATGGTTCCTCAAGAACTAACTGCCATTTCTGCATCAGATTTAAAGTTTTAGAATCAAATGTTTTGCTGTAGCAGATATGACTACTTCTAAAACTTCATTTTTTAAAATGTTGTCACAGTTTTGCGTAGCTGAGTACTGGGGGAGAAGGGGGGCAGCAGAAAATGGCTGCTCTAAGAAGCAGCTAGAAGCTCTCTGCAGGACCGAAGAGTAAACATTGGCCATTTCAAGGCCAGAGTTACTGCTGACCAAGGCCAAGCCAATCGGTGATGGTCACAGAGCCTCTGGGAATCACATATAGGTGAAAAAACCAAAATGCAAGCAGCTGTATTTTGCCACCAGAGAAGGGAGTGAGAAGTTTTAATGAGCTGTGCAGACACCAGGACCAAGGAAAGGGGGGAGGAGGCACCCCATGTGCTGGAAAGAATGATGCCCCTGCAGCCAATGGAGAAACCCATGGTGGAGCAGCTGTCCACCCCGCAGCCCATGGAAAAGGCAGAGACCCCACCCGCAGCCCATGGAGAGACCCCACATTGGATGGAGCAGGTAGAGACACACAGGAGATGCCGTGACCCACACTGGAGCAAACCCCTGCCAGCACTTGCAGCCCATGGAGAGAGACAGAGACAAAGAGATGAGCAAGGGAGAGATTTGAGCCAGAACAGGTTTGCTCGGGGGAGGATTGTGACCCAGTGAAGGACTGGGACTGAGAGACTGAGAGATATCATGATTTATGACTGCCCGACATAGCAGTCACTCATGCTGGGGCAGCTGGTGAAGTGCTGAAGCCCCGTGGGAAAGGTCTCAAATTAGAAAAGTTTGTGGAGGACTGTCTCCCGTGGGTGGGACCCCACAGTGTAGCAGGGGAAGGGTGTGTGGAATGAATGCCCCCCCGGCCAAGAAGGAAACCAACTTGCAAGGAACTGACTGAAGCCCCCATTTTTCCTCAGTCCCTGCCCCTCCCCATACCACAATGGAGGGGAAAGAAGGGAGTGAAATCACGACTAAAGTGAAACCTGGTAAGAAAGGGGTGGTGGGGGGAGGTGTTTTAAGATCTGGTCTCACTTCTCATTACTCAACTCTGGTGTCGCTGCATGTGCAGTGTAGGGTAATAAATGAGTTTCTTTCCTTTATTCTGTGTTGAGTCTGTTTTGCCCATGAGGGACATTGCAGAATGATCTCTCCCTGTCCTTATCTCAAAACCTAGAAATACATCTGGTTATTTCAGCTGTTCAGAAGTTTCCCATAGGATTCCAACGTGTTACTACTTTTAGGGATATGAATGGATAATAACCTCTAAACCCCATGTGGACGTGTATCTTTATATTTGGAAATTTAGGACGAATTCCAAAGTCACAAGAAAGAGACTTTGTTTCATGCTATTCTGCATGACTCTGGAATAACACTAGCAGTTAAAATGCACAATTTAACATATTTTACAGAAAGGGTGGCAACAAGCACCTGATGATGCTATGATTTTAACAGCACTCCCAGATGATTAAACAGCTGGTATAAATCAGGCTGGGTAAAAGCCAGTTTTGTAGTAGTAGATAAACTGAACTGTTTGATGCGTATCACAATAAGCTAACCACATTAAATGCAAGCAAATTCCTTTTCCTGGCTTATATTTCTAGCTACATCATCACTTAGAGATAGATACTGTGAAATAGTAGTAAATCCGTACTGTCTGGCAAGGTCAGTGACTTGTCCTGGCGAAATTAGGCTTGGTCACATTTTTATGGTGCAGATGCTGTATGTGCCGTGACTTTATGATCCTTTATTCTTCTGTTGAAGCATTTTATTTTATAAATAAATACCTGAAGTAATACATACTAAATCTTTGTTATGGAAAACTCTTCCCCAATAGAATATGAAGAAGTATTATTCAGACAGAATATTCAATTTCACATGTATATTCAAAAGAGACAAATGCATCATAGAAGATTTGTGCAGAAAAATACTGTTAAAAACACAGTACACCTATAATATACTTGCCAGCATAAATCCACACGTTTGTTCTTCTGTAATTTTCACAGTTTAATTAAACAGCTTAAGGTGATGGCCTTCTGTCATTTTTCTTGAAAGCTGTTCAGATACATATATGAATCTCAGAAGTGGTCAAGGAATGCAAAAACTCTCCTACTCAAATACAATTTCAGTGCAAATAGTAGCCAATTCAAGATCAACAGCGGGAAAACTCCGTAGACAGAATTCTGTCTACACATTCCAAAATTGCTTAAGCTCTTTCCAGGCTAAGAAACATTTTACAACACTCTTTGCAAAGACCTGTAATCCTGAGTAATTTAATTCTGATGAGAAATGGCCTAATTGTATGAAATATTGAGATACAGCATGTACTCTGACCAATGAAACAAACCTTTTAGAATAATGAATGTTTGCCTGGAAAGGGAAAAGCAGCATACAAAAATACCAACATTAAGATTGTAGTTCAGTAACTTTGTTATTTAAAGTTACAATCATAAAATCACAGAGTGGTTTGGTTTGGAAGGGACCTCAAAGATCACCTAGTTTCAACCCAACTGCCATGGGCAAGACAACCTCCACTAGATCAGGTTACCCAAAACCCCATCTGACCTGACCTTACACAATTCCAGGGATGGGGCTTCCACAACCTCTCCAGGCAAGCTGTGCCAGAGCCTCACCACCCCCACAGAGAAGATTTTTTTTTCTGGTATATGACCTAATTCTACCCTTATTTTATCACGTTGTGTCAAAAAAACCTGTGTCTACACATCCTTGTAACATGATTTCACTCACAGACCATGTCTGTCTACAAGCCTCCAGCTAAGGCACTGCTGTTCAGTTCTCACAGTGGGGGGCACATTCTGTGTTCTGCTCCAACTTCATGCACAGGAAAGATTTCTGTATATTAATGAAAGTTTAACAGCACCAGATTTTCCTCTTTTTTTAATAAAAAAGCCTATTTATATATTTTTTAAAATTTAAATCGCTACAAATGTCTATAAAAGACTAATTGGTGATTAAATGCTATAATGAGTTTTAAAATATTCTTCACTTTTTTTTTGTTCACTCAGTCTCTTCTCTCAGAAGCAGTTTGTCAAACAATCTCAGTTGTACTTCAGCTTGTTACTGCTCTTCATATGCATCAAGCAGTGCCTGCTTCCACATCAGCAGGGAGCTGATCTTAAGAGAACTGCCCACAGACAGCTTTGCAGAGGCACTACTGTCTTACATGCCGTCTGGGCAGAGAAACAGAGGGCTCAGTTTTTTTAATAGCACTGCTTTTTTCTCCACCTGGCCATCCTTATTCCTCCCATCTTTTCTTCATCTATCTTTTTTTCAAAGTAAAATACATGAAAAAAATAGGGTGAAAATATCAGCAAGTATACTCCGGTTGCAGATAACATGCGATAGAAGGAGCATTCCTCGAATTAGCAATACATTAGGTAGATAAGGCCAGTCGAGATGTCTTCTGAGACAGTTTTTATCATTGTTAATCTCAAAATGGGCTCAGCCTTACATGTTAAGAAGGACTTATTAGTATCTGGCTACTGATGATTTCCAGTTGCCTGAAAGTGTCTCACTACTCGATGCAGTCAAAGAGTTTCCTCAAAATGGTTTCCAGAATAGCTGCTTGCTAAAATGGTGTTGCCTCCAGATTAGTCAACAGAGACAGACCATGAAAGGAAAGTGTTTTAAGCACTTGTGCTGCAAGTGACCCACTTACAGGTGAAGGTAGATGGGATCAACTACTGAAACTGCTTCATGAGTTCCCATCACTTCACCCTCAAAGATTTACAGGGCTTGCCATTGCACTTTTCCAGGAGGTGGGACGAGAGAAACACCAGTCTTTCACAAAACAGTTCCTCAGGTTAGAGATATGCCAGTGCAGCAGATGCTCTGTATTCAGTTTCCACTTGCAAGAGGGGATTCAGTTGATACCCAGACTCCTCCCTGCAATGCTCACTATGACTGTCTTGCTTCCTGGCTTGAAGAGGTACAGTTTATTACCTTGTAATACTCTGTACTCCTATATAGGTGGTGTTAAGGTAGCAGTTTGTCCGAGGGGACTGTGAAAACTAGGCAGTGATCTGGTGGTATGAGCACAGAGACTGCACTCTCCGCCTTTGCTCTGAAAATGTGCCTTTTGAAAATGACTGGACCAAAAGAGGGTGAAAAAAAACTACTCCATGGCCTAATGCCTACAAACCACAAGTGGAGAGGGGGAAAACAGAGTTCTGGTTACGCCCTCCCCATTATGGAGAAAGCATCAGGACTTGCCACTAGACACTATGAACTGCTTGCCTTTGCTGACCCACTTAGGACACTTTCTCATTGATGGTATGATCTACACAGTGGCACTGGGTGTCTTCCAAGAAATCTTTTCAGATCAAGGCCAATGACAAGCTTGGATAAAATCAGGCTTTGATGAGATGCCTGATCAGGCAAGTGGTGAACTGCTCAGCCCTGCCAGTATTTTGGTTCTGTAGGAAAATGTAAGCATCCTGCAGGTCACTTCCAGTCTGTGTTAGACTGCTTGCATGAAAAATAATTGCTGTTTTCTTCTACAAAAACACATGAAATAGGAGTTTATGCAACTTGGACAGCTGGGAAGGGTGTCCTTAAGTTTCCCAATTAAGTATTTTCTCACTTTTTAAAAGACAATTTTTCAACAGTAAGTATATTAAATTAGAATTTGGCATTTAAACATCAAGATTAGTAATTACAAGTGCTGAAAACAATTAGTATGTTCTTTAGTAAAAAGCATGAACAGCAAGGTTTCCTTTTACCAAATGTTTTGACAGATAATGAATGTTAGCATGCTCCCCAAAGTAAATTACTGCTGCTGGTACCCACAAAAAGAGCAACCAATACCAAGGTTGCACCTGTACAAAGGTTATCTTTAAATGTGAAGTTTTAGGGGGGGGGGAGGGGGGTGGTTCACTTCTCTTTTAGAACACCACGGACAACAATAGTCATGCATAGGAATAAAGAGATGAATTATGTTTTGCTGTCTCAGCTCAGTCACATAAGTCTACATCTGGACTGGTAGATGCTGTGCAACAGTACCCGCACAGGTGAGTGCAGGCTGCCAAGCAGCAGTGGGGCTCCTGCTCAGGCTCAGCCACCCCAAAATACAAACATTCCCAGGACACCTTTCAATAAAATCGTCCACCTGACTAATACTGAAATGATGAAAGAACATTAAGACATATATATAAATATAACATGTAGAAGCCTCCAGAATAAGCATGATGCTTATATCACAACATATTTACTGTAGTTAATGTAATTGCAAACCATGCCCTTTTGTAAATCCTTCCATTGAGCTCTAGCTTCCTGGCCAGGAGAACTACAGCCGTATTACTCCAGCTCTATGTGCTGTCCAATAGTGGCCCTTTCCTCATGATGTTTTTATGTGGCAGATGTTGGTTGTTGCAAATATTTGCTCTTTCTTGTATCTATGACTAGGAATTTTACCATTGCTAGCTATGATTCTCAGTCAACAAAAATGGTGCACAGAAGCCAGCAAAATTTGCTAGGGATCCAATGGAGCTGTGATAATAGACTATCTGGTCTCTGGCATCACTATCCCCAGATTTTAAAATGTAACTCCTGCATAAACTCAGTAGCCTGAGTCCAACTATAGCATTTTCTCACCCAACCTCAAATTGAAGGCTTGGGGCCAAGGAATGGGGAAATCCCTTCTGTTCTAGCATTTGTTACCTATGCTATTCAAACCTTTCCTGATAGCCTAGTAAAAAGAAAACACTGGAAGTGACAGACAATCTCAAGGTAAAACATTATCAGAATAAGGAAGGTTAAAGAAAGCGTACACCTCACGCCACCCCGATGAGCAACAGTGGAGAACTGGTGACAACAGATGAGAGAAAGGCTGAGGTTCTCAAAAACATTTTTATCTCAGTCTTCACTGGTAAGTTGAGGGCCCAGAAGATGGGGATCGGGGAAACAGTCCCTCCCATTTTAAGTGAAGATAAGGGTTATGACCACCCAAGGAATCTGAACATACACATGTCCGTGGGACCTGATAAGATGCATCCCAGAGTCTTGAAGGAATTGGCTGATGTAGTTACCAAGACACTCTCCATGATATATGAAAAGTCATGATGGTCAGGTGTAGTCCCTCGTGATTGGAAGAAAGGAAACAACAGGGCCATTTTTAAAAAGGGTAGGAAAGAGAGCCGTGGGAACTACCAACCTGTCAGCCTCACCTCTGTGCCTGGGAAGACCATGGAAATGATCCTCCTAGAAGCTATGGTGAGGCACATCAGTGCACAAAGGAAGAGTTATGGATGTCACCTCTCTGGATTTCTGCAAGGCATTTTACACAGTCCCCCACAACATCCTTCTCTCTAAGTTGGAGAGATATGTATTTGATGGGTGGACCATTATCACAGTTTTGCGTAGCTGGGTGCTGGGAGAGAACGGGGGCTGCAGAGAATGGCTGCTATGAGGAGCTGCTGGAATTCTCTGCAGGCCCCAGACTATAAATATCAGCCGATTCAAGGACAAAGTTGATGCTGACCAAGGCTGAGCCATTGGAGACGGCAACAGCACCTCTGGGAATCACATATAGGAGAAAAATAAATGGAAGCAGCTGCAGTTTTTCACCGGAGAAGGGAGCAAGAAGATGTAACGACCTGTGCAGACACGAAGGCCAGGGAGGGCAGGGGAGGAGGAGCCCCAGCTGCTGGAGAGCTGACTGGCCTATAGTTGCTTGGATCCTCCTTCTTGCCCTTTTTAAAGACTGGAGTGACATTGGCTATCATCCAGTCCTCAGGCACTTCTCCTGTCCTCCAAAACCTGTCGAAGATGATAGACAGTGGCTCAGCAATCACTTCTGCCAGTTCCATCAGCACATGTGGATGTAACCCATCCAGGCCCATGGATTTGTGTTCATTAATCCCTTTGAGCCGCTCCTGGGCCTCCCCTACCTCAACTAGAGGGTAGCTCTTCATTCCCCAAACACTCCTACTTTCATCCAGGATCAGTGGATCCTGAGGGGCCTTTGGAGTGAAGACCAAGATGAGTGAGAGAGAGAGATTTAGACTGGAACAGGTTTGCTGGGGGGAGGTTTGCAACCCAGTGGAGGACTGGAAGAGAGATGTGATTTATTACTGCCCGTCATAGCAGTGATCCACAGTGGGGCAGCTGATGAAGAGATAAAGCTCTTTATCTCTTTACTGTTGCAGAAGTTCATGGAGGACTGTCTCCCATGGGTGGGGCCCCACGGTGCAGCAGGGGGAGAGTGTGGAATGAATGCCCCCCACTCCCAGCCAAGAAGGAAACCAACTTGCAAGGAACTGACCGAAGTCACCATTTTTTCCCCGTCCCTGTCCACCCCGTGCCATGATGCAGAGGAAGAAGCGAGTGAAATCATGACTAGAGTGAAGGCTGCTAAGAAGGGGGAGAGGGATGATGGTGAGGAAGTGGAGGTGTTTCAAGATCTGTAAAAGGAAAACAGCTCATGAAGAAGTGACCAAGAACCTCATTTTTCCCAGTCCCTGCCCCCCCGTGCCACAGTCTTGGAGGGAAGAAGGGAGCAAAATCATGACTAAAGGGAAGTCTGCTTAGAAGTGAGGGGTTGGGGGGAAGGTGCTACCAAGAACCCCATTTTCCCCAGTCCCTGCCCCCCTGTGCCACAAAGGGAGGGAAGAAGGGGACAAAATTCCAACTAAAGGCTGCTAAGAAGGGAGCAGTGGGGGGAACATGTTTTAAAATCTGGTTGTGATGTTTTAAGATCTGCTGCATTTCTCGTTATCTGACTTTGGTTTCACTGCTTCTGTTGTGTAGTGTAATAAATTTTCTTTCCTTCACTCTGTGTTGAATCTGTTTTGCCCATGTCATTGATGACAGGATGATCTCTCCGTCTCCTTACATTGATTCCTAAGCCTCTCAATATATATTTTCTCCCCTGTCCAGCTACAAAAGGGAGTGATAGAATGACTTTGGTGGGTGTCTGGCCTCCAGCCAGGGCTAACCCTCCGCCAACTGTGCAGTGGATAAGAAATTGGCTGGATTGTTGCATCCAGAGGGTGGTGGTCAATGACTCTGTGGTGGTTTGGCCCTGGCTAGAGGCCAAATGCTCACCAAGCTGCTTGCTCACTCAACTTTTCAGCCAAAAAAGGGAGAAAATATATATTGGGAGGCTCAGGACGTGAGATAAGGACAGAGGGACCACTTTCTCATTAGTGCAATGGGCAAAATAGATTCAAAACAGAATAAAAGAAAGAAAAACTAATTTATTACTACTACAACTACACACCTAGTGATCCAGTTGGGTAATGAGAAGTGCAACCAGGTCTTAAAGCGCCTTCCCTCACCCCTCCCTTCTTAGCAGTCTTAAACTTTATCATGATTTTACTCCCTTCTACCCTCCAACACGGCATGGGGAGGGGCAGAGAACGGGGAGTGGGGTTCCAGTGGTTCCTCACAAGCTGCTTTTCTTCCCCAGATCTTAACGCTTCTACTTCACCTCACTCCTCCCTTCTTCACAGACTTTAATCATAAATTCGCTCTCTTCTTCCCCCCCCATCACGTTGCGGGGAGGGGCAGAGAATGGGGGACAGGGGTTTTCAGTCCGTTCCTCCTGTGTTCTTTTCCTTCTTAGCTGGGGGGGGAGGGCATTCCACACACACACCCTTCTCCTGCAGCACCATTGGTTCCCACCCATGAGAGACAGTCCTCCATGTACTTCTCCAGCATGAGTCCTCTCTATCAGGGAGTCATCTCCTCACCACGTGCCTCAGCAGGGCTCCCTTGCATGGGGTACTGACCTTTGGGCCCAGACTCCTCTGGCCTGGTCCCCTGCCAAGTCACAAGTCCCCTGGCAAACTTCCTGACGTGTGGGTCAATCAGTCAGTAGAGGTCTCTGCTCCCTGTCCTTATCCATGTGCTGTGAAGGGACACCCACTCCACCATGGTCTTCTCCATGGGATGCAGGGGAATCTCTCCCTCTGGCACCCAGAGGGCCTCATTCTTCCCCCCCCCCCACCTCTCCTTCGGGCCTGGCCTTGGTGTCTGCAGTTTGTTACATCTTCTCAGTCCCTTCTCTGGTGACAAAATGCCTCTGCTTGCAGGTTTTTTTCTCCTATATGTGATTCCCAGAGGCACTGTGACCATCACTGATTGGCTCAGCCTTGGTCAGCAGCAACTCTGACCTTGGATCAGCCGATGTTTACAGTCTGGGGCCTGCAGAGAGCTTCTAGCTGCTGCTTGTGGAAGCCATCTCAGCAGCTCAGCTACACAAAACTGTGACAGACTTGAAGTCCAGAGGGAAAACGGTGACAAGCAGAGGTTTTTAAGGGTCTGGTGCTGTTTAACATCTTTATTCCTGTTATTGATGGTGGGATTGAGTGCACCCTCAGCAAATTTGCTGATGACACTAAGCTGAGTGATAAGGTCCATCCAGAGGGCCTAGAAAGTGGGCCCAGGTAACCTCATGAGGTTCAACAAAGCCAAGTGCAGGGTCCTGCACCTGGGTCAGGACAATCCCCATTACCCATACAGGTTAGGAGATAATGCACTTGAAAGCAGCCCTGAGGAAAAGGATTTGGGAGTACTTGTGGATGAGAAGCTGGACATGAGCCACCAATGTGCATCTGCAGCGCAGAAGATCAACTGCATCCCGGGCTGCATCAGAAGAAGTGTGGTCAGCATATTGAGAGAGGTGATTCTGCTGCTCTATTCCGCTCTGGTGAGACCTCACCTGGAACACTGCATCCAGCTTTGGAGCCCTCAACACAAGAAGGACATGGACCTGTTAGGGTGTGTCCAGAGGAGGGCCACAAAAATGATCAAAGGGCTGGAACACCTTTTCTATAAAGACAGGCTGAGAGAGTTGGGCTTCTTCAGCTTGGAGAAGGGAGGGCTCTGGGGAGAGGCCTTTCAATACCTGAAAGGTGCCTATAAGAAAGTTGGGGAAAGGGTAATCATTTTTAACTCAAAAAGGGTAGATTTAGGTTGGGTATTAAGGAAAAGTTCTATGAGGATGGTAGATCACTGGAAGAGGTTGCCCAGAGATGTAGTGGAGGCCCCATCCCTGGAGATATTCAAGGTCAGGCTTGATGGGGCTCTGAGCAATCTGATCTAGTGAAGATGTCCCTACTTACTGCAGGGGAGTTGGACTAGATGACCTTTAAAGGTCCCTTCAAACCTTACACATTTGATGATTCTATGATTCTAAAAGACACCTGCCCATTTTTAATACTTGACAAAATGTATCAAGAAATAGTTGTTTTAAATGCTGCTTCTATAATTTCCGTTATCCTCAGACAGAATGAGATCCTCAGCATTATTTGTCAATTTAAGTATAGCTAGTTAATCTTTCTGGAAATGTATCCTACATAAATATATAGTTTATTCTAACGGAAATTTCATGGTCATCAAAAGGCTCTGCCATTCTTTTTGTGTTTTCTAAAAATTCTTTGGACATCAGTAATATTTTCACAAAGTAATGAAAATATCCACAAAGTCCAACTGCTGTGTCCCTGCTATATATGCTATGTATAAACCAGCTGGATAGGTTCTGTCCAGGCTCTCCTCCAAGAAGTTACCGGTTTTATTTCTTGTTAGCCAAGCAAATCACCTTCAATTTGTAAATACTACCTGCTAACCCAAGATCATCAGGACTCTTGCTAAGCTGTGCCTCCTTACTGAATTTCTGCCAGTCCCCTGAGAAGGATGGGATCTGTGTTCCTGAACATGATGTACCTGAACAACTGTTGTGCTGCCTAACAGCCATAGGATGTGTTTCCACATACAAGTACTTTTTTTATTAATTAATGTAGATGACAACAGTTTACACTTTCATGATCTTTAAAAGTGGAATACAGTAGATTTAACTAGAGAAAAAAACCACAAAATATCAGGTTTTATCAGAAAAAATAAAACATAACTCAAAAGCCCAACATCGAGAGGGGCAGCTCACTGCTGATATTCGGTGAAATAATTAGGACAGATGGTTAGAGGTGCTTCACTGGAAGGGTTTGATTCTGCTACAGAAACCTAAGCACAGTTGTTTTTTGTGGGATAAACACTAAGAGACACATACTGAAGTTTGCATGACTCAGTACATAACAAAAGAATAATAATCAAAACATGACAGAGTATTTTGATGTCAAGCAGCACAAACTTAGTCAAAATGTATCAAAGTCCCTTTTTTTTTTCAGAGCAAATAACTGTTAAAGTGTTTTATCCTGTCAAGAAGATCTTTTATTTAGGAAGAAAGAGGTAGCTGGCTAATTCCTAGTTATGACTGAATGAAGTTTTGCCTGCCTTTGATAAAGAAGTGGGTCTGAAATCTAGGCATTATTATAAATACAAAGATAATCTGTCTGGTTTGGTCAGGCCAGCTGCACCAGCCCTTTTGCAGGTTAAGTAATGTATTGTTCCCATCTCATTAGATGCTGCTGCCCTTAGCAGGTGGGTCTCAGGAGCCTGTGAAAGGAGTGGGAAGGAAAGAAGCAGTGAGTGAAGGGTGGGGGATGGAGGCACTTGGTGTGCCTCGGGCAGGGCTTCCTCCCCTGAGAAGGCTGCCTGTTTATACAGCCTCACTGACACACTGACATCAGATGGCAAAATGACGGCGACAGCCATAGCAACTACAGTTGTAGTGACACCAGCACCTCTATCTATTGACTATGAGCTCTGTTGTCTTTTTAACAGGTGTCTGGAAGGCAAGGAGGATGAGGTTGCCTGTAATCTCACTTCTTTATTCACTGGATTTAACTTCAGTAGACCAGAAACCAGTGTATCATGTTTCCAGTACCACCTGTCTCTTCTTTCCCAAAGAGGGGTTTAACAAATCCAGGTCCATATCAACAGGCATTTCTCAGGTTTATTTTAATTTCTATCTCTTTTTTGAGCATCAGCATTTTGGTTACAGCTACTGCATTATTTTATTTCGTTTCATTTTAAGAAAATAAGCTAACTTTTTAATTTCTAATTTATTTTTTGAAAAAGAGATTAGCAGACTTAATGGCCACCAATTGGCAAAACAACTATGAAATGCTAGTAGAAGTCTTTAATCCCATAGGCCACAGGGATGTCAGAAAAGCGTGCAGCCAGTAAAGGAGTCTGGTGAGAATGAGTTTTACAAAGAAATCTCCGGGGGTGGAGAATAAATATGCTGAGTATCACCCACTTCCAGTGCTGCAACTGGATGGTCTTTGTCTACTTTGTGCCTTGGCCTTCACATCAATTTTTTTTCCTGCCCACTCTCCCAAAATGAAATCCTTTAATCCTTCCATTCTCACCATGGAAAGGAGATCAGAAAACTGGAATGAAATTCCAAACTGCTTCAGTAATTTGGCAAACAGTTTATTTTTCAAGCACTCCTAAAGTATCATCTGACAACAGCGAACAGCTGAGCTTGCTGTATTTTGAAACTGCTATACATAATGTCAGTGTAGGTGCACAGTATCGCACGATATGAAAACGCAATTGTTTGTTGTGCCAGTTTCCCTCATGCAGCTTCACAGCATTGTGTACAAATGTTAAAGGCTCATTTTTGAAGACTACACAACGCAAAGGGAGCCTACAGGGTTTTTTTCACTTGAGATTTGTCCCCTTCAGCTAATGCACAAAGCTTCTGGTGTAGCCTGAAGTGAACCATAATGACCTAGTCGCAGAATAAATACATTGGTTTGACAATTCTGTGTCGTACGTGTGTTTGAAAATTGGCGAACTGTAGCATGCATTAAATTCTGAGGGCAAGTGTTTATGCAGAAGCACTTCACACTGCACTCACTGTCTGCAAATCTGCATCGTTTTGTATCCTTCCAGCCTTAGTGTTGTGTCCTGTTAGTGCTCTGCAGTGACAAGCTGACTTATCTGATAAGTTATCTGTTATCTGATAAGTTATCTGTTATCTGATAAGTATTGGTATTCTGCCAAACGAATGCACAAGAAATCCTCATGAAAAACGATGAGAAGAAACCACATGATGAACCAAACTCCAAGTGGTAGAAACAAATCACACGTTGATGGACTGAATAAACAGGATGACACTGAAATGAGGGTTGAAGGATAATAATAATAACAACAACAATAGTAATTCTTTGGTTTGTTATTTCCTGGTTATGCAAGTTCAAAGCATAACAGAAAGATCTTGTATCATATCTCTGATATTTCGTATGGTTCAGAGAATGAGGAAAAAAAGGACTCATGGGAAAAGTTCTGCTCTGTAAACCAGCTTTCTTCCATATATGTGCTATAAAAGCAAGAAATGGTCACGCATCATCTGAAAGCCTTGAAGAAAAAAACACAGCCTGGAGTACCTTTGCTGTGACTAAATAATTTTCATAATTAATGTTCAATAATCAATATATATATGGGGTATTTATTTAGCTGTTGCTGATTTGCCAGACTGAGATACCTTTTTCCAACTCTATTTCACACCCACATTAAAAATGACAACTAGAAATTGAGAAAAGAAACTATACAATGCATGATTTCTTTGAGTGTGTATAGGCTCCATTCCCAGCCAGGTTGCCACCCACTCTCCATCTCTTTTGCTCTTTACAAGTCCAAGTCTCCAAGGGAAATTTGAAAAAAATGCCGTGACACACGCTTAAAATATTTATGTTATTTATTCGATGATACTTCTTGCCAGAGCAATTTCAAGTAACAAAATCTATTATTTTTATATGTTTATTGAGTGCTGTGTAAAGTCTACAGTGTCCATATTAGCTTATTTCAATGCTTGAGCGATATATTGTTGTAAGTGCTTAAGTTTTGTAGCTCCAGGTTTGAATTTGTTCAGTTGTGTTTTGGGATGAGGGGGAGTTAAGCTATGTTTTACAATACCGGAAGAGATTTTATTACATTTATTATTTTATTGTTATAGCTGAAGGACAGCAGAAGGGAATACTATTCTTCTGAGGAAGTATTTCACAGGATAAACATGCATATTACATGAAAATGCATAAGGATAATATGACACCTGTGAGACAATAAACTCAGAATGCTGCTGAAAATTCCCAATAATATTTGCAAAATATTTACAGTGAGCTTTCTGTGTGTTTACAAGGGACATAAAATGAAATTTACAACTGACAAAATGTTTTATTTCAGGACTAATATTTGAAGGCCAGGCTGCACTGTCATTCATTCTAGCTCAGGGAGCTAGTGCCCTTCATTTCTCCAGCATCTCACAGGGGACCGTTCTGGTTACCGATTCATGTGGAACACTGTTTATGTGCTTTAAGGTTCCCCTGGCTTGCCCCTGCTGTCTAAAATGAGCATGTTTACTTCCCATAAACACAAAGCAATGATACAACCTCTAATGTGACATGTACAAGGAGAGCTGCTGGCACTAGCACTAACCTTCTGACATTCTCCATGAGCAGTCTTTGCTGGTCCTCTTTGTCCCTCTTGTCCACTCTCCACTGACTTACCGTGTCCTCTCAAATGTAGGTGTATCATCCCGCCACTCAAACTTGCAAAGCAATCATATACTGCTGTATACTGCTTACAGCCAAATCATCCCAGAATGGCAGAAAAGGGAAAGACCTCCAAGGCACAGGCTACCATTTGCCAGCACTAAGTACAGGCTCTGAGTACAAGATCTCAAAAGTGAAATGGAAAATGTTTTCCATTTAGTACCATGGCAACTGAACAAAGAACAATAATTACCCAGTAGTCTTCTCACCTCCAGGATTACTGCACAGGGAAGGGAAGGGAAGGGAAGGGAAGGGAAGGGAAGGGAAGGGAAGGGAAGGGAAGGGAAGGGAAGGGAAGGGAAGGGAAGGGAAGGGAAGGGAAGGGAAGGGAAGGGAAGGGAAGGGAAGGGAAGGGAAGGGAAGGGAAGGGAAGGGAAGGGAAGGGAAGGGAAGGGAAGGGAAGGGAAGGGAAGGGAAGGGAAGGGAAGGGAAGGGAAGGGAAGGGAAGGGAAGGGAAGGGAAGGGAAGGGAAGGGAAGGGAAGGGAAGGGAAGGGAAGGGAGCAGTCTTAACAAGAAAGAGATTTCCTGGGCTGAAAAGGAAGACAGGGCTTTACTGCAACTTAAAAAGAGAAAGGAACAAGCATGGAAGTGCAAAGATCATGAACAGACAGATTATTTTACTTGAAAATGTGCTGAAGCCACTCTTGTTCTCTCTAAATCACCTGAGATTAGAATAGTATTTTACAACTTGTCAGTCAAGGACAAGCCTGGGAGACTGAAGTTATACCTAGTTGTAAACTAGTAGTCCACGCTGCACTGTTAGGCAAGATTAGGGCAGTTATGACTAATAACTGGTGATAGGCTTTATAACACTGCTGCAGTGTATTGAGCTCTTTCTGCATTTTTTCTTGTTGATTCAAATAGCACAGTTTGGCACAGCTTGATATAATTTCACTTCCTGTTTAGAAAAAGTAAATTAATTTTGAAGAAATGTGACTAAATGGGATCTAAAATGGGATTTAGGAAAAGTGTGACTTCATGAAAAGGATACTCAAATATGGAAGAACAGTTCCCCAAATTAAATATGCTGAAAATTCATAAACATTTCACAAAATCCTATAGTATTTAATGAGTTTTCTGAATGCTGTATGAAACATTGCAGCAGAATTATGTGAGTTGTAATGAAATATTAAGTCCTATTTATGCTTGATGTAATTTCAAAACATGAGGGCCTTTACATAACACTATATACAACTTCCATGAAATTAACATGATTTTAGTTACACGAAGAGAAGGTTTTAGTCTTGACATAGAAACAAAAAACTAACTTGACCACATGTCAGCAAAATCCATTTTTTTACTCATGGTGTCTTAACAACTGGTTTCATTAATCAGAAAAATATCTATACACTTCCTATCTCAGTGAGATAGTTTTTAGTTATTGTGCAAAAGGGCATGCATTTGTAAAATAAGACACTTCCTAGCCTTATCATAAGACCAAAACATATCTCCAAGACCATGTATAATCTGTGATAAGGGTTCCCAGAACAAGAAGAAATTTCAACCCACATGAAATTCACATTCAGGGTTTATCAAAGATAGACCCTATCTGCTTAATATTTAAATAGATTTTAAATTTTCAAGTTCCAAAGGCATCATAAGCCATTTCAGACCTTCATATCTTACAAATGATGCACCTGACAGTACTGACACAGCGCAGTGGAATGTGTCTTTCCACCCATGCAATGGAAAACCTACTGCAGGACTGAAAAGGTTTCCACCAGTCTCATCACACATGAAAATCCACAGCTAGCCCTCATCACTTCTGGACCATGAAACAGGATTTTAATATCAGGGGTCACCTCCATTTAATCATCTGGATAAACTACCTGAGTAAAGAAACCCCTCTGCTGCCAAAATGTTGCCACAGAAGCCAAGCTCTGCACATAGCCCCAGAAAAGAGTCACATGCCATCATATTTTGCAGTCAGCACTGGTCAGCAAAGGTCTCTAGCTCAATCTTTTCTTATTAGGCAGCATATGTTGCAGAAGCCCAGAAATGGCTTTGCACACTACAAATCTGATCCAAGGAAATGTTAATCCACATTGTCCTCTTTCTTCTTCCACTCCTGCTGCTATTGACAAATATGCTAGTCCAAATTTCATCAAAAGCTGGCCAGCAGTGTACCTGATGGCCTGCAAAGCTGACATAAGACAATGGCACCTTTACAAACATCTCTATTTCCGAAAAAAGCTGTATCATCCTATCTAGCAATATAATCCAAACTTCTGGTATCACACCTACAGAAAATGGATCATAGGATATTGGAGGAATATTGGAGGATAGTGGAGGAAGAATTTGCACACTTCATCCAAATCCCAGGACATCTGTTTGCTTTTGAATGGCTGCCCAAGAATGCACTGAGGACAAAAATTCCATAATGGACATAGCCAGCTGCTAGACAAATTTGCTGATACATCTTCACAGGCTGCTGCCTGAAAGCAGAATGGAGTGCTGTTAGATACATCTGTCCATGTGGGCAGACCTCTCAGATACCAACCCCTCTGTAGATACCAGCTTCTCTGCAACAGTTTGCCACAGACCACTGTAAAATAAGATCCCTATGTAGACAAAATTTCACTTACTTATTTACCAAAAATAAAAATAAATTCCTTGATGCTGACACATTATTACCCGAGACATCTCCTTTTTCCTAAGAAATGTCTTTTTTTGATGCAAACAATAACAAGAGTAATATAGTTTACTTGTGTAGCAAGAGATTCCCTACAATGCAAAGAAAACCATAGCAGGCCTATTAATTTGCTATTGTTCACATCTGATACGCTTGACAAAAGCACCATGTTCTTACATATAATAACATAGACTTGTCAAGTTCGTTACTGAAAACCGCTGCAAAATCCCATCCTGTAATCTTTCATGTACTTTGTACGTTGCTTTCTTTATACGCTCCATACCACAAATTGATTTGCAAGCCAAATAAAATTTGAGAGCAATTTTTAATTCAATCATCATATTACACATGTACCACAAATAAAATATATCACTGATAGGAAACCTGAGTGACAGAAGTGTCAAGGATGATTCTGCATTCATCAACAGCAGAACATTCACAAAAACAAAAAGGCATTTAAGAAAGAGGTTTTACTAGCTCCTACCTTAGCTGCTAATGTTTCTTGGCATTGCCCTTCTTGCATTTTTTTTTCTCCATTCCTTCCTTACTGTTCTCCTGGTACTAATAACACACCATTTAGGACCAGTTTACTTCTTCTTACCTTAAAAGTATGGTATTATGCATTGCTTACATCACAGCCAGCACTCAGGAACTGCAAATGGACAGGTGCTTGAAAGACTTAGAGAGGGGGAACACGTCCTTTCCTGCCTATTAAGCAAAAAGATGGAAGAACAGCAGCACAATCTTTTCCCTTCTCAATAAAGAAATCTGAAACATAAAATGATTACAGCCTGGAATTCAAAGATGCTAAATAAAACACAATGGATTCTGAGCTCAGACCTTTGCCAGGCTTTCAGCCAACAAGATATCTGTGGCTGGGTTTGGAAGTGCAATGCAGGAAATGTCCCCTTGGGGCAAGGGGGGTAAAGCTCCTCCTCCTGTAAAGGAAGATCAGGTTCATGACCACCTAACGAACCTGAACATATATGAATCTTTGGGACCTGATGAAATGCACCCCAGAGTCCTCAGGGAATTGGCTGATGTGGTTGCCAAGCCACTTTCCATCAGATATGAAAAGTCATGATGGTTGGCAGAAGTCCCTGATGAGTGGAGGAAGGGCAACATTGTGCCCATTTTTAAAAAGGGCAGGAAGGAGGACCCTGGGAACTACCGACCTGTCAGCCTCGCCTCTGTGCCTGGGAAGATCAAGGAACAGATCCTCCTAGAAGGCCTATGGTAAGGCACATGGAAGACAGCAAGGCGATTCGTCATCAATATGGGCTGGGAGATAATGTGTTAGAGAGCAGCCCTGTTGAGGACCGTGGTGGGTTAGCCCTGTCTGGAGGCCAGACACCCACCAAAGTCAGTCTATTACTCCCCTTCTTAGTTGGACAGGGGAGAAAATATATATTAAGAGGCTCAGGAGTCAAAATAAGGACAGGGAGAGATCACTCTGTCATCAACAACATGGGCAAAACAGACTCAACACAGAGTGAAGTAAAGAAAATTATCTAATTTATTACACTATACTACAAAGAACAGTGAAAACCGGAATCAGGAGTGTGACCAAATCTTAAAACAAACACAACCGGATCTTAAAAAACTTTCCCCTCATCACTCCCTTCTTAGCAGACTCAAGTCAGAATTTTGCTCCCTTCTTCCACCCTGTTCTCAGTACAGGGGGGGCAGGGACTGGGGAAAATGGGGTTCTCGGTAGCACCTTCCCACCACCCCTCTATTCTAAGCAGACTTCCCTTTAGTCATGATTTTGCTCCCTTCTTCTCCCCGCTCACAGTACAGGGGGGCAGGGACTGGGAAAAAATGGGGTTCTCGGTTACTTCTTCATGAGCTGTTTTCCAGATCTTAAAACACCTCTAACCTCACTCCCCCCCACCCCTGGCTCCCTTTTTAGCAGGCTTCACTCTAGTCATGATTTCACTGCCTTCTTCCCCCTGATCACAGCACAGGGCGACAGGGACTGGGAGATGGGGGCTTCGGTCAGTCCCTTGCAAGTTGGTTTCCTTCTCGGCTGGGGGGGCGGGAGTGGATTCATTCCACCCGCTCCCCCTGCTGCATTGTGGAGTCTTACCCACAGGAGGTAGTCCTCCAAAAACTTCTCCAACTTGAATCCATTCCCACAGGGCTTCACCTCTTTATCACAATGTCTCTCAGTCCCAGTCCTATGTGGGGTCACCAGCCTCCCCCAGCAAACCTGTTCCAATGTAAAACTCTCGCTCGCTCGTCTCTGTGTCTCTAATTCTCCTCATGGCTGCAAGTGCTGGCAGGGGCTCATCCCAACATAGGGTCACAGCACCTTCTCTATGTCTCTACCTGCTCCATCCAGTGTGGAGCCCCTCCACAGGCTGCAGGTGGGGTCTCGGCCTTTTCCATGGGTATCTCCACAAGCTGCAGGGGCATCTTTCTCTCCGGCACCTCGGGCGCGTCCTCCCCCTCCCTTTTCCAGCCTTGGTGTCTGCACAGTTCGTTACATCTTCTCACTCCTTTGTCTGGTGGCAAAATGCAGCTGCTTCCGGGTTTTTTTCTCCTATATGTGATTCTCAGAGGTGCTGTGATAATCTCTTTGGCCTTGAATTGTCTGAAGTTTACACTGAGCCTGGCAGAAAACTGTAACTGGTGCTTACAAAAACCTTCTCAGCAGCACAGCCTTGCGAAACTGAAACAAGGACTTAGGGATGCTGGTAGATGAGAAGCTTGACGTGAGCCAACAACGCACGCTTGCAGCCCAGAAGACCAACGGTATCCTGGGCTGCATCAAAAGAAGCATGGCCAGCAGGACCAGGGAGTTGGTTCTGTCCCTCTACTCTGCTCTTGTGAGACCCCACTTTGAGTACTGTGTGCAGTTCTGGAGTCCCCAACATAAGAAAGACATGGAACTGTTGGAATAGGTCCAGAGACCAAAGAGCACGAAGATGTTTAGAGGGCCCCTCTTCTATGAAGACAAGCTGAGAGAGTTGGGATTGTTCAGCCTAGAGAAGAGAAGGCTGAAGGGGGACCTCATTGCAGCCTTCCAGTACCTGAAGGGAAGGAGAGGAATCAACTTTTTTAAATGGCAGGACAAGGAGGAATGGATTAAAGTTAAAGGAGGGAAGGTTTAGATTAGGTATTAGGGGGAAGTTCTTTACAGAGAGAGTGGTGAGGTGCTGGAATGGGCTGTCCAGTGTGGTGGTGGATACCCCGTCCCTGGAAGTGTTTAAGGACAGGTTGGATGGGGCCCTGAGCAACCTTGTCTAGATCATGCCTGGAGGTTGGTGGCCCTGCCTATGGCAGGGGTCGGAACTTTATGATCCTTGGGGTCCCTTCCAAACCAGACCGTTCTATGATTCTATGATTCTATCCCACGCGACTCTTGCAATGTAAAATGTTTCATAAATATTACCTGACATTAGGGACATTTTGAAGTCAATAAACCATTTTTCATTTCAATGTAAATTGTCCAAAATTTTTCCAGTCAGAGCATCCTTTGCAGTTAAACAATTCCTCAATGTGAGGAACTTTTCATTACATATTCGAAAGCCACCTGATTTTTGTATAGAAAGAAAGGGGGGGTTTTACATATTCCTTCCCCCCCCCCCCTCCCCTCCCCAACGCCCTCCCAAAGGATCTTTGCTAATGCACTGGGTTTTGAAAAATAGCTTTTTTTTTGTCTTTACCTCAGTAAGGAATGTTTGAGTAATGATGTATACTTGTTAACACTCCACTCTTTGTAATCTGTGTGTTCTTCATCTTTTGTAAATCTGTTAAAAAATGCTGCATTTAGCATATTATGGTTGCCATCAATTTGAGAAACAATACTGTCCTGGGTACTAACTAAAATGGTGGAAATTTGCATTCTATTGACTGTTAAATAATCTGTAGAAAAAGAAAAATTGTTTGGTATAATTGTTAGGAACTGCTATTAGATCTTTCTCAAATTTCTCTCTTAACTTGATTAGTTCCATTAACTGGCTTTTTTCCACCCTCTGCTCTGAGCTGTTTCTTTCTATTCTTGTTTTGCATTTGTTTGTTTGTTTTACAGTCAGGACAAATGATTTTATCCCAGACATAGAGCTAAGCACTTTCAGATAACTGAATCATTTAGTAGTGCTTGGCTTCGTGTGTTTGTCAGCTGCAGATGACATTTAGCACAGGCTTTATCTCAGTTGTGGTAATTACTATACTGACATGAGCTCTCATACACAGCACAGATTGTTTTCAGCAGATGTAACCAAGCAACTCTGCCTTCTCTGAAATACTTTATCTGGCTTTTGGAGTGTGACAATTTTCAGATGCATACACAGATGTACTCTTGTATACATAGGGACACACATAAAAAGCCGGACAGTGCCAGTATCTGCTCTTTCTTCTTTTTGAGTCAATTCAATTACCCCATACAAGGATGGTATAGAATCTCTCAGTTGTATATCGCTCCTGCATTACATGCCGGCTGTGTATCTTATTATACATGAAGGTTATTGTTATTGTAATGTATCTCAGTGGTATACCAAATGTTACTTTAATGATGTAATTAATATGCTTGGATTTACCATCTGATGTTCTTGGGCACCACTCGTGTTAGTATGTGATACTACCAGTTTCAAAAATACTTGGGAACAGCAGCTTTTTGTTAGGGAGTTGCCAGAAAAAGGATTAATAATATAAGGCATGTTCCCTAACAACACTTTAAAAATGCTTGTGTGAAAAGTCTGTACACCACGCATTATTTATATGTTGGTGAGCTTTATAATTATTAATAAATTTATTATTTATTATAATAGAGTTTAGGAGATGCAATTCAATATTTCTAGAATCTGAACTTTGGAAACCAGTTGGACAGCTTTTGGGATGGGCTGTTTTCAGTACTAAAAACAGTCAACACTGGCTTTTTTGGTGAATGATGTGTACAAGTAAGCAGGTTTGGGACGATTTTTTTTCCAAAAGGCACTACTTTCCTCTAGCATACATAATATGCATTTATGATACATAGTTCCCTTAGTATAAAGGGTGCCTAAAAGTGAAGTGCATAAACATAGTAGAGCAGAGCAGAATCTCAATTAGTCTTCACCAGTATAACTATCACTTATTACTATGTAATTATAGTTGACCTTTTTATTAGCAAACTGAATATGAGCTTAAACAAGAAGTAGGATGAAGCCTAAGATATATGAGTGGTGGGCAGAATTTAAAGAACATCCAACAATACAGCTCAAGAAAACAAAGCTTAAAACATATTTCTTAATCTCCCTCAGAAAGATACCTTGTGTCATTGATATCACCAACCAGCTTCTTTTTGGTATGATGTCCCATTTTCTTTCTAGGTACACTAGAAACATGCTAAAAATACTTTCCCGTTTTCCATGCAGAAACCACACATTTGTCAAGAAAACAAAAGGCACAGAAATGTTTTGAAATACGTAAATCTTAAGAAATAAGAAAAATCAATCAAGTTAACAAAAATATGAAAGAATTAAAAAAACTCAACCCAACTATATATGTCCAAAGAGTATGGGAAACTGCACTGAAA
The DNA here is from genome assembly GCF_964237585.1 of Gallinula chloropus. Classification (NCBI taxonomy): domain Eukaryota; kingdom Metazoa; phylum Chordata; class Aves; order Gruiformes; family Rallidae; genus Gallinula; species Gallinula chloropus. The sequence continues at coordinate 24,356,369 of NC_140089.1, forward strand.
TGTGTTTTCTTCCATTTGAAAGATCTAGGTAGCTGCTACTGTGCTGCCAAATGTTTGGGTACACCTTGCACAAAATAAAGTTTTGGTTAAATATTATTTTAATTGTAAAATACAATTCTAAGTATTTTAATTGCCAAATATGGTATTCACAAATACCATCACACTTTGTTATTCATAGAAAAAGGTATCTCTCAAGGAACCAGTTGTGTGAAACTCTTTATTAAGTTAAATACACTTTCCAATCAATAATAGAACATGTACACTACAGGAAGATTATTATAAATTTTTGGATGCCAAATATATCACTCTGATATTTTTATTTGGATTCTGAATTCTCCATCACCATGGTCCATTTCTTGTGATTATACCTCCTGTTCTGACAGCCAATATTTTTAAAACAAGTTGTACTGAAACTAAATATCTAGATATTTAAAGTGCACTGTTCTTTGAATCACAAAATGTGTTCAGGACAGATAGTATTTTTTAATCTCTGCCTCTACCAATATTTGATCTTGAAACCACTGCTGTCTCAAAATAAAAGGACACATACTAGTGCATTACACCACAGGGGGGAGGCAGAAATGACCTTTTGAACTCTTTCCTGCGGTGAATGTTTTGCCTGTGGATTGGTGCCAATTGACACATTCTCATGGTGTGAATAACTTGAGACTGAGCCCTTGGAATAAGGAACTCTTTAGGTGCAGCATCTATAGTGCTGAACAAAGACATTTCAAGTATTAAATTCCAGTAGTAAACCTCTCCAAGTAACATTTTAGTACCTTTGCTTTCCCCCACCCTCCCCATACATATAATCATTAAACAAAAAGTATTTGTCAAAGGGACTAATTCCCATGAGAAGCCCAATACCTGGAACTCCAATTAAAATCAATCCAACTAGCAAGGGTTTGCATCTGCTTATACAGATCAACATTTAAACCAAGACTAGTGGTGGGACAGCAGATGTATTTCCTTTCTATAGCCCATCCAGCAAGCCTCCCACATACAGCAGTACTTCATATAATCCCTGATGCGAAGGGACCACCCTCATGGTATGAAGGACCACAGTTTAACCTGCAAAATTATGATAATCAAGATTTTTAAAGACTTATTTATGTGATATCCAAACACAAGGAAGTTTCTATAACTTTGGTCTGATGTAGTCCGGCAAATGTATTAGCTGTGTGAATTCTTAGTTACACAATTGCCTTAATAGGACAAATAATTTTAGAAGGCATATCTCAGGTCAAGAAACACTGACATTTTTCCTAGTCACACAGAAACATACCTCCATATTAAAAAGAAAGTCTTACTCAGAATAGATGTAGAGGGGAAAAGTTTTTTCTTATGAGAAATAAATCATCTTTAGATTTATACTACATAGCTATCTATGGAGTTGCTGAAGTCCAGTTTAAATAAAGCAGACCAACTGAAAAACAACAGTGAGATGTCAAACACATGAATGATAAAATGATAGACCACCTTCTACTTACTGAAAACTCTCAGTAGTTAAGAAATTTTAACTAGTGCATTCTAGCGTCTAATATAAAGAACCACTTTCCCCCAACTCATATTTATATTGTGTATACAAATACTTAATAGCAGCAAATGAATGCAATTATAATATTTTAAATCTTTTCATTATAGGAATTAAGAAGTAACAAGAAGTTGTGGTGATAAGATTTCACAAGCTAAATTTGCATTATTATTTTATTTTTTAAAAAATTGCTGAAAGGCAGCTATGTTACAATGATTATTCACTAGAGGAAAGAGAGACTGCCTTGTGTTTCAAATGGTAAATAATACTTAGTACCTCAGCAACAATTCTTTTTTTCAAGGTACTTTATTTTTGATGCACAACAAGAAAGCTAGTAAACAAAGCTCAAATACACATAGTTACACCAAATGTATCTATTTATCAAAGAGGCACCAAGAATAAATTAATTATCTGTGGAAAGGCATGGCAGTGAAATTCTGTAACAAGCCATGTTTATGTGTAGTAAAAAACAACAATAAGCAGGTTTTAGTTGGTTATGTTTCTTTTTCCCTCTGAAGCCTTCTGTTTTTCTTTTACAGCAGCTCCTTATAGAGGGTAAGGGTTGATGATGACTTAATCTCCCTTTCAAAGAGACAGAGCAGCTGAAGTAGCCTAGTTAAGAACTACAAATTTTTCCTTGCTGTCTCCTTTGCCTCAGGAGAGAAATAGTCTGTTTTTGTCAGTGTAAATGGAGGCTGATAGTTGATTATTCCTCTTTATCGCTCCTGCTTTATGTGCTAACTCAGCAGTACTGTGAGGTGTGCAAGTAGGCAAGGAGGAGAGAGATATTTTATTCAGAACATTTTACTCTGTATTACAATACAGAAAACTAGCATTAAGTAGTAAATTCATTTGGGGACCAATCTTCCCTCTTCCACATGTAAAGCAATGGCTGTTTTGCTACTGGTTTCGCTGAAAACTTGATTGCATGTTTCATGCTTTGGGGAAGGAATCTTGAATATATTCTCATAATAAAAAACAAATCATTGAGATTACAATATTCTCAAATATATACAAGGTGCTGCTGAGACTCTTAACATCCTCCAAAACCAGATTCAGTTTTTAATTTATTTATGCATGTAAAATGAGAAAAGCAGTTTCATGGACATATTCTTTGTCTCTATTTCCTTTTACTCTGTTTGCCTCTCTTGTAAGGGCTTCATTGCTTCTTAAAATTAGGGGATCACTTTTGTTGTAAATAATAGAATAAAAATTGACTAGTCTGTTGGATTTGTGTGACATGGTAGTGGGGAAGGTTCAGGGGTGTCTTCTCTGAGAAGGCGCTAGAAATTTCCCCCTTGTCCAATAAAACCAGTGCCAAAGCCAGTGAAGGTGGTAACATCTCTGGGTTAACAAAGAAGCAGCAGCAGTTTTGCAGCCAGAGAGAGGAGTAAGATGATGTGAGAAATAGCCCTGAAAACAAGATCAGTGAAGAAGGAGGGGGTGGAGCTGCTCCAGGTACCAGAATATCTGTTCCCTTGCAGCCCTTGGAGAAGACTCCGGTGAGGCAGTCTGTCCTCCTGCAGCTCATGGAGTTCCACCATGGAGCTGATAGCCACCTGCAGCCCATGGAAGACCCCACACCAGAGCAGATGGATGACTGAAGGTGGCTGTGACCCTATGGGAAGGACATGTTGGAGCAGGCTCCTGACATGACCTGCAGCCCATGAAGAGAGAGGCCAACACCAGAGCATGTTTGTTGGCAGGACTTTGCTGACCTTTGTGGGACTCATGTTAGAGTAGCCTGTTCCTGAAAGTCTGCACCTTGTGGAACCCCATGCTGGAGCGGAAGAAGGGTGAAGAGTCCTCCCACTGAGGAGGAAGGAGTAGCAGAGATAATGTCTGATGAACTCACTCCAGCCCCTACACCTCATGATGCCTCTGTGCCACTCGGTGGGAGAAGGGAGAGGAATCAGGAATAAAGTTGAGCTTGGGAAGAAGGGAGGGGTGAGAGGAATTTTTTTTAAAGGTTTGGTTTTATTTCTCATTGTCCTACTCTCATTTAATTAGTAACAAATTATTCTCCCAAGTAGAATCCGTTTCACCCATGACAGTAATGGGTGTGATCTCTCACTGTCCTTATCTCTACCCAGGACCCTTTTTGTTGTATCTTCTCTTCCCTGTCCTGCTGACAAGGGAAGTGATAGAGTGGCTTGGAGGGGCACCTGGCATCAACCCACTATAAATAGAATAAAAGTTTGGAGAATTCACCTGTTTTAAAAATGGTTCAATGATTTTTTTATAGGTGGACCATTTTTATAGAAAGCAAACATCAGATTTTATTCCTTAGGAAAGATTTTATTAGAGAGCCACTGAATTTCTTTTAATACTTATACCTTTTAAAGACAGGTACATTTAACGCCAAAATTACTGAGTTTGGTAGGACAAGAAAGATGATATAATTTACCCCACAGCAAGTGTAACATTGACACTAAAACCAGTGTGAAATTTTTGTGTTAGCTCAAGACAAGCTGGGGTAGAAGGAAGCTAAGGACAGTTGAACAGCACAGTAAGCACACTGAGCTCTGTCTTGGATGGCTTTTCTTTAGACTTTTCTGTGATACTAGGATTCATTTTGCTTTTTTTTCTTTAATGGAGGAAATCAGAAATTAAAAAGAATCATGCACAACAATCCATTGGTGTCGGCCATTAAAGGAATTACCTTGCCCATTGAATATCACTTAGTTTGGAATCGGTGTTAGTACTATTAATTTCTACCTTTTTAATGCACACTTTAGCTAGCACATGACCCATACTGTGTAACAGCAGTTACACCCCAGGGACTAGAGATTAACAGCATGTGCTATGAGTGGTTTATTTTACAATTGCTGTGAAATAAAAGCTGATGGAAACGAGCCACTAGTGAATTACTTTGCTAGCAAAATCAACAATATTTTTATCGTCATGGAAAAGCCCACTTCTTCTGTCTCGCCTTTTCCTAAGGTTGGTCTTATAGAAGAACACAATAGTTTGGGGAAAGTTGCAGGAGGAAAAAAATAGAAAAGCAAAATGTTACACTTAATCCTGCAATTTTCATTGTTTGTTGCAGCTCATTTGAATAAATTTTACCAGCTAAATCTCTGTGTCACAGTTAATTAAAACACAATTTGGGCATAAAAAGAAACAGTCAAATGAAATGAAAATTATTTTCCGATAAACTCCAGTCAGTCAGCTTTTCCTTCTCATTAAAGGAACATTAATGCAGCTGCTAAGCCTGTATATTTTTGGAGTGCTAGGGAAGAAGAAAATTAATCTCACAGCAGGGTATCATGGAGGTTTGGTTTTGTTGTTCTTTTTAACCCATAATGAATGAAAAAGTGTGTAACAAAAAGTTCTACCTCTTTCCCAGACTTTCTAACGAGCAGCAAATTTGTTTTAGTTTAAAATAGCAGATTAATGTAAAAGAGTACACCTGGTTAACAAGCACAGAGAAAGGGGGTGTTCTCTGACTATTACGGACAACTTACACTGAATCGCACTGGTTTGCTGTTGCACACGGAGTTTGACCCTACCCCAATACGCTTCCCCAACAAAAAAGTTGCATCATAGATAGGATAAACCTCTTCATTTATTGCTCCTCTAGTGATAAAATATACTAAATTCTCCATCTAAAACTGCATTTTCTTAAAAGGAGCATCTGGAAGAGTAATAGAGAAGACTGGTATTAAAGGTAGGCACCAGATGAAGAGGCAAACATACTGGCCAGTCATATACACATTCTGTCTACAACTGACTTTTTCCCCCCTTTTATTCACATTTTTTTCCTCCTTTATACACTTTTGTCTGCAGTTAACTTCAAGCAAGCCATTAATCATCTTTGGTATTACTCCAGGATTCAGAGCAAATTTGAATTTTTTATTTATTGCCTAGCTGTTAGTCTGTAACACACAGCAGTTATTGCTAAGAGATATAGCTGACTGCCTTATCCGATCCTTCAGCACCCCAGCAGCCAAGCATTCTTTACTCAAGGCTATCAGATAATGGTATGTGGCATGATTTACATGTGCAGAATTGAGAATTCATTGTGAACTTATTTATAACTACAGTGCAGTCGAGAGAAAATGATTTAATGGATACTGTAAGGATACTTTGACAAAGCACATTAATACTACAGCCTTTTCCAAACTGTTATGAGCAATAGTATGAAGATGTAGCTCCATGTACTTATTTGTATTTGGAAACCATGTTGTATCTGTAAATTTGTATATAATGAGCATACTTATTCTTACACATTTCTTCTTTACAGAGAACCTGCCATTTAGGTTTCCATCCAAAATTTTGCTGATACATTTAGTTGTCAGAATGTAGCTGATGTACAAAGAGTCCATGAAATGGTCTGAAAAAGAAACAGATCTGAACAATTTTTTTATTTTATTTTAAAGAACATATTCTGGTTAAGTGCCTTATGCTTCATTAAACACATTTTCCCACCCCTATTCCCGATCATAAGAAAGAAATTTCTCAATATGATAGAATTATAGAATTATAGACTAACAGAATGTTAGTCTATAAATGTGGCCAGTAGGTCTAGGGAAGTGATTGTGCCCCTGTACTCAGCATTGGTAAGGCCACACTTAAAGTACTGTGTGCAGTTCTGGGATCCCCACCTTAAAAAGGACATTGAGGTCCTTGATCAAGTGCAGAGAAGGGCAACCAGGCTGGTGAAGGGGCTGGAGGGCAAATCATATGAGGAACGGCTGAGGGAGCTGGGGCTGTTTAGCTTGGAGAAGAGGAGGCTGAGGGGAGACCTTATCACCACCTACAACTACCTGAAGGGAGGTTGTAGAGACGTGGGCGATGGTCTCTTCAGCCAGGTGACAGGAGATAGAACAGGGGGAAATGGCATGAAGCTGTGCCAGGGCAGGTTTAGATTGGATATTAGAAAAAGTACGAGCTGCTTCTTGGCCCAAAAGTGGTACTTTCTGTATTGACTAACCCTACAAAAATATCCTAATATCACCCTGTGGAATTTGGCTGTGCATTCATAAGAATGCTGAATTTTCTTATACAGCCATTTCACTGTAAAACTTCCCACTAAATACTTTGCAGTGCACAGAATGAAAATCACACCATAATTTGATCCAACTATGGTCAGAATTCACTGTAGTATGGACAAGAGTTTAACAGATTGCATCACCAAGAATGGATGCCTCTGTTAATAAAGCTTCTGGTTTGTAAGGAATTAAGAAAATAAACACCCAAAAGGTGAAGACATTCTAGGCTATTTCCTATTGATTTTACACAGATGACCATGCTGGCCCGAAATGGGTAAGCCTCCTATGTCATTTCCCAGTAAATAAGTGTTTAATTATATTTGAATTTTGGGCTTGTCTATTAATTCAGTATGGCTATACAGTGGAGTACAAGCAGATCTACCTAAAGGTACTTACAGAAGTCTCAAGCTAAGATAGGGTAGGTTTTTCTTTTCCCCCATTAGTTTACAATTTGGGATTGGAAATGCTATGATGCGAGTTTGGCATATGAGATAAAAAGCCAGATTTAAACACCAGTGATTCCAGACTGTGGTAATGAGGACAGGTGTACATGATAAACAAAGAAAAAGATGAAGCAAGGTCTGAATGCTGAAACAGAAGTAATGGTTAAGCATGTATTTGCCGGAGTACCATGGTCCTTGATATTATACTGGCACACAGAAGCTCAAAGCACCGACCGTTAATAACCAAAAGAATATGTTATTCCTTTGCCAAAGAAATCAAACATTTACATGGAAGGGGATGGGGTAGTAAGATAATAAGCAAAGTAAACAATAAAGAGAGTAGTATCTGGGTGCACCACTGAGCCTTGTGAAAAGACAAAACACTGTCATTTTGCTGTTGCCTGTTTCGCATTATGTTTTGCTTGTATACATCTGAATGTCATTACTTAGTTTCAGAAGTGCTGTGGGGACACGAACAAGCATAAAAGCACTTGGGATCATGCTAATTTTATTCTCTACAGGCACTGGTAAGGAAAAGCCAAGCTTACTCATGTTGCTTCTTAGATGACCTGTTTCTGAAATAGAGTCTTTGTTAAAGAGATGCATGTACTTCTACTAAAGGCAGATAATGCCACCTTTTCTATGTGGCTGGGTAAAGCAACAGTCTATCTAGAGAACTTCTGAAGACTCGGGCAAAATGGATGTCATAGTATAAGGAACAAAGTTTTCACAATAACTGACACTGGTGATGGTTGAAAGATGTCCAGTTATCTTTCTCCACGTTGATGATGCACTGGATGAGCTGCAAGACTATATTCTTTCAGTAAAGGGGGATATGGGGGATGAAGTACGCAGATACATTTTAATGCACAACCTTCAAGTAAGAAATCACTTGAAATTAGTATGGTTTACAATTCTGAAGAACACTTTAAGAATCGAAGCTCAATTTCTTCTATCAAATTTAGTAAGAAGTGCTCTCAGTGCAATAAAACTGAATTTTTTACAACAAAAATACCAAAATGCACAGAACCAGAGAAAGAGAGTTAAATTACTCTATCCCCCTGAAACAGTGTCTTCGGAAGACATCAGCATAGTATACAAATAACACAACCAGGCAAGGTATATTCCAAAGGGAAAATCAGCCAGAACATAAAAGATTACAGGTTTTGCAGTTTCATTCACCAGTGACTCGGTTTTATGCTCAGTTAATTAATGGCAGTATTGATAAAAATACTCAAATCCCAGTTTTAGAATGGTCATTGTCACAAACCATCTATAAGAGAGATTCACAAGAATTTATGTTTCTTTACACAACACATTTGACACTAATAATAATGTCAGAAATTTTAACCCCTTTTCCATTTTGGTATTCAATTATTGATACATTTGTACTTTATTCATGGGTGATCGTATCACCTCTAAAATGCTATTGAAGGCTTGCACACTGATCCGCTCCAGCAGGCAACTGTAGATGTAAAACCTCGGGAAGCAAAGAAATTCTCAGTTCTGTTGCATCAACAAAGGTCCTTAAGATGAAATCCTTGTTGATGTAAATTATCCATGTAAACAATTGCATGGCAGAGCCTTAAATGCTTCACTTGACTACTTTATAGGCAGTATTAGTCAGTAACTGTTAATACACAGGTGTATCACACAGATCACCCCTCAGAATCAACTTTCCCTTGCAATTTTCAGCATTTTAAGTTTGTAGTCACAACATATTTCTAAACACTTAAAAACAGTTCTAAAAAATATGTCAATTCCTCTTACCTGGAGAGTTACATACTGCAAACAAGTTGTCCACGTGCTTTTGTGCAAGGACGGATTTCATAGGGAACAGATAAAAGTTGTCTCTTGGAAAGAGGTACATTTTGCAAAACCATGTTTTATACCCCTTCTATTTTAAATGTCAGTACTACAATTTATCTTTTAAGAGGAAACAATGTTGTCACAAAAATCTTATTAGCTAGCAATTAGGGGGTTTATAGTGAATAATATAAAATACAGACAAGGAACATTACAGCTAAACAAATATTTAGAAATGCCCTGTCAAAATAATTTACACAAGTCTAGTATTAAAGATAATCTATTCTGTAAATCAAAATATCAAAATGTGGAAATTTGTCAGTCTCACCTCGTATTCAAGCCTATTCTGATTTACAAGATAACATTGCATTTCTCAATATATGCATTATGAGTAATTGTATAATTCATGCAGTCCTTGATAAATGCATATTACACAGCTTCTAATGGAAGATTTTATAAATGAGTCTTGTAGCTCTGATTTAGAGGCAACTGAAAAATAATGAATATTTAAATGTAATTGCTGTGGCAAACATTGTACAAAGGCTCATAGGATGCTCATATAAATTAAGTTCATCATTACTGCAGTTTTATAAGTGAGCCGGGATTCCCTCTATTAGTCTCCCTTCTCCTTATTCCCTCCTTTTTTTTCCATCTCTCTTTCTTACAGAGGCAGCTAATGTTCTTTGTTTGCCTGCTCCTTGACTGATATGAAGACCTATCTAGTAGGCCTGAGACTGAAGCAAAACACAGACTGGTTTACCCAGTCTTTCCACTCCTACCTTCACCATTTCTATCTTTCCAGTTTCAGTTTTGCCACTGTTTATTGACATATGTTCTCTGTAAGGTTTGAGGAAAAAATAGGGGCAAGATTCCCACTAGACCCTCCATTATAGTCTTACAATGAGAACACAAATGAAGGTTTGAACCAACCACTTCTAGCACCCAATTTACAGGGCTGATTTGAGCCTTCCCTTACATGATAGCTGTAATCAGCAGTATTAATATTAATAAATTAATAAATTTCCACATGAGATGGACCAGACTCTCCTAAAAACACAGATAAGCCTTAATTTTCATTCCTGATTAAATCAAGAAGAGATTTTTCTAGGGCTAATAGAGCATTGGAAAAAGATTCATTTTAACAGAGCTCAGTACACCGAAACTAGATCTCCCTTGAGTCACACCAATCTAAAGAAGGCTTTTGATGATCCAGAACCAGTAGCAGAGATTAATTACAGTTCTTTGACACAATGTATATTATAAAGATCCAATGAAAGCAATGTTCTGCCTGCCACAATCAAATGAGCTTGTTAAACTTGTGTAGTACAATAACCCTAAATTAAATAGCACCATTAAACTTGCTGTTATAGCATGAGTTGGAGAGGAAAACAATCAGTCATGCTCATGCAGAAACATTGGGGTTCTATTTTATAATAAATCACCTTTTGGACAAAATTACTCAGACACTATTCTTCAGAAAGAAATCAAAAAAAGGACAAAGATTGTTTCAAATATATGTATTTTCACTAGAGTTGGGTTAAAAAAAAAAAAAAAGAGATCTCGACAGCAACAATAAACAAAGCACAAAAAGCTCCCTACTGGATTTTCAAATGTAGCACCTTTTCCACTACTGACATGATTGTACATTCTTTCTTAAAAACAGCTCTGTTGCCTTCCACAAGGAGCTTTCTCTGAAAGGCAGTGTCTATCACAATAACTGCATTTCATGCCAGAGCCCTGAAGACAAAACTCCAACCAAAGCCTGCTGTCAAACATTACCTGTATGAAACCTGTTCCAAAGAAGTTATACATTCCCTGTGTGCACCAAATTTGGGACCAACTTCCTTCTCTCAGAGAATTTTTTCTTTGGATTTGAAAATGACAGGGGAAAACAATTAACTATTAACCACTGCATTCATAAAACTAGCAAGTCTATATGTACAAACAGAAACACCACAAACAAGCTTTTCTTCCTATGTAACTTTCCACTTGTTATCATCATCCTATCTCGTTTTCCACACAATTCCAATAATTTAAGAGCTGCAATCCTTTTTTGAATATTGTTAGGATTCTTTTTGGACTCCGATTTCTGTAAGAAATTCATGAGACCCCTATATACTTTCACTTCTTTCACTTCACCTATCTAAATTCCAAGCAGTTTTGCATTTTAATGATTTTCCTGAAGGGCAGGGAAATGATAGGTTGCACCCTGTAAAATATTCACAAAGTTATTGTAAAATGGTAGGTTTTTAAAGTCAGAAATTTATGGTGGTTTGAAAACTTTCTTTGTTAATTTCTTTGAGCCATTTTTAGTCTGGTGGGCCAAGGAGGAAGAGTTTCAGGCATCAGAACAGGGTTCAAAACTATAAATTCATACTAAGCTTCTGTGACAGAGGTTGAAAAAATTAAGCAAATAGCTTCATTCTTTTCTGCATTTATATGACACTTCTAAAAATAGGATTCTTCCTAACACTTTTATCTAGTTGATTCGTCTGTAAACTCTTTGGGACATGGGCTGCCACCTTTGGTGAAAGCACCAAACACAAAGTAGAATGAATTTGAATTTAGCCCAAGTTTGCAGGAAAAATACAAGTACTGCATAAGTATTTTAAGAAAAATACACGTTAAGCTTGTAGGCAACTCCACGAACTGTAAGTTGGGTAATATTAATCAAAAGTTCAAATTTATCTTATCTTTTTAATTAGATAAAAATAGTAAGATTTAATGAGCCTTGAGTTCTTAAGCTCAGCTATGACTCCTCTGCATTTTATTAGCCCTTTTGAAAGATGCAATAGCAAGTATATAGTCACAATCTTCCCCCCTGCTTGTGAGCAGATGTATTACCCTCAGCCTTCCTGTGACTTTCCATCCTGCCCCTCACATCATGCTCAACTGAACCATCCCAGAAATTTCAGTAGTAGTTATAGATCTTCAACAGAATTGGATCCATTTTGTTACAGCTCATTATTAAATGTTTACCACAGTTTGTAAATGCATTAGTAGCTTTATAGGTCTAATTGAGGAGCATAGGTCCTTCAGCTGTCCATGGGAAAAAAATGATACCACCAACTGCAACTCTGACACCTGAATTAAGTTTTAAGTTCTAAACCTAGGTATCCTAAGGACTTGTTTGAAGATACTACCTCAAATTGTGAGCCTTTGATCCTAGAATAGATGCTTGAGGCACCAAAGCTATCTATTGCATCCCAGACAGTTCTATACTTTGATTAAGAAGAATAATGCTGGATAATGACAACTGTATAACCCAAAGAAGGCCTTTCATAACTGTATGTGAAAGATTTCTAACTTCCATAAAATCAATGACTGCTTCATCGGAAAGTCAAAAGAAAGAATTTAATGTAGCTTTTTAAAACTGTGATGTTCATCCATTTGGGAAAAATCCTAGATAAAATTAAGTTACTTTTCTTCCAAAACACTTAATATAAAAGAAATAAAGAAGCTATACCAAATGTAGAAAATTGTTCTTTTTGTTTTGTCCAAGAAACAGAAATAAATACATGAATGTTTAAAGGTTTTCATAAATACTGTTACAAGCTTCTTGCAGTATTTTTTAATAATCATATCAACTTTACGCAACTTAGTCTCATCCTATTTGTCTTTGATTTACAGTTTTTTAAAGCTACTTTGACAAGTAAAACAGCAGCTAGATAAGTATTGTTGTTGACCTACAGAGCTGTTCATGGGATTTTGGAACTAGATGATCTTTGAGGTCCCCTCCAACCCAAAGCATTCTATGATTCTACAATAATGCAGAAATGGTATAGATCTTGTAATATGTATTCTAACTCACTGTATGCAGCATGGTGACAGATGACACTAATGTATAACTAGAAGCATGTAAGTAATCTCATTCTGAAGGAAAAAATATCTTATTTACAGAAGTTTTTAAGGTATGTTCTCAATATGTTTATTAAATAAGCTTAATGAGATAACTTGTTAAAATACATCATACTTGCCTCCCATGGAATGCTGGTTTGCAGTATTTCCCTTAAATTCATTGGTGTGTTATTGACCTAAATTTACTGTTCTCTCATTCATGTGAACAGCTGTAAAATGACATTATATCCTTCTAAGGTTTTCCAAGACATTTCAATTTGTTCCAAGACTTCCCAGTTGCTGAAAAGTCTATGATTTCAGGGCTCAGTTTCATTGGCTATTTCATTACCTGGCCTATGCTGTAAAATTCCAGGATGGTTTTCAGACCAAAAAAAAAAAAAAATGCAAAAAATCCTAATAAAGCAGTATTTGATCTCTCCCAAGCCAGAGCTATTGAGTCAGCCACTGTATGCATTGCTGTCCATTAACAACAGCAATGGATGATAGGCAGCCTGAAATGTATTTCTGTTTCTTCATCTCTTCTGTGCTGAGAAAAAGTAGCCTATTTCCACTGCCATCTTCATACATACAAACCAAAAGGAGAGAAACACATCAAAAGCAGAAGAGGGTAAAGTACTACAACATTTTTGAAAAAAAAAAGTGCTCACTTTGGTTTGTTTTGTATCTCCTGCAGAGTTGTTGCACTGGATGTTGCATACCTGTTGTAATGTGAAAAACAGTGAATAATAATTCCTTGTTCACTCTGACCATACCATTTGCCATTACATGCACTTCTATCAAATCAACTGCAGCTATCACTTTTCTACAGTGAGAAGACTTAAGACTATTTTCCTTCTCTGTAAAGTAACTATCTGACTGTCTTTGGTCATTGCCTTTTTGTGTGGTGCCACAATATTTTTTTCTCTGTTCCATTCTTTTGTCTAACATCTTATTTATCTTTTTGAACTATTGTCAGAGACTGAATGAATGTTTTAGAGTACTTTTCACAATGACTTCAAATATTAACTCTGGAATGACGCACCACTAATTTCAAGATAGTTATTGTGTCTAGAGTCAAGATTGCCCTGCAAGCTACATTGATTCATATTTATTGATATCAAATACTACATGGCACTTCATTACTCACTTGCTCATTTACAACTTTCTGCAAGTCCTTATCTTGAGAAGTTTTCTAATGTCAAAGCCTCTGTCATTTTGCTGTTCACTCCATATTGCTGTTCAAGATGTTTTCTGAAGATCAACATCAAATAGTATTGTTGCCTGCAGAGACAATCAAGGAATGTCACTGACAGTGTAGATTCATTGTGAAATCTTACCACTGTTTTCCTTATTTTACTCAGCAATTAATCACCATTTTACTGCAAAAGCAATGATCTGTCTACCAGCTGCCCTTATCTGTATTTGTTGGTGTGACTTTCACATCTCCAGCAGGATCACAAGACATGACTCACTACACTTTTTTCCAAGTTCCCTAACAAGCTCTATTATTTCTTCTGGTTTCTGCCAACATGAATTATATAGAAGATGTAATGTCTTTAGATACCCAGACACTCTTTGGAGTCCTTTTTGAAAACTTGTTCTCGTTTGCTTACTTACTTTCTGCTGTATTAAAGCAATGGGGTTTACATCATACAATCAACACGAGGTAGCAATATCTCATGGGTGAAACCTTTCACTCTGACAATTCATTACTTTATATTTTGGTCTAAAACCTTTTCCAGTGATATGCACATTTAAGACTAATGAACACAGTTATAAAGAAATAATTTACATCTTACCACTGTTGCCTTGAGCACATTTTTATGTGCCAGCATCTCTATCAGCCCTATGGAATCAAGTACAGATTTTCAACTACTGGTGTGTGTGAAACAATTTTTATTACTCATTTTTATGCCTAAACCAATTTACTTTTCACAAATGTTCATTGCCTGCCTGATAAGATATGATTTAAAATGTAACTTACCGTAATTTGTATTCTTTCTATTGTGTTCCAAAACAATTTTCCATTTTCTGAAAGAAGACTTCATTTTTTATGATCACTTTATTCTTCTGGTACAACTATGATTCTATAAAGCAACTGTGTCAGAATATGACTGCACCACAGACATCCCCCTTTACGGTGAGGGTATTTTTCAAATAATACAAACAATTTCCAAATGTTTGTGGGGTTATCCTCCCCAGCAAACTTGTAAGTTTCAAATTCAAATACCTGCCTTTTGTCCAAAAGCAGACATTCAATCATCAAGCAATAGTTTTTTTACTTTAACAAAAATCAGACACTTATTTGGGAATTTCCAAAATGAAAATAATTTCTCCATAAACACACTTATGGTCAGAATTTATATGTACTAGGCAAACAATTGAGAGAGATAAATTCCATTTGTTGAGATCTTGAAAAACCCTTTGGTCACACCATGAGGACCCTTATTCCTATTATTTGTCCAGCAGATCCAGGTGACAGGAAATAAAAACGTCAACTAGTGTGGAAGAATAAAAATAAGCTGTAGTTTTTACCTTGACACCTTTTAAAAGTGTAACATCTAATGTAATTTTGTACTGCTCTGGGACAGTAATTACACAGAAAACACATAATAAATACACACTAATGACATAAGGTAACAGGAAATGTGCTCTTCACTGATGCAATCCAGGGCATAAAGCACTGCAGTAGGCACACATAATAGGGATACTTTAAAAAAAAAAGTGTTAGGACTTAGAGAATAGTGAAATGTATTGATGTGTTTTATACACGCTGAGATATTGATGCAAGCTTGTTATTTATACAAAGTTCCCAGTAGACAGTGGGGTAGAGTGCTGACTCAAAAAACAGCTTATGTTCTGCTGAGCCATTTGACCAAATATCTTCAGTTAATTTGATTTATGAACACACCAGGTGATAAACATACACTTAATATCCTATGCTTTGACAAAAGCAACATTCATACATATATGTGTGCTTGTATCTATATCTATATATGTGACTGCATTTATACACAAACACTCACGCATACACCTAAGAGTTATTACACAAAAATTATCAAAAGTAATATATTATTTACATTATTTATTAGATCTATAACAACTCAAACAGGGAAGCTGAACTGACTTGCAGTTGCTCTGTGGAACTGTACACAGAATTCGTTATTTTCCACCTAAATCAGTGACTCAATTCCAAGTGATTTCCATGATAGAATTAAAAAGGTCATGACAGAATAAAAAAAGAATAAAAATGAGAGAAATAGGAAAGTCTTGAAAAACTGAAACATGAACAGTTTCAGAAATGAAACTTATTTCATGGCCAAATAATAGGGAAAAAACCCCACATAATTCAGAGTAAAGGAAAAAATCTGAGAAAATCTTACCATTTTCTATTCATTCTGTATCCTGGAGTAATGGCCTATATATTCCTCAGGGAATACATTTCAGAACCATACAGCAGTTTTCTAGATGAAATACATCCCATGTCACATATCCTTACCTAGTAAACATCATTGGCTCTCGGCCTACATGAAGTAAATCCACCAGGGCTCAAGTTAATGACACACATGTGAAAGAACACCACTGTTTTCATCATTTGTGTAGATCCAGCTCAACCAGCACCTGGCTTTTTGATTCAGGGTCACAATTTGATTTGTGTTAACCACCATGCAGCCCACAGGGACAAGAAAACATCCCTAGATTACACTTTTCTTCCCAGAAAGCAGAGTCCTTTCACCTGTCCACTGAAAAAGGTTTAGGCAGGCTTTCTCTAAATTTAGGTGCCTTAGTCAAGAATTTCAAGGCAGGTATGATGACTTCAACATTTCATATGCAGTTACTACCAGGCACTGACTTCTTTCCTCTGTAAGAACACAGCTAAAGCTCAATTGAAACACCAAGGTAAATGAATAAATCCTTGTCCAGATGATTTCTTATTTCAAATCTGACTTGCATTTTTCTTTCACAGGAATTGGACACTTACAGCCAAAACCAAACAAAGCTATAGCTTACACTCAGCAAGTACACTGATGATACAAAGCTGGGAGGAGTGGCTGACAGGCAGGAACACTGCGCTGCCATCCAGAGAGACCTGGACAGGCTGGAGAGCTGGGCAGGGAGAAACCAGATGAGGTTCAACAAAAGCAAGTGTAGAGTTTTACACCTGGGAGGGAAGAACTGCCTGTGTCAGTACAGGCTGGGGGATGACCTGCTGGAGAAGAGCTCAGTGGAGAAGGACCTGGGGGTCCTGGTGGATGACAGGTTGGCCATGAGCCAGCAGTGTGCCCTGGTGGCTGAGAGAGCCAATGGGATCCTGGGGTGCATCCGGAGGAGTGTAGTCAGCAGGTCAAAGGAGGTGATCCTCCCCCTCTACTCTGCCCTGGTCAGGCCCCACCTGGAGTATTGTGTCCAGTTCTGGGCTCCCTGGTATAAAAAAGACAGAGATCTCCTTGAGAGAGTCCAGAGAAGGGCTACAAAGATGATTAAGGGCCTGGAGCATCTCCCCTATGAGGAAAGGCTGAATGAGCTGGGACTGTTCAGCCTAGAGAAAAGAAGATAAGGGGGGACGTTATTACTGTTTATAAATATCTTAAGTATGGGATGCAGGGGGAAATGGCCAGCCCCTTTTCAGTGGTCTGTGGAGACAGGACAAGGGGCAATGGCTGCAAGTTGGAGCACAGGAAGTTCCGCACCAACATGCAGAAGAACTTTTTCCCAGTGAGGGTGACAGAGCCCTGGGACAGGCTGCCCAGGGAGGTGGTGGAGTCTCCTTCTCTGGAGATATTCAAGACCCATCTGGACACCTATCTGTGCAATATGAGCTGGGGAGCTGCTTTGGCAGGGAGGTTCGACCCCATGATCTCTCAAGGTCCTTTCCAACCCCTATGATTCTATGATTCTCATGAAGTAAATCTTACTCCATGGATCTTATTTAGGTATTGTTTTCCATGAGGCTTGGAACGTGGTTTAAAAAAACTTGTTAACATGAATAGGGAAATACACACTTCTCTCTCTTGCTTCTAGCATTTTATGTTTCTCTGTAACCTACTGCAATAATGAAAGTTATTGTTATAAATGCCTTATTCTAGTTATTTTTAAACAATGACTAAGAACTCTATACTTTCAAGAGATCCTGTATGAAAATCTTTGAAAAAGCTCTGTCAAAGAAAAGAAAGCTTTCAAAACTGGTCTTCCAATAGTAGAAAAGCACACTCCATGAAGCAAACTGTGAAAAATATACTCAGTCAAGAATAACTTGAAACCAAAGCATAGTCTGGATTTTCAGTCTAACTTTGGTAAGGAAACTATTGTTATAACTGTAATGTCCAATGACTAAGACCCTAAAATAGGAAGAACCCAGAAATTTGACTGATGATGTAGAAAACAGAAAACAATAGAAGAATCCTTGATATTAACATGAGTAAGACATTTACTGTAAGTTCCTTCATAGTCCTAAAGTTTTAACAGCAAGTACAATAACCAAAGGAAGAATGAGAGGTTGCTATAGCTGTTTTGTGACAAAATGAATTACGAAAGCACTAGGAAAGCCATTTTCAAAAACACTTTATTCACTTCAGCAAACATCTGTCAGTCAAAAAAATTAAGGTAATCAAGAGACTTTGAAAGTGGAAAGTTTTTGTTAAGCAAAAATTCAAAATTCAGTGTTCAGGAGCAAAATGAATGGAAGAGAGCCATTAGATGAGACAGGAGCCAAAGATTCAATTTTGGAAGAAATTTTGCACCTTCAAAAGATGCACTGAGCCAAATATCCTTGTATTGATTTCCACTGGGTGGTTGAATGTTTCTCTTATTTGATAAAATACAAACTATTACTAGCAGCATGAAACCTGTGCATTCCTCAAGGAAGTCTAGCCTATAAACCAGTCCTGTGTACTCAGGCGTTTTGTCAAGAAAGAAGAAAAATTATAATGTTCTTAAGCATTAATTACTCTATGTATACAAATTATATATTACCCAATCACCATCATCTGCAAGTTCATGTTTGGACCCTGAATTTCCAAAGAAATTTAGCTGACACCACATATAAGGTTGTTGGGAAGAAAATGGTGAAATCCAACATGCATTGTATTCAGCTTCAACGGTCTTACAGAGTTCCACACAGAACATATTTTTTCTCACATGGTATATCTTTAAGATTCATTCAAGTACAACAGAAGGGAAGAGGAACTTCCTTAAGTTCTTAGTTCTGAATAGCGTATGGTATGAAGGGAAGGTATTGGTTTACTTACTAAATAAAATACTGTCAAAGTGAGTAGTTAGAGAAGTTCTAATCTATCAGATGGTATGTCAATAATGAAAACTAGCAGTTTTTCTTAAATGCTACCACATTACATAGCAGACTGGGGCCTGCGATGCAGTGACATATTGACAGAGAATCACAAAAACTCTTAAATATAAATCAGTTGCTAGTAAGCCCAGCTCACTCCACAAAATTGTCCTTTGGGCAATTGCAGAAGAGAATGCAAGATTTGTGCAAAAGAGAATGAAAAGGCAAGCAGATTATAGTCTATGCTGAGAGTAGCTCCTTGCAGATATGGATACATGGTTCCTGTCCACACTCTAAGGCCTGTTGATACATCTTAAATGAAACTGATAGAGGAGATGTCTTTGCCTGTTATAAATCAGGTTGTTTATGTAGATTTCCATTCCAAAGCACCTTCATGATTTTTCTTACCTGCCACACTGTTAGATCACTACATAACAGAATCACAGAATCACTAGGTTGGAAAAGACCTTTAAGATCATCCAGTCCAACTGCTACTGTCCTACGCTAAACCATATTCCTAAATACCTCATCTACCCTTCTTTTAAACACATCCTGGGATGGTGACACATTCACCTCCCTGGGCAGCCTGTTCTACATCCCAACAACTCTTTTAGTGAACATTTTTTTCCTAACATCTAATCTGAACCTGCACTGGTTCAGTTTAATGCCATTTTGCCTTATCCTATCACCTTTCACCTGGCTGAAAAGACCATCACCCACCTCTCTACAACCTCTTTTCAGGTAACTGTAGACAGTGATAAGGTGTCCCCTCAGCCTCCTCTTCTCACAACCCCAGCTCCCTCAGTCGCTCCTCATATGATTTGCCCTCCAGCCCCTTCTCCAGTCTGATTGCCATTCTCTGGACATGCTCAAGGACCTCAACGTTCTTGTAGTGAGGCTTCCAGAACTGGACACGGTATTTGAGATGTGGCGTCACCAATGCCAAGTACAGGGGCACAGTCACCTCCCTAGACCTACTGGCCACAAGATTTCTAGTACAAGCCAGGATGCCTTTGGCCTTCTTGGCCACCTGGGCACACTGATGACATATTCAGTCAGCAACCAACACCCCCAGGTCCTTATACACTTACAACAATTTCCTAACGATTTCCTAACAATCCATGACTTTTAGTCTCGATTTACTTGCATGACTATGCTGTAACACACTAGAGAGAATTTGAATCGGAATGAAATTCAGTTCTGTAGAGAGTGAAATATGATTGAAAATCCAAGATCAATATTCTGGTGACCTCTTCTCTTGAGGTAGAAAAAAGAGATTTCAGGCCACACAGACCTTTTTATGACCTTTGCCTTCAGGCAGAAAATCTCTAGTACTTACATGTTCAGTTTCTAAAACTACTTTGCAGCTGACAATAAGTATTTCTTCATGAGTCAACTGCTAACACATTTAGATAAGCAGAGCTAACAAGAATATCTCTAGAAAAAGGCCATGTCATTGCCAGTAAAGGTTACATTTGGAGTGTACATTGCAAGCCAATGCAATCTTGTTCTTGCTCAAATTCAGGACAGAAACAAGCCTGATCTACCTAAGTGCAGACTGGGGAGGAAAAAGCCAAATGACTGCCTTCCTATGATGTCAAGCCCAAAGTAATCAGTAAAACAACCTCCTGATGTGCAGTAGATTTTAGTGAATTTAATTTAGCACTATATTAGCACTTCTTTACCTATTCCTACCCATAGCACTTTTGACTACTATGGATCCCAGGAGACTATCAGTCTCTGTTGATCATCAGACTGCTGCTCAGTTAAAGTCAGGTGATGCTCTGGGCCCTCATCACTACATATTTCCCCAAATATATATATATATACACATTAGTCTAAAGAAAGAATAAAATACATTTTAAGAATTTACCTGTACTGAAGAAAGAACATTTTTACAATAGGTAACTTTTAAAACAAGGGTTCTACAAAGAAATTAAGGTCCTAGAAAAGAAGGAACCATAGTTTCTAAGACACACACACACACACAAACATGTGTGCACACATGCACTTGTGCAAGCACACACCCCCTCTCCAATATAGACAATTTCTGCAGGTCACTCTTCAAAAGAAGATTGGATGTGGGTAAGATACAGGAGCTTTTTGGCTTTCCCTTATGGCATCAGCATTTTTTGTCTTGCTTTATGATATTCAAAGCTGCCTAGCTGGTTCTGGATGGATTAAAGAAAGGTGGTAAAATTTTTACTGCCACCTGAACTGTTAGGCTTTTTCCAGGGTGGGAATTGTCAGGATTTGCACTGGTACTGCCTCACCAGTACTGTGTGCAGTTTTGGGGACCAAAGTACAAGAAGGACACAAAACTACTGGAGAGTGTCCAGAAGGCAATGCAGACAGTGGAGTGTCTGGAGAGGAAGTCTTAGGAGGAGAGGCTGTAGTCCCTTGGTTTGTTCAGCCTGGAGAAGAGAAAACTGAGGGGAGACCTCATCACGGTCTGTAGCTTCCTGCCGAGGGGCAGCAAAGAGGCAAGCACTGATCTCCTCTCTTTGGCAACCAGTGGTAGAACTTGAGGGAACAGCATGAAGCTGTGACAGGGGAGGTTTAAGTTGGATATTTGGAAGAGGTTCTTTACTGAAAGGGTGGTCAGGCACTGGCACAGGCTCCCCTGGGAAGTGGTCACAGCACCAAGTTTGAGGGGGAAATGGTGATTACTGAAAAGGGACAAGTTTATAAATAAAAGTACATTTTTGCATTTTGAACTTCCAAGGATAATGAAATAAATTTCACTTGCCTGCCTTTATCCAGCCAATTAATATTCTTTCTGTCACTCGTCTCATATGATTCTAAAACCTTTATATCAAATCTCTGCAAATCTTAAAAAATTTAGGACTTGAGTCCATTAGAGGTTTCAAAAATAGTAACTGAGCTAAAATTTAGACTCTCTGAATCACTTCAACAATGCTGTGTGGGGTGGTTGCATTATATGCACTGCGAGGGAATCATGGGGAATTTTCCACTCTAACATTAGGCAAAAGTGAAATGTGCAAGAATTGATGAAACAGAAAAGGTACAGGTCTTGTAAACAGGAAAATTAGATGTGCTTCTTTTTATCACCGCACACTTAATATTACACAACTATTTATATCCCAAGTTAAAAAATATAAACTTTGGATATCATGCAAGAAAAATGCCTGCCTCACACGGTTTCATTACAGACAGTCATGTCCTGCTAATTACATTCCTTGGTGTCAACCAGCCTAATGCAGAGACATGCACAAAACAGAAATACTAACTTATAAGAATCCCACTGCCTGCTAATTGACCAAGCAGCGATCAATAACAATTTAATTTATCCACATACACTAAATGTCAGAAGACTGAAAGCCCTTGTGACGGATCATTAAATGTCAATATAATTTTCCCTTCTCAATACTCAATGTGAGGAAAAAAGTCTATGTTTCAGGTCAGCTGTTCTTAAGTCAAGGTTGGCAAAGCTGTTCAGGAAATGATCATATAATTTTACACTTTGGAAACACATTATTTTGTCTAAAATAAAACAATTTTGTGAAGGTGTCCAACTGCGAGTGAGCATCGGGAAAGATTAATTCAGGTGCAAAATGACATTTC
This sequence comes from Gallinula chloropus, assembly GCF_964237585.1. Classification (NCBI taxonomy): domain Eukaryota; kingdom Metazoa; phylum Chordata; class Aves; order Gruiformes; family Rallidae; genus Gallinula; species Gallinula chloropus. The sequence goes on from NC_140089.1 coordinate 24,378,854, forward strand.
AAAACAACAGAAGGGTCAGGCATCATAAAAAAGGAATGGCCTTGGTATCAGAACAGCTATTCCAAAAGTTGTTTCATGCATTTCTAACCACCATCATCTAATATACCAGTAATTGACGAATGCGACATTTATCTCTCTCTCTCCCTCTCTCTTACTTTCACCCCTTTTTATTTCCAACACTTCAGTTTCCTCAGTTGCTCAGATTTTATAACAATTTCATAGGAAAATATGTGGAAAAGAACATAATAGCTTTTAATAATGGTACACCCACTCAGAATATGTGATCCTTTTAGCATTACTTACATAGCAAAACATATAAGAATATGATTGACTGAGAAGAACAATTCTGCCGAAAGATCTGTCAATTCATTGATCTGCTTTCTTTAAAATAAATTCTTGTTATCAGAAGAATTTTTGGATGGCAGATAAATTTGTTTAGTATCAAATACATGGATGAGTTTGATGCATGGTTGGAAAATACTGTTTGTAAAACAGAGTGATAACACTATTCATCACCACTCAGCTTCTCTGCTGATGATGACAGAAGGTTCTCAAAAAAAGCTAACAAGCATCTAGTAAAAGGTGGGCAATCTTAGTTTTTCCAGCTACATCTGAAAAAAAATCTTCTGAAAGGAAAAGTCAGTGGGCAAACACAGTAAAATCTCTCATTTGCTTCATGAGAAGCAAACGCTCTCTTTAATAATAGTTCCATTATATTTACATTGATATTTCAACACTACTATTCTAAAGCAGAATAGAACATATCACAGCCCCTTTAGGAAACTTAGTCAACAGTAGTTGCCATTATCTCAAAAGGAACACAGTCTTTATAATGCAGCTGCTTGGGTACAGTTTGATAAACACACCTATGAAAGCATTTAATTTCTGCCCCCGACAGCAGTGTGGATTTTTCCCTGAAACAGAAATATGATGCCTTGTACCATGAAGGCAGACTTGTGTGCCAGAAAGCTAGCAACAGGGAACTGCAAGAGGATCTATTTCAGTACTGTAGCCCATTGAATCCCACCTCATTCAAATGTGGTTTTTTGGGCATTTGTAGTACATTAGGCAGCAGTTGCTTATTCTAAGCTATAGGCAAGTAGTTCTTTGCTCTAGCAAGATGTAGTTTGAAAGCATAAGACCCATTTAGCATTGTCTAGGAAGAAAAAATCTTTCACATCTCCTTAAAAGTGGAACATTTTCATTATAGAGTCTCATTGCACTCCAAACAAGGTTTATCAAACCCTTCTATACCCATTTCCCTATATCACAAATGATTAACATCTAACTTCTGAATTATAGAGAATAACTGTAGAAATACTCCTGTTCCTAACAACACTTCATTGTGAAAGGCACTCATTAGTACTTCCTCTACTCGATAGTAAAAATTAAGAAAAACATCAGGTTGTTTCCTCTTGCCAAGTCCTTCAATCTTTTCAAAATCCTGACTAAACAAACTTCCCTTGAAAGTAAGTTTTCCATGCTCCAAAGGTGCCCTAGAAACTCCTATTAAAAAAAAAAAAAGCTTGAATAGTTTCAAGAGTATCACAGATAATCCTAGAAAAACCAAATATGTACATAATCCTTTTGAGATAATAAAAGTGAAAAGATAAAAAAAAAAAAGGTAGAAAAAAGTAAAACATCTATAAAGTTCCTCACTTGGGACTTTGGAGACCCTGAATTCAAAAGAATTCTTCCACATTTCCCACGTGGACATAATAGTTGTGCAGCTCATAACAGTATTTCTGAAAATTGTCATTGAAAATACTACGAGAAGCTCTGTCATCATAGCAACAGAGATCTCAAAGGGAAACTTCAGGAAGAGAGGACTAATAAGCAGAGCCATATAGATTTTTTAACAAATAGCATTTATACTGGCAATAATTATACTGAGCACAGAATAAGATGTACCTTTCAAAAGGGATTAAAATATTAAAAACAAAAGGAGAATGAAAGCCAGGAGACTAAGCTAAAAGCACATAGAATAAATATGCTTACTGTGGGGTTCCTAATAGTTCAGCAAATACAAAACTGTTAGGATAACTGCTTTTAGAAGGAGGATTACTAAATATAAGAGACACATGAAAAGCTAGTAGGTTTTATGCATTAATACTCCTTGATTTAAGATTATTTCTCTACTCTACTGTATTAAATTAACGCTTATATTGCAGGGACTTTAGAAAAACTTCAAAGAACATAAAACCTCAAAGATCAAAGTCTGTCTTTTCCCAAGTGTACATGCTACTTCCAAAAGTGTGTACCTAGTAAGTTTCAACAGCCTAGCAACAAAATATTTATACAAAATCATAATTAATTAAACAGCCAAAAACTGTAACCACCTAATCATATCACCAACCTTAGCTTTGCGCTTATTCATTGGAAAGGGATTCAGACAGCAGCCAGTAGGGAGTTACTGGCTGTGTCCTGAGAAACGAATACTTACTCCATTTTTTGTTTCTCTTAGCAAATTAATTTGGAAATCACTCATTGCACAAATTACTGTCTAGATAGCAAACTGGCTCCCTCCTAAACAGAGCTGCACTTACATTTAAAAGGACAGTCATGTATTTAAAGATTTCATCAGTTGGCTCTTAGAGCCATATGAATCTCATTTTGTCTTAGTTCACTTTGAGTTCAGTTATCTCTGCTTTATTCATTTTCTCCCAAATCTGTTTTGAATTTCAGATATGAACAAATCAAACCAGCTATCTTTCCATCCTGTGTGACTTCATCCCATTTCTGCTTGAATTAATCCTCCTGCCTTCATACATGTAGTCTGATTACAGCTATATTCTGCCTCCATGTGATTCTTGGGCTCCTTCTCCTCTGCTGTTATATGGCGCTGTGAACCTCAGAAAAACCAGGCTCAAGTTCAGACTGTTTTGGACTGTTTTAATAAAAATCAGCTAAGTTACCTTAGAGTTAACTTTTTGCTTTACCCTTATAACATCTACCACAGCAGTTCTCATCCACATGAGCGGATGCAGAAGCTGGTACTAAGCCACTAGCATCTATACCATATGCTCTTTAAGTTTTTTAGTTCAGGTTAGATTTAGTCCGGGCCCTAAACAGGTAATCCTCACGTCACATGTGCTCCAAAGATGTGCAAAGAGCCAGTCGCTGCTTTTGAATCTCACTAGAGGTTGTGGTATGGCCATATGACCCCATATATATCTGGCACAGAGTTCCCAGTTTAAGTTGTCTCTGAGAAATCTAGTGTGGCCATGGACTGAAACACTCTCCTAAACACTCCTAAAACACTGCAGTGTGGTGACCAGCTTCAAAACATCACCACAAAAAGACCATTGTCATCTCACCCTTACTAACACAATAACAAGAAGTGAGAAATAAGTTTGAACCTAACTTTGATTCCTACAAATAGTCATCTCAGTGGCACAGGTGACAGCAAAAACTCTGCAGTTCCTAAACTGTGCTCAAGGGAAAGAGGCTCTTTGGGGCAGATGCCCCACGCCTGGAGGTGTTCAAGGCCAGGTTGGATGGGGCCCTGGGCAACCTTGTGTAGATCCAGGCCTGGAGGTCTGTGGCCCTGCCTGTGGCAGGGGTTGGAACTCTATGGAGTCCTTTCCAACCCAGACCATTCTGTGATTCTATGATTCTGTGATCTAGCAGTGAGACAGCCCACTAATTCAGGTTCTATGCAAAACCAGGAAGTTAACTGTATTGTTCACACAAAATGCTTTCCAGGAATATGTATCAGTGATGTTACAACAACGGGAACGTATCATAACTCCTCATTAAACCATGGAGGGGCTGGGAAGGGTGACATTAAGCACATTAAGTTGAAATAGTAACATTGCTGTTAAAAAAGTTTCTCTGATGTTTCCCAGACAATATTTTTTTTAGTTTTCATTTAATGATAAAATGTCAGCCTTTTTTTTTAATTCAATGCTGTTTGCCACAATTTCTGAGCACAGGCAGTCTCCATTATATTATAAGCCAAATATAAACAATACTGTTGGTAAGCATTTTGTTTTATTTTACTCAAAAGTTTCTAGTGTTTACTTCTCACAAGAGACATAGGCTTTTGTAAGGCTGATTGAACAAAATCAGCCAAGCTATTCACAGTGGAAAAATATTGTTCAGAGGGGTATTATCTGTAGTATAGAGAAAAACCTAATTCCAGGCCGCACTGCCAGCACCATGAAACTCAGGACACAGAGCTCCAGTTTGGTTTTATATCTGCAGCACAGCTGTTACAGGAACCTGCCTAACTCACCAGTCTGTTGTTAGGAGAAGGCAACCGTTTGTTCAAGGTACCTGATGCCCTGAGAAAATGAAAGAAATGAAAGTAATGAAAGTAGACTAAGTGTATACTGCTTATAGGCTTTTTAATGACTGGAGGTCAGAGGACCTCTCCATCTAAATAAGACAGCCAGCAGAAGAAAAATCCAAATTCAAATGGTAATTCAGAACTCTCATTTCCCAGACTGCAACAAATGCCTTTCTAATGGAAGCAGAAAGGCTTGGTTCCTGTGTTGGTTGCAATTGCAATTATACACACTCTCACATACTGGTAAACCAACAATTGAGGAGCAATGCTGGTGGAATGAAGATTCTTCACCCCTCACTGCCAAGGAGACATACTGCTATGAGGCAGCCTGAGTGAAAGGGGATTAAGACATTGTCAAACAAAAGAATAATGTGTTTTAGACAAGGAACTCAACTTACTGAGCAAGCACATTGCTGCTGCAATGGTAGTGGAGTTTAATTGAGCATGCACAAAAACAACAGGTAAAATAAGAGATAGCCAAGGCCATTGATGCAGTTTGGTTTATAGTTATTCAGAGGAGAAGGGTTCACTTTTTAATGGCTGTGGTTTTATAAACAGATCTTAGGCACATACCCTGAAGATATTAGTACGTGTTTTTTCCTCACATCTAATAGAATTTGTTATTTCCTAGAATACATTCAAAATAAGAAATTCTGGTAGAACAAATATCATAACATTATCAATAAAACATGGATCTATGATGCAGAGAAGTAATACTACATCTATGGGGGGAGGAATTTGTGTATAAAGACTAAATTTTAAAGTTGTGAAGCTACAATGGGAATTTTCCTTTAAACATTCAAAGTGATTTATGAGAGCAGAAAGCCTGTGTAGGATATAATACAGACCTTCAAGTGTAAGAGGAATCACAGTTTAAAAATAGTATCTTCTTGTATAAGAAAATATATATATATTACCTTTTTAGTAGAAAACCTCTTTTGGTTCGGTGAAAGTATTCTTGTTTCTGACAACAATCATCATCTTTTGTTTTCCCTATTTTCCACAGGCACAGACCTCTTCCCCACCTGCCCCCTTTCAAATACTGCTAGCCACTGTAAATGTGAGTATGGGGTAGAGAAAGAAAAAACATTAAAAAGGAAGTAGAAGTCAAAAAGTTTTGTGAACACAGTCTGCATATATTCCCTTGAAAATCTGGCCCTAATGTGTTACTAAAAATACATAGTTTTTCCTGTACGTGAAGGCATTCCAGCAGCTTGCAATCATCCAAATAAGCTTTCATCTTTTCATGGTCGTGACAGAAGTTCTGAGAATCTGTAAGACTTTATTTGCCCTCCCACTGAATTCTGAATTTGTTTGCTTTACTTCTGAGGGCACTGGAGTTAGACATGTCACTCCAGGCTACAATGCATATTATTGCATCCTTAACAATGGACTGCATGGGAGAACTGTCAAATAAGGAATACAATTTCCTACCAGCCAGGAAGCACTGTTAATGATTTTCAGTCAATTGAACAGAGCACACTTCTTACTCTATTGTGTTGCTATTGAAAATATTCAGTAACTATTTTCTTGCTATAAAAGGAACATGTGAACTAACTTTCATACTATGCTCACTCAAAAATATACACCATTTTGTTCCTCACAGAAACTACACAGTGCTAAGTCATCTCTCTCACATTTGTTTTCAGTTTTCTTGGAACAAAGTGCAGACTACTAGCATTGCAAGCACATGCTCTTCAATACAACAAGCAGCCTGAAAAATCATAAGCTATCAGAAAGAAAGAATATACTTGAGAAGGTGTAGTTGAACTCCTTTAAATACTTTAGGGAAATAGAGCTACTGCAAAATCTACAGGTGTTTTGCCTGATTCACCAATGTAATTCTCTCTACCACTAAAACCAAAATGGTATGAACCAAAGACACATTGATGTGGGTCCATGCATACCTTATGAAGGTCAACAAAGACAAGTGCAAGGTTCTGCACTGGTGTCAGAACAATCCTCATTAATACAGGCCAGGGGATGATGTAATAGAGAGCAGCCCTGTGGAAAATTACTTGGAGGTACTGATGGACAAAAAGCTGGACACTCACAGCCCAGAAAGCCAATCCCATCCTGGCTTGCATCAAAAGAAGTGTGGCCAGCAGATCAAGAAAGATGATTCTCCCCTCCGCTCTGGTGAGACCTCCTCTGGAGCAATCAGCACAAAGACATGGACCTCTTGGAGCAGATCCAGAGGAGGGCCATGAGAATGTCTGGAGCACCTCTCCTGTGAAGACAGGCTGAGAGAGTTGGACTTGTTCAGCCTGGAGAAAAGAAGACCGAGGCAAGAATCATAGGATTAAAAGATCCTGAGTTAGTAGGGACCCATAAGGATCATCAAATCCAACTCCTGGCTATGCACAGAACCAGCCAAGTCAGAACATGCGACAGAGAACATTGTCCAGACACTTCTTGAACTCACCCAAGCTCGGTCCTGTGACCCCTTCCCTGGGCAGCTTGTTCCACTGCCCAACCACCTTCTCAATAAAGAACCTCTTCCTGATACCCAACCTGAACATCCTTTGTCTCAGATCCACCTCACCAGGAAGCTACAGACTCATTTAACATCTGAATTGAAAAAGCTGTTTTCTAGTTGTTACTGTAGCAAATATACTCAAATGGAACCACAGAAACCACTAATTGAGTCTGAAACACTTTAGTGTCCACTTGTTTAGGCAACAGAATTTCCTTCGCAGAAAATTCCTGTATGTATAAAAGGGCTGAAAATTAACATTTCCTGCTTTTGTCAAATGACAGCATGCTTCAACAGGAATCTGAAAACATCTGAAGGATTTTTGAATCCTCAGATCATCTGACTGTTAGGTTTTGAAGTGTTTCTTCATGAACTGTGAGACAAGTATAGGATAAGTGATTGCAGATTCTTTACAATATAATAAAAAGTTCACAAACACTGATCTTCATGCTTTGTAATTTCTGTCAAATATCAATGGCATATATTGTCTGCTGAGACGTTTGCTGTGAGGTGCACATTACCACCACACCTGTTCACACAGCTCTATCTGCTGAGATTAATGTCACCACATTTTTGACCCAAGAAAGGTAATAGCCTGAAATAGCATTAAGTGTTCTTTGGTGCTTAAACACAGAAAAGGTATAGTACCAACCTCCACTCTCTTCCTCATCGATGTGTCCCCAGCCAATTGTGAAGGACTAATCTGTTGGAAGATGCATTCGCCCTGACTGCTTAATACTAGGCCTTCAAACTGAAGTTGCCACTAAGTTTGTCAACTATAAACATATCAGAATGCAAAATAAGTCTTTGCCTCTAGAAAATGAATTATCAGTTTATTCCACACTACTTACAAAACTATTAAATCTTCAATTAAAAAAAAAAAGAAAAAAAAAATATTCACCAGGAAGTATTAGCTAAGCTTCCCACAATGGATATGTGCAATTTTATCTGATTACATTTCATCTCCTAATACCAAATCAGAAAATCAAACATAGCACCTTATTTATTTGCTTAACAAGGAACACCTTTTTGGGTTTGGTGTAGTATCACAAATTTAAAAATCAGGAGTCTGAGCAGCCACTATTTTAGATTTACAATGAAACAGAAATACCAGAATAAGAAGATTCAGAAGACTGAAAATGGAGAACTGGAGGAAATCAGACCCAAGAGGGGCATACTGTAAAGGCTAATATACTATAAATAATAATAGACTTAATATATGGTGGGAAGTCATGAATCATACTTGCCTTTAGGCCTTGACTTTTGAGGCTGTTCATTTTAAATGCAAAACAATATATTTTTGGGAAGAGGAAGGGAAGACTGTTTCTGAAGGGTATGTTTTGAGAGATCACAAATGGTTTGGATTGGCATAGAATTGGAGGTACTGGGGATTGGACCCAATGATCTCTTGAGGTCCCTTCCAACCCCTGTGATTCCATGATTCTGTGAATGGTTTTAGTAGTCGGGAGAAGACTACAAGGGTGACTTCTGCTTGTAGAAACTCCTGGAGTCTGTCACCCAGTGGGAAGTCCACACTGGAGCAAGCTCCTGGCAAGACCTGTGGCCCCATGGAGAGACAAGCCCAGGCTGGAGCAGGTTTGCTGACAGGACTTGTGACCACATGGGGGATCCACACTGGAGCAGTGTGGTCTTGAAGGTCATGCAGCCCTTGGAAGGGTCCAATGTATAGAGCAGTTCATGAAGCACCAAAGCCCATGGGAACAACTCATGTTGTAGTAGTTCATGGGACACTGTCTCCTATGAGAGGGACCCCATGTTGGAGCAGCGGCAGAGTGGGAGGAGTCCTCTTCCTGAGAAGGAAGGACTGGCAGAGACAATTTGTGAGGAATTTACCCCAATCCCCATTCCTCGTCCACCTGTGCTGCTATGGGGGGAAGAGGGAGAGAAATCAGGAATAAAGTGGAGCCTGGGAAGAAGGAAGGTGTGGGGGAGTTGTGTTGAGATTTGGTTTTCTTTCTCATTATCCTACTCTGGTTTTAGATTGGGTAATAAATTAGATTAATTGTTGTTGTTGTCTGTTTACCCATGAGAGTAATTGGAGAGTGAGCTCTCCCTGTCCTTATCTCAACCCATGACTCTCTCTTTACATCTTCTCTGTTCTGTCCTGCAAAGGACAGGGAGTGATAGAGCAGCTTGGGGGAGCACCTGGTCTCCAGCCAGGGTCAAGCTACCACAACAAGTAACTTTACTTCAATAAACCACTCCAGAACCTAGAGTAGCAGAAAAATGCTTTACCATGTGACTGCCACTTCCTACTACAAAACTGTAGTGTTATTCATGTTCAGCAGAGCACTTGCACAGAGGCAGTGCAACTGTCAAAGTAAGGAACCACTGCAAACAGTATTTGTCTAATTTCAGCCATAATAGTTTCAAGGAAATGTTTGGGATGGTTTGTTTTTATTCTAGCAAGTAAGTCAAGAGTTGTGGTGGTTTAGCCCTGACTGGAGGCTAGGCACCCACCAAAGTCAGTCTATTACTCTCCTTCTTAGTTGGATAGGGGAGAAAATATATATTAAGAGGCTCAGGAGTCAAAATAAGGACAGGGAGAGATCACTCTGTCAACAACAACATGGGCAAAACAGACTCAACACAAAGTGAATAAAAGAGAAACTACTCTACTTTATTACACTACACTACAAAGAACAGTGAAGAAACTGGAGTTGAGAGCACGACCAGATCTAAAAACAAGCGTAACCAGATCTTTAAAAACCTTCCCCCTACCACTCCCTTCTTAGCAGACTTCAGCCAGGATTTTGCTCCCTTCTTCCCCCCTGTTTGTAGCACAGGGGGGGCAGGGATTGGGGAAAATTGGGCTCTCAGTCGCACCTCCCCCCACCCCTCCATTCTAGGCAGACTTCCCTTTAGCCATGATCTTGCTCCCTTCTTCCCCCTGCTCGCAGTACAGGGGGGCAGGGACTAGGAAAAAAAATGAGGTTCTCGGTTACTTCTTCATGACCTGTTTTCCTTTTCCAGATCTTAAGACACCTCTAACCTCCCTCTCTGCTCCTTTCTTAGCAGACTTCACTCTAGTCATGATTTCACTCCCTTCTTCTCTCTGATCGCAGTACAGGGGGGCAGAGACTGGGAGATGGGGGCTTCGGTCAGTCCCTTGCAAGTTGGTTTCCTTCTCAGCAGGGGGGTGAGGGGAGGCATTCATTCCACACCCTCCCCCTGCTGCACCATAGGGTCTCACCCACAGGAGATAGTCCTCCACGAACTACCCCAACATGAATCCTTTCCCCAGGGCTTTATCTATTCACCAGCTGCCCTGGCGTGGGTCACTGCTATGGCGGGCAGTCAGAAATCACAATGTCTCTCAGTCCCAGTCCTCTGCGGGGTCACCAACCTCCCCCAAGCAAACCTGTTCCGGTGCAAATCTCTCTCTCACTCGTCTCTGTGTCTCTGATTCTCCTCATGGCTGCTAGTGCTGGCAGCGGCTTGTTCCAACATAGGGTCACAGCATCTTCTCTGTGTCTCCACCTGCTCCATCCAGCATGGAGCCAGGTGGGGTCTCGACCTTTTCCATGGGTTTCTCCATGGGCTGCAGGGGCATCTTTCTCTCCGGCACCTGGGCCGCCTCCTGCCTCGCCCTGTTCCGGCCTTGGTGTCTGCACAGCTCGTTAACATCTTCTGCCTCCCTCCTCCAATGGCAAAACGCAGCTGCTTCCGGGTTGTTTTCTGCTATATGTGATTCTCAGAGGCGCTTGACTATCTCTCAAGCTGCAACTTCGGCCTTGAATTGCTCATTGTGTATAGTTTAGGCTGGCAGAAAACTCTAACTGCTGCTTAAAAAAACCCTTCACAGCAGCACAGCCTCACAGAACTGCAACAGTTTTAAACAGTTTTAAAAATCCCAGTTTTGACATTAGAACTCAAATTAATATAGGTATGCTGACTTCAGTTAAGCAACTCTGATTTATATCAATAAGGAATCTATATTTCCAGCCCTGGTTTATAGAACAGCACATACCAAAATTTCACAGCTAAACATTTCCAGTTTTGGAATGTAGCAATGGTTTGTGGAGAGTCTGGCAGGATGTACTGTTAACCAAGGTTTTTTTTTTTTTTTTGTGATTATTTATTTGTGTGCAATTTCTTTTTTCAGGTACAAAATTTATTGTCTGATGCTAGCTGAAAATGGAGTCCTGATTTATTTCCATACAGCACAAAAAATTATTTCTAAGAAAGTTACTTTTACTAGGCACAGTGTGAGACTTTACATAATTTAGCAAAAACATTACCTGCAAGACTTCAGAACCTTATTTGGTAAGAAAACTCATACAAAGTGTTCTTTATCAGACACCTAAATGATTTATACTGGCCTATAGTACATTAACATTTATGAGCCTTTTTCCAATATAATCTACCTCAGAAAATCTAAACCCCCCAATTTTTATTAGTTATCACAGTCCCCATAACAATACTTGTTGGATGATGGACATTGCTTTAGAGTACCCAAACAGACCAAAACTTTGAATTGATTCTTTAAAAGCTAATGTATTTCTTATTGGTACAACTTGCTTGTATTACTTCGTGATTAACAAAAATTTCAACTTTGTAAAGAAAAGACATTGTCTTTTATCTCTTTTGCAAGCTACATGCACATTACAAACACATCACATTGATGCAAATAAAATACTAAATTGTAATTATCTTACCAAAAATACAGCCTCTGTTTTAAATATATTGCTGTACATTACATATAGTTGCTAGACTTCTATCCTTTGTCCTTAATAATTTCAACTTGGTAAATTGGAGTTCTGTTAAAATATTTAATGATTACATTATGCTATCAGTACATAAGCATAGTACTAAGTATTTATAGCTGAATAATTGTGGTTTATGAATATAAACATGCAAAAAAAATTTACTTCGGCACCATGATATATTGTCATTTTGTTTTCTATATCAAACCAAATTTATAAGCCATTTGTACACAAACAATGCAGTTTTATTCAGAGACAAATGAAACTATACAGTAGAAAAACAAGTAGAATTTAGTCTTGTCTTGCAGAAGAAATACAATGAAGAAATACTACATGCAGTAGCCTCCCATTCCATTTGTAAATAATCAGGCTTTTATTAAAATTGCATCATTCACTCTTCTTTCTTTATGTCAATCCTAATATTAAATGATGGCCTTACTAATATATCATTATAAGTTAATAAGGCATTGCAAATGCTAGTAGCAATTAGCCAGGGTTTTTTCCCTCTGGGCACTATTCTAGGTAAACCTGTTTGAAATTGGTAAATGGATGCTATTAAAAATGATAGCATAAATAGAGAGCAAAATGTCTTCTCTCTATAAGCAGAAGTATGCTGCCAAATGGAAAACAAATTAAACTAAACAGCATCATCATCTTTCAAGAACATTAAAGCACAGAAGTATCTTGACTGGTTTAAATGGGTTCAGATACAGACGTGGTTTGTGCTGCAATATTACGTTTATCATGATCAAACTATTTCTTTTTAGCACTTATCCACCTGATCTTGAACTGTAATCACTCTCAATAGTCTGTTGAGTGTAGAATGAATTGTACATATATTCTGTTTCAGCAATGCTCCAGGCTGAAACCCAGAGAAGTAGTACTACATGGTGCTAAGCACTGAGATGCCTCACTCCTAAAGGCCATAATTTTAAATATGGCAAATCCCATCTCCCCTATACATTGTACAAAAAGTTTAGTCATCACTAGATCTGGGGGCCCTGAAAAGAAGCCTCCCCAATGGGATCTGGACTGAGATAACAGTAAGCACTGCGGAATGGAGGGAGCTGCCCCTGCAACACACATCTTGCAGCTCTTTAGTACTTTTGTCAGGCTTTCTGGAAGCACCTTCCTCTGCATAGAGATCCACATCAACAAACACCTGCATTACAACTGAAAGGGGTGGGCATGTTTATGCAATAACTCAATGATTCAGACTAATTCATTAAGAGATAAGGAGCCATTCGTACACTATCTATCAGTGGCTATGTCATTTACTGAGATGGTGCCAGGCAGCTAGACTGTCGTGAAATACTGTGGAGATGCATTATGCTATTGTGTTTGATTCTTATCTTCACTGATGAATTGGAAGAAAGCATTGCTTTCAGGTATGTTACCAAGGAAGCACATTTAATAAAGTTACTACAGCTATAATTTGTACCTACATCACATGCCCCTATCTGGTCTCAACCTGGTAATGTGTTTATTTGCTTTTTTAGGATTATTCTTTAAAATGCACTCTTTTTAAAATATTTCTTTGCTAAAGAACAAACAGGTGAAATACTGACCTCAGAGAGGTCAGTGGAAGGTTTTTGTTATCTTCTCACATGGTGTCCTAAAGTTACCACATAAATAATTCAAACGTTCCTGAATGAGTCTGTTTTTCTAGCAGCAGGAAAGGGACATATTTGTATCACTGCTGCAGCTAAAAGTCATCACAGAAAGTTAGTTTCATATAATACATGTGAGAAGCATATGCATTAATTTAAAAAACTGAATCCCCTGAACTAGGGGGGAGGGTAGGAGAAGACTGCAAGCATGAATAGAATTCAAAACTGTAAGTGTGAGACAAAACAGTTTGTTTTCAAATTCCACATGTTCCTCTCCATCCACCGGCCCCCGTCCATACCTTCCCGCCCTGGGACCACTAATCACTTTCAGGGAACACAGAGAATGGTGCTTTCTTTTCCAGATAGACCACTTTGGGGACAAAGGAGAATAAAATCTATTCACATAGAACTTTCACTTGACTCTCGAAAAAGATCATTGTAACAAGAAAGGGATGAGACCTTGTGGAATAACTTTTACACTTGCTTCAACAAATAAATGAGAGTGCAGAAGGAAGAGAGAAGAGCAGATGGAGTGGTCTCATAAAAGTAATTCTGTAAAACATAATAGTAATGCTATGAAACATGATGTGGTTCCAAGCAGAAAAACCCTGTTGTGCATCCTAACTTCACTGCAGGAGAAAGCATCACCTGTTACTGTGCCAGAGTGCTTTGACTATGACATTCATAGAGGATAAATCATTTCAATTTAGTCTGTCCAGTTGCCTTGCTATTAAAGCTGACAAGGAAGCAACAGAGAGCATCACTAGAGAAATCATGGCAATATACATCTGTCATACCATAATACAGCAGGATCACAGGTCATATGGGGGTGTCATAATTTTGATTTCAGAAAACCAAATTCTGTTTATGTGATAAGACCCACCTGTAGCTTTTTAGCTTGTATTTCCAATTTGCTGCCTGCTTGCATCTATTAAAAAAATGAGGTATTGCATGTCAATAAATACAGTGTAAATAAATTAGGCCTGACTGTGAAAGATCAGGATGAAGTGAGGAACTACAAGGCAAACTGTAGTGGCTACAATACCATGTCCTTTGATGTCTGTGGTCTGTGAAGCATAGCTGCAACACCATTTGAGACTATATAGAAGTTTAGAGGATAGGATTTCTAGTTCCCCAGAAAAGAACTTGTTACCAATAGAACAATAAAAGCACAGAAGAGCTGATAAATCAAGTCCTTAATAAAAGGATATATGCATTGAAATTAAGCAATTAATGCTTAATTTATCTTCCAGTTCATAATCAAACTCTAGTGTCACCTCCAGACCTTCAAGCAGGAAAGAACAATAGATCACAACATTGTTTACCAGATGTCTTACCATGGAAAGGGCCACTTTGACAGCAATTTACACATTAGCAAACAAAATGAATATGAGATTTGCTTGACACACCTCTTAATTTCTAATGTAGCTTCCTAGAATGGTATCCTACAGAATATTTCTAACAACATTGTCCATTTCTGTTCAAGATTTTTGTTGAACAAATTCCTGCAGCACTTAACTATTGCTAAAGTATCAGACAAGTTCTATTGGCTCTGCATTTATTTCTCAAGTTATATTTTTTGTTCCGAGGTTGTGAGTTAAAGATATTACTAGATCAGCTTTTGGGGTACTCAACACCTCTTCCTGGATGCACGATGTAGATTATGATGGCAAACCTAATTGCAAAGAGGTTGATGGAGGAGAATTATCAAGGTTGGAAAAGACCTAAAAGATCATCTAGTCCAACCATTCACCTATTACTACTAGCTCCCACTAAACCATGTCCCTCAATACAACATCTAGTCTTTCCTTGAACACCCCCAGGGTCGGTGACTCCACCACCTCCCTGAGCAGTGCATTCCAGTGCCTGACTACCCTTTCAGAGAAGTAGTGCTTCCTAATGTCCAGCCTGAATCTCCCCTGGTGCAGCTTGATACCATTCCTTCTAGTTCTGTCGCTGTCTACCCTGTATTAGTGATGTGGTGGAACAAAATATCCAAATTCACCTAATTTTTCACCTACATCATTGTGTAAAGTTAACACACCTGAATATTATTTTCTACAGGGACACACAGAGAAGCTTTAATACCCTTTGACGTGCCAGGATGAATTCATAAAAAGAGCAGAGCTCCATTCTGTCTAACTAAGCAGCGAAATAGCCCTGGTTGCCTTTCAGGTGTGAGCAGCAGACAGCTAACAGACAGCAGTCAGTATGTGATTTCTGTGAGGAGACTGTCAGCAATATGCAACATAAAGACCAAATGCAGTCTTCACCTCTAACTGGTACAAAGTCTCCCAACCAGCCCTGTCTCAGCATGAGGTTCAGAATGCAGCAATTTCTCTTTCCTTCTACAAAACATTTCAGCTCCAAGATTGTTGTATAATAAAACATTTAGTCTCAGGATATTTACATATGGCTGTTGAAAAGTTTCTGCTGTTATGAACACTTTTTTTCTTTCTTTCTTTTTTTAATAATTAAAGCCAGCTTTATGCGTATGGTATAACAAGGAATAGTTCAGAGCGGAACGCGACTCCTCTAGAACAAAGCCAATCAGTACTCGCTATTGTGAAAAAAAAACCCAGAAGATGTATGAAGTTAAAGCAATTGTAATAAGAAATTCCAATAGCATGAAGCTGTATTTAATTTATTCTGGTAACCAAGCTTGGGTGTAGTTCTTCCAACACAGCACTGAGATTAGGGAAACCAACATGATATCTTTGCAATGAAAGGAGCCTGCAAGGTTAATATATTCCAAATGTTAGAAATGCAAGATGTTTTCACTGTGGCAATATCCTGCCTTGCATTGTGTTATTTTTAGCCAGTCCTAAAATATGACATGATGGATAAAGGAAATGACTATTTTTATGGCCAATGCTTGTGTGCAAAGATAAGGTGTGATGAATTAGCAGCTTCAAAAAAGTAAAAGGTCTTTCTTCAATTATTTTTATTAATAAAGAAGCTGTTTTGATCTTCGTTATTAATTTATCTTTTTTTCTTCTTATTCTTTCTTAATGAGAAAATGCATCTAGTTCCTCCGAAAAAAAAAGTAAATTCAACTCTAAACCCTGACTAAATCACTAGTTTCATGTAAGACAGAAAACATATTGCAGATCAAGTTATTTTCTCATTTAATGCTAAATATAGTTTGGACTTGGCAAACAAAATAATCCTGGTTAAAATTATACATGATCAAACAAAGTAATAAATTGCTATAAAATGTTGTAGATGTTTCTTTAACTGTTATTTTTGTTCTGTGTTTTGAATTTTTGTATATCCATTAATATTTCACATTCTTTTTAACATACAACAGCCATGCAGTTTCAGTCTGAAATAGCTATTTCTTTTTCGACAAGTTCACAAGGATTCTCCTACTTTCTCACAATCAGACACATCCAGAAAACATAACATTGCATTGATTTAAACGCACCAAGACCTGCAGTGTGCATCCATGACACCTTTGACTCCTACAAATGGATTTTATTCAAACACCTTTACTTGTCTCCTCTGTTCTCCAACCTCCATTATCACATTTTGTTTCCACTTGCATATTTTGTCAGACTTAAACAGCTACTACTGAAATGTTTCAGTATTTCTGAACACTTGTTCAGAAGAATGTGAAAGAATTTTTTATAAAGCACAAAAAGGTTGAACAAGCATGAGAACACGTATTTATATGACCCACAGACTAAGTTCTCTAATACCTGACCAAATGACATTGTGGTTAAAACATTCTTTTTATGTGCCTTATTTTGAGTGTAAAAGGTAAAAAAAAAAAAAAAAAAAAGGAAAAAGGAAAAAACCCCAGCCAACTTATTATACCAAACAATCCAATAATGATATATTTTATTTCTATAGGAACTTCAATGGAGCTTAAAACTTTCAGAATCACAGCAAGACTTACAGCTCTACACATTCTCCACTCTCCAAATATTGGGGAGGGGAATGGCAGCAGGAGAGAACACCACCACAACATAGATAAAGCTTTTCCACACCCTGAAGAAAGGAATGCAAATCTCAGATTCCAAGAGGATTATAGTAACAAAATTCAGATAGTTGACAAAATCTGGGATTTTTTAAATGAGCGGTATGGAGGAAAGAAAAGGAAGAAGACAAGGCATTACCAGAATGCAGGTTCTACCTTTGCAAATGATAAAAGTTTCCCCTCTACCTGATCACCTACTTACACAGTAAAAGATCCACTGTACAGAAGACTGAATAATACTCATAAGCAAATTCCTCCAATATAATTTGAGAGGAATGAGTTATCAATACATTCTGCACATATTTTCTGTACAAAATCAATATCAAATTTTAAAGGCATTACCTCCAAGTTGCATATAAATAAATCAAGTGGCTTGCAATTAAATGTACTTCCTAGACAGAGGATGTATTTCTAAAATTACATCCTCATGAAAACACAAAAGAACTCTACCACATTTAGATCCCATCTTTTTATTGCAGAAAGCATGCAGAAATATACATATGCAACTAATTTATACAAAAGTGTTGAATGGACACAAATTAAAGGTCAAAAGTGCCTTTTTCAAAGTTCAGATGGTGGAAAAAGAGGAAGTAGACAACTGAAGTCAATAAAACCTGAATTTTTAAATTAATATGGTATGCCATGTCCAATATACAGCTTTATTAATTTTTTAGTTGTTCATCAATTTTTTACCACAGATTTGAATATGATATTGCACTGGAAATATATAAAACCTAGACATTTCATTTGGCTTTACAGAAGAGATGAGCTCCATTAAAGGAGTTTTTTGCACATGTGGATGCTTTTTTAAACATGTGTTTTTCATGTATTTTCATTTGATTGTTTGATGTTACGTTGAGTCTGACAAATGGTTGAATTAAAGGTCTGAGCTGTTTCAAATGATGGAGGTTCAAAAGAATCCAGAACTAATCAGAACTGCCTTCAGACATTTGCAAACTAAGGAAAAATCCTTTTATTTTGCAATTGCTCACTCTCTCCCATGCAAAACATCAACTCATAAAAGAACAAATCTCCTAGCTAATAATGGAAACAGATGTAACATTTACTGCATGCTTACCTTATGTGACATGCTGAGGAAAATAACAGAGAAGTTAACCTCTTACTAGAAACAAAATTTCAGTAATTAGTCACCAAAGTAGTACAAGACAGTTCCAGTCCAAATTACTTTATCAACAATCAACATTCTTTTCATTTTTCTCCCAGTAAGAGGAAAAAAAGTCCTAAATTCATTTATCCCATGGCAGCTGTATAAGAACCACTAATCTAATGAATATAATAAATACATTTATTGCTGTGAAAAGGAAATACACTCCCAGTGGAAGATACCAAGTTCCTACCTTCTTCTTTGGGTACCTTCAGCTCCAGCTACATGCAGACCACTACAGATATTTTATAAATCCTTTGTGCTGAGTATTATGCTTTTGTTAATATCTCCAGAATATTCATCTGCACTACACTGACATCAAGACAACATAAACCTAATAAATGTAAATCCTGGCAGACCTGAGCATGTCACAAAGCTTTCTGAATTAAACTCCTTAAATCAGGAAAAAAACCATGAAAGGAATGATGAATACTGATCATATTTGTAACAGTTTATAACATATTAAGATATTATTGGTTCCCATTCAGAGTTGGGAAATATCCATGCTCTCCAGAGCTTACTTCCTAACACCGCTCAAACACTAGAATGGAACAGAAGACAACAGAATGCAGTAAGAAATACCATCCAACACCACCCATACAAAACAACACAATACAGTACTTCAGTTGTAAGGGACCTACAACGATGGTTTAGTCCAACTGCTCAACCACTTCAGGGCTGACCAAATTAAAGCAGAAGGTTTCATTCAGCGATAAGAGCACATCATACTTTTGGAAAAAGCTCTGTGTTTTCTTCTCTAAGGAAAGGTACTCTGCCACATCAGATTCTGCTCATCATACTAACTTGTAACTATTTGGGTAAATTAGACCTTTTGGGCCAGATTCAGAAATACTGTAAATTTTCTTGTTGATGATGGGGTTTTTTGGTTGCTTTTAAAAGGAGAATATTGATGACTTTTACATTAATAGTATATGCCATCATCAAAGCATAGTATTTTGAGTCAGCTCTGCATTCAAACCATATATGTGATGGAACTGTGCCAAAATCCTCTAGTTCAATTCCACAAATTCAGCTTGAAAACCTGAAAGCTGCCCCCAAACCTCTCAAGTTACTCTTTACTTATGGATAATATAATTCAATACTCAAGGTCAGAAGAAAATCAAGAGCTGAAAGATAGCTTGGATCTCCAAGTTCTCTCTCAATGGGGAAGCTAGCAGTAAATTTTGGACAATGACATAGATAAATAGGAAGTTAAAATCACACAAAGCGCAAGGAATGGTTTGTATCACTTTCTGGAACTCATCATTAGTCTGTCACAAAATGCTTTATGTTTTGAATTTTTACAACCACTTCTCCTCCCTTTTTTCTTCTTTTAATTTTCAAGTGGAAAAGTTTAAAACCTGTGAGCATTCAATTTTTCACTTTTAAGATGAGACATAAATGGGTTTTCCTCACCTTGAAAATAAAATCCAAATCGATCTCTGCACAGATGTGTTTTAGTACAAGTATGTAAATGTTAGTAACTTCATCGTATGGAAATTAATACTAAATAAGTCACATTAATACTGTACAAAGAATAATTCAGAAGTCGAAGCTGATCCATTATGGGCTATGGCCCCAAGTGTTAATTCCACTATCCCTAGAGTACTCAACAGAAGGATTAATTAGGTCAACACATTCCAAATTTAAGTAACTACTTTTCTATTGTCTTCTGCAGGAAACTATGTTTCTACTGGTTTGCGGGAGAAAGATGGCATCATAATAATAATTCAAAAAAAAATCTTGCCAAACCCCACAAATAATACATTATTTCAATCAAGGCACAATCATAAGCATTGTTCATTAGCCTGTAGTGCTTGGAAGAACCACTCAGTGTTTTTTAGATCCAACCCATTCTGGTTTTCATGTAATGGCAAATAGAAACCTCTTCCCCTGAAATCTATAATTTTCATGAACTATTACACTTTGACTGATTTTGGGTCTGATTTTTCCCCAAAGATTAATGTAAGGGGAGAACAATGTGGTTCAGTTACTTTTATGAGTATTTGCTGGAAAACTTTCATACCAAAAGTGCCTTTCCCATTGGGGTTTTACATCATCTCAATTTCATTGCTGTGGTTGATCATACTCTATAACCACAAATGAGATGAGAATAATTTAAGTAGATGAAAAGCAGACCACTAATCAGTAAAGAAAATACAATGCCATTTTGGTAGACTTTTCTCCTCTCCCTCCCTGCACCATCTCACCCTCTCCTGTTTTCCATGTATAATTCTCATTCTGATTGAGAATTGTCTCATTCTGCACAAACACACCAAGATGTGGACAAAAAAACCTGACATTTCTCAAAAAAGTTTGTAAGTAGAAATATTAAACCAGAACAGCTGTGTTAACTTGGAATTCCCTTTTAGCCAGCAAAACTGGCAGAATTTTACAATGGACTATAGCTTCTTTAAGAGTTTCCAAAGAGCACATTTCTCCAATCAAACCCATATTTTTTTTGTTGTTGACATTTTTATTCACTGGAAAAAAAACTACAGGCACAAAGAGGACAAAATGACACTCACATATCCATATTTCATCTTAATGCCTCCATTCCTGGCATTTTTTTATAGAGAAGTTCTGAGGTACTTTCAGCAATAGATCTGTGATACAGGCAACTCCTTGTGGGCTTGGGTGACATTTGACTTTCCCTTTGAGCTAAGAAAAAAGGGATTAACTCTGAAAAGGAGCGATTCCTATAAGGAAACATATGTTTTAGATTAGACAAAGGAAGGTTTAATTTATTAATTTTAGGAGGCGACTAAAAAGTGGAGCTCTGGACATTGCAAGCAAACCTCCCCATCAATGTTTGGCTTCCTCAGGATTTTGCAAAATAAGGAGACCTCTAAGGAAAGGCTTAGGCAAGTGTAACAGAAGCCACAAAATTTGCGGACACTTTATTGAAGAGGGGTGTGGTGGTTTAGTCCTGGCTGGAGGCCAGACACCCACCAAAGCTACTCTAACACTCCCCTTTTCAACTGGAGAGACAAAAAAGTCCAAAAAGCTTAGGAGTTGAGATAAGGACAGGGAGACATCATTCCGCAATCAGTGTCATGGGCAAAACAGACTCACCACAGAATAAAGGAGAGAAAACTCTCTCATTTTTTACACTGCACAGCCAGTGCAACCAGACTCCAGTAATGAGAAGTGTGACCAGATTTTAAAGCACCTCCCTCTACCCTCCCCTTCTTAGCAGACTTTATTCATGATTTTGTTCCCTTCTCCTGGGTCTCTCTCTCTCCCTCTCACTCATCTCTCTGTCTCCATCTCTCTCTGCAAGCTGCAAGTGCTGTCAGAGGCTTGCCACAACGCAAATGTTGCAGTTTTGTGAGGCTGTGCTGCTGAGACAGTTTTTTTAAGCAGCAGTTAGAGTTTTCTGCCAGCCTAAACTATACACAACGAGCAATTCAAGGCCAAAGTTGCGGCTTGAGAGATAGTCGAGCGCCTCTGAGAATCACATATAGGAGAAAAAAAAAACCGGAAGCAGCTGCATTTTGCCATTGGAGGAGGGAGGGAGAAGATGTTAACGAGCTGTGCAGACACTAAGGCCGGAACAAGGCGGGGCAGGAGGCGGCCCAGGTGCCGGAGAGAAAGATGCCCCTGCAGCCCGTGGAGAAACCCGTGGAAAAGGCCGAGACCCCACCTGCAGCCCGTGGAGGGGCTCCAGGCTGGATGGAGCAGGTGGAGACATAGAGAAGATGCTGTTACCCTATGTTGGAACAATCCACTGCCAGCACTTGCAGCCATGGAGAGAAACAGAGGCTCAGAGATGAGTGAGAGAGAGATTTGCGCCGGAACAGGTTTGCTTGGGGGAGGCTGGTGACCCCACAGAGGACTGGGACTGAGAGACATTGTGATTTCTGACTGCCCACCATAGCCATGACCCACGCCAGGGCAGCTGGTGAATAGATAAAGCCCTGTGGGAAAGGATTCATGTTGGAGAAGTTCAAGGAGGACTATCTCCTGTGGGTGAGACCCTATGGTGCAGCAGGTGGAGGGTGTGGAATGAATGCCTCCCCTCACCCCCCTGCTGAGAAGGAAACCAACTTGCAAGGGACTGACCGAAGCCCCCATCTCCCAGTCTCTGCCCCCCTGTACTGTGATCAGAGGGAAGAAGGGAGTGAAATCATGACTAGAGTGAAGTCTGCTAAGAAAGGGAGCTGAGAGGGAGATTAGAGGTGTCTTAAGATCTGGAAAAGGAAAACAGCTCATGTAGAAGTAACCGAGAACCTAATTTTTTTTCCTAGTCCCTGCCCCCCTGTACTGCGGGCAGGGGGAAGAAGGGAGCAAGATCATAGCTAAAGTCTGCTAAGAAAGGAATGGTGGGGCAAAAGTCTTTTAATATCTGGTTACATTTGTTTTAAGATCTGGTCATGCTCTCAACTCTGGTTTCTTCACTGTTCTTTGTAGTTGTTGTGTAGTGTAATAAAGTAGAGTAGTTTCTCTCTTTTATTCACTTTGTGTTGAGTCTGTTTTGCCCATGTCGTTGATGACAGACTGATCTCTCCCTGTCCTTATTTTGACTTCTGAGCCTCTTAATATATAATTTCTCCCCTGTCCAAATAAGAAGAGGAGTAATAGACTGAATTTGCTGGGCAACTGGCCTCCAGCCAGGACGAAACCATGACAGCAAGTCACAGCATCTTCTGTATGTCTCCACCTGCTCCAGCGTGGGGACTCTCCAAGGGTTGCATGTGGGGTCTTTGCTTATTGTCCTCTTCCATGTGCTGTGGGGGGACACCTACTCTTTCATGGTCTTCTCCCTGGGCTGCAAGGGAATCTTTCTCTCCAGCACCCGGGGCACCTCCTCCCAACTCTTTCCCTGGCCTTGGTGCCTGCACAGTTTCTCACATCTTCTCACTCCCTTCTCCAGTGGCAAAAAACAGCTGCTTACATTATTTTCCTCCTAAATATGATTCACAGAGTCATTATGACCATCACTAATGGGCTCGGCCTTGGTCAGTGGCAGGTCTAGCCTTATTCTGTTGGGCCTACAGGAAGCTTCTAGCTGCTTCTTGCCCTGCTGCCCTCACTGCTCCACCAGAACCTTGCCACACAAAAACACAAGGGTTGATCTGTCTCATCCTTTCAAGAAGGATAAAACACCACCTACATTTGCAATGAAAACAGAAAGACTGTAGCAAAAAAAAAGTTATATATATATATATATATATATATATATATATATATAAATAGATTGTATAATTCATAGAATCATAGAATCATAGAATACCATGGGTTGGAAGGGACCCCAAGGATCATAGAGCTCCAACCCCCTGCCACAGGCAGGGACACCAACCACCAGGCCTGGATCTACACAAAGCTGCCCAGGGCCCCATCCAACCTTGAACACTTCCAGGGACGGGGCATCCACCACCTCTCTCAGCAGCCTGTTCCAGCACCTCACCACTCTCTCTGTAAACAACTTCCCCCTAAGATCTAATCTAAACCTTCCTTTAGTTTTACTCCATTCCCCCTTGTCCTGCCTTTGTCTACCTGACAAGGCTACTTCCTGTTTACAGCCGTTTAAATCTCGTGCCGTTACCCTGGTAACGCCTCTGCCACCTCAGACTCTCTCTCTCTAGAGAGAGCTACCGGTTACTGCCGGGTGTCTCCACAGGGGGTTCTCCTGGCAGGGCAATCACTCCAAATGCTCTTGCAGTTCATGACCTATCGCTACAGGTCTGGCTGTGCAAGTTCTGAGCAGTTGACTGCGTGGACTCGTTGACTAATTCTATGTCAACTGCTTATCTAATTATCCTGCCTGTTCTGCAAGAACATTACAAACCATTAGACTTCCTCAGGAGTTTGCAAAAAAAAAAAAAAAAAAATACATTCTTCTCATGGACAACACTGTCCTAATCCTTATTTCACAATTAGTAAACCCATGACAATAGAACACATATAGTTGGCCTCATTTTCTCTCCTTTCTCTCAAGCATCAAATACCATGTCTTTTCCTGTCAGAGAGGGGAAAGCACTTTTATCATAGAGTCATTAAGGTTGGAAAAGACCTCCAAGAACATCTTGTCCAACCATCCCCCTACCACCTATATTACTTACTCAGCCGTATTCGTAAGTACCTCATCCAATCTTTCCTTAAACACCCTGTGGGACAGCAACTCCACCACTTCCCTGGGCAACCCATTCCAATGCCTAACCACTTTTTCTGAGAAGAAATTTCTCATAATTTCTAGCGTGAAGCTCCCCTGGTGCAACTTGCAGCCATTCCCTCTTTCCCTATCACTAGTTATTTGTGACAAGAGGCTCACCACAACTCCCTTTCAGATAGGTGTAGAGAGTGATAAGGTCTCCCCTGAGCCTCCTCTTCTCCAGACTAAAGAATATCAGTTCCCTCAGCTGCTCTTTGTAAGACTTGTGTTCCAGACCCTTCACCAGCCTTGTTGCCCTTCTTTGGACACACTCCAGGGCCTAAATGTCTTTCTTGTAATGAGAGGAACACAATATTCAAGGTGCAGCCTCCCCAGAGCCAGCATAATCTAGCATTAACTTCATTTTCTTCCTCAGATCTTCATCATGAAAGACTGCTTAAATCCTTAAGTGCCCATGTATGACCTGGCACTAAATAATTAAAGGCAAAAATGTGAATATTTGTAATTTGCATTAAAGTTGTTATTTTCCTATTAAGTTAGCCAATAGTGACAGCTTGGCAAAAGATAAAAAGTCACACTGGTTATGGGTAGATTCATAGTTTGTTTACTTGTTAAAATTATGTTATGAAATCATTTAAGTTCTGTTTGTATATAATTTTTTTCATAAGATTCTTTTTTCAAATTTGAACTTTGGAACATCATTTGATCTTTATATATTAAGGTGGGGAGTGGGAGCTGGCAAGCATCTTTACATTCTCTGAGGATTTCTGCTGTGAGAAAAAGTACCAAGATGTCCAGAGGCTTCACAAAACTGACTCTTGATATTTCCAGGTCAAGAAAGAGAACACTGTCACAAGCTGGGTTACCAGCAGTGCTTTAAAAACTGCTCTTTTGAATATCAGATTCAAATTTCTTAGCAGCCTCCTGACACTAAAGCAAAAATACTTCCCAAGCTTTAACTGTATTCATGCAAGAAAAGAAAACATACCCTGTCAGCCTTGAGAAATGTAGACAAATGAAAAATAGTTACACTTTGCTGACAGATGTCTACTTTTAAAGACAGGAATTTTCCACAATCTCTGTTTTCACAACACCTGAGTTAAAACAAAGCATTTCTATCTCTTGATTTTGGGTCATTATGAACAAAAGATGGAAAGACCAGGAGGACAGATAAGACCATGCATGTGAAACAGGGAGTTTTAGTCTCAGAGGAACCTCAGGGTAAAAGAAAGACATGGCCCCAACCAAGGTATGCAGTCAGCACTTTGGTGTGTATCTCATCACACCTCTTTGAAGGGAACTAGAATTGTCAGAGGAAAACCAACATTACTCACTTTCACCACATCAAAAATGACCCTGCATTCCCTGCCTCTTGGGAAAACATCTTTCCCACTAATATAAAGATAATTTGAAGACAGAGAAGGACAACAAGCCAGTTAAGCCCATTTCATTTTGCGCTGAATAGTTCTAAAATGCCTGTTCTGGGATGCCGACAGAATGCTGGCATGAATGCCAAGTTGCCACATGCTGTCAGGAGCAAGTCACATCTGGGCACATGTGCAAGGCCAGAAGTGCTGTAGCAGAGGAATTTAACATCTGAAAACAATGGCAGTTACAAAACCTGGCTCTACCCAGCTGGATGCTTGGAGAGCTGAATTGCTAGGCATAGACAGCTAAAATTTGTTAGGAATATTTTTGATACACAATACTTTCCTTGACCTAGTCCTAGCCAAATATGCAACCAACACCTAGGAAGCTTCTGGAGGAGCAGAGAAGAAGCTAATTTAGCACCTTTTCGACTACACCCTTCACACTTTCTACACATAAAGATACAGTCATTTTCTTTACCGGAAATAATTGTTTTCAAGTAAAACAAAGCCATCTTCACTGATGAATCTTAAGCCAACATCTTTTCAACAAATAATTGGAATTAAAACCAGCAAATCTGAACATATCTCGTAGAACCTTCTTTAAGATTATTTCCTATGTAGGTTACTTTGTTCAAGCACAACCCATATGACACTTTTCTGTTCTTCGAACATGCAAATAACCTTGAATCTGTTTTCCACTGCAAGTGCAATTACAGACTCAGTGTTTCCTCCTCCAGTCTATCCCTGGTATCTGTTTAGAATATGGTATGATTGAAAACTTCGCTAATTTCAAACTTCAGCTTGAATCTTGCACAACACTTATAGGGAAAAAATGTGATCACATTTCTTTCCCCTTTTATAGAAAGTTTATTTTGAAATCTGAACATGACTTCATGAAAAATTGTTGCCAGAGGCCCAGCTCTACATGATTTTGATTATAACACCTCTGCTATTCTCGTGTCCACAAGATTGAATGTAATGTTCAGATTTCAAATAGCACAAAAGTCAACCACAGGAAAGATGAAGTTGTGTTCAGCAGATAAAAACAAAGGACAAATGGGAGGCCAGATTAGATTACTGTCTGTCAGCAGACCTTATGAAGCAATTGGCTGGCAGCTTTGGTAATGCTAACTACAAACAGCTTGCAATACCAAACCATTACATATATTCCTTGCCAAGACTGGCTG
This sequence comes from Gallinula chloropus, assembly GCF_964237585.1. NCBI lineage: Eukaryota > Metazoa > Chordata > Aves > Gruiformes > Rallidae > Gallinula > Gallinula chloropus. The sequence continues at coordinate 24,405,777 of NC_140089.1, forward strand.
TCAGCTGTATGACTGGCCATTTCCTGCCAACATAGTTGACATTCTCTCCTCATCTATTAGTGAGGGCCCTCTACTTGCTGACATGGAAAGTCAACAACTATCAGTCCCTCATTTTACGCTACCTAGTGAATCAGGTTGTCTAGATTACTAATACCAAGGAATGTGTACTATTTTTGTCTTGTCACAAAATAATGTTGACTATCATGTTTATGGACTAGTGGATGTGTATGTCCTAGAAAATACTTTTTTCTGCATCTTTCTAATTGATTAAGATAGCATAATTTGGTAATTTCTTATTATTTCTAGAGTCAGGTTTACCTTCACAGAAGTACAGAAATAGACAAAATAAGAATCAAATACTTTCCATTTCCAGAAAGCAGATTGCTTAGCAGACTAGTAAAAGTAACTATCTTGCCACATTTTCTGGAAAGCACATCTAGTTCCAGTACGAGTAATTGTGACAGAGAAACTTTAGATGATTGCTTGGACATCTATGTGGTATTAATGCAACTATTTGAGCATTTCTTTGTCCTCATTGTGGTCTCTAATCCCTTTATTTCAGCACTCCTTTTTCTCTTAACAGTTTGGTAGGACAATACAGATAAAAAGGGGTTTAAGATCAATATTTGCAGAATTGTTGGTGATAAGGAGTTTTCAGCAAACTGCCCTTGGAAAACATGCAGACTTTTACAGGTTTGCTCAGCTTGTCTCCCTTCCAGGACAGAGAAAGACCACAAGTTAGCCTTCCATGGAGTTCACAGAATCACAGAATCATAAGGGTTCGAAGGGACCTCAAGAGATCATCAGGTCCAACCCCCCTGCCAAAGCAGGTTCCCTAGGAGAGGTCACACAGGTAGGCATCCAGAAGGGTCTTGAATATCTCCAGAGAAGGAGACTCCAGAACCCTCCTGGGCAGCCAGTATCAGTGCTCCATCACCCTAACTGTGAAAAAGTTCTTCCACATATTGGTGCAGAACTTCCTGTGCTCCAATTTGCAGCCATTGCCCCTTGCCCTGTCTCCACAGACAACTGAAAAGAGGCTGGCCATTTCCCCTGTGTCCCACACTTGAGATATCTATAAACATTAATAAGATCCCCTCTTAACTTTCTTTTCTCAAGGCTGAACAGCCCCAGTTCTTTCAGCCTATCCCCATAGGGGAGATGCTCCACTCCTTTAATCATCTTCGTAGCCCTTCACTGGACTCTCTCCAGATCCCTGTCCCTTTAATACCAGGGAGCCCAGAACTGGACACAATATTCCAGGTGGGGCCTGACCTGGGCAGAGTAGAGGGGGAGGATCACCTCCTTTGACCTGCTGGCCACACTCCTTTTGGTGTTGCTTACCTATACTTTCCTGTTCAGAGATTAATGTTGTTAGTTTTAAATTCTAAATCCAAATTACCCCAGATTTCAAAATGCAGTTGTTATGTAATGAGTCTATCTTTCTTTTGTATCTTTCTTTTGCATAGCTAATTTTGGGTTGTTCCCCCAAACACACACACACACACACACACACCCATCCCTCACCCTGACTGTTTACCAGAATGTCTAAACAAATGTTCTGGGCAATATTTTTTCCTCAGCAGGGGTTCAGTATACCAAATATTCCCTTTAGCATATTTTCCCAGGTACATTTCTGACAATGTCCAACATTGGTCCAAGATCCACAACCACTTGATGAAGCTGCAGCTGTATCTCTGAATTCCAAGTAAGAACTAGACACAAAGTAACACTGAGTTCAGCTTAAAATAGCAGATTTTTACTATCTCTGTCTGCATGTCAATTGACAATTTAATAGAGAAACCAGGAAAGATTAAAAAAGGAAAAATAATGAGGCATTCTGCTTAACATATGCTCAAGATGTCTCAGCCTCTAAACAAATTTTCTCCAACTACAGATACACTGTGTGACTGAGTAAATCATCACACATCTTTGTGCTTCAAATTCTGTCTATAAAATGAGAAGATGGTATTTCCCAACCCTAGGATATGGACTACAGGGCAGGAATTTCACACCATACAGTGATGAAGATTGTATAATTACAGAAGAAAGTTAAGAAATTATTTGAACTAATAACACACAGACAAACCTACCACCCAAGATAATCTGAACACCAAACACCCTTTGGATGATGTGGAAGGTAAATTAACAGAAGACAGATCATCATATCTCCTTCCATCAACTTTGCTCAGACTGTGACTGAAGAACAGTCTACCTGCATGTCATTGATACGTCACACTTTCAGACAGCACTTGAAGAAGGAAGAAAACATAAAAAAGAAATACTACATATATGTTTTCCAAGAATCTTCATTCTTTAGTATTGCATCAGCTAAGGACAAATCTTTATTTGTTATTCATTTAATTTGAATTAACTTATATTTGAGACCCACTCATAACGTCTGCATCAATCTTCAGCAGAAGAAATTCTGTGTAAAAATAAGTTGCTTACATTTCTAAAGCCTACTGAGATGTAGTAATGCAGACATTGTAACCCTCACTCACTCATGGAAAGCAGCCCTCTATTTTCTATTGCAAATCCACACAATCCTCAGAGGTGAAATTTGAGGAATTCTTAAAATAGCACAAAAATTCCTGACAACCACTTAACGTTATTTTAGGCCTTTTAATAGTTCTCTCTGAGCACTAGATCCAAAATAATTTTCAGTCTTTTCAAACAACTGTGATGTTACAGTTCCACGTTCCAGATTATGAGTCAACTCCTATCTGAACATGCAATGTTCTTGGCAGACTTTGACTTACCCAAAAAGATTTACTTTCTGAATACATATTTCTACAGGCCTCCCATGCAGCATGAGAACAGGCAACTTCTGTTTACATTTAAAAGCTCCAGCCTCCCCTTCCTCTCTCTAAATCTCGTAAAATAAGCCAAAGCTAGATAATGATGCCATGGTGTTCTTTGTGGGGTTTTTTTCTTTTAAGATATAAAATAGACTGTTTGGATATTTATGTTTATATACATATATGTGTAAATATGTGTAGTAAACTGGGCAAATTGAGCAATATCAAATCACTTGAAAAAATTGAAATTATGTAGAAAATGGACAGTAGAGCTGAGCACAGTAAAGCCAATGCAGTAGATTCCTTACCTGTCTTTACTTCAGAGATGTTAGAAAACAGAATAAATTTACAAGATTGTTTCTAGAAAATATATAGAAAAATAAACTAAATAATTCGATCTAAACAGTCTTAAAACAAAAAACACTTGATTTTTATTTTCTTTAGTGCAGCTTTCTTCTGAAAATCAGTTACAATATTTTATGTGTAGAATCATTAAGAAATTTTCCTTTATATTTGCAGAAATCAGACTCATAAGGTTCAGTAATGTCAATGAGTTCTTTACTTACCGTGCAAAAACACACAAATTGATTAATATTTTCTTTTGAGGTACATGCTTTAATGTTACTTAACTGGGAATTAAAAATCCAAAAGTTGCTTTTAGTTACCATGTAAGCAGGTTTTACTTAATTCTTATTATTACATTTCTGGTATTTGGAATATACGATTTTGCTTTACCTTCACTGTAACAGAACTGTTCTCATTCTGCAGACAGACATACATACTTTCAGATTAAACTACTTTTCAATGCCCAGCAGATTCCCCAGTTTACCAACTCTGTTATTCCTAATAGAAACTTGATTTGGGGGTTCATGACCCATTTATGTGAAATCAGAACTTATCAATAGCTCATACATTGAATTTTGTACAGTCAGAAATGAGATGTTAACAAATAATCGGTACTTATTTATAGAATTTATTCAACAAGCAATCTGGATTTATGAGCCCTGTCACAGAAACTTTCCATGACCTGCTTGTTTATGTTATCTAAGAGATAAGGAGATTTCAGCTGTTGCTTAGGATATATAGCACAATTCCTGCTCATTGTGCATGGCAAAATTGCTTTCCCTGACAACTCTCTACAAAAATAGCTGAGCAATCAGCAAACTGCTCATCGATAATTCACTGTTAATAAATGAAGCAAAATTCAGAATGAGAGTTTTAAACTCAAGCTCAGTGCTTGGAATTATATCTGATGATTTTTATTCATTAAAGTGAAGGAAGCAACTGCTGTATTTTTTGCAATACATGTTAAGAAGTCTACTTTATCTGCTACCTAGTTAATTTGTTTATTCTTCCAGCTCTTTTTGCCATCCCACTCCAGCACAGAGTTCAGGCTCAATAGTTATTTAACAAAAAAAAAATTTTTTCACGGAATTCTTGATTTACTATGCAATGTCTGGTAAGAGCAGACATCCAGTAGAAAATATTAAAATAAAGGAAGTCAGCACCTACCCCTTCATAGATATTCACTACAAATTTCTATTGTTAATATTTTGATACAATGTTTATGTTGGAGAACAGGCAGGTCAGTACTGACAAAAATGAGATACAAGTAGATTTTTGTATAGATTCACTGTGCTGGACAAAGAGAATCGATTTTTCTCTGTGAAATTCATTTTAACATGCCATCCCATCTGACTCCCAACCCCTTGAGGACTCTGCCCCTCAAAAGCATTCACAAGTAATATTTCTCCTGAATATTCTGCAGACAACGTTCTGCTTGGCTGATCTAACCTGGGAGGTTAGATGTGAGGGAGATAGGGGAAGTCAGTGTCTTCTAAATATCTTAGATATGCTCCCAATGCACAAAAAAAGCTCATGTTTATGCTGTTCAGCTAATATAATTAAATTTTCCCACTATAAAACTGTAGTAGTTCTGTAGCTTGGAATTATTTTACTGCCATTCATGCAGCCAACATTTCATCCAATTACATTTATTTTTACACAGGTACAAATAAAGAAGCTCAGTAATTTACAGGAGATGGTGGGCAGAAAAGCATCTATTGTAAATCACACCAAAAGATGATTCATAATCCTGAATTATTCTGTAAACTTCAATCCCACTTTTTCTTTTTTTCACTGTAAAAAATGTGGTTAAAGAAACACAGAAGAGAAAATCAGATTCATAAATTTATCCCTCAGTCTCATTTAAGGGTCTCAGATAAATTGAGGCCAAGACATGAATCATCTTTTATAGAATCAAACTCAATTGAGACTTTACAAACCCGTCTTCGGTTTGGACATCTTTGCTTGAAAATCCTTCTGATGGATTGATGTGAGTAAATATTTTTTAAATTAGTAAAAGGTCAGACAACAAAGTTCCTGAAACATTTTGCCAGCCATAAATTGATGGCTTTTCTCTGTTTTCCAGAAATTCACAATAGCACACTGCCTCAATTCAATTAGGTTGGTTAAAAGGCATTTTTCTTGCTGTAAATGCTTCTCAATTGTGGAAATATCTGTAACTAAAACAAGATTACACATGATTGGTATTTATGAGGCAGTCTTACTGTATTGGAAACTGAATTTCAAGACCCAGAATTTTTTTTAAAGGTCTTTCTGTAGAAAAGATTTGCTGACTGAAATAAGTCTCAATGGACAACTGTTTAGTGGCCTAAAGTCTAGTAGACAGAGAATAGATGTGTGCATCTTGAAAACCAGCATGACTACCAATAACAAGAGAAAAGACTTTATAGAGAAAGTGAAAACAAAAGCCAGCATAAACAATAATGCATCACAGCATCAACCCAAGTGAAGTCTTTTGGAAAGCATAACAGTGGGTCAGCACCAGCCAGTCAGAACTGCCTTACGTTCACCTTCCTCCAGGATGATTTCTTGAGACTTTGTTGGTTTTCTCTTCTGCTCCTCCTTATGATCTGAACTTTTATCACCGTTATGAGAGACAAAGACTAGTAATATAAAACCATGCTATAAAGACTATCAATTAGATTATCAGTAATGGAGAACTGAGAACATATTGTAAACCTCCTAGGTATATATAAACAAAATCTATCATTTATTGTCCAAGAAAAATAAGGGTAGGAATAGAGTAACATTCAAAATTATAGTGAAGTGTGCTGGATAATATAGTCCAATTTTTGATGTTTGGAGAGTGGAAAAGACTCAGATGTCAGACACGGTCAAATTGACAAGAAATTTTCAAAGACTGAGAAGGCAGAAGTGGTGTACTAACAATGGTGGTAAACTTTTAAGGGAAAGATACTGCCTGCCTAACAGATAATGACTGAAACCTAAGTTCTTGGAAGTAGAAATGCAAGCATGAAAAAATTTATCATATTCAAGCTACTTTTTCACACAAATGTGTTTTCTTTTGTTTTTAAAGTAGAGGTACAGGAAGATTAGGAAAAATATATCCTTTATTGACTGTACTTTTATGAACACAGAAGATATGTAGACCTGTGTATTGGAAAACTTCCACCTTCAGAGAGTTTCCACAAAAATGTGCTAAACTATCAAATCTGAATGAACTGAAAGACTTGAAATGAGACATCTAAACTGTAGATCTGTATATAGGCAAGCTAGTATAGAAGTGTTCCTGGACTTTTCCCAGACATGGAGCATTTACACAAAATTAGGAGCTGAATGAAATTATTTGTCTTCCCTGACTGTTCACTGCATATATCAGCTCATCTGCGTGACAAATATTGGTAGTGGATGTCTTTGTCTCATCACAGTATACACAGGGCATGAAAACATTGAATTCCAGAACACTCCCATTTGCAGCTCTCATGACCTCATTTCCAAGAAGGTAAAAACCCATAGTAGTTCAATATTAAACAAGCCTAAAGCACAAGGTACATTTAGCATATTTAAAATTCTGGTTATCAAAATATCCAAGAAAAAAAAGCATGAAATTAAACAAATAGAGAAGTGACATAGCAAATTTGAGTGACTGAAGACACTTGACTGAAGACAGGTCCAGAGGTGGACCACAAAAATGACCAGAGAGATGGAACACCTTCCCTATGAGGAAAAGCTGAGAGACTTGGATTTGTTCAGCCTGGAGAAATGAAGGCTCTGAGGAGACCTTATTGCAGCCTTTCAGCACATTAATGGAGGTTGGAAGAAAGGTAAGGGCTTTAAACTAAAAAAGGGTAGTTTTAGAATAGATTTGAAGAAGAAATTTTTTATGATGAGGATGGTGGAATACGGAAACAGGTTGCCCAAAGAATCACTCAGTGCCCTATCCCTGGAAACATACAAGGTCAGGTTGGACAGGGCTTTGAGCAACCTGATTTAGTTGAAGATGTTGGTGGGTGTGGTGGTTTAGCCCGAGCTGGAGGTCAGACGTCCACCAGTCACTCTGTCACTCCCCTTTTGAGCTGGACAGGGGAGAAAATGTATTTTGAGAAGCTTAGGAGTCAAGGTAAGGACAGGGAGAGATCATCCTGTAATCAACGACATAGGCAAAACAGAACCAAGATGGAGTGATCTAATTTACTACACGACACTACACGCACAGTGAAAACAGAGTTGGATCATGAGAAGCGCAACCAGATCTCAAAGCACCTTCCCCCACCCCTCCTTTCTTAACAGACTTTTGTCAGGATTTTGTTCCCTTCTTCCCCTGCATTGTGGCACGGGGGGTGGGGGGGGGGGGGGGGGGAGGGGAGGGCCAGGGACTGAGAAAACAGGGCTTCAGCCAGTTCCTTGCAATTTGGTTTCCTTCTTTGCCAGGGGTGGGGGTATTCATTCCACACCCTCTCCCTGCTGTACAGTGGGGTCCCACCCACAGTACCCCATGAACTTCTCCATCATGAGTCCTTTCCCACAGGGCTTTATCTCTTCATCTGCTGCTCTGACATGGATCACTGCTATGGCAGGCAGTAATAAATCTCAATGTCTCTCAGTCCCAGTCCTCCATGGGGTCACAAGCCTCCCCAGCATACCTGTTCTGGCACAAATATCTCTCTTGCTCATTCGGTCTCTGTCTGTTTTGATGGGCTGCAAGTGCTGGCAGGGGCTTGCTACAACGCGGGTCACAGCATCTCCTCTATGTCTCCATCTGCTCCATCCAGCGTGGAGCCTCTCCATGGGCTACAGGTGGGGTTTCAGCCTTTTCCATGGGCTTCAGGGGGAGGGACACCTGCTGCACCATGGGTTTTCTCCACGGGCTGCAGGGGCATCTTTCTCTTCGGCACCTGGGGTGCCTCCTCTCCCCAGCCTTGATGTCTGCACAGCTCATTACATCTTCTCACTCGCTTCTTGGATGGCAAAATGCAGCTGCTTTTTCTCATATATGTGATTCACAGAGGCGCTGTGACCATGGCCAATTGGTTCGGCCTTGGAGAGCAGCAACTTTGGCCTTGAAATGGCCAATGTTTACTTTTCAGGCCTGCAGAGAACTCTAGCTGCTCCTTACAGCAGCCATTTTCTGCAGCCCCCCGTTGTCTCCCAGCACCCAGCTACACAAAACCGAGATAGTGGGTTGGACTACATGACATTTAAATGTCCTTTCCAACTGTAACTCTTCTATGTTTCTATTGATTCTGTTATTCAAAGACAGAAATAATTTTAAATTATGGGAAATATTATAGATATTTCAGTATTTACACACAGAAAGAGAAGTATAGCCTTTTCTGAAATGAGACCTTACTTATAATTTTATTTTTAAAGGAGAATTTTTTAAATTATATTTGTGCTACTTGTCATTCTCACTGTTAAGAAAGGCAGATGCATGCATACAAGATACTTACTTCACTTATATCTTTATTATTGGGCTACCCTTCTATTTGGGTAAAATAAATATATGGCAGCAAGACAAGATATCTAAGTAATGTTAATGCAGAATGAGGAAATATTGGGCATATGGGCAAGGTCTCATTCACTCATCAGGAAAATAAAGGCAAAGTTTTTACATCAGTCATCATGTCTTCTGTTTATTTTGTATGATTTGATATTAGTGAAGAATAGGTCCACTCACTATTTGTGGGATACTTAGCAGGTGCTTAAAAATTGACAGCTGAAATATATTCTCCTCAATTTCCATTAGAAATGAAATGTCACCAATTTTTGTTTGCCTGGACCGGCTGTGCAGCAAATGATTCATATTTGCATCAAACAGATCACTGATACAAATTGCCACATATCGCTGGATACAGATTTTCAGCGCTTTGCATACATACTCTGCATCTGAAAAGAAACAGAAATGTGGGTTGGCTAAGGCACTGCACAGTGTAAATCATTTATTTTCATGTACAGGAGACTCTAATCCCAGAAATGATTGCCCACAAGTAGATTTGAGCTTAAAAATAAAGGAAAAAAACTGAGCTATAGCTGCCATCCAACTCTTTACAAAGCCCTTCAGGTTACATGCAATGATTCACAAAGTATACCAGGATGAAATATCACTTGAGCTCAGGAATACCACCTTTTAGTGTTACACACACATATATCTCTTTTGGGGGTAAAAAAAAAAACCCTCAAACAAAACCAGTCCAGTTTGATATGCATTAAGGTGTATTAATGTGTTCTTTTATGACCATAACTCAGTCTTTAAGCTACTTTAACTTGCAGTCCTGCATACTAATACATGACCTCTGAATAAATCAATTTTAAGGAACATCATCATCTTATGTCTTCACACAACGAAGATACAAGCAGCTGGAGAATCTAAATACATACTGTGAGCAAGAGGAAAAGTATGCAAAAATGAGAATGTACACCAATTCTATCTGTTGATTCTTGTATTGTCCCGCATTACTATTCTAAAAGCTACATGAGAACATAGTAACTTCTGCGTTTTTCTTGCAAAGCAGCCATTCCCTACTTTCCTTAACAACCTTCCACATCTCAGTGGAACAGAGCTCCTGCTTCCCTCTGCAAATACACTACTGGACTGAAAGACTGAGACAGAGAACTATCCTTCCAACCACGTCAGACAACACCTTAACTATTATCTGTGTTTCCACTAGTAATGGATATGCTAAAGTTGTTGGCCTGAAGAAAAGCCAGTTTATTCTCCTTCTCTTAAAAGACTCAGGAAGATGGAGAAGAAAAATATTAATAATACCTGTTTCTATTCTATATAATGTGCCATGACAATGGACTCACAGATTGAATTAGTTGACAGATGTCGACATGACTGCAGTTAGAGTTTGAGTTCATACCAAGCTGACCAGCTGCAACCAGTGTACAGCAGCACAGCATGTGGTATAAGCATAACAGGACTGATAAGTATTAGAAGAAAGAGAGTTGGGATGGTTGTTTTTAAAAATCCAAGAACAGACGCATGGGCAGGAAGTTTAAACCAGAGTGGAAGCAGTAGGATAAAACCCACCCTGACCAGATACACCAGAGTATCCTCAACGTCTCCAAGAAATGCTTAGTTTCAGATTTTAACTATCAAAATATTTGGAGATCCATTTTAATAAATGACTTTTAATATTTAATCAATTTCACAATCACTCACCACCCATGAATACACCCAGATTTCCCACGTCAACATCTTCCTTAAATTTGAAATAGTTCCAAAAAGCAGAATGGATGGAGTTGCTTTTATCCTCTTTGCAAAAAGGCTAGATAGGTATGGATGTCATTTTCACACTGTTTTCCTATTGTTAAGCATGATAAAAACCAATAATAAAGTCCAAAGTCAATGCATACAAAGGAATTTGTGCAGGTTAAAAAAAAATCACATGACTTCTGTTAATCTCTGTGTCTGCCTTAAGGCGTATTTCATGTTAAGCTCCATGCTCTAATATTCCCTCATATCTTATTTTAAATCCTGCAGAGCATGTACATCATGCACTTTTATCTTCTACTTTCCTCATTCATTTGAACATATGCTTCTTTACATTTTGGCAGTTCTTCAAATGGGATCATTTGAAAAAGACTTGCAGTTAATGACTTTAACCAAAATACACTGCCTTTTCAAAACTTGGAATACTTTTCCTGACATTGAAAACCACTTTTGTTAGCCAGACCATTCATTCATACAGATAATTATTTTTAATTAAAAAAAAAAATCCCTCCAAAACTGCTACACACATGTCTGGAAGATAAAAGGATAGAGTTATTCTTAACAGAAATACTTCTGTATATATAAAACCCAGCATTTTAGAGCAGCTTTAACTTTAACATTAATCCTTTCAAAATATTACCATCAACACCCAGAAAAAGGAACAGTGCTGACAGTATCTTAACAAATTTTGAGAAACTTTTAGCCAATGACATACTTCATAAGATAAGCATCACAAAAGTCTAAGCATATAACTGCAAAAAATAACAAGTTCCAAGCAAAAAAACCTTGGATCTAGCTGCGGTGGGTTAGCCCTGGCTGGAGGCCAGACACCCACCAAAGTCGTTCTATCACTCCCTTTTGTAGTTGGACAGGGAAGAAAATATATATTGAGAGGCTTAGGAATCAGTGTAAGGACAGGGAGACATCATCCTATCATCAACAACATGGGCAAAACAGACTCAACACAGAGTGAAGGAAATAAAATTATCTAATTTATTACATTACACTACAGAAACAGTGAAACCACAGTCGGATAATGAGAAGCGTGACCAGATCTTAAAACAACGCGACCAGATCTTAAAGCACCTTCCCCCACCCGTCCCTTCTCAGCAGACTTTAGTCAGGATTTTGCTCCCTTCTTCCCTCCCTTTGTGGCACAGGGGGGCAGGGATTGGGGAAAATGGGGTTCTCAGTAGCACCTTCCCCCCACCGCTCCATTCTAAGCAGACTTTCCTTTAGTCATGACTTAACTCCCTTCTTCCTCCCGATCGTGGCACTGGGAGGGGGGGGGGAGGGGAGGGAAGCAGGGACTGGGAAAATGGGGTTCTAGGTCACTTCTTCATGAGCTGTTTTCCTTCTCCAGATCTTAAAACACCTGTACCTCCTCCCGCTCCCTTCTTAGCAGGCTTCACTCTAGTCATGATTTCACTCCCTTCTTCTTCTGCATTGTGGCACAGGGGGGGCAGGGACTGGGGAAATAGGGCTTCAGTCAGTTCCCTGCAAGTTGGTTTCCTTCTTTGCCAGGGGTGGGGGTATTCATTCCACACCCTCTCCCTGCTGCACCGTGGGTCCCACCCATGGGAGAGAGTCCCCCATGAACTTCTCTAATGTGAGTCTTCTCCCACAGGGCTTTATCTCTTCATCTGCTGCTCCAACATGGATCACTGCTATGGCAGGCAGTAATAAATCACAATGTCTCTCAGTCCCAGTCCTCCATGGGGTCACAAGCCTCCCCTCTAGTTTCTCTCTTGCTCATCTCTATGTCTCTGTCTGTTTCCATGGGCTGCAAGTGCTGGCAGGGGCTTGCTACAACGCGGGTCACAGCATCTCCTCTATGTCTCCATCTGCTCCATCCAGCGTGGAGCCTCTCCATGGGCTACAGGTGGGGTCTCGGCCTTTTCCATGGGCTAAAGGAGGACACCTGCTGCACCATGGGTTTCTCCACGGGCTGCAGGGGCATCTTTCTCTTCGGCACCTGGGGAGCCTCCTCTGCCCCACTCCCTGGCCTTGGTGTCTGCACAGCTCATTACATCTTCTCACTCACTTCTCGGGTGGCAAAATGCAGCTGCTTTTTCTCATATATGTGATTCACAGAGGCGCTGTGACCATGGCCGATTGGTTCAGTCTTGGAGAGCAACAACTTTGGCCTTGAAATGGCCAATGTTTACTCTTCAGGCCTGCAGAGAGGTCTAGCTGCTCCTTACAGCAGCCATTTTCTGCAGCCCCCCGTTCTCTCCCAGTACCCACCTGCGCAAACTGAGACACTAGCTCTTATAGAATTTTTGTGAAAAATTCTTCTGTTATTTCTCCTGTTGATTCATGATAACACACAATTACAGTGATGTTAAGGCATAATTTTAGTTCCCTATATTTCAGTGAAACATTGTTTTATCTTTCATCCAGTGTCTTGCAGCGTTCACATCAAATGGGCAGGAGAACTGCATGCAATCACGGCTTTACAGAATCACAGAATGGTAGGAGTTGGAAGGGAGCACTGGAGTTCATCTAGTCCAAACGCCCTGCTAAAGCCTATAGCTGGCTGCAACAGAATTGTGCCCAGGTGTGTTTTGGATATATCCATGGAAAGAGATTCCACAGAATCTCTGGGCAGCCTGTTCCAGTGCTCTGTCACCCTCAAAGAATTGTTCCTCATATTGAGATCGAACTTCTGTGTTCCAGTTTGTGCTTGTTGCTCCTTGTCCTTTACATGGGCATCACTACAAAGAGTCTGGCCCCACCTTCTTGACACCTGCCCTATAGATATTCATAAGCATTCATAAGATTCCCTCTCAATCTTCTCCAAGTTAAAAAAATTCAGACTGAAATAAGATCCTGACTTCACTCAGACTGAAATAACACAGGCATGTAAGTTTCACTTCCATTCTTACTGGTGATGGTTGGGAATCGAGAGCACTGGCATAGCCTTTCAGCATGAAAACTGGAAGCAGAACACTTGCTGCAAGGAGCAGCAAAGCAGTTAGGAAAAAAAAAAAGAAATTAATACAGACATATTAGCCAATACCTCTGCTTTAACCAATTTAGTGAAAAAGCTGTTCAACAGATTTTCATTAGGAAGACCTTTGGACAATCTGTTTAAAATATAAAGCAGTTAATATTTGAAGTCTGCTCATTGGGGCCGGGGGGTGCACTAATAGGAGTAGTGAGGAATCAAGCAAAGATTGTGCCTCTTATGAGATAATGTTTGGCCACTGTCACTGCTAAGACCTTTTCTTCTATCAAATACAATGGACTGGTGGCAAAAATGTAGCACAAATCTCCTCCTCCTCCTTTTCAGTTCATGCCTGTTTGCATGTCCAGCCATTCCTCAGTACTTTTGTCCTTGAAGAGTAAACCCCATTGCCATTTATAAGAGAACTACAAAGCTGTGACTTTTCACCCTTCCACTGCCGCTTCTCAAATGGTCTGCCAGTTACCTGGCATAGAATCCTTCAAAGTTCAAGTTAAAATAAAAATAAATTACAGGCTTTATGGTCTGAATGAAAATGAGAACAAGAGACAGAAACATTGCTCAACAGCACAATCATCACATTTACAAATCTGTGCGATAGTTTTGCCAGTAGATGTTGATCATTCTAAGTACAGGTTTGCTTGGAGACTTTTGCCCTTCACTCTGGATGACCTACTGCAGTATAGGATAGGATAAACCTGAGCAGAGTCCATTTGTCCTCATTTTCCAACATGCTTCTACCAGAAAATGTAAAAATAATATATGCCTTATAGAGTTTTAAACACATTTCTTAAAACTGAAGCTGCTTCATATGCCACATTTCACAGAGTCACCATTATCTCAAGTCCTGGAGAAACACCATAAAGGCTAGGCCTGTGGCTGAGTACTGTAAACAGCAAGTTCTTGTAGTAAAGCTTTCCTACAAGCCTTCCATTCATTCTTGTTCCTATTACACAGCACCTGCTTTGAATCATCGCCTCACAGAAAGTAATCTTTTCCTCATATTTGCCTTCCTCATTTTGCCTCAGCAAAATAAATTCAGAACTATGGGAAAGAAGGCATATATTTCCTTCTTATTTCCCAATAAACTGGGACACATGGGTTGCTGAGTCAGGTAGAGAGTGCATTTGAAGTCTCCCACCCTGAGGAAGTGTCTCTGATAAGGGGCCATTTATACTCTTAAGTGCCTGGAAATGTAATCACTGCACTCCTAAATACTCTGCAATGAGTTTTAAGAGAGAGATATATATTCGAACTGCTTCACACAAACAAGTTCTTTGAACCTATGTCTCTTATGTCCAGAACTAGAGCGAGCTACTGTACAGAAGAGAGCTCTGCCCATCATTTTTGTGAAGGTAATCCTTCCTTACCATGGCAGTCATATCCTCTCTCTTTCAACATCATTCCTGTTTAAATCCAGCCATCTGTCTGTGTGCTTCCCTTCATCCCTTTACATTATCTACTAACACAAATAATCACATTACAGCAACAAAATATTTTGTACAACAGAAGAGGCTTAGGTTATTGATGTTTTAGTTTAAATGTATGTATTCTTCAAGAAAATCAATTGATATTTTCCAGAATATTTTTTTGAAAAAAAGTTTTCCTTCATGAGAAAACTTTTTATTTCTCTATATTAACTCTCAAACTACAATAGTTATGGGATAAAATTAAAACAGACAGATTATTTTAATATAATAGTTTTTTTCCTGAAACATTCAAACCCACTATTCTTCAAGTCAAGCTAAATCCCCAGTTTGCATCAACAAAAGTAAATAGATTGACAGCTATGAGTTTGAAAAGACCCACAAATGTGAAAGGCAAAGCTAACTTAAGATAAAACATAAACAAAAAGCACAGGTAGTAGGAAGATCACAGTAACAGAACAGCATTCCTTGGCACAATTGAGCTATGGTACTTAAACCTTGCCACCAATGTAGCTAACCAGGTGTCCTGGTTTTGGCTGGGACAGAGTTAAGTCTCTTCACAGCAGCAAGCATGGGGATGTGTTTTGGATTGGTGCTGAAAACAGGGTTGATAACACAGGGATGCATTTGTCACTGCTGAGCAGGTCTTACACAGAGCTAAGGCCTGTTCTGCTTCTCACCCCACCAGCGAGGAGGCTGGGGGTGCACAAGAAGTTGGGGGAGGACACAGACAGGACAGCTGACCCCAACTGACCACTGGAATAATCCCCACAGCTGACACAGCTGACCCCAACTGACCACTGGAACAACCCATACAATATGACATCATGCTAAGCTTATAGGAAAAGGAAAAAATGAGACAGCAGTGGCATTCAGAGCGATGGTATTTGTCTTCCCAAGTCACCATTACGCATGATGGAGCCCTGCTTTTCTGGAGGTGGATGAGCCCCTGCCTGCCCATAGACAGGTGAATTAATTCCTTGGCTTGCTTTGCTTTTGCTGTATACAGCAAAAGGAAAAATGCTACCCTGACACTGATAACACAACACCACAAAAGCAGTTAAAAGTAGGATAAAAATAAATACAAGAATATTTCAGATGAAACTGCAAACTTAAAATTGAATCAAGCTAGATAGACATGGTTCAAATTAATATTAATGCATCATTAAAATGTGGCTTGCTGAAACCTGTCGGAACATATTGATACTTATGAAATTTCAATGGAAACCAAGACGGAAATTCTCTCTGAAATTTCTCAGAAAGCACCCATCGCTTCTGACATAAACTTACCTGGTCACATCCAGAAATCCATTTATAACATAAATCCCAGAATGCTTTGAGTTGGAAGGAACCTCAAAGCTCATCTAGTTCCAACCCCCTGACATGGACAGGGACACCCTCCACTAGAACAGGCTGCCCAAAGCCCCATCCAGCCTGGCCTTGAACACTTATCTGAGCTCTGTTTTACTCAGTGTAGCTGGTGATATCTATGTATGGCTACTATCTTCACTGTGTGCTATATGAAAAGACTTCTTTCTTTGAAAAGTGTTACTTTAATGCATTCTGTAAAAAGAAAATACTGAGAGTCAGAGCAAAATTACTCAAATCTCCCCAAGCCTGAGTTAGGGAAGTTATAGAATCATTTGTCTCCTCAAAAGCATCCAAGCCTCTCAGCCAAGTTCTTTGTCAGTGATTTTATGTCACTTTTACTACTACTGTGAAGCAGCAGGACCTCAGAGTACAGCATTCTTACCCCACTGAGGAACAGCTGAAGAATGAAGCATTTGCTTAAGAGAGCAAGTGAAACTATCTGACTTACATGTATTATTATTATTCAAACCACAAACACGAGAAGCCAGTGAGGAAAATATTTTACTACTTGAAGGTCAACAAGGCCAAAGGACTTCAGAGGACAAATAATTTCACAGGAGAATCAATTGTTGAGGTAGATATAGCATAACAAAACCACTTCTATACTCTTTTGTTTAACCTTTCCAAGTGCTTTAGAAATCTGTCCAATTCCTCCCATCTGAAACAGATTTTATGTGCAGATTTTAGAAGAGACTTGCCAAATTTTTCAGTAATTCCAGACACTGAGGTCTTTAAAGTGATTAGCAATAGTTAATACAGATTTCAGTTATTTTATTTCATTCTGCAGACAGAATTTTATTGACTTCACTCAGATAAATTAAGTACTACCTACTAGTAAAGATTCCTCTTTTTTTGGTTATGAGCATTGAATTAACAGTGCAGAAAGTACTGCAAATGGTTCATCTGGTTGCCCTTTTTCAGAAAATACCTCTCAGGATTCTCTTCCTAACAAAGAGTATCACTGACTTTAGAAAATAACCTATAGTCTGTTGCAGCTTTTCCCCAGTGCATGCAGAAATATTTTCTGGATATGGCTATAGAACACACAGAACATACCAGCAGCCTCTTAAGTATTAGAGTAATTCCTCCTTCCCACCTTTTCTTAAACCTCCATTTTATCAGTGGATTGATTCACTTAGAACTAAAATTACACCTGATGACCTGAACTGTTACTCTTATCTTTCTCAAATAATTTACAAATCGTTTACATTTTCTCAGCATTAGCCATCCATGGCTATATTCACAAGTAAAATTATTGTTCTTTAACAGTTCTAGACTTTAAAAATATAGCTGCAATGTGCCTAGTCCTTTGGAATATATTATGGGTAGTAAGTAGCCATCAGGGAAGACCTTATACCTTATGTGCTGAGTTATTTGCGTAAATGAAGACCAAGATGTTCTTGCCTGCCAGTATTACTTTCATAATCAGTAAAAGCACTCATGAGAATACACTGGATGTCTCTTCAGAGTATCCGGCAAAAGCAACAAGAACCCCTGTACAGAACACAGGGATAATCATGAAGGAATTTGTTTCCATGCAAAAGCTTAGGTGTTTCTTTAAGATACTAAACCCTTGAGAGAGAAGGGAAAATGAACATTTAAACAACAGCAAATTAAAAAGGATCTCCTATAAAGCTAAAGACAGAAGTATATTGTTTCCTTAGGTTGTAAGAAATAGCCATATAGAGAAAATATTTTCAAACAATATTAAAAATAAGCTTTAATAGTAATCTTAGTCCAGCTATATTCAAAAAGAAACTTACAAGACAACATAATATTATATAAGCAATACCATGGAAGTAGACTTATGCAAAATGAATAACATTAAATTAAAACCACATGGAAAGAGACAATATATTTATGTTGCATCCCATATTCAAATATCTTTGATGACTTAAGGAACAAATAGAAGGGAATTAAAAGAGAATATTGCAAAAAATAAATAAAGACATCCTAAAACACAAAAGTAATCACTTATCCAAAGTCAGTTTAGAAGCATTTTCCACCATCAACAAGACCACAGAAATCATTAAAAAAATGAAATATCTACAGTAGCTACATGAAAACAAATATGTGAATCTTAAAGAGCACAGAAGAGAGTTTTGGCAGAAATAAATTGTTGGCTGATATCAACAGAGCTACAGCAGTTTTTCTCAGCAGAATATCTGCTCTTGCATTCTCACACCTCTAACAACTGTACATATTTTTGTTTTCCACAGACTCATATTTTTATTTTAGGGCTTTTTCTAACATTTCATCTTCTTCTAACATTTCAGTTATCAACAACATCATTAACACTCAAGCTGAGCAGAGCTTTTCTTGAGTATTTTCACATCCTCAGAACAGAAATAAATTGCATCGTACTTTTACTTGACGATGACAGGCTGTTTACTTGATTGGAAGTCGGATAGACTCCTGGTTCAAACTGCTATTGAGATTCTTTCCACTAACTGTTGCATTATCAGGCTAAATAATTTTTTATAATTTATACTCACATTTTTTCTGAAGAGAATGCACATAGAAGCCATGAATGGCCTCTCCATGGCAGTGTTCAAGGCCAGGCTGGATGGGACTTTGGGCAACCTGGTCTAGTGGAGGATGTCCTTGTCCACGGCAGGGGGTTGGAACTGGATGATCTTTAAGGTTCCTTCCAACCCAAACGGTTCTGATTCTATGAGAAAAGTCTCAAACCTGTTTCATAGCACAGCTATGACTGATTCCCTATGGGACAGGTGCCCGCTTGCTCTACTTCTAGACAGGTATTCTTAAATATGTCAGGAGAATCTCTATGATAATAAAACTCTCAAATAACGATTGTGATTTTAACCGGGACCAAGAAGATAAAACAGATAGTCTCATTACCTTTTATGGTAATATTGAAGAAAACATTGCATTTCTTATTTGAAAATATTCCTACAGGCAGAATTTTCTTCTAGAAGAATAGTATTAATATAGAACAATTATGTAAGTCACATACACTACTAGTAAAAACAGAGATCAGGCCATTTTTCATTCCTGTATCATTTATCTGCATCATAAACCTTTCTTCACTTTAAATATAGATGAAGTACGTCTTTTTCTGTCTTTTTGAACTAAATGCATAGTAGTGAAAAATAAACGTTCATGGGAAGAAAAATCATCTAATGGAAATAAAAAGGAAGAGAGGAAACACACTTAAAGCTAATTATATCAGGATAAAATCTGTCTTCTTATAAACATCCAATAGACTCCCTGCACAAATACATTCTGGTAATGGTCTATCAAATGCTGTTGTGCATGAAGAATTCCTACTGCATATAATGATTACTACATTAAAACCACTGGGAAAAAAAAAAAAAGAAAAAAAAAGAAAAAACCAAACAGCACACCACCCCAGAATCAAAATGTGATACTTAAATACAGAAAAAAAGAATATAAACTATAATATGAGTATTGGGTCAACATTTCCAACAGCTCTTTAGCAAGTGCCAAAGAACTGAAGCGGACTGAGCAAATAAAATTCTAAAGACAAACACCATTTACTTGAGTTGAACTCCATCTGCAGAAAGAATACTGTTAGGCTGTTTCTGACTGTGAGCAGACACGTAGTTCTATCAAGCCCACCTCAAAAAGACTACTTAATAGGTTTCAGATGCTTCTCTGTTGAACCATATCTCTTTGCTGTGGCGAATACCTGGACATATAATCTATCAAAAAAACAACCCAATTGCTTTTAGAAATGGCAGGGAAAAAAATACTATTTCCTTCATTAGTGGATATGTATGTTATTGTCACCATATGGGATCTTAAAGCACAGTTATATAGAGAGAAACCATTTGGCTTGTTCAGTATTTTTACCAATGTATTGGTTTTGTGTGTCAAGCTTTTGATAGCAGGGAGGCTTTGGGGGTGGCTTCTGCAGAAAGCTGCAATAAGCTTCCTCCATGTCCAGTAGAACCAATTCCAGGCAGCTCTATCTGTCCAAGGCTGAGCACCTCTGGGATAACATAATCAAGAAGGGGAAAACATTGTGGGAACTGCAGCCAAAGAGAGGATATGTAAGAGCAACAGCCCTGCAGACCCCAAGGTCAGTGAAGAAGGAGGCACAGGCCAGTGCAACACACATCCACCATCCTTGGAGCTAGCTCTCCTGTTGCCATCTCTGGCATTTTCCAGGGCTGACTCTACTGCACTGGAATTCCTCCATCACTAGTTTCATTAAATGGTAACAATATCTTACATTTTTCACCTGGAAACATCAGTTGTCTTGACAACATGTTAAGTTTATCTTCCAAATTCCCTTAAAATAAACAGTCTTCTGTATACACTTCCAGGGCTTGCTGAATATTTAGTTTCCTTTGGAAGACTCCCAGCACACAAGTAATGCTGAATTTTTGAAAGGCAGTGAAGTCTGTGTTTTCTGGAGGAAACAATAAAAAAATAGCATCTTTACTAAACATTACAGAATTCAGGAAACAAGGTGTACATATCCATGCAGAAAATTCTCTTTTAAAAATTTATTTTTATTAATTATTTTATTTTCATTTGGTCACTTCACACTTTCTGCTTGCAGAACTTTGATTAAATTTCAAATGTAACTAACATTAGGTGGCCATGAGATCCCCGCAGCTGCTTTGAACAGCATTAGTGAACCCCCAGCATCACAATACAGACCCTAATTTCAGTCATGCTCACTTGTCTGGTCATTCTGAGCAAAACGCATTTCTTTTGTTCATTTGGGAAAGGGGGTTTATAAAAACATGGTTAAAAATTGTTATAGCTGTCTTGCAAAAGATCAGCTGGTAAGGGTAAAAGTATCAAGGAGAATAGTCTCTGAAGAAGCAAAACAAAGCACTCAGAGAGCAGAGTAAGAATATTTAAAAGACAGACAGATACGTAGAAAATTTCATTTGTCTTAACTTGACCAAAATTGCAACAGTACTAAACAATGCAAATTGTCTTAGCCATAATCTTCCTGTATCTGCTGCAACAAAGTAGCTTGCCTTTCCCCTACATGTGCTGCTATGTTTACATTATCAATTTTGACTCAGTTATTTAATGCTGTGAAATGCAAACATTTCTTTATCATCTCATTTTGCAAAATATTCTGCCTAATTAATCTCTCCTCACCACCACCTTTTATTTCTCTGTTTTCCACCACAAGGTTTCACAGCTAATGCTACAAGAAGATGACGAGGGCAATTATCATTAAAACAGAGCAGAACAAAGCTATGGTAATGAGAAGAACTGCAGTTCATTCACTGAGGTTCTGGCAGTGATGAAAGGAGTAAGCTGAGCCTACCTTTCTTTTATAGATAACAAAGCAATTACAACATGTAAAGTAATACAGAGAAAATAATAATTTACTAGAAAACTGAGAGAACGGTAGGCTCTGAAAAATACAAAGGAAAACAACTTGTATAAAAGATAATTCACTTTATCAAAAATTATTATGAATAGGTGACATGCAAAAAGTACTAGGATGCATAGCAAGTGAAAACACTATTTCAAAAGGAAATCCTGTTAATTGAAAAAAGTCCCAACAAACCCACAACAAACCACGGAAAAAATTATGAGTGCTTTATTGAATCCTGCAAAGGGATAGCATGTTTTGGTATCACACCATTTCTCCACAGAAAGTAGAGGTCTGTCTGAGGATCTAGGAGAAGCATCATGATCCAGGGGCATCTCATATATACTGTGAGGAAAAGACACATAACTTTAGCATGCTTCCTTCTGGGCACTTTGGCCAACTGGTGCAGCCTAGTATATATTAGAGATAGCATTTCAGCTGCTCTATAGCTGGTGGTCAGGACCTGTCAGAATGCTAAATTGAAGCTGCTCCTTTCTGCATGCTCCATGGTATGGAAAACTTTACAGTATATGAGTAGGTAAACTCAAACAGGGCCTATCCTGTACACTAGCCACCTACACAGGTAGCTAGGGAGAGGCTAGCAATTAAAATTGGTAGCACATACACATCACATCACCTTGACTTCTGATTCCAGCAAGCTTGTGCTTCTTCGGAACATAAGGAAATAACTGAAAGCCTTAGGTAGTGTCACATCCCACCAGGCCGGCAAAACAGGGAGATTCAGATGGGATCCCCTTGCTTTCTAAACTCCTCAGAGAGGACTACAGGTGCAACTGGATCAAATCCTTCTTTCAGACCTGCCTGTTCTGTCCCAGCACATGCGTACGTGTAGAGTTAAGCTCTTCTTCCTGCCCCATGGGCTAGGTTAACCCTCTCTTAGCTGATCTGTTTTAACAACCCCACCAGATTGATGAGCTTCTTTAATCATCTGCGTGGTCCTCAGGAGTAACAGCAGTTACCAAGGAGGTCCAAGCAAAGCACAACTTTACTTAAAAGTGAGTAGGATTATAACACTGGCAAACAAAATCACATCACACTACATATTCGGAGCAATGGATTACAATTAATAGAACTTAGCAAAACTGGAAATGCTAGAACTATCATGTGCCAAGAATAAGGTTAGAAGTTGAGAGAGATTGAGAAGGAGAGAAAAAGAGATGGTGGGTGCGTGCCAGATGTCCGGAATCTGCAATTTTTATGCTCTCTGGCCCCACCCTTCTGGAGGCCCAGTGTATCTTATGCAGACTCAGCGATGAGTTACAGTGTTCTGGAAATGAGTCAGTGGGGAATGGGGGTCCCAAGTAGTCATTTGACCCCCACAATGGAGGTGATGGAGCAGTGACCTCATTCAGTGGCCTCACACTGGATTTTAGCAAGAAAGTGCTCTACCTCCACAGGGCCCTGCTTGCCTGTCACTGTTACTTATCAGATAAGGACAGTGCCTTGTTTATCAGGGTGGTTACTGCCGGAGGGACTGTCTTTCCAGGGACTATGTCCAGGTAGTTTATCAAACGAGGACCCCACCAAAGCACAATGTCCAATTTGTCAGAGCTGCTGCTTTGAGATCAAGACTCCACAGGCCCTTCCAGCCTTTGGAGGATGGAGGCCCCAGTACAATGCGCTGCAGTTGTTTGAAGGTTCCAACCCCTTGTGAGGCGAGAGCCAGTCCGCAGAACATTACCCTACCTCTGCAGGTTCTGTTACCTTGCAAGACAGATTGCTTGAGACAAACCACTCAATCCAGTTCCCATGAAATGGTATCTTAGTGCAATACAGGTATAAAGAAGCTACTGCACAAGAAACTGACTCAGATTAATCTGAAAGCCACGAAATGCCAGACTAAAACCTGGGATTTCCTAGGCTTGACTCCTATGTTTTGGCAGCATAGAATGACTTAAATTAAGAACGTGCAAGAGAAACTTGAGGATCAAAAAGGACAAGTAACTGCCTCATACTCATGCAGTGAGGAAACAACAGACTCTCAGGTCCTTCTAGTGCTAGAGTCAGTCTAGTGCTCTGCAACCCCTTCAACTCTATTTGTGACAACTTCTCATAGATTTTGAAAGTCTATTAAAATACTCCGCTGCCTTCTGCTGGGATGAAAAGTCCATTTTTTTACATGGAATTTCCTCTGCGTTCAAGGGAAGGCAGTGGTGCCTTCCACAGAAGACAGATCCCACATATGGGCATCTTCCTTATCTCCCTGACACACAGTTCAGCACAAATAGCTACAGACAGGAAAGCAGCATTAACCCCATGTACCAGGCTAAGGAGCAGAGGCTTTATGCAGTACTCCAGGAGATTAGGAGCAGGACTAAGTGCCAAGTGACCTAGGTTCCCACCCTCTTTCTCAACTTGTTTTATTGCGGAGCATAACCTCTATGAGTTTCAATTCTCCCACTTGAAAAAGTGAGATAATTACACCTCTGTACCTCACAGGGACTCTGTGAGGCTTAAATTAATAATGTTTGCCAAGTGCTATGTAAGTGCAAAAAAATTACTAAGGTCACTCAGCATCAAAAAGGGGACCAGAGTCCAAGGTTTTGTGGCCCTTGGCCCCATATATAATTCACAAGACTTTCCACTAAAGCAGTTGCATTAAATAAATCCAGGACTTCAATTCTTTAGTATGTGAAATGTCCTAAGCAGCAGTTCATTCCAAAACTGATTTCTACAAAACACATAAATTTTTACAATGAAAAATTTTTGAGCTGCCTAACTACTCACTAAAGCATTTTCTGTGAGGTTGAAGAATCATTTTCCTCCAGCAGTTCTCTCACAAACAAATTGGGTTTTTTAAAAAAAATTAAAGAATAAACCTGATAAAGAAAAAGGATAAATCTTATACATATCTAAAAGACCTTGTTCATTTACAAAGCCATCCAAGGAATATATAGCTTCTTTCCTTTCTTTTTTTATTTTTAAGATCTAAAAATCCTGCTTTTCATTGGGTGAAAAGAGAGTACACATTTTTCTGTCTTTGTATACATGGAATAACTTCCTCTTAGGAAAAAAACAACCAACCAGAACTGTTAACAATCCTGAACTTCAAAGTATGCCATTATAAAGAGGATTTAAACACAGTATAAATATACCTTTAATAAAGGCTTGGCCCATTGATTCATAAGACTCTTGAGGAAACATAAAGAAAAAGAATAATTTGTCAGATCAAACTGGCTCAAAAATAATGTGAGGTACTGCAGGTAACTTTAGTAATACAAGACAACATGATGGAACCAGTTGCTATTTCCAGATGCTTTCTCTTCCAGCTACATGTAATGGAGAGTAATTGTTCTTTACCATACAGTTAAAGAACTGGCAAAATACTTTGTAATATTCCTTCCAGTCACACTCAGAACAAAGCTCTCCAAAATACATTCAGTTCTTTCCCTTCCTGGGGCTGCTTAGTGGAGAGAAATATTGAATACAGTTACAAAAAATTTTCATTGAAAACATATAATAATTTAAAACAATATCTCTCTGTAATATGTTCTCCTTCCCACAGGAATCCAATATAATTTGTGAATGTCAGACGCCCAACTGAAAATTTCCCCAGGATAAATTAATTTCATATTTTAGCATTTCTGTTAAAGAAATATGAAGAATGCCTTGAAGTTCACAAATGAGATTACCCTCAGAAGTTCACCCAAACTGACTTTAAAATAAAAGATATCTTTTTTCTTTGCTTTGTTTGTGTAGGCCAGGATGAGGTTCGAGAATTACTTCCCCCTCCCCACCCAATAGTATTCATCATTGCTGTTTTAATTCTTGATGTTATTAATTATTAAAAATGAGAAAAAGCTAAGAGTAATATTTGACAGGACAATGATATTTGCTCAGAAATAAACTCAAGAAAAACGACACACCAATAGTCTTTAAGTATATGCAGATTTCTTTCAGATAGGACATCTTGTGAAAATCTCTGACACCATCTAGTTTTATATTCCCTTCCTTTGCAAACTAAAATATTCCATCTAGAACACAATACTGTTACTAACACCAGTGAACCTCAACATTTATTTATAAAGAAAAATGCACGGAAAGGAGGATTACATTAGCCTGGACCTTGCTATTTCACCAACAGCTTTATAAATACATTGATAGCTGCTGATGGAAAGCAGGAGTTAATCTGATGAGGATGTATGGCTTCAGAGAAGTAAGGTTGGGGGTTTTTTTCACTTCAGAACAGGAAAAATATCTTTGCCAGCCTTGAAGCTGCATTTTCCTTGCTGATGGAAAATAAAGCAGTACTAGTATTTATGAAGCTAGAAAAAAGAGCTCAAATGTAAAGTGAAGCATGTCAGAAACAAACAGACTTTCTGATGAAGACATCAATGATTTTTTTTTGGTTTCCTGGAGTCAAATCATTTAAAGGGGTTTCTTACATACTTCTGTTTATGAACAATAAACATGATACAAACATGTTTGACTTCACATTTCTGTTTACTTTGTAAGCTAGGTTGGAAAAACCCCACACCTTCCTCAGCCTTTACTTTCTAGCTTAACAGTGAATTGACATTTTTCCCACAAGGTAGTTATTTATGCCTTAAGAGGCAGAATGACCTGTTTCTGAAGTGGTGAGACAGGACAAGCATTTAAGATCTATCTGATTAACTAGATGCTTTACAGGGAATACATTTCATCAGCTGAAGCGATGTAATGAAATTCAAAACTCCTTATCATACTTTTCTTCTTCCTGAACATCTCTGATTTCATCCCCAAGCAAGCATATTTCAAGTCTGCAAGGTGAATGTAAATTATTGTGATAACGTCACAATAAAATAAAAGTTACATACTTGAAATCAGCTTGGTGAAAATAAAAGGAAGTGCCACATACAGCAGTGCCTGACATGTTGTACACATCACTCTATTAGTCCCAGGGAGACTGTATCTTTAAACGAGAGACCGTTTCAGTTTCAGTGCATTGTCTGGTTCCTGTCTCCTTCCACATTCCGTATGTCAGCTACGTAACTATTACTTGAGCTAATCTAAAAGAAATAACCTACCTATTCAGTAGAAGTCTGAACATTTCACTTAAGATTACATTTCTTCCTTTCCATGTCAGGAGCGATCAGTAAAACCCAATACCCTGAGCAGAGAAATGATAATTCAAAGAGAAAGAAAATACTCTTGACATTTTAACAATAACAAGTTATTAATATAATTCACTTCAGTTGAAAGAGAGTGGAATACATTTACAATGCAACTGAATAAAGGTTAAGTGTATTTTGTGTTTTGCTCTGCATTAAATATAAATATCTGTCATATCAAATCCTAGACTAGTTGTAAGCACCCTCTTAAAATCTATGTTTCTAGCAGAAAGGAAAGCAATTTGAAATACCGTTTTTACAAATGACAAAATCAAAATCAGGTACATCTCATATGGAATAACTCAAGAAAAACTAACATAGCTATTCCTGGCAGTGAAACCCACTCACTGGGAACATTGCAATCTCCTTAATACAATTGATACTATTAAGATACAGTACCATCGCATTAGCTTATTAAGGACCAGTTGCCCAAAATGAACTAACATAAAGCAGACCTGTCTTCCTTTTTCTCACTTGTTTCATGTTATCCCTTCCATATTCCCCTCTATGAAAACCATATATTTGCACATAAGAAAATACTTAAACAAGGAAAACACCACTGTGGATTTATTCTAAAGGGTTTTAATGTACATGCAGCAGTTCCCTACTGTATAATAAAACAAGGAAAAAAAATTAGTAACGAGTGTCATCCTCCCTCCCCCTCTTTTTAATTTACATAGACCGTCATCTTCTTAACATTTGGAGTCAAGATTGAAGACACAAAGGCTCTCTCCACTCTCATCAACAGTTTCTTGGCTCTTTACTTGGGCACTTTAAAGCAAGCATTTGAAATGCCATTGTTTTCCTATGAAACATAGGTCAAATACTAGTCCTCCAAGGGTAAGGGAAACAATGAGCTTTAGGATGGGTCCCCCTTACACTTTCTTTTTTAATTGGCCCCCAATGTTATAACACCTACATTCTAATGTTAGGAGATATGGCCTGCCACCACTAGCAAGTGTCTCATTATTTTGAGAAAAAAAAACAACCTAACAAAAACAGACACAAATGCTCAAGGTTTTGGGGATTTTACACTGTTCAGGATTTGGGGAGTCAAAATCCCACTTAGGATATATACTCGAGGCAGTAGAGTACTTCAGTCAAGGACAAAACTCCACTGCTTGCTACAATTTGCTCTACAACAGTGAGAATATGTACAAGGTTGCTTTCATAAACCAGCTCCTATGATTTTTTTCTCTGCATCCTAATAAACCTCTAACGAATGAATGGTTGCAACAGAATAATGAGTATTTGACAGTAGCATTTTTTTTCCCCTCATGCTTTCCTTCAAAAACTCAAAAGTTAAAACACTTTGTAGCTGTGGTGTGGAAGGTGGGTGGGAAGCTCTGTGGAAGGTGGGAACCCTCAGAGTCAGAGCAAGAAAGGAGATGTTCACGTGCGGAAGTGTTCGTCATCTTTAAAAAAAATAAACAAATAATTGGAGAAAGATGAGGAAAGATATAAACACCAGGGAATAGTGCAAAAGGATACAGGGGTGGCGTGAGGAGAAAGAAAAGAGTTAACAAGAAGTTCAGCTGCAAATCAATGCAGTATAAAAGTATAGAAAGGTAATTGGAAAAACATGTTTAGTCTGTGATTGTAACATGTGGCTTATTTTGAACTGTGTTTTTTGCATTAGACCATTTCAACATCAATAACAGATACAGGTTTACTTACTCTACTGCTATGAGCAAACGTATCCGTACAATGAGTCGAAAGTTATATTTAAGGTAAGGAATGCAGCCAGATCTCACTAAGGACAGATGTATTTTGTGTGCTGCAGCTTTGAGCAAGGCAAAAAATTGTAACACTGCCGACATTTGCAAGGTTTTAAAAGTCACCAGCTCTGTTCAGAAAACATCTGCAGAAGACAGCTGCACATGGACAATGCCAAAGAGTAAGGAGAAAACAAGCCAATAAATTTTTCCTTTTAAATCTAAGATGACAGGCTCAAAGGCTGCTGAACAGCCACTTTTTGCTGAGAGAAAGACACAGAAAACTTCTGCAATGAGAGTAAAAGAGGAGGGTGGAATGAATATAGAATTCCTCTAACATGAATGGAAAATATACACATAGGGAAAGCAACCTCAGTGAGAAATGCAACAAGGCCATTAAAAGAGACACCAACTTGGAGAAACACTTTGCAGCACCCTGTGTTCTTCTGTTGCTCCCTATGAAGTGAAAAACAAAGGCTAAAAGCAAATCTGGCTCACTTCCCTACCCCAGGACAGCCTCCGTTTTAAGAGCAGCAGCTTTCCTGCAAGGATGGCACAAGACTAGTTACACAGCAGGAAGCATGCAAGAGAAAGGAGAGTGAAACGGTCTGCTTCAATATCCCTCACACTTCAGGGACACTGCAATAGCAAATGTCCTCCACACTTATTTGCCTTACCTTAAGGTAGGTATTAGACTGTGGATTGGTTAAAAGTCCTATGACTTAAAAAATAATCAAACACTAACAGATGTTAAGCAGTTGCAGCTGAGGCAGCATATTTTCTTTTGGATTTGCCTACAAAGAGAATGAAGGCAATATACAGCAACCTTGCAGTTTATGTCTTGACACAGAGATTAAGGGGATGACCTCAATTTCCCCCCTGCTCAGCTGGCCTTTGGGTTGGTTAACTGTGCCACAATCATCCTAGTACTATCACTTTCAACTCCTTTGAACACTTTCAACTGGGAAAAATACGTCTTTAGGAATAGTTTCTTTAAAGAATAGTAAATAAAAAGCTTTAGTTAAAGTTCACACCTTTGGTTAATGCAAAGTGATAGGTAGAGCTGGTTTCTCATGCTTTCTCATCTTAGGGAAACCTAGTTTCGATAGAACTGTGAGACCTAAGTAATTACTTAGTAAAACTATTTTAAAATACTTTTTTCTTTAAAGAAACATTTGTAATTGTAAAAAAAAATTACTTAAAATTTATTTTCTGTTGAGTCTTCCAGTGTATGTACTTAATACCTTCTAAAACATTTTCCTACAAGTGCCAACATTGAATTCAAGACATTTGGGGAAAAGCATAGTATTCTGTTCTAAAATCACTCAAAGAAAAAGGTCTACATAGTGTTTTGAAGAGTGGAAGAAAGGGAGTGGAAATAATTGTTCAGAAATAGTGTCAGGAAAAAGTCACAAGAATGATGTTTCTGACTCAAAATAATAGCTGAAGTGTTTACTGCTTCTTTATCAACCAAATGGGTTAAGCGTCCTGAAGTAAGCCTGCTGTTCCAAAGCAGTGACATTGGGTTTATAAGCATTTTGACCGATATGATTAAAAGTGACAGTAACAAAACAACACCCTGATAACTAGAAGAGAAAGGCTACTATTAAATCCTAGAATTAGGAACATGAAAAATTCCATTTCATGACAATGTTGTCATTTTCCTTATACAGAGGGAACAGAGATGAGAGAACACAAAAAACAGTGTTCACACTTTCATAAACAACTTGTATCTAAAAATGCATTTTCAGTTTAGAAACTTTCAATTCCTTCTATTTTTTTTTTTAATGGATTAGCAAGTGATCCAGATGATGGAAACCCAGAGGGGTGAACTATTTTTGTGTTGTCAAAACAATATATTTCCTTGAAACCACATTTACATTAAACCTCTCTAAAGCTAGCCATTCAAACTCAGATATACCAAACTTGTTTTCAGAAATTAAATAAGAAGGCAATATGTTTAGTGTAAGCATTGTAATTGATCATTTGGTCTTTAATATCTCACAAACAGGCATGTCAAAGATACACTTTTGGGGTTACTAGAAGAATCCTACCAGCTGTGTGTTTTACGTAAGGGTTGAATCAGTGATATAGTAAACATAGTGGTCAGGAGCACAGAACAGGAATGAAATCTGTTTCATATTATAGCTCTCTGTAAACCTTTTGTTGACTTTTGTTTCACAAGTTACTGAGACACGACAGAGCCAAACCATGAATACAAAAAGCTTGAGGGTTTTTTTCCAAATCGTTAAAAGCCCAAACAATTGTACTGAAAGCATTTCATAATGCAGTAAAGATGGTCTACATGAGTCACTGTTAACCAAAGACAACACACTGCCACTAATGACTTTAACACTAACTGGAGTCATATATTATCATCATCAAGCACAGTGTCATCGTCTTATTCGCTAGGAGATAGACTGCATAGGTTCACCCAGGAAGCATTCAACAAAAGCACACTGGGTTCTTCTGGAGAAATTGAGTGTACATTTATATTTTAGGGTGCCCATACCACAGTTAGAATGTGATAACTCAGCCTACCATAGCACTGCTCTCTTAACTGGATAATTGAGCAGCTATGTCAGGATGCTATTACCAGTTGGCCCAAAAAAGTGAGCTGAAGCCATGCCTTTGTACCCAGGGAGCAAGGCTGTAGTCTGCCTCATGTCTTTACAGCTGATCTCCTCAAAGGTGGCTAATTTTAAATCAGCAGATACAATTGCTGGCACTTTGAGCAGTTGGGTTTTTTTGTAAGATTCTGCAGAGGACAGTTTCTTACTAGAAAGTAAGAAAACTGCAATAATTAAAATGGATTTGCCATTTTACAGTATTTCTTCTTTTCCATTTCAACTTCATGCTGTAATTTTTCTCTCTTATTTCTTTCATTTCGTATCCATTTCTATTTCCCTTGTTAGTGCTAAAACCCCCCATAATCTGTGAATAGTCCCTTAAAACTGGAGTAAAATAACAATGAGACAGCTAGTTGTTTATACTGAACTTCACAGCAACAACTTTTGAGAGATTAAAAAAAATCTAGGTAAGAATTCACATGCTAAATAATTTGCTTACCCAATTAAATTGTATGGTGCATTTCCAATATTGGAAGCAAGCTAAGGTGCCTCATGAAACATCAATTATTATAACATATATAAAAATAATCCTACTGTTACCCAGACCTTGAGGCTGTCATAGGCTGTTCTCTGAAAACATCAGTACTCAGCACAAATGGATGTTAGAGATTATTTTAAAAATCCAAAACAAAACGAAAACATGATAGCAAACAAAATCAGAGAAGAGCATTTTGCCAGTGAAAATCCATGGTACAGCGATGTTTTGATGCTGCACATGGTTCTGGGTTTGTGTCAAAAAGGACTGAGTCAAAAAGAAAGAGTGACATAAATGGCCAAAGGTACAACATGGTATCTGTCCAGGGAGTTACCAAATAGGTGAGGTCTCTGCAGTCTTTAAAAAAGATGACTAAGTGGGGAAGGGTTTACCAGGAGGGACCTACAATGTCACAAGCTGCTTGGAAAAATGAAAATCAACAGACTTTCCTTGACATTTCACATTGCAAGAAGTGGTAAAGCAAATGAAACAACCACAGTGCTGACTGCCCGATGCCCTTCCCTCCTCCCCACCCTTCTCAAAAAGGCATTCACACAAAACATAGTCAAGCTTTAGAAATAATTGCCACAGGACTCTATAACTATTAGGTGCTTGCAGGAACTTATGAAGCAATCAGATAACTTGGCTATTGAATTAAAAGACCAAAAACCCCTAGGTACAGGTTTCTGAATACTGAGACCTTGTTTTGGAGGTGTCCTCACTGTGTTGCTGCCCATGGTGTCCTCCATGTCCTGTAGGTACCTTGAGGCTTCTGTTCCTGACTACTTGCCTGACAGATTTTGGTCTCAGATTACATGTTTTTATAGACCAATCAGATATCTACTGCATACCTCAAGGTATTGAAGCTGCTTAGACCCAACAGGTACAGTAACATTAATGCAGAGCAAGCTTGAACCTACAGAGAAGAGATTATCAAAAATTTAAAGCAATGCAGACAAAGTCTTAAATCATATGACTGCCCCCAGCTGAGGAGCTGAACATGTCATAGTTCAGACATCTCTAGGTATTGAATCCTTTACATGAGAGACTGCCTTTCTTCTGGGGTTTTTTGAAGTTAATAGATACTGCTCACAACTTCACCTCTTTCAACTCAACCTTTTTTCTTGAATTGGCTGTTATTTAGTTTCTGCACTTTATACTGTTCCGTCTCAGATTAGCAATCTCTTCCCATATAATTACTTTCAGCATCCTAATGTAATGGGTGGAGTTCATTACTGCAGGTACCACAGTAATTCAACTATGATTTCCTACCAGTTCCCAAGGGGGTTCCAAGTGCAGAAACACACATTTTTTAAAAACTTCCTTTAAAATGCTTACAATGTATTGTATGAAAGAAATGGTGTACAGAAGACTGCCATGGTGTCACAATCTACCAGAAAGGAGAGAAAGAGAGAGAGGAAGAAAGGGAGGGAAGGAAAGAAGAGAGGATAGAAGGAAGGGGCGAGGACCTGCTGGATTAACTGAAAACCAAGCAAAACTTGAAATACATGACGTCCCTCTGAGGTCTCCTCTTAAAAAGGTTGTGGATTAATAAGTGGCTCAAAACCACCAAGTTTTGGACTCCTACCTGAACAAACTCCATAGCTCTTGTTTCTTTTTGATATCTGATGGGCTGAATATTACCATTTATCAAAATCCTTAAGAGCAAAGAGTTAATTTACAAGATCAAAATAACCAAAAGAACTTCCAATCTTAAAAAGATAATTTTCTCTTATTCATAATTTATTAACTAGCAATAAAGTGTTCAAACTCCGGAAAAAAAATCAGAAAAAATGTTTTCCTGCTTCACAAAATCGGCCCAAGTATCATAATATGTTGAAGTCAAAACAGGTGTCTTAATCCATTTCGGTCAAATTCCCAAGAAAAATAAAGACATCTCATTCTTCTTTCTTTGTCCAGGCCAGTTATTTTGGCATCCATCAATGACAGACTCTGCAGTCGTCATTTAGCCCTAGTTAAGCACTGTTAGTTATATGAATTTAATAGATAACCTGTTCAAAAGCAATGTGTTGAGAACATTCTTCCAAACCATTGGCTGCTAATGAAATATCAGCTCTTCCACATTAAGTTATATTATATTATGGTGCTGCTTCACCTCTTCACAATGTAATTCTCAGCTGAGAGATCATGGATGCTGCCAATTCCTGGCCCTTTAATCAAATCTGAGTGCTCAAATGTTTTCTCTGGCTGCTTCTTGTTAGTTTGGCCTTGCACACAGTCCTGTTAAACTCCTGTGTGGTTTCTGTAAAGTCTGACAGGAAGTGTTGGCGTGATTACAGCTCCTATATGTGCTGAAGTTATTATTGCAGTATTATAAAACGTGTTTTCAACTGGGAATTAGCAAATCAGCTAAGATAAAATAACTGTAATCCTGCACCTTCATTAAAACTGGATTCAAACTGTGATTATCAAAGAGGAGGAAGTATGGGCTCGCAAGCTAATGCCACAGCTATATGCTGATGGGCTCAACTCCTGGTAGTTTCAAATATTTCTTGCTTGATCTGGAGCTGTGCTTCTTAGAGCCGTGAGATTGCAAGCACTTGCTGATAAAGCACCTACTTACATTTGCAAAGATTTCTCAAAAGGTCCTTGAATACCGCTGACTGTCAATATTGCACAGGCTTTTTTAAAAATTTCAGCACATATCTACCTTGGAAATGTTGAATGTTGTGTGTTTTGACCAGTTTTAAGCTGTAAGTTTGGGATGGCATTGCCAAATCTACTTCACTGTAGTGTTCAGAAGATAATTTTACTTCTGGCACTACCTGTGTGAGACTTTTTGTAATAGAAAAGACTTTTTTTTTTTTTTAAAAATACTAACAACCTCCTTTCCTATTGCAAGTACAAAGGTGGAAAGATCAAAGACACTACTAATAAAGAACATTTATCCCTCATGACCCCCTCCCCAGAATACCCACCAGTGGAGATCTTAGATTAATTGCTTTAATAGTTCAAAATCCACAGACATATAAAGGAAATGGATCAAGCACAATTACTGTACTGTTTGCAAAATATTATGTTGTTTCAAAAATTCTTATATCTCTAGGATAAGGATCTGTGGGTCACGAGACAAACAGTGCTTCCCTGAAGCATCACACTAGTAGGAGTGCCATGGAAGCAGCTGCTAAAGACTAATAAATGAAACAGGGACAGAAAAAGATAATATCACCTTCTAAGAGGTCTGAAAGAGATATCAAAGTTACCTAAGCCAATGTTGTGGATTGGCTGAAAAAGCAGAAATCCAAACAAAACTCAAAAGTAATTTTCAATTATTGAACTTTTGTTAGGGTTTGTGAAAGAATTGAAAGAAGAATAAAGGCAACCTTAAAGAAGAAAGCCTGATCTTTACTGAATTTTGCTTTGAAATTATAAGAATGAAAATCTAATTAATTTTTCCCTGTTGGACAAGTAGACACAATTATTTTCTGTATCCAAATTTCACTGTTTTTCCAGTGAAAACAGTGAGTAGATTCTCTTTCTTCATTAACACTAGTCAAGAAAAGTAGCATTAGAAGTAGCAGTCTTACTCTTTGTATTGCAACAAAACTTAGGACATTCCTTTTTCAAAAAAAAAAAAAAGACTTTTTATAAATTTATTAATAAAACACTCTAAAATTCCCAAGGGACATCAACAGAGCTCACCTAAAAGCATCTCTATTTTTTTCGCTAAATTCAACTTTTCAACTTTTAATTCCATGCTAAAAGCAACTTTCTCAATCCATTTCAACAGTCAGAATTCCATTAACAGAAAGTGACACCTGAATGTAGATTTCAGCTTGTACCAATTCTAAGCCCTGTCTAAAGGCAAGGTAAAGAAACTCCATCTCTGGATTATCTTCTTTCTCAAATGGAGGAAGATCCATTATGTTCAGATACAAGAACTTCTTAGTATAACTTCTGAAGACTACGGAAGGAAATACACCAAGCTGCTAATTGAACAATTGCAAATTCTTGAGTGAAAGAGATGATCTGGGTAACTTTCTCTAAAGCATGGAGAGTTCTGTTTTTCAAGAACTTTGTGTCCTTCAGCTTTTGTTTAAATTTTCCTAATAAGACAAAATGCAAACACCACTGTGGCTTTTCCCAATTTTAAGGCCTGATTGTGAGTTCACAGCAAGATAAAGCAAAAGTCTGATGTACATTTACAAACACTAAACGTTGACACGTATAGATTCAAAGAAGGCTGTTGTGGTGGTTTAGCCCTGGCTGGAAGCCAGACACCCATCAATGTCGCTCTATCACTCCTCTTTTCAGCTGGACAGGGGAGGAAATACATATTGAGAGGCTTAGGAGTCAAGACAAGGACAGGGAGAGATCAGCCCGCAATGAGCATCACAGGCAGAACAGACTCAACAGAGAAAGAAAACTCTCTCATTTATTACACTGCACTGCACACCCAGTGACACCAGAGTCGGATAACGAGAGGTGTCACCAGATCTTGAAGCACCTCGCCCCATCCCTCCCTTCTCAGCAGACTTCACTTTAGTCATAAATTTGCTCCCTTCTTCCCCTTCACTGTGGCACTGGGAGGGGCAGGGAATGGGGAAATGGGGATTTTGGGCGGTTCCTCCCGTCTTGTTTTCCTTCTTAGACCAGGGGGGGCATTCCTTACACCCTTTCCCTGCTGCATCCTGAGTCCCACCCACAGGAGACAGTCCTCCATTAACTTCTCCAATGTGAATCCTTTCCCACAGGGCTTCAGCTCTTCACCAGCTGCCCCAGCGAGGGCCACTGCTATGGGATGTAGTCATAGAATGTGTCTCAGTCTCTTAAACCCAGACTTAATCCTGGTCCTCCACGGAGTCACAAGCCTCCAAACCTGCTCCAGCAAGGATCTCTCGCACTTGCTCATCTCTGTGTCTCTGTCCCTCTCCAAGTGCTGTCAGAGGCCCCCAACACGAG
This sequence comes from Gallinula chloropus, assembly GCF_964237585.1. NCBI lineage: Eukaryota > Metazoa > Chordata > Aves > Gruiformes > Rallidae > Gallinula > Gallinula chloropus. The sequence goes on from NC_140089.1 coordinate 24,442,073, forward strand.
TCACAGCATCTCCTGTATGTCTCCACCTGCTCCAGCATGGAGCCTCTCCACGGGCTGCAGGTGGGGTCTCGTCCTTTTCCATGGGCTGCGGGGGGACACCCGCTCCACCATGGGTTTCTCCACGGGCACCTGTGGCACCTCCCTGGCCTTGGTTTCTGCACAGTTTCTCACATCTTCTCACTCCCTTCACTGGTAACAAAAAGCAGCTGCTTGTGGGTTTTTTTCTCCTAAATGTGATTCCCAGAGGCGCTATGACGATCGCTGATGGGCTCGGCCTTGGTCAGCAATAACTCCAATCTTGAGCTGGCTGATGTTTGCTCTGTTGGGCCTGCAGAGACCTTCTCATGCTTCTTGCAGAAGCCAGCCCTGCACCCCCCTTCTCCACCAGAACCCCGCCATGCAAAACTACAACAGCTCTGTAAAGCTCTCACCCACTGATAACTGTACTTTGTATTTAGCACTATTGATCTAAACTCTGTATTAGATTAAAGACTGCTTTGTTAGTGTGTGATTTTATGTTTCTGCACTTTTTACAAATCTTTCTGTTCATAATCAAGCACAAGTCTGGATTTGCCTTTTATTTGAAAATGTAAGATCATCTCTCTTGCCAAGCATACTATATTGTTTAATTTTGTAACTGTATTTGAATATCTGACTTACACTGTACCTTGCAGGCTATACATATTCAAGGCAACCTCTCCTGCTAAGTGGTTTCAATTAATGTGTCTCTCACTTCATAATCAGAGAAATGGTTTGCATTTTCAACAGGAAATGGACAGAGACCCAAAAACCCACTGCCTGCTGGAATTTAAACTTCCCACTGTTCAGAGAAGAAATCATGCAGGATTTACTACCAATGCTACAACCAGGTTGCAATAAATGTTACTTTCAATTAGATGTGCTTTAATTTACCATGACTTTTGCATCTCTAGGCACTCTGTTGGAGTTCTGCTGTTAATATTAACTGAAGCACATAGTTCTTTTGTTACTCGTTAATGGCCCTATTCAACAGAAATTGAATTTCCACAGCTGCCAAGCACTGCAAACTCCTAAAGCTGGGTACCCACAGAGCCTAATCCTGATGCAACTGATAGAGTTTCCTTCCCAGACAGTGAGAGCTCTCTCCAGGGCTGTCATACCTTCTCAGATGGCCTTCCACAGCCCACTCGTATAGATTCGAGAAGAACCATACCCAGGTACTGGACTGAACTGCTTCTGGAAGTGTTAATTCACCTGTCCATTTCAAAGCGTATCACCTGGATATTAGAGGACTTTCCAGTTTTTTTCATGTCACAAATGTGCTACCTATCTGGTGTGAAAATATTTAATTAAACGCTATGAAAGTTGATGAAAGCACCTTTTCAATTGAGTTGATAACAGACAAGAGGAGATTTTTCAATGTTTTCACTCTTCCATTTTACAAGATATAGTTCTTACTGTTTCCTGAATATGCTTCTCAAGATAAAGAGTTCCCACTTTGCTAGGAAGTGTCCCTATCTCAGAAAAAGCTGAAGACAGTCTCACAGCTACTCCATTTCCATAGCCATTTATTACACATGATTAATGTGGGCAGATGAAACCAAAACTTGTTACCATAAGCTGGGATTTCTGATGATGTGTGTGATTTCTGCCAAATATAGGCGCTTAAGATAATTTCATTAGTAATATTTATTTCTACTGTAACCTAATCTTGGCTAAAATTATTAAAACTTCGAATTTTAATACAGCATTTTTCAAAAACCTGGCATTTCTGTAGAGATAGCTCTTTATGTCTTTTCTTACTTTGTCATTCAACCAGCTTATGTTGAGGTTGCAGAAAGGCATTAAACACCAGCTGAGAATCCTAACGTATGGAGATGGAATACTGTAGTATTAGCAGTGCCACCAAGAAATACTTTACAGCCTTTGCAACCTTTTGTCTGTCTGAAAAGATGTCTTTAGCCTACACTCAGAGAATTCTCAACCTGTCATTTGCAGGTCTTTTACAGTCACTGCCTCCTACAGGGAGGGAGGACTCACAGTACATGGTTTATTACACTGCTAATAGTTAGGAGATAAAAGCCCAATTTTTTTCTCAAAATGCCTGGGTCTCAATATGCCATCAGAATGGAATGCAGTGTTCAAATTTATCTCTGAGATGAGAAACTCACTAGATTTATAGACTTTTATCTTCTTCTACTCTGATTTTCTTTTTACTCCACATATATAATATACAACATTCCAACAACTGTCTAAATTCATGCCAGGAATTTACATTTAGATAATTACAACATTAAAATTAGTATCTCTAGATTAAAAACTCAAAGTTATAAAATGTAATAAAATAAACTAAATACAGCAAAGAGGTTGATTCTTTGCCAGTATGAAAATTCATTATATTCAGTGGAACTTCTTGTAAGCACCAGGACTAATCTCCTCTGTTTCCAGAATCTACACTGATAGTAGTCTGCAGATCATAGAAACCATGACTTTACAAATGGCCTTTGTAATTAACAAGAATAAAAGGTTAGCAGCACTGAGTATACTTTTTTATATTCAAGTATAACAGAAATCAATGCAATTTAACAGAAATCGCTAATCATTTCATATTAACTGAATGTGTGTGAGTGCATGTTTTAAAGTTATATTATGACCTTTCCTGGGTAAGACTTACATACCATTTTCTTTCAAATTAAACAAAGAAGTTTAGCTAAGATTAAGTCAATGAATTTAGGTGTAGGAAAACAAAGAGTGGACTACCATCATGTTTTTCAGACAGGGAGTCCTTCATGAGCATCAGAAGATGTGCATACCTTTATTATTTTCACAGCATTTTATTTTGCAGCACCTGGCACAATATAGTCTCTACTGACCAATGATAGAGTCCATGGGAATGGTATGAAGCTGTGACAGGGGAGGTATAGGTTGGTTATGAGGAAGAGGTTATTTACTGAAAGCATGGTCAGGCACTGGAACGGGCTGCCCGGGGAAGGGATCACAGGACTGAGCATGGCTGAGTTCAAGAAACATCTGGACAACACGCTCAGTCACATGCTCTGACTTGTCTGGCCCTGTGTGGAGTCAGGAGTTGGACTCGATGGTCTTTCTGGGTCCCTTCCAACTCAGGATATTCTATGATTCTGTGATTCTATTATATATTTCCATAAAAATAACACTATTGCTATTGATTATAATTGCTCATGCTGCTCATTCTCCACTCTCACATGGGGACATAGGACATGCACCATACACTGTACAGCTAGTTTTCCGTCGTGGATTAGAGAATCATAGAAAAACTCAAGTGGAAAGGGACCATAAGGGTCAGAAAGTCCAACTTCCTGCTCCTTGTGGCATTACCTAAAGATGTGTAAGAGTAAGTCCAGACACTCCTTGAACTCTGACAGGCTCAGTGCCATGATCACTTCCCTGGGGAGCCTGCTCCAATGACTGACCACCCTCTCAGTGAAGAACCTTTCTCTCCATAAGACCCCTCTACTCTTGAAGGGCTTCACAGGTCCTCCTAATTTAGTAATATTTGAAAACATACTGTCCTGGTTTCAGTCAGGATGGAGTTAACTTCATTTGTAGCAGCGGATGGAATGCTGTGTTTGAGAGTTAAAATGAAAGCAGTGCTGATAACACCCTGATGGTTTTAGTTGCTGTCAGACCATCAAGGACTTTCTCAGCTCTTCATATTTCTCTATCCATGAGAAAGGAGGGGCAAAGCCAGGACAGGTGACCCAAACTGGCCAAAGAGAGTATTCCATGCCAATTACGTCCTGCCCAGGAAACGGGGGGCTGATGGGAGGAAGAGCAGGAGCGGCTCCGGGACACGCAGTTCTTGGGGGACGGTTGGGTTCCGGGACGGCTCTGGGTGGCACGGCCTGAGTTGTGGGTTCGGTGAGAAACTGCATTGTGTATCAACAGCTTCATATATTTTTGCTTTGAAGTCCAGATAGCGTTGTTATATTTTATCTTTCTGCTATCTTAGTAAACTGTCCTTATCCCAACCCATGGGCCTTTTAGTTTCTTGGTTTTGGGGTTATTTGCTGCTTCCTTTTCCTTTCCCTTACCTCTCACGCCCCCCCCCCCCCGCTCTTTTCCTTTAAAGAGCAGGCAGCTGCGTGGATCTCAGCTCTCAGCGGGGGTAAAACCATGACACATACTTATTATACATTCAACTCCTGCATTCAGATCATTTATAAAAATATTAAAGCTCATGAGCCCTACGATGGACATGACCCATACTGTGGAACTGCCATCAACTCTTTCTTTTGTTGTACTTCTGCCTATGTTGCTTTCTTGCTTTTGCAGTTTTATATTTTTTAAAGCATTTGTGAAACATTTTCAAATTAAAGACCAACTTACACAAAGTTGTTCTAGTTGTACAGAATTGTGAATCTTTGTGACATATTTTTTTTAAAAAAGCAAATAAATGCTCAAAAAAACAGGGACACCATTCTACTTAAAGACCTAGTCAAATTAGCAGACCACTTACAATGCGTGGCAGGTGTGCACGCACGGAAATTGTACTGCTGAAGGAAAGAAGAAAACAGACTCAAGTTTTAATTCGTGCTCCTGTGCCAAGCAAGGATCAAATATACCTGACAAATGTATCTCTAAAAAATCATCCAAAAGACCACCAGCAATGGAAAAATCCCCCAAAATCCTCCAGTGTTTCACTGTCATTGCCATTGTAAAAGTTTTTTGCCAGTTTCCACCTTGACTTTTCTTCCTTCTTGCAGTCTGAGTTCATGAGCACTCTGCTCTCCACAGAAGGGAAAATAGTATATTTTTTTCTTTTTAGCAAGCATTCTTCTAGTTGTACAAATAATTGATTCTCCTTGCTTTCCCAACCTTTTATTTATGATAAACATTTACAGGCCATTCAGGTTTTTTTCACAGGTCACATTTGATAGGATACTGTTCTTTTCTGGATTCATCTCAATTTATCTACTGCTCCAAAATCAGATCTTTTTCTGGTAAGGTCTCAGATATACTACTCAAGAAACAGTACTGTAACCCATTCATGTTTCTCTTGATATCAGTTAATACCCAGCACTTCCTCTAGGGTACCCATCCTGTACTTGTGGAGTTCCTATGTCAATTTGTTATCTTGTTCTCTCTTGAGTTTATTCTTTTTTTTCTTCTTTTTTTACTGAGAACAGCTATATAATCTTTATCTCCTACAGTTAGTCACCCCCAAATGTAAATAAGAGGTTTTTATTATCATGAAAATCTGAAAAGCCTTAGACCCCTTATGAAACCACATATATATATACTTGTGAGTTCTTTCAACAAGAATTTGTTGTAAGAGATTCACTAAATGCTGCTACATATTACTGCAGTATTTTCAATCAAGATGGCATTTTCCCAGCTTCCCTTTTATGTTCCATATTAATCAGTGTCGAAAGTTGGTGGTATTTACTGTATCTCCCCTAACCAAACCACTTGTCACTTTGCTCTAATTTGTTTCAATTTATTCTGTTCTCAACAAATCCAGGTTAGGTATTAATCTTTTCCTTGTTATTTTTCAAATTCTGAAAATTCTAGGAACTGCAGTTGGTTTGTAGTTCCTGGACATATCCTCTCCTTGTTTTTGCATAAAATTTAATACAAGTCACTATATTTGCCATTTTCTAGCACTCCTGTTCCACAGCTGTCCTCCTCCCTCGTTTCTGAAAAGTGACTTCCAACCATTGAAATTGCTTCAGCCAGGTCACTAAGCATATTATTACGAAGTTTATCACACCAGACAATTTGAAAACAACTAATTTTTCTAAGTGCTCTCTAATCTGTTCTTTCTGCAGTTCAGATTGAACCTTTTGTCACTGGTATTAACGATGTTAACCATCTGCTCCTGACTGCCTTTTTGTGAAGACTAAATGCAACAAAGCATGTAAATAATTTGATGCTTTTCAGCCTGAGAAGGGAAAGGGTTTCCTTTGCCCTGCAACTTATTTTCACTAATAATAGACTTGCAGAACTTAAAATTAACTTATTTTAAAATGTTTTCTTTTTACCCCTGATATTTTCTGCTGTTTAACCTCATTCTGAGCCTTGACTTTCTGACCTTGTTTGTACACATTCATATTATATTCCTCATCCATCAGACTATCAACCAGATTACCAAATTTAAATTTTGTGTTGGTTCAGTAAAAGTTAAAAGAGTTTTCCTTATTTACTCTACCTATCTGTCCTGTGGCACCTGTCTATAGTTTCTTTTTCATCAGGCTTTCCTCCCACATGACCTAAAATAATAATTCTGATAGTTCACTGAAATGTGCTTTCTGGAAGTGTAGGATCTCTATTTCGCTTTCTCCTTTCTTCTCTTCCCAAAGCTCATAAAATCTTATTTCAGTTTCACCCACTTTCAGTTCACAACCGCAGGCAGTTCTAGATTTGACTGTTCTCTCTCTACTTCCTGTATCCACCTTCTTTAGCTTTCACCTGTTTATTCCTGTATTTTGTTGGACAAGCAAGGCCTTTACTTAGTTTCATTAAGGTCTTCTATTAAACACTAAAATTTTCACTTGCTGAGTACTATATTTTGGGTTGGGTTTGTTATTTGATTAAAGACTTTTGCATAAACAGACTCCAAAAAAAAAACATCAGCTAGACTTCCACCATCTGAGTCTGCACCTTTTATCACAGACGTTGAAGAAGTCTAACTGCATAGGTACTGAAAACCTCAAGACAAGCATTCTGCCTTTTATGTTCAGGTTCAGTTTCTTTTTTGCCCTGAGCAAGGCGTACACTTCTATATTACCATTCCAGCAATTAATAACTCCACAAAACCTGTTATGGAAGTTAAATTATATCCTTGATTGTGTATTAAGATTTAAAACTTATATTGTCTATAGTTCACATTGTTTATGTGCCGACATGTAAGATATTATAATTTTTATTAGCTTTCATGAATGAACTAACTCAGTCTTGTCATCTTGTCTATCTGATTATGATCATCTATAGTTTCTTCTTACGTCCTGCCTCTTTATCTTCACTGAGTCAGTCAGTCAAATTGCAGAGGTGCTTCCTCCATCTTTTTAGGTAAATTCACTCTTGTCCACGAGCCGATGAAACATCACTGCAAAATACTTTATGCTGATCTCTGGAAAAGGACTGTGTAGTTATGCTACTCAAACATCTGAGTTCAAACTACATGAGGTTTAAGGGGTAGTTTTTGCTTGTTTAATTTTTCAAACAAAGCCAGGGGAACCAAAAGGAATACCAATGTTCATCTTTCAAGTGGAGCATTTTTAGACTCAGGTAGTGACCCAATAAGTATCTAAGCACTATTCTTAAGATGTGTAGACAATAAAAAAACCCCACTGCATCAAAGACTGGCAACTAGTACCAGCACAGCTGACAGCACTTCTCATACCTAACAGCTGTCTAGATCCCCGTGACAATAGGGGGAGATGATAGGTGCACCACAAACCAGTAGCAGATGAAGACACCAAGATTCTCACATGAAAAGCAGTTGAGAATGCAGGAAACATGGATGAAAACTCCAAGTACTACATATGATTACCATACACCACATGAAAGCCACATATCAAGGCCTTACAGAGTCCTTAAAGCGCATGAAAATGTCAGCATCTGCATTACTCAGGTGATCAAAGCACTTGATGAAGATGATAGAGGTGACAATGAAGAATAAGAACAAGAAGCAAACTATTTCAGAGAACACTGGTGACTGTAGTTTCCATACACTAATTCAAATTATAAAATATCAACTCCTCTGACAGGTCTAGAGAACTACACAAGAATTTTTTACAATGAACATCTCCATAACTACACATTTAACTAAAACCCAAACATATCAGTGCTTCCTGTAACAACTGAATATAAGTAATCTCTTAATTTATCCCTTTTTACCTTACCTAGTCCAAAGAAAGCTAAACTTTTACATTGGCACTTATGAGTCCTGAATGCAGAACCTGGTTTACACATTGTATTAGGCCAAAATCCACCTGGACAATACAGGCTCAGTAGCTGACAAATCCTAAAACCAAAAGGTTTCCTTTCTCCATAAAAATTGCAACAACAGTTCATTCTCTAAAGCAAGCAGTAACAGATGTTACAGATGAGAGGAAAAGAAGTCTTTGTCCAAGAGAGCAGAGGAATAGTCCTGTGACAAAATCCAGCTCATATGTGTATCATCAAAACTAGATGACTGAGTTTTAAGAGAGTGTTTTCAGAAGTCTGATGAGCTGTTTTATGTATTGCTCTTTCTGCCTTATTCCTTCTCATCAGCCCAAGATGTTACCCTACAAGGCCTGTGAAAGAACAGAAAGAAAAAATCTGATTTGCTTTTTAAAACACTGTGCCTCTTACTCTATTATTATCTATTATTAGCTACATTGCTAACTGGTTTCACTAATGAAATAATCAGGAGGGTGTCCTACTTACAGGACTAGCAATGACCAGCCTGTATGAAAAATAACTGTGGTGGACCCAACAAAGGGTAAACAGGGGTACAATAAATTTCCTGTAATGAACTTGGAGGCAATTCATATCAGATCTAACTCCCTGTGCTGAAGTGTTAGGTTCACCTGGACCTTACTCAGTCAGCATCTAGAACAAATTGGGTGTTATTGGCATTCAACAAACACAGAACATCAGGCTTCACAACATAAGGTGACTGCATCATAGTTAAACTCCATGTGCAGTAATTATCAGCTTATCACAGCCACTGAAATAGAGCAAGAGACAGTGCCTAACTTCTGAGAACTCACATGTTCCTTGAATGGGAGAGTTGCAACATACTAGAAATTCAAATCCTCAGATGGACTGTACACACACCTTCTCAAAAAACATGGGCTTCTTCAACTTTTGATCTCAAAATAGAAGGAACTAACTCAGTAACTGCAGCAGATTTTGTAAGATGCCTCAAGTAAATAAAACTCTTCTTTATTCTAAAAACAGGTTTTAGAATTAGCAGGCACTCCACCACAGACTATAATTTGCGTGACATGTCTTGTCATGTAGACAAAGAAACAAATCAGGCCTAATAGTTTCTCTTTTGTTGCCAGTTCCCATTAAGAGCCAAAATTTGTTCAAAGTCTCTTAAACCAACATTGCCTTTCAGTCTCCTACCTTCGTAATTACATGAGAGTCAAAGCAACGCACACAGAATCAAATAGAGGTATCTAACAAGTAGTCATAGTCCAAATTGGGGAATGCCTGCCCATTTCCCATTTCCCAAGTCCTGTCTTGCATTCAATAGAAAAACTGAAAAAACCCGCAAAAAAACTAATGAACCAAAAAAAAACAAAAGCTAAGGTTTCCTTTAAGTGCTCTTCTCCACTTACGATGCAGCTTGGGAGGAGTTATGCCTCTGAGCCATAGGAAGAAGTACAATGATGTCAAATACTCACTGGACGCCTAAAAAGGACCTTCACAAAATACTGCTATGCAATAGGTCTGTAAGATTTTCATGCTCTCTGCTCAGAGGACATCATGATCTCTATTCTCTGTTAGTAACAACTCCCTCAGGCAGGTGAGAACCAAGAAAACTTAGCCAAGCATGCCCACTCTGGTCACACAGGCAGACAATGCCCACCAATGCCACTGGTCCACAGGAGTATCACTCAGGAGAGTCTCCCCCGTCCCATTGGACTATCAATACAGAACAATTTGCTCTGAAGAGGAAAGGCAAATTCCATGTATACAGCACCACTGCATCACATTTTCAGTTTTGTTTTGGTTTTACTTGTGGATTGGGTTTTTGTTTTATTTCTGGTTTTTTTCAGTACTGGGGCTTCTCAATTTCAAACAGATTTCATTAACATCACACAATGAAAGTTAGTCATACCTCTTCTATCAGCTTTGTGCCAGAAAAATCAATTAGTTCATGTACTGTTCAGCACTTAAAATGCTTCCTTGTGAAATTATTAACTCTTTTTATAAAATATTTCATGGTATTTTTAAATCAGTTTATGTCCAAGATGCTTGCTTTTCCAGAGAAGCTATGCTGTAGGATCTATTTTTATGATAATTCTTTTATTATAGCCAAATATCTCTCAAAACTTGCTTACCTTTAAAAAAATAAAACAAAAAACCCAACAAATAAACCACAAGATGATTGACCTCCATGTAGTTCAAACTGAGCAAGGTAGATCTTGATAAAAATGTCAGTAGGTAGTATTTCATCAGTAGAAAAAAGTACATATTATGACAGAGCCAAGGGGATTAGGGAGTAGAATTTATCCTCCACTTGAGGTTTCAAATCTAAATCATGAAGTCTTTCAGAAAGGGAAAAATATTTCTCTTTGTTCTTTCTATCTCACTTGGAAAGGAAAGAAGAGAGAAGGGAAGGGAAGGCCAGTGGTTGCAAATTCCCTTAAAAGAAAAAAAAAAAAGAAAAGAAAAAAATTATTTAACAGTGCAAAAAAACCATATTCATCCTACTGTGGATTGCTGGTTAAGAGTTTTCTTTTTAAACAGATTTTCGTTCAGAAAAGCTCCAGGAGATTTTGTAAAATCCACTTGAAGTCTGATATCCATATCTTAAAAAGGAAGCAATATAGAGGGAGCCTGAAAGTGCAGAGTTTTATTTCCAACCATTAGACAATAACGCTATAATTTACCTTGTCATCCCAAATCTGCTTTAATAGATGCAATCTTCACATGTTACCCTTCTTGTTCTGTCAAAATTACCGATGTGAAATTAGAAGGGAAAGTGATGTCACAGCAACAATAGTTTGACATCCTATTGTACAGTGGTCTGGATAAGTGACTTGGCCTAAACGAGCAATGCAATCATAATGAAATATCTTGTCATGTAGTTTGCACACATACATTCTCCATCAGGCTGCAACATAAACCCAACCCATTTTATGACAAGATAGCAAATTACTATTGCAATGACATTTTGCTTTCCAAAGAACTTCCCCAGCAAAGGCGTAACAGAAGGGGAATAACAATCAAGTCACAACTATTCTGGTGATTTGTAATTGCAGTAGTCTATACATGCTTAAACACTCATTCTCCATAGAGTTATAATCTGCATTCTCTCAAGTGTCTCACCTGACATCAGGCTTCCTTGTATTTCAGTCCTCCTTCTCTAGGCTGAATGATGGCAGATGCTGTCAATCAATTTATCAACACCTAAGATATACAGCCAGACCAGGCAGAGAACAGATTTCCTCTGTGATAGAAGGCTACCTCAAAAGGATGTTGTGGTTCCAGACAAGCAGAAGAAAGTGGTGACATGGCTAAACTTACTGGTAGCTGGCATAGGATGGAAGCCCAGGACAGTCCCATCAGCATACATCTGAAAAGCCATAACTGAAAAGTCCAAAGCAAGAGAACCACCAAGAATTGACAGTACCACTATTACAGTGTCTCTGGACAACCTGCAAGGTTAAGACCTTGCATTATAGTCTCACCCTGAGTTATAAAGATGAAGTCCAGAGGTACAGACAAACCCGTCACCAGTGATATACTGATGTCTCAGTGAGGCACTACTGGAAATAAGGTTGATAAACAGCCATTGCCATCTTCCTGCCTTCCAACAGAAGGGAGTATGAAGAAGATGGTGAAGAGCAATGAGACTTAAAAAGAAAATAATTTCTAAGCGTGGCTTTAGGCCTAGGTTCATCCTTTCTGACTAAGTGTTTAATGAAGTCACTAAATCATCCTAGCCTTTTCCTGGAGTCTATATAGGAAGACAGCGGGCACAATAGCTATCTAGATTTAAAAGGTACCAAGGGCAACAAGCCACCTACTGTCAGGACCTCAAGGAAGAGAGAAGTGAATGGGCCAAACCCACTTATTACTCACTTCAAGAAAGTAACACACCCCTGTTTATTAACCAGTGATCTGGTAAATTTAGGCATATTCTTACAAGCGTTCTTCAACCATCACCAGAAATGCATAAAACACCATGAAACTATTTACTGATATTATGGTTACTTCAGCTACATCTATTGGATGTGAACTAAAGTTCCTGGAAAGACAAAAGAACACCTTGTGCATTTGGAGGCACTCTCCACCTAAGCATGCCTCTATTCAATTCTGTTTCTCACTGTGAAAACCTGGAAGTTTGCACTTGCCTTTCTGATGAGGCTTTGCCTTTGGTTTGGCTATAAAATGTGCTCTCCTACTCCAAGAAATTAAATTTCCAGACAGAGCTTTTAAATTATACTTTAATTATTAAAATTTTAACAGTAAGCTATTTGGCCATAATCTTAACAGCAGATTCTATATTATGTATACATTAAATGGAATACGCAAGTACTCATTTGGAGACATGTGGTTTTGTTATGCATAATACATAGAACAAGTAGATTAGAATAGCAGTGAACTGCAAGGAACATTCAACGCAGAATGTGTCCTGACACTATTATTTCTATTCAAATAAATATTTTTGGAAAATTCTGTGTAAGAAGAATTACAATAGAAAGCTGTTTTGAGGGAAGGAAACAAAACTTTTTAAAGCTATGCAATGCCAGAACAGATATAGTCCAGTGACACCTTAAAATTAGGAGAAAACATCATTTCAGATCCTTTGTCATCTTTCATATAGAAATCGTTTCCTCACAGTTGGTTCCTGGGAACTGCGATCGTCAGAATTCTTGCATACAGTGTATATAGTGTAACCTTGGAAATGTCTCTGGGTCTTAATTATTATAAAGAGCAATTGCAAAAAGGACAAAGTGTGAACACATATTTCTTTAAGAAAGGTGTCCTTAATCTTCTCTCTTGAGCAGAATTTCATATGAGCTTCCTTCCAGTCTTTCTTTGCACTTGACAAAGAAGAAAATTATCCTTTCTGACCTCCACTGTAGGTACTTAAAAAGGAGATAAAAGAGTTTTGCCAATATGGCTACTCATTCTCCCGTCCAAATTACACCACTTTCTTCCACCCGTCTTGCTACACCCCTCAGAGGAAGCACAGTGGTTAGTCTCATGCAACATTGCCATCTGCTGATGAAGTATTTTCATTACACTATGAGCATATTAGACAATGCTTTTCAAAACGAAAATTGGCTGCTTTACTCACCCATGACCCACTACCTTTGAGTTCTCAGTAGGCAAGATAAAGGATTACAGGAAAATGGGTAGTGTCCCATTAAAAAGATATTTTCTTGCATGTGTATTTCATATCACTCACTATAATTAAAATGTCTTCTGCCAAAAATGTATGCACACACTCTGAGAAGCTCCAGCTGCATCTGTTGCATGATGTGTACAAGGAAACTTCAACAGATCAGTGGAAGAAGTTGCACAGGTTTGAAAGAAACAACCACAACTTATTCTACTGCTATAGGAGTGGAGAAGAAAAGAGAAAGCATAATCTTAAGAGTCAGATATGCAGTTAAAAAAGAAATAATTGTTGCTATTCCACTAGAACTTTTGCTAGAGATCAGAAAAGCAAGTAATTGCTTGCTTTTTTCTTTTACCCCAAAAGAACCCATGCTGATAACCTTCATAATTTGGCATTGTTGGGCCCTTGTAAAGAAAAAAAAAAAAGTGACATTAATTTTTTTGTCTCTAGAAAAGAGACACTGGAATTGAGTGCCAATAGTCTGTATCAACAACTCATCAAGTCTGCAACTACACACTTGTTACATACATGAAACATACACACAAAAGTGAAAAGAAATATACGGACTGTATACAGACAGTAACAAAATTGTTTCAAAATCAGTGAGAAAAACACCTTTAAAAAACAAACAAGAAAAAACCACCAGCAAAACAACCCAGAGCACTGGAGTTTTTCTTTGATATGGTAAGGAGATTAGGCTCATGTCTGCCAGGGTTCCAGCAACAGTCAGTCACCTGATTTCATCTACTTTTGATGGAAAGGCCCAATTCAGAAATAATCAAGCTCTTGCAAATGAAAATCAGGTTCTTCTGAAGGAAAGGCATGCCTTCCCTGTTATTATATGTTTGGTTTCTGGACAGACAAGCAGTTAAGGTACAGGAGGGACCAGTTGTAAGCATTACCCTGCACACTGAAAAGAGCAGTGGTGAATGCAGTTCAGGGAGAGGGGAAGAGCTGTGGTCAGGGTGAGCTTAGGAGAGAGATCCTTAGGTTACTTCCACCCTCAAATGAGCTGATCACAGCAATGTTATACAGAAATGTTAATAAAGAACAATATTTTACTAAACTCTAGATAAACAACAATAGTAGGCCCTGGACAAATGGATCAATTGAAGTTACAGAACCTTCTAATGGTAGAAATGGAGAGCTTCTTTTATGGTCTGGTACAAAGAAACTATTTACATGAGCAGATCTTAATAATCTCTGTCTGTGTCTGCAAATATCGCTTGTTCAGGTTCTCACAGAACAAAGTTACAGTTTTTTTCTCTGTCAGTCAAAAAGTCAAAATCAGTTTTCAAAACTCAGTGCTTAAGATGCACTTCGATCTCCTCAACTGTCAAAGTAAAAAAAAAAGACACACACACAAAAACCCACCACAAAAAAAATGAAAGAAAAGCTGCCCTGGTGTACTTGTAAAGGGTATCTTTATTCTCACTATATAAACTTAAAAACACATGAAATGCATGCACTTAAAAGCAGGTGGAGAGGCTGCCATATGCCCCCACAATGTAAGGACATCACAAGCAGTTCTTAGAAGCCTGATATTTCAAAACTGTGAGGAATTTAAGTCAAGGTATGAGTAGCAGCACCGCAAGAACATGAGGTGTTCTCGTTGCATCGGCATCGTACTGCTTTTGGAACTATAGCAGCACATTATTAACTCAAATGAATAAATCAGAGACAGGAAGCCGCAGAGCTAACACTGAGAAGCAGCACATGCCTGCAGCAGACCAAATTTGCCTGGACCATGGAATATTACAGTCAGCCTAGGCAGCACCAATTAGGGAAAAAAAATGTTTGGAAAGGGAAGTTCCCAAAAAGCTTTCTTGTCTCTATTCTGTGGGATGAAATATGGGCTACATAAAGGTAACGCAGCAGCTTGCTTTGAGCTCTAGAGCCATTTTTGGATATTGCCAAACCTGGAGGGAAAGCATCTGTCTGTTGCTGCTTTGCCTTTGATGACTATGGCAGTATTAGGATGCTTCTTTCCCCACCTCCAGGCACAAGGAAAGCTGGAAAGATTGATGTTTGCTCATTTACTAGAGCTGAAGATCTTTGCTGGTCTGGCCACATTTTGATCCCCTATATACAGTAGATTTTGCATATGCTGTTCCTACTGAAAGCAGAGTCACTACCTGAAGCTTATGGTCATTAAAGTTAGTAAATTAACTTCAGATGGAGACATTTCTGCTCTTTGCTGAGCAGGAGCTAAATAGGAAAACAAATCACCATGGGTATAATTCTCAATTCATTTGTACAAACAATTATTCAGTTTGTTCAGGCAGGTACATGTTCTGAATTAACAATTTGTGGACTTAATAAAAAAGCTGATTTGGAGAAGAGTAAACTTTTTTTTTTTGCAATGTTTGGAAGCAGTGTTACTGAGGGACTGACATGGTACCAACAATTGGAGGGGATTGGCAATGGAAAAAAATCAGACCAGTATGCTGTATGGAAAACAAAAAAGGAATCTTTGGGCTCTTTTGAAAGATGGTGAAGGTAGGAGTCTCAGGGAATTTTCTGAACAAAGATTACCTTTTTAGAGTCAACACATCTCACATACAGATCCCAGGAAAAGAGACATTTCATTGCATGTTCAAGGTCACTAAAATCCTCTGAAAATAACTTCTGAATGGGAGAGAGATTGATGATGTCAAGCAACAAAGTGTAGAGCAACACTAAACAAAGTCTTATTTGTCTGATCTTGCATACTTCTTTGATGTAACATAAAGGCATTATACAGGGGTACTAGCAGGTCTCTGTGCATGCCAGTGCTCCCTGTGCTACCAGAGACCCTTCTGGGAGGAATGAAGACACACCAATAGCATCCATGTTGCCATTTAGTTCTTAACCACAGGTTTACTTTCCACAATTCACAGATCCATGAAACATAATGGAAAGTGCCGTGCACTCTCCTGTTACTGTCAGATAGGATAATGTTGGAAAAGCAGCAAGAGAGCAATTTAAATGATACTGCAAGTAGCTCTCTGTTTCTTAATTCCTCTCACAGTCTTGCAGGCTTCTGATACTCAGTTGAAGCATTTTGACACGACTTCAAAAAATGAGATGACCATTAAGGAGCAAATGCTCGAGTACACAATAAAGTAAAAATGAGCCTTTTAAAAATGGCAGATCCACCTCGCTGGGTGCAAGAGCCAGGTTCAGCTCATACTGCCAGCAGTGCAAGCAAGCATTGAGAAGGGAACCTAATTAAGAAAACTGACTGGCACTTGGTTGCATTGTTGGTCTTCTGGTGCAGGGAGAAATCAGTCTAGCACAGAAGTCTTGACAGCTGTGTAACATAAAGGGCACTCTGCAAACTGGTGACTAGGTACAGACTAAATTCTGCATTACACATTCAGAGAAGGCTCTGCAAACATCGAATCAGAGACACAGTCACATGTAGGGAGACTTTGAGCTCACGGACTAGTTGACTTTTGCAGACCCTACACACAGCAATTTACCCTGTGTTTCACCCATAATAAGAAGCGAGAAGCAAGCTGTTGCTTTCGGTGCAGTGCAACAACTGGATGACTTAAATACATCCTTCTCCAAAGGCAGATTTTACACAGGAGAAATGTGAGTGAACAGTGAATAGTATTTCTCCGAGTTTCACCTTCAGACAGCAGAGACATTCATGTGTACGGTATAATGGTATAATATGTGGTATATGGTATAATAATACTTTAGTTTCTTTCTATTCCCTGTATATCTGTATGCACTGGAAAGGCCAAGAGATTATTTACAAAAAGGAAGAGAAAAGGCATATTCACATACATGCATACAGAATAAAAGCAATATAAAAATAAAGATGACTTGGTTACAAACAAAATAATCCGCAAGACAGTCACATCATGAGGACATGGTGTGGAAACACTGACAAGAAGAGACAAATGCACAGGGTGACAAAAAAAAGCAGCTTCTTGACAAGATATACTTTAAACCACTTAAAAATTGTAACTTGTCCCAAAGAAAAGTCAGAGGAAGGCTCCTATCATATGCTCTTTATATAGTCTGTTTGTATCGTCTATTTAGAATATAGATTTGGAAAGTTTTGCAGTCTCTGGATAGAAGTATTATCTTCCCATGGCTGGAAGCAAAGCACATTTGTGGAGGACATCATGGCTTCTAAAAAGCCTTGCATAGGTGCCACCCACATGCATGGGAATTTATTGTTTCTAATGTAAAAGTGTATCTATACCAAAATGCTATAACCACAAGAAGGGCCCGTGATAGCAGTGTTGATGAAAATGTCTGCAGTCAAAGCACACATGATGAGAAGCAAAGCTCATACAGCAAGTCATTTAAAGCTGGGTAAAAAATCTCAGTACTATTTCCTTATTTTTAAGGGGGGGTTTTCCCTGAAAGAAATTAAATTCCATCACCATGTGTCTTTCCATCACTAAAAGCAGGTGCTGCAAAGTATTTCTGGGAAGTCAGCAACTATTCTTGTCCCATAGACTAAAGTTGCAGTTGCTAGCCCTCTATAGCAAAGATACCAGACATGAAAACAGAGACAGAGCATTTCATCTGAGGCTTTAACTACTGTCCATGTCTATATCAACCTTATTGCTAAAGAAAAGTGACATTTAAAAAAAATAACTGATGCTTCTGTGTGCACATGCATAGCACTAAGGCATAACAGTCCCAGCAAAATCTTTGTTGCACCAGTACTGCAAGAGTGCAGCAAACAGATCCTTTCCTAAAAGCTCCCATCAGCAATTAACAGAAATTAAGGGAAAAAATCAAGTCTTCTTTATAATAAGTACTTGAATTTATTTATTAACAATTGTGATCTCAAAACCAAAATGAATTTCACCCTGCATTATCATCCTGAAGCTTTTTAAGTCATCTTTGTTTAAAGATGGCACTCCTCTCTGAATTGTCTGATGAACTTCATACAGTCTTACAGAAATATTTTTGGTGTTTAGTTTCAATGCATTTAAATATGTGGGATTTAGTTCTAGATATTAACTTTATTGCCAGCCAGCTCTTCCCAATTTGCTTTTGTCTTTATCTCTCTGAATGGTACTGATTTAACAAGAGCAAGTATAGGATCTTGCATCTAGGGAAGAGTAACGCCAAATACCAGTATAAACTGGGGATGGACCTGTTGGAGACCAGTGGAGGTCCTGGGGGTCCTGTTGGACAGCAGGATGACCATGAGCCAGCAATGTGCCCACGTGGCCAAGAAGGCCAATGGTATCCTGGGATGTATTAGATGGGGTGTGGTCAGTAGGTCAAGAGAGGTCCTTCTCCCCCTCTACTCTGCCCTGGTGAGACCACACCTGGAATATTGTGTCCAGTTCTGAGCCCCTCAGCTCAAGAAGGACATAGAACTCCTTGAAGGAGCCCAGTGCAGGGCCACCAAGATGATTAAGGGAGTGGAACACTTTCCTTATGAGGAAAGGCTGAGGGAGCTGGGCCTCTTTAGCTTGGAGGAGACTGAGGGGTGACCGTATTAATGTTTATAAATATGTAAAGGGTGAAAGTCAGGAGGACAGAGCCAGGCTCTTCTCAGTGTTGGGCATCAATAGAACAAGGGGAAACGGGTGCAAGTTGGAGCATAAGAAGTTCCATGTGAATATAAGAAGAAATTTTTTCACTGTGAGGTTGACGGAGCACTGGGACAGACTTCCCAGAGAGGCTATGGAGTCTCCTTCTCTGGAGATCCCTGCCTGGATCTGCCTGGATCTGTTCCTGATTTAGTCTAGTTGATCCTGCTCTGCCAGGGGAGTTGGACTAGATGATCTTTTGAGGTCCTTTCCAACTCCTAATGTTCTGTAATTCTGTGAGTCTGTGATTTTATCTCTCAGAGAGTGGGTTACCAATCCAAATCCTCTAGTAGCCCACAGTCTATCCCATACAGTGTCCTGTAAGACATACAAGTCCCAGTTAGCGGCACTTGCACTGGTCAATTTCACATTATAATTTGGTAAGCATACATTATTTCAGCTGCAAAAGCAGTATAGCTACAGCTATGTACTGTGCTAGATTGATCATAGAGGTGCATCAACACTATTTCTAGTTCTGGCAATGGCTCAAACACTGCAGGCTTCAGCAGAGGTGCATATGTGGAAAGAGGATAAGGACAAGAATAAAAATAGCACCTTGTGTTGTGGGATAAGAACAGTTAATAGGGTAACAAAGAGAACAATAATAATAGAAATAACAAGAGTACAATTGACACACAAATGTAATTTCCTAATACATGCAAAAGGAAAAAATCACCCCAATGCACAGTCTGTTCCCCACCAGTGATCCTGCCTCCCAGCTAGCTTCCCCAGTTGTATCCAGAGCAAAATATGTTGTTGGGAATATCCCTTTGGCCAGGCTGGTCCAGCTGCCCTGGCTGTTCTCTCCCAGCCCCTTGTGCACCTGGCAGGTGTGGGAAGTTGAAACATCCTTGACTTAGTAGAGATACTACAACTACCTAGCAACAACTAAAACATCAGTGTATTACCAACACATTATTCTCATACTAAATACAAATTACAGCACACACTGTACTGCCTACTAGAAAGAAAATAAACTCTATCTCAGCTAAAGCAAGAGCAGACAGGCATGTCGTTTAAGAAGCTCCCTTCCTTTAACTAGGTGATGAGCTGCTTATCATAATGTTAAACAACTGAAACTTTTCATCCAAAAATTTTAATTCACTGTGTGTTCATCTTGATTTCAAAACACATAGATGCAAAAACAAGAAGCAGGTTCAAATCTGCGTGTTTAATTCTGTAGCATAGGATCTAATTTAGGCTCTTTTTCCACATTGGGGAAGTGTGTGGGGAAGGCAGAGACATTTAGAAAAGACATTTTGTTCTCTTGAAATCCCAAGCACGCCACTGCTTTGTTGTTAGTTACAGTAAAAGTGACCTCTGTCAAATGGACAAATCATCCCCAGGCAAACAGAGTTCTAACCATCCAATCTCTCATTTAGGGAACTATTGCTGAAATGTTAACCAGCACCTATTCCAAAAGATCAGAAGCCCTGATGAATTGTTTGATGCGCTCTAATCAAATAGGTTTTCACAATGGGCAGTCAGGGAACAGACAATGTGAAAAGGGTTTTATACATGTCCTGAAAGAAAAATTTGCAGATCAATGACAGTAGGCAGAAGCTGAAGTTGAAAAGACTTTTGATCACATCCCCTACAGCTTCTATTAGAAATGAACTTGATATGTTGAATTTAAATTTAGGTAGCTTGAAGAACAGATGCATATAAATTTAAGGGCTTAGTTTCACCCATTAGGATGGGTGATGAGATTATCTGCAAAATTCAAAAATAGATTTGGATGTTGTGTGCTGGGGTGTTCAAAAACATAGTCTACAGATTTAAGTCTGACTCAGCTGAAGCTGAGAGATCCAAAAGAGGCAAAGGAGGGCAAGGAAGAAGACAGCACTATGCTACCATCTTTTATCTTACCAAATCCTGATAGCTCAGGAGGCCAAAAGCCACCACCTTCAACATTCAAATTGGAGCAAGCTTTCACAGTCCACTTGATAGGACCAGTGCTGTCACATAAAAAAGGGTACATTGCTGGATCATGTACTGAATACCATGCTGCAGTTCCTTGGGCATGCATCAAACAATGCCCCAATCAGCAAGCAAGTCAGTTGTCTCAATACAGCTATATGGTAGCAGAAACAGCGCTACTGCTAGATTATTCCATTTTGGGTGGACTCTCAGCAAGTTAGCTGATGACACCAACCTGTGTGGTGCAATAAATGTGCTGGAGGGGAAGGAATGCCATCCAGAGGGACCTTGGCAGGCATGAGAGGTGGGCCTGTGTGAACCTCATGAAGTTCAACAAGGCCAAAGGCAAGGGCCTGCACATGGGTTGGCACAATCTCAAGAACAACTACAGGCTGGGTGGAGATTGGACTGAGGGTGGCTCTAAGGAGAAGGTCTGAGTGGTGTTTGTGAATGAGTAGCTCAACATGAGCTGGCAGTATGCACTTGCAGCCCAGAAAGACAAACGTATCCTGGGCTGCACCAAAGCAGCTTGACCAAGAAATGAATCAGAATCAGCAGGGAGGTGACTCTCCCGTGTTCTCTCTGCCCTTGCAAGACACCACCTAGAGTACTGCAGTCTCTAGGCATGCCAAAGATAAGAGGGTCATTAGAAGCAGCCAGCATGGTTTCACCAAGGGGAAGTCATTTTTGTCCAACCTCACAGCTGCTTGTGAAGGCATAACCCAGTGGCTAGATGATGGTAGGGCAGTGGATGTGGTTTACCTTGATTTCAGTAAAGCGTATGACACCATCTCCCACAGCATCCTTGTGACCAGACTGAGGAAGTGTTGTCTGGAGGATGTGGTAGTGAGGTGGATTGTGAACTGGTTGAAGGAAAGAAGTCAGAGAGTTGTGGTCAGTGGGACAGAGTCTGGCTGGAGGTCTGTATGTAGTGGAGCCCCTTAGGGGTTGGTACTGGGACCAGCACTGTTCAATATATTCATCAACACCCTGGATGAGGGAACAGAGTTCACTGTCAGCATGTTTGCTGATGACACAAAACTGGGAGGGGTGGCTCACACACCAGAGGGTTGTGCTGCCATCCAGTGAGATCTGGACAGGCTGGAGAGTTGTTCAGGGAGACGTTTGATGAGATTTAACAAGAACAAGTACTGGGTCTTGCATTTAGAGAACAACCCCAAATACCAGTACAGCTGGGGATGGAGCATAGGGGAGAGGGACCTGGGGATCCTGGTGGACAGCAGGATGACCATGAGCCAGCAAAGTGCCCTCATGGCCAAGAAGGCCAATGGTATCCTGGGGTGTATTAGATGGGGTGTGGTCAGTAGGTCAAGAGAGGTCCTTCTCCCCCTCTACTCTGCCCTGGTGAGATCACACTTGGAATATTGTGTCCAGTTCTGAGCCCCTCAGTTCAAGAAGGACATAGAACTCCTTGAAGGAGCCCAGTGCAGGGCCACCAAGATGATTAAGGGAGTGGAACATCTTCCTTATGAGGAAGATGCACAAGACATTCATGGAGCTGTTGGAGCAAGTCCAGAGCAGGGCCACAAAGATGATCAGGGCACTGGAGCACTTCTCATATGAAGACAAGACTGAGAGTTGGGCTTGTTCAGCCTGGGGAAGAGAAGGCTCTGAGGACACATTATTGCAGTCTTCTAGAACCTAAAGGGAGCCTACAGGAAAGAGGGACAGTTTAGAAGAGTGTGTAGTGGCAGTATGAGGAGTAATTGCTTAAAACTGAATGAGGGTACATTCAGATTATATGTTAGGAAGAAATTATTTCCTGTGAGGGTGCTGAGGCACTAGAACAAATTGCCCAGGGAAGCTGTGGCTGCCATCTCCTTGGCACTGTTCAAGGCCAGGTTGGATAGGGCTCTGGGCAACCTGGTCTACTGGAGGGTGTCTGTGGCCATGGCAGGAGAGTTAAATTGGCTTTGAGGTGCCTTACAACCCAAAACTGTGATACTGTAATTGTCCTCATTCTTCTGCTTAATCACAGGTTCTTCAGAGGCATTGCTTCTCCTGGATCAGGATTAATTCAGATTCCACTTTAAGGAAGTTTTCAGGCCAGATAGTAATTCTTAGCACATGAAGCTTTGGCTCAGCCCCTAGCCTCAGGTGCTTGTATATATATATGTCTCCAGAAACCCAATATAATTCTCCAAGTCCAATGTTAGCTATTCCTTATATTAAAGTCCTAACCACTGAACTAATGTATTAGTCAAGAACCTCAACTTTCAGTTTTATTGTTACAGTTTTGAAGAACATATATCCAGCCCTTATGCTGGGGTGAGGGGAAAAAAAAGTGAAATGTGAAGAAAAGAGGGAGAGTGGATAACAAAAATTATGTGACTTTAAGCAGTTCAAATATCAAAAAAGAAATAACATTGGACAATCATTATAACAATTTAAGACTAAATATCCAGGGAGGG
The DNA here is from genome assembly GCF_964237585.1 of Gallinula chloropus. Classification (NCBI taxonomy): domain Eukaryota; kingdom Metazoa; phylum Chordata; class Aves; order Gruiformes; family Rallidae; genus Gallinula; species Gallinula chloropus. Next base: position 24,465,016 of record NC_140089.1, read on the forward strand.
AGTGCAGTTGTAGCTACTTGAAGTTGACATAGTGATTCTCAAGTTTGGAAAACTATATTATAGCTTTTGATATCAGTATATAAACACATCTTTTTAATATACAAAATATAGAATGCCATATATAATTTGGGAGGCTTTTTGTCTTGGAAGAGTCTTTTGAGACTAAGTATAACATGAAAGATCTCTTGTCTCTAGAGTATGGACAGCCTTGGACTGTAACTTGGGACAGGAAGGAAGTTGTGAGATGAAGCGACAAGGCAACCGAAAGAGACCATTACTGTTTTTTCTTCTTCTTTTTGTAGCTGTTATTGTGTTAGTTGTTGTAAATGTTTTGACTTTTGAGTCATAAAACCTGGAGGAAAGCAGTGAAATTATCCTTCCAGAAGCTGAGAAGGAAAAAAATATTCTTTAACTGTGAAATATGAACTGCTGTCTAGTTACAGCACCTTCTTATTGTAAGGCTACATAAAGCTGCAGAATACACATGGAATAAAAATCTATAGACTGATATCTGCATGGGACACAGAGTATTTGTTTATACATAAAGCTTACTCTCTCTGCTTGTCATGAGCAAACTTGACAAAACGAGTTTCCTAAGAGACAGTTTGCTGGGGGAATTTTGACAGTTCCCATTTGAGTTTTCATCAAATCCTTCAGAGAAACATCAGTTTAAAAAAGCTATTGCAAACAGAAACCCTTTTATAAATCCATCTGCCTGCATTTCCTTGCAGCCTATTTTCTTTTTTTTTTTTCCTTAGCAATATCTATACACCTTTCCTGTGCAAGGCTAGACCAGAAGGAGGATTAAAAAAAAACCAAACCCCAAACCAAACTATTAATAGACATGAAAGGCAGAAGAATAACTAGGGACATCTTGCTCTGGCATATGGCCAGAAATGCAAAAAAAAAAAAGTGGAGTGCAAGTATATTAGACAGCATAATCACATTCTTTAAGTGTGAAAGTGTTAAAAGCAACAAAAGGTTGAATGGAGTTTAGATCTGAGATGCTGCTTTGTGAAGTACTCATCTCATTCTATTTTACAGTCCACAAACTCTCAGATCAATCCTAAATCAGAACAAAACCAGTTTGGTTCAGAACAAAAACAGTTTGGTTACCTGCATAGATATATAGAGATGTTCCAGAGCTATTAAAATACCCCAAATAATATTTTCTTTGGACTATTAAGAAAAAAGGCTGCTTGTCATTAACTTGTTTTCCTCAGAGCAAAGCTACTGGAGAACCTGTTTGAAATACCATCCCACTTTTCTTTTTTCGCAGCTTCACTGAAAATTTCAATAATCCCAAATCTGTATACAAGCAAAAAAGATACACTGTTTCTTAGACATACTTGAATCCAATGCAAGTCAGCTGTACACTTCCAAAAAGAATCATCAAAAGCATTAGCATCTTTTCTTGAGAAACACTCGAGGAGTTACAGAAGAATACACTTTGCTCTATGCAGATGTACATGACTGTCTTCAGTCTTTATTTTTTAGTCTCTACCACCTAGTGTGAACCTGCTTGGCACTCCTCCCACCCAGAATCACAGAATCACAGAATCACATAGGGGTTGGAAGGGACCTCGGGAGATCATCGGGTCCAACCCCCCTGCCAAAGCAGCTCCCTAGCACATATTGCACAGGCAGGCATCCAGATAGGTCTTGAATATCTACAGAGATGGAGACTCCACCCCCTCCCTGGGCATCCTGTCCCAGGGCTCTGTCACCCTCACTGAGAAAAAGTTCTTCTGCATGTTGGTGCGGAACGTCCTGTGCTCCAACTTGCAGCCATTGCCCCTTGTCCTGTCTCCCCCCAAGCACTTTCCAATACCTTTTCTTCTGAACAACTTACAACATTGTGTTTAATTAAAGTCTAGAGCACAATATATATATTTTATCTTCTACTTATTAAAATTCCCTGGTTCTTACTTTAAAATTCAGGAATATTTAAAAGAGCATATGCTGTATTATTAAGATTATATTTTACATCTTTTTTTCTTTTTTAAAAGAACTACCTTTCAACAATTTTGTGACATCTAGGTCCTGTTGATAATTTTAAGATCAGCAACTTGGTATCCAAAAGTGAACTGAGGTTTACATATGAGCCCAAAATAATCCCCATGAGGTTTCAGATTACTGCTCTTTGGGTAAAAACATTCAACACTATTTGTAAACTCTGCTAACTATCTGCTTTATGTAAGTTTATTGTTTTCCTCCTGTGTGTTTATTTTTCAGCTTAGTTAAATATCCAGATGTGTATTAGAACAGTTTAAAAATATCACCTTCCCGAATTACAGAGGGCAGACATTTGCTTCGGAGCTTTGAAAAAGCAGCATTGAAACACAGACGTGGACAAAAGTGGCCATAAGTATTCCAAGAGGGATTTCTGTGAATTTTTAAACGTTTCACTTGATACACAGATATTTATGTTATTTCTCTCATCTCTGTGTCATCTAATAGCGGAGTCTGCTGCCAAGGGAATACCAGCCAGTTTGTTGGAAAGGGGCAAGAGCCAGAGGCGTTGCATCCCTCCCCATACAGGGATGTCTGAGGCAAACCGGGGTGGATTGCACAGGCCCACCCACCTTGCCAAGCACGTGTGTTCACCAATAGTGAGGACTGAAACTTGCTGGTAGCAATATTTAGACAGCTCAAGAGCCAAACCTCTCCTAGCATAACTCTGGAAACAGACAGGTGAAGTTTTGCCAGACAGCAGCCCCCACTTTAGTACCAAGTGATAAAGTGCATATGGCCCTGGCAGGCTGAGAGAGCCACAGTCCAAGAGCTGCACAGCTCTTTGCCAGATCAGGCCTGGGGCTGCTCCTGCTCACAGACACCACACTATGACATCAACTGGGATCCACTTTAACTTACTTGGCTATTAGTGCATTTACTGTTAACCTATTGGGGTGCAATGAAAAATGGTGTCTCCTTCAAATTTTGCTCCTCCAGATTTCTCATGTGCCTTTCTTAAGATCAAAAGGTACATGCAGTCTCTCTCTTAGAGGTCACAAGTAAGTCAACAAATAGACTTTCTTAGTTCTAGACCATTGTTGTGGTAGTTTGGCATCTTTTCAAATCACAACACAATTTTAATTTTTTTTTTTTCTCACAGCAATGACATTTTTCACTTGGTTTGCATATTGTTCCACTGCAGGCAGATGTTACAAAGGGGAAAAATAGAGAAGCCTTGGTTCCCAAGTTACTGAAAACCATGGGCTAAAAGAAATAATACAAGGACTAACTCTTCTACAGTGAAACCAATGCTGGATCCTCCCTAAGGACACCAACTACATCCCAGAGCACTCTACCTGACACTCTACCTGGCTCTAGCTAATACTTGTCTGCTTCACATTAATCATGTAGTTACTCACTAAAAAGAAAGCAAAAAGCTAATTATCCAGACTAAAGTTCTCACCACCCAACAACGCATCACAATTTTTTCAATGATTGTTTAAGAATTTTACACAAAACAGAAAAGTTTCAGCATACCTTTTCTTCAGAACACAAGAAGTCCATCTTCCAGAAGGTGAAATGTACATAACATATACAGGAGCTGCCTTGACATTGTTAAGCAGACCTGAACAGGATTAACATGCTGAAGTGAGAACTCATCCCAGTGAACATCAATAACCAACTACAGGAGGAAAATTAGGCAACGCTTTGCCTTCTTTCAGGCAGATAAGATTAAATTTCACATCCTTGGTCAGCATGCTGCCAATTTTTAAGACTACTGTTGTCTCTCTGCCCACTAAGAATGTCACAGAGAGAAAATCATTATAATGGACTTATGCCATCACAATTACTCAATGAATCTAAACACTTAGAAACAACATACACTTCTAACTCAAGGTTGCTGCCTTCCTCAAAGGGTAGCCCATTGTGGACATAAAGTAAACCTTCATATTAAAACACAACATAGCTTAACTGCTCATCTGCACTGGCCCCTAAAAGTTTAGTGAGAGAACTCAGAGCTCAATCTAAAAATACTATCTTCACATACATTTCCCCACCTGATACTGAAAAGTTCTTTCAAATAGGTAGGTTTGGAAAAAACAAACAATAAGCAAGCAAACAAAACCCACACAACAACAACAAAAGAACCAACTCTCTGACTTCCCATGGCAGCTACTTTTCTTTTTTCTGTGAACAAGTATTAGTAGTAAGAATACAGAGCTGCCTCAACACCTGCCAATATCTGTTTTACCCATTCAAATATAACCTAGTTTCAGGAATGTAAATCAAGATGTAAAATTTTGTACAGACAAGATATCTGGACTATATTTGAAAAGTCTTTTTAATCACTGATGCAACCCAGAGTAAAAAGTTATATCTCACACTCTACAGCTAGAATTTGTAAAAAACACTATTTTCTACACTCAGATTCCTCTAAATCCACTAGACAGAAAATATTACTTACAATTCTGACATCAATTTAAGGATTTTATTTATTGAAAAAAAAAGGGAAGAAATTAGAACATTTTGTATTCAGTTTTAAGGCAAACATATTGTCCTCATTAAACATTTGACAGACTTCAAGTACAAGCAGCACAATACTGGCAAGCTGTAACTCAGGCTGTGTTTCAGTCACACAGCTAATGTCATGCATTGACAATTTCTTAATGTTTATGGTAAGCTTTAAAGTTCAGAGCAAAGACCTTTTTTTAGGACAGACATATTGTTAGTTTCTTTTTGACAGTGTTCAGAACTTCATTACAAGTGTTGCAGGACAGACTATAACCCTCACACAGAAAAAAAAATCTCACTAAAATACATTGAACTTGCACTTATATACTCCTGAAAAGGCAGTTTCTCCAGAGTCAGTACATTCCATCACACACTTCTTCTCCTGCAGAACTATGGAAAACAGTAATATATAATGATTTTTGCATATATGCTTGGAAAACCATGGCATTCAGCTTACTGTTCTTATTAGACAGACTTACATGAACACTGCTTATAAAGATCTAAGAATAATCACTTAGAAATGTTTAAAAACATACCATGGTAGGCTCCACAAAGATAACAAGACCCAAAAAAATTGTCTGTCTGCAAAGAAATCTATACAACATCTATTAACTCTTTTAATTCTCTTTCTTCTCGGCTGTGAAGCTTGTCACAGAGGCACAGCTTTTTGTTTTTAATGAATATCAAAAAGATGATCTGAAAGAAACTCTAGTGAGAGAGTGTTACAGGAAAATACATATTATTCCAGCCAATGTCAGCAGCACAGACTAGGGCATATTTTAGAGAGCAAAGAACGAGTTAGGAAAAGATTGTAGGGAGAAGCTTCTGCCAGACAATTCTCTCACACATACATTTTGCCTCATTTAAAATTCATGAAGATGAAGTGCTGCTTTTGTTTCCTGTCTCCAAGATGAGCCCTAATACTCTTGCCAAGCTTGCTTAGCTAACACAGTGTAATTGTTTTTCATCTAAATTGCATGTCCAACCTGCTTAGTTTTCAAAGAACATTGATGATGATGCTTTGATACCCAACTGCCAAATGACAAAGTACAGGGCACATAGGCAGATGGTCATGATGAGAATATTTAATCAGTATATCTCTCAGTCAGCTTACAAATCATGGAAAAAGAGGGGGAAACATAGGAGAGAAGAACCATTCTTTGTAAGAACAAGATGGTTCCTATTTTCATTAAGAATAACTTTGGAAAAAAAAAACAAATAAGGAAAGAAGCAATTCAGAACAAAGACCCCCTGAGGCGTTTTTAATCTGTTATATTCCATATAGTTAAAAGGCCTTTTTGAAAGGTTACAAAATGAAAGAGAGTGGTCTGAAAGCAAAAAGGCAGCTTTCTTTTTAAGAAAGATACAAGCCTTTCTTCTGAGAGAAAAGCAGCTTCAGAGTTTGATCTTCACAGAAGACATCTGTAAGTTGCTAAAACCATAAATTAGAATATGAAGTTATTATCCTTTAACTTTCTCAAGTTCATAGACATATCTGAACTGTATACCTGCACTGATCTCCTATTTTTCCTTTTAGACATTCCATTTCATGTCATGTAAACAGATCCGTGAGATGTAGCTTTGAGAAAACAGTTCCACATAGAAATATGCTAAGAAAGCCATGAACAGCCATATTCTCAAAGCATACCCTCAATGATTCTCAGCCTCTGCAGAAAGACATGCAGCTTTTACTATTGATCCATGCACTTCATTCTGTTATCTGGAGCTACAACAAAAAGCTTGATGTAGTTTATCACTCTTGTTCCAGTTAATTTAGTACCTTCCCAAGTTAAACCACAGTTCTCTTAATCACATTCTCTGAGCTCTACTGAGCAGGGGCCAGGGATTTGTGTGTGTGTGTGTGTAAAGCACGTGGCTTCAACAGTCATATCATTCCTGCTGGCTCTCTGAAACATTATCTTTGTCATACCCCAGCCTGGGCAAGGCACCCTGGAACACCTCCTTTATAAGTGAGCCAACGTGGGTGAAGAACAACAATTCATGAGGTAGGTGTGTCAGCACAAGATGATCACAACATGGATCTAGACCTTGTTGTGAATTACAGAAGGAAATCAGAGACAAGGTTATCTTGCCAAAACACATGAAAGAAGATTTTATTATTTTTTTAAATCTGGCAAAGTTGTAGTTGCTGCTGCTATTTTTCTGTTAAATGAAAACACATTTATCAGTTCTATATTTAATACATACCTGCAACTCTTCTCAAAATTAGTCAAAAGTACATTAGTCCTCATGCTTTTCATCTGTTAATGCATACATGGGTAGTCGTGGCTTAGAAGACACAGAGATCAAGAAAAAAACTCTCACATTTGATGAAAACTATTCAGACAGAAATTGACTCAGGGCATACATACTCAAACCTACACATACCATCAGTTTACCACCTCAGTGTAGGCACATTGTGGCTTCTCTTTGTCACAGGCACACATCTATTGAATAGGAACTATCACACTTTCCCATGCAACACCAAGGCATGTTGTATTCTATGTGTTATTTTGACAAAGTGCTTAACATTTGCCTTCCCAGACATTTTCACTCTCATTAAGGCATAATTCTCCAGGGTACTAGTGCACCATTGGACATTTAACCAAATGTTTAAAACATATCCTTAAATTAGCTGTATTCATGTCTTTAAATATTGGTCTTTTAGCTCTGGCATACTGATTAGCAAGCGTTGTCAAAGTAAAGACTTGCTATTTATATATCACCGGGTATGTACTTTTACCTATATAAAGAGCCTTTAACTGTAGAAAACCTTGAAATAAAACACAAAAGATACCTTCATTGTTTAATATTTTCTGTTGCTAAAGAAGAAAGAGAGGTGTGATTTAAAATTTTTTAAAAAATGTAGTATGAGGCTCCAAACAATCCGCTTCAGATTGTGCACAGAGTGCACCTAGCAAAAGAAGTCCCACAACCTATTAGCAGGAAGATAGATTGTGCATTTACTAAAACCTGTCTGAACCTGCCTGACCCTGGGTGAAGAGATCAAGGAGGAGGGCAGAGCAAGTCAGCAACAGCCATACTCGAACTTCACATGAGTGCTATTGATCTTATTGACTGGGTCATGGAAGTGCTGCTGTACATTAAGTAGGGAAGAACAACTGAAAATTACATTAATTCAAATTGTTAAATCAATATTTAACAGTATAGTTGGTGGCAGTTGACCTCCAATGCACCCTTAATAAAACAAGGGTGAACTAGACAGGCAACCCAGTAATCTGATGAGTTAGTGTTAAAGTTGTATTTTAAAGTCCAGTAAAAATGCAGATATTCTTGTGCAAATGTAGATGGTCCTTGTGGCAAGCAAAAGGTGTCTGTCACCACAGTGTATTTATTGCACATAAAGAAAGCATAAACCGTTTCCTCTTACTTTGTGAAGTTTGTTTTAAATGTTGACTTATGACTCACATAAGATTGGAAGAAATTAGAAATCCTACAGTTTCACTGCCATACCCCTTTATTGATATGTTTGTGAAACTATTTTTAATCATGCTTTAGAAGAAGAATTAAGAAAACTAACAATATTAAAACAGGACTCTGCCAGTGACTGGTTTTAACCACTGTGCATAAGCAGCATTCTCTCAAATAAATGAGCTGCGCCCTGATCTGAGCCTCAGAGATTGTCTCCATGGGATGTTACTGGGGAGAAACAAAAAGTTTTAAAATCATTTTTTTGGTCAAGTTAACAGTCCTAAAATACAGAGCAGTAAAACAAACAGAAAGTAAATACAGATTACTGTACTTAAATCTCCCTGCAATATTATACCAGGATGTATATAAGCTGCTGCTGACCTGGAAACTGACATTCCTGAGCATTACCTATGTAACCAAGCTACTGGATCGTAGTGCACTACAGATGGTTCAAATAAATGTGGCCTCATTAACAGATTAATAGCATTGGATTAATACACCAAATCCATCAGAAACACCTTAATCCATTCAAGTTAAATAACCATTACTAAAACAGACCTCTTTCTATCAGCAAGATCACTAAGTTACTGGTCTGGAAATCTAGGTTCAGCTCCTTCCTTTTTTCACAGGCATCTTTATTCGCTAGTAAGTATCTCAGATATCTTTTCTTACAGTCAATTCTGCTTGTCTAGCAGAATGATAGTAACAGTAAAACAGAGAGAGTAAGGTTTCTTCCTGAAACAAGGTATTTCGTAGCCACAAATACAACTTAGATCTTAGGTATCTAAGTTGTATTTATGGCTATGAAATAACATATTTTTCATAAATATATGGCATTGGTAAATACCATATATAAATGTATGGTATATATTTCATATTTATATACCATATATTAGATAGATAGATAGATAGATAGATAGATAGATAGATAGATAGATAGATAGATATAAATGCCATATATAAGTATATGGTATTTCATAGTCATAAATGCAACTTAGAATTTGGGTATTCATAAGTGAATTGGAACTAAAATACTGTGGAATTTTATCTTGTTAAGCTTAAAATCTTTGATTATTCTAGGTTCTCAATATGGTTAAAGTTTTGGAAGTACCATGTCTTCCAATAGGCTGAAGCCAAAACATCATGAAACATTTCATGTAGTATTATGTACTACACTTCAGACAATCATCTCCACCTTTTCCATTTTGTGAGTGGGGAGAGAAGGAGATCAGACTTTCTGAATGAGCTATGAAAGGGCATGATCAACTGCCATTTTATTGCCAACTAATTCAGTGCCACGAGGTCCTTCTGCAATCTTTCACAAGCAGCTTTCCTCTTTTCCAGACTGAACATCTTCAATGTAATGCAACCAAAAGGTTAACACACTTAATTAAAGCATTTAATAGAGTGACAGTTTGCAAGTCGGTTGTTTTAAGCCATGATTAAGATTTTGTGATTAAACTAAAAGGTTTTATAACAATATCAGTCCAACACCCAGTCCCTTGACACAGGATGCCATCTGTGCTGAAAGTTTACAGTAATTCAAAAGAAAGGAGAAAAAGAAGACATAGAAAGGTATATTATTCATCCTCCAGACAGTGTTAAACCAAGATATTTCTCCTAGTTTACATAACTCTAGAACTACAATTGTTACTGTATGCGTGCTCTATAACTCCTACATAAACCTTCACTACTAGCCAATAAGAGAAAGAGGACTTAGACCCCAAAATTTCACCCAGCATGGCCACTTCTCCTTTCTCTAGAGTGTAGGGAAAGCATGGTATTTCCATTTCTATGTGAACCACAGATAGCAAGCTGTTTCCCAGCATATATCAAGGTAGTAACAGAGCTAATAATAGTGTGTTTTAATTCCCTGTCCAGCAGCGATGACTAAATAAACGTTGCTCTTATCCTATATCTGAAAGCAATAAAATACCTCACCAAACACTAATGATGAAATTCCATGGAGCAGTAAGATTAGGTAATTTAAATTAAATTTAGCTCTCTAGAAATCTTCAGTTGCCATCAAATTCTTTAATCCCTTGACAAAAATCTAGGTCCTCCGTCACGAACAGTTTTCTGTATTGAAAAGTCTTGTTTAATTACTCATACTTAAAATACCCTCATCTCTCCACTTAACACTGCAGTATTTCTAATATTTACAATTTTAAGCAAGAATATTTTTTTAATGATGACCAAACGAAGTAATGGAGTAAGTCTGCTGACATTAAAAAGTGCAAGTTGGTCTTCTGTTTACTACTTGCACATCAGACCAGCATTGTCCCATTGGTGTATCTAGAAAAAAAAAAAAACGGAGCAAAAACTGATCAAAGTTGTATGTAGATATTGGGGGGGGGGGGGGGGGGGGGGAAGCAAAACCAAAAAACAACCAAACAGTAAGTTCCCAGCCCTTCCTGGGGTAGTTGAAAATGGCACATTTTATGAGACATGAGATCATTGAAATTTATGGGACATCAGTTTAGTTGGGTTTTTTTATGACACCTCAACTGCAACAAGAGTTAGCATTTACTGAATCAAATTTGCAGTTATTAATAGTCTCTTAAATGTCAAAAAACAAGCAAACAAACCAACAAGAATGGTTGCTAGGAAGACAATAGAGCTATACTGCTACAATCCACTATGCACTCCATAAGAGTATTAACTGCATATTAATGTAAGAACTTTGCCTATTTTCAGACACGATTTCCATTTACTTTAGTAGCAATAAGTACCACAGAATAAATACTTTATGCAGCTATGTTTATTTTGCTGCCAGAATTTCTCAAGCTCTCCTAACAGAAAATCACATTTTTCTAACATCATTAATTTCTCTCCTCAGTATTACTAATATGATTTCAGAAATGATTGGTTAACTAAATACTAGATTTGAAAAACCTGGCACAGAAGTTAATGAGGAATCTTCTCTTATACTGGCATAGCTGCTAAATTTTTTAAAGCATCCACTGTGGCCTAATTATTTTAATTCTAAATGCTCACTAAGTCTTTTTTATTCATGATTTTCATCTGCATGATTTGGAAAACTTTTACATCTCCTTTGAAGATTTAAGTCAGAAAATCTAGCAAGTAATGGAGGCATCATGTTTTCATAATGCTTGGGTCCAGGAGGCTCTTGATAGACAGAGTAACTGTGAATCAAGGAATAAAAAGCTCCTCTGAAGTGAAATTTTAATTACTGCAGTGCCTTAATGCAGTTCACTGGGGCCATGAATGTCATCCAGGATATATTTTCTAACAGCTTTCTTTTCCTCTAATGCACCTTTCTGTTAAAACCAGATGACATCTTGTCATTACTAAAGCTGGAGTGATACAGGCATATCCCTAGTGACTACACTTATTATTTACTGTAAAACACCTAGGAGACTTAGACTTACTGTATTTATTACTTGTGTGAATTTGTTCAGGTGCTACTTCTCTTCTGTAAACTCAGTTTTGCAACAGATTATTTGCTCCCCGTTTATTTCACCAAGGAATGGATTTCACTGCCAAAATAACTTATTTTAGTCAAAGAATATGTTTAAATAACATTAGGAAAATAGCCTGCTCTTTGCCAAAAGGATGCTGACCATGTTTCATTCTGTCATTCAAGCAAAGCTCCTATCTACAATCGCCAAACAATTCCAAGCTACCTCATGCAATCCCCAAAGCATCCCACATGACATGCTCTGACTTTCATTTAACATCAGCTGTACATTGACTGCAATACTGATGTCTTAGAAAAGAACCATCGTAATATGTTTTTAAAGTTTCTCAGTAGTAGGCTGTCATTAATACCTCCTGTTTATATTCAGATACCTAGACAACGAGCAGCATCCCACACACCGTAAACTTACAAGTGACTTGTATTTGTCTTTTCATGTTTATTTCTTCCCAATAGAAATGCTTTGTCCACTCAAATGAAGTTGTATAAATCACAGTGACTTCATTTTAACTAAAGGTAATAGTAGACAAAAGTGGTGTGATATCTGGAAGTGTGATGCAGTGTTCTTGTTGACAGCTTATCTTCCGTTCAATGTACACCTTAGCTAGTTTGATAAGAGCAAGCTGCACTTGGAAGTAAGTGTTATCTGGAGGAGAATGAGTTCTTTTCAGCTGTCATTGAAGTGCTGCACCGGGGCTTTGATTTGCATAAAACCTGATTATATTTAGTATCTGCTCATGTATCCACACTAAATCAGCATCGCTTCATCAGCACACAGAGATTATCTTTCTGCCTATGTTTCTTCTAAGATCGTCCAAAGACTTATTATTATTATTAGAAGGTATCATACTTCAGTTTAAAAATAGGCATGTAATCATACATATAATACTCATGGGTACTCAGATGTCTCCTAATTTCCTGCCTTTCTCTTCAATTTATTCCTCAATGTGCAATAAATGGCTGTGACTGATACTCAGCTTCTAAAGCACTCTTATCTGGAAGCTGTAATGACTGATGAGGTGCACAAAATCTCGGTAAACACATGAAATGGTGATTAAAAAAATGTGTTTTTTTAAAGAATCCAGTTCTTGATCTCACAGATGTATTTTTAATACATTGTCATATTATCTAGCCATTTTTGTTCAGTTCATCACAAAATGCACTTGGAGGCGGGCAGGCAGAGAGGGGGTGCTGGTGTGTGTTGTGTGTTAGTGTGACAACAATCATGTCCCAAGCAAAGTCTACTGTACTGTAATTATGACAACAAATTTAGGTGCAGATGAAAATACTGACTACAGTGCCAGAAGTAAGACCAAATTACAAATTCAAGAAGAGGGCATAACACAATCTCCTCCTGTGGTATCTAGGGGGTTTCTAGTAGGCAAAAAAAAGATTACATTAAGAGAATGTCCTCAATTTACAACTAGATGACAGAGAGATCCTAATTTATTGTTTACTTCATAATTAGAGAGATAATTGGGGGAAAAAAATCTCTTACTGGAGAACTTGAACCCTAGCTACAAACTTATCACTTCTACAAAGCTTACCTTGAGTAGCTAGGGAAGAAAGGGTAAGGGACCTGATGAGGTATATTGCAGAGTCTTGAAGGGATTGGCTGTTGTGGTTGCCAACCCACCCTCCATGATATTTGAAAAGTCATGACAGGTGTAGTCCTTAGTGACTGGAAGAGAGGAAACATCATGGTCAATTTTAAAAAGGGTAAGAAGGAGGACCTGGGGAACTACTGCCCTGTCACCTCTGTACCTGGGAAAATCATGGAACAGATCCTCCTACAAGCTATGTTGAGGCACATGGAGGACAGGGAAGTGATTTGAGACAGCCAGCATGGCTTTGCTAGGGACAAGTCCTGCCTGACCCATCTAGTGGCTTTCTACAACAGAGTAACTGCATCAGTGGACGTCAGATGTCATCTATCTTGACTTCTGCAAGGTCTTTGACACAGTCCTCCAAAACATCCTTCTCTCTAACTTGGAGAGATATGTGTAGAGAGATGGGTAGACTGTGTGGTGGATAAGGAATTGGCTGCATGGTCTCATCCAAAGGGTGGTGGTCTATGGCTCCAAGTCCAGATGGAAGATGGTGACAAGTGGAGTTCCTCAGGGGTCTGTACTGTGACCAGTGCTGTTCAATATCTTTAATAATGATATTGACAGTGGAATTGAGTGTGCACTCAGGATTTTCTGATGACACCGAGCTGAGTGGTGAGGTTAATGTGTCAGAGGGATGGGATGACATCCAGAGGGACCTGGACTGGTTGGAGAAGTGGGCCCAGGTGAACCTCATGAGGTTCAACAAAGCCAAGTGCAGGGTCCTGCATCTGGGTTGGGACAATTCCCATTATCCATACAGGTTAGGAGGTGATGTGTTTGAAAGCAGCCCTGAGGAAAAGGACTTGGGAGTATTCATGGGTGGGAAGCTGGACATGATCCACCAATGTGCATCTGCAGCACAGAAGGCCAACTGCATCCTGGGCTGCATCAAAAGAAGAGTGGCCAGCAGATAGAGAGTTCTGACTCTGCCCCTCTGCTCTGGTGAGACCTCACCTGGAACAGTGTCCAGCTTTGGAGCTCTCAACACAAGACGAACACGGACCTGTTAGAGTGTGTCCTGAGGAGAGCCACAAAAATGATCAAAGGGCTGGAATACCTCTGCTATGAAGACAAGCTGAGAGAGTTGGGCTTGTTCAGCTTGGAGAAGAGAAGGATCTGGGGAGAGGCCTTTCAATACCTGAAAGGTACCCATAAGAAACCTGGGGAAGAACTGTTCACAAGGGCATGTAGCAGTAGGATGAGGGGTAATGTTTTTTAACTAGAAAAGGGGAGATTTAGGTTGGATATTAGAAAAAAAAATCTTCAGTATGAGGGTGGTACATCACTGGAACAGATTGCCTAGAGAGGTAGTGGGGGGTCCCATCCCTGGAGATGAAGATCCCTTGATGGGGCTCTGAGTGACCCGATCTAGTGAAGATGTCCCTGCTTACTGCAAGGGGTTGGACTAGGTGACCTCTAAAGGTCCCTTCCAACCTTACACATTCTATGATTCTATGAAAGCATGACCATGTTGTCTGGTAAAGTCACAGACAGGAATCAGTATTTCACCCTTATTTAGCCCCATAAAGCCACATTAAAAGCTATCTGAAAGGCTGCCTCTGCAGTATAAAAGTTAAATAAACAGAATGTGTACAAGAAGTTACATGCATAGGTATACATAGGCTATAACTAAGATGTGCAAGAGAACTCCTCTTAAATAAATTTTCCTTTTTTTGAAAATAACTAAAATTTGGTCTTGTTGTGGTATTAAAGTAACTAAGACAAAGAGCAAAGACCTGTCAGGAGCTGGGTAACACAGACCATTTGAATTACATTCCTTACCTTTTACAGTTGTGGATGACTGCATTTATTACCCTTTATAAGCAGATTTTGGCTAAAATGCCTTTTTCATATTGTATCAATAAAATTTTCCTAATGGAGAAGAATACACTGAACACACTGAATGAAGATAAAAAAAAAAATACACCCTCTCACTAAAATTCACAAGGAAATAAGTATCAAGACTTTACCTTGGCTACATCTGTGTTACAAGCCAAGAGTAATTCTCCCACAGTCGACAGACACCCCCCAAGATAAAGATTTCATGGCTCAGGGTCAGTACCCTTACAGCTGCACGGCCCCCAAGCAGTGAGACCCCGCTCAGAAGCAAAAAACAAGCTGGATTTTTGTAGCAGGTCCTATCAGACCCAGGCTAGCTCTGCACAGTGAGTGCCTCCAGAGGTCTCACAGCTGGGGCAGTCCTGAAGTAGAGTGAGAAGACCCACAGGGTAAAGAGAAGGATGAAAAGTAGACAGAAGGTCAGAAAAAAAAAATCCTATTCTTTTAAGTGATAGTTAAGGAAAGTCTTCACTCATATTATAAAACAACTTGTTCTTAAGAGGAGTGTAAAAACACTGAGGAAGGATGTCCTGCTTTGGAAAGTCTTGGTCCTCCTGGTGGTCATGGGTTCAAAATAAAACACGCATGAATACCGGAGATCAATGCCTCCTATTGGTGATAACCTACAGCATGTGGAATCTTTGCCAAATGATACTAAAATGGGAATCTTATTCACATTCACTTATTTCAGTAGATTCATGTTCCTTATTTTAAGAGAGAGGTGGTCAAGCTCACAGACTTAGATTTTGAGAGCTATAAGGCACCTGTGCTGTGAGTGTGGCTGGAAGTATTGGGCCAGAACTTTCAGAGCTCGTCATCCAGCAGGTCCTAGCATTTCACTGCATCCTACCAGATGTTAAGACCTTTTGAAAACTATGACTACTGATGCACCCATGTGGAAGTATAATTCATAAATCACTGTGCTGGTTTTGACTGGGATAGAGTTAAGTCTCTTCGCAGCAGCTGGCATGGGACTGTGCTGAAAACAGGGCTGATAACACAGGGGTGTGTTTGTTACTGCTGAGCAGGTCTTACACAGAGCCAAGGTCTTTTCTGCTTCTCACCCCACTCCACCAATGGGATAGCTGTGGGCTCACAAGGAGTTGGAAGGACTTGGACAACTGACCCCAGCTGACCACAGGGATAGTCCATACAGTATGTTGTCATGCTCAGCATATATAGCTGGGGGAAGAAGGAGGAGGGGGACAAACATTTGGAGCAGTGGCATTTGTCTTCCCAAGATACCATTAGGTGTGACGGAGCCCTGCTTTCCTGGGGATGGCTGAACCCCTGGAAGTGGGGAATGAAAGCCTTGCCTTCCTTTGCTTGCACACGTCTTTTGTTTACCTATGAAACCGTCTTTATCCCACCCCAAACGTTTTCTCACTTTCACTCTTTTGATTTTCCTTCTCCCTCCTTGCTCAGAAGGAGCAACTGAGTGGCTGAGTGGGGCTTTGCTGCTGGCTGAGTCTAAACCACAACACTTACCCATATGAAACCAAATTTTCACTGTAACAGTCAAAACAGTTAGTACATAAGAACTATTGATTTGTCAAACTGCAGCGGTCTATGTTCCACATCTCTGATATTAGTTATAAGAAAAATGTAGCTGAGAACCTTTACTTTACGCTACATTTTCTTTAATTTTCTAATAGTAGATCCAGCTTTGTATTTTATTTTCTTAAAGTTTCTGTGGACAACCATCAAGTTTCAGAGTCTATTTTTTGCTACAAAGCACATGAAAATAGAGGCTTGAAGTGGAAGTGAAGTGATAGTGCAATCTTATCTACATACCAAATCATAATACTAAATTCCTTTTCAGTAACAAAACACAGTATGTATGGTTTTGTTTTCAGTCCAGAGCCTGACTCAGCTGTCCAAAAAAAAGACCCCAAAACCAAAACCAGAGAAAACAATACGGGCTCGATAAGAAAAGTATACACTTTAACCAGTACGTTTGCTGTGCTATCCATCAAAAAGAGCACCTAACTAATCTATCATTCAGGATAGCCTCAAATAGGACCCATTTATGGGTTGCATTACCCTAGCAGTAATTTTTTATGAGAAAATGGTGCATTTATATGGAATTCATTGTGCTTTTACATCAGGATTTCAGTAACACTGCTCGTCGGTGAGAAAGAGCATCCGACCTCATACTGGGTAAAACCAACTGCTCACCATTTAGCCAAGCACCAGGACAGTCATTTGTGAGTTCTGTTTATTCTTCTGGACAGTAATTGCCCAAAATATATTAGCCTTTTATCAGGGAAGGGTTGAGAAGAAAGACAGAATGACTTTAACTGAATTAATGACTAAGAAATCATGAAAGGCAGAGAGAAGATTGAGCTGATAGATCCTCAAAGGGAAAGGAGAGAACATCAGAAAATCCTTGCCTTCATTCCCCGTATAGCTTTATCTTTTGAAGCTGTAGGCTATGTATATGCCCAAGGGCCAATACTTAACTACACAGAGCAGGAAAGCATCCGTAGCTTGCTCTCTAGATACAGGGACAGAGGAAAGAAGCCATCTTTAGGAACTCAGGCACTGACAAACAAGCAAGAAGAATAATCACAGTTAAGCTGAGTTATCTGACTCTTTTAAACAGATGGTGAGGCTGCAAGGATGTTTCTGTTTGCGTTTAGCTTGACCTGAAACCACCTTGACCATGACTGCATGAAACCAGCAAACTAACACAGAATGCTATCCAGCCATCCATGACAATACTTTAAGCCAGAAAGGATCAATATTGGGAGTGCTCTCGACAGCTCTGCTGACTAATCTGAGGGGCATGTCCTTACCTTTCTGCAAGAACAGCTCCGGAACTGGCAACCCAGCCCAGAATGGACTGAGTGACTGGTCAATACCTGTTCCATGCAAGGCAAGATACTGACCACAGCAAATTAGCAAGGACTATGCTGTAACATCTAACACCTTACCCCTTTGTAGTTTTTGTTACTCTTTTGTAACTCAGCAGAGACAAATTCTGCAAAAAGTGAACTTAAATGCCATTGCAGCATTTCATACAAGGGATTGAAATGTGTTTGTGATCCAAGCTTTCTTTGGTTTGTCCAGATTTTTTCTATGGTTTGTCCAGATTTTTCATATAGTAAGCAAGAGGGGGAGGGAAAAGCAACAAACATGGGCAATATTGGATGAAATCCAGCAAATTCAAGAGGCTTCTGAGATTATGGTAACATGAATTGGTGTTAATAAAGTTACTCACAACTTGGATTGTGTTGTGCAGGACATTGAAGTGTGTTCCTAAAACAGATGGAATGAAGCACTATGTTGTTGTATTCTCTCCCCACCTCGCAAGAAAAAGAGAAGTTCATAAATGTTTTAGTGTTGTATTTACCAAATTAATACTTTTAGTATCCCTCAGGCACTAATACTCAGGAATGTTTTCCTGTGCAAAGCACAGAAATTAGAAATACCCAGAGCTCTGTTCTGAAGGTACCTGGATTAAGCTCCAACAAGAGAAACCTTCACTGTATCCAAAACTATAGCTGTCAAAGCGCCCTTAGCTACTGCAATCTTGGCAGCATCAACCTACACAACTGGGTTACCCTCATCTTTAGACTCTGCACGCTTGGGATCCTGCAGTCAATTATCACTATGCACAAAAACAAGGACCCTGGATTCTGAAGCTCCTGAGTAGTCTACCAGGCTCAACCAGGAGGCAAATATCAAAGTTCTTGAAGAAAGGCAGGAATGCAGGCAGGAATGCAGGCAGGAAGGAATGCAGGCAGGAAGGAATGCAGGAAGGAATGCAGGAATGCAGGAATGCAGGAATGCAGGAATGCAGGAATGCAGGAATGCAGGAAGGAAGGAATGCAGGAAGGAAGGAATGCAGGAAGGAAGGAATGCAGGAAGGAAGGAATGCAGGAAGGAATGCAGGAATGCAGGAAGGAATGCAGGAATGCAGGAATGCAGGAATGCAGGAATGCAGGAATGCAGGAATGCAGGAATGCAGGAAGGAAGGAAGGAAGGAAGGAAGGAAGGAAGGAAGGAAGGAAGGAAGGAAGGAAGGAAGGAAGGAAGGAAGGAAGGAAGGAAGGAAGGAAGGAAGGAAGGAAGGAAGGAAGGAAGGAAGGAAGGAAGGAAGGAAGGAAGGAAGGAAGGAAGGAAGGAAGGAAGGAAGGAAGGAAGGAAGGAAGGAAGGAAAGTACTGAAGCAGGTGTTTAAAAAAAAAAATCCACCAAACTGCGTTTTGCCAGAAATTGCTGATACTTGCAGATCATGTCAGCAACATTACTGTGAATTCAGTGGATTCAGACTGAGTTCAAGTGTGATTTCCTTTACACACACTTGAATTCTACTAAACTAGAGCTAAGCTGCACAGAACATTAAGGCATGAGTATTCCAAGCGTGAACACACATACAGAACTCAACGCAAGCAACTCCTTTTAGTTCAGCTATGGATGCCATGTTAGGTATAAGCATGACTGTTTACAGGATCCAGGCTAAATCTAAATTACTAACCTTATGAATGCCTTAATATACATATGGCATAGTAAAATACACACACACACACACACACACAGAGTAAATATTACCCTTTTTCAAAGGGACTCAAAGCCAGCAAGGAGGAAAATTGAGATTCGATTCAGTAGACTTCAAGAGAAAAAACTGTCCAATTCTGATAGGAATACCAATTTTAGGTTTTAATTATTATTCTACTGGAGTCACTTTCATTTGCAATTACACATTTCATTTTACAATGTAATAAATCATCACAGTGGGAAATAAATCAGCAGATATTCATGCTTAAGCCTGAAATGTCTGGTGCAATTTGCACACAAGGCATCATCTCAGAGAAAATGCACTTTGTTATATTTCACATAGTAGGAATAACTGCAAAAGCTAAAGAGATACAGGAGGAACAGAAGTTTTAAAAAGATTTGCCATGCTTGTAATATTTAAGTACAGAAACTTCATCATGATTGTGTGAATTTATATAGCTCAGAAGTAGAATAATTTCTTCCTGAAACTCAGGATATTGACTGTTTTCTGTGATATTGTGTTGACATTACACTCTTTATTCTTAAAAAAATCCCCCCTACACAAAAGCCGTAATTTCACTATAAATAATGCTATGCATCCATAGAAAAATAACTGATATATATTTAAATAACCAGGAGTGCAGTAATGCATTAAAAATCAGTTGCACAAAGGTGTCAAACTGTGCCAAGTACTTATAGAAAGGACACAACATTTTGGTAAATTTGTGCTTTTTTTTAAATAATCATAGAATCATAGAATTGTAGGGGATGGAAGGGACCTCGAGAGATCATCGGGTCCAACCCCCCTGCCAAAGCAGCTCCCTAGGACATATCACTCAGATAGGTGTCCAGACGGGTCTTGAATATCTCCAGAGAAGGAGACTCCACCACCTCCCTGGGCAGCCTATTCCAGTGCTCTGTCACCCTCACTGGGAAAAAGTTTTTCCGCATGTTCGTGTGGAACTTCATTCATATGTCCATATTTTTTCTTCAAGATTAAATAATACAGTCACAAAAGAGAAAAGAAAACCCATTAGTGGCATTCCTTCCAACTTTTAACTCCAGGTGGAAATCAAACAAGAAGTTGATGATAAAGTGTAAGTTGTTATAAAATGCTTATTGATCCCAAGACAAAATGATCATAGAATCACAGAATATCTTCAGCTGGAAGGGACCCATAAGGATCATCAAGTCCCACTCCTGGCTCCACACAAGTCCAGCCAAGTAAGAGCATGTGACTGAGTGCATTGTCCAGCTGCTTCTTGAACTCAGCCAAGCTGGGTGCTGTGATCCCTTCCCTGGACAGCCTGTTCCAGTGCCCAACCCAACCATTTTCTGATACTCAGCCTAAACCTCCCCTGTTGCAGCTTCAGGACATTGTCTTGGGTTCTACCCCGGTCACCAAAGAGAGATCGGCACACTGTAATGAGGTCTCCCCTTCATTTCCTTTTCTTCAGGCTTTACAAACCAAGGGACTTCAGCCTCTTCTTGCAATACTTCCCCTACAGAGCCTTCACCATCCTCATTGCCCTCCTCTGGACACTCTTCAATAGTTTTTGTGTCCCTCCTATACTATGGCACCTGAAACTGCATGCAATACTCAAGCTGAGGCCACACCAGTGCAGATCAGGACAATCCCCTTCCTGGACTGGTTGGCCATGCTGTACTTGATGCACCCCATGATACAGTTGGCCCTCTTGGCTGCCTGGGCACACTGCTGGCTCGTGGTTAACTTGCTGTCACCCAGGACACCCAAATCCCTCTCAGCGTGGCTGGGCTCCAGCATCTCAGCCCCCAGTCTGTATGTGCAGCCAGGGCTGCCCCTTCCCAGGGCCAGAATCTGGCACTTTCCCTTGTTAAACTTCATGCTGTTCGTGGTTGCCCAGCTCTTCAATTTGTCCAGGTCTCTCTGCAAGGCATCTCCACCCTCAACAGAGTCAACAGCTCCTTCCAAGTTGGTGTCGTCTGCAAACTTTGCCTGAAGTAAGTCCTGAGTCCAGATGGGTTTTGAAAATGTTAAAGAGAACTGGACTTAAAATGGACCCAGGGGAACCCCACCAGTGACTGGCTGCCAGCCAGAGGTAACACCATCTACTGTCACCCTCTGGGCTTGACCCTTCAGCCAGTTGCCCACCCAGCACATTATGGCTTTGTCTCAGTGTATGCTGGACATTTTGTGCAGCAAGATGCTGTGTGACACAGTATTGAAAGCTGTTCTGACATCCAAAAAGATAACATCACCTGGCTTCCCTTGGTCAAGCAACTGGGTGACCTTGTTATAAAAGAAAATCAGATTGGATAGACGGGACCTTCTTCTCCTGACCCTGTGTTGGCTGTCACCAACATCTGTTTTTCAATCACTCCCAGTATGATTTTCACCATCATTTTACCAGGCACTGAGGTGAGACTGACAAGCCTGTAATTACAAGGTTCTTCTTTCTTACCCTTCTTGAAGACTGGGACGTTTCCCAGCTCCCAGTCAATTGGGACCTCTCCAGATTCCCAAGACTGTTGAAAAATAATTGAGAGGTCTCACAATGATATCAGCCAGCTCCTTGAGTACCCTGGGATGAATCCTTTTGGGGCCCATGGACTTATGTGGATCCACAGGAGCAGCAAATCACTAGGGTTCACTAGGAGTTCATCACCACTGCAGTGACGCTCCTCCAACTTGAGGCAGCAGCTGTGTTGAAGACAGAGGCAAAGAATGTGTTAAACATCTCTGCTTTGTCTACATCCCTGTTAGTAAAATGTGGTTGACACTGATTGAGCTTACACTTCTTCTTCCTGACCTTCATGTACTTCCTCATCTTTATTTCTATTCTACATTAGAGAGCTTCCAAGAAAACTGGTTTTTAAACTGAAATACATGCAAAAAAAAAATCTCATAAAGTACATACTCTTACTGGAATAGTCTTTTCACTTCCAAAAATTAATAGAGGAGTTTAACACTGTATTGATTTCTTTCTCCACAACAGTTGGAGTTTTTTAACCTAAAAACAGGCCCCAAGAGTATCATTAACCTGTATCGTTTCTTTGCTAGACATGCAAGTAAACCAGAAATATCTCCAATTTGGAGGAAGCCCATGACATCTGAGGTCTGCAACCTGATCAACAAAAACGTTCCTAGGAACCATTTTAGTGCCAGTAACAGGGAAAGAGAAAAATACAGTATGTATTTTTAATACCTTTCTTTTAAGTTTAAATGCTGAATAAGATTTCGCAAATAAGTAATGATCTTCCATATGTGTAAAACTAGTAGAGTATTGAGGGAAGAAGCAGGAAAAGAGCATAGCTGGGTCATAGATTCTTTTCACCAAGAATGCAGATAAAAGGGGGCTGTGGATTAAACAGCTTGAAATACTGTAGATCAAAACAAAGTGAAAATTCCACTGAACTAGGGAAAAAAAAGGTAAACAAAAGAAAAGACGCTCATAACTAGTGCATCTGGATTAGAGCAGGAAGAAATACACAGACTATCAGAGCACCAAGAATACTTTTTTCTAAAAGGGTGAGAGAAAAACACTTCTTTGCAGCATAAAGCACATAAGCAGAGGAGATGCATTAATCACACAGGAAAAGCAAAAAGTAAGGCACAAGCTATGCAAAAGGGAATGCATAAATGCAAAACTACATAGATGAACAAAACCCACAGCTTGAGCTGTTGCAGAAAATATGGAATATGCCCTGCCTATTGGGCCACATGGTAGCTGTGTCACTGTGCTAAAGCTTGCAGCAAAGAAAGAGAGACACACACTGTGAAAGAAAAACAGCATCTTGGATGAAAGTTTCTGCACTTTATGACTTTAATGAAATGCAAAATAGCACAAATAAATGGTTTGTAGAACTCGGACTAGCACCAGATGCAAAGACAATACAGCAGCCGGCAAACAGTAAAATGAATGCCAAGTAGACAGTGGGGCACCAGCAAACCTGTGAAGCTACACAAAGAGCTATGTAAGAGGGGAAAAAAGTTGCAACCAAAGACAAAATTATTTGGTCTCACAAATGTAGCATTACGACAATGCAAATTAAATGCAAAATTCGGGGCAGGGGCGAAGTAAAGACATGGTAAAATTTTAGTCAGTAGAAAAGCACATAAACTATGAATTACATAAGGAGTCATGCAAGCAAGGCCACACAGAATCTCCTGAGCTGGAAGGGACACATTCTGCCAAGGTCCATAATATCCACCGCCATCTCTACAAAGGCGTTACACATTATTATGGTATATTTATAGGACCAGGGCATCCCATGCATAAACACACTAAACCAGATGAAAACACCCTAAGTCATACAGAATCCAGTTCAGCAATTACTTTTGTGATATTATAGTCCTGCAACAGTAGTGCAAACAGAAGAAAGAAGGCACTATAGGTAACATCTGTAAGTCATTAGTGTCAAAGACATATTCAAAAAGGGGAACGAAAGTCATGAGCAGATGAAACAGTGTTTGCTATTTGCTAGATTAAGAAACATGTGAATTTAAGTCAGATTTTAACTCACGAATGAGTCCTCTAAAAAATCTTCCAGTAATTGCTCGAAAATATAGCATTCTTACTTCCCAAGGTTTGCCATGGTAAAAAATGACAGAAGTGAACTCTGTTGACTCTGTAACACTTCTACAGCAGGCCACCAGGATCTGGACTACCTGGAGAAAGCAGAAAACAGAGATGCAGATGAATGGACCTAGTTCCATGGCTTCCAAGAGAAACAAAACAAAATTAAAAAAAAAAAAAAAAGACTGAACACCAAGAAAGACTGTAAGATTATTTGCATATGAATTTCTAACAAGGATCAGATATTGAATGTCTTGAACCATCAAGATCAGCAACTGAGAAAACCATCACTGTATGTTGAAGCATTTAAGTCTGTGAGATACAGAATCTCCTGCAAAACACTTCTAAGCGCTTTGGGAACAGACAACCAGTTCTGGATGGATTTGACTTTCAAGTCAAGCCTACTACAGTCATTTGCCAAACATGACCAAAGATATTCAGGATGCAGTGAGCAGTTGGTGACACATTCCTGGAAACAGTGAAAGTAGCAAAAGCCAAATGCTTCTTGGAAACTGAGATTCTCAGTTTTGGGGCAAGGGAAGGGCGGGCTCTGTAAGCAAGAACATCACACAAAATGAGTAAAACAGAAAGAAATACAAATCTACTTCTCAGCCACTAAACACAAAATCCATTGTTTTAACTTGCAAGCTATTAAGTCAATATAGGATTATCGGTAAGGAACAATCCAGCATGCCAAGATAAACTACAGCTGATTTAAAATTTTATCTGAAAGAACGTAGGCACCCACAGAATTCAGGAACTGATTGATGTTCAGCCAACCCTGAGGCATCATCAGGGCATTCCCAGCAAATTGCATCAACCACATGCTACTACCTTGGGGGCACAAACATATCAAAAATGAACATATATATTCCCTATATTGATTCTGTTGTGAGGATAATGCCCTCTGCCTCAGAGGATTAGGCAAGGTTGATCACGACCACCTTGGTCATCACCACAGCAAAAGGACGCAATATACTGTGCCATAGGCTTTAGTCAGACTTTGAGAAGAGGATGTTCTGCAGATGCTGCCTGCACAAACCAAAGACAAGTGTTTGCAACACTTCAGAAACAGGGTGTTTTTGACAAAGGATGACTGTTCACTAACAACATGTTTACACTGCTTAGCCAGGAATTCAATCATATCACTCTATCATAACACCACAGCCAGCCAAAAGCCAAAGCTGCGTCAGCAACTGACATTTTAGCCTCTTAACAGCTGCTTGAAGCATATAGATATTTCAAAAAAGCCCTGAAAGAAATGGCCACATAAGAAATCTCATTAACAATGTTTCAATAAAACATTCAGTGCAGAGGTGTAGGCCTTGGTATCTGCAGCAAGACACAATACTGTTACAGTCACCCTAATAAAATAGCTTGAATTCTAGGTTATTCTGGTTTTAGTTTAGAATATGACTTTTATTTTAAGGGGCATATAGCAGCTATGAGAATAAAAGCACATTAAGGCCCTTAGGAATAGGTAACTAGGATGGTGTGTGCCTTGATCATTATGGGAGTCGTTGTGGACTCTGAATTAAAACAATGGGTACTGGTTATGGAGCCTGAGTCAAAACAATAGGTACCAGAAGAAACTGGCTGTGGTTTTGAAAGATCAGCCAAAGATGAAATGAGCATGCATAAGGATGGGGTTCATTCGCGGACACAGTGAGGAAGACTATTGACGGCCACCAGAGAATCCTCACTCAACATAACTGCGCGTGCATTTGGGACGTATGAATATAACAATGACTTCCAGAAAATAACATAAATATGCTAATAATTACCCTCCCCTCTTTGTATTAAAACAATCAGCACAGTTAAGCAATTATTTTTATAGAATAAGAATATAGGTAAATGAAGCAATTGAAAGTCAGTCTTTGCTGAGGTCAAATTAAGAAGTGAGCATTCTATGTAATTTTAAACAATGACTTTGCTAAAAGAATTGTATAAATATGTTGTGCTTTGTACTTGTGGGTGAACACGTCTTTGGTGGAGCGATCCCCCATGTTCCCCAGTGCTGGAATAAAAAGTGCCTGCTTATCTGCTTTGTGTAAATAAGCTCTTTGCAGTTGCGACCGCTAACAATACCAATCTCAGAAAAACAGACTGTACTGCAATGGTGACACAAAAGCTTCCAGGGATCCTGTGAGGAGAAAACCTTTTTCTCAAGGTAAATCATATTCTGGAAAAGAACCACACACGTGAACCAGAAAACTCTTGCGGGTTTGGGGTTTTTTGCTTAAGGGAACGTGTACATATTTTTCCAAAACCACCAACACATCTACTCACTATGAACACAAACACCCATGAAACATGCTGAGTCCAAGAATCTGCAGTAGTAAGTAGTGAACAGATCCTCAAAAACACTACATACCCCCAAAAAAGAAAAAAAAAGAAAAAAAAAAAGAGACTAAGACAATCTACCGACAGAAGAGTCCAACTTCAAATAACCCACAAAATACAATGCTTCATTCATTCTTAGGGCATAAAGGGAAAAGCTTTCAAATTCAGAATGGAAAAAGTTAGTTGCCAAGTAGAGGGGGGAGTTTGAATGCTGAGTTTAAAAGAATGAGGATAGTGATGACAACACAAATTTTACTATCTTGAGAAAATATAGTGTATGTTAGCAAGTAGCTGCATTTAGTTGTATCCTGTTGTACAAACAAGGCAAAAGAAATATCAAAATAATCAGCTACCTGATGAGAGGGTGTGTCATAAGCATGTATAAAGACGTTAAAATATTAGCACTCAGAAGACATATAGGAAAAACAGGACTGCTTCACTAGCTTCATATACTAATTTTGTGCTTCAGCAGTGATCACACTTGCCTTAGGAGCACTTACCACAAGAAGTTTTGGCTTTCAACACAGCTGCTCCAGAGAACCACACGGCACCTTCAAAAACAGGTTACTTACAACATCCAAAGCAAGGTGGATCTCACAGGGGGAGAACGAGGAACTTTACAAATCCAGAAATGAGTAAAGAAAGGGATCCAAGGCTTTCAGCAGGATTTCAAGGCACAGAGCAAGCAGAGCAGCTTGTCTTGTTTGATGCATAGCTGGCAATGTATGAAGACTTTGTTTTGTAGATGAGCTGGTCCAGCAGCACAGTTAAAGTTCTGGGGTTTTTTTTCATGCTTAAATCCACTCATTTTATTTTATACAAAGGATATTGTTAATCCAATAAAAATGACAGCATTGACTTCCAGGACACCAAATAAATTTTCAGAGAGCTCCATGGTAGAGCTCTTTATTTTGAAATGCACTAAGGCTTGGATTCTTCAAAAAATATAGCATTTGTTGATCTTTCTTTGTTTTTGACAAGCTGAGATCACAGTAATTTCAAATGTGCTGTATTAGGTTTATCCTAAATAAAGTACTTAATTTTTGCAATATTGGAATAAAACAATTCTTAATTAAAATGAAATTACCTCTGATGCACTAAGTTTCAGCAACTGAATATGCTACGGAGTAGTTCAGATGAATAGTTCTCAAAATGACACACTCCAATACAACTCATCTCTAGTAATCCCACTAACCTTTCTTCCATGTCAAACCCAATATTACTTAGATGATCATGAACAACTAGTAAACTAATTGCAAGGACTGTTTGTTTAACTCCCACCATGTGAAACACCTTTCCTGAAAAGTAAACTCTGTTTTTTATCACCAATCTTAAATAATTATTAATTTAGTATTTAAAAAAATTGCAATTAAGTTGGATCAATCATAGGAGCATAGAATCATAGAACCACAGAATGGTTTGTTTTGGAAAGAATGTTTAAAGGCCATCTAGTCCAACCCCTCCTTCAATCAGCAGGGCAATCTTCAACTACACAAGATTGCTCAAAGCTCTGTCCAACCTGATATTGAACACTTTCAGGGATGGGGCAACCTGTTCCAAGGTTTCATTACCCACATCATAAATAACTTCTTCCTTTTATCCAGGCTGAATCTACCCTTTTTCAGTTTAAAACCATTACCCCTTCTTTTATCATGACAGTCCCTATTAAAAAGTCCGTCCCCATCTTTCTTATAAGCTCCCTTGAAGGCGGAAAGACCAGATGGGTGCCTTTGTCCAAAGAAGCTCTTGCTTCCTTTAAGAAATAGCTTCAGTCATGTTCTCAGGGGTTTCATGAAAAATTGAGAACTAGAAATACTTTTAGGATAACAGCTAAAATTTTCATGAAACCATGAACCCAAGCAGATAAGCTGTAACAATGCCATGTATGTGTGATGCACACTCACATGTGTTAGGCTGTCTGATTATTTAATCTACATTCATTCCACAACACTGGCATGACAGAGAGGGTTTCATCAGCCTGAGAATTGTTTGGGGTTTTGTGTTTGTTCGTTTGACATACATGCAGCGTGAATACAGCCTCTTCATTTTTCATCATAATCTTACAATTTCTTCAACATTTCATGTATTCAAACTTATTAACAAATTGATTTTTACATCTGTTTACCTGCACATTTACTGTTACTCAGTGTGGAGATATGAGGGAAAATAACTTCTAATATATAGAGATTTAGAAAACCTAGTAATTTTTTTAAGTCAGCAACCCTGTTACCACTTTCCACCAGCTTCCTTCCTTCCTTCCCTAGGACAGGCACATAAATACAAAAATAACAAAGGCCTTAATTTACACAATGAAAAAAAGAATCAATATAATCAAATGCTAGTGGATGGAAAACGTTAAAGAAACTAAAATATTTCCTAGGATTGATTATGCAGAAAACAGAAAGTTTTGACAGTTCTGGTGTACGAGCCCAGGAATACAGAATATAGCACTGGTATCTAAATGGTTGATTTGAGCTTAATAAGAAAAGAAGTGAGACTAATTTGCTATGCACAAAATTAGTATTTCAAAGAACAAATAACCAGAATCTACAGTTCCATGTAATTTATTCCTCATTTTCATTTCTAAGATTTCTAGCGTAGCTAGTAATAAAAATTTGAAGTGGATAAGAGGGTAATTAGGTGTTGTGTCAACCTCTGTATAGATTTTCTTTTTCTGATGGTACTAGGATGCTACACTGCCAGCGTATGGATTACTACAGAGTATGTCTGAGGTCCCCAGTGGTAGGAAAATGAACACTGTATGTCTGATTTAAACAAAAGACCCTCCTCGGTAGTTTTCTAGAACATAATAAACTGCAGTACACCATGACAGACTTTAGTTTGGCAAAGGAAATAACAAATGCATCCAGGTTTTTTGTGTTAATGTTTATTGTTTATTCAGCAACAGATTCACTTAGATATCTCACTGCCAGTAATAATAGACTGTGTATTTAGTCCTTGTTTACATTTATGGCACAAATTTACTTTTAAAGAAATGTAAAAGAAAACATATGCCCCATCACATTAGTCTGTCTTGCTGTTTAACATCAGCTGTAATGATCTTTCAAGAGTCTGACTGAAAGCCTGGAGTTTCTCTACATGATGTCCCTTTAGTCTCCTGGAAAGCAACACAGAATGCCTGCCGTGTAAAATTAGGCCTAATCTTAATTATCTTGCTCTCCATTTCCTGAGCTTAATTAACTTTTCTGAGTGCTTTTCTACACTGCAATGAGGACTAAACCCATTTTATCTTATTCAGCATTTCATAATTTCTTTTCCCTCAGTTCCTAGGACAACAAAAAGCTCTTCACAGTCCTAATTGCTATGGCAAAAACTAAGATACGAGATTTGAAAGAAAAGCTGTAACAAAATATTTGAGAAGATACAGCCATGCATATAAATAGTAAGGCAGAAATAAGTAAGTGTGGAGAGATAATCCGCTCTAGCCTCCAAATGAACTGACTTTAGATGTTTAATTATCTTGCCAAGTAAATTCAGATTACAGGATTCAAATCCTAGTCATTATAGGTCATCAGGCTGTTTCAGGTGAAGTACAAATTGTCTGCAGTCCACAGTGCTCAAATAAGTTTAGAATAATATAGCAGCTAATTTGCATGGCCAAGCCTTACTGCTTATCCAAATTTTCCTATGATCTGGCCACTTTTTTTATCATGAGAGAGAACTACACAATGAAGGTTAAGCACATACTGTAGCATCTCACTTTCCTACTGGTAGCATTCCACTTTGTTTTTTCAGACTACAAAATCCATCCATATACTTTAGAGACACAAATATGAAGACTTCACTTGCTGTTTTTTCCCAGGAGGCGAAAGGAAAGTTTTATTTAAACTCACTGTCTAAAAATCCAATATGATTATTTTAATTAAAAGAACAATTTCTTCCAAGCTCAGACAACTGCCATCAGCCAGTGAATTTGCTACATATGATTTTCTTCTCTACTGTACCAGCAAGAAGCAAAGCTGTTTTGTCTCTAGGCATGATCAGATGAGCAACTTCCTGCATGAGCTGATATGCAGGTGTTAAAATCAAGTTACTTTTTAATGACATTGGAGATATATCAGACAAGTAAAAGCCAGTAAGTGGACAGCACTCATCCCCTAGTTAAAGGTCTGAGGTCTACTAGATATTACAGAATACTTGTTTAACTTCCAGCATTTGATCCTATCACTATTGGAGTGTCAGCACCAGAAGGCAGATTTACATGTAAAAATATCCAACATCAAAGAAATAATAATTAGCTCAAGATTCAATCCAGAAAACAGGGAAAGCTATTTACTCAGAGATGGTTTTATGCAGAGCTGTTTTCTGTTGTTACTTTTCCTGTGATGGCCACAAACAACAAAAAGCCTAGTAATAATTTAATTGAAGTGAAAAAGAAAAATCTATGATGGTAAATAATTACTGTTAAAGTTAGTTATACCCCCAACTGGCTAATAACTCTATCCACTTGGTTCTTCTCCTCTGTTCCCCTGACCAGCAAAACATCCTTGATATTAGAAAATCATCCACTGCTTATGAAATCAAAAGTGCTGAAGTTTAGATCATTTAACTTCCATTTGTTTGCATTCGTGTGTTTTCAGTCCTTCTGATTGATCAAAGCTTCCTGTTGTGAACTGAGAAGTCACACAGCTTCACTTCTCTGGACTACAACCTTACAACTATTGCCATCCCAAGCCCTCTGCTTTTTAGTGGTTAACATTCAGAAGGAAGATGAAGTAAGGGTGTTTGTATGTTCTGAGTCACCACTATACTCAACTTCAGCAGCAGGAAGAGAAATCAAGCACAAACATCATGACCCCACACTACTATATAAGAAACAGTGTGTAAAGCACCAATACAGTGCACAAGAGAGCAATTGTGCACTGCAGCTGTCACAGCTGCTCCTACAACTTCATGTTAACCTTCTCTTAACACAGATCAGGTTATGGTTTTATCAGGACATGATAAGAAAGTCATAAATTGAGTTATGGACTAGGCTGGTCACAAAAGCAGGTCTTAATACAACCCATTATAATAAAGAACAAAATTAAAAAAGCAGTCTAGACCTAGCTTGTACTTACTTAGTTCCACATTAGCTTCCACCAATTTTATTACTTAAACAATGGGTAATTAGTTTTATTTCTTACTCCTCATCCATTTATACTGTCACAAATTTCCCACTTTCCTCTCCCCGCTCCAGACCAATAGGATTAAATGTGAAGGAGGGCAAGGCCTAGTTATCAGAACCAAACAGCAAACTCATCCTCAGAAGGAATCAAACCACGCTCCCAGAGTTGACATTACCAACACACATAACCCTGATGCCTTTGCAGTGTACAGAACAGGGTGGCACACTGGGAAAAGAACAAGAAATTACTGTCTCCCACCTGTGAGGTAGCCCTGAAGAAAAACCAGCTTTGAGCTCCCTTGTATGCCCATGTCACATGTCCATGGGCCAGTTTTAACATGTGGCCCATAAACTTAAGAAGGCTGTCCAAATTTCAAGCACACTCTACAATGGAGTAAATTTTCACCTGAGTCCTTTCAGAGACAGAAGTGGTTTTCCTTTCAAGACAAACGCCTCCCAGGAACCTGACATCAAAACAACTTACTGGTGACCAGTTCTGAAAAGTCCTGTAAAGTCTGGACTATTCACTCTGCTGTGAATCCTACTGTGTCAATACAGAACCTGGAAAACTTTAATGTTTAGGGATTCTGATGTGACAAGCTGGATTTTAAAGATTCAACATATGAAGCTTTAAACAACCTTCTCCTTTAGTAGTTTAAGGTTTGAATCACAGCTTCACCAGCTTGAGGACCTGTAAGTTTTCAGTTCATGGAGCAAGCAAGTGTATTAATTTGAACTAAATTGGAGGAAGTTCCATTGAAAGATCAGTCAGAACATTTCTCAGTTCCCAACATTCTAGCACTAGGCTAATGATGTAAGAAAACATTGCCAAGGCAAAAAAAAAGTGCTAGAGTCTTCTACCATAAACCTATCACCTTACTGTGTTTACTGTCTTTTGAAGTCCATGACCTGTACTTTGTGTGACATCTGCCACTTCTAGAAAGTGTTTGCTAGATAGAAGCCATTCAGTTACTTTTCTTACAGCATGTTTCCTTTGCATGAGGCTGAATTTTAAGACAATCTGGACTTTAAGACTGGATTAGCTAGATACACCAATTTAAACACACATGTAAGAGCAGCAGATCTCTGCAAGTAAGTATTAACAGAACTAGAAGCTACTTGTGTTCAGCTGCCTGGAGTTCAATTCTCCTTGAAAGCTGCAGCCAAGCAAATTTATGTATGCACATGCAAATCCACTCAATATACATCTGAAGAGGATGGAGGGGAAATATATATATATACCTAGCTGTTCTAACAAACCTGAAAAACTCAATACTGTACTTGCTCCACTTGTCCAAGTGGAGATCTGTGACATGTGGTGTTCCTCAGGGGTCTGTATTGGGACCGGCACTGTTTAATATCTCTGTTGGAGACACAGACAGTAGAATCAAGTACACCCTCAGCAAGTTTGTTGATGACACCAGGCTGTGTGGTGCAGTTAACACAAGGAAGGGATGCTGTCCAGAGAGACCTTGACAGTCTGGAGAGATGGGCCCATGTGATCCACATGAAGTTCAACAAGGCCAAAGGCAAGGTGCTGCACATGGACTGGGGTAATCTCAAGCACAACTACAGGCTGGATGGGGAACAGATTGACAGCAGCCCTGAGATAGATGCTGGGGATGTTGGTAGATGAGAAGCTCAATATGACCCAACCATGTGTGCTTGCAGCCCAGAAACACAAAGGTATCCTGGACTGCATCAAAAGAATTGTAACCAGTAGGCCAAGGAAAGTGATTCTATCCCTCCGGTCTTTTGAGACCCCACCTGGAGTACTGCATCCAGTTCTGGGGGCTCCAGAATAAGAAAGTCATGAAGCTGTTGGAGCGGTTCCAGAGGACAGCCACGAGGATGATCAAAGGGATGGAACACCTCTTCTGTGAAAACAGGCTGAGAGAGATGGCCTTGTTCAGCCTGGAGAAGAGAAGGCTCCCAAAGTCTTCCCTCAAAGGAGCCTACAAAAAACTGGAAAGGAACCGTATATGAGGGAGTGTAGTGACAGGACAAGAGGTAATGGCCTTAATCTGAAGGAGGGTACATTTAGATTAGATATTAGTAAGAAGTTCTTCTCTGTGATAGTGGTGAGACTCTGGAACAGGTTGCCCAGAGAGGCTGTGGATGCCCCCTACCTGACAATGTTCAAGGCCAGGTTGGATGGCGCTTTGGGCAGCCTGGACCAGTGGAAGGTGTCCCTGAGCATGGCAGGGGGGGTGGAGTAGGGATCTTTGAGGTCCCTTCCAAACCAAACCATTCTGTGATTCTGTGATATCCTTTTATTTACTTACAGAGAGCAACAGGCAAATGAATGAAGTGGCAGAACAGGATACAGTAGTTCAACTGTGAGTGTAGGTTTTCTACACATCCCTATTTGTGTACAAAGCAGCATATACTTTCTGCAGTCTCTCTTTGGTATGAAGCAGGTGATTAGGAGAAAACAGATTGAGGGACTGTCTTGTATGACATGTTAAAGAAATCAAGCTCACGTTATCCCATCTACACAACCATGAAGTTTTCATCTACTACATTCTTGTTAAAATGGATCAAAACAATTAGCAAAACAAGCAAGAACTAAAACATACCCTAGTAAGAAACCCTTGGTAATAGTAGCTCAAAGTTCATTTAACTAATAGGCTTACTGAAAAATAAAATTACTTTAAGCACTATTTGCAAACAAACATAAAGAAATAATTCAGTCATATATTTCCTCTTTTCCAGTGCAACATGCTTTTGCACTTGTGCAGTCACTGTTACAAACAAACGTGCCACTGGGCCCCAGAGAATAAAAGGGCAACTTACTACGTTGTGAGAATCATAGAGAAGAGACACAATGGCATATAATGCTTTTAGATATTTAGATTATAATTTGATACCTGCTGGAGAATCATTCATATAAATTTTATGTCAAATCTAGAATATCTGTTTTCAGAAAACTAACCAGTAAAGCATTGCCTTCTAGAATCACAAAAGTCCATACTTGCTGTTACATACAAAATACAGAAGGGGCCAAGTAACTGAAAAATATTAAAAAGCAGCAGAAGAAAGCAAGAAAGGTGACACAGCACAGGTCTAATACAAATTCAGCTAACAAGGTCAGATTGTGTGGTGCTTTCCATAGATGCTAGCAGGGTCAGCCAGGCACCAGGAGTTGGTGATAATGGGCAGTGTCAACACTTAACACTGGAACAGAACAGAATATAACATAATTCTTCCCAAACATGGGGGTATCATGTTTAAATACAAATATGACACAGCAGCTTAGTTTAGAAGTGATGGAGAATAAAGGTTGGAAGTAACTTAGGTGAGGATAATAATAAAGATGGCATTTCTGGTTCTTAGGAAGGCAGGCACTGAAAAAATCAAATCAATAGCCTTCAGGAAAGCAGACTCCTATAACTTTACAGACATGGCAGACATGGTCACTGAGGTCTCTCGGGATGGATGCCTGAAAGAAGCACAGGAAATAAGGAAAGCTGGTAACATTTAAAGGGCACAAAAGCAAGTTATTGCAGTGCAATGCAAAGGTAAGGAAGGCTTGGAAAACACCAACTTAGCTAATTCAGTTTTTCAGTGACTTCAAAAAGAAAACTCAAAGTATAAATTAGGTTATATTGCTCTTTAATTCCATTAATAATTTAAACAAACATGAGAAAGAAATCTAGAAAGATGGATTTTTAAAGAGTTAAAGAAAAATAAAACTTATTTGGTAAGTAGTTTAATAAAAAGGCAACCGCTGAAAGAGCTGGTTTGATACTCAGTGGACTGGAAGTGCTGAAAGAGCTGGTTTGATACACAGTGGGCTGGAAGTGCTGCTTCGCAGTTCCCAGTGTCTGATGCATTCAGTACCAGTTTGACTCATTCTTCACTCAGGATGTGATCAATGCTTAATATGAGCAGCCCCTGTGAGAAAGGTAAAAACTCCAGCCATTGCAGGTTGAAAAGCACGTTGAAAGTTTCAAGCTGGCGGTGCTGTTGAAATTCACCTTTGAATACACTGAGGCCAGTGCCTCCATGAACAGTGGAGCCCATCTAATGGCACACTGCAGCTGAAGGGAGGACAGGAACCTGCCTCGCGGTTAGCGACCAACTTTTTGTTGGCACATCCCACTGCCATAAAACCGGTGCTTGCAAAAGCCCAAAGGAAGCTACTCCAGAACAGCTAGCAGTTATCTTTGAGATTCATAAAGGACCTGGACAAGCTCAGAAAACTGAGGATAGAAAACCTATTGTCTACCTTTAAAACAGGAAAGAAGAAAGGGGAGAACTCGGGACTCAGAGCCCTGTGACCTTACCTCCTAGAAAACAGGAGAACACGAAATTTTAAGCACCATAAAGGTATAATGTGCATGAGAAAGTGTCCCAATGAATTGCATTAAGCTATTCTCACTCCCTCTCTTCCTCTAACAGGGCACAGATCCTTCTGAACAGGGGAGAATAGTAACTGTTAACACCTCAACTTTAAGCCTCAATTATAAAGATATTTCAGATTATGTTCTTGTAAGAAATAAGAAAGCAAGATGAAAGAAAGAAGCAGGTAAGACAAGCTAGATAGCAAAATTACTATCGGTAGGTTAGTGACAAGTTGATAGAGGGTACAGTGTGATGTTTCACAGAAACCTGTCCCAAGACCTGAATTATTCAGTATTTCTTTGCTAGATTGGATGAAAGAAATAACAGGTATGCTTAATAAATTTACAGACAATATCCATCTGGAATGGACTAACTTGAAGGACCAGATTAGAATTGAAATTCCTAATTAACTCAATTCTTACTGACTACAGCATAGGTAAGAGCAAATGGAAAGCTCTTCATTTAGAGGTAATCAGCTGCACAGTCACAGGTAACAGATGACTGCACACACAGCTGCACCGCAGAAAGAAATCTAGCAGTTAGCTGGTGCATTTTGTGATTGCAGGGGAAATGTATAATGGAATAGGTTTTATCACCCATGAGAATTCCTTCATGCATTTAAGTGACAGAATTGCCCTCAGCTGGAGAGTCATGCCCAGTTCTGGGCATTAATTCCAGAAAGATGTGAACCAGCTGGAAAAGGCAGTAAGAATAATAAGAGGTTTGTAAGACAGAAAAGGCTGAAAGAATTCAAGTTATTCAGTCAACAGGGATGAAGAGGGATGCAGAAAAAAATCACACGTATATTACAATAAACTCTCAAGATCCATTGTCCAGAGAACAATAGTGATCTTCAAGCTTGAAAGCTTTATGTTATATGCCAACAAAAAAAGTCAACATTCAAGACTTTTAGAAATGGAAGGCAGTGACTACAACCATTCCTGTTTGAGAGCAGACTGGTCAAAATTCTGACAGACAAGTAGAAGCAGCATTATACAGATTCTCTAATGGGATTCAAAAGTACTTCAAATAATCAAGTAAAAAGATTTGAAGATAGGGCAAGAGGCAAGTGGCTTTCCTATAGAAGGTATATATCTGAATTATTTGAATTACATTTGCATTGGGTTTCATGACAAGGTTTTGGTGGCCATGGGGGCTACAGGTGTAGCTCCTGTAAGAAGCTGCTACAAGCTTCCTCCATGTCTGACAGAGCCATTGCCAGCCAGCTCCAAGATGGGTCCACTGCTGGCAAAGGCCAAGCCATCAGCAATGGTAATGACACCACAGGTGGTAGAAAAGAAAAAAACTGCACAAAAGCAATTGAAGCCAGAGAGAGAAGTGAAAAGATGTAAGAGAAACAGCGCTGCAGACACCAAGGTCAGTGAAGAAGCAAGGGAATATCTGCTCCAGGTATGAGAGCAGATATTCCCCTGCCCCTAGAGAAGACATGGTGAGGCAGGCTCCAGCAGGTCATCCCCCAGCCTGTAATGATATAAGTGGTTGTTCCTTCCCAGGTGCAAGACTCTACACTTGCTTTTGTTGAACCTCATCTGGTTTCTCCCTGCCCAGCTCTCAGCCTGTCCAGGTCTCTCTGGATGGCAGCACAGTGTTCCTGCGTGTCAGCCACTCCTCCCAGCTTTGTATCATCAGTGTACTTGCTGAGGGTGGATGCTATTCCCTCATCAAGGTCGTCAATAAAGATATTAAACAGAACTGGACCCAACACCGAGCCCTGGGGAACACTGCTAGTCACAGTCAGATTCTGCTTCACTGATCACAGCCTTCTGAGCTCGGTCTGACAGTCAGTTCTCAACCCAGCTCACTGTCCATTCATTTATCCCATGTTCTCTCAGCTTTGCTATCAGGATGTCATGGGAGACAGTATCAAAAGCCTCGCTGAAGTCAAGGTAGATGACATCCACTGCTCTCCCTCCATCTACCCAGCTGGTGATGAGACCACAGAAGGCTATGAGATTGGTCAAGCACAATCTCCCCTTGCTGGATCCATGCTGACTACTCCTCATGACCTTCTTCTCTTCCAATTGCTTGGAAATGGCATCCAGAACAAGCTGTTCCATCACCTTTCCAGGGACAGAAGTGAGGCTGACTGGCCTATAGTTGCTCTTTTCTCTTTTCTTCTGACTCTCATTGACTTCCATATACAAACTTTGTGTTGTGTAGCCTTTTAAATCTCATTAGATTGCCAATTTATGATACATACTGTTTGTAAATCTGTTACTGCCTCTGCCTTCAGGAACTTAATCATAAAGAGGAAGAAAGTAATGATCTAGTTCTAGAATGTTTGAGCTTTGCCACTAGAAGATTGGATTAAAGAAACAGAAGACAATTGACTGATGTTCAGTATGTCATTTAAAGCTAAACATCACTTTAAGCGTATAATGGCTTTCTCATGCCAAGCCATTTTCTCTGCTGCAGTTGTCTCTAAATATTGCCCACAGTGGTATTTGTCACTTGGGAAGACAATTCAAATGTGATACCAGAAATGCAGCAGTAGATGGCATAATTACACTGTAATCTAGTCGAAATTTCAGCTCCACTTTTCTCTTTTGCCTAAATCATTCAGACCAAATATAAAAATTAAAAATTTAAATTTAAAAGAAAAAACCAAACAAACCCAGCTCTGTACCAAACAAATATTGCTCTCAATTTGAAGAAGTATGAAGCTGTCTAATCAACTGTACAAGCAGAAACAATACAGTGGAAAACAGATCTGTGTTTTCGTGTTACAGAAGGTTGTGCTCTAGGCACAAATTTTTAGAACAGCAGTCAGAATCAAGCTGGAATTCAGTGTTCAAATTCCCTTCTTGCAATCCCAAGCCATAGTACATAGATAACATTAGCACTCCTAACCCTTGCTTTACAACTATTTGTTCCACACAGATTTCAAGGCACTGTTGATTGGACGTTACAGTTTTGGTGGGTTTTTAAGGATTCATAATTACACTTAAAGCTAACTGCATATCAGAATGTTTTCCTTTATTCTCACAGCTATTACAGGTCTTCAGAAATTTCACGTGAGGTTTTTACAGTAAAAGCCCTCAGTGCATGTCAGGCTGCGATCTCAAAGCGATGAGTAGATACTAAAAGAATCTCATTTTAAAAAATAATGACACCATTAAAAATGTAATATAACACCACGTCACCCCTTTCTTTCATCATGTGGAGGATACTGCCTAGAAACTTTTCTATAATTTATGCACATTTTGGAGACTGTGGGCCAATATGATGTTCTTATGGGCACTTTAAGCAGAGAGAAACATCACCATTCCCTCCCTATTTCATCACCTTTTCTTTCCCAACTCCTGTAGGCAAGGATAATCTATTTCTAAATTGAACTCAGAATTTGGTTTTTTCTCCTGGAGATATGCTTTTCCTAGACCAGTAAAGCCTTCTGCAGTCTTTATCAGTTTCTTCCATCATCTAGAAGATCTTTTTATAATGCCCTTGGACAAAAATACCAACACAGGAAAGAAGAGCTAGATGCCCATAATAAAACTTTGCTTATGAAGGTACCCCATCTACTCTGCCCTGGTGAGACCACACCTGGAATATTGTGTCCAGTTCTGGTCGCCTCAGTTCAAGGACAGGGAACTCCTTGAAAGAGTCCAGCACAGGGCCACCAAGGTGATAAAGGGAGTGGAACACCTGCCTTATGAGGAAAGGCTGAGGGAGCTGGGCCTCTTTAGCTTGGAGGAGACTGAGGGGTGGCCTCATTAATGTTTATAAATATATAAAGGGTGAGAGTCAGGAGGACAGATGCAGGCTATTCTCAGTGATGGGCAGCGATAGAACAAGGCGCAACGGGTACAAGCTGGAGCATAGCAAGTTCCATGTGAATGTAAGGAGGGAGTTTTTCACTGGGAGCCTGACAGAGCACTGGGACAGGCTGCCCAGAGAAGCTGTGGAGTCTCCTTCTCTGGAGACATTCAAACTCTGCCTGGATCTGTTCCTGTGTGATTTAGTCTGGGTGATCCTGCTCTGCCGGGGGGGTGGGTGGGAGGGTGGACTAGATGAGCTTTTGAGATCACATCCAACTCCTAACGTTCTGTGATTCTGTGACTCAAGACTTGAAAACAGAAACTCCCTTTTTGGTTCTATTTTTTCTTCCTATCAGTTGTGATATAAGCAAAGAGGTTCCGGTAGACAAGTGTCATGGTTTTACCCCGGCTGAGAGCCAAGATCCACACAGCTGCCTGCTCCTTAAAGGAAAAGAGCAGGGGAAGAGGGAAGGGGGTGGGGAGGGGAGAGGTAAGGGAAGGGAAAAGGAAGGGGCAAATAACCCCAAAACCAAGAAACTAACAGGCCCATGGCTTGGGATAAGGACAGTTTATTAAGATAACAGAAAGACAAAATATAACAATGCTATCTGGACTTTAGAGCAAAAATACATGAAGCTGTTGATACACAATGCAGTTTCTCACCGAACCCACAACTCAGGCCATGCCACCCAGACCCGTCCTGGAACCCGACCGTCCCCCAAGAACCACGCGTCCCCCCCAGAGCCGTCCCAGATATCCTGGGCAGGGCGTAATTGGCATGGAATACTCTCTTTGGCCAGTTCAGGTCACCTGTCCTGGCTTTGCCCCTCCTTTCTCATGAAGAGCTGAGAAAGTCCTTGACTGTCTGACAGGAACTAAAACCATCAGGGTGTTATCAGCACTGCTTTCATTTTAACTCTCAAACACAGCATTCCATCCGGTGCTACAAATGAAGTTAACTCCATCCTGACCAAAACCAGGACAAGTTTTGTCTCCCTTGAACACCGCAGTAGACTTAATTACACAAATTTCTTTCTACAAGACAATCATCTGAGTGATTCAGTGTCCAGGATCCTGATGCTCACTACATAGATGGTGCTCAGCATTTTCATATCGTTATTACTCAGTGTGCAGCCTCACAATCTAGTACATACTTCACACTTTATCCTCAAAACTCTGCTACTAATTTCTGTGAGAAAGCAAAGTGTTTGCCACCCATCACGTTGTCCTAGTGTTCCTTTCCAAATGCTCCATAAGGCAAAGAGGCATTATGATTTCTTTGCTGTAACCAGTGAGAAGCACATGAGTCAAAGTTAACATTAGGATGACAACTTTTTCAAACCAGAACACTATGATGCTTGAAGTTTTCAGAACAGTTTCTATTCTCTGAAGTTTAGCTGTGAAATCCCAGCATATCTGTGAACTCGGATACTCAGGGGAGATGCAGCATACAAGTAGTGTGAGTTTTGTTTTGGGGTGGTGCTTTTATCTTCTTTGGTGTTTGTTTGGTGTGTTTGTAGGAGTTTGAGCGACCTACTAGTAAGATTTGGGTAAGACTTTTTGAAGGCAGAATTAAAGACAAGTTTTACCTGCCTTAGTTTATAAGAATTTTTCCTCTACATCATTTAAGTGATCCTGGCTTCATTGAATCTCTATAAACCTCTGAATATTTTGACCTTATACCTGAAGTGTGTATTATTTCCTCATCAACATGGTTACTGTTCAGTGCACACTGCAAGTGTACCGACTGTTCCAAATACAGTAAGAACACTCTGGGAGAGACTGTCCAGTTTCCTTACACTTGGAGTATGTCTTGCTGGAAGCTGTGTAATCCAAAATCAATGTTTTAGACCACCTGGGAATAGTTCAACTACATCCAAACTTTATAGCACAAGTCTCTATGTTGCATGTTAGAAACTCTGAAAAGAAACACTACCCCTGCTGAGGGAGAGTTCTCCTACCTCAAAACAATTTTAAATGCATAAAACTAAACCTACAAAATTGGTCAATGATGCTAGAACAAGTTGATATTCCTTTCAACATGCCTTTGACTTGAGGGTATAGTCATAGAGAACAGCATAAGTGCTCCCAGAGGGAAATACTTCATAGAATCATAGAATGGCATGGGTTGGAAGGGACCCCAAGGATCATAGAGCTCCAACTCCCCTGCCACAGGCAGGGCCACCAACCTCCAGGCCTGTATCTACACAAGGTTGCCCATTTCAATGTGAGATGATGTCAAAGGGCCCTTCAGACCTTGCAGATTCTACTCTCATGTTCAAGTCAATCCAAGTCACATTTGGAGAGGATTTAATTTAGTTTCTAAACAAAACATGCTGGTTTGGGGAAGATATTTTGCCACAGAAATGGGTTTTGGAATTCTTCCTCTCCTTTCTCACCTTCCCTGCAGTATATCCTGGAACCCCAATGCAGCTTCAAAATTAGAACAAATACATCATTAAGCTCTCTTTTCCCAGTTATTTCTCCTTTGCAGGTAATGGACATTTGACAAGTTTGAACTCACATATAACAAGTCCATTGCCAGTGGGTTTTTTGTTGTTGGTTGGTTTTGGTTTGATTGGTTTTTAATAGATGAAGCAATCTAGATACTTCTAGCTTTTGTACTTTTATTTCTGTCATTTCCCTGGATGAGTTCTTCTTTACTGCAGAAAAATATTATCAGGCTCCATCTCTCTGAAAGAATTCAGAGGTTTTTACATATTTATCTAGTAACAGGTGTTCTCTTGCATAGTGTTGTTTCATGTAACATCTGTCCTAATTCCCTATTTGCCCATGAAAGTCAAATCCTGCTTGCCTCACAGGACATAAAATTGCTCTCTGGAACCAAATAAACTTTCCTTTTCTGTCAATACCTTCTCTCACTATGATTGAGACTACTGTTGTGCCAGGATACTAGACAGTATACAGCTGATATTGAAAAGAAAACCCCACAACCACACCATTTACTCTAGGTTGACAGCTCAATACATTATCCACTGTATTTTGCTGGAGCAATGCCTGTTCATGTTAAAAGAAAGCTTATGACAGTGGTTTCTGTAGTCTGCATCTTTGTCCATACTGGGCAAACTATGCTGAGGTTTGCAAATGAAAATATTGATGTAAGCTTTTTCCAGTCTGTAGGTAAAGACATTTCTCTCCTTCTAATTGTAAGAGCCCATATGTTTTTTCCGGACAGCAGCTTGGGTCTCCACATGCTCATACACTACATTTTCTTTCATTAGAGTATTCCAAATTCTCAAGTTCTCTCTATTGTTTCAGGCACCATATACCCTGAGAAAAGGAACAAATCCACTGTCTGCCAAGTTCTAGTTGCTTTGTCAAGCATACATTGTTTTTCAGAGTTTTTATTCAATATCCAGCCCTTTACTGAATGCATCGTGCAAAGCAGTAGAAAAAAACTTCAATCTTGCCACAGCTCCCTCTGCTCAGTAAAATCACATCTCCTCCATGTTTAATTTTTGCAAAGAACAATGAATTCTTCAAGTTCCTATGTTTATATAGAGAGTTGACTCTACAGAACAGATCCTTTGATATAACTTATTATCATTATATGCTGGAATTGCGTCAAATATGTCATGTCACAAAGGCAATTGCTTCCTGGAATCCTGTGTTATCACTCACTACCTATCTGTAGAGTCAAGCATGGTTTGATTTATTTCAAAATATTGTGTCCTTTCAACTGTTCTACCCAGAAGTCTGTTAGCTCACTACCACCTGTAGTATGCACTAACTATTCAAAAATAAGATGGTATACACAGAATTTTGATTCCAGACACTTGTAAACTACAAAAAGCAAGTTTTTGCATGACCCATTTCTCAAGTGTCTCTTACCTGGAGCTCTCCTGCAGGAAACAGTTGAGGATTCAGCCTGCAACCACTCAAGAAAGTACACAGGCCGCTCCGAAAGAGGCCAATGCCTCATCAGAAAGCAAGACAGATGAGTTACTACTGTTCAACGTCTTTCATTTTTCAGCATCTGCTAGTTAAGTATTGTGTTACTCGATAGACTATCAAGCATGCTGTGGACACAGAAAGGCCTTTTCTGGATAAAAGTAATAGTCACCTCAGGTTTTGTGGCACCTAGAACTTCAAAAAAGCTTGAATTTTATGCAAGATTATTTAAACTGGTGCTTCACAAATTCAAATTAATATGACTCCCATGTAGTTTTGCAACAAACTGTAGTTCTGAAGATTTGGAATGCAATTTTAAGTCTTCGATTTCCTGAAATGTATTTGGAAATCCTTCCAACAAACTACCACAAAAGTTTTGCAATCACTTTACTGAACAAAAAGTATGTTGTTATAGCACTAATCTGAAAATTTTGTTTGAAAAGATGATACAGCAGGACACTGCACAAAAAACAGTAATACTGTCACAGTTTTGCATAGCTGGGTACTGGTAGAGAAGCGGAGGCTGAAGAGCTGGCTGCTGTAAGAAGCCGCTAGAAGGTCTCTGCAGGCCCCAGAGAGCAAACATCAGCAGATTTAAGGCCAGAGTTGCTGATGACCAAGGCAGTGCCAATCAGCGATGGTCAGAGAGCCTCTGGGAATCACATATAAGAGGAAAAAAAAAA
The DNA here is from genome assembly GCF_964237585.1 of Gallinula chloropus. Lineage (NCBI taxonomy): Eukaryota > Metazoa > Chordata > Aves > Gruiformes > Rallidae > Gallinula > Gallinula chloropus. The sequence continues at coordinate 24,509,056 of NC_140089.1, forward strand.
TGCAAGCAACTCCATTTTGTCACCTGAGAAGGGAGTGAGATGTAAGAAACTGGGCAGGCACCAAGGCCAGTAGGGGGGTGCTGGAGAGAAAGATTCCCCTGCAGGTTGTGGAGAAACCCATGGTGGAGCAGATGTCCCCCCACAGACCACGGAAAAGGCAGAGACCCCACCTGCAGCCCATGGAGAGACCCCACACTGGATGGAGCAGGTGGAGATGTACAGGAGATGCCGTGACCCATGTTGTAGCAAACCCCTGCCAGCACTTGCAGCCCACGGAGAGAGACAGAGACACAGAGAGGAGCAAGGGAGAGATTCGCGCCAGAACAGGTTTGCCGGGGGGAGGCTGGTGACCCCGTGGAGGACTGGGACTGAGAGACATTGTGATTTATGACTGGCTGCCATAGCAGTGACCCACTCTGGGGCAGCTGGTGAAGAGATAAAGCCCTGTGGGAAAGGATTCACACTGGAGAAGTTCAGGAAGGACTGTCTCCTCTGGGTGGGACCCCACAGTACAACAGGGGGAGTGTGTGAGGAGTGAATGCCCCCTACCCTGGCTAAGAAGGAACCCAACTTGCGAGGAACTGACTGAAGCCCCCATTTTCCCATACTCTGCCCCTCCCTGTGCCACAATGGGGGGGAAAGAAGGGAGTGAAATCATGACTAAAGTCTGCTAAGAAGGGAGGGGTGGGGGGAGGTGCTTTAAGATCTGGTCGCACTTCTCATTACCCGACTCTGGTGTCACTGGGTGTGCAGTGCAGTGTAATAAATTAGTGTTTTCTTGCCTTTATTCCCTGTTAAGTTGACTCCTCAGCCTCTCAAAAGATATTTTTTCCCCTGTCCAACTGAAAAGGGGAGTGATAGGCCAACTTTGGTTGGGTGTCTGGCCTCCAGCCAGGGCTAAACCACCACATTTTCAAAGGCAAGTCACTATATCAATTCAAAGCTATTGAGACTTAATGTGCTTATTATTGCAATTAAATTATGACTATGAAGTAGTAAGTTTCAATACAGCATTAGGACTTGCTCGTGAAACAGCTAGATTGTCAGAAAAAACTTCATGATTATAGCAAAGAGCATATGGATATTTCTACACGTATGAAAGGTCCAAAATGAAAAAAACTGACGAATGGGACTCTCCTTGAAGGATGTTTGAAACGTTTATAAGACATAATTGATTGTTGGCTTGCTTTCTGATTTTTAAGTATCAAATGAAAACATAGGAAACTATGCAAATAAATGAGGGGCAGAGGTCTCTAACTCCCATTTGTATTGTTTGCAAAATGCAATTAGTATTTTATTCCCAGTTGCTCCTACAGAGCTGCCAAGGGGAGACTTTTTAAATCCATTACTGAAGAAGCCTTCCAAAAAGAAACTGCTGACACAGAGAGGACTTTGCAGAGTTTCTGAAACCAATAGCATGAAGAGTTTCCTTCATCACCTCTGTGGATTCACCAGAGGGCAAAACAACTCCATAATACCTGACTCACTGAATGAATTTCTGGCAGAAGAAGCAGCAGCACCTTCCATTCACAGCAAGGTTCATCACTTTCTTTGCACATGAACTGACTCTCAGAATGATTATGGCACAAAGGCTTCACCTTCCAGCAACAGAACCCTTGGCAATGGAAGACAGATGGAGAAGGGCAGAAAATTTTATAAAATTCAGTTCTTTCTCAGGTCATTTCTCAGGTGAAAACATAAGGGTGGCCATTTCTGAACAGATCCAGAGAATAACATTTTTGATCTGCCTAAGCCTTAGGTTTAATCACCCAGTGACCTTTCCAGGACACACTTTGCTCTTTTGCCTTTACAAGGCTCAGTTCTCCTACATTGGTATTTTTCTATCTCCAGAGACTGGCCACTAACTTCTTCTTTTGCATGTTTTAGTTACTCTTCTACTACAACAACAGCTTCAAGAGAGGTCATTCCCACATGTTTGGTCACAAGGGGAGAACAGCAGCTGCATTTTCACCGTGCCTGGCTTTGAAGGAAACTGCCCCACAAGACACTCAGATGTGCAGCCTAGGGGGGCAGCTGCTGGTGTCAAATCTCACACCCCCTCCCTTTACCACCACAGCACAGACAGGCCTCCAGCAGCTGCTTCTGCTGCACCTGCTCCTCCACCGAGCCACAGCGTACCTCCCACAACCAACTGGGCACCTTGCACACCAGGCCTGGGGCTTTCTGCCTTTCCAGCTCTGCAGCCAGGCACAGCAGCTCTGCAAGGCCCTGGGGCTGCCCTGCATCTCTTCCAGCACCCGTGGGCTTCCACAGCTGTCCATGCTGGGAGCAGCTTCTGCTCTGGCCATATGAGGGCCACCGCACTCCCAAACCCCAGCTGCCCCTCACTGCCCAAATTACCCTTACAGCCCAAACTCTGTTGATGCAATTGACTGTCTCAGACCTCATTTCACTAACCTAGACCATGCTGCCAATAGACTAATTTTTTTTGTAAAATATTTGCAACAGCATATAAATGGAACTCAAATATTGAAGTGTGCCAGGCATAAATGTTTTCAATGCAATTAGATCATGATTCTCATGACAGATACATAGAATCATAGAATCATGGCATGGTCTGGATTGGAAGGGACCTCAAGGATCACAGAGTTTCAACCCCTTGCCACAGCCAGGGCCGCCAACCTCCAGGCCTGGATCTATGCACGGTTGCCCAGGGTCCCATGCAACCTGGCCTTGAACACCTCCAGGGACGGGGAATCCACCACCACTCTGGGCAGCCTGTTCCAGCACCTCACCACTCTCTCTGTAAAGTACTTCCCCCCCAATATATAATTTAAACCTTCCTTCCTTTAGTTTTAATCCATTCCCCCTTGTCCTGCCATTATCTACCCTTTTAAAAAGTTGATCCCCCTCCTGTTTGTATGTTCCCTTCAGGTACTGGTCCCCCTACAGCCTTCTCTTCTCTAGACTGAACAAGCCCAGCTCCCTCAGCCTCTCTTCATAGGAGAGGTGCTCCAGCCCTCTAATCATCTTTGTGGCCTCCTCTGAACCCTCTCCAACAGCTCCACATTTTTCTTGTATTGTGTGCCCCAGACCTGGACACAGCACTCCAGATGGGGCCTCACAAGGGCAGAGTAGAGAGGGACAATCACCTCCCTGTCCCTGCTGGCCACTCCTCTTCTGATGGAGCCCAGGATACCATTGGCCTTGCGAGCTGCAAGAGCACACTGCTGGCTCATGTTAGGTTTCTCACCCACCATGACACCCAGGTCCTTCTCAACAGAGCTACCCTCAAGGAGCTCTTCTCCCAGTCTGTATATATATATGGGATTCCTAAATTATCTTGTCCACCAAAAACTGAGTGTGACTAATCTATGAATATTTGAATGATACCACAATCAAGCTTGGATCCTTGGCTGTGGATGTCAGTAGAATGTCAGTAGATGGTATTTCATGCTGTCTCAAGCTGAGCCCTTAAGGCTGCAAAAGGGGAAAATAAGCTTGAATTCAACCATAGGAAGACTGACAAAAGTAAACCAGAAGGAAACTGGGTCTTCGTTGTAGCCCAGAATCAACAGAAGAAATGCTCTCCCTAGAGTGCCCATTTATAACAGACACATAACCCTGGGACAGTAAGAAACATGAAAGTGATGAACAGGGTCCATTGGAAGCCCACCAAGCTGAGTTGATCCAGCTGCATCAGAAAACAGTGCTGCCAGAAAGGCACATCAAGTATTATGTGCTGGAGAAATATTACTGAGACGAAGTGAAACAACTCATTTGCTGCCCCAGGACCTTGTCTTCATGATGTCACTGAAAGGCTGCCAAGCCTGGTGAACCCTACAGTTTACTCTTTGCACCTGGTATTCCATGTAGACTTTAGTGGTACTGCAGTGAGGCAAGTTAGAACCATCAGACAGTGTATCCCTTGCAGCAATATTAAAAAGATCACAAGCATATGTGGTCTTCTCCTCTATCCCAGTCAGAGGACAGGATTTATGAACATGAATTGAACAGGTGATACCTGTCTGTGGCACTGGTGTCATACTCAAGTCCTTATATTCAATGATCATGGACCTACCTTTGAGAAGGTAGGTCTGTTGCAAGCTGATGGGATTCACCTGACCAAGTGGGGCAACATATTTACCAACAAACTGGATGGTTTTATATGGAGAGCTTTAAAGGGAAAGACCATGGACTTCGGAGGAACAGAGGAGAGCCACTGTCTAACAGGGAAACTAACAGGGAAACATCTGTGAAATGTCTCGAAGGAATTAGGTAGTGTTCCTCAGAAAAAGGTGACACGCAGTCAAGCGCACTGCTGAAAAGCTTCCATACCAATGCATGGAGCACAGTTAAAATGTAGGAGGAACTGGAAGTCATTGTGCACCTACAAAACTCATCTAATTGCAGATGCTGAAATGGGGTGGCACGAATTGCATGACTAGAGTGCTGCAGTCAATGACTATACACTGTTCAGAAGGGACAGAGAATGAAGGAGGGGAAGGCAGATTTTGCTCTCTGAGCTGACTTTGAAAAAAAAGTGAGAAAAATTAGGGGCCGTGCCAACATAGGAAACCTCATGACTGGTGTTTGCTACAGGCCTCCTGTAGGAGGCTTGTTGATGAAGCATTCTTGCTACAAGAAGCATCATGCGTGCAGGCTGTGACCCTGCTGGGGGGCTTCAGTCACCCTGACATCTGCTGCAAAAGTGATGCAGCAGGCTGTAAGCAGTCCAGGACACTCTTGATGTGGCTCAGGGACAATTTGGTAATCCAGGTGGTAGCCTGACCACAAAAACATTATTGGCCATACTGCTCACCAGCACAGAAAAACAAACTACAGATGTCAAGACTGGTGGCAGCCTGCCTTGCAGCGGTCAAGCCCTGGTGGAATTCACAAGCTTGAGGGATATGGGCTTGGAAAAGAGTAATCAGGAGGCTGAATTTGAGGGGAGCAAACTTTTGATTTTTTAAGGAATGAGTGGATGTGGACCCTGAGAAACTGCCCTCAGCGACAAAGGAGCTAAATAGAACGGGCAGCTCTTGAAAGTTGTGTTTCTTAGAGTGCAAGATTTCTCAATTCCCACATATGAGAAATGGGACAGGGAAGGCAGTAGACTGGTACAGTTCAGGAAGGCCCTCCTGGTCAAACTCAACTGGAAGGAGGAAATGCACAGGCAGTGGAACCAGTCATTAATATCCTGGAAAAAATATACAGATACTGTCCAGTTGTGAAGGGATGGGATCAGGATAGCTAAGGAAGACATAGAGCTAAATTTGGAAGGAAGTGGAAGAAAGGGCTTTATAGATACATTGTTCAGAAAAGAAAGATTAAAGAAAATGTAACTGTCAACTGCCACTCATAAGAACTGAGAGGAAGCAACATGGAAAAGGCTGAGCTACTCCACAAATTTTGCCTCTGTTTTTAATGGTAATCTCTTCATACATATTTCAAGCTCCCCAACCTCAGGACAGGGACTGAGGTAATAAAAGCTCTTCTGCTGTAGGAGCAGAGCTCTCTTAAGACCACCTGAGGATTGTGAACATACCTGACTTCATGGGACCCAATGAGATACAGCCCAGAGTCCTAAGAGAATTGGCCTTGTATTTGACAAGACACCATCAGATTTCCGAAGTCACAGCAATCAGGCAGAGTCTGCAGTGACTGCAAAAAGAGAAACATCAAGCTCATTTGTAAAAAAAGAAGGACCTTGAGAGCTACTGAGTAGTCAGCCCCACCTCCATGTTCTCTTAGATCATGGAAGACATCTTCCTGGAAGGCATGTTCAAACATGGAAGGGACCTTAAAGATCATCTAGTTCCAACCTCCTGCCATGGGCAGGAACACCTTCCACTACACCAGGTTGTCACAAATGGCATCCACAACTTATCTGGGCAACCTGTTCCAACATCTCACCATCTTCACAAGGAAGAATTTCTTCCTAATATTTAATCTATATTTATCCTCCTTCTGCTTCAGGCCATTACCCTGTCTGGTCACTCCATGCCCTTGTCAGCATCCCCTGTCCAGCTTGTACCCTTCAGGTACTGGAAGACTGCAATAAGGTCTCCCAGAGCCTTCTCCAGGATGAACAAGCCCATCTCTTTCAGCCTGTCTTCACATGAGAGGTGCTCCATCCCTCTGATCATTTTCATGGCCCTCTTCTGGAATTGCTCCAAGACTTCCAGAGAGGGTTAACATTTCCCCTAAACTTCCTTGTATCACTGATATGTCTATAGAAGCTTTTCTTGTCCTTGATTTCGCTGGTCAGATTTATTTCTATGAGGGCTTTAGCTTTCCTAACCTGATCCTTGGCTGCTCAGGCAATTCCTCTGTATTCCTCCCAGGCAACCTGTCCTTGCTTCCACCCTCTGCAGGCTTCCTTTTTGTGTTTTTGTCCAGGAGCTCCTTGTTCATCCACTCAGGCCTTTGGAAGGTTTTGCCTGACTTCCTTTTTGTTGGGATGCATTACTACTGAGCTTGGAGGACGTGATCCTTGAATACTAACCAGCTTTCCTGGTCCCTTTGTCCCTTCAATGCTTTGTTTGATGATAGTCTACTAAGTAGATGGCTGGAGAGGTCAGTCTGCTCTCCCAAAAGTAGATGGCTGGAGAGGTCAGTCTGCTCTCTCAAAGTCCATGGTAGTGAGCTTGTTGTGTGCCCTCCTTGCTGCTCTGAGGATCTTGAACTCCACCATTTCATGATCCCTGCAGCTGAGGCTTTTTCTTGAGCTTCACACTTTGCATCAGCCCCTCTTTGGTGAGAACAAGATCCAGCATGGCACCTCTTCCACCTCTCCATGTTGTCTCTTTATCACTTGGAGAAGCAAGCTATCATCAGCACATTCCAAATGCAGCACATGAATCTCTTTACCAAGCTTAATACCTGGTACTGCTTTACCAGTCCTATCCCCATATCCTGATCCTGTGATGATGCCAGACACCCCACCTTTTAATCCAGGTGATGGAGGGTTGAAAGAAGGCAGAGATACTGTCACGTAAAAGGGTTAGAGTCTGATGTGTGACTGAGGGAGGCCCTCCCATTGAGTCACGAGGTACAGAAATGACCCCCTTCCTTTCTAAACTCCTCAGAGAGGAGCCTGGGTGTGTACAGTCTTAGTCCCAGACTTACTCAAGTTTATGTCTAAAAGACTGTGTCACTACGTATCAGAGTCAATGTTTGGCCATCAGAGCCCCTGAAGGACTTTCACTGTGACAGTTTTGCAAAACTGAAACAGGTAATTTATTAAGGTGACGAATACCAGAAGTTCAGGATTGCTGTTCATATATGCACTTACTGCAATAGCAATAATACATGATTATAGTGCCAGCAAAGTGCTGTCCTGGGTATGCCTTCACCAAAAGGATAAGTGCAATTGCTTACCAAGAAGGTCTCCCTATCTTGGGAGGTGGAGAAGGAGCACAGACCATTTACTGCCTCTTCCGGGCCTTCAATTTCTTATCTTCCCCCACACCCCAGCCCTCAGTATCATCCTCAATATCCTTTATACCCTGACCTTAACTGTTCTCTGTGGAGATAATTAACATGATTGGGTGGAGAGTTGAGAACTACAGCCATAGGTGAAGGGTCCTGGCAGAAGGGTTCTGCCTGGGCATGCTAAAGGTAGTAGCTGTGCTAGAACATTTTGAGCTTTATGCAGGCACCCAAACAGGACCTGTACTAGTTAATCCTTTGATTTGGAACCATTGGATGTCTGCACAATACTGCAAGGACAGTAGGAGGTGTAAAAGGCTCGAGCTGCAGGGCTGGGATGTGTCCTTTGGCACATAGAAGAGAAGCTTACCAAAGCATGTGCAGGACCTCCTGTAAGTAACAAATCACTTCCATCTATCAAATTGAAAATGATATTGGCATAAAGCAGGAGAAAACCTAAGAGATCAGGGAAAGGCTAAGCTCTCTACAAACTGGATTTCCAAATTTCTGGAGAATGAGGTAGAAAATGGAAATGTACAGTTGCAAAGGAACAGCCTCATGTTACAGAGATTTAACCCTGCCAGAGAGCCAAGTAGTAGAGCCAAGTACAACAAGGGAAATTGGTGTAACATGGCAAACAAATCTCACTCATCTCTGTAAATTATATACCTAGTGGAAATGCACGTCTACTTAGATAAATAGCATGCTATCCTGCTTATAAAAAAACAAAAGCTGGATGGACAGGATGAAACAGGATCAGACAGCCCAATTGTCAGTTACACATAAGATGCTTGTCTCCAAGGGTGCTTAGCTAAGTCAAGGACGTAAGGGAGGGTTCTTAATCTTTTCATCTCTGAGAATCTGGGGCTCTGTTGCTGCTGTGGTCCTTGTTACATGCAATGAAATGCTTTTTGTCCTTCAGGGATGCTAGATGAGCATCACAAGGTACTCTTTTGTCCCCTCCTGGAGGGATGGAAGTTGAATTTGCTGACTCAGTGAGCTTATCTGGAGCAGAATCAGATGCCATTTCTCCTGGAGATGGCTCCCTTTCAAACACTCTTGTCAGGGTTAAACCAAAGTGGTGCCTAGCTCTAGGCATTTCCTTGGACAGCTGGGTCTGGTCCTGACAGAGAGCAAGCACCAATAATCTGGCATCAGCTGGCTGTAGGTCCTGAGGGGAAGTTCTCAAACATCACAGTAACGCCTGTGCTGAATGACGGTGACATCTCAGCCTGGCATCGGTGTCCTGGCATGCTACAGCAGCAGCAGAAGATGCTGCTGAAAAGCAGTTATTGCTTGTCATTTCCAAGCTGCAGGCGTGGAGGCCTGCAGATGGAGCCATGGGTCAGGCAGTAAAACCTGCAAGGCTGCAGCATTAGGCATCAAATTGTTCATTATGGAGGTTCTCCAGTCAGGCACCTCCTACTCACACACAGAAATGTCCTAGTCCACTTTGCTGTACTGGTCTCTTTGGAGTTCCTGCTTGAGAGCCTGCTAGAGCAAGTGTTGTGATGGGCTGTATTGGGGTCCTCTGCGTTGTGCAGTGGCTTCTCCCCTACACACTGCATGGTCTTGTCTGTGGGATGCCCTGGACAGCTGCTTTCTGGCCACGTGCATTTCCCTCTGGGCTCTCCAGCTGCATGGAGACATGCTTTTCCCTAGCACTGATTCCATAAGTGGTTGCAGTGGTCTGCCAAGACTTGGGACCATGTCCCTGCCCAGCTCTGCTGCCCAGAGGTGGCCCCTGAGCACCTCCATTTCAGGACTGTTACAATTTGAATTTCCCCTTTGTATTTTTTCCCTTTGTGAGCAGTTACTATTCATACACATTCACCACTGCAAGCCTTTCAAACTCCTCCTTACGGTCTCAATTTCCATTTCCAAAACCATTTGCTTTGCCTCACGTAGTTTTATTCCCTTTGCCTTCCAATTTTGTTGTTTTGGTTTTTTACAGCTTAATTTTATACACCTTCAGATAGGATCTCTTAAAGTTCTGGAGTACAGTAGAAGGCCCACAGACACCCAGCCCATGACTTGTGGGAACCCAAGGATTTGTCACTGTGTAGGCCATGCTGTCCCATCATCCATTCCTGCCTCTAAGTTTCATACATAGCCATCAGTGCAGCACTTTATCCTTTTCTGCTTTCTTATCCTCTAACATATTTAGTATTTTTGCTCTGGCCTCTTGTTTGCTTTTTCCCACACTCTGTGTTTTTACATACCGACTGACTACAATGTAAGATCAAATGAAATAACACATGTACAGCAACTGAAGTTAAGAAAAACAAATTGCACCTCAATGTTGTCTTAAGAATTTTTTTCTAACTTTCCTTTCTAGTCTGAGAGCCATTCCCACCAGTCAAAAAGGTTTTTCACCAGGTGTTACCATTCAGTATCTGAATGTTATCTCAAATTTAGTATTTGTCTGTCTCTATTGCCTGATCTTGGTTTGCATCACAGAATCGTTGGGGTTGGAAGGGGCCTTCAGATGTCATTGAGTCCAACCCCCCTTTCAAAGCAGGTTCCCTAGAACAGATTGCACAGGTGTCCAAACAGGTCTCCTCTCTGGAGACTCCACAACCCCCCTGGGCAGCCTGTGCCAGTGCTCTGCATGTATGAAGCAAGTGTTGATAACCAGTACCCAAGGACCTTCCTTGAGCAATGAGCACACAATCAAATACCATTCTGTTTTGCAAGGCTACCCAAGGTAGCTGTCATACCTCTAACCGTGAGGCTGAAATAATATTACCCATCTCTTCCATTATAGCAGATATACTTACCATAGTGCTTTATAATTGTGATTATAATGCAGACTGATGGAAGCCAGTTTTTCAAATAATAAGTAATTTCCATAGATTATTTTAAGCTTTGTTTGGTACACTGGGTAAGTTTTATCTGTCTTCTCAGGAGAGGTATGGATGTACTGAATGGCAAGAAAAAAACCTAAAACATTTCAACATACAAGTGCCAGTCCAATGAACAGACACTGTAGTAGAACACTGCCAGGGAGGGGGGCAGCCACAGCTTCTGTGGGCAGCCTGTGCCAGGGACTCACCACCCGCACAGGGAAAAACTTCTGCCTAGAATCTACTCCAAATCTCCCCTCCTTCTGCTTAAGACCATCACCCCATGTCCTGTCACTACAATTCCTGATGAACAGAACCTCTCCACCTTTCCTGTAGGCCCCTTCAGGTACTGGAAGACTGCAATAAGGTCTCCCCAGAGCCTTCTCCAGGATGAACAAGCCCATCTCTCTCAGCCAGTCTTCACACGAGACGTGCTCCAGCTCTCTGATCATTTTCACAGCCCTTTTCTGGACTTGCCCCAACAGCTCCATGACATTCTTATGGTGGAGACCCCACAGATAGACACATTGCTCCAGGTGGTGTCTCAAGAGGGTAGAAGAATCACCTCCCTTGACCTGCTGGTTATGCAGCCCAGGATATGGTTGGCTTTCTGGATTGCACGTGCACACTTCTGGCTCATGTTGAGCTCGTCCACCAACACACCAAGTCAGGCTCCTTGGGCTGCATTCTTTGCCCAGCCTGGACTCGTGCTTGGGTCTGCCCCGTCCCATAAGCCATACCTCACACTTGGCCTTGTTGAATTTCATGAAGTTCACACTGACCCACCTCTTAAGCCTGTCAAGGTCCCTCTGGATGGCATCCCTTTCCTCCAAAGTATTAACCACACAGCTTGCCGTTACTGGCAAATTTCCTGAAGGTGAACTAAATCCCACCGTCCCCATCTCCAACAAAAATGTTGAACAGTCTTCTGGGCCTTAGAGTCACACACCCTTCATGAATCTCATTCCTTACATTCTTACCATCTAATGATTCTTACAGGTTAATATATATCCAGCAATAATACAAACCCAAGTGCAAAACCTTGAGATACAATTTCTAAAAATATTCAACAAATTCAGATGATAGTAATAGGTTTATCAAAGTCTATTAATTCAGATTATCCAACTCTGCTGTGACGAGGTGATCTGCCTTGTGTTGTGTCTGAAGATAGTGTGACACTTTTACCCTGGGGAGTGTGGATCCATCAAGCAAGCCACTGCACATGACTGCAGCATTAGCAATTACCAGAACGAATTACCAGCAGTAATTACCTGTTCTAGCTGATCCTGCTGTAGCAGGTGGGCTGAACTAGATATTGCCAGAGGTCCCTTCCAAGCCCTAATGTTCTGTGATTTTATGATAGGGTCCCTTCCAGTGTAGCTGAAGCACGTATTCTCACTAGTATACCTAAACGTAGACTCCATCTTCCGATTTAAATGAGTGACAGACTTCACCAGTTTTATCAGGGTTCTGGTAAAACATCTTTCAGCAGTCTGTGGAAAGTCCTTAAGCATTTCATTAGTAGCTGACAACATTACAGAAGAGCATTATCTGTTCTTTTTATATGTCACTGTAGTGAATGCTGAATGAGAAAGTCCCTTCAAAATCTTGTGAGGTGACAGTCTAGATTTTCCATTCATCATTCTTAGATACACATCAATGGGAGAGGTAACATATCCTGACATTTCAGGCTGCTGCCTGCACAATTGTTTGCCAGCCATGTTTTAAAATGGGAGCTTTTCCTCTGTGCAGCCCCACTGCCATGCAGATAATGGGCACAATGATGTTTTGGTTCTAATTGTAGGGCTCACCCATTTTTTTGCATTACAGGCCTGGTAAAATGGGTCCCCTTATTGCTATCTAACATCAGGGGAATATTAAAGCAAGGCATTAGTTCTCTTAACAATACCTTCTTCGATAGTTGTTTATCTGCATGTTTTCAGGGACAGGCCTCTATCCTAAGAATATATCCTAAAAAGACAAAGACATACTTAAAATTACAGCATTTAGGTATCTAAATAAAATTAATTTACACTCCTCATGGTTTGGGGTGTGCAGCTACACTTGTTCTCTTCTGCCTTCTGTCAATTTGTTGACATCATGTCCTAACATCATGAAGATTCAAGAATGTGAACAGTACTTTGCCAGCAAACCTCAAACAACTGAGTTCACACCTTGATTTTTGACAAAACAAAAGCCCCTTCCTGATCATTCAAGCTATAGAACTAATTGACTAAACAAAAAAGGTTTCAAATTATACAAACTCTAAATTTGTGTGGACTATTGAAAAAAGAAGAAATCTTTCAAGTTCTTTTTTTTTTTTTCCCAGTATTATCCGTGTCCTCTGAGACACCAGCATTTCAATCGTGCAGTCATTAGGTCAGTTTAGAATGGCATTTGAAATTACATGTGTGAAATCACAGAGGTAATTGATCTGCTAAGTAGAGCAAGAGCACAATCATTTTCTTTCTGAAAAGAACCAAAATAACTATACAGAGACTGAGCGCAATAGCAAGAATAAAAGCTGAAGCCTTGCAGGGGGAGCATGCATTTTGCTGCTGCACCCTCCAACAATAAAAGGCAACACAGTACCCAATGCAACATTTGCCATACAGTCTCAATATAAGCAATGCCTATGAGGAAAACGTTACGTTCTCTGCTGCATGTAACAGTCTCTTTAACCTTTAAAAGACTGAGTAGTCTGAGTGCTGGAATGAAAGCCAAGCACCGTGAATTTCACACACCAGCTGAAGTTCCTCTGAGGATAAGTAAACACAATCATGTTCAGTTAGAAGCTTTATCTAGCTTTATAACAGGCCTTGGAGATTACTTATCACCACCTGCACATTTTAATTTCCATGGGCTCATATGAGCTGAAAGGCCAATTTCCCAACAGCACACAAATGCCTGCATTTTGACTGCCAAATGAGGGAAGAGTTTTGTATTTATTAAAATAAAGTCCATTCAATAAGTAACATGGGAAGCATTACCAAAATTAATAGTAATCAACAATAGTTGAGTTTTGCAGGGAGTGTGCCAACACCCTTCTGCCTTCCTGCACACAGAGGCTTCATAAAATAAAGTCAAGCATACTAGGAAATCTAAACACCTTTGAGTCTTTCCTAGTGTGCACTAGCACATTCAGGTGTTACCATAACAACAACAAAAGACGCAGGGGATGAGATGCTATTTTCAACACTGAAGTATCTGAAGAATTACTTTCCTCAGGAAAAGAATCAAAAGGACACTAAATACTTCTTCAGTTGCAAAATGACTATAAACTCTTACAAGCTGAAAAGCTGCTTTCAAATTGTTCCTGTGTAGTTTTGGTATCACAGATACACACACAAACACACAACAACGCCCCCCCCCCCCAAAAAAAAAAAAACTAACACAACCCACACCCAACATAACCCAGAACAATCCAAAGAATTGAAACACTAAAAACTGTATGAGTTTACATGCTTTGAAAAACCCAGGCTTTTTTCTATTTACTGAAAAAGCCCAGTTTTTTTCCTCAGGCACTTCTAAAAACCAGCTGTCGAATTAAGTTTTGTGCATGCTTTCAGGAGGTAAGCTATACCCCTTTTCAATGCAATCTCACCAGAAAATTAATTTGCTGTTACAGTTTATCAAGTCTGCAAGCCAGGAATTTCAGATAGGACTTTACGTGCATGACAAACTGAATGCATTCTTCACATCCCTAACATAACACTTAAGATCAAGTTAAATCACAAAGGAAATCAGGATGAGTGTCATGCATATATAATGTTTCATCAGTTAAACAGTTTAAAAATAAATTTTAAAAAAAGTCCACCAAAGCAGTTTAGATTGATTTGAGAGCTGCTTCTCCCTCCACAAACATTATACACAGATCGGTTACAGATGGGAAAATGCTTTCTTTCTCAAACTGCTTTTAAAACTCACCAACAAACATACACATACACTTCTCATCAGTATAGCACTTGCTGGTGTTGAGTTTTAAGTAATTTTCTAAGTACTCCCAACACATTATCTTTTTCAACAAAACCTGTGAAAAACTCTGAGAAGGAAACCTACATGAATAAGGATGAAATTTAACAGATGGAAAAAAAATATACGAATAGTCAGATTTGGAAAATGTGCAGCAAAGTTTCACGCAGCCTCAGTGCTCTTGATGTGGTTGAGGTCAAAGGAACCATGCCAAGACACACTGTTCACCCTGGAGAAGAGGCAGCTGAGAGAAGACCTTATTGCTCTTTACAGCTACCTGGAAGGAGGCTGTATTGAGGTGGGGGCCAGCCTCTTCTCACTAATAATCAGTCAAGAGGAAATGGTCTCAAGTTGCACCAGGGGAGGTTCAGCATGGTTATTAGAAAAATTTCTTCATCAAAAGAGTGGTGAAGCATTGGAACAGGCTGCCCAGGCAGGTTGTGGAATCACCATCCCTAGGCCTGTTCAAAAAATGGGCTTATGTGGCACTCTGGGAGATGGTTTAGAGATTATTGTGGTATAGGGCTGACAGTTGGACAGTCTTTTGACTCTATGCTTTTAATGTCCACTAAAATCATGCTTAAATTCTTATCAGGCTATAAACTCCTCAGAAGGGACAGGCGGCATAGAAGGGATGGTGGTATGGCTCTCTAGAGAGTGTTTTGATGTTTCAGAGTTCAGGGTTGGGAATGATAAGGTAGACTCCCTGTGGGTAAGGATCAGGGAGAGGGTCAACAAGGTGCACGTCCTGGTGGGGGTCTGTTATAGACTGCCAAACCAGAATGAAGAGACAGATGAGGTATTCTGCAAGCAAGTGGTGGAAGTCGCACAATTGGCCAGCATTTGTTCTCATGAAGGACTTCAACTTCTTGGACATTTTCTGGAAATACAGTACAGCCCAAAGGAAGCCCCTCTAGGACTTCTGTTCATGAACAGAGAAACGACTGGTGGGAGATGTGGTGGTCGAGAGCTGCCTTGGGCAGAGTGACCACAAAATGATAGAGTTCTCTGTTCTTGAAGTCAGGATGGGGGGGGGCGGTCAGTAAAACTGCTACCTCAGACTTCCAGAGGGCAGACTTCAAACTGTTCATGACACTGGTAGAGAGGGTAACCTGGGAGGCAGTCCAGAATGGCAAAGGGGTCCAGGAAGGCTGGAGCTTCTCAAGAGGGAAGTCTTAAAGGTGCAGGAGCCGGCTGTCCTCATGTGCCACACAACAACCTGTCAGGGAAGAAGGCCAGTGTGGCTGGACAGGGAACTTTGTCTGATTGTCCAGAACAAGAGAGTGTACGTCCAGTGGAAGAAGGGGCAGGAAATTCGGGGACAGTACAAGGAAATTGCTTACATATGCAGGGGAAAAATCAGAAAGGCCAAAGCCCGGCATGAGCTCAACCTGGGCACTGCAGTAAAAGATAATAAAAAATGTTTCTACAAATACATTGACAGCAAGAGGAGGGCCAAGGAGGATCTCCCTCCTTTACTGGGTGTGGTAAGGAACATGACTGCTGAGGGTAAGGAAAAGGCAGAGATTCTCAATGCCTTCTTTACATCTGTCTTCAATAGTCAGACCGGTTATTCTCAGGGTACTCAACCTCCTGACCTGGAAGACTGGGACAGGGAGAAGAAAAATACCCCCATAGAATCACAGAATCGCCTGGATTGGAAGAGACTCTTTAGATCATCAAGTACAACCACAGCCTAACCCTGACTAGTCCACCTCTAGATTATGTCCTTAAGGACTTTTTCTGTATGCTTTTTAAGTACCTCCAGGGACGGTGACTCCACCACCTCCCTGGACAGCCTATTCTAATGCTTGACAACCCTTTCAGTAAAGAAATTCTTCCTGATATCTAACCTACATCTCCCTTGGTGCAATTTCAAATCCATTCCCTCTCATCCTATCTCTTGTTACCCAAGAGACCAACCTTGACATCTCTGCAACTGCCTTGCAGGTAGTTGTAGAGACCGATAAGGTCTCCCCTCAGCCTCCTTTTCTCAAGACTAAAAATCCCCAGCTCCCTCAGCCGCCCCTCATAGGAGGATGAAGAGCCTTTGCCAGCTTCATCACTCTCCTCTGGATGTGCTCCAGCATCTCAATGTCCTTTTTGTAGTGAGGGGCACAAAACTGGACACAGTACTCAAATTCAGCCTCACCAGAGCTGAGTATAACAGAACTATCACTTCCCTACTCCTGCTGGTTACACTATTCCTCATATAGGCCAGGTTGTTGTTGGCCTTCTTGGCCCCCTGGGCACACTGATGGCCCATGTTCAGCTGGCTATCAACTAACACCCCCAGATCCTTCTCGTCTGGGAGTTCTCCAGACACCCTGCTCCAAGCCTGTAGCGTTGCCTGGGGTTATTGTGACCAAAGTGCAGGACCTGGCACTTGGCCTTGTTGAATCCCATAAAGTTGGCCTCTGCCCATCAATCCAGCCTGTCCAGGTCCCTCTGCAGAGCCTTCCTGCCTTCCAGCAGATCTACACTCCCACACAATTTGGTGTTGTTTGCAGACTCATTGAGGGTACAAATGAAACAATTCCCTCATTAAGGAGGATGGGTTCCAATACTGACCCCACAGGGACACCACTTGTTACTGGTCACCAGTTGGATGAAAGGATGAGGTACTTAATGGCTTTTTTACCTCGGTCTTTAGTAGTAAACTGACGGTCGTTTAGCCTGGAGAAAAGGATGCTCAGGGGAGACTTTATTGCTTTTTACATCTACCTGATAGGAAGTTGTGGTGAGCTGGGGGTCAGCCTCTTGTCACAGATAACTAGCAATAAGACAAGAGTGAATGGCTGCAAGTTGCACCAGGGGAGCTTCAGGCTAGAAAGTAGGAAAAATTTCTTCTCAGAAAGGGTGGTTAGGCGTTGGAAGGTGTTGCCTAGGGAGACGGTGGAGTCACTGGCCCTCAGGGTGTTCGAGGAAAGATTGGATGAGGTACTCAGGGACATTGTTTAGTAAGAAATATAGGTGGTAGGGGAACAGTTGGACTATATGATCTTGGAGGTCTTTTCCAACCTTAATGATTCTATGATTCTATGGTTGGCCCTGTGTCTATGTAGCTTAATAATGAAATTTAGCACTTAGGATGAAACAGAGCTCAAGCACATCCAATGCTTATCTAGTTCATATAATGCTGTTTCTCAAGCCCTCAAAGCTTCTTCTCATATGCAAAAATAGAAAATATTTAAGGTAATTAACCACAAATACAGGCAGTCAGCAATTCTAGGAAGCCAGAACCCTGTTTACAGACTATGTGGCTATCTGTATGCCAGAGGCAGAGCTACTCACTACTTAGAGAAATTGGGCAGAAAAAATCAGTGACCAGATCAGGAGACAGACACTCCAGAAGTATTCAAAAGTCATGGGCTTATAAACAGATGTAGATGAATAAAACTAGAACGCCCCAGCTTATTTTGAGAAAATCTGTTATAAAATGTTGTTCAGAAACTTTTGTTTCCAAAGATGTTAAAAGGAAGTTCAAGCTCTTGGGGGTTTTTGGGGTCTTTTGTCTGCTGTTGCCAGAGGGTGAGGGGCTTTTTTAAAACACACAAAAGCCAAACAAGCAAATCACAAAAACATTCCCTGCCCCTTTCCCCACCCAATAAATCTAATGCAGTTTCCATTGCATTTTCAGAATTCAAGGTGCATACTCAGTTCCACATGTAACTTCAAGTACTCAATGAGTAGCACTCCTAACAAACCAGCTTTGCACGTATTTTTACATCAACTGCAGTACTGTGTTACCTCTCTTATACCTCCAGCTTCATGTGAGGATGCATTCAGCTATGCAAGCTCAGTGTTTCCAGTGGGATTCTGCTGCAAGTTTGTTATACATGTTCCAACACTATCAGGCTCCTTTATCTTTTAGCTCTATGCAGAACTAGGAAAGAAATAAGGAACGATGAGTGACATGTATGTGTGCATAAGAAGAAATCTAAGACACTCCAGGCAAAACAGGTGAAGAGTTTCACACTATTAAGTATATCACTATAGGGGAAAAAAAGCAACAGAAGTTAGATGACTGAATTGCTCCCAGAGACCTCTCACCTACATAAAGCAGGCTCAACGTCCCATTCTGTGCACTGTCCTAGCACTGTTATCAATGGGCCCTTTCCAAGCACAAGCCTGGCAACAGCCCTCTCACCAACTTTGATCCACTCTCAGATTACTGCATTATCTGTGTCTGCAAGCTTGTATCATACAATAGGCAGTCTGGATTAGTGTTCATCATTTTAACAAGTGTATTCCAGAAAGCTGACAAGCTATGGATTACACAGCTATTTTGAAGGGTTTGTGACTGATCGTAAATTCCTTGGCATACACAAACCAATTTTCTAAATCCAGATTCCAGAGCTAAACCCCCTTTGATTACATGCTTTCCCCTCATCATATTCAGGACACATTCAACTCTCTCAATGTGCAATCAGATCAGATTAGGATCTAATATATGTCACTCTCCACAATTCATTTCAGATGTGTGATTTAATATACCAAACATCTAGTATCGTAAAGCTCTTGCATATGAATTGGACAATGAGAAACATCCTCTCAGAGGACCAGGGTGGGAAAAAAAAATGTGCAAGGCAACTAAACCCTGCTAGCTGATGAAGCTAAATCATAGCACAGACTCAGCAGTTCTGCAGCTAACTAGCCTTCTCAGAGTTGTACACTTGCTGAAGTGTTTCCTTCTCCACACTTTTTTTGAAGGCTCAAACTATTAATTCACAGAAGTTAGTTATTATTCACAACCACTATGCAATGTATGAATTATTCACCATAACTCTGATAGATTTCTTATAATTAACAAACCACAAACATTCACATTGCAAATGAGCTACAGCTTACGCAGGAGGATCTCACTCATACATGGCGGACATATGTTCTACTGCTATCCAATAATCTCACATGTAGAAAAAGCAATATTGTCACAAAATACAGACAGCATAAAACCTCCATACCTTTTATACAGGGAAAATGCATATGCTACTTCCTCCAATTTGTAAACTTCTGTCATTTTGCATTTAAACTAGCAAATTACCAAGCACCTGTTTTGACATCTGGCAGCTTTTAGATCTCATCTATCTCACTGCTCCATCACTCTCAGCTAAACCCTTTAAAGTAGCTTTAACTTCTATTCTTGCAAAAATAAACCACATCTAGACATCATTTTACGAATGTCACAAGGGCTAATGGATCACAGTGGAAGAAACTTCCTCCAGAGGAAAGGCTATTGCTGAAAAGTTAGGTTAGCTGCTAGTAAGTACACCACAGAGATAAACAAGAGGATTCTCCAGTATGGAATATTTGTAAAAGATGCTCTTTAGCGGAAATACGGATTATTAAACATCCTGAAGTCACCCCAAGCTGCAGCATATTATCGCGCTAGCTTTTTGCGGTGCTGTTTTCCAGGTTGACTGCGTGACCCGCAGGTGATAACTTGTATTAGCCGCCGCCCCAGGCGAATGGAACGCAGCAGCCGGGCCACCAGCAAGGCGTGGGGTCCCCGGCCGGCTGGGCGAGGGGGGGGCAAGCGAGGCCCCCGCACCGGCCACCGCGGTGCCAGGGCCCACTAGGTGGTGCTGTTCCCCCGCGCGTTTGGGCCGCTGGTTCGGCCATAACCCTGCGGGGCGGGGGCGGCGGCGAACGGACTCGAAGCTTTTCCTTACAGCAGGGAACAGGACAAGGCTGCGGAATACCTTCCCTCCCTGTCACGCGCACGAGAGGTACTGGGTCCATCGCATCTTTTCCTGGAGGCAACATTAGATGAGAAAGATAAACCTTACCCTGCTGGTACACGCTTGGAGGAGTGTTTCCCCTGCTTTAACTACTGTTCTCTGAAACAATTAAAAGCTTAGACTTGCATATTGCCAGTTGTAATGTGAATTACCCAACGAAATACCAAACTGTACCGTGGGACAGGCTTCTTACTTTATTAATTCAGAGAAACAGTCAACATATTTGAAAACAGTGTACATAAAAAAATACAATTCACAATGTTTGTAAAAAAAAAAGTAAAGTAGATTGTAAGGAATAGAACCTGACCTTTTGTTTCTTCAACTTTTTCCAGTTTACACCTGATAAATGTCACAAGTTCACTGCACACAAAGAGAAAGACTATTTTTTCCAGATGACCTATTACATTTTGTCTTCATTTCAAAGTAATAGTCTTTACCCTTCCTTAAGGGCATACAGGGAGAAGGAAATTCAGTATTTTCGGAAAAATTCCGTGTAAAAATAGCAGCTGAACCACAAAAGGTGCTAGTATTCTCTTGGCAAGTTACACAGAAAGAAAAAGAAGTTATACACACATAGGATTATGAGGGGAGGAATAATGGGTTAAGTCGTAGGGAAACTTTACTGAAGGGGAAGAGGAGAAGAATGTGGAACGTTGTACTAAGCCAAGAAAGCACAGCAGACAGCACCAGAAAAGATAAAGAGTCATAATAAGAAGCAGTGGAGATTTTATCTTAGCAGTCTCAATACATTTTACAAAGTAGGTCTCTTATTGCTGAAGGCCTAAATAAAGTTAGAGAAGAATTCAAGACAGCAATTGCAGATGGTCAACAAAGAATTACATTACAATCTACCTTTCTAAACATCTAAGGGAAAGCTCAGAAACAAGGCAAAAGTTAAGCATGTTAGGCAAAGAACAAATCCAGTGCTCACCTGAATAACAAGACACAAAGTAATCTGCTGATGAAAAACACTATTATACACACAAAATTACCATCGTCTACTTCTCAAGAATCTAGTAAAAAACAGCAAATTTCAACAGCATTTTTACAGACACAGGATTAGCATTACATTAGAATGGTTGATGTAAAACCATTAGTTCTTAAACTTGGTAACAATTTTGATTACGAGCCAAAAATTGATTCTAAGGATGACTGGAGAGGTTTAATTTAATCCTTTTTATATAAAAGAGATACAAATGTTAAAATTATCAACAAAACTAGAAAGTGAGGGAAAAAAAGGTATTTGTGATATTTTCTGTCTTTCCTTACACAAATAATCTGGTCCCAGAAAGCTCAGAAAGCAAATGAATAGTCAAATTTATTATAACTCAAAACCTCGGTAGCATTGTTTCCAGATTTACCAGAATACCAGGCTGTATTTCCTGTTTAAGCATTCATACTATCAACAGCAAATTGGCACAGTAAACTGACCTACAAAGCTATACTTAGGTTTAAACGTATAAGATTGTTCTGGTCACATCACCAAATTACTTGGGCTTCTTATGCTACTAGCTTACTAGGCAGATTGTATTTTTCCTTCCAGTTGAAGTATTAGGGACTCCAAGGGTACAGACCTGTATTCCTGGTCAAACTGAAGAGCTGAAATTTTGAAGGCTCCCCTACTTCACTTATCTGAGTGACATGGGCAGCTTTGAATAGGTTTTTCAAACACTCAGCATTAATTGGTAACAGAGACTAGATCGAAATCAGCCGAGTTCCTTTAACCTTCCCCAAATACCTTCACATCTTCAAGTTTCACTTAATGGAATTGTAAAAACAGGACTAGTGTTACTCAACTCTCAAGGGTGGCATTAACTTCATTAGGTGCTGTTTGTACAATGTTTTAAGCTCCTCATTAGAACATGCACAGAGGTATTTTAGACTAATGAGGCTCTATTGTTATAACCTATCACTGCATAATTGCAATTTCATTATAAGTAGCTGATGTGGTGCAAACTCTCTTAAGTGGTAAATAGTGGCACAACAGTTTTCACCGATGTGCTCTTTAGATCTTGTATTTACACTGCAGGCTTCAGACAAAGAAGACATAAAAAAGAAAACTACACACATGTGACAAACACCTCACCGAGTGCAGCTGCCTCCTTCCCTCTCTGTGTCCCTTCTACACAGCCTGATCTCCTGGCTGGATAGACACACAGCAGTGTCAGAGAGGCTCTGACAGCTGGGATGACAGAATCACAGAAGGTCAGATGTTGGAAGAGACCTCTGGAGATCAGCTAGTCCAACCCACTGCTAAGGCAGGATCACCCAGAGCAGGCTGCACAGGATCACATCCAGGAGGGTGTGGAGTATCTCACCTCTGTACCTGGTAAGATCATGGAGCAGATCCTCCAGGAGACTATACTCAGGCACATGAAGAATAAGGAGGTGATTGGTGACAGCAAACACACAGCTTCATTAAGGGCAAATTGTGCCTGACAAATCTGGTGGCTTTTTATGATGGAGTGACAGAGACAGTGGACAAGGGAAGGATGACAAACATCATCCTTCTGGATTTGTGCAAGGCCTTTGACACTGACCAGCACAACATCCTTGTCTCTAAAGATTCAACAGATGGACCACTCAGTGCATAAGGAACTGGCTGGATGGTAACACCCAAAGAGTTGTGGTCAACGGCTCGATGTCCACATGGAGATCTGTGATGAGTGGTGCTCCTCAGAGGTCAGTACTGGAGCTGGCACTGTTCAATATCTTTGTCAACGATAGAGACACTAAGGTGAAGTTCACCCTCAGCAAGTTTGTCACCAAGCTGTATGGTGACATCAACATGCTAGAGGGAAGGGATGCCATCCAGAGGGACCTTGACAGGCTGGGGAGATGAGTCCATGCAAACTGCATGAAGTTTAACAAGGCCAAGTGCAAGGTCCTACACATCGGTCAGCACAATCCCAAGCACAACTCCAGGCTGGGCAGAGAATGGATCAGGAGCAGCCCTGAGGAAGACAACTTAGGGGTGCTGATCAATGACAAGCTCAGCATGAGCTGGCAGTGTGCACTAGCAGCTCATAAGGCCAACTGTGTCCTGGGCTGCACCAAAACCAGCATGACCAGCAGGTGATTCTGCCCCTCTGCTCTGCTCTGGTGAGACCCCACCTGGAGTACGGTGTCCAGCTCTGGAGCACCTCTTCTATGAAGACAGGCTGTGAGAGTTGGGCTTATTCAGCCTGGAGAAGACTCCAGGGTGACCTAATTGCATCATACCAGTACTTAAACGGGTCATACAGGAAGGTAGGACAGGGACTGTTCACCGGAGAGTGCAATGATAGGACGAGGGGCAATGGCTTTAAGCTGAAATAGGGTAGGTTTATGTTAGATATTCAGAAGAAATTCTTTACTATGAGGGTGGTGAGTCCCTGGCACAGATTGCCCAGAGAGGCTGTGGAAACCCCATCTCTGCAGGCATTTTAAGGCCAGGTTAAATGAGGCTTTGGACAACCTGGGCTAGTGAAGGTGTCCCTGCCCATGGCAGGGGGTTGGAACCAGATTATCTTTGAGGTCCCTTCCAACCCAAAGCACTCTATGATTCTATGATCTTCAGAGGAGACTCCACAGCCTCTCTGGGAAGCCTGTGACAGTGCTCTGTCAGCCTCAGAGGAAAGAAGTTTTTCCTCATATTGAGATGACTAAGTGCAGCTCATCCTGACTGTTTTTCAGAGGCAGCCTTTGCTGACATCCTCAATTAAGGTATTTCAGTCTGATCTCACACTATAAGAGAAGCAACCCCAAAGGTCTGAACAGGCAGTCTCCTCTCTCACAAGTGCACAGTCTGTGCACAACTGTGTCCATGGTGGCAGAAGTGACAGATAGGGTCAGTCTTGGTAAATGCAGCAACTAATGCCCTAGGCAGGACGAGTATATACAGCGAGTCATGCCCAACACCTAAGAATGTTTTGGAATAAAAAAGGCTATGCAAGTCAACGGAAACACAACAGCAAACCTAAACTGAATAAAGTCTGGTTACAAGCAGGAAGCTTGCTTCTGTAACAGTTTTTTTCTAAACAATTTGATTTCTATGTTCTTTTTTCCCCTTCAAGAAGGAATGACACAAGGCTTATGTAACCTACATGGCTAAATATAATCTTCAAGGGAAAAGAGCCGCACCTAAACCTTAGTTTCCCTTTTGCCCTGACAAAGCTCCTTTTAATTGTCATACTCAGCAAAAAAGTTTTCCTATCAACACAGCTGCACTGAGAAAGGCAGCAGACTAAAACAGATGTTAGCATATGTGAGGGTGGAAATTTATCTCTGAAAAGAAATGGGGGGGTGGGTGTAAATTTATTTTATGTCGCTTCCAGGAAGCATTCTACTGTGCAATCACATAAGATCAAATTTGTCTCTCTAAGTCTTCCTCCTATTGTTTATGTTAAACACAACTAAAATAAGAGGTAGATAGAAAGGGAATGTAACAGTTGGACACATATTCTGATTGGGACTACATCAGAGCAGTAAATCGCCACTTTTCATATAAGAAACAGAAAAAACTGTTTTGAGGTGCTTAAATTCCCTGGATGTGCTAACTTCCCTCATGGACTAGTCTAATCACTTCCTGAGAAAACCAAAGCAACCAAATCCATGATTTGTTCAGATGGTCTTCATTGATTATTCTAACCAAATGCTTCTATCAAGTGAAGTTTTTTCCAGGCTTGCTCCCTACAAATGAAGTTCACTGTTGCAGCACAGGGCTCTCTGACAGTGATCTGATTAGAAGTCTGATGAAGCTTCTGTTCACCTCGGGTCTTGTACATCTCAAATCCCTTCCTGTTTTACTGATTTGCTACACTGACATATTACAGCTGGGTTGTTGGAGTTTTATTCCTATTACTACCTTGTTGTGTTACTGACAACTGTATTACCAGCTGCTATCTCACTGACATTATTACTGTCTCATGAATCTTCCCAGAGCTGCTATACTAGCTAAACATTGCTGGAATTTCCTATTTTATTCATTACTGCCTTTGGCCATGCAGCGTTTAAGAGGGGGTGTCACTGCAGAGTCAGCAGTGGAATTTTACACTGTCCAGACCAGGCCTTCATTTACTAAGTGAAGCACTTGACGAAGCAGAAGTCTAGGTAAGACAGCTATGATAACATCTCCTCAGAGATGACAGTACTATTGGTAAGCAGAAACATTTCACAATGCTGCTTACAGAATTTATTTCTTCAAGTCAGCAGCCACCAGCTTGGTAAAACACTGTCAGTTTTCATTCTTAGCAACATTTTACTTCAGGCATGGCTGTAATCCTCACTGTTACCACAGAGAGTTTTAAAATATAAATTTGACAAACTCATCAAACATGGAAATGAGTTGTGGTTTTTAAAATTATCTTTACACTG
Organism: Gallinula chloropus; assembly: GCF_964237585.1. NCBI lineage: Eukaryota > Metazoa > Chordata > Aves > Gruiformes > Rallidae > Gallinula > Gallinula chloropus. The sequence continues at coordinate 24,534,368 of NC_140089.1, forward strand.
TTCAGAGAAAAGAAAGAAAATCAGTTGAAATTGTTCAGTGTTTGGGTTGACAATACTGAAAACCTCTAAACATCACTTCAAGAATGAGAAATAGAGCCATTTACTGAGTTCCTTTACCTTTGAAAGTATATCCAACAAACAGCCATAAGGCAAAGAATGGGCCATTGGCACAAGTAAGCAGCACCCTGCAGAAATCAGAGGCTAGTAGTCTATCTGCTTCACATGCCTATATTCTCTTGTGTACTACCACAGTCTATACTCCCATTCTCACCCAAGCTACTTAGACCAGCCATTATTAACAGCAGGAGTCCTGCAATCAACCAGATGTATTATTTTGCTACTAACAAACCCACAACTCGCATTTCATGTCTTGTATTTCCTTATCAGCCTCTGGTACTCAAGCTCTAAATCTGTATGTACACCAACTCCTTAAGACTAGGGTTTCCTACTGCAAGAAAATCTCGCAAAAACCCATCTTTCAAGTCAGAGCTGCCTTTTGTAACCTCACCATGTCAGACTCGTTTCTCCACCCCAATGGCTTTCTTCCAAGCTCACAGGGTGTGTCATTGTCTTTTTTAAAAAATGCTTTCCTGTCTGAAAGCAGAGGTTCCAAAACACAGATAAACCCAAATGCTCCACGTGGGTCCAGAAGCTGATTGTAGGGAGCTCCTCAGGGAGGAAGGTGAGCATTGATACACTCGAGTCAGCACAACAGCATCTACCGAGGTGACTACCATGCCAGAGAGCAAAAAAGGAGTAGTTTCAAGTGCATGTTCCTACAACATGGTTACTGAAGAGAAAAACAGTCAGTAACCACACCATTCAATTTATTTATATATACCTCTAGTTGTCATTCCTCCATGCTTCAGCTACCCCTCTCACTGCACCTGACCACCTGAAGTTTTCTGTCTCCTTGGTCCACAAATGTGTTTGTGATTCTACCAGCTCTGCTCTCATTCACCCTTCAGAGCAGCACAGAGGGTGACACAGCCATCCTAAGTATCTACTGTAGCATCCACATGCTCAATGAAGTACTGCTGTAAGTGGAATTAGAAATAGGCACAACTCACTGCATACACACTAAGTGTATCTCACAGTTGCAGATTAAGCATAGGGTGAAACAGATCAAACACAAGTTCAAGAAGAAAACAAATCTAAGATTAGAAGGTGGAAGAGAATATAGGAACCCACGTATAACACTTAACTAAAAAAGTCCAAACAACTTTTATAGTGAACTAGATCTGATCCATATCTCATTCTGGAATTAACTATAGAAAAGTACACTCTTCAAATGTACAATTCAGTGAAAAATATAATTTTTACGCAAGCTTGGTTCAGAGAGCAAAAAGGAAAATAAAAACCAGAAGCAATCTTACCTATGAAAGACAATGTCAGCTCTAAATCAAAGAAGCTGCTTCTTCATATACAACAGAAAACAAAAATTATGCAAGCCAAACCCATAAAGCAACAACTCAGTGCTTTAGGCTACTAGGTAAATGTTGCTTCCCCCTCACCCAAGTATTCTAGGCATCATAACAGACTAATTATGCACAGTCTTATTCTGTAATCTTAAAGGCTTGTAAATTCTGAGACTCAGAAGAAAAATTACGGAACACCCACTCATCCATTCTCCTGCTCTTTAATATAAAATCTATAAGGTTTTGTGGCTGCATTCCAGCCAAGATGTAAAGTCTTATAAGATTGTACATAAAAACATTCACTACCATCTCAAATCACCAGCACAACATTCTGCCACAAGTACAATGGCTGGTTTACTGTTGATTTGATTCATTCTTGGATGGTAATAAAATATAATGTTTTGTTCAGAGTATTTCCAGCCATCTCTTTACCTTTTTTGTTTAATAACGCCCCCTTTATCAGCACATCAACTTGCAATCTCTATGCAGTTTCATGCCATTTACCTATTACACAGCACAACAGCTTTCCTAAGATAAATAAAAGCTCTGACTCTGAATACCAAGGATTCATGTCTTTTTTTCTTCCTATCCAGTACCATGAGATCATTTTAGTAAAAGCATAGCACATAAAACAGGTGCAACACAACTGGCATTGCTAATATAATTCCTGGTATCTTCTTCCTCAGAAGAAATATTTCAGGAACTGAGAAAGCAAGAATAAACCACCATTTGTTTTCCTGGAGTAACTCACTTTGAAAAAAAAATACAACAGTCATAAGGACTTGTACATTTTTCAGGAGAAATTCTAACCTTTCAAGTGATGGCTGTTGCAAACCGAGAACTTGTACAATGTTCAAGGACACTAATCACTTTTTTTTCCTTTTGTCTGCCTATCAGAAATAATTGCAACAGTGCTAGTCCACAAGATATAGTCTAGCAGGTAAGCAATAACAGAGTGTCAGTGACAAAGGTCAGAATTAAAGGGCACAGTGTGATAATTGAGAAAAATAAGGGTACTTTCGGCCAAATATGCTTATGGATTTGAAAAGTAGATTACAGAAAGAGAAAAAAAGAAATAAAAGGGAAAAGCTATTTCCATTATATGAGACAATGACAGACAAGTCAAAAAAGTGTTCTCGAGCTTACAAGTCATTGAGCCACCAATTTCTTCAGAACATGAAGAACAATTCTCTGGGGAGAAGTCCGTGTACAACAGACACACCATCAGCAGTATCAACTTCACCCCACACCTGATCCACTGCACCAGAAAGAGAAAAGATATTGGTGTCTGTTAACTACTGCTAAGAGATCTGAAGCAAGCAGCTAAGAAAGTAGGTACTGAGGTACTGTATCTGTCACATGCCTCTACAGCTGAAATTTCTGTACGTATCTAAACATCCCCTGGAAATTTTTTAGGGAAATCTGGAATCAAACAGTGAGTGGTTTGATTGCTTCAAAAATTTGCATAATGCTTAGGAACTACAAGGCTTGCATATGCTTGCATCATCATAGGGCAATCCCGATGTTCATCACACAGTTTAGCTCCCCTTCCAATAAAACCAGCATAAATTCAATTCTTATCTTTTATATAGGCACCATCAGGTCAGCCCTTATCAACTTTCAAACCACAAACATCTCCTTTTCTAGCCTCAAAATGATCTCCAAAACATCTCAAGATCAATGTTGTGCAGAGGCACTAGAAAACAATAGTAAACTCAGTTTGTCTGAGCCTGACAATAAGGAGAGGAAAGCTCTATCCACTGGTATTGTGGTCTAACCCATGAGGCAGCTAAACCAAGCACAAAGCCATTCACTCACCCTCCACCTGTCTAGTGGGTTGGGGAGAGAACTGATAATGGGGAAAACAAAAAAAAAAAGTGAAACTTGCGTGTTGAGATAAAGACAATTTCCTAGGACAAAATAAAGAATGATAAGTGATGAAGAGTGAAATTTCTCTCCATCCAAAGCCAATGCTCAGCAAGACCTCAAGATATCCTACCTCTCAACCCACCCTTCAGTTATACACAGAACATGAAATGGTGTGGCATATCCCTGTGGCCCTGCGACCAGTTTAGGTCAGCTGTCCTGACTGTCCCCTCCCAGCTTCATCAATCCAGGCAGTTACTGCTGCAACACTCAATAAAAGTGACTCCTGTCAATAAGCAGCAGCAGTAAGTCTGATGGCACGCACTACCACACAAGCTTGTTTTGCTTCACATGACCGTACATACACCAGCGTCACTGCAACAAAGTTCATGTGGTAGACTTTGCAGTGTTAACAGTTGGCCTTAATGATCTTAAAGGTATTCTCCAACCTAAGATTCCATATAGTCAGACCTGAGTTAGTCCTAAAGTAGCTCATTAATACCAGCTATGTAGACACAGCAGCATTTAACTCACCAGGTAAGTACCTGACCTGGCTGGTACAACACTAGCACAGGCAAACCTGTAAGGCCCCCAAATACAGGCATATGTGGTTATGTATGCAGGCTGGCAAGCAGAGATATTACCCTGTGGTGGTGCAGGATGGAAGGAGGCCATGGTACTGTGTAAGAGAATTTAAATGTTTTGTAGACAACAGCAAAGATGCATAAACTTGAAGTAAAGAGATCATGTCATGGTTGCTCCTTGCTAAAAATGTTCCTGCAGTCACTTATCCAGGAAAAAATTCAGTTGCCCTCTATCTGTACTTTAACGTACAGAAGGAATACAGTCACCATTCAGACTTTTAATTAAGGGGTTTCATTACATTTTACTATACTGTTTTAAAAGATGAATATTTTGTATTAATGACTTATAAGTTTGCTATTTCACTTAAGTTTTCTTAGCAGTTTTAAGGATGTTTGTACCTTTAAAAAGAACAAAGATTTCTTATCACCAGTGGATAGATGCAAACAGCACAACAGAGCCAAGGCCAATTCTCCTTGTGACTAGAGGAGGAAAATAGCTTTAGTTTACTGTATATCACTTGTTTTATGGGGAAGGAATAAAGTACAGAGACTTTGCATAGCTAGCCAGCCTGGTGTTTATGATCATGCAGGATCAAGCAGAATCGAAGAAACAAAAAGACCTAGCTGGTAGAATACCAAAGAATTATAGCAGAGCTACTGAATAAGGCATTAATTCAGAACACTTAACTTGGGAAAAACAGGAAGTCCAACTCAATTTCCAAGCAGCTTAAATCCTGTTCCTAAGTAAAAGTGTTCAATTTGTTCCATTTCACAGGGAATACCTAAGATGATGAACGGTTTGTATTCATTCCATCTCTGCCTTTATTCTTTCAAGAGTTCTCACATGTATTCAGAATTCTCCAAGGAAACTGCTGTTTCACCTCTACCTTTTTTTTCTTAGCTATTATACTCATTCTATTATTTAGTCACTGTTTTTCCTTTGGTTTCTGATGTGTAGATTTCATCACAGTTTGCTTAGTACTGATTACAAAATAAATTTTATATTTAAAAAAAGCAAAGGTGTTTAGTCATGCAGAGAAACCAGACACATGCAAAACCCACAACAAACCCTGGAGGAAGACAACATAGTTTGGCTAGGTGGACAAATGAGTTTATGGGTAAAACCTAGGAATAGTCCACATGTATTTGTGCTGGTTTGTAATCTCTTTACAGATGCTGAGAATGGAAAGAGTACACTACATTACACATACTTGCTCGGTCTCACAGACAGACCCTTATTACTATGCAGGCCCTAAATGAAGTTTAACAGAATTTCTGGGGGCGCTGGGGTGCTAATTCACTGTTACAAGACAGACGTACAATCTGAAGAACCATCACTTATCATTTCCTTGACTACCCTAATCATTACAGCAATCTTCAACAAACAGAAAACTGTGTAGGTTCATAGTTAATGTTTGTCAACTCCTATGGGAAAAATGGTTAAGCAAACTGGTTTTGTTCAGTTGGGCTTTGGTGCACTAAGAATACTATCTGTGCATAAAATAGACCATAATGAACTCACTTTATAGCAGCTACTTGCATGCGTACACAGCAATTTGTCACTGGAGGAGTGCAATGTAGCATTTTTGACATGTCAGAATGGGTGGATATAGTCACTTTTGAAAGATACACCATTAAGTTCTTCAAACTTGGGTAATTAGAGGTAGGTAATTCACAGTTTGAATTTATGACAGACCATGTTACAGTATTTGGTGAAAACCTGTCAATGAGACATCATTTGAATTAGATTTCTTGTTTTACATTCTTTCTTTTTCTTAACTCATCAAAACAAGTTATTGATATTAAAAACAACATTCCAAAGTCACAGTGTGCCTGGATTTGGTGAGTTTCATTTCCAAGTAAATCTATGAAGTGCTGCAGTTATGGAAGAAAACGAACTTATGTCACATCAATACGTTACTCATTAACTGGTTTTAAAAACTAGCCTGAGCTGGCGCCACACCAAGACTGCACTTCCTAGAGCAGTGAAAGGCTGTGCCTTGGAACAACTGAACTTCCTTAACTCCGCAGTTAACTCCGGCAAAATGATGAGAAAAGGGAATTCCTCAGAGGACTCAGTTTTCCTTTCTGAAAGTCAGAACAGCTTCCGAAAATCAAGTAATGACACCCCTGTCAGCCCTACAGAGAGTTTTGGATCAGTATTTGTAAGGTAAATCCTGACATGTTTTGAATGTTCTATATAAACTTGTCGCTGGGGGGGAGGAAGGCAGGGAACTGTGACAAATGCTCTGGTGAAAATACCCTGATGAAGCAGCTCAGTATTAGAAGGCAATGCATGTAGAGGCAGTAATTTCACTCGCATTACTGATTGCACTGGGGAGTGCTACTGTAAAGGAGAAGTTTGTAAGGGAGGACAGGAGGGTGTTGTTCTCTCTTTCTGTATCTATTACACTGAAGTGGGGCTTTGAATGTGTACAGCACTTTACACTAATAAACTCAAGTCTTAAAATGACCTCTGTGAGTTCATCCAATGCTATCTAGATATTTGAGTGGTTCTCTGTGCGAAAAATGTAAGCTTTGTTAGAAAAGGGAATTTAACAAAATACTTTCATGTGTGTTTTGGCATATATGAAACTTTACAATGTTTATTGAATTCTGTTTCAAGAGAAATACTGCTATAACCACAAGGAGTATTCATGGAGGTTCATTGCTTACATGAATGAGTACTGCTAAAGGGTTTGCTGATAGAACAATTACAGTTTTAAGGGGAAATCTGTTTTCTTACTTTGGAAGGGTGGACTTGTATTGTGGGCAAATCATGTGACTTTTAGACAGCATAGATAAATAAGGGAATGCAGTGTCAGAGAGCTACTGCCATTTATCCTTCCCTACCTACTGCAGAGGACAGAAGTAACCCATTCTGAATAAAGTAGCTTTAAAAAGTAGCTTCAAAGTAGCTTTGGAGATGTGCTGTTCCTTACCCAACTTGAAAATTCTTTACCAAGCATGGTTCTTAATATGCCTGAAGAGCGATTCGGAGGTAGCACCTCTATGTAGTCTTTGTGTGAGTGAATTGTATTTCTTTGTAGTTGTGCACAGATTCTTTATACAGGGTGATGCTCACATCACTAAGTGGGTCACAAGTATAAATTAAGTCTGCTGGCCTAATTTTTCATCTTTTGAAGGAGGGCTTTTTAATAGTATATTAGCATAATGTCCTTTCTTCGAACTCAAATGTCAGTGAGATAACATCCAACAGTTTGAACACAGAAAAAGGACTCGGAAATATTAATTAGAGCTCTCAAACACTCTTACCTAAAACTAATCACTTCAGGCCATTTTTTTTTAAATGACATGCACAAGCATTTTTGTATGCCTCTCTTGATCCCATTTTCTGATTAGGCACAGGACAGAAGTACCTACAGTGGTGTATGGAGGGTTCAACACAAGTAGGTGATGCTTAACCACTTCTAGTTTGGGTAATAGGTTTGCTTTCTTTTCTCTACCTAGCCTGGACCACTGGGCAGACAGATTTACCTACTTTTTTATTTACCACTAGATAACCAGTACACAAAAGCTACCATATATGCTCTGATAGCAGTGTGATCAGTCTTTACAAAGAACAGAGTCCTTTGCCTCAGATTTCTCAATAATCAACCTGCCTGCCAAGTAGTGAGTGGCAGGGGCAAACCTTCTAGAAAACCAGTTTACTCAACTGCTGTTTCAGTAAGAAGGATAACATGATCATAGAGCCCTGCTGTGAATCTATACACCTATTAACAGCACAGATGAAATATCAGGCTGCAAATACTAGACAATCTAATAAGAATGCATGATTGCACACAGAGAGCTAGTAGCTGGACTGAGCTCTCGTGAACTTGCTTTTCATGGATTTGTCACAGTCATGATACACTTCTACAAAACAAGCCACATGAAAAATCAGGGAAAGTGCTTTCAGAAAGAAGAAATGCAGGTTCTGCATTTGTAGGTACTATTTTCAATACAATTCTATTTAGTTACAGCATATTTCCCATACATGAGGATGCATCCACAGAGAAAATTGACAAAATTGATGATTGTTCTTATTCATACCAATTATTCATGCCTGAGGACAAAAACTGACTATATGTTTGAGGTTTATATACCCCTTTTTTTCACCTTTCTGTAATTGGCATCATGTGGATGAGCACAAATTTGTCAGAATCCAGGGGGTTATTAACATTTTGGACAGGGGAGCTCACAGTTTACCACCATGGCAGCATGTTATTCCTGACACAGAGCAGATCTGATTTCAGAATCAAATTAAGACTCTAGAGCTATAGATAAGATGTCAGCCATGCACTAAAGATGAAAGAATTGTATTGATAAAGTATTTGCCACATGTGTATGCAGCATTTTATCAGCATGAACATATAGAATTGTTCTGACACAGAGCATTTTCCCATAGTCCACATGAAAATGTTGACAAAACCAACAGGGATCTCTACGTGCCCTTTGGAGCCCATCCCTATAATCTAAGCCAATACCCTCTACCCAGATTTCCTAAACTCCAGAAAAATCTAAAGCCTGGTGTCTTTGACCAGTCTTCAGAAATACCCTGAAAAAAATATGTTGAGTATAATGCAATGAGATTTTGAATCAATTTAGATCAGGACTGCTAACCACCAACTCTGTTTATGTCATACTGTTACATATGTTAGTATCAACCCTAGCAATAAGCAAATGTAGGTTGTATATCAAGTGCTTGTTAAAAATACCATAAAGAATCAGCATTTTCCACTAACATTGATATTAGATAAAAATTATAAATTAAAAAAGAAAAAAGTACAGTAAGGAGAGGCACGTTTTCTTAAAGTGAAGGCTTAGAAACAGGAGTCAAAAGGGTCTTTGTGACCGTGAGAGAAGTGATAACATGAGTCATTCATATTATCTTGTGTCCCTCACTTTAACCTTCTTCACCTCAGAGTAAGAACAATGCTTTCCTAAACTGCTGGAAAGTCAGGCATTGTTGTTTTGGGGTTCTCTTTTTTGGTGGGAGATTCCATTTAACCTCAAAGAAGCTGTGCTAACTTTCACTTTCTTACTTAACATGCTACACTGCTACTCTTCAGACACTGTTGCATGACTAAAGGCTTCTCTCAAAGACATGATAATTGTATTTAGATACACCATGAATATTTGCATGCATGTACAACTGGTTCAAAGAGGTATCCATGTGTATTATTTTATGCGACACAACATAACTATTGATAATTACATAAATGCATGCACAATATTTATTAGACACAGCTTATCTGTTTTGTATCTTAAACATACTGGTGCACCTGGATCAAATTTTTTGTCCATGCAATCTGCCTACATAGATGTCACATTTGGATGTCACCCAGGACATCTGTGCGCAAAGGATAACAAATCAAGCAAAACTAATCCACCAGGGCAGAACAAGCAACATTTGTATTTAACTTTTCCTGCCTAGGTAGCCAATGTATTAAATGACAGTTATAAATGCAGAAAAAAAATTAATTTCACTGCCATGGGATTTGGTTCTTTCATTACAAATAACAAGACCTAGGCACTGCAGCATTCTAACAATGCCATCTACCAGGCACCCAAGGCAGTATATTGCTTGGGAAGTATGCCATGAACACTTTTTTTCTGAACTAAGAGGAAACTAACTTAGTATTCAGCCAGTTGACACTTTGCTGAAAAATGTATCTCCTAGGTAGGAGAACTGAGTTGTTACATGTCACTCAGATGCTTTTTTCAGAGTATAAGGAAATTGCCCTGAACGATTTGGAGAGGAACTGAATTACTTCACCAGTTCTGTTGTGTTTTGCCATTAACCCTCTTTCCCATACTGTTACACACAGTAAGATGTATCAGTAACACACACAGCATGCAGTGTGTCTTCTGTGACCCTACACAGCAAGCCATGTGAAGGTCACTCATATCAAAATGGCAGGAAATGTGCTGATGGAGCACATGTATAACGCACTACACGTTCAGTGTGAGGGGGCTGACACCACACTTCTAATACCCCAAGAGTTTTGGGTGATAATTTATCTCCTTTTTCCTTATGGGTGCTACAGTACGTAACTGTAGCGCAGTTTATTTCATCCACTTGCTTAACCCACAATGAACAGCCTCAGCATGCCTTATCATCTGTGGCAAGAAATGATGCAAGCAGCTGTCAGCTCACCTGACTTCATACATCCTATGAATCTCCCTGCCCAGAGGAAAGTTCAACCAATATAGTAATCCAGGCTCCTTTAAACAAAAACAACAACAAAAACAAAGGAGGAATGGATAGGCAGATACAGCATCTAGCAAACTGCTCAGAAAACAAATGGTCACCTGATAGAGGTTGCTAATCGACCTCACACTTTTAAAAACAAATAAAATTACTAAACTCCTAACCCAGGCAAAAAATGGAGATCATTAACCCAAACAGCATTTTAGACCTTATAAAACTGCACCACTAACTGTGTTCTGGCCCGAGTTATCTTGTATAGACTATTTAGGACCTTGGTTTACTGCGTTTATTTTAAGCGTGCTTCAAGTATGCCAAATGACTTGCAGATGTTTCTGAGCATTTTTGTTTGAGGGAGGAGTATCACTGACACCAGATCAGATCAGGTACATGTTTTTCTTGCTGGGTCTTGTAACCTCCAAAGACAGAGCTTACAGCCTCTCTGGGCAAACTCTTTAAACACTGCATCACTCTTTCAGTGCACTATTTTTCTCTTTCCTCATCTGCAACTCCCAAGCTGTAAGCCATTTCACTTTGTGCCTGACTTGTGTGTATTTTAGAAATCAAAATTTTTCACTGTTTCTCAATATCTTTCCAAATATCTTAGATTACATCTCATACTATCACAGATACTATTTTGACAGTACCTAACAGCAGACTTCTTTCCTATTGTATTTTTCAAAAGATTAATACAAGAACAGATTTAGCAGGTCTTTCATTACTCAATGGCTTTCAAGACATACAAGTAGTTTTCACAGAATCCTAGCAATGCAGAGCATCATACAGAAAACTGAAGACAAGATATATAATGACTTACAATCCAAAAGTATCTGTATTCAGATACTGTTAAGGCTGTATCTCTTTGTATGTTTTCACACCTGCAAGGAAGTACAGATGAATTCTTTACTGAGGAAAAACATACTCAGGGCTGTGGTGACCCTAGCTAGAGGCCAGATGCCCACCAAAGCTACTCTATCACTCCTATTCCAGCTGGACAAGGGAAAAAGTAGATATTGAGAGACTTAGGAGTTGAGATAAGGACAGGGAGGGATCATCACGCAATCAGCGTCATGGGCAAAACAGACTCAACACAGAATAAACTCTCATTTATTACACTGCACTGCACATCCAGTGACACCAGAGTTGGGTAACGAGAAGTCCTTTCTTCCCCCGCCCCCTGCCATTGTGGCATGGGGAGGGGCAGAGACTGGGGAAACGGGAGTTTCAGTCAGTTCCCCACAAGTCATTTTTCTTCTTAGCCAGGAAGCAGAGTGGGGGTATTCCTCACACTCTTCCTCTGCTCCAGCAAGGGGTTCCAGCCACAGGAGACAGTCCTCCACAAACTTCTCCCCGAGTCCTTTCTGTCGGGGTTTCAGCTCCTCACCAACTGGCTCAGTGTGGCTCCCTTCCATGGGCTGCTGACCTTCAGGCCCGGACTGCTCCAGCCTGGTCCCCAACAGAGTCACAAGTTCCCCCCGCAAACCTGTTCCAGCATGGATCAGTCTCTCCACAGGCTGCAGGTTTCACTGCCAGAAGCTTGCTCCAATGCAGGCTTCCTACAGGGTCACAGGGTCCTACAGGTGTCTCTACCCACTCCAGCATAGGGTCCTCCACAGGCTGCGAGGGAACAGCCTGCTTTACCATGGTCTTCTCCACAGGCTGCAGGGGAATCTCTCTCTCTGGCACCTGGGGCACCGCATCCCCCCACTTCTTCCCTGGCCTTGGTGTCTGCACAGTTTCTCACATCTTCTCACTCCCTTATCTGGTGGCAGAAAGCATCTGCTTGTGGTTTATTTCCTCCTAAATGTGATTCCCAGAGGCACTGTGACCACTGCTGATTGGCTTGGCATTGTTCAGCACTGGGTCCAGCCTTGAGCTGTTTGCTCTGTTGGGCCTGGGGGACACTTCTAGCTGCTTCCTGCAGAAGCCACCCCTGCAGTGTCCCTCAGGCATGCTGATACTCACCATATATGCTGAGAAATACTTTGTGAACAGCGTCAATGACTATACTGAAATAAAACCTCAACATACATAAATACTGTTGATTAAAACAATCTCAACCCTATTTATTTCCATCAAAATAGTCTTTAGCAGCCATCAGCAACATGCTATCCAAGAACCTCTAGGCATTGGTAGCAGTACTACTGCTTTTTATAGTCACCCTTCCAGTACTTCATTGGGCTCCTTTTTGTACTTTTCCTCATGTCATTCAAGACAGGATTAATCATTATTTTGATAAAATGAAGAAAAAAGCTTGGGGAAAAGAAAAAGATTTTTAAAAGGATATGTGATATGTAGAATGTCACACAGAGTCAAATCTAACAATCAGCTGCTCAGTGTACAAGAGGAGAGCACCTCAGTTGTCCTTCATAAAAGCTTCACCAGGTCATAGTGTTCAACAATTAAACCTGAGCCAGCCTCACCGTGCTGTGAAACACAAATATTTTTACTACAACTTATAAATAATGGTAGTGTGTATGTCACAGATAAAGAAATCTTTTAATCTTGCCTCTATTCAGCCTTTGTAAAGCTTCTGGTGTCCAGCTAGGGGGAAGGTGTAGGGAAGAGAGTACAGAAAACACAATTTATATTTTTTAATCTAAAGCTAAAGAAAAGAAGAAAATTGGCAAAATGGGAGAAGGTTTTTTCTAGTTCTTCATACTGAATAAATTAAGAAGCAATGGCTTTAAATTTTAGAAAGAAGGATTCAGGATCACATCAGCGATTCTTTCCCTGGATGACAGCAAACACTGGAATTGATTGCATGGACACAGTGTTTATTTTTAAGAATTTAGACAACTGTCTTTTCAGGAACAACACAAGAAGAGCAGGCCTTGCCTTGGGATAGGGAATGAAATTCGTAAGTCAGTGAGTGTCTTTCTGCCTTTCTGTTAAAAAAATAATTTAAGATAGATACAAAATCACAAATAAAGTTTTTCCTATTACTTAATCTCTAGTTTTTCAAACTTTGCTGTGTTACACATAATGGTGAAGGTCCCAATTATCAAAAACCTCAATCCTCTCTAAGGCTTAATGTAGTCTTATCAGAGCAGGAGCATGACATTTTTTACCTACGTGGCATCACTGGTACTGCAGGCATTAAACAGTAATCAGTAATTTTATAGTACACTAATTTCTCTTTTTCTCCTCAGTCTGCACTTCAGCAATTACAGAAACACACAGTTCAGATTTTCACACCACAGTGGGTCTCTGTTGATGACAGCTTGGTCTTCACATACTTGCTTTACTGTATTTATATACATGAGCAATTATGTGTGCAGTAAAAGGTTCTTTGTGGGGATTTCTTTGCATATGTAAGACTTGCCACAGCATATCAAAATAAAAGTATACGGTTTTCAAGTATATTCCACCCACATAAGCAACTGCAGATTTGGTTGTTCAATACAAGGCCCTCCTCACTGCACATGACTAAGAATCTGGCATTCAGGGCTTGTGTCCTTTCACTCTCTACTTGCCCCACCATGCACTGTGCGAGAAAGCTTGGCCACAGAGTTTCTCTTTCAAATCTGCCAAAAAGCACAAGCTATAATCATTAGTGATTACTTCCACTGTCATTAACAATAATAACAAAATGCACCATTGGAAATTTGCTAGAAGCAAGTCTCCAACAAGTTAATATACCCTGATATGGAACAAAACATTCAGTAAGGATTCATTTTCAGTGTCCAGGCTGCAGGCACCAATTTTTGGCATGTGAGTTTCTTCTATAGTAAATACTCTGACTAATTAAAACAGAGAGCTTTGCATTCCTTGAAAATTGAGCCAAATGAAACTAAATCAGAGACTGAGCTCCGGGGACCAAGCAGCTCCTTTCCAGTTCTTGCAGTGCTCTGTAGAGGCAGGAAACTGGGGAATGAGTGAACAAAACAGTCCGTGGTAGCAATTCTCTTCTGTGGCTAAACCTGCCAGAGACTGAAAATGTACAAACTCAGGAGGAAGCTGATTTTATTTGTTCAAGTATCTAAAAGTCAGATTCTCACCTACTGTAAACTAGCATTGCTATGGTGAAGTGGGAATAGCTATGCAAGAGTTACTCAACCACAAGACTCCCTTCAGTCTCCAAGTTAGGATTGAAATAGGAACTGATACCTTTCCAGTGCAATCTCTAAAAACAAGATGAAGGGTAGGCAGCCACTTTTCATATTGATTCCATACATACTGTGCATGGTAGTGCACAATGCTATGGGAAAAATTCCCAGGGGACCCAAAACCTTATGGAAATCACTGCATCCCAGCAAAGGGTCCTGGGTCCAGAAAGACACAGGATGACAACCTGCTTTTTTCTCTTTCATTTCCAGCTCTACTTGCAGGCCAGACAGATGAAATGGGGTCTATTCTGTCATCCTTTGGATAAATGGGAGGCCACTATGTTACCTTAGGTTGCATCTGGCATAAGGAGGTTGGAAAGGGTATGCAATGCAGTGCCAAACCTGCCCAGCTGCTCTGCAGAGGAGCATAAGGCAGACTCAGTTTCATAGGTACCAATCTAAGAGGTCTAAATAATTTTTCTTTCAAATTACATCTCATTTCTTTTCCACATGTCCCTCAGTTTTCATGTTAAATAATACATAAACATTAGTCAATGGTGTTTCCCAGACACGTGGCCATTTTAAATGTCTTCCTTTCTATGTCTTCCTTTCTATGCAACTTGTCCAAAGACATTGTACCTAGAGCTAATTAAACCCACTGGTCTAAGACCATACAGCAATCCAACTTTTTTCTGCAGGACCTGTGTGCTCGAACAGCTATGGGAATCCTGAGCCTTTCTACCATTAACACCTCTTTCTTTTTACTGATTATCTGAATGTATCACAACACTACTAAATACTTAGATCTTGCACTTTCAGAATACTGTTTTAGTATCACGCAAACTGACGCCTATCTGAGTGATGTGTCCTAGGGAGCCTGCTTTGGCAGGGGGGTTGGACCCGGTGATCTCTTGAGGTCCCTTCCAACCCCTACAATTCTGTGATACTGTGATTCTGTGAAACCTAACAGTGCCACTGAAAAGATGCTTTGTACATCCTTTAATCTGAAATGTGCATTACTCTTTGCCTTCTAGCCTTATGCTCACTAGCACAGACCACTTTCTGGTACATACTGCCCCCTTACTTCCCACAGTCTCATGATTAAGAAAGAAAACTTTAATATACTCCTGTTACTCTGTTGCTACATTCTATCATATTAAACCAAGAAAACTGACCTTTTCTCTAGAGATACTACTTCCAACTCTCATCCCACAGTTGGCTTTCCTTATATTGTACTGCTATAGCCAGAGACGTCCATCTTTTCTTCAGGAAAACGCTAACTCACTAAACCGAACAGCAGCTGGGGTTGAGATGCACAGCTATTTAACCTGGGGGCACACAACTTCCCCAACTGCCCCACCAGCACGAGCTGGGAGGAAGTTTGCTCCAGTTTTTGAATGACATCAGGTCATCTCCCAAGCAGGTAACCCAGCCCGGGGTGCTGCTGAGGAGAAAGGAAACAAACAAAACCCCACACCCGAGGCAGCCAAAGGTAGAAGTACTCAGCTGATCACCACAGGAATTTGAGTGTGCACACCTGTCTGGCGGCCAGCGTTAATATTTGGACTACCAGCTGCTCCAAAGAGATACTGGAGAAGGGCACTGACAGGAACCTGCGGCGGAAGCCTGCTTTTTGTGAACTGCTACCGAGCCCTCTCCCAGGCTGGGCCGGGCAGCTGCCTGTGTGGCTGGCCCGGCTGCCTTCACCCGAGGGGCCCGGCTGCCTTCACCCGAGGGGCCCGGCTGCCTTCACCCGAGGGGCCCGGCTGCCTTCACCCGAGGGGCCCGGCCCGCGTTCACCGCCCCCTTCTCTCCTCAGACCCAGTGTGGGTGAAACCACATCTCCCGGCCCGCCGCATGAAAGATTAAGGGCGCCTTTTGTTCGAGCCCGCGGGAGGCTGCGGCTCACGCGACAACGTCCCGCCTAAATAATTTAAGGCGCGTAACGGATCGGCCACGCGGGGAGCGTGAGCTGCCGCCACCGCCCGCGCCAGGCACGTTGCGGCCGGAACCGGGTCCAACTTGCCTGCCGCGGCCTGGGACGGCTGCCAGCCGCGGCCGGACGGGACGAACCGGTTTTCAGCGCCTTCCCACCGCTGGCCCGCGTTCCAGCTCCAGCCGGCCCAGCGAGGCGGTGGCCGCGCTGGGGCCCGCCCCGGGGCGGGGCGGCTCGGGCCGCCGGTGGAGTGCCGTGCGGCGGCGGCGGGCTGTGTCGTACTGCGTGGTGCCGATGGTGCTCATGACCGAGCAGCGGTGCGATGCGGAGGAGCCGAAGGCTGCGCGGGCCGCTGCCCGGCGGGAAAACAGGGGCGCCCTGCGGCTGTGAGTACTGCCCGGAGCGGGAGGGCGGATGCGAGCCCGGCCGCCTGCCCGCCCGCCGGGACCCGGCGCAGCGATGCGGGGACCGCGGCTCCTGCCCGGGCCGCCCCGCGGGAGAGAGGCCGCGGAGAGTTGCTCGGTGGAGTCGCGGCGCCCACCGGGCCCTGTGAGGAGCGGGTGGCCGGCAGAGCCCTCCGGGGCGGTGGGGATTTGGCGCGTTGGGGGCTTCGCTGTTGTGGGCGTTGGCTTTGGTCTGAACTTCATAGGGCAGAGTCGCCAAGGGATCTCCGCGCCCGGGCTGAAATTAAGCACGAACGTCTCTGCCCAGGCGAGATCTGGGCTCTTCGGGAGGCGGCCCCAAGCACAGCGTTGAACTCCGAAGTTGTACTTTTGGGAGCAAGGCGTGTGAGCGTTGTTACCATTAATTTCGTGCAACCGCCTGGAAATCCTTCTCAGCCGTGGCACAGAAATCCAGCAGCTGTGCTTTATTGCTTGCGGGAATGTGTATGGGCTCCTGGGGGAAGCTGTGATCCGCTCCTCTGGGTGACGGGGAAACACAGGATTTGATTGAAAGTTTGCAAACTGTGATACGGGCAGGATGCTGTAAGGTGTGAATTCACTCTGACTCCAGTCCCAGGCAGAGATGGGATGGGCCAGTCCGACAAGGAGGTGGGCACCTGTCTGCCTTGATACGTTTTCCCACCACAGTCCTTGCCCAGCATGGCCATACCTGTGCCTATACCTGGCCTCCTGCTTTTTAAGCTGAGAGATACTGTAACAATGGAGCAGATGAAGAGATAAAAAATACTTTAGATTCTTTGGCAGGAAGAGGAAACCTTGCTGGCTGCTTGGGCTAAATGATGGAAGCTAGGGCAGTCAGAGGGCTGCCCCTTAACATGGGTGGGAGGACTTCCAGCACTCCCCTGAGGCCACTGACCTTCCCAGCCTCTCGTTTGCTGGGGACATTAGAGGTTAAAGGCTGCATCACCTGCGTTGGTCTTTGGCTTCCTGTGGAGGTCTCAAGTTGTTTAGGTGCTTGTATGCAATGACATATGCAAATTGCTGGAATGAAGCAGCTGCCGGGTTCCATACCAGGCTCCCAGTTACGAGTCACAGGGATGCTGTTTGAGAAGAGTCTGTGTGAAACAAGACACTAAAAAATCTGAGGCTTTCTGTACTCTTCTTCCCCCTGGAAAAAAGTCACTTTCTCCTAATCTGGGATGATTCCCCTCTGCAAAGAACTTTTTTTTAAGAAAGATTTCATCTTAGCCTCCAAGAGAAAGGACAAGTTACCAGCAACTTTTTCTGGAAAGAGCTCTGAGAAGGTCTGTGTTGGTCCATTCCCCCCCACCCATCTGTTGTATCTCTAGTCTCTAAGCAGGTGTATCACAGTGAAGTCTGTTGCCAGAAATAACTTGCTTGTTAGAGAGCACTGAGAATCAAAGTGTCTTCTAAGTGTCCTTAATCCTCTACGGTGTAGTCGCATCAGTGGCTTCTGATGCGACTACACCGCATGCGACTACACAAATGAGACATAATTCCCTGACCTTCTGTAGAGCCTTCTGACTTCAAGCCTTGGGTCCTCTTTCCCCCCACAGAATTATGCTAATGAGCTTCAAGAAGTTCTTCAGGGACATGAGGTCTGTATCTATTTTTTCTCTTGAGAAGAATTCTGAGACAGTGTATAGAAAGCTTCATGTCAGAGATGTTGTACATGCGCAGCCAAGTGATCTTTGGTTTGTCCGTAGGTGTTTAATTTTTCAATGTGAGTTCAGTCTTAACTAGTGTCGTAAGTGGAGAAGTCTCACTCTCTGTGACTTTCCTGGTTTTTAGTGGTCAGTCTTTGCTGTTGAGTAGAAGGTTGGTGTTGTGCAGGGGAAAGCTATGCAGGCTGTTACAATGCAAGCTGCAGCGTTCGGAAATGCTAGCCTAGGCAGCAAGTGGGTGAAGAGACTGGGGTAGGCAGAAAAGTTGAAATGCCTTGTCTTAAACTAGAAAATTGTTTAAGCATTTGTTGAGTAGAAACAAAGTTGGAATTTATTTGCCAATCCCATTTAACTGGTAGATGGATCTTTCAGGGAAAGTCACATTCACTTAACTATGAGTGAACCTCTGAAACCAAGGAAATTTGGTTTGTCTACCATGAAGCTACAGGCAGGATTGTTCATCTGAAGAACAAGAACAGAGTCTCAGGTTTGATTCAGTTAGAAGTGGACTTGTTAAAAACTGGATTGCTGAAGATTTGTTTTTAGAAAATTTTGTAAATAAGTGTGTGTATTTGTTTTGTTCCTTTCATGTACTTCCAAAGAACAATATGCAACCAACAGAGCTCATGCTGACCTCTGTTTGAAACAAATCCTCACAGAGTTATAGGAGTTCAGGGAATCTTTTAGTGCTGTCCAAAGCTCAGGAGAGAGATTTATGTGTGTATTGTAATCTGTACTTCCTGGAGCTATGCTTAAAATGTTCAGTTTAGAGATGAACTTTATAGCTCAACACACTTCTGCTGTTACCATAACAGTATCCTTGGGAATAGGTGCTTCTGCAGGATTGAAGCTGTAGAAGTTTTTGAGGAGGGTTTTGTTGGAATTTTTTTTAATTATTATTATTTCAATATTAGATCCGAGAAGATTATATTTACCTCCAGTAATTCAGAAAGCTTTATATAGAAGGACATAAGTGTGTTCATACTGATTAAGAAAATGGGCTTCTCTGGCATGTCAGGCAAATGGTTTTATCTTTGCAAAGTTTGTAGTACATCTCTAGGGCTTAACCCCAGAGATAAGGCTGTGTGGAAGAGGAGCACTTCTATTATTTGCAGCTAAAATACTGATGTGCTAAGAGTTTGTGGATTTTCTCCCAAGTAAATCAACTGCTCCTGGACAGAAAACACCTTCTGCATGTTGTTACCTGACCATTGCATCCTAATGTGGCCTTAGACCAAAAATGAATTAACCCTTGCATTGTCCTTGGAGGATATTTATTTTTCTGACTTGAAAGTGGGGTGTGTTATGTTTGTGATGGTGCTGAACCTGCTTCAGAAGCTGTCAGCCCCTCTGCAGGGACAGCTGGTGGAACAGATGTTGTACCATTGAAAACAGTGTGGTACATTAAGGAGAAATGGCAGAGGTATAGTAACAAGCAGTTCATATTCCGTATCATCATCCTCCTTTTACACACACTTGCTTCTGTTGAAGCTAATACAGCATTTTCTGGTTTGCACAGATAGTATTTGGCCTCGTACCATTAAATTTCTCTGTATTAGGGCAGTGTGCTGAGTTACTGTATGGTAAGATACCACTAATGTTAAACAGCACACAGTTACAGCATAAGGTAATGTCCAGTTTCTGGGTGTAACTTAGGAAATGAGGAGGCTGGGGTATAAGACTGATGGGTATGGAATGGTTTAGATTTTGTTACATTTTTTTACATTGTGGATCTTGGGGAAAGTACATTACTGAAGCAGTGGGAAATGCTTATAGGCAAATTGCATACCATGACTGGTTTGTCTGACGTATTGTGCTGCCATAACAATCGTCTTCTAATAACAGTTGATCACCTTCTAATAACTGTTAATAAGTTAAAAGACAATTGACTGACCTGTGTGTAATCGCAAGTGTAACATTTTTCCCTAAACTCTCTTACTGGAGAGAAATACAAAATGCAGAGAAAAAAAGGGAGATTATTTATTACACATTCAAAGTTTTATTTTAGCTTTGATCCAGATTAAGTCCTTTCCAGTGGCCAAACTTATACTGTTAGGGATTTTAGGGAGGTTTGTGAGTTGGTTTTTTTTTTCAGAAAAAAGTATAGGTATACGCCCATATTATTCATGCTCTGTACTTTCAGTGGATGGAAATATTTGCACACATTAAGTATCATATTTAGTAGTTCTTTCGTGGTACTTCTTCCCTATTTTTACAGCGAAAGTTGTAATGTGTGATCTGAAAAGGATAGGCTGCCAAAATAAGACATTTAAATTTGAAGTGTGACAGAATAAATTTCCAGTCTGGGTAACCTCCATTTGTTCATTATGATGTTTTAAAATTCTCCTGGGTTTTTTCCCTTTTTTCTTGACATTCTTTGTTCAACGTATATAAATGGTTAAGTTATAGAAGCAGCTTTTTAAAAATAATTGTGCCAATTGTAAAGGCATGCCATGAATCAGAGCACCCCTTTCTTTGTATCAAAGGGCCTCATTGGCTAACCTGAAACACTCCCAAATGTGCTCTCTTTACTGGTTACAGGCAGCCTGTGAGAAATGCTTGTTAGGCAACATAATACTACAGATAATCTTTAGGCAGCAGGATTTGTTGCTGGTATTTGACAGGTGATGCATAAACATAGTATCAGACTATGTCTTTTTACTACCATCTCCATAAATGTTGCAGTTATGTGGTTAGAAGTTATGCACTTATCTAATGATGCCACTGCTGGGACTGATGATCTTCATGCTCTGTACGTAGCTGTTGCCAAGTCCATATATATCCTTTCCAGTTAACCTTTTTAGGCTTGTGTTGCCAGAGAGATTGTGTGTTTGGTCTAGCAATCTTTGCAGATGTCTTTCCGTAGTACTTATTTTACCCAAAATTCCTAGGTAGCCATCTGGATTCTGCTAGGCTGATCAGCAAAAGCCTCTTCAATTGTTGTCATCACAGAGCAAAACATATTCCTGCAGGTAGTAGGAATATGGTAGGACAAGCTTTCTTTCTCTGTTTTGACGCTTTTTCTTGAAAAAAAAAAAAACCCGCTCTTTCTTTATCTAGAAGATTTCTGAGCTACCACAGAGAGATTATGTTTTCTTGCCAGGAAACTGTAAACAAATATTTTAAAAATCCGTTTTTCCTTCCAGATAATGCAAGGGTCAGTGAGAGATTCCAGGAGGACATGGGGACACCTGCTCCCTGCCCACATGCTCTATAAGAGCCTCGTTTTCCTCTTTGTAAATTGGCTCATGCTGGGGTGACGGTTACAGTCATGGAATTAAGTACTGGGATGTTGGGCACCTGAATAAAGAGAGAACCAGGGGCTGTAGTAATATGTACAAGGAGAACACAGTTGCCTCTTCTTAATTCCCTGGCAACTGAGCTTAAGTGCTGTGCTGAAGTATTCACGTCCTTTAACTAAACTTACCTGGCACTGACTGTCTTCTGCCTCCATCCTTGAAAAAATAGCACACTAAGGTGAGGGAGGTTAACAAGCTTCCAGAGAGAATGTGTAGGCAGGAAATAATGTGTAGATTGTCCATAGGGAGCAAAGAAACTCAGCAAGGTAGAGGATGTAGAGGCAGACTGAAGCCCTCCTCCTCTGTGTTTAGATGGGGGAAAGCCTCCTAGTTACTGTGCTATGAAGCACAGTTCCTGACATGCCCCCCAAAATACAACTGTACTTAGGCGTGTCCTCTACGAAGATCCATTCCTGTAGATGCATCAGTGGTTTAGCCCTCTGGGAATCTTTGCTTAGGCTAAGCAAGATAGACCACCTAGGCTACCTATGCTACGCTAGCTCAGGAAGTGTTGTTTAGGATTTTTCAGACTTTTTCTGGACAAAAAGTAATGCTACAGTACAAAAGTCCAGTAAATAACAAAATTATATATATGCCTATTTGATTTTTATGATACATGTAAATATGCTGTGGCCAGCATAGGAGAAGGTAGATGTTGCCATGGAAGATGATGTGTGGCCAGTGGAAAGGCTCATACTGAAGAAGGAGACTTACAGGGCATTAATGTCATGGTGGCACTGAAAAGAGGTGGTCAAGCTACCCCTAGCAGAGGTCTGACCACCATGTGTCACATCTGACTCTAATAAGAACTAATTTTCCCAAGACTTGGGAAGGAAAATCCTTACATACATAGAGTGACACAGTCAAAGGCAATATTGTGATTGTTGTCAGAGCGAGCCATTGTTGGAAGCTAGTATTTCCTAGTGTGAAATAGTAGCTTTTGTATTATATTATCTACATTTTTCTGGTGTTTGCCATGAACACATGGGTGGGTCTGTTAAGAGAAATTGTAGGACACAAAGATAATTATGGGAAATTCAGCATTGCCCTTGGTGAACAGTGAGTGTCCAACAGTGATTTCACTTTGATCCACTTCCATTCTTGATGGAAGGTGTGATGAAGCAGGGTAGATGAACACAATTAGATGTTCATCTCAGGTAGTGTTTTCCACTGGGCTTTGTTGTGCACTATTCTTGCCAGGGAACCAAAAAAAGCATTGTACTCTTGAATCTCTTGGAATATCTACTTCAGATTTTCTCTGCTCAATTAGTGCTGTCTTTTAAAGAGAGAAGCCTCATTAATGATTGTGGGTGTTCTGTTGTCAGTGCTAGTTCTCAAAGAAACTGCTACATGGTCAAGCCTATCAATCCTTCTCTTTGTGTGTAACTTGTCCCAAGAATCAAAATTACTTTCTCCTGTACATTGATTACAACACTTTGTGTGAGTCATTATTTCTAAAATTCCATAAACCAGAACCTTCTGATCAAATGATTCATGCATCTTAATTTTTTAACTTTATTTTTTTAAGCAGAAGAAAAAGGAATAAAGGTGTTAGTAAAATTGTTCCCAAACTTCTGCTGTCATCTCTAACTGTCCAATTGCTGGTGTATGATTCCTTTTTTTTTTTTTAATGCTAATTCAGTCTGTTGTAATGATTTAGTTTTTTTTTTCAAATACACAATTATACTGGAAAACTGGCAGCCAAGTCTTCTATCAAGTGGAGGCATGTTGATCTGGAGTTCTTCCTCCAGAAAAAGAGAGAGAGCTTCAGGTAATGAGTACAAACCTTTATGCTTATGATCTGGTGGTTAAGCTTCATTTGTAAAGGTGCTTGTGTTATTCCAGAGGAGACTTGTGGTGTTTCTGCAGTAGATCTAATTGATACATGTTTGTGAGGTGATACAGAACACATGGATTGTGTATAGATGCAGTATTTGTCCTTTTTTTATTGAACTGGGTATACAAGTGTCAGGTAGACCTTTGCCCTTTTTTCTGCACCCTGAACAACTCCTACATGATGAATTCTTTTTTCTTTTCCTTTTTTTATGTTACCTCTGGAAGCTAGAGGTAAAAAATGTGATCTGCGACAAGGCTGCATGCTTCCTTTTCAGTAGGAATTGTGATCCTACTTTTTGGTCTTTTTCAGGGTTAGAAGATAAGGCAGGATAGACCTAGGAGACAGAAAAAACCTTTCTTCCTGGAGGCTGTCAGGAGGTTGTAATGCTGCAGTCCAAAGTAAATGTGAATGAGCGTCTCCCCCAAGGTCTTTTGCTTCCCTTCCGTTTGGGTTTTGGATTTTTTGGGTTGGGTTGGGTTGGGTTTGGGTTTGGTTTTTTTCAGAAATGTCTGTTGAATATTTGTGTTGTGTGCTGGATTTGGCCATGTCTATGTCCGGATAAATAGTAACGCATCACCCTGCTGAGAGTCCTGTGTAAACTGCATCACAGGAGTCTTGTGGGGGTTGAGTGAAGATACATATGAGAGGGCCTTTGCTTTCTGAAGTGAATATCTGAAACGGAAACTCTTGAAAAGACAGGAGAGCTAAAAGGCTTATGTTCCTGCTCTAGTGTTAACTTAATAAAATATCTTGTTATAGTGTCTCAAGTTTCAGAGCACGGGGAATTCTTGTGTTTTGTTTTTTTCTATGGAACTTGATAGCTGTCTGGTTTTGATTAGACAGGGAATACAGCCAGTTAATAATAGATGGTATTTAGAGGAGAGAATTTACATACTTGCTAATGACGTCTGCGGTGTCACAGTGATCTTGCTGATGTCCAAGTGGTAAGGTACTGTGAAACTTGATCTGGTTATTATGTGAAATGTCTGTTCAGTTGAAAAAAACTGATTTCCTCTATCCAACCCAGTGTAGTAATAACTCAAAATTTTCATTCATCCTTCTAATAAAGATACAACAACACAGATGTTTGAAATCACTCACAGGGAAGTAATTGTGTTCCAAGAGAGCTGTGAAATAAAACACAGTACATATTTCTGATATTAGTTACCTTGAATATAAATTAATGAAAAGAAGTCTTTGGAACAACTGAGTTGTTTTTTCTTTCAGTGCTTGCTGACTTTAAGATTCCACCTGTCCCTAGAGTCCTGTTTAATCCTAGAAAAGCATAGAGGAAACACATGGTGTATATGCATGTGTGTCTATCCACATGATAGTCAGTTAATGCACAGTTTTATGAATTTGCCTCAATTATGCTACGTATGACTGAGGAGACTGAGGGGTGACAGACCACTGGAAGAGACTGCCCAGAGAAGTTGAGGAGTCTCTTCTCTGAAGACATTCAGAACCCACCTGAACGTGTTCTTCTGTGACCTACCTTAAGCAGTCCTGCTCTGGTGGGGGGATGGACTAGATGATCTTTTGAGGTCCCTTCTAACCCCTAACGTTCTGTTATTCTGTGAAACTTTATGGGTTGGGGTGACAGTTTACTGGGACAGCAAAGGGAAAGGGAAATAACAACAGCAGCACAGAATATACACAACAGGTGATAACACAAGGCAATTTGTGAACCCAATGGTGGACTGGATGCTCAACCCATCCAGGAGCTGTGCTGAATTGCCACTCCTCCCTTCCCTCTGCAATCCCCTTTTATGGTGAGCATGATAATCATATGGTATGGAATACCCCCTTGACCACCTTGCATCAACTGTCCAAGCTACTTGTGAGAATTAACTCTGTCCTAGTCAAAACCATTATCAACCCCTTGCATCACCTTCGTCATGCCCTGATCCTACACTTCCAGTTAATCATTACTACTTTCTCTGGCTTCGAAATAGATATATTATTTTGTATATGTATAGTTCTTTAATCTATTGATCATCCCTCTAAAATGTCTCTTAAATCATTTAGTCCATGACTTTGGGCTTTACTAGTCTGAGCCATCTCTCAGAGCAGGAGAGATAGTGTGTGCTGCTGGATTGTTTCATGCTGCATTCAGAGCTGGTTTATCTGGCACAGTCCATGCTTGCAGTCTGTGCGTTGAAGATGTTGATTTCAAGAGAGTTGCTGGGTGTCAGTTGCTGAAGTCAGTTCTAGTTCTGTCATCACTGCCTTTTGTCGTTTTGCTCCGTTACTTTGGGTGATTCTTGCAGTAATACCATTGATACAGCATATGGCAATTGTAGCAATGATAATAAACAATGGCAGGGTTATTTAACAAATTGTAATATGTTAATTCATTAACTACTCTCACCCAAAATCACACCACTTTGAGGTGCACATTGGACTTCTCCAGTCTTTTACATCACCCACCAAGTGCACCCAGGTCCTTGAGCAAGAGCAAAAATAATCCCGCAAATGGGTTTGCCTTTGCCTGAAGCAGGGCTAACCTGGACTGTCTTCCCCAAAATATTCTTCATACACGCTATGGGGACACTATCTACTGCAGTGCATGGAAGTTCCAGTTGGGTGGGGCCAGCTTGATTGGTAAACCCTCTACAGTCAACTAACCAGGTTAGAGTTAAATGTGTATCCCAGTGTTTGAAGGTCCCACCATTCATTGGTCTCAGTGTAGTTTTTAGCAGTCCCTGTATCATTCAATTTTCCTGGAGGCTGGTGCACGACAGGGGATGTGATGCACCTACATGCTCTTTGGTCCAGATTTCTGTGAGGGTGTTCTAGAAATGAGCCTCATTGTCTGACTCAGTTTTTTTCTAGGGTGCCAAGTCACCACTGGACTTGCTTTTCAAGGCCTAGGATAGCATTCCAGGTGGTGGCACAGGGCGTGGGATGTGTTTCCACTGGTGGTTGCTTCCACTATTGTAAGCACATACCACTGGCCTTGGCAGGTTTGTAGGAGTGTGATGTATTGATCTGCCAGGGCTCCCCATATTTCAGCCATTGTCTTCCATACCAGAGAGGCTTTACCTGCCTGGCTTGTCTGATTGCAGCGTATCTCTCACAATCATTGATAATATGTGAGAGACCATCCACGGTTAAGTCCACCCCTTGATCATGAGCTCATCTATATGTTGCAGCTCTTTCTTGATGGCCTGAGGTGTCATGGGCCCTACAAGCTGTAAATAATTCACCCTTATGTTGCCAGTCTAGATCTACCTGAGCCACTTCAATCTGCATTTCCACCCCTGAGGCAGTTGATTCCAGATGTACTGGATGCACCTCCAAGTGAAAGCAAGCTGTGGCCTGCACTGTGCTGCCAAAGGGAGTGAGAAAAATACATTAGTGATAACAATTGTGGCATACCACTTGGCTGCCTTTGACTCCAGTTCATATTGGAGTTCCAGTATGTCTGGAACAGCAGCGCTCAGTGGTGATGTGACTTCATGCAGGCCACAGTAGTCAATGCCCAGTCTCCACTCTCTATTAGACTTCTGCACTGGCCATCTGGGACTGTTACAGGGTGAGCAGGTTCTACTGATGACTCTGTGACTCTCCACTTGATAAATCAGTTTATAGATGGCAAATGAGGAGTCTCAGTTGGTGCAGAATTGCTGTCAGTGCACTGTTGTGGTAGCAATTGGCACCTGTTCTTCAACCTTCAGCAACCCCACAATAGAAGGGTCCTCTGAGAGACCAGACAGAGTAAACAATGGTTCAGTTCTCTCCTTCTTCAAGACAGCTATGCCAAAACCCCACTAGCACCTTTTTGGGTCCTTGAAATACCCTCTTTGGAGGAAGTCTGTGCCCGGGATGCACAGAGCCTCTGCGCCAGTCACAATGGAGTGCTTTTGCCAGTCATTCCCAGTTAGACTCAATTCAACTTCCAATAGAGTCAACTCTTGGGATCTCTCTTTCACTCCAGAAATACAGATGGTTCCACCCCTTCATGGCTCAATGACATTAGGATCCAGTCTGTGTTGGTGTTGGCTAGTCTTGTACTCTTGCGGATCTGATGTGCCAGGACATTGGATCCACACAGTGCAACAAACCCAGTTATGCTTCTCTTCCACCTGGCCATCACATTTGCTCCTCACTTCTTGCAAAAAGGACTTAGAGGTCCCTTCAAGAGGATTTTATGTACAAGTGGGCCTTCCACTCAGTCTGGGAGACAAGCAGCGTTATTCCTGGAGTAATCCCTTTTTTGTGACTACTTGACCTTGCAACTCATTTACTCATGCCTGTAGGGTCACAGTAGGCTTTCCATCCCACTTACTCATGTCCTGTCCTGGACACCACAGGGTTCTTTGTTCTATTTTCTTTCTTGAGCAGAGGAATGCTTATTTCAATTACCCAAGATACTGGTCTATATGGTTGGAGACTAGTATCCTCTTTGAGCTGCCAGACCTCCTGGGACAATTTCTGCGTAGCTGAGACAAGGGAGGGCGAGAGACTCTTAATATTGCTGGAGTCAGCCAGCTACTTCATCCATTACTGGGGCCTTTTCAACTTTTACAGTCTGTTACTGACAATGAATTGGCATACAGTGATGTACAAACATACACAGCGGGTGATAACACAAGGCAGTTTAGTGATCTGAGAACTGACTGGACAGACGCTCTGCCCACACTCAGACCATCCTGAAGCCACCCCCTTTTATAGTGAACATCACATCACTTGGTACAGAATACTTCCTTGGCCATCTTGTTTCAGCTGTCGTGGCTCCTTGTGAAACTTAACTCCTAGCCAAAACCAGGGCAGTAAGAAACTATGTTCTTCAGAATCAGCTGCTTTACTTCTACATTTCTTTTACTTCTTTTACACTTTTCAGGCTTAAGTACAAGCTTTGTACTAAGTATATGGAATTACACAAATACCAAATGCATACATTGTGGCTATCCTTGACATCTATTATAGCAGCTGTTAAGCAGTGTTCTGCTCCTTTGTGATTATGGTAGCTGTAGCTCATTTTCTGATTTGATAGTTTTGGCATCTTAATCAATGTTTGGCTTTCCATTTGCACAGTGAAAGTGATACTTAGAGTAAATTGTAGCATTATTTTGAGGCATGTTTTTTTAGGAGATGTGCAATGGGGCATATAACACTTGTGTCTTCTAACACTGGACCATGTCTGTAGAGGTACTAGAGACGTTTTGCTTCTGAGTGATCAGATTTTGTAGAAACAGACTAACTTGAGCACTGTTGTTAGTTTATCCAGTACAGAGACCACTCTGATCTGCTATGAAGAGGACAGTAGGAGAGTTTACAATGGAAAAGCTGTTTTCTTCAGTCCAGTGATGTAATAATTCAACTGTTCAATAATTCTAAGTGCTCTTGATCAAACTTTTAATGGATCGGTGATTTGTCCTCTTTTTACAAAGTACATGAAAATGTAAGGAGTGCATTGATTTACTTGTGACTTGATGGACAATATTATACTAATGTGAGCTTTCATTTTACAAAAGCTCAGCTGAGATTCTTCTGATACTATAAAGACACTGACTGTGAACTTAGCTGCTGTGTGAAGCTGTAGTTATCAGAAATGTAAGGACAGATCTTTTTGTAATTTTTTCATTATGTGAAGGAGGCATGTGGAAGGAAGGATGAAAGATAAACACCGCAAAGCCTTACCAACCAGTAGGAATACACCTGATGGCTACTGTTGGTGGCATGTGTTACATGAGCGTGTCTCCTCAGACCTGACATGTTTCAGGAGAAATTCTTGCTGTGCTTTGGGTACATTCTCCCTGGTCTCAGCTGCAGAAGATGACCAGACTGCCATGAGGTAGCTCAGCATTACCACACACAACATTCAGCAGGAACAGTGTGTTGAAATGCCTTAGCAAGGATCAGGAGGAGGAGTAGTTAATTGGGAAGACAGGATAGAACAGGCTTATAGTTTTAACTGTGAAGTAGGGATTAATTTATGGGTGAGGGAAAAGGGAATACGAGTGGTATGTAAATGAAGCATTTAAGACCAACAAAACATCTAACGATGCTAGCAGTTGTAAGTGAATGCTAAAATCTGTGTTGCAGGTAATTTTGAAACAAATTTGTAGTACAAAGGTGTGGGTGTGATGCAAGCTGCTTCCATCAGTCGCTAGCATTGCTGTGTAAAAATAGGAGGCTACCCAGGGCAATCATGGACACCAGCCAGGCTCCAGGCTCAAGCAGCTGCATCTTAAAAATGCTTCTTTTTCATGTAGTCTTATTCATTTGGGAGTTTCCATGCTGTGTGGCCCTTTTGAGATGCAGGTGTGATAAACCTAACAATTCCGCCTCACTCTGCTCCTTATCCCACTCATGTCTGGTATCCTCTGACTTCTCTTGTAGCCCAGGAATTTGGGGAACTGAAAAATAACAGATAACAAGTCTGTGACTAAGATACTTGCAGGATTTACAGACTTTTGGAATACAAGCTGTGGTAAGCTTGAGGGCACCATGGATTGGTAGTTCTACTGTCTGCTTAAAATCTCAAACAGCATAACACTGTTTATTTGAGTCTTTCAGTCAGAAGACTAGATTCCACTTGAATCTCTTGAATTGCCTGTTTAATTGTAGTTTATATCGTCCAAAAATGAAAGCTGGTGCCCAGTGGTCACGTAGGGCTGATCCAAGAGTGAAGCCATGGGGAAACAATTGAGTTTTTTCCTCATTGACTTAATTAGTGCTGTAACCCTTTCAAGTGTATTCAAAGTGTGACTTAGTGTCATTTCAGTGCCCTTGCAGAGGGAAGTGTTAAAGTTTGAATAAAGATTAGATAGGGAAATTGTTGCTGTATATAAGCATAAGGCCCCTTAAAAATAAGTCCCAGCACAAGTAAGGCAAAACTCCATGGCTTTGTCCTGTGACATAAGCTCTAGTTTAGCTGTGAAGTAGGATACAACCTCATTAGATATTAGTTAAGATACCGTGAGATATATCTTCTGATCTTC
Organism: Gallinula chloropus; assembly: GCF_964237585.1. Classification (NCBI taxonomy): domain Eukaryota; kingdom Metazoa; phylum Chordata; class Aves; order Gruiformes; family Rallidae; genus Gallinula; species Gallinula chloropus. The sequence continues at coordinate 24,564,607 of NC_140089.1, forward strand.
TTTACCAAAGTGTAATCAAAGCAATGGAACTTTTTATGCCCATCCTAAAAGAGAAGAGATTAAATTAGTCTGGGAACCTCTGTGTGCAAAACTTTTGTCTTAGTAGGAAAAGAAACTTGTTTGTTGTAAAGACAGCATCACATGATTACAGAGGCTGCATTGTTGCCATAAATTTTCAGAAATTAAACATTGCAATGGAAACTTCTGTAAATGGGGTCATTCAGGTCAGGCATTAAATTAACGGGCAACATAGTTTGGCTTTCTTTTTTAATGCTAAGCACTTCCTGAAGTCTTTCTGAGGCTTTAGACTTCTGAAGGAGGGTGTGTGTATATACTTGTCATGTTTTATTTCACAGTATTGACATTCTTCAGACCCTGCTCTTAATGACCACTTTTTTCCACTACATTTTCTGAGTTAACATTTTATTAGAAAAATATGAACCAGGAAGACAGGAAAAGGCTCTGATGGCCCATCTCTTAGTGTTCAGACTCTAGGTCCTTTACTTGTATTTCTGAGGCAGTGTCCTGGGCTGTGAAAAGGCAGTGTGCTGTGGTGGCCGTGTTGGTTTGGTAAAATAAGACCAGGACTTTTGATACTTTGAGAGGGCCATTTTTTGGTGAAAATCCTGCAGGTGGACTCTCACAGAAGAGATAAGTGAGAACAGTAAGACCCAGCTTCCTCTTTCAACATTGAGCCACAAATAATCTGCTAAGCACTAGGTACTGTCATGCAGGATGGTTTTTTCCCCAGCTTGTCAATCAAATTAATTTCCATTACTCATCGGCTCTGAATACTGAGCATGGAATGCATTTTTCCTGAACAAGACATTCTCTTTGGAACAGAAGCTGGAGCTACAAATTTTATAAGCACTGAAATATCCATGGCAGTATTTCAATTTTCCTCTCTTCATTGCTGAAATTCCAGTACTGGAGCTCAGAATGTTCTTCAGATATATAATACTGTCAAGTCAGTAGATGAATACTTTTCAGGGCCTTAATATAAAAGATATGTCATAATTCTATTCTTTAATATGTGCTGTATTGTCAACTTGTTGCTGTGGCATTTGACATTAGTATGAATCCTGCAATACACCTTACATCTCTTTATTTTTCCCTCTGCAGTTCAGATGGAGAATATGGAGCTGATGAAAAAAGAAAGGCAGGAAAATCGCCTACGGTGTTGCTGCAGCCCCCTACCATTGAAATGGAATATTTTGAAGATCGTAAAAAAGCTGATGTTGCAAGGTAATGTCAGAAGTGCTGTCAGTTTTCTTCTGGTCAGGTAATCATAATGGTTACACCCATTAAAGAAGCTAGGCTGAGTAGCAATGTTTGTCAGACAACCTAGTTGTGGGTCAGCTTGCACATTGTGCAAGTAAACAGTCAGAGTCAGAGCTGCCTTTCAGGAGTTCCTCTGTTACTCACCACAAGCCATCAGGATAGTGGGAATTTAGATTTTGGGCAGGCTTCCCTGTCCTAGGGAAAAACTACATTGCATTGTTTGGCACCACTGCTAGCTACATCCCTTTCACAGTCAATTTGACAGTCAAACTGACCTGCAGTTTGAATCCTGGACTGTTTCCAGAATGCTGTCATGCTAGAATATTGATTGCCCATGGTACAACTGTGACAAAAGTTTTAATTTTGGACTCTGTGCTCTATATTGCATCAGATTATTGTAATGTCTCTGCAAAAGCAATCATTCTTCCTTTTTGGAGAATTGGAAGGCATTTGAAACTCTTCTATAATACTAAAATTCCACTTGGAGAGCATGAATGCAAGTTTTGCATCCCTTTCACTTTGTCAACTGAGTAGGCAATGCAAAAGTCAGCAGTCAGCGTGACACTGGTTTTCATCAGAAGGCAGATACTTAAAAAACATCACCTAGTTTCCTGAAAGGTACTTCAAGAAATAGATTACTTTTTTTCAAACCCTCCTCCAGTCTTACTTCTCATGTACAGTGTAATTGAGTGTGTGCTGGTGAGAGGGTAGCATAAGTTTTTTCACTGTTCATTTCAGTTTGACCTGTACTTCACATAGGCACATAAATACATGTACATATTTATTTTAGAATTTACTTCCATGAGGGACCACCTGAGATAGGCAGCAAGTCCCCCTGCTATCTAGCAGTTCTGCTGTACAATCTCCTTCATAAACCTGACTATATCTCTACTACACTTGGTGGTTCTCTTACACCCTTGTGGTTTTTACTGGAAAACCTGACTTTTCAAATATAGGTAAGTAAAGAGCTACTGTGCAGGATAAGGTGTAGTAATGGAAATTCGTAGCACCTTTCTCTTCCCATTGAGTCTTTAGCATAGAATGTTCTTCAGGTCTTTCAGTCTAGGAGTTTTCTGTAGTGTTTTTCCTTCTGCTCTTCAGTCTGCATCTGAACACCCCTAAAAAAGAGCTAACATTTTTCTAGCCTGTCGGTATCCTTTTGTTCTGCGCTAAATAGCTCTCAGTAATTACTTTTTTCCTTTTTTTGTGAAACAGTACTATCACACTTCTGTTTTTGTTTTCTGAACTGTCTGTGCCATTAATTTTTGCTTTATAAAACAAACTAATCTTACTTTTCCAGCCATCCACAGAGACTTTCATCTGTACTTGTTCTCCTCTAGAGTTGCTGCTTTTTTGGTTTATTTTATTTTTCCAGTATGAATGGCTAGGGCTGCATCAGTGTGGCTTCCTACACAACTGTCAGTCACAATTCCATTTCATCTCCTCTAGGATTGCTGGCTATCTTAATTATTTCATTTCACTACACAGTCCATAGCCATCCTTTGACTTGAGCATCTGTATTTCTTATCTGTTGCACTTTCCTAATGAGCTCACAATTTGTACTACACATTCATAGCTTTCAGTACACTACCTTGAACTCTCAGCTACTAAGTTTTCTCTTACTTTAACTTGCATTAGCAAGTAATATGCTTAGTGTCAGTATTTCACATGTTGCCAAGAAACCAACAAATGTGAAGCTAAGCACTGTGATAATTCATTAAGTTGTAAAGAAGTCCTGAATTTATTTATTTTTTTTACTTCTCTACAACTAGTAATACAGAATATTCCTTTCAAATTAAAAGAGGACCTTCAGTGAGGGCTGGCAAAATTTAAGAATAGGACATGCTCCTCTTTATTGCTGCATAATTCTCATCATTAAAAAACATGTTTCGTGGAAAAGCCCTATGCTATTCTATCCTATACCAAGACTAATGAACTGAGGCCAAGCTTATCTGAGATGCCTTTTTTAATCATCAGGCCAAAGAGCACCACAGATAGTCCACTCCTGACAACGGATATCAAGAGTGACTCCAAGATTGAAAGAAAAAAACGTGCCTCAAATCAGGTAGGGCAGAGGGTGGACAAATTTGTTTATGTGTAGTAAGAGTAAATATGTAACTACCACAAGAGCCCCCTTGTTGAGCAATATTATAGTTCATTGTTGTATAAAGATGAAGGTTCCTTTTTTATCACTGTTATAGTCTGGGTAAAGCAGGATACAGACCTAATAGCCACATAGCAAAAATGAGGATTTACTGTAAAACAGATGGGCAAAATGAGAAGGTATTGGGAGGATGGGAAGTGGAATGGGTCACTTGGTTGTAAGACTATCTAATAAAGTATGTGTCTCTGTGTGTGTGGCTTTTTGTTTTTTAGCTGAAGGCAAATGCACACTTTCATAAGCTGTTTCTAGATGTTCCCACTGATGAGCCACTGAAACAAAGTAAGTACTAACCCCTTTGTCATTGCTAGATGTAGATCTAGGATAATGTTCTTACTTGCCAACTGTGGTGATGTACAAGTGGGACTATGTAAATTTTAAAAACCTTAAACGCCAGCTGCCTAGGGTCATGAGGCATTCATCTGCATGGAGTAGGTGTTTTTGTTGTAATCTTGCAGAACAGAAATCATCAGCTGTTGGGGCATCTTTGGGAATTGTAGCCTCACCTGTACTTCTCAGCAGAGTCAGCTGGCACAACATGTATTTGAAACTGAAGCTTCCTTGCTAAAGATGCCACTGAATTGAGAAAGCACTGGGCAAGTGCTAGCTCAAGTTTGTGCTGTTGACAGTGCTTTAATATTTAAAAACACTGATAGGAGAAGGACTTGAAACGTCTTTAAAATTTTACAGATCTCTGTGGTAGTTATAAGAAGTGAATTATACATAGATATGTATAAGAAATATTTCTATAAAGGAATACAGAGAAAGCAGTTCTTGAGTGAGAAGTGTCTTGTTCAATGGATGTGAAGTAAAATCAGTATTATGACTTCATGTGTGTTGTACCTCCATTGGTCATCTAGGAAGCTACGTGGTACTCAATCAGAAAGGACTCTTGGCATCTGGGAGCCAGTTGCATATTTTTATGCATTTCAGTCTTTGTCTTTCAGATACTTTGAGACTAAACTTAGTCCTTTGAAGTCTTCAGAGCTTGGTAGTATTAGGAACCTTATCGAGTATTTCAAGGTTTGATAATGTTTAGCAGAAAGTGTAAATGAAAACATTACACCTTTGAAAAAAAGAGGAATTGGTAATGGTTGGCTTGAGTTGTGGTTACCTAAAAGGTTATAAAACATCTATTTGTTTCAGGCTTTACCTGTGCTCTGCAAAAAGAAATTCTGTACCAAGGAAAATTATTCATTTCTGAAAACTGGATTTGCTTCTATTCCAAGGTTTTTGGTAAAGACACTAAGGTTAGTAAATTCTCTATGTACTGAACAAAAATGCTATTCCATAATGATTTGTTCATAGAATCATAGAATCACAGAATGGTCTGGGTTAGAAGGGACCCCAAGGATCATAGAGTTTCAACCCCCTGCCACAGCCAGGGACACCAACCACCAGGCCTGGATCTATGCAAGGTTGCCCAGGGCCCCATCCAACCTGTCCTTGAACACCTCAAGGGATGGGGCATCCACCACCACTCTGGTCAGCCTGTTCCAGCACCTCACCACTCTCTCTGTAAAGAACTTCCCCCAATAGCTAATATAAACCTTCCTTCCTTTAGCTTTAATCCATCCCCCCTTGTCCTGCCATTGTCTACCCTTTTAAAAAGGTGATTCCCCTCCTGTTTCTCTGCTCCCTTCAGGTACTGGAAGGCTGCAATGAGGTCCCCCCGCAGCCTTCTCTTCTCTAGACTGAACAAGCCCAGCTCCCTCAGCCTGTCTTCGTAGGGCAGGTGCTCCAGCCCTCTAATCACCTTTGTGGCCTCCTCTGAACCCTCTCCAACAGTTCCACATCTTTCTTGTATTGAGGGCCCCAGATCTGGACACAGGACTCCAGATGGGGCCTCACGAGGGCAGAGTAGAGAGGGACAATCACCTCCCTGTCCCTGCTGGCCACTCCTCTTCTGATGGAGCCCAGGATACCATTGGCCTTGCGAGCTGCAAGAGCACACTGCTGGCTCATGTCAAGCTTCTCATGCACCATGACACCCAGGTCCTTCTCAGCAGGACCCCTTCTCCCTGTCTGTATCTATGTCTGGGGTTCTTCCAGCCCAAGTGCAAGACCTTACACTTTGCAGTGTTGAACCTGATTACGTTCACATGGGCCCATTCCACTTTATCACCAGTTCACATTATTATGCAAAGCCAGAATACTGCTACTACTTCTAAGTATTATTGAATACAATCACTGTTCAGAAGTGATGCCCATAGGTCACTCGAGAACTGGAGCACTATTATTAAAGATCAAGTCTCTGTCTTAAGGATTTCCTGTCTGAAAAAAATAGGTGAAAGGAAAGGATCTAGCATGCAGTAGTAAGGGCATTGTTAAATCGCACAAAAATCTTTCTCTTGGGGTTCATATGGAAAAGAGAAGGACATAGGGAGAAGGAAGGCTGAAAAGTGTAAGGGCTGTAGTTGGGCAACTAGAGGTAAGGATCAAATGTTGTAAGACAGTTAAAGAGGAAGAACTAAAACTGTTTTCTGAGTTGAGTGGAAAAGTTCTATGAGGTATTCTTGTAGCACTCCTCCTGTTCTGCATAAGCAGAGAACAGAGGAAAAACAAAAAAGAACTTGCTAGGTTTTTACTTGTGAGAATAGTATGAAGGGCAAAAATGAGACATCAGCAGTGAATTGCAAGATCATCATTTACTCATAAGCAGGAACCTGCTTTGGCAGGCGGTTGGATTTGATAATCTCTTGAGATCTCTTCCAATCCCTACAGTTATGTGATTCTGTGATTCCTTCTTGGTACAGATACAACCCACCTAAAGCTGGGGCCCACTGTGCTAATTAATATGCATACAGGTGAAAATAAAGCCTTTTCAAAAGTATTTGTGTTCTTGTTCTATTGATTTGGAGCTTCTGGAGTGGTTTTCTTTGCATAAACTCTGCTTTGTTTCTAAGCTTCTATTGGGAAATGGCTTGATTTACTTCAAATATTTCTTTGGCTTCTTTCTGAAGTACTTCCTTGAATAGAGTTCTTGATTAGATCCAGTCCCTTTGTCAGTGAATTGGGTGCTGAAACTACTTCAGGACTTGACAGTATTTCTTTTGGTGGAACACCATCTGTCTTGAAAAGGTCTTTTAAGAAATCAGAATAGGTTTAAAGAATGCTTAAATTACTAACAACACATTGTTCACGGTGATCGTATGGGTTGTTGTGTTTTATTGCTTGACCCAAGAAACTGAGTTGTTGATTCCTAGGTAATGGATTCTATTAGTCATAGGCAGTATGTTAACGTGTACAGTGTGCATGTAAGTGAAAGTCATGTGGAACAAACAAGGACGGATACTGCCAGTCATAATTATTAACAACTGTTTGGCATTTAGTTTCATTAAAATTGAAGTTTTCCATGAACAATTGTGACTGCTTTAAATTGGGACAGCTTTCTAAATTCAAACTAAGCTACATATATACAAAAATGTAGTAGAACTCTACCAAGTAGACTAAACAAAACCTGGCAAAAAAAGATCATGAAATAATAGAATCATAGAATGGCATGGATTGGAAGGGACCCCAAGGAACATAGAGCTCCAACCCCCCCTCCCACAGGCAGGGCCACCAACCTCCAGGCCTGGATCTACACAAGGTTGCCCAGGGTCCCATCCTGGGCAGCATAGTAATGATGTAGTACTAGAAAATTGTCATTTAAATACAGGAATATATACATACTTACATATATCATGAGAAGGGAAAACATATTGCAAGTTGACAGCATTTGTAGACAGTATTTGTAAATGGGGCTATAGTCATATTCCAGATTTTTCAATTCTGGATCATTGTTTTCGGAAGACTCTGTGGGAAAAATTATGAGTGAAGTGGGTAGACCTGATCATTTACTGCCAGCTATCTATCCCTACCCCTGGAGCACATGCTTAAAGCTTTGTTTAATCACATACAACAGGCACAAGTATTTAAGAATACCATCAATAATGAAGGAAAATTGGGAATGTAGTGAAAAAAAAATGGAATGGGAGAGGGAGGAGGAAATTAAGTTTGACAGCAAAAGGAACAGTTTTAGCAGGGAGATGCACTGACAAAGTTTTCAAGGCAAAAAACCTCTGTTGATTAGCACTTGCAGAACAATTTGAGTTTAGTAATAAAGTGTTGTGTTGTCAGAAATAGCAGATCTACACATTCCAGTAATTTTTTCTATGTGAGTTCTTCTACCTGCAGGATCTTTTTAGTGGAAGTAATAACCATGCAAATCAGGAAACTCGTGTCTGCAGTGTAAACACTGCATATTCAAAAATAAAAGATTGCTTCTGCAGGATTTAATAGATTTTGAAGAACATCAGTGTCTTTCCAGGTAATCTTTCCTGGAGTTACCCACAATTTTACACATTTTAGTTGCTTTCAAAGTTGCCTGTAGGTAAAAGTTGTTTCCTGAAATAATAATTAATCCAATTAGACATAAAGTGCTTTGCAGTGATTTTACCATTTTAATCTAATGCTGGATGCAGTAAGCAAGTACTTAATCCCACTTAAGAACACTTTAGTCTTGATTACAGTAATGTTATCCATCAAAATAGTATGCAGTAGAATGCCATTAACATATCTGACTTAAGTTCTTTGAGATGAACTGTACCCATAGAAAACTTCTAAGGTGCTTTCTTCATCAGGATTTCTGCTGAAAAATCTTCTAGTTTGGTTTTGTTTTGGTTTGTAGGTTTGTTTTGGTTTTTTTAAAGTTTTGCAGATTCTGGGCTTTTCCTATCAAACACACATCCTAGCTGCTCCCTTCTCCCCCCTCCCAGAAAAATCTGTTTTAAAAGGTTTTGCAAAACCTTTGCAGGTCAATACAATGTCCAGGTTAATAAGAAAAGGTATAGTGGGGGACTGTTTGATTACCCATTTTCAAAAGGCAGGTTCTGAAGCAGGACAAATAAAAGTTGTCATGTTAAGTATCAATAGAACAAATAAAGAGCGATTTACAGATTCTTAGACCTGTCCCTGCGACTAAGAATATTTTAAATCATATGCTTTTTTGGTTGTGGTGTTGTTTTTATTTCTGTTAGCACTTAAAAAAATAAAAAAAAAAACAAGGTAAAGAGAAAGTTTCTAGCCCTTAGATGACAAGTCCTGAGATGACTTGGCTAGCCATACGTCAGTAGTGGTTGGCAATTTTGCACCAGACTAATGAGACAAACACAATTTTTGTTTCCTGAAACAATTTTACATTTCCTGACATTGTGTTGGTGTTCTGAACAAAAGTTAGTGAGGTTTAATGAAACAGTGCACAGAGTACCTTCATTCTCCTGCACTGATGGGTTTTGAATTCAGTGATGTGATCGTTTGTTGAACAATCTTTGTGATTAATAGTATCTGTTAATCTTGATTCAGAATTTTTAGGGTAGTTGTGACAGTGTGTGCCAAGAGATTTTTTTAACAGGAGCTGTAGCCTAACAGTGTATACAGTGCATACAGGGTTATTGTATTTGCCAAACGTGCTAAGCTTTAGGCTTTTGGACCAAAAGTCAAACCAGGTATTTGGTCTTTTGTAATACGGGCTTTACAAGAAGACTCCATACAGAAGATCTGAAGTGAAATACCATGACACTTAACAGGCATTAAGCTAATGGGGTCGGATGTAAACACGAAACAGAAAGGAAATTTGAGAACTTTTCAATGTAAATGTAGGCAGTCTGGATGGCACAGGCAGGAATCAGTTTAAATAAGTCAGTGGGATGTGTTGGATCTTTGACATTACTGATGGACGAGCTGTTTACTCAGCTACTTGTTGCAGACTAAAGGACCTGTAACTAGTGAGCTTTCATCTTCATTCTTCAACAAGTCTGTCTTGTCTGATCTGTTCTGAAATGTTTTGTTTCTGAACAAAGAAGCCTATTTTTACTGCTGGTTTGTTCTGCAGGTCTACAATGACCTGAGCCCTTGCTAGACTTGAAAGAGCAAGAAGGGATCGGGAAAGGAAAGTATAAACAAAAGCCTCCATTGGCATCTGAGAAAAATGGAAGTAAAAGTAGTTAAGTTAATAATCTGAAATCTTACCAGCTTCATATGAAATATTAGTAATCAGGCACATAGTGGAAAAATCTTTAAATGACAAGTTTCTGGCTTTCCACAGTTGGTAGGCTGTCTCCTTGTGAAAGAGCATGCAGATTTGTATGCAGGTACTGGGACTCTAACACTACATTGGTCTTGTTTTTCAGATTAGTATCCCTGTGCTCTCAGTGACACTTTTGAAGAAAACCAAAACTGCCCTTCTTGTGCCAAATGCTCTGATCATAGCAACAGTCACAGATAGGGTAAGTGCCAGCGGAGGGCAAAGGCAAAGCTGTTGCATTCTACCTGATTTTTTTTTTTTTTCCTTTTCTTTTCCCTCCCTACTTCTTGGCAGTAATACAAGGCATTCTTGAAAGTACCAGCTGGCTATTTAAACAGCTACAGGAACTGGTCACATTTGAGCACGTGGACTTGGAACCGTGGAAGATTTGGTTCCATAGCAGAAGATTTTAGTTTCTTCTGCCTCCTCTTTTGTGATGCACAAGGATGGGGTCTTTTTCTTCTGTCTCCCTTTTTTCTTTGGATCTGCAGTAAACAGAACTATGTACAACTTAGTGAGAAAATAAGAAATTGAGTTTATTGTTGCCACCTGCTTTCTCTGATCTCATTTCCTGTTCTCCAAGACTGCTGTGTAAATAACACTGGGAAAATGGAACAGCTAGGGCATGAATTGCATGCACAGAGGGTTACTTGCTGTAGTGGCAGCTCTGACAGTATTTTTTCATGTACTAGGGTCTCTTACTTGACCAGCAGTACATTAGATGCACAAAATACAGTCGCTTACAGCAATACACGGGAAAAGTAATTGTATCAGTAGAAAATATGATTAACCTAAGAGCAGCTTTAGACCCAGCCCATTTTCATTGTATAAATATTTTCTGGACACAGGAGACTGTTCAAAAAACAAGTTGTGGAGTTTTCGGTTTAGGTTTTTTTTTTTAGAGGCATAGGTAAAACATAGTATGCAAAGTCTTTAATAAAGGAACAGATCAAGCTAAGCTCTAGTCCCTGCAGCAGAACATGGTAACTTGTATGTGCCTCTTCTTTGTTCCTTGTGATTAACCTCAAGTCATAGGCCTAGTAGGAGTGGAGGTTTTTCCTGCTATATGGAAGTTAAGTAATCAAAGTTGACAATAGTTACATGATCAGCAAAACCACCTATCAGTTTTATTTAGACAAAAGGAAGCTTGTAACCAAGGCCTTTTCTCAAACAGTTTTGCAACTCTTTGTTTTTCAGTACATGTTTGTCTCCTTGCTCTCCAGACATACCACGTACAAACTACTAAAATCTATCTGTAGACATCTTGAAGTAAGTATTCACATGAGTGAAAGTTTATGTAGCTTTGTGTTCATTTTTACTGCTTTCCTGCTTTTAAATGCTAGGTAGTTTCTGAGTATGTTCCTTGTTAACACTGCTGCTTTCTTTCAGGATACAAGTGTGGGCAACAGTCCAAATCCTTCTTCTTTAGAAAACAGCTTCAGGGCTGATCGACCTACAACTCTGCCCTTAGTAAATGGCTTAGAGGTTTGTTCTTTTGTTGCATGGCACCTTTCATTGCAATTATTAGTAATGTCTGAAGAAACTGAAGGATATCAGGACATCTGTTTCTAATACTTCTATACATTTTTTAGCATTAGGAAGCAGTGGGAATGATGGGCATAGGTGTAATTTGATCTGATCCCATGCAGTATATATACATGTGTATGCTTTGGATATATTCCAAAATCTCTGTGCTCTACATATCTCCCTTTAGTAGTCAGCTTTCACTGTGCTGTGTACTGACTTTAAGCTGTTTCTTCCTCTGCCATGAAGAGTTTCTGAAGTGTTTCTAATTACACTCTTTCCTCTGTGAATCAGTTCAGAGCCGTGTAGCCACATGTGTTGAGCAGTCTAATTCTAATGCCTCTCCTGAACTTCTCACTTTGTGTGCAATAGAAAGACTTAAATTAGACAGACTTAATCTCTTCATTTGAAGGCAGGGGATGAGGCTTGAATTCTAGTGATGATACATGGCTTATTTTACTAACTGGATCTTAACATCTTAGTATCAGAGATTGTTCCTGGTTGAACAGTTTTAAATTTGTAATTGTTGGTTCATTTTTTAGAGGGAGGTAAGAGGAAATAAGTTTGTTTAGACTTAGAACAGAGCTGAGCTTTCTTGTGACTCTCTTCTCCTCATCAGGATTTCAATGAAGACTATTCTGATCTGGATGGAATAGTGCAGCAGCGGAGACAAGAAATGGAAGAGTCCAGCAGCACAAGCTCACAGACCCCAGAGCCGGAATGCTTCCAGGGTGAGTGGGATCACAGGGCCCCGAGAAAATGAGAATGATTTAGCTCTCAGTTTTGCTTCTGTACTCTCATTCTGATGTGGAATCTGCATTCTCCACAGTCCTGGAGGATGACATGTTTTTTAAGGTCTTCCTCCAAGCCACAATAGCTGCATTTCTGTTATTATATCCTTTTGCAATTCAGACTTGGGCAATGACTTGATTAGCAGTGGATCTGATTTTTCATTACTGCCTGCAGTTATTTATCCATGTACTATCTACTCCCCACATCCACCATCAGTTATGCTAGCAGATACACAATGTAGGAAGTGTTCCTCCTTTAAAAAAAAAAAAAAAAAGGAAAACAATGAAAGAACCCCCCCCCCATTCTAAACCAGTTCAAGTCATAGTATTAACTTCTAATCCATACAAATAAACATCCCATACCGTGATAGCTTTTGGTCATCACAGAAGGTATTTTGTTTTTGTGGGTTTGTTTTATAAACCCTCATTTTAGTCTTCACAGTTACTGACACACTTGAGAATATTGTCCAAAGTTGTTCTTTCTTAACACTACTGTTTTTAGTCTCATATGCCTCAAGTTCTTCATCTGATTAGCAAGAAAACCCACTGCATACACGTTCATAAATACAGATGAACTTGTTTTATGTAACACATTCTGAGTGTTATTAGCAAAACCTAGGATATTATTCTGGTGTACTATTATTATATATTAACATATTAATGTGGTGTTATGCTGTTATTACTTTTATTTTTGTAAAATAATTTGCAAAATAAGAAATCTTTACCATTAATTTTAAATTCAGTACTATAATTTTTAGTCGGTTTCTGCCACATTATTAACTCTATGCCACATAATTAACTCTTCTTTTTATCCTGCATGTCTTTTGTTCAGTGGTATGATTTGCTTTCATTGGTTTTTCCTATTTGCTGCGTGTGTATTTTCAGTTTGGTGGTGTTTGTGAAACAGTATGTAAATTGTGGTGTCATCACTTGCCACAGGAATGCTTCTGAATAATGATTTTACTTGCTATTTTAATTTCTTATCACTAACAGCTACTTCAAACCTTTCCATTTTTATTTTGCACAAATAAAAAAAACAATGTCCAGTTAAAGAATCACCCAAAGAAAAGGAATTGAGGAGTGGGGAGCATATCTGCCACTTGTGATTCAGTTTCTTGTGCTTCATTAGGACCGCTCAGGATGTGCAAGTAAAGCATAAACAAAACAAAGTGTGACTGGATTTTTCTGTACCATCTCTTTCAAGACATCACCTGCATTTAAAGAAGAGGCAGAAAAGGGAGCTATAGTCTCTGGTTTTAAAGTAACAGTGCAGTATCTCTATTGGATTTAGGATCGCTACTCTTGTCCTTTTGAGAGATGACTTTTGTGTCTGTATAATCTTCTGACTGGAAATTTAGTGATAAACTCCTAAGTTTGCACAGGTTGCCATCTTTCCTCAAAGGGTCTGTAAATGTGAGTGCAGCATATATCATCCTCCTCTAGCCCTGATGCTTCCTCTATTTTGTGATGGTGTGGAATAATTGTGCAAACTGTTTTAAGGCTACTAAACCAAATGGTGCTTTCTATCCAAGTCCAGAAATGCACCATTTAAAATCATCCTCTTCCCCTACTCCTTGACTAACTTAAGCTACCAACAGCTACCTTTGACTTCATATTTCAGCTTTACTGAGAATCTTGCTTTTGACAGATTTTCACGTCGTCAAGACACAGACTCACTTGAAAGTTTCCAAGACTGAGGGGAAGTCTGTCCGTTCAGATGCACACAGTAAACGCGGACCTGATGGAAAGGCCCGGAACAGTCCTCGAAATGGTAAGGGGTCACGTGGAGAGAGTTGAGATCAGTTTGCATAGTTCACGTAATTTGGAAGATCTCTTTCTTGCTTACCCCCCTGTATATATTATCTGTTGCATGCTTCAAAACACCACTTGTGTGCCATGGTTTCCTTTGTTCAAAGTAGTACTTGGTTCTTCTTGCAGGCCATTCTGAAGCCTTCGGATTCCTTCACAAACTGAAGTCCCAGAACTTCTTATCCCTGAACCATGTACTTATATTTTACGCAGTCCTGTAAGTTCTCATGTTTACATAGAATAATGTATTCTAAGGTTCACTTGAAAAAAGGAAGTTATTTGGAATGGTGGCCTTTAAACTTTTCAGGAGTAGAAGTGCTGGGGCAAGCTTACTTAACAGGCCTTTTAAAAGCAAAGGGTCTTCTGGGTTAGGAAATGTTAAAAGAGTTTAACTACTTGGAAGCTTGTTTTACATGTCACTTAGCAAAGCCATATTCAGGTTTGAGATTTTCATAACTGTCTGAATGCCATTGATGGGTGTTCTTGAGGTGTTTCTTAGAATGATACCTTTGTCATTCGACATGAACAAGTAACAGTTTGAATGGCTTGTAACATTAAATTTGTCAGGTACTTCTAATGTTTCCGATAACTGATGTTCCTTATTTTCCTCTCTTACAGTGTTTGTATATTAATATTTTCTACCTTCTACATGAGATACAAAATCAGTGTCCTGGAAGAACGCCTTATTTCCATCACATCCTTTGATTCACATATTAAGGAGTAAGATACACTGTGAAATTTGGGGTGGGAAGGGTGTGTTAAAATCTTTCTCCAGTATCTGTCATGCTCACCTATTTTCTTCAGAAATCACTGTGGTGCTGTAGTGCCCTTGTGGTACTTTAGTGTCCTGTGGTTCTTGTATCTGTACTAACCTCATCTCACAGTTTACCATTTAGAAGTTTTAGTACAAATGTGATAGATCATTGTGCACTACTTGAGAATGTTTCAGATAGCTGTGAGTAACTTTAGTGTCAACTGCTGAAGTGAGCAGTTCCTTTCCAGAGCTATGACTCCATGGAAATCATAACTTCTGCCTTCAGCCTTGATGTCATTTGATTAGTCTAAAATGAGAAGGTACTTGGGCTAATACATCTGACTTGCTTGCATGATGCTTTCTAAAGCATTGGTCTGCCTTTATGCTCTTTAGAAACTGATATCCTGTCTTGCTAAAATAATTTTATAAAAAACCCACCCCCAAACCAAAAACAGAAAAACACCCCCCACCACAAAATCAAACAAACAAAAAAAACCTCCGAAATAAGACCACAACAGACCAGGGGAAGGTTCTTTGCGTTTTTTAAGAGGAAATGCAGAAAGGAACCACAGTTCCATAGATAGTTCCATCCTGCAGCTAAAGTCGTGGATTTCATCTACCCCTGCATTTTTGTTTGTTTTAATTTCCATGTTGCATGGATAAGAAATATGCAAACATCAAATGAGAGGCAGCGCAAGGGCATACACCGTCACAGTATGTCAACTGTTAAGTTATATCAGCCTCCTGCTCTTCTCTTACTCAGAAGTCAGTTAACTGGATACTGCTGAGAATACTAATCAGGTTATTCAGCATTAAATTTTCCACTTCTCCTAACTGTGTTTTTCTGAGCTGCTCTGAAAAACAGAGCTTCAAAAGTCACTTGTAAATAAATTTCAGTGCAAAATCTGTAGCCATATGCAGTGTGAGTGGGAATGCTGACAGCTGGAGAAGCACCACCTTAAAAACAGGAAAAAAGAATAAAATTCAAGTCAGAGCTGTATCCAGGCTCAAGGTAACTGCCTGCAAAGTGTTTTAAACCTGTGGCAAGTTATGGAGTAGGGTGCTTGTTAATTCAGCTTTCTTTGATGACTGATCCATGATAAGCAGGTGACCTTGACAATGCACTTGTCGTCATACTGAACAATAACTGTGCTGCTTATGATCCAGCTGCTCTCAGCTGTCTTCTGTGAACTTGCAAGTGAGTGTCAGAAGATAAAGCTAAGTTCTGGACTGGGAAAAAAAAAAAAAAAAGAACAACCCAAACAAAACCAAAAACCAACCAACCACAAAAGAAAATAGGAGATGGTTCTTTATTTTAAAGAGGCTTGCATTTAAAT
This sequence comes from Gallinula chloropus, assembly GCF_964237585.1. NCBI lineage: Eukaryota > Metazoa > Chordata > Aves > Gruiformes > Rallidae > Gallinula > Gallinula chloropus. Next base: position 24,580,331 of record NC_140089.1, read on the forward strand.
TTTACCAGTAAGGCAAGGAGAGGGGTAAACCTACCTCTTGTAAAAATGTCAAAACCCATTTTTCCACTTCTGGCCTGTTTGATTAGCAGAATGCTGTGTCCCTCTTCTGAAGCATGCTTATACAAAAAATCCTGGGTTTTGTTGCTCTGATCCCAAACAGTACAAGGGACAGGATGATCTAATGTGCACTTCTACACTGTCAAAGGGATGGGCTTTTTGATTTCCTCCAAGTCATGGGACATGGAACTTAATGCAACTTTTCAAATTATTTCCAGTGGAAATGTCTGTAAAGTTTTCCATCCAAACTTCTGGAGAGTGAGCCTGTATAAAGGATGTAGTCAAGAGTACAGAAATGACTTAGGCCTTTGTTTCTGTGAAGAAGTACAGTTCATAATCTGTATTCCTATCCATGTGTATCTCAGTTCTGTTTTCCTGTTTTTCATTTCCGTCACACTTACTTCTTCATTCTGTTTGACAGACATCCAGTGCACCAAGGCTTGGGATCCCACCTGCAAATAAATGCTGATGTCCTTTGTGATGAGTTAACTGCTAATCTTATAAAATTGGAAAAGGTAACTTCCTATGATAAAGTGCAAATGCTGATACACTAATCAGGTTCTTACTGAGTTTCTGTAGTCTGTTATTTTGAAAATTGCCGTTACCCCCAGATTTGATACCAGCAGCTGGCATGTTTTCCTCGGCAAAGGACTGTTTTTCAGACTAAAATTTTGCCAGGTACAAGCATTAGTATATGTAAATGTTTGGCCTTGAACCAAGGCTTACCACCAGGCACAGTAATACTTAGAGGGTGATTATTGCATGTACTCATCTCAGTTTTATTTTATTTGTCCATCAAGGCAAAGCATTCTGAACTTAACCTTTATTACTGTTTGATGAAATCTTCTGTCTGGGTTTTCTGTTTGAGTTTTGGAATTTTTGATAAAGAAAAGCAATTCCGGCTTACTTACGTAGTCAGCCTCATCACACGAAGGGGCTGGAACCTGCCTGTTTCACTTCAGTAGCAAAAATGTTGCCACACCAGTTGTGTCATTCCCTGTACCTGACCTGTACTTTTTACCATTCTTCAGTTGCAAAACTAAACCCCCTTGCTGACGTAAAACCTGCGCGGAACAAAGAGCGTCTGCACAGGCCATACTTTGCTGTAGGTGCTGCGTTGGGCTAACCTTGGCCAGCAGTCTGCTGCCCACACAGCCGCACTCTCAGTCCCACTGCTAAGCAGGGCAGGGGGAGAAAATAGGATGAGAAAGCTTGTGGGAGGCAGGGGAATTGCTTACCAGTTACCATCGCAGGCAAAACAGACTCAACATGGGGATAATCAATTTAACATAGAACCAATTAGAATAGATTAGCCTTTCCCTGTCTCCCAAGTGGGGCTGGGGGTGTTACAGTCAGTACCTAACTCTGTGCTCCTCCTGTCTTCTCCCATTTTCCCCCTGATGCAACATAGGCTCCTCCAAGGGCTCTAGTTGTCCAGGAAGTAAACACCTGCTGTGGTGTGGGTTCTCCGTGAACTGCAGCCTGGACATCTTGTCTGCATCTCCTCCTTCTCCGATCTTAGTGTTGCTTCTGCTTTTTTGCACCATCCTACTCTCCCCCTCTCTCTGTTTGGTGTTTTTCCCCTTTCTTAAATACCTTTTCCCAGAAGCTTTACCACCATCTTGGCGAGGGGTTGAGCTATACCTTTCAGTGGGTCTGCTGAAAGCTGCTGGAACAACCGTGTCCACAGCACGGGGTAGACCCTGGCTTCTTCCCACACCCAGCCCCTGCAGTCCCCTGCCCTGACCCTGCACCCCAAACCTCGGCAACTGCACCCAGTACAAGTGTACGAGATGTTATGGGTTGGTAAGACATACACTGGCTTCGTATGAAAGAACTAGTAGAGCGAAAAAAAAGTTACTTGAATTCCTACATGCTTACATCACACAGGACATTTTTGCCTCTGTTTCTAAACAGAGTGCATGCCAAGGTCTTTCACCAGCTTTTTTTCCCAAACCAGTTTATGAAACAACATAAAGCTAGGATTATATAACATCCCTTTTTATATGTGTGGCATAAGTTTTACAAAGAGTGTCAAAAAGAGGTTTCTTCCCTACACATCTCTACCCCCTTGGCTGTGGAAGTCTAGAGTAATAACACTAGCATAACCATTCTGTATGTTCTGGATAATAACAATATGAATACAAAGGGAAAATGCTTACCAGATGATTACCAGTTACAATCTTTAGCCAAATTAGGTCATTTAAGAGGTTACTGCTTTCCAGCTGTCTGGGACAGGCTGGCAAGATGGTTCATGAGAGACCTCACTGGAAGCCAGCCAGCCAGCCAGCCCTTTGCACCAAGGATAGGCACTTTCCCACTCCCTTATATAGCCTCTGCTTGGAGACACAGTAAAAGGCAGCCGGGTGGTTGGATCACTCAGCTATTCCCAGAGAAGTGACCCTCTGTCCTGAATTAGAGTCTTAAGTCATGTGCTTTTTTCGGTTACTGCCTACAGGGTACCCTTAGTCTTACCTTGTATTTGCCAAATGCTCAAGATGTGATCAGCTGCTGTGCACACAAGGGAGATCAGCATCAGCGGTAGCTGCATATTGCCACATCCTGGTCCTCGCTAATCTGGATGAGCAGTGGTTACAGCGAAGTGTTTGGCCCTGCTTTTGTACAGTGGAACTGAAGATCTCATAGCTGTATGCTCTCTGAGCAAAGTCACTGGAGTTGCTTAACTGTTTCATGTGCCTTAGCAAAAAGGGCTAGTACTTGGCTGCAAGGGGTTCAGCAGCAGATGTAGCATAAACGTTGCAGTGTGACTTGTCATCTGTCTCCTCGCTTCCTGTGCGACCGCAGCATCCTCAAGTAGAGCACAGAAATTGTCTAGATTAAAAACTGAAAACTACTCTCCAGTTAAAAAACGTTCAGTGCAAGAGCATGCTGCAGTTAACTTTTTCAGTGTGACTTTGTGATTTTTACAATCTCTGCTTCATACTTGGAGCCAAGGAATTACCATGGCTTAGCAGAATTTTGCTTTGGCATTTACATGTATTTAACAGGTTGTTAAAATGTAACATGTGCAATTGGAGGACAGAGTGTTAAATTGGGGGAGGGAAAACACTGCCTCATGTTACTCATTCTCTTGTAGCTTGTATGTATTGGCTCTTAGAAAATTAGGTGGTGCTTAGTGTTTTCCTTTCTCCAAAATGCTTCTCTTGAAAAGGTATGCATCAGGGCTAGAGATCCTGAGGTGGGGTTAAGAAGTGATACAGATCAGGCTTTGCAAAGTCTGAAAGCAGCTGAGACTAAACCTTTTGTAGCCTGCGACTGCTGGTTACAAAGACACAGAGAATGCACGTGCCAAGGGATGTGACCCACTGTATTTCCCCCTACCTCCTGCCCCAGCTTTTGAGGACAGGGAGATGAAAAGTGGATAAATAGGCTGTGTAAAATAGGTCTGCACAAGTCATCCTTGAGGATGTGACAGGCTGGCATTGCCTTCAGTGTAACTAAGGGAAGGTAACCTACAATCAGTGACTAAATCTGGGAAATGGGACCTGTCTGCTAATGGTTAGGAGACCTTATTTTGCTGCACACACATCATAGCTGGCTGTGTAGCTGAAGCTGTTGCAAAACTGTTTGAATTATCCACTTAAACCTAAGAGCTGTGACTTTGAAATTTGAGGCTTTTATTGGGCTTTGGTGAAGTTCAAAATAACTTGGTTTCTTGTCCCTTTCTTTCGAGCTCTAGTTTTTTTCTGTGTTATTTTCTCCTACCAAATGAAGGAGAATCTGTAGGAGGAAATTGCAGGAGATATTCATAATATGAAAGCTAGGTATGCTGCTGGCTGATCAGAACCAGATGTTTCCTTTGACACTCGTGCAGAAAGCATTTAACATGAATTCCATGGCTATGAATAGTTGTAACAGAATTGATGTGCACACAGAGTATATTGAAGAGTATATCTTAAGTTTATTTTCAATTTTTTAAATGCAATACAACACTTCCTGCCTCCCAATTATTTTTCTCTCTTTTTTTCTAAGATACAGAACAACTTACAAAAACTACTTGAAGACAGTGAATAAAACGTTGATGTTCTTGGACTGCTCCAGACCTCATTCTTGTCTCTTCACAAACAGTTCCAAAGGAGCCCTGCTGGCCAGAGTTCAAAGTTCTTTATTTTCAGTCCAAGTCAAGCTTAAGCTACTGTAGAGCTCATGTCATAATGCAGAAAAGTCAGTTTATTCTTGAGCATGTATCTGTATGTTTTGAAAACATGTTTTGATCTACACCTATCTATATGTTTCAGAAATATGGGGATTTTTTTTCTTTATTGTGTGTGAATTAATGGATTTTATAGCCTGCTTGATTCTAGATCTGCTTACACCAGTGCTAAGCTGGTGCAGCTCCTTTTACCTCAGCATTTGCTTTCTGCCGATTGTCATAGAAGTGTAAGTTGGAAGAATGTCAGTCATGGCTTGTGTGCTGAAGTGTTGTGTGAATGAGCTGGTATCTGCCTCAGCTATAGCTATGGATTGGTGCTGTGCTCTTCCTTTCACTTCTTTGTGCCCTGGCATCCCAAAGATCAGACACCTCTGGATTATGGTTATGTGAAGTTCTGAACGCCAGAGGTGTGCTTGGTTCTCAGGTGCTACAGAAAGGCTCAATTCCTCTTTCTGTGGCATTGCATCACCACTGAAGGTAAGGTCTGCTTCTGCTGGGCTTTCAATTCCCACTGAAGTAAAGCTTGAAATATGTATGTTCTTGCCAATTTACAATCAAGTTTCTTAGGAATAGCAGTGTGAGATATCTGCACCAGTTGGAAGAACTGCGAGGTCTTTTGTCCACCTGTAGAGTTTCTGTCCTTTAAGTTAATCAGTGTGAAGACCTTCAGTCAGCTTTCTGTGAAGTTGCATGGGGTTTTGGTTGGCTGAGCAAGTGCAGGTTGTCCTCAGATCATAGGAACTGGTGAATTAAGGATGCAGCAATACAAACAATCAGTAGAGTGAATGAAAAGGTGGACACCTGCTTTGTTATACATACTTCTTTTTCTTTCAGAGTGCCTGGGGATTTTTAGCTTTCTGATTCACTAAGCAGGCTGATTTGCTGTTAAAAAAGCAATATTTGGGACAAATAATGACTAGTATCTGTAAAGTACCAGTATTGTTTATAATATGCTATGCATTTTATAACCATTTCTGTGAAATGTACCTACTTTAAATAAATTTTTTTAAAATGAGTGACTCAGTACTTTAGTTTGCATGAGCACAATTCCGGCCATCAGTTTTAGTCAGATCGTGATACTCGTGATTTGAGTAGGCTCATACTTCACAGGACAAGTTTGTGCAAAACCCAGTCCCCACACAGAGGGTTAGGAGCTGCATCCTGCTGCTGTGCCTTCTCTTACTCAGCTGTACTCAAGGTCTCCTCAGACTGTGGTGTCAGAACAGTAGAAACAAATTTGGCCCCCAGAGTTTTGAGGAAAATTTAAATATTTTTCTCAAGTGATTGCTCCTTGAAGGATATTGGATGAGCATCGTAATGTTGAGGCACCTTGGAGAGCCCTTTGTGTTTCCTAATGTGCCTGCCTGGCTCAAGACTCCATCGGAGCATCTGTTGTGGTTTAATCCCAGCAGCAGCCCCTCACACAGCTTATCTCACAGCAGGGTAGGGGGGCAGAAGGAAGGGTGAAAATGAGGGAACACCCTCAACTTTGGGTTGAGATAAAGACAGTTTCAAAGGCAAAGCAAAAGCCATGTGTGCAAGCAAAGCAAGGCATGGAATTAATTCCCTGCTGCCCATGGGCATGCAGGGGTCCAGTCATCTCGAGGAAAGCATGGCCTAGCACTGATTTGGGAAGACCAATGCAGTCATTCCAAACCCCCCTCTTTTTCTCACAGCTGTACAGGCTGAGCATGATGTCATATGTCATGGACTATCCCTTTGGTCAGCTGGGGTCAGCTGGACCAGTCATGTCCCCTCCAACTCCTTGTGCACCCCTATCCATCCTGTCGGTGGAGTGGGGTGCAGAGCAGAACAGGCCTTGGCTCTGTGTGAGCCCTGCTTCAGCAGTAACAAACACACCCCTGCGTTATCAACCTTGTTTGCAGCACAAAAACACAGCCCCATGCCAGCTGCTGTGAAGAAAATTAGTTGAAACTAGCACAGCGTGGTCTGTCGGAAGACTGTGTGAGTTGCCTGTTCTCCCTTTTTCGGCCTCTGCCTTACCTTCCTCAGCAATTGTGAGATTACTGAAATACTTGGTTTCTCTAGAAAACTATTGAAATAATTTATTTTTTTCTTCTTTTTCCATCCCTTCTACTCTCTTGACAGCTTGTGCAACACTTTGGACTCTGACCTCATCCTCTCCCTTCTCTACTTTCCTCCCTTTAATCCTCTGTCAGTAACAGAAGTTTGTAGTTCTGTTTATGGTTTAAAAATTGATGCCACAAGTGACCTTTATGAAAGAAACTTCAAGGAAACTTGATTGTGTCCAGCAACTGAACTGAGTTAGCCTGTTGCTCCATTACATCAGCAACGATGTGGTTTGCTACAGGAAAACACGTGGAGGGAGAGAATATTTGGCATGTGCCTTATGTAAAGCAGGCTTGCTAACCCCTTATCACTAGACATGAGGAACAAAATTACCGGGGTGAATGAGTAATCGGAGGTGGATGCATGCCCTTCAGCCCGTTGCGGCAGCATGCCAGGGCAGCGAGCCTGGACAAAGGTGTAAAGCTGTCTTCCAAACAGAGAAGCAGCAAATTATCCTCCCCTCATGGTTTAACCCACCAGGCAGCTAAAACAACCACAAAGCCATTCACTCACCCTCCACCTCCCTAGGAACTAAAAGTGGGGGGGAGGGGATTGAAATGGGGAAAAAAGGAAAACTCATGTGTTGGGATAAAAAAAGGGAAGATAACAACAACAATAATAATAGTGTATACAAAGCAAGTGACAAACAGCACAATTTCTCATCACCTGAAGCTAATGCTCCACAAGACCCTGAACTGACCACACATGCCCCCAGTCATACAACGATCATGACATCATGGATGGATGGGAATACCCCCTTTGGCCAGTTTAGGTCAGGTCCCCTGGCTGTGCCCCCTCACAGCCTCCTGGGTGCCCCCCTCCTTCTTGTTAGCAGGGCAGTGTGAGAAGCTGGAAAGTCCTTGGCTTCTGGGCAACAACAAAATCATCAGTGTTATTGGCATTCCTCCCATCCTAACTCCCAAACACAGCACCACACCAGCTGCTAGGAAAAAAAAATAGCTCAAAACCTCAGCCAAAACCAGGACAGGCCCAAAGAAAGAAGTATGACTCTGGTCACAGCTGCTCACTGATGCAATTTGGTGTGGCCTTCTCTCTGCTCTCCCATTAGCATGGTTGAGGATGTTGTACTGTTCAGGAGTCAGTGTGGAGCCAGGCAGTGTGTAGCACAGTGGTACTTCCAAGCTGGGAGCCAAGGGCACATGCAAAAGGTGGTAGTGGCAAAGTTTAGACATGCGAATGGATTGTTTTCAATCCTGTGATTCAGTCTTGTGACTGAAAAGCAGGGTGTTGCCCCAAACCTGTTTGGAAGGGAAGTAACACCTGTAGTGAAGAGCAAGGAAAACCTGCTTCCTGCAAGGGTGGAAGTAGGACAAAGAGCAAGGGGGCTTCTCCTCCCAGTGTCCCTGTAGTGCACAGGAAGGCCAGGACAGAGGTTTCTCTGTTTTGCAAGGGTGAAGTGTTGGTTTGCAGAAGTAGCTGGGAAGGATGCACAACTTCAAGGAAGCCAGAAATCTACCACCAAATGTCTAGCACAAGATGTTACTAATGATCACTTACAATTTACTTCATAGGCTGCCTGGAAATCTGATTTTAAAGCCATTTTTTAATTTCTTTTTGTTTTGTTTCTGCATTTTTGTCTGTTATCCCTCACAGCAGAGAAGCTGGAAAAATAACTGGGTTCCAGAAGCCATGAAGGACCTGCAGTGGGATCAGGTTCTGGCAAGACACATTGAAACTGCAGATGTACAAACAGCAACAAGAGTGAATCAGTAATGCTTTCTCTGGTTGCAATTGGTGACTGTTTTTTTCTTAACAGTCTTAGCCTAACTTTGCTTAGATCATATGAGTGCTTATTCTAAGACAGGAAAAACAAACAAACAGGCAAACAGCTACTTGTTTTTCTTTCTCAGAAAATGAATTTCAAAGAAACCCCCAAGACACTTTGGTGGTTGTGGGTAGGAGGCACAGACCTGAATCTTGCACCTGCCAACATCCCACGAGTGGACTCCTTACACCCCAGACTGGCAAGACCAATTTAAAGTGATTTTCTCCACATCACTAATATGAACACGTACCAAATAGTCACTAATAGTCTCTGGGGTTCTGGGGGAGGGGAACGGGGCAGATGACATGGAAGTGTAGCTTTTTCAGATGTTTTGGAATTCATCTGCCTTGAGGCTGCTGTCAAGAGGAGTCGTGGTCTTTTCTGTTTCTCCCCTCTACCATATTTCTAGTTGTTATCATCTTGTGCATTTCCACAGAGAGCAGAAAGGAGGAAGTTAAAAATGTCCTGGGGGGTTGGAGGGGCTCCTTGGGTTGAAGGGCTGTTAAACTAGGTTTCTGCCAAGTGGATCGCCTGGATTGGCTTGGGCTTGGGGGTGTAAATTTATGAAACAGCTGGTATTCTCGGAAGGGTAAGTTTTATAAAGCCCCCTCTCAGCAGAACAGGCAGAGTAGTAACATCAGCATTAGCAGAGAAGACACGCAGTTGTGTGTGTGTGAGTCTAAGGCTAGCGCTGCTTTCGCCCGATCCTTCACGCAGGTGTGTGGCAATGCTCGCTGCTTCCTGACATGCCTGTGCTTTCGTTTCCAAGTTTCCACCTAATAGTCAGCTGACTAAAGCTAAATCAATCTCTGGGCTGGTGTTACCCAGGCCCCTGTGGGTTATGGCTCAGCTGGCTCAGCTGCAGCTGCTGGCGAGTTGTTACTTTCAAGAACATGGGAGATTTTGCATTTACAGAGCAGGTGTTGACGTGCAGTAAAGATCATGAAAAAGCCATCTGTTTAGACAGAAAACCGAGCAAACAATTAAACTGAGCAAAGAGCTCCTTTTGTGCTGAGCGCCTGTGCGTATCCATCTGTAGAGAGAAGAGGAAGAGTGTTGTTTGAAAGGATTTTGCCAGCACCTGCTTTCCAGTTGCTTGGTGAGGCTATCCAAGTCTGGCATGCAAATTTGCTCAGGAGGGAACACTGACCAACCTCATTTGATACCCCCAAAAGTTTATGATTTAAACACAGTGCAGCTTTCTGCTAAACATGGGTGCAAGTAGTGAGACTTTACAGAAGGAATGGGGTTTTCTTGCTTTCTTGGGTTATAAAATCAGCATGATGATATAATTTTAAAGTTGTAGAGCTGCATGATGGTCTGCTCTTCAGCCAACAGCCATGACATACTATGTGCCAGTGTATTAACTTAATTGTTGCTTAAGCTGTTCCTTGTTTATCAGTCACCTTCCTGTATTTTAGCAAAAAAATCAAATACATATGATAAAACAACTGTATACTATATGCACTGACTCATCAGCGCTTGAGAGATTTTATTCTCTGAGCCTGATAAGAGGCTACGATACATGTAACTCTTCCTGCCCAAAACAGGCGTTTTGATGATACACAGATAGTTGGGGTTTTTTGACATTCTGTTTTTCCTCCTGGTGTCTTCTACTGAACTTCAGGTTTCCATTTAGTCAAATAGACCAGCTGTACTGTGCCTACTCAGATAAAACCTAGAAGGATTTAGGGGACTAGGCCTATGTCCTTACAGCACTGTGGTTAGGAGCCCTTGTCTACACCTGCAGTTGGTAGGACCCTCAAAAGAGGTGATCCCAAGAAAGAACTGATTAGAAAAGTGCTCAGAGAGGGTATCAGTAGGATTGGTGTAATAATTAGCAGTATCCTAGCTGGTATCATCTCTATTATAATTTACAAACAAGTTGCCTGGCTGTAGTATCTTACCAAGGAGACTTGGAGCAGGGATTCCAGGCAATTGTGTATTAGAGAAACCTTTCCCAGGCTTGTGTTTCTGATACAAAACCTCTAAGAATATTTCAGCTATCCCCCACTGAAGTTACAAATGCTTTACATGAATTGCTTTTACCTTTTTCCCCACAACAGGCAGTGCTCTTATCAAAAACCTTCCCTCTCCTGGAAGGTCTAAACACCTTCCCAACGGTGTAATTGTTGGTGGAAGGAGTAACCACCCTGAGCTAGACGACTGTTTACTAAGTAAACATCTGTGACAAAATACTTGGAAATTAGCTCCTTGAAGAGAGTGGCCTAGAAATTATTGCCCTCCCTATATATTCCATACTAACTAGGCTTAGCTCTGTGGCTGCCAGCCTCTGTCAATTCAGCCTCTTCCTCCCCCACCCCTTTTCTTTTCTTCTTTTGTCCATTGCATTACCATTGTCCTGTATTTAATTGTGTAAGTAAGTGACCTTTTCACTTTGTCAATTTCTGTACTGAGCTTGTTTGGATAACTGCTTAAAAGTTCATTATGTTCTTAAAGACAAAAAGAAAATTTTTCCTGGGCTTTACATAACAAACACCAAAGCTGGTGTCATGATACAGGATAATGTAGCAAGTACATCCTATTCTGGAGGTATGACGTCCTGTATTAAGCTTCATAACAAGGATTTATTAGCCTTTGGCAACGGAGGTAGTTTGGACTGTACAATAAAGGCCTCTCCAACTGCTGTTCTCACTTAATGGTATTGATAAGGTAATTTTCCACTGAGTAAGCATTTCAGCAGTGCTTAGCAGGAGATTAAAGGAAAATCATTTCAATGTGCTGTCAAGTACAAAATTAAAAACCAGCTCTTCACACTATCTAGAGATAGATAGATAAGGGCTCCTTCCAAGAAGAGAAGGTAATAAGTAACTTAATTGTAACCTTACGTGCTGGACCTGGGACACAGGGCAAAATATAACTGTGATTCCTTCCTGCACTTGCAGATTGCTGTCGTGGCAATATGCACACATGGCCACGTTCTGGAGCTGGGGCGAGGTGGGAAGAAAGTCAGCTTGTACTAACATCTGTTTCCGTGACATATGTAATGAACCATGAACCTTCCCTCACAGATGAATCATGTGAAAAATAAACGTTTATGATGCTAGCGTGAAGAGACGTCCTTCGGTGCTTTCCCCAAAACCAGTTCTGAGCCGTGCCCCTAACAGCTCTCACACACGCAAAACCTCTCTGCCAGCTGGTTTGGGAACGGTCAGCCTGCTAAAGACACTGGTCGATGGAAACAGCTATCAGGAAGGAGGCTGTTGAACTCAAAGACTTGACTTTGACTCAAAGACTAGGCGGTGGGAATGCGTCTTTCACACTTCTCTGCCAAGGTCCTACAGACATTTCTGGTCCTGAAATTACTCTTCGACCATCACAATAGCTCCGCAATGCGTGAAGATTAATTGAGCTAATGAAAGCACAAGAGTTGGGTTAGGGGTTAGGATGAAAGAAGAGGGTGCTCAGAGCTGACTGTTGAGAGCTGCCCTACTCTGTTACACCCTCCTTCTACTTGTAGCCCATTCTCTGCCTCCATTTCCCTTCTTGTGCTACCAGATTTAACCCAGACACAAAAGTTGATCTGCTAAATAGGAACCCATCCAAAAATAGCTAATTTTCCACCAGATATATGAAGAAGAGTCTGTAAGACAGCCCAGTATCAGACAGACCTGTTGTGCAATGCCTGAAATAAAATTTTATATGCTTTGCTGTCATTACTATTTTTTCCATCCACTGTTTTCCATAATTTTATTCCACACAAAGTGAAACAAAAATTGGAAGCTGCAAGAATATTCTGAGGCAATTTCTCTGTACACCTGCCCCATTCCTCTGCTTCCCCAAGGAGCCACAGGCACAGACAAGCGTTGAAGCCTTGAAAAGCCAGAATCATGTGATGGACCAAATGAGTCCATCTTTGGAGAAGAGGAGGCTGAGGGGAGACCTTATCACCATCTACAACTACCTGAAGGGAGGTTGTAGAGAGGTGGGCAATGGTCTCCTCAAACAGCTGACAGGAGATAGGACAAGGGGAAATGGCACAAAGCTTTGCCAAGGCAGGTTTAGATTGGATATTAGGAAAAAAATTTTACTGAAAGTCATCAGGGCCTGGAACAGGCTGGCCAGGGAGGGGATAGAGTCATGATCCCTGGATGTGTTTAAAAATAGGGTAGATGAGGTACTTAGGGATATGGTTTAGCATAGGATGGGAACAGTTGGACTTGATAATCTTAAAGGTCTTTTCCAACCCTGTGGTTCTGTATGAGTCAGCAGCAGTAACTGAGGTTTCTGCACAACTCTGCTTGCGCTCCTCAACCATAATCATCAGAGGAAACTCCTCTTCATATATGACAAAATAAAAGTTATATGTGATACACTTTATTGGATTTTTTTCCTCCTTACTTTTAAGAGTGTAATTAGTCTTTAGGGATCAACACCAAGCTGAAATCACCACCCTCCTCCCTTACTTTCTCCACTTACCAGTTTTTCCAATCACTTCTTCTTCATGAATCAGCCTGCCCTACTGTAAAAGAAGCAGAGCCAGCAAATCCTGGGTCTGTTTTAATGTATATAATAAGCTCTTTAAGCTAATACTAGAAAATCCATTTCAGTTTTTACATTTGGTAACAAAAATGTGTTTCTTTTTGTGTTGGAGACATACAGTAACAACTGCACAGGGCACTATACAGTGTTCTTTTCAAAACCTTTTTTTTCTTTTTCTGAAACCTTTTTTTTTTTAGCTCTCAGACTGAGAGACCTTTAAGCCAGTTTGATTTACAGAGTGCGGGTATTTATTCTGGCCTGAATCCATCCTTTCTTTCTCTTACAATGTTCAAGAATGTACCACAAAAACAGATGTATTCCAATTGCAATGCAAAAACAGAGATGTTAATGTCTAAATCACACCACATGCCTTTCTTTTGTTTGTTTGTTCTTTCTCCGGACAGTTTTTCCAACAAGTTGAAACTCCTCACAATACACAGCAAAAGCAGGGATGAGTGAGTGTGCAACAGCTCTGCTGCTTTGCCCGCTAAATTGTAACTGCATAGTGTCTAAACCACCCTAGAAGGGTACCCGGGAGACAGGACTGGGGCAGCTTGGAGCAGTACAGGATTTTCCTTGCCACCCTTCCCTGGCTCTGCCCAGGGAAGCCCCCCATGCAGCAAAACAGTTCCACTCCCGTTGACCCCAGGCAAAGTCCTTCTCTAAGACACCTTCACTAGGGAAGTTTTAAATCTCCACCAATTTAACCACTTTTGCCAGTGGTTATTTCTACAGGTGATACCACCACTTAAAGCTACGTGCCACTGCTGCTAGGTGAGGGGGTGAGCTTCTGGCAGCGGCTCATCTGCACTGGTGCCATCAGTAGCCTTGGGAGGAAAGAACTATTCCTACCTATGTTGAACCTGACACTAAAAATTTTGTAATTAAGCTTGCACACAGGCTGACAACCACAACCTCATGACGAGAGACTGCAGCATTCTTACCAGTCCTGCTGGGATGAAAAGTGCACTTTGAGCAAATGAAACACAGATCTTTCATGAGCTGAAATGAAGTCTTGCTGTTTCTTCCAACATATTTGTCCTTGTACCTATCATCAATCTGATGGCCTTTATTAAGAAAGTAGGTAGAAAATCCACCCCAACAGAGAGTAAATATTGGCAGCCTAGATTATCTAGTCAAGTTATGATCAAGATATTGCCCAAAGGACAGAAGTCTGTGTACTGTGATGGCCTTGATTTTGACTCCCAGGGCATTTCCCTGCTGCTTTGCATTACATAGAATTGTATAACACGTATGATAATGCAATTTAAATTTGAATTGCCTCAGCGGGTTAGAGTGTCCTGGCTCTTAAGTCTGAGCAAACAGTGGCTTCTGGATCAGAGCACTGACAAACTTTTGGCAGCAGCATGAATGACAACACCCAAGAAGCAGCACTGTGGAAGTTCTGTGCCAAGCTGCTACTTTTCGTATAGGTTTCTTGAAAGGAAAAAAAAAATCGGTAATTTTACTAACAAAATCTAGTTAGCTTAGTGAGGGCACAGTTCAGGAAGTGCAAATGAGCCAAATGAACGAAAAAAAATCCATTCACACCACTGCTGTTGGCTCTGTGGTTCTTCTTCTTCCTCTAAGTCACAGGCAATCGACCCTTTTCTCTCCCAGGGCAGGTAGATGAGTTGCTCACCTGGGATTTTATTGGCAATAGCATGCATCACGAGCTAAGCCATGGGACAGCAGGGCTTTATGAATAAATTACAGTACCTGTCTTTCTGCCACCTCCCTACTGCTTGCAATGAGCAATCCCTCACAAAACACTTGTGCCCAGCTACATTATTATTACTTCTTTTTGTGCCACCTGAACAGTTGAGCAGCTGGTGTCTTTCCTGAGATTAAAAATGAGCATAAAGAAATCATTTTTGCCTGATTCTTTAGTTATCCAGCTGCCCAAGTCACTTCACACACATGCACATTTCCATCTCCTATACCATTAAGCACTTAAGTGAGGCAGACTGTGACAGCTGTCCAACCAGACAGCAGTTGTCTTCATTAAGGACCAGTACTGCTGCCACCCAACCATTACCCCCTTCCTGGTCACATGCTGCCCCTTTCCATCCCCACCAATACGCCTGTTGTGCAGTGCCATCAGTATCCTTAATTTGCTTTCTGGAAAATAAGTCCAGAGTGCAAAGGTATGTTGCATCATCTCTGCTCTATCAGCTCTGCTAAACAGATTAGAGCATCTGAGCAACCAGTTTGGCAGAGAAAGGAGGAGCTGGAAATTATGAGTGTCCAGGGTAAAAAAAAAAACAACAACTCTTATCACCTACAGGTAAATGTGGAAGATACTGTTTGGGATGTCTAATGCCCTTTTGGTGGCACTAATCTATATTTAAGAGTGAGATTGAATAGGATCATACATCACATACATCCCCAGTCATAAAAGAGCACACTCACAGCTAGAGTTTGTGAGATTCCCGTGGCTGGCACAGGGAAACCCTACTGGATCCAGCAGCCAAAGGCTTCTGGACAGTGGCTGACACACTGCCAGAGTTTGGCGGGTCACGGAATAAACAGCTGTGTGGGAACTGCCAGGACTAGGCAGCACTTCAGCCAGGACCCCGTTCAGCCTCTAATTCAACACACAAACCAAAATCCTGCTTTGTGGAGCTCTAGCCACAGCTGTGGGAAAGAAGCTGTCTTTGTACAGACACCTCCATGTTGCGGTCACTGCGCTGCGTAACTGGGGAGCAGCCAGGATCACTCCGGAGTAGTTAGTTACTTATCCAGAGCTGTGCAGTGTTTGAACAGAAAGAAGGCTAAACTAGAGTAATGAGAAGAGCTCTGCTCTGGTGGTTCACTGAAAACAAAGGCTGACTAATCTCAGTTCAGTGCGGAGGAATGAGAAGCCACAGAATTATGACCTTGATAAGCAATTAAAACAGGTGCAAAGTCATGGAAATGGCATAGTCCATAGGTGTTTAGGGGGAAATGTAATTGTTTTGGCTTCTGTCATATCTGCTGTAATCCTATGCCTGAACTTATTTTGATCTCCAGGTATGGAAATAACGGTAGACCATGATTTCCCTGTATTTTAAACCGCATCACAAACCAAGTTTTCTTAACAGTTTAAACCCAAAATTCAAAATGCTTTTTCTGATTAGCTGATTGTAAGCCAAGCAGATCGCTCACTCTTTGCAAATGCAGCAGACTCCAAAATACCGATGGACTGACCCATCTTCAGAAAAACCCCAAAGAAACAGGCTAAGACCCTGAGGAATGACAAACTTCTCACTTACGGCAAGGAGGAAATTCGTGATTTGAAGAGCTCATAAAAAGAGTTGAGCAAAGTATGCTTTGTATTTGCTGTTTCCTATAGGAACAGCACAACACGGAAAAGCATGGGGTAAGTACCAGCAAGGCTTAGCCTTGCTGTGAACTCTCACCATTTATTGTTCAGAAAGAAGGCAGTGAAGAGTCAGAAGAGTAAATGGCATGATCAGCATGCAGCTAGAGTACTTAGGTAAATACTGCCTGGCATAAATTTGATTTGATTAGAAATGCATGAATTAATACATCAGAGCTGATTTTAAAAAGCAGAGAACAAAGGGGCTGGTGTGGGGCTTTATGACTTTTTTTTACACAAAACATGGCGAATGACATTAGGACCTTTTTTACAGAAAAGGAAACATTAAGAGAAACACGAATACCAAACCAAGAATATTTCTTCAGTTCACAGATGCTTTCCTTTGTATAGTTGGTGGTTTTTTCCTTGATCACAACAGGCAGTTTTGGCAGCCTGTCCTATTGCCAGATTCATGCTCCAATCAATGAACCCATAACAGATTTGAATGTTTAGGATGACATTGTTCCATAGTGAATGTCTCTCTGTGCTTTATCTGCCTTAATTACAGCCTTATGTGTTAACTAAACTGCATCTGGCTCCTTTCCCTGTTCTCCTCATTCAGCAATTCTCCAATCCTTTTGTTCCATTATACAATGTTTAAAAGTATGCTTTTCCAAACTATCATATTTTGTGCACCCTGACCCATCTCCCATTTGCAGTAACGGTCCAACCTTTTCTTCCCTGTTGAGTGAGTCCAGAGGAAGGCCACAAAGATGATCAGAGGGCTGGAGCACCTCTCCAACAAAGACTGGCTGAGAGAGTTGGGGTTATTCCGCCTGGAGAAGAGAAGGCTGCAGGGAGACCTTATTGCAGCCTTCCAGTACCTGAAGGGTCCTACGTGGAAAGTGGGAGAGGGACTGTATATCAGGGAGGGCAGTGATGGGATGTGGGAGAGGCAGGGTGTTAAATTAAATGGGGTTATATTTCGATTGGATATTAGGAAGAAATTTTTCAGTATGAGGGTGGTGAGTCCCTGGCACAGGCTGCCCAGACAAGCTGTGGCTGCCCCCTTCCTGGCAGTGTTCAAGGACAGGTTGGATGGGGCTTTGGGCAGCCTGGGCTAATGAGAGGTGCCCCTGCCCATGGCAGGGGGGTTGGAACTTGATGATCTTTAAGGTTCTGTGATTCCATGATTCCCTGTCATTCCCAATGTAATATCCAGCATCTAAAAGCCTGGTACTAGGTCCTCCCTCTATTCTGCAATACTGCATCTTTCACTCCTCTGCATTAACCACCCTTTTGTTGGTGTTTTGCATTCCTCAAGCTCTCTTCCAAAGACTTTCCTTTTTCTGCAGTCGGTCGCTCTCTTCCTGCAGGCCCTCCTGCACAGCTATGGTGCGTGTCAGACTTTGTGGGGAGTCACTTCAGCATTAAATTTTCAGGGGAAAAAAAAATCAGTAACACAGCAAACCAAAAAGTATGGGAATTATGGGACAGGGTCACAGTAGCCATGGTGGCTAAGCCTGCTGTGGAACAGCAGCTCCTGACTTGCCATTTTTATATTTCCTACCTTTTGCTCTGCCCCTGACTTTTCTTACTGCTCTAAGTTTCTGTCTCCTTTGCTGCCACTTCATGATGCTACATGTCCTCTCCTTCAGCTAAGAACCTCTTGTCTTTTTTTTCAACCTACAAAGATGCAATGCCATAGCAAAGCTTGGTAGTTTGGCTTGCACTGCACCATGAAACATCACCATAACCTTCCTCTGCTCTTTGGTCTGCCTTAAACCAAGACCACAAATCAAGTGCTGTTTGGGTCAAACTGAGACAAGGAATGTTTTTACTCTTTATGGGGAAAAGAGATATCCCTCATGTCTCAAACACATCATTTTGAGCATGTACTGTCACATGTGAGCTATGTTTTGGGGTTATATGCATATCCTGCATATTTCCAGTGATAAATGCGTTAAAAATACTAAAAAAGTCCAGAAGTGTTAAAAGAAATACTACTGAAAGAAGAGGTATGTGTCACGCTTTTTAGCTGGCTTTCAAATACAGCTGCCTGTGGGGGTTGTATCGTTATAGGGCAATCTGAGGCACACGAGTGAGTGGCCTCTTAAAATCTGCTACAGATGAGACAATAAGAATTTATTAATAGTTTGGGGATGAAATAAAAGCTTTGGTAGCAAGAGAGAATTAATCTTTTGTTGCTCCTCAGTGTTTAAGTTGTCATGCTATCATTTCATTTGCTCTGTAACACTTCCTTGAATAAGTGAAGGGGTGACACTAACTCCACTACTGCATCTGAGGAGGTTTGGGACTCCTGCAAGCAGAGTGCCAGGGAGGTGAGAAACACAACTACTGCTGACTTCCAGCTCTCTAGACTTCAGCGTAATGAAGGGGCGTGCCTTCCTCTAAACTTCAGAGATGGGGACTGCACTGCTTGTTCCCTACAACCCCACCTTGGAACCGGGCTGCGGGAAAACAGCGGTAACACCAGGGAACAGCAACATTCTGGGTAAAACACGCACTAAGCAACTTCTTCTTCCCTGGAGACAAGTAGCCAGATGAAACGCTGTTATTTGTATCCTTTGGCTTCTGTAGTTAATGTTGTGTAGAACAATTGCACTAATCAGCTGAGGCTTTTGCAGAATCAAATGTATTTGCCCGCTCAAAAGTAGTGCTCCCGGGTGTGGCACAGGGGAATCCAGGCGAGGAAGGCGGCGTTACGCGCGTCTGCCTGGGGCAAGGCGGGGACGCTCCGCAGAGACGGGGCTGCTGCTGCGCACCCTTGGGAGGCTTTAGCCTGACCAACAGCGACACCGGCAGGAACACGATGGTTTGGGGGAAAAAAAAAAAACCCAACAAAAAATAAAGACTCCACTAAACCTTACCGTGAGAGTCCCTGTCCCAAAATGCAGAAGCATTTCCCTATTATCAGGAGAAAAGCAATAAGCTGTGTGGAAAATCAGCGCTAATAATTCTAGCACTAGAAAGAGAGGCTGTGAAAGGGTACGTAGCATCGTACCAGCCACCGGGAGGCAGCCACGGTCAGCACACCAGGGCAAGCAAGACTGCTGCAGAAGTGGCAGAAGTCTGGGGACAACTGAATGCAAATAACCCATTACTTTTCAAACTCTAGCACGTCGCACATGACAGTGTGCTTCACTACTCAAGGAATACACTCCTCAGGGTACTGAACAAAAGATATTTTAAAAGGCCTTGCCAAGACTCAAGAATTTAATTCAATTAATTGAATTTCTATTCTGTTCCGTTCTTTGCCCTAAAAATTGTCATCCTCTTCCACACAGGGAAATAAGGGTATACACTTGTGCAATACATGCCTGGCATGCTGGTGCAGCACCGATGTGGGCAGTACTTCAGAAAACAATCCAGGCAAAGAGCTCTCCTGTAATGTGCAAATTATTTTTTACACGGGTCCTGTTGAGACTAACCCAGAGACTTGAACAGATTAGTGCAGGCTAATGAGACCTGAATGCAGCAGGTATATGTATGATGCCTCATACAGCAACAGAGGCAGCTGCCTCGAATTAAAGAGTTACTGCAGCCTCATGGATCTGAGCCCATCCAGAAACACCACATAGAACTGAATGACAGAAATACGATGAGAAAACATGATATAACACGAATCCATTGGTCTGTTAGTGTTGAAGGATAACAGTGAGCACTTCCCCAGTTGTTTCAAATTCAGCACTGCGGGGCAGCTATTTGAAAAACACCAAGATGAGACCTGCTATGGGCAAGTAGTATTTCTGTCTCCTGAAAATGATTCTGGCACCAGCTCTGCTATTAGAAGTTGTGTTAGGGTGCAGTAGAATTGAAGAGCAATAGGCTGCAGCTCACAGCCTGCAGATCCCATCCTTCACCGCTCATTAAAAAAGCAGTTGCTGCTTGTTTATCAGTGACATTAGTAGAATTTGCATTTTTTTTCTTCTGTGAATAATACAGCAAAAAGAAAAGAAGTTATTTGCAAGACTGTTCTCATCAAGGTCATTTCACAGTAAGCAATACTGTGCTAACAAATGAATTATTGATCACGTGTCATTTAACACTTGTTATTCACTTCTGTTACACGCTCAGTGGTAATTAAGTTTATGCAACTGTGGAAGCCGCAGATAGAATTTGTATTAAAACTGCAAGTTCCATTATGTTGGGCATACAAGTAGCTCCAAGACACATTTCATGAATTCTCAAATTGCTTCCCTTGGGTGAGACAGCCCCATGGCAGCTAACGCAGTTTATAATCTCCTGAGTGGACCTTCCAAATTAAAGCAGAAATTGAGAAAGAGGGTGCTTACAGCATCTTTAAACCTCCTTAGTTTCATACTTCATCATAATCAATGTCTTATGAATGCTTGCCAAAACCTATTACAAGCTGCAGCTGTCTTTAAAAGGTACTCTCCCCAGAGCCACGTCACTGGAAGTCATTCAGCTGGTCAATTCAGGTAGGATTCTTCAACAACAGGTAACTAAATATAGAGGGGTGGAGAGAAGCATATTGCAAAATCATCCAAGGAACACAGAGCCGTCTGGGAAGCAGATGAAGCATTATGACTACCTGCTGTAATGCCATACTAGCTGTTCAATGGCAGTGTAGATAACATGATCTTTGGAAGAGTAATTCATATAATCAGCAGATGTCTGGATGAATTTGTAATCTACTTAGAGAGAGAGACCATATTTGTCTAGGTAAAGTCGGTCTAGTGTGCTTACAAATAACAGAGTTAGCTACACAAGCATTTCAAGCTGAGTCCTCTGCAAGACTACTCAAATATTTGTGTTGAAGAAGATTGTTATGTATCAAAATGCCAAACTTAATCTTAAAAAAAAAATATTAAAACCAGCATGTTTGCTAAACAAGGTGTGAAGGAGGAAGGGGGTAAAACCAGGCTACCTAGAAAGGAGCTGAGAGGCAGTATGTCAAGAGTCAGGGCTGGGACCAAAAGTCCAGGTGAAGTATGTCCACATGGATGGTGATAAAATATGACACAGCATACTACAATCAAGCATGTGTCAGGGAGTTCCTTATGTCTGCTCGAAGAAGTGCAGGGTATGTTGAAGCACATCTGAAGTGCTTCTACACCAATGCAAGTAGCATGAGGAGCAAGCAAGAAGAGCTAGAAGTCCTGGCTCGTTCCCAGAGGTATCATAGAATCATAGAATGGCATGGGTTGGAAGGGACCACAAGGATCATAGAACTCCAACCCCCCTGCCACAGGCAAGGGACACCAACCACCAGGCCTGGATTTATGCAAGGTTGCCCAGGGCCCCATCCAACCTGGCCTTGAACACCTCAAGGGATGGGGCATCCACCACCTCTCTGGGCAGCCTGTTCCAGCACCTCACCACGCTCTCTGTAAAAAACTTCCCTTTAATATCTAATCTAAACCTTCCTTCTTTTAGCTTTAGTCCATTCCCCCTTGTCCTGCCATTGTCTACCCTTTTAAAAAGTTGAATCCCCTCCTGTTTGCATGTTCCCTTCAGGTACTGGAAGGCTGCAATGAGGTCCCCCCACAGCCTTCTCTTCTCCAGGCTGAACAAGCCCAGCTCCCTCAGCCTGTCTTCACAGGGCAGGTGCTCCAGCCCTTTAATCATCTTTGTGGCCATCCTCTGAACCCTCTCCAACAGTTCCACATCTTCCTTGTATTGCAGGCCCCAGACCTGGACACAGGACTCCAGATGGGGCCTCATGAGGGCAGAGTAGAGAGGGACAATCACCTCCCTGTCCCTGCTGGCCACCCCTCTTCTGATGGAGCCCAGGATACCATTGGCCTTGCGAGCTGCAAGAGCACACTGCTGGCTCATGTTAAGTTTCTCATCCACCAGAATCCCCAAGTCCTTCTCAGCAGGGCTACTCTCAAGGAGCTCTTCTCCCAGTCTGTATCTGTGTCTGGGATTCCTCTGGCCCAAGTGCAACACCTTACACTTGGCAGTGTTGAACCTCATTAGGTTCACCCAGTCCCACCTTTCCAGCCTGTCAAGATCCCTCTGGATGGCTTCCTTTCCTTCTGTTGTGTCAACCACACCACTCAGCTTGGTGTCATCCGCAGACTTGCTGAGGGTGCACTCAATTCCATCATCCATGTCATTGATAAAGATGTTAAAGAGCACCGGTCCCAAGACAGACCCCTGGGGGACACCGCTTGTCACCGGCCTCCACCTGGACATAGACCCATTGACCACCACCCTTTGGCTACATTCTGTCAACCAGTTTCTTATCCACTGGATGGCCCACCCATCAAATCCACATCTCTCCAATTTAGAGATAAGGAGGTGATGGGGGACTGTGTAAGTATGACATCATTGGCTTCAGTAAACCTGGTGGGAAGAGCTCTGTGACTGGTGTGTGGTGATGGATGGTTGCAGGCTCTTCAGAAGAGACAAACAGGGCATGGGGTCGGGGGGGGAGAGGAGGGTAGGGTGCAGTGCATGGAATGGAGGGGCTGGACTGCACAGAGCTGTCAGTTGGCAACAACACTGCTGAAGGTCTCTGGGTAAGGATAAAGGGACAAACAAATAAAGGTGATGTTGTAGTGTGAATCTACTATAGACTGCCTGTTCAGAGTGACTACATCAATGCATTCTTCTTCGAGGAACTGAGGCACCTGTAAGATCATCTGCTCTTGTCCTTATGTGGGACTTCAACTTGCCAGATGTTAACCGGGAACACCACACAGCTAATGCAATCAGGTCTAGGAGATCCCTAAAGCAACTGGATGATAACCTCCTTGTTCAGGTATCATGGGAGCCAACAAGGAAAGGTGCCCTCCTAGATATCTTGCTTGTGAACAGAGAAGGTCTTGTGTGGAAAGTGGAGGTAGGTGGCCATCTTGGCCATAGTGACCGTGAAGTAGTGGAATTTTAAATCTTTGGTGAGATGAGAAAAACTGCCTTTAAAACTTCAACAGTAGGTATGGGAAGAGCAGATTTTGGACTGCTCAAGAAAGTAGTTGGTAAGGTCGCCTGGGAAACTGCTTTTGAAGGAAT
Source organism: Gallinula chloropus (assembly GCF_964237585.1). Taxonomy (NCBI): domain Eukaryota; kingdom Metazoa; phylum Chordata; class Aves; order Gruiformes; family Rallidae; genus Gallinula; species Gallinula chloropus. The sequence goes on from NC_140089.1 coordinate 24,603,248, forward strand.
CAGGGTCTATCAATGCTGGTCACTTTTTAAGTCCCACCTTCTAAAAGCACAGGAACAGGCAATTCCAAAACATTGGAAGTCAAGTGGGAAGCCAGCTCGGCTGAACAGGGACCTTCTAGAGCTTAGGTGGAAACAGAAAGCATAAGGCCAATGGAAGCAAGGTCAGGCAAGGTGCGAGGATAACAGGGACACTATTCACCTTTACAAGGACAGTTTTTGTGTGGCCAAAGCTCAGTTAGAGCAGAGGCTGACCAATACTGTGGTAGAAAAAAAAGGGGGGTTTCAAATACTTGAACAAGAGGAGGACCAGAGGGAACACTGGTCCATTACTCAACAAGAATGGTCACCTTACTTACAGGGACAAAGTCAAAGCAGAGACGTTTAACACCTTCTTTGCCTCTCTCTTCAACACAGTGGATGGGCTCTGGGACTTCACATGCCTCAAGTTGGAAAACCACAACTGTAGCAATGATAAACTCCCAGTGAACCCTGAACTTGTGGGTGATTTGCTGCTCCTTCTGGATCCACAGAAGTCCATAGGCCCCAAAAGGATTCATCCCAGGGTACTCAAGAAGCTGGCTGGTGTCACTGTGAGACCTCTCTCAATTATTTTTCAATGGTCTTGGGAGTCTGGAGAGGCCCCAGTTGACTGGCAGCTGGCAAACATTGTCCCAGTCTTCAAGAAGGGTAAGAAAGAAGACCCTGCTAATTACAGGCTTGTCAGTCTCACCCCAGTGCCTGGTAAAATGATGGAGAAAATCATACTGGGAGCGATTGAAAAACACCTAAAGGACACCACAGTCATTGGTCACAGCCAACACAGGGTCAGGAGAAGGTCCTGTCTATCCAATCTGATTTCCTTTTATAACAAGGTCACCCAGTTGGTTGACCAAGGGAAGTCAGGTGATGTTATCTTTTTGGATGTCAGAACAGCTTTCAATACTGTGTCACACAGCATCTTGCTGCACAAAATGTCCAGCATACACTGAGACAAAGCCATAATGTGCTGGGTGGGCAACTGGCTGAAGGGTCAAGCCCAGAGGGTGACAGTAGATGGGGTTACCTCTGGCTGGCAGCCAGTGACTGGTGGGGTTCCCCTGGGCTCCATTTTAAGTCCAGTTCTCTTTAACGTTTTCAAAACCCATCTGGACTCAGGACTCAAAATACAGTTTGCAGATGACACCAAATTTGGAGGAGCTGTTGGCTCTGTTGAGGGTGGAGATGCCTTGCAGAGAGACCTGGACAAATTGAAGAACTGGGCAACCACAAACAGCATGAAGTCTAACAAGGGCAAGTGCCAGATTCTGGCCCTGGGAAGGGGCAGCCCTGGCTGCACATGCAGACTGGGGACTGAGACACTGGAGGCCTGAGGGAACATCAGAATGAAGCTGCGACAGGGGAGAGTTAGGTTGGATGTTTGGAAGAGGTTCTTTAATGAGAGGGTGGTTGGGCACTGGAACAGGCTCCCCAGGGAAGGGGTCACAGCACTGATCCTGGCTGAGTTCAGGAAGTGTCTGGACAATGCACTCAGTCACATGCTCTGACTTGGCTGGTTCTGTGTGGAGCCAGGAGGATGATGATCCTTATGGATCCCTGCCAACTCTGGTATATTCTATGATTCTATATATCACACGTTTGATTATATATTATACATTTTTTTTTTAATTTGAAGATCAAACATCAGACTCACTATCCCACTTGTATTCTGTTGCATGTGTTAAATGTATTCCCACAAATTAAACCAGTGTATACATGAAATTATTTAATCCAAAGAGTAAAAAGTCCTTTATTTTCTAGAAGAGATGCAATATGAAGCTATCAACTATTAATAAGCAACAGGAAGGGGCAGAGAAGTTCTTGAACTTACTTTTCATAGCTGAGAGTTTTATTGTAACATTCAGTTCCACAGAACAGTGCAGAAGACTACAGCTTCTGTAAATTGTGCTGTTCTCAGAATAATTTGAGAACTGGATTGTTTTGTCTCCTTAGAAGATTTCAATTCATGAAATGTCTCCTTGTTAAATGGCCAAGGACAAAGAACTACAGGATAGTGTTAACCTGGCTGTAGGAGACTCAATAGAAAAAAAAAACGTTGGCTGAAGACAGAGTCAGTATCCCCATTTTAGATAATGAAAAAAATCAATTATCTGAAACTATGAGACTTAGAAAGTGGCTGGTTCTGAAATGCTAGGAGAGTTCATGGCATGGCTGGCTGTTCGTAAGGCTGTTACTGAAACTTGATTCCTTGAGCCAGAGGTAAATCGTTGCTGTAGTTGATTGTACTGGAAGAGAAACAAGGATTTATATGTATTTCATATTATAAGACTTGAACACTGACATAGATCAGACAATCCATTTCCTATGTACAAGGCTCCTACTTTGTCTCATGTATACAGAAGACTTCGGTAACCAGTTTGCCTATTTAAAGTTATAAACTGAATTCACTCCCATTTTCAAGACAGAATCTGTGCATGGGGAAAGACCACACTCCCCATTATCTCTTTCTTGAGAGATCAAAGCATCATTCTCTATTTAATCTCTTACTGGGAGAATGTCCATACAGAAAAATCAAGGTGGGATTTCTCATTTTCCTAAGCACTTGCATGGAAACCAAAGTTAGCACAAGGAGGCCAGCAGAGAGTGAAAATGGTCAGGATGCCAGGAGATTTACGGATAGATAAACCCAGAGCAAATACTGGTGGTGATGGCCCCTCACTATGGCTGTAATTTAATTTATTTTCTGACAAGCCTTAGTAATTTAAATTTTAGCTGAGTTTAAACTCCGACAACCAGACAAAAAAGCCAGTTTCTCTTTTCCTTCTGAGGAACAGTGTGTAAAGAAAGGTCTCTGTCTAGACCTTTCAAATCACCTACTATTAGGAACACAAATGTAAATTCTTGTATGAAGACAAGTTACACTCACAGCTGGCTATATCATAGCTAGCAAAGACAGCAATCTGTAGTTAAGGATTTATATGTTTTGAACTTTTGCAGATTTCACTGCAATTTACAGCTGTTTGGAATTTTAGAAGTCTGTCTTACCAGGTAGATCGTCTCATATAAAGTTTCCATGAATCACTTCCAGATTCTCTTCCCCCACCGGTGTGCTTTTCACCACCTGTAAGGAGAGGTTGCAAATGAGAACTTGGAAATTTTTTTGAGCATGTGAATCTGGACTAACTTCAGGAGATAGATTTTGTAAAAATGAATGGGAAAATGTATTCCTTTGCCCTTGTTCTCAAAAAACTACCATAACACTACAACATCAACTCACACAGCTAGCTCTCTCCTCATGCTTGATCTAAAACACATTTGACTGGAGCTGAATGCCTCATCATGCTGGCACAGAGGACCTGTTTTAAAGATACTTTAACAGAAAAGTACAAGAAAACACTGGTTCTTGTACTGTTTAAATGTTAAGGTGAACATTTCTTCTTCCCTTCTCCCACTTCCTTCAGTATATGTAAAAAACAAAAAGACAAAAAACTAATTTAAAGACTTTCTCATAAAATAACTTTACACTGTGATTTTTGTATCCACATGAAAACACACACAACGAAAAAGCTCAAGACCTTAATTCAAACTGTTTTAAACGGTTTTCCACTCAGCCACACCTCAAACACATTCAGAACATACTTTGAGATACATTCCCTTCATGAGGGGAAGAAAGATACATAAATATTTTTAAATCAAATACAGGGTTTTTTTAAAAACTGAAATCCAACTACCTCTACTCACTTTCTGATTTCTGCTCAAGTAATGTAATTTAAAATAAACTTAATTGATTTCTTTAGTCATTTAAATGGACTGATTAAACCATTGAAAAATAAGATGATGCCACCTAAATTACACTAGCTTTACAGTGGTAGTGTTTTACTCTCTTCCAGAGGTATTAGGAAAAAAATCCCCACCCCCAGATTAAAAAAAAAGAGGGCAGCTTACAGAATAATACCAAGTTTCTGGACCTGATGCTTGGAGATTTAGTCATTTAAAGAATAAAGAAAAAAGCATAAGAAACATACCAAAAGCACCTCCAATCTCAGCCCCACTGGTTGGGATGTTGACATTCACAATACCACAGTCAGATCCCTTTGGCCTATGCACAAAGACAACACTATTACTCCTCAGGATCAGGAAAGGTTCATTCCCTAAAATGAGTATTATAAAATGCTCAACTAGCATTGTACATAGGTTTATAGAAGGCATGAAAGACTGGTATTGTGTTTCCAGAAGGCAGAAAAATAATTTAAGTGATACCCAAGCCAGCGGAAAATCCTTCCCAAATCCTTGGTGAAGATACTGCTGGAAAGACCATGTTTTACTTCGTTATTCCAGGCAAAAACCTCCTCTTCATTCTAGAAGGAGCACGTGTCAACAGTTAAACTATGACCATTCAAAGCAAAGCAGCAACAGAGGCACTGTGAGAAAAAACCCAACGTATCACAGCCATGATGCAAATATATTGAATGCCACTTGACCAAGTGGCATTCAATATATTTGAAGTGGCACCAAGCCATGGATAGGATAACTCTACCACTGCAACAAACACAACCTGCTTTGGAGCATGTTGACATGGATAATAAAAATCTATTCCTGTGCAGGAATTCCTCATCTTAACTCCAGAACCTTACCAGAAAATGCATAAATATAGCTATGCAGTGCAGTAAGCTATTAAAGTAGATATCCCACACTGCAGAATAATAGTTACCACTTCTTGAAATGCCAGGACAATTACATGAATGTGATACACATCTGAAATCTCTCCCTAGCATTCTTGACAATTAAGTAATTCCTCATTGTTATTTTACCTTAAATTTCAGCACATACAGTATGGGGACAAATGTCTCAGTATGGACAATGGGAGCATTATGAGGAAGGCCAGTCACAATGGTTGGTTCAACATAGTTTCCAGGGCGATCTATAACCTTCAAAACACATAAAAAGAATATTAAGAAGAGTAAATTCAAACTCACATCCTGGTTTAGTACTAGCATAGGAATGGAATCCTTCATGGTCTGATTACTAATGTTGTGTCTAGCAATCAGAAACAGAAACTTAAATTTTACTCATGTATTTAAAATACAGAAGCGCAACTTCTTCTATTAAGCAGATAATCAAATCTCAAAGTCTAGCAACTGACAAAAAAGTTTCCTTTCTCCCACTTGTAAGCTAATTAGAATTTTAAAGGTTTTCGGAATAAAGAAGGTACCAGTGAAAGACAAGAATTCCCAGAACATTATGCCCAAAAGAACTAAACATCTGAAGCTGTGCAAGTATATCTCCTGAATCTTCACTGTTTCCTGGATATTGGCTGTTTTGCCCCTGGACCCACATTTTTCGTTGTTTTGTGTTTGATATTTATTTACATTGCCATTTTTATTTCCCCCATCACCTAAAACTGGGGCGTAGTGCAAGGAACAGCAAAAGTGCTTTGCCATTTCTTGGAGAAGTAAGTAGCTTCCTGCTTTTACCCCAACAACAGAATTGCAATTCAAATCTTTTCAGACTAACCAACTTTAAACATCCTGTAAGGATTGACAGGACAAGCTGACGTATGATCTTGGCCTCAGCCACCATGTTACAGTTTTTTTTGGTTTTTTTTCTTAGAGCAGTCCATGTATCAGGGAGAATAAAATTAAGTCACCTTTCCACCATAGACGACAGTTCCACCCTGCTCTTTTGCTTGCTGTACTGCACTGAGGTACATTTTCACTGCTTCTGCAGTATGAAGAGGCCCATACAGTGTATCAGCTAAAAAAAAATAAACCCAAAGACATTCTTACAGCAAAACTGAATACATTTGCAAATATTCTTCTTATGATATTCATGGATTAATTATGTAATGTCAGATGAGCAGTTTTAGCTGGATTCTTCATGCCCCTTGCACAGTTTGTACTCTAAATGAAACCAGCTATCCCCACGTCCTGGTAAATTCCCAAAATTAGACAGCTTTGCTCTGCTGTCCCTTTAGACTTCAAAAAGAAAGAAACAGAACACAAATTTCCCTCCTAAACCCAAGAGTTGGAAATGGCTACTTACAATCCCATGGATCGCCGATGCGGACCTGGGCATAGGCGTTAAGAAGCTGTGCCACCACCTGGTCGTGGATGCTTTCATGGAGGAACTAAACAAAATTAGGCAAAAAGGTCATAAGACAGATCAGCCTTTTAACTATTCCTGAAGTACTGATGTACTTTCAAGAGGGCTGGAGGAAACACAGAAAGTGTTGCCCATATTCAGCAAATCCCAAAATTGAACATAAATACATGAGCAAGGCCTCAAAAAAAGAACCAACACCGTGAAATCTTCATCTTGAATATTTAAGAGACATAAAAGCCTGCTTTAATTTTATCCCATCTCCCATCAACAGTATGTGTTCTGTAAACTCTTCAGTAAAGTGTTTCAGGACAAATACTGAAGTAATATTTATTGCTATAATTTGAGGAGTCGCTGCCCTTCCTATACACACAAAGTTAACCTGCATGAATTTCAACAAATACTCACCCAGTCAACCCTACTCTGAAAAGGCTGTACAGACACAGGCTGAGATTATGGACAACTTTATACTTGTCAAAAATAATGGTTAAGAACAGTAAATTAAGAAACACACCTTGCTCTGCTGAAATCTAAACCCTGCACCAAAATTTGTAGCAGGCAGAAGCAAAGAAGCTTTCGCAATGAAAACAAATGACACACAAAAAGTATGGTAAGTTTTGTTTTCCTGAGTTTTAGCACGAGGTACATTTGGAAACACATACAAAGAAACATTTTAGTGCTAGAATTATAGTGGAATGAAACCTACCATGTTATTTTCCCATCATACTGAGTTTTGACAAAGTAAAATGTATTTCAAATACTATTTTTGCTCTCCACATTGTTTGGAATTGTTAGGCATTTTCTGAGCTAATTCGGAATTAAGTTTATATTCAGAGCTACCCAGGACAATATAAACTTACTCACCAGCCTTCTAGCAGTTGTGCACCTCTGACCTGCCGTTCCCACAGCCGCGAATAGGACAGAAGGGATGACTAGTTTCAGATCTGCATCTTGAAAAACTTAACAAAAATTAAAACATCAGCATGTTACTAAAATAACCAGGCAGTTCACAAGTCTTAAGACACTAAACAGTATCAAACTGACAGGCTGGTCAAGAAGAATTAGGAATAGTATGCTATGCTAGTGTCAGTAAGATAAACAGGAACACCTCAAAACACCTATTATTTTTGCACGTGGAATGAGACCCATGGAATTGGATATAAATACAGGTCTGAATTACTGAACAGAGCTTTTTGCAATAAAACATCTTCATTTTAATTCAAGAAACTATAAGTAATTTCTTGCATATCTTCCCCTTGTTCCTCTCTCACTGAGAGGTCTAGCAGCATAGAGAAACAACAGCAAAGTATATCCAGATGGAATGCTATCATGGTTTTGGCTAAGATTGAGTTAATTTTCTTCCAAAACCCAGTACTTACAGCAGCTGCTAGCATTTAGGATGGCAACAATGTTGATAACCCACTGATGTTGTGGTTACTGCTAAGAAGTGTTTACAAGTAAGAACTTTTCAGCTTACCAGACACTGCCAGTGAGGAGGCATGAGCCTTCCACAGGAAGTTCACAAGAAGCTGGGAGAAGGCACAGGCAGGGCAACTGACCTTAATTGGTCAAAGGGATATTCCATACCATCTGATGTTACACTGTAAATTGGGGGGATTTGGCCAGCAAGTATCACAGCTTGGAAACTATCTGGGCATTTATCAGCAGATTGTGCTGTGCATCATTTGTTTTGTACATTCTTTAGCCATTATTGTTACAATTGTCTTCCTTTTCTATCCTATTAAACTGTCTTTATCTCAAACACATGAGTTTTTCTTTTCCATTTTCATTTCTCTCCCCTACACCACTGGGAGGCAGTAGAGAGCGAGTGAACAGCTGTGTGGTTCTTTTAGCTGCCTGCTACAACACATGCAAAAAATGTAGCTAACCCACACAGGTACACAATAATGCAAAACATACATGAGCTGAACAAATTTAACTAGAGAGAAGACATTGGGATGCTTAAAGTAAAGCTTGCATGTATTGGCCTCAAAGTATCCCCAAAACATCACTCAGTTTAGCCAGTTCCACGAATTCTCTAAGTATTCAAAATTACTAAGTCTGGGACAAAGTCAACCTAAACAACACTTAAGCTATCATTCAAAGTCAATTCCAGAATAAGCAGGACTTCAATACAAAAAAGGAAAGAATTTTCTAAGCATAAAGCAAGTTTATGCTACTGGCTGCAAACCCACACAGGAAAACAGGAGGACCTGCTCCAATGTGATTTTAAGAGCTTAAAATTCTAGATAGGCAAATACATTTGTTTAGAATACGAGAAAGGTGAAACAGAAAGGTGAAACAGAACAGAATAGGTATTTAGCTTGTAATATGTTTCTGCCATTTTGCTTAGCTTCACAGTGTATATGTTATCTGGGATCTAGATCATTACCCTAAGCTATTTACAGCTGTAAAACATGCTACTGAAATGAATACCTGCATGCTTGGCTTTCAAGGATCACAAGCACCTTAGACTTTACACATATATATTTACATTCTGAAATGATAAAAGCATGGTATTCACAAAACCAGAGCTATCCCAAACCCAAATTTATTTAGCACTGTCCACATTCCATTACTGAAGTTTACTGCTTCTCATTCCTCTCTTCACTTCAGTGGTGAATACACATAAACCCTTGAAATTTCACTTTTTAAAATCTTAAAACACAACCACTCCTCAAGACTGAAAAAGCACAACTTTCTACTAAGTGTTTTTGAACACCCAAATTGGGGAGGTAGGGAAAGGAAACAGAATGGACCATTTGTTACAAACATTTGTATACTAACTTCCAAACATCATCTATAGGGCTAAATTTCTACAGTGCATATTACCAATTATGGCATTGTTTCCTCCTAGTTCCAGCAGACTTCGACCTAACAAAAATACACAAAATAAGTTAAGTCATGTACACATATATATTTACAACACCTCATTCAGTGAGGTCACCTCTAACTAGAGCTGTTTTATTAAACTTTTTTCTGGATATGCAAAAAAAATTTGGGGCATCACAGCTCAGTAATCACTCTAGCCAAAGCAGAAAATACACTGAATATTAAAAAAGATACCAGAAGAGCAGTTATGTCAGAAAGAAGCTTTAAATGATAGGCAAAAACAGCACTGGAAAAGATGCAACAAGAACAGTGCCTCAAAAATCCTAACTTTTCCTCTGTATTTATAAGGAGTAAGAGGAGATGGGGTATTTCTCCACTAACACAGTGACAAAAGACCATAGGCCCTGCCTGCACATCTTGACATCTCCATACAATTGTCTTCATGGGTAACTGCAGGACCATGGGTGGATACCTGGAAAAGATGCTGAGTTGTGACAGAACTAACTGAAAAATGAAAGTGTGGTATCTACTTCTGAGCTCTTTCAACATCCTTTTCCCACCAATTAAAAAAAAAAAAAACCCAACAAAAAAAACAAGAAGAGTTTAACACACAAGGAGTAAGTGAAACAAGCTGTAATTTAAAATTCTTAGGGGGCACCCCTGCCTGTCCCAACCATGGAAAGAAACAGAGGAGTCCCCACACACTCACCAAATCTCTCCTGAACCGTAAGGGCTACCTGCTGACCCACTTTTGTGCTGCCAGTGAAGGACACCAGGTCCACTCTCCCATCTTTTGCCATCGCTGTCCTGCACAATGTGAGACAGACCACCACGGTCAATGGAATGTTACACATACACCAACTTCAAACAGGGAGATCTTTTAAAGACAGAGCAGCTTCTTTGAAAACATCAGGTAAGTGCCTGAGCACAAGGCAGGGAAGCTGATCCTTCATCAGAAGAAAGGAACCACTCTGTTTCCCTCCCACTTTTCATTTGTGCAAATTTTGAAATTCAACCTAAAATTTGTAACGAGACCAGCCCCACTTGTTATGTTCCCAAAGAAAATATGCACACCTATGACTATTCCCAAAGCTTATCATATGCTTTGTCTTCTCTTGATATGCTCAAAATCTCAATATATATTTATACTGGAATTTTCCATACTGTAATAATCTACCAAAACAATTTGATTTGTACAGCTTCCGAGCACATGTATATATCTATGAGGAAGTGCAGAGTCCTCCTTAGAAAATGGCCACGTTTTTCCTCCCCAAATGGCCCAAAAGACCAATGGGCTAGAAACTGAAAACTCTCAAGAACATAAGTGGAATTTGGTATTAACAATATTCTTTGGGTGTAGTCATAGAATATAAACTGAGTCACTTCTCTTCATTAAATATCTAGTATTATTTGTTAGTGGCTGATCTCATAGTAGCAGGTAGAAATATTTGTTACATTTACAGCAAGGTCAGAGTTTCAGACCAGCTGATTAAAATTCTGACAATGGGTACATGCGTGTACTGGGAACTCCTGGAGATGAGGACAACCTCAAAGAATATTATTTATCTTCTATTCATCTTCACAAAATACAAGAAGCATTACCTACCCAATGTCTGATCCACCACAAACCAGAGAACAGATTGCTCCAGGCATTTTGTTGTCCTCCAAGACTTTGGAAATTATCCTAGAATCACAGATGTAAAAATTGTAAAGGTTTCTGACACGTGCATTTAGTAGGGAATGAACCATTAGAACTGTCTGACCATGGACATGGTGAGGTTACAGATTTTTAAAAAGCAGCAGTCTTGCAGATAATTGGCATAGTTTGCACAATATAACACACTTCTCTCATGAAGAACTTTGCTGTTTCAAACCTAGCACACACAGATGACACTAAAATATGTTAATTATGCATCCACACAACTGGCAGAGAAAAACATTAGACCAGTGTCTAAAAACCTTGGCCATGCATTCTCTCACCATCAGAAAGAGACATGTAACTTCATGGAGTTACATAAAATGTTCCAGGTAATTTGGAGCCATTGTTGTCTGGAGTTAATATTAAACTTACGAATTTGTTATTTTAAAAAAAGCCTATTTATCCTTAGCATTTAAGAATAAATGCTATTTGTAGCACACAATAGGTATGTATTTTAAATGCTAATATCATAAGCAAATTAATAGTAAATGTAGTATAAGTATCACTGGCATTTATTCTTTGGGGGAGCTCTCCTTTTTAACAAGGAAAAGTCTTGAATCCTAGAAACACATCCGAAGCTGATACTAGGTTTGGACAATAAAGACTGTGTGAAGGCATCTTCAGGATACAGGTTCAGCCAGCCAGCCAGAAGAATCTGCCAAGAAACTAGGTGCTGATGTTGGGCTAAAACTTAAAACAAACAAACAAACAACCTAACAGCTGGCCTTACTTCAGCAGAAACATAATCCTGGTCCCAGAAAAAACTGGCCAACATCCTACACATACTGTTACTTCCTAGGTAACAAGGGGAAAGCAGCTCTTCTGACCACTAAGTGCTACCTCAACAGAAACATAAAGAAACCAGAACTTACTTTGTAACAGCGATACTAGTGAGGGATGTTGTAGGAGCACCCTTCCTGAAAAGTGAAAAAGATTACATTAGTTCATTTTTAATTCTCCACAATTAAGAAATAACCATAAAATTGAATATGTGAGTTATCTGAAACACCACACACTTTCATTAGTCAAGTGCATGTTAAGACAGGAACTCAAGCATTTCTTTCCACAGCTGAGCCTTCAGAGCTTCTGAAATCCACATGAACAGGAGTTATGCCAAACACTGAAGCAAAACAGGCAGATGGAAGCAAAGCAGGAGCTGCAAGATGAAGTAAATGCTACTTATTCAGATTCTTAATTTCAGCTGTACTGAAAAACCTGACTGTTCGCTCCCGCTGCTGCAAGACTTCAACCTGGGTTCTTTATTAACAGGCAGGGTTCTTTACTAATCTGTCTGAGCCCTGGACAGGTCTGAATCTCAACACCTCATAAAAGAGGTTCTTGCAAAAATCCGCCTCCATAACAAAGCTTTTTGACTACAACGAACATAAAATTAAATAGAAACTAAGCCTACATGAGATTGTTACCGAAATTGTTGTCTGGTCTTTCTGTACATTTGATTCTGTATCATGCCTGAGAGAACAGCTCTATTTCCTTTAAAAATACTGTTGGGATGCTCGAGAGCTGTATCTTACCAGAGGCAAACGTTCCCACAGATCATTGCAATTGCGCTGTTCCACCCATAAACCGCTACTGGGAAGTTAAAGGCAGTGATAATTCCTACTAATCCAAGAGGATTCCACTTCTCCAAAAGGGCATGGCCAGGTCCTGAAGTCAAAGACACAACATAACACAATTTGCATCTATTTAGTTGTTTGGTTGTTTTTTTTAAACACCACCACCATGTGAGCAAGGGCCCCAGCATCATTCCTCTGTCCATCAGGCCATTAGCTTACAGAAAGCCATATTGTATGTGCTGTACAGCTTACTGGAGCGAGCTTAGCTAGACTGTAGAAAAAAAATCAGTAATGAGAAATATGAAGCTTTATTATTGCAACTATTCAGTTATCAGAATGCTGATTGTTTGTTAACCCATAACTGACAAAAAAGTATCTCATTTCTAAGCATGTGGCTGAACTTTCCACATACCTTCCTCTAGCACTTTCACTAACAAAGAAATCAAAGCGAATCTAATGCTTCCAAGAGTGGAGAGGAAATGTACTGCTTCTCTTGCTATGTCACAGACCAGATATTTCATTAGGTGGCGCTACTGCCTATCAGCACATCTATTCCTAGAGATCATGCGCCCTAAATAATTCACAATAAAAAGATTTTGCTGCAGCACATCACTGTATGTTTAAGATACACTTCCAATTCTTCATTTGTAAAATAAAAAAGATACAACAAACACAATAGAACAAAAAAAAACACCAAAAAAAACCCAAACAACACACCATCCCACAACATCCATACACACATACTTACTTTCTGAAGGCAAAATAGGTCCACTTATCATTCTGGACAAACCAACAGCATAGTCACAGACATCAACATACTCCTGCACTTCCCCAACACCTTCAGCCAAAATCTTTCCCATTTCCAAAGAGACCTGAAAAAATTATGAGACAAAATACTTAAAAATTTCCTTTGCATTGCCAATACATTTTATGTCCCACTAATGTCAGCTATATCTATACACCAAGTAAGAGTTAATACACATCTTTTTCATTAGAATAGATTCACCTCTTGACAAGCTATTTGCAGTTTAAACTAAGAACATAATAGACAAGTAGACAGGAGTCACATTTCCATAAAATAGGAGGAAATTAGAAGAGGAAATTAATGAACAAAGAAAACTAAAAATAATCTAGTGAAAAGAATATCCAACAATAATGAAGTTCATATGTTTAGATCAATGAAACACTGAATTTCCAACAGAACATTCACATACATTGTGGACGAGGCGCAGAATAAACTGGGAAAGAGAGATTACTCTCCTCCAGCAAAAGAAAATGGCTGTTTACATCTTTTGCAATCAAGATACTTATTTTACAACACCTGAAAGAGACTATGAGAGATTCAGTTTTCAAACTCATCTGAAATTGTCTAAATTGTCTAAAATACTAAAGATATATTTAGTATTTCAGTACCATGACACGCTTAGGATCATTTTCTTTTTTCAGCCAAAATCAATCCTAAACCATGTTCTTCTGTTACAAGCATATATACACACAGAAGACATACAGATTATGACAATAAATCGTCCCCCAAAAGTAGGAAAATTCACTTAGGCACTTCACCCATTTATCCCCACTCAATTTTGTGGTCATGCTCTGATATCTAGGTGTGACTTTCACTCAAGTATCACCTACCACTTTAGATTGATACTTGTGCTTTGAAAAAGCTGTTAAGTAAGTAATCACATTCAAAGGACTGCTACAGAGGATTTTTTCCCCACGTAAAAGTCAAAATAGAAGCGACTCAATGTATTTCTAGGCATTTCTATGATGCCTGTAGTAATCTCAAAGGAGAAGGAACAGTCCCCATCTGTGACAAGAAACGGAGGAACACGAGACACATTTACAAAGAAGCAGCGGCGAGCGCACAAGTGCGGCAGAGATACAGCTGGGTACCCGACAAGGGCACTGCCAGCAATTTCCCGTCACACAGGAAAAGGTGAGATGCCATACCCTTCCCTTTTACATATGCTCAGGGCAGAAAAAGTAGTAAAACCTGGACACCCACTGCACAGCTTTCACCCTGAAGTTTACCCTGTATCCTGGAAGAGCTGAACAGAGAACTTGTCTGTTTGGGAGAACTAGAAAAACACGCTGGCATTAAGCAACAGGTTTTGTCCAAGGAGCATAAGGTAAACTTCTATCTGACCACACTCACCAGGGAAGCTGTGCCATTTTTGAATACAAAAGTACTTTAAGCACTCAATTCCATCTCAGAAACTGCTGAGAAAAAACATCAAGGGAAACAGCAGAACAAAGTTTTGTAGGTTAACAATATGGGTTTGACTGCACATGGAGTTATTCACTCACTGCTGTTTCTGAATAGCTGCACATACAGACAAGCACTGTAAAAGGTAAGGGGCAAGTTCCCCACTTGTTTCCTTTTCTTCCCTAGCAACTAGCAAGTGTTTTAAAGAAGCGGTCCTTCAACCTTTATGTCCTGCACAGCACTGCAAGAAGATCTCATTAAGACCATCTTACCTCTGAAGCCCTCTACCCACATGTCAGTTCACAAAATCCTACAGATCACCAGAAAGAGCTCCAGGTTAAAAGCTCTGTATTAGAGGAAGAGTGTCCTGTCTTTCAGGACAGTGCCCTATCTGACAGGCAAGTGAGAAAACAGCAGGGCAACACTTAACACTCCTCCCTGAAAGAGCACAGGTGCAGAATGAATTACACTTTCTTTCCCTGTTACATATTATCATTGTCAGGATGCCCACAGGCAAGCTAACAGAACTAACAGCATTTCAACAATCAAGGTTAGTATTGCAGGGTACTGTTAAAAAACAAGAAAAACAGTTTTGAAGTTTTGACACCCTCCCTTTTGACACTGCCCTTCTTCCATCCTGCCCCGAAAGGTAAGCCACATTTTAGAGTACCTTACCAAGCTTCCTAGAACTTTGATATTTTCTCTCAGGGCATCACCAATCTGCCGCACTACTTCTCCACGCTTTGGTGCCGGGATCTAGCAAAACCAAAAGAAAACAGAAGACTCTGAGACTGAACATCTGTGACTTCTGAGATATATATATACATATATATACTGATAGTTTTCTACCCCTGCAGTAAGAAATCAGGTAACTGTGCTCTAGCATTCAAGATCTTCAAGACATCATTACTCATTAATTTTTATCACGGCCACTGCTTTACCAAACAAAAAAAGTTTCCCGCTTCAGTCAAAACTTCATTTCCACAGAATCATCCCAGAAACATTCAGATTATTTGTTCTGCTACTTTCAGGTACACCATCCAAAATGCCTCAAAACAATCTCCTACACCTCAAGAAACAAGCAATTTTTTTTAATAAAAGCACACTTACTGGTTTCTGAGCTTCTGAAGTGTACTTAACACCTCACTTTCAAATGTTTTTTTTTTTCATTATGACAACAGCTGCTGACCCCTTGACAGATGTTGAGACATACAGAAGACTCAATCACAGAAAAAAAGAAATCTATTCATCAAATTAATAGTTTTTGTATTCCTTAATGTCATATCAGTATGTTAGATAAATAGCCAGGATCAATAATAAAACATATGCATGCAACAGGATTTACAGGATTAGAAACTGCTGATGAACTGGCAGCTGGAGAGGCAGAAATGATGAATATACCAACTATGCAAACTTATCTCTTTACAGGCAATCTTTCAAATAAGGTAATTAAACCCAAGAAAATTCAAAAATTAAAAGCAAACAGCTTTGAGATGAGGCTTTAAAGCATTTTATCCGTTAATTGTTAGTTATGTTAGATTGCTTTCAGATTATTTCCAAACACATGCAACATTATATTCACAAATTGTAACAAAGAACATGTACTAACATCTCCTGAGGAAGCTGTTGTGTTTGTCTTAAACTTTCTCTCTTTATGTAAGGCAAACTGCTGGATAAAATATAGACCTTATGGAATTCAGGTTTCAGGTCATGACAAAGAAACAGCAGGCAGCGAGAAGAAACGAGGCTGGCATTGCCAGCAAGAGAATGGATGCTGGCTGGACACAGCTTGCACAGACACTGAGAACCAAAGCTTGCTAAGGAAAAACAGCTTAGCTACTACCTGGCACAGCAATGAAACACTAAAGTATTGGAGTAACACAGCTCTTTCACAAAATAAAAGGTAAAAAAACCAAGTACAGTCAAAACCATCGGTCTTCTTCACTCCATGAAAACAAGATTATCACAAGTTAAATATCCAAATATTCTGCAGAGTTCCCACACAAGAAGCATGAAGCAACATGTAGTTAAACACACTGACAGGCATAACTTGTTTGCTACCAAGTTTCTGGACTTCAGCAGGCCTGTCACAAGCACAAACCTGGGTAAATTTGCCAGGACTTTCAGAACAAATATTTTCCACAAGTCAATGTCCTTATCTTTGTACCCCAATGTTAACATGTGCAAGCTGTCTGCATTTGTTTCTTGATGTCCTCATTGCACATTTTGCTTCAAGTGCAACACAGACAACATGAAAATATTTTCACACCTCAACCTGACAGAGCAGCTGAATGACTTTTACCTGCCAGAAATATGTTACCAAAAGAGAAGTCTCTGTTAACTTACATCAGCCCAGACTTTCCATGCATCTTTAGCCTTCTTTACTGTTGCTTCATAATCCTCCAAACTACCCTACATGAAGGAGCATGCCAAAGAAAAAAAAAAAAAGTTAGGAAAACCAAAACCTCAAAACAAACACCACAGAAAGGCGTCTGGCTCCAACTTGAGACACTTCTAGTGAATGGAACTGCACTGCTGAATATCACTTTCACAGGATAATACTGCCATAACTTGGTCTAAACATAGCACGTTGAGGTACTTGAAGTTGCTGTTGAGGAAAAGCATCTGTGCTGCCTAAACAAAGAAAAAAAAAGTGATCCTAATTTTTCTTTTGGATGATACAGGATGCTACATAAAAATGATTGAGAAGGTAGGCACAAATTCACAGATCTTATTTTACCTAAGATACTACTATTAACGATACTAAACAAAGGCCGTGAGGATAGTGCAACTCCACTGGATACCAAGCGCTAACTGAATCCTGATATCCAAACAGAGCACCGCAGGACTAAAAACTTTCAGAAACTAGAAACTTTCCCAAGTTAGTTCACCAGGCGAACGCCACGTCGCTCTCCTCCACACCTCCCCCCGGCCGCTCAGCTCCACCGAGCAGCTGCAACCCACCCCTGCCCTGAAACTCCCTCCAGCAACAAACGCAGGCGGGCAGGAGAGGCCCTCACGCTCCCCAGCAGTGTTTGCAAGGGTGGGTGGGCGGGTGGGGGGGCGGGGGGGTGCGTGTGGTGTTTAAAGAAAGGTGCAGAGCCGCTTTTTTCTTCACAGAAAAGCCAAGGCAGCCCGGGCTATGACGAGGTCCACGAACCACCGCTGGATTCAACATCCCCGCGACCCCCGCGGCGGCCTCCCCTCACTGGGGTCACGGGAGTGGGGGGGTGGGGCTGAGAGCTCCTCCCTTCCCATGACCCGCCGTGTGACTGCCCCCTGCCCGCCATGTCACTACCACCCCCCTCCCGCCACTGCTCCTGCTTCCCCACCCCACACCCCCCTCCCCACCCCCGAGCTCCCCGGGCCGCGCCGAGGCGCACTTACCTGACAGACGCGGGCTATGGGCTCGTTGGTGGCGGGGCAGTACATGGTCACCCACTAGAGAAGGAGAAGGGGGTGAGCAGGGGCTCAGCCGCGCCGCGGCACCACCCCCGCCCCACAAACGCGGCCCACCCTCCCCGGCAGTCCAGCTCCCCTCCCCGCACACCGCAACTCACCTGGCCGCTGCCGCCCCAGCTCCCGTTGTACACGCCGGGGTTGTCCTCTTGCAGGCCCAGCTTCCGCAGCCAGGCGTAGCGCGGCTGGCCGACCAGCAGGGTAGACATGGCGGCTGCAACGCGCCGGCCCTGCAGCGAGAGCAGAGCAGAGAAGACAGGGCGTCTCGCCCTCAGCATCGCCACCCTGTGTAGGGAGTGGGACGCGGGGAGCGGGTCACGCTCAGAGAACAGCCGCTCCCCACCCCGCTGTCGATTGGTAGAGCGGCGCCCAGTCCCCGGCCGCTCGGCTCCTCGTTCCGCAGCTGGCTGCGGCGCCCCTGCCGGCTGGTGCCCGCCGGCTCGCTGCTAGCCGCCCAGCCGCTGCCTCGCCGCCTTCCTCCTGGCTTTCCCTCGGCTTTCCGCTTGGTCTCCCACCTGGCCTGCCACCTTCATGTTGCCGCGGCCGCTGCCCCCCGGCGTGCCGCCTGCAAAGCCCCCGCCTAGCTCTGCCCGCCGCCCCCCGACAAAGGCAAAGCAGGTCCCGCGTCCCCCCATCCTCTCAAGGGGGATTCCCGGTCAGAGGTGTTTCTAATCGCAGGGGCAAATCAGAGCACACAGGGAGGGGGAAATGTAACTATAATTATTCAGCAAAGGAGTAATAATAACGATGTATTATTGTTTTCATTCCTGAATGCCATGTTTGGGTGCCAGTGAAGAGCGGCTTCAGCTTCCAGGCTGGCTTACCCACCTACCTACCCATGCTGCGTTGTTTGCGACTTTACAGCCCTTACCCGCAGACAGGACAACCCTCACCTGATATGCACTCATCCTGCACACTTGCAAGTGATTTTTATCCCGTATTTGCAAACTGAAGTTCTCTTTGAGAGGCTTAGGAAATGCAGATGACTTACTGTGACTGCAAAACGCTCCCTGTTCTCAGGAATGCAATATTTTCTGAATAACCAAGCCAATCAGGAATAAACCCCAATACTAAGCTTTCGGTGCCTTAGCACATACTTAAAGGAGAGAGTAAACATGCCACCAATCTGAAGAAAGCCACAACTATTTTTTTCCACAGCTACATACTTGCTCACTGTTAATTGCATTCAAGAAGTTACTTGCTTTTTGAGAAATCATTGCCCAAATCATTTTGCCAAATGAAAAATATCTTTGGATGACATAAACAGGTAAAGTAGTGCATCAAGGTTCAAGAGCTGAAGATGCTACTGGCTTCACTACATGTAAAACCAAACTATCACTTGAACAAGGACACTGAGTTTCGATACTGCAAAACTTCTATCAAAAAGGCAGCAATCCATTCACCTTTGAGGGGAATATCTCAAACAAAAACAAGTCACTGTCATAGGTGGTGCCAAAGTCCTTTCAGGAGGCACACGGGGCTGTCTTGTCTGCACTGTATTAGTTAGTGATCGGATATGTGGCTCTAGCTGTGCCAGTCACACTGCTTTTCAACCACCTGCTGTGGTAAAGATGTGGTTAGTCCTTCATAAAACCATAGTGTGAGGCCCAAGCTTTTTTCTTCCTACCATGCCCAAGTCCGTATCTGAATCTAGGTATGCCTCCAGAAGCTACAAGTGCAACAGGAGCATAAATTCAGGCCAACGTCTGAAATAGAGCACAGGCACAACCTGTACTTCTGCCCCACACCCATGGAGAAATTGAATCACAGGAGTTTGCAGGATACAGAAAGACTGCAACAAAGAGCTATACAGAGGTGGGGGGGGGAAGCTCTGGCTATGATGTGTATTTTTTCTGTTTGTTCCTACATGGTCATACAGAGCTTGATATTTTTTTAAATCAGTATTTATTACAGGGAATTTTAATAGGAAATTAGCTCTCTATGGTAAGCTTATGTTGCAGTGTATTCATTCTAACATAACAATTTGCATTCCCCTTGATTTGGATGTGATGTGTTCACTAGTGAGAGCACATCTTGGAATCTGTAATGTTTAAAACTGGTCATGGAATATTATTCTTCTGTAAAGATATAGTTACAGTTGCTAAAATGTTTCTTCTTTCAAACAGATGGGGAAAAAATCAATTTCAGTGATGCTTGCAAAAGTCTAAAGAACAAGTTGTTTTCCATCAAAGCTTTTCATTTTCATGACCTTTCCAAGAAATTCTTAACATATTCATTACTCTTCCAGGAACTCATTACTGTAGGTTTGTCTTGGTCCCTGACTGAAACCAGGACAAGGTTTCAACCCCTTCCTGCAGGGGTACTACATTCTTTAGCTGGTCTTCAAGGACCCTGGTGGTTGTTTACATCATCTACTCATCTTCATCACCTTGGTTTTTGCCATGAACTGTAGCCCTTATCTTCCTCTTCTTGTTTACCAGAGCAGCATGACTTATCTTGGGGGTCCTTGCAACCTTGAGTTTTCTTGTTATCAGAGACAGTCCTGTCAGAAAGCTTCCAATGTGCTGATATACACATTCCACAATACCACTGCTGCAAAATGCATTACTAATATCTACAGAAGTCTAAAAAATAACTTTCCATTAGATTCATTGCTGCACAATATGTTGTTGACACCCACAAAACTCCAAACAGTAAGTCCCCACCAGATCCAGACCTCTCTTCAGAATCAAACTAAAAAGTAGATTATCAAATGGGAATGATTAAAACCCTGTAGAGTCCTCACCACCACTAGGTCTTTTTTTTTCCATTAAGCTACACCAGCAAGGACAAACCAAGGATTTGCCACTGAAAGCAACAGCTGTTACAGATCATAGTTTTCCACACAGGAAGAAAAGGAGGCCTTGAAAAACTTTAACTCTGGTACAGCAGGGCAATGCAAAAGAACATGGGATGTCACAACAGCTTTATCAAAGCTGCAGTTGCCATCCAATTATTTTTCTCTTCCAGTGGGAGAGCTGAGGGGGACAATTCAGCATTTAACTTAATTTTTCTTTGTTTAGGCTGCTCAAGTCACATCTAATTTGGCTTACAATTTCAGGTAAATTTCATTTTCAAATAAGGGTAACAAAAGCATGTTTATCATAACATTGGTTTCATTTACATAGTTATCAATCATAGAATCATCACATCACCTGGGTTGGTGGAAACCCTTTTGATCATCGAGTCCAATCATGTGTGCTTGCACGTGTTGAGAGGGAGAAAACTTTATTTAGAAACAGAAACAAGAAATAGTTTTTCCCCATATTCACCTTTTCTCTCAGACACTTAACTTTTAAGATTCTCAGCTCTCTTCTCTATCAAAGGCAATCACATCCCATCCCCATCTTCCCAATAGCAATTAATAAAGTGAAGTAAAAAACTAAAAAACTACAGAACTCCACCCCAGGGCTGTTTCTGGAGAGTGATCAAAATAGAGAGGTCTTCAAGTCACTGGCTGACATCTATGTGCATGTAGAGGAAAAGGCATCAAGGTAGCACAAAGTGGAAAATGCTTAGGTGTCCCGGTTCTGGCCAGGCCAGAAGTAACCTCCCCAAGCAGCCAGCAAGAGTGAGCTGAGTTAGCCTGGGCTGTTTCCACACCACCTGACATCACTCCCCCATAAAAGGAGCATGTTGGGGAGGGGTACTCCTGGTGTCCTGGGGTGTCAGGCCTTGTGTTGGTCCTTGTGTTGTGCAGTACTCTGTGTTATCCCTGGGTGTGAGTGAACTTTGTTCTTATCCCAACCCATGGAGGCTGTGTCTGTTTCACCCCCAGGAGTGAGTGAGCAGTGTGGTGCTCAGCCACTGGTTGGGGCCAAGCCACCCCATTAAGGCTAGGGTCTAAATGATATAATGTGTGTAGGTCTGGGGAGGAGTCTTGTAAAAAGGAATGACTTTCAGGCCTCTTACAACAGCAAAATGCTGTAACTGTTGTTGAGTGCTTCAGGAAGGGGCTTGTTAAGAATCATTAGTTGCAAGTAGTCCTTAACTATAAGGACAGGTTGTCCATGAGCCAGCAGTGTGCCTCAGTGGCTAAGAGAGCCAATGGGGTCCTGGGTGCATCAGGAGTGTGGCCAGAAGGTCAAAGGAGGTGATCCTCCCCATCTGCTCTGCCCTGATCAGGCCCCACCTGGAGTATTGTGTCCAGTTCTGGGCTCCTTGGTATAAAAAGGACAGGGACCTCCTGGAGAGAGTCCAGAGAAGGGCTACGAAGATGATTAAGGACCTGGAGTATCTCCCCTATGAGGAAAGGCTGAGTAAGTTGGGACTGTTCAGCCTTGAGAAGAGAAGACTAAAGGGGAACCTAATTAAAGTCTATAATTATCTGAAGCATGGGATGCAGGGGGAATCAGCCAGCCCCTTTTCAGTAGTCTGTGGAGACAGGACAAGGGGCAATGGCTGCAAGTTGGAGCACAGGAAGTTCCACACCAACATGCGGAAGAACTTTTTCCCAGTGAGAGTGACAGAGCCCTGGGACAGGCTGCCCAGGGAGCTGGTGGAGTCTCCTTCTCTGGAGATATTCAAGACCCCTCTGGATGCCTATCTGAGTGATATGAGCTGGGGAGCTGCTTTGGCAGGGGGGTTGGACCCGATGATCTCTTGAGGTCCCTTTCAACCCCTACAATTCTGTGATTCTATGATAACAAGTGCAGATCTGCCCATTTTGTTAATCCTGAAAACATACAGGGAACGTTTCTACCCCAGGATGATGTGTGTCTGTAGTAAGATGGCAGCATCGGTGGTTTTGTTTTGTTTTGTTTTTCATCTGAGACAAAATAAGAATGTCCTATTTGTTTAAATCCAATATTTTACTGACATCAAAGTTACTGATTTTCACACCAGTTGCTTACATTCTCCCAAATCCAGACAGACCTGAGAAACATCCGACATGCACCCGTCCTCCCTGCCTGTAAGAGACAATTGTCAGCAAAACACCGAAATGGTTGATCAAAGTATTTGTGCATGGGAAGGAAACAATATTGATAGCAAATCCATATACTCTCTGTTATATAAAGTTAGCACTGTGCACAATTGCTGTGACAAACCTCTACTTTCTCTTCAGTGGTTTTCTGAGGTTAGAGAGGAAACAATGTATGAAAACATATTTCAAGAAATAGTAGGACCCTGCATTTCATAAACTTTTGTAAAACAGCTCTTACTCCCTTTCAGTTCCTGAAAATACGTTACAGATCGAACAACATACTGGTTGCATTTGTTCTGCAAGGAGCTCCGAAATATAAGAGTTGCTCTTTATGTGAGAGAGCACCTAGAATGTATTGTGCTTCACCTGGGGAAGGATGAACCATCTGTCGAGTGCTTGTGGGTTAAAATCAAGGGGCAAACTGCTACGTGTGACATAGTTGTGGGAGTGTGCTATAGGCCCCCTGATCAAGAGGAGCAGGTTGATAGCACATTCTATAAGCAGTTAGAAGTAGCCTCAAGATCCCAGGCACTGATCCTTATGGGGGACTTCAACTATCCAGATATTTGCTGGGCAAGCAACACGGCCAGTCATATGCAGTCCAGACAATTTCTGCAGTATGTTGAAGACAATTTCCTGCTGCAGATGGTGCAGTAGCCTACAAGGGGAGGGCGGGTGCTGGACCTTGTTTTCACTAACAAGGACGGGCTCGTTAGGGAAGTGAAGGTCGGGGGCAGCTTAGGACAAAGCGACCATGAAATGGTCGAGTTCAAGATCCTGGGTGGAAGAAGCAAGCCAAAAAGTAGGATAGCAACCCTGAATTTTGGAAGAGCTAACTTTGCAACTCTGCAACTTAATAGGGGCTATCCCGTGGGCTACGCTGTTTGAAGGAATGGGAGCCTGTGAGGGCTGGCTATTATTCAAACAGTGCTTCTTCCCAGCACAGGAACGATGCATCCCTTTGAGCAAGAAATCGGGAAAGAGAGGCAGAAGACCTGCATGGATGAACACAGAGCTATTGAGTAAACTCAAAGAGAAACAGAAGATCCACAAATTGTGGAAAAAGGGTCTGAGCACCTGGGGAGAATATAGGAATGTGGTCAGGGCCTGTAGGGATGCAACTAGGAAGGCTAAAGCCCTCTTGGAAATGAAGCTGGCAAGGGACATAAAGGATAATAAAAAGGGGTTTTTTAGATATGTGAATAGTAAGAGGATGACCAGGGATAATGTAGGTCCCTTGCTGAATGAGGAGGGTGTCCTGGTAACGGGGGATGCTGAGAAGGTGGAGATACTGAATGCCGCCTTTGCTTCGGTCTTCACTTCAAAGGCCCCCCCGGTACCCACAGATACTGGATGAAAGTTGGAGTGTTTGGGAAATGAAGAATTTCCCTCTGGTTGAGGTAGGGGAGGTCCAGGAGCAGCTCAAAGGGATTAATGCACACAAATCCATGGGCCCTGATGGGCTTCATCCACGTGTGCTGAGGGAGCTGGCGGAGGTGATTGCTGAGTCACTCTCTATCATCTTCAACAGGTCTTGGAGGACAGGAGAAGTGCCTGAAGACTGGAGGATAGCCAATGTCACTCCAGTCTGTAAAAAGGGCAAGAAGGAGGAACCTAGTAACTATAGGCCAGTCAGCCTCACCTCTGTCCCAGGAAAGGTAATGGAACAGCTTGTTCTGGATGCCATCTCCAAGCAATTGGAATAGAAGAAGGTCATGAGGAGTAGTCAGCATGGATTCACCAAGAGGAAATTGTGCTTGACCAATCTCATAGCCTTCTACGGTCTCATGACAGGCTGGGTAGATGGAGGGAGAGCAGTGGATGTCATCTACCTTGATTTCAGCAAGGCCTTTGATACTGTCTCCCATGACATCCTGATAGCAAAACATGGGATAGATGAGTGGACAATGAGGTGGGTTGAGAATTGGCTGTCAGACCGAGCCCAGAGGGTGGTGATCAGTGGAGCAGAATCTGACTGGAGACCTGTGACTAGCGGTGTTCCCCAGGGCTCGGTGTTGAGTCCAGTCCTGTTTAATATCTTCATTGACGACCTTGATGAGGGAATAGCATCCACCCTCAGCAAGTACACTGATGATACAAAGCTGGGAGGAGTGGCTGACACGCAGGAACACTGCGCTGCCATCCAGAGAGACCTGGACAGGCTGGAGAGCTGGGCAGGGAGAAACCAGATGAGATTCAACAAAAGCAAGTGTAGAGTCTTGCACCTGGGAAGGAACAACCGTTTGTATCAGTACAGGCTGGGGGATGACCTGCTGGAGAAGAGCTCTGTGGAGAAGGACCTGGGGGTCCTGGTTGATGACAGGTTGGACATGAGCCAGCAGTGTGCCCTGGTGGCTAAGAGAGCCAATGGGATCCTGGGTGCGTCCAGAGGAGTGTGGCCAGAAGGTCAAAGGAGGTGATCCTCCCCCTCTACTCTGCCCTGATCAGGCCCCACCTGGAGTATTGTGTCCAGTTCTGGGCTCCTTGGTATAAAAAGGACAGGGATCTCCTGGAGAGAGTCCAGAGAAGGGCTATGAAGATGATTAAGGGCCTGGAGTATCTCCCCTATGAGGAAAGGCTGAGTAAGTTGGGACTGTTCAGCCTTGAGAAGAGAAGACTAAAGGGGAACCTAATTAAAGTCTATAATTATCTGAAGCATGGGATGCAGGGGGAATCAGCCAGCCCCTTTTCAGTGGTCTGTGGATACAGGACAAGGGACAATGGCTGCAAGTTGGAGCACAGGAAGTTCCACACCAACATGCAGAAGAACTTTTTCCCAATGAGGGTGACAGAGCCCTGAAATAGGCTGCCCAGGGAGGTGGTGGAGTCTCCTTCTCTGGAGATAGTCAAGACCCGTCTGGATGCCTATCTGTGCAATATGAGCTGGGGAGCTGCTTTGGCAGGGGGGTTGGACCCAATGATCTCTCGAGGTCCCTTCCAACCCCTACAATTCTATGATTCTATGATACTCCGTTTGGAATTTTAGTTTGTTCTTTCTCTCAAGGAAAGAGGAATTGCCATGGAAGTGCATGAACAAGATCATGCTTTTCCCAATTTATAGGATCATTTATATTGACTTCGAGTGTACATATCCGCATTATACTTGGGGGGAATGCCATGAATTCGTGGTAAATTTGCAGCCAAAAACCCTCCTATTGTGCCTGTGCCATTTTGTGGCAAAACAGTGGCAAACTTAAATAACAAATTAGTTTATTTTTCCTGAGACATATCTTCTAAGTAGAAATGGAAAATATTAAATGAGACTGCCCACCTATCCTTCCATGGCAAACAGTCGTATGTGGTTTTATTACTGCTTTTATTTAATTCTATTTTCACTAAGATCCTTCATTGGTTAGTAACTATGGGAGGTCTTCAGAGAGTGTGGAAGATTTTGACTTATCATAGAGATTGGTTAATTAAAGGGAAGGGGATCCCAAAGGACCTCTTTCCCTTCTCCATGGCAGGGGAAGGTCTTTTAGAAGCAACACTCAAGAAGGGGGAAAACGGAATGAAATTGATTCCTTTTCTGGAGTGTTGTTCTGATGAACCACTCAAGAGGAGCCGTAAGCTGTGACCTTAAAGACAGCTTTGATTTAAAGGCCAGAAGAAATCTGGTAGGTTATGAGCTGTTGCTGGAATAGGAAAAACAAGGTGACATTTACACAGTACATATCAACTGTGGGCTTGGAAATGTTGCTACCTTATAAAAAGTAGAAATTATCCAAAACCATTAAACTTAGGCATCTACCAATTCATCAACATTGAAAGTTATGAATCTCTAATAACCTAAAGAAATGACCCGTTTCCAAAGCAAAGTTTTTACCATCATCCTTGAAAGCTTGGATCTGAAGCCGTGTTTACCAAACAGTTTCTAATGAGCAGGAGTGTATGATCAGTATTAACTATAGCAAGCCATAAACACACAGATAGCTGGCATCAGATAAGAAAATCTTCAATCATAATTTTAAGTAAACTTAATGTAATCAAAATGGATATGGTCCTTAGGGGTATGTATAATCTTTTTTCACCCATTATTTCCATTGAGATTTTTAGCATGACCCAAGGGAGAATGCAGCGTCTCATTAATGTTTTCTAGGAAGTCAGTTTCTAACAAACAACCACCTGGGAACTGCTAGCTACACAACATCAATAAGGAACATATTTTCATTTAAAAAATGAAATTGCCCATCCAAACTTTTTAATTTCATTAAATAGCAAAATGGTTTTGTCAGTTTGATCCCACTAACATTTTGTTGGGAGGTTGGTAGGTTTGGAGTTTTATTTTGTCTGCACCTGAAGTGTTTTCTTTCAAAATTTTTCATTCTACATTTCTCTTTTAAAGTACCATGGAAAATTATGGAGGTTATAATATGTGTCCCTTTCTTTTTCAGGTGGTAATGACTTTGTCCAGTTTACTTCTGAATTACCTCAAGCACCTCCTGACAGAGAGATGTAATGCACCATTGGAGTACCTGCTGGCTGTGTGTCATGGGAAAGTACATACAGGAGCTCAGTCTTCCAGATGGAACAAAGAAATAAAAGTATTGAAACTCTGATAGTCATACTTATGCATAATATTTTAGAGAGATACAATTTAAGGTGAATGTGCTTCAAAATAAAGAAATATAGATCTTAAACTGGTGACAGGATTTTCAATTTTGCAAGTAGCTACTTTACAAAGTAGTTATTTCATTTTCCACCTTATGTTACCAGAATGCCAAAATTTCTGGCCCATGAAGGCATTATGTCCACTCTTTTGCTGAGGTCCTTGAAAATCTGAATGAACATCCCTTACTTTGTACACCTTCCCCCATCCCCTTATTTTCTTTTTCTTTATAACATGCCAAAGTTTGCTTTCTTAAGATCCCTCATCTGTCCTCTGCTTCTCTGTAATCCTCAGTGTCCCCCCCTCCCCAAATCTTGACCATCACTGCCTCATGGTCCCTACAGACAAGGCTGCACTCTGTTACAACCACCCCCTGCAGCTCCTCTTTCTTTCTGAATAGCAAGTCCAGCTCTGAAGGTCCCTGTTTGGGTCCTTCAGGAGTTATATCACAAAGTTATCCTTGATATCTTCGAGAAATCTCCATGTGTTCTGGTGTATATCCCTTGAAGCCAGTGTCAGGAAGGCTGAAGTCCCCCAGGAGAACCAGGGTGGACTACCAAAGACTTTCTCATGTTCTCTGTCCCCTTCCCAGGAGGTCAGTAACCCCTTACCCCCACCCCACTGTGGGGTCCCTGTCCCTGCCATCTCCCTGAGCCCTGACCTCCTCACTTTTGTGCGTCTGCCACCCATCCCATAGAGGAGCCCCACACACCCCAGCTGTTCCCACATGTGGAGGGCCATCCTTCTTCATCTCTGGTCTCTTCTGGAAGACTGGTACCCATCCATCACAACAAATCACAGACTGTTACTCCAGTGATACCATGTGTCATCTCTATATTCAGATCCTTGTTACCACAGTTCCTTTGATCACGTTACTGCCCCTGCCTCAGCCTTATCCCACTAAAATATAGAAGTGGCTATCATGAAGCAACCTGTGATTGTGTGTAGGGAAAATGATCATTTTGCTTCCATTCTTTTTGTGCTTCTGTTGCACACTGACCGTGTCTACTTAGAAGTCTTTATATGCATGCAGAACTAGGCACACACTCCTAAGGCATCACACACAAAAATATTCTGCACTTGATAAACTCACAACTTTGCATCCTTCTGATCTGTCACAAGCCACAGAGCTGCCAGGGGTACAGGTAGATATTTAATTCTGAAGTGATAGGAGGATTTTGGATCTTCCAGGAGCTATATACCACACAGTTCATCAATTCTAACACAATTGCAAGACATTTCTAAGCCCTCCCTTAGATGAGGCAAGTACAGTTCATTCCACAATCAGAAGAACTGAATTGCCAAAAGGCAAGTTTTGTGTACTAGCTCCTTTTCTCTTACTGGAAAATGCTGCTGTCTTGGGAAAACAACAAAACTAGCCTTGTTTATTACCTGCTCTCAAAAAGGCTGTTCTCCTACCAGCCTGAAATCAGAATCCTAATGCCCCTGAGACACTTCATCACCCACCTTATCTCACCAGGATAACATCCTGTTTGCAAGTGGCACTCCCTGGAATGGTGGTGCATTTTGATGTGCATAGGGTAGGAGCCCAGTAACCACAGGCTGTGTGTGTTTTCATATACCTAGTCAGGCTCTGTTTCACATCAGAACTTCGTATGTATATTCCACATTAGGAGCTATATGGTCACTGTAAGGCATGCTGAGGGTTATTAGAACAAATATGTAATTTTTAATTAGAATAAATTTCTTAGGATTATCATGTGGCATGACTTGTGCTGTTTGCTTAGCTTTACTTAGGATGAGCCTAAGAAGCCTTTAGGCCACGAAAGAACTATTTTTCTGATTAAGGAGCTGGTACAGTGCCACATTTAGTCTTTTAGTATGGGAATGTATTTTGCTATCACCCTTATGCCTTAGCAGTGTTTTCCCATGTCTGTGACTCTCCAGCTCTCCATGTTCTGCCATCATGGGCAAGTGGAGGAGGAGTTAGAGAAATAGAGGGATTGTTAAGCTTTCACAACATTTTTTGCAAAGGCTTTTCTCAAGTGTAATTTAGCATCTGTGTATCTATGTGGGTGGTCAGATAGCTGTGAAAACAACCTCTGCTCTGTGACTGTAACTATTCACTGCTTTGCAGATTCCCATTTCTTGTCCTTTTAGCAGCATTTCTCGATGAAAAAGGTTGTCTGATCAGCTGATACAAGCCTTAGAAAGAGTTCTTTGTGATATCTTTAGAATATGACTACAAGGACATTAAAAAATAAAATCTAAAGAATTGTTGACCAAGTGTGACTTCAGGTGAATCTGGATTTCATTATTACCACATTGCTTATTAGAATAATGGCACGAGGTGGTAAAGGAAGAGAATATGCACAAAAGAAAAGAACGTATCTTCTACAAGAGCTGGCTCTTACAGAGGCATCATATTCTTGAGACTGGTGCTTAAATTCAAGCTTGGGAATATGTCTAGAGGAAAAAAAAACTATTACTTTTTTATGCTTCAATGCCCTCTTGAATCAAAGCCTACTGGAGATACAGACTGGGCACCAGATCAAAAGAAAAAGGAACTCAAGGACTTAAGTTCCAAGTGAAGCCCCACAGGTTTTTGGAGGGCAAAGATGACCACCCTAGGCAACCTGGTTCAATAGCTGTCAGCACTCTCTCTCTCTCCATATAATATTCCCATGAATATTACAGATTTTGAGCAGAATGGTGCATGTCTTGAAGAGCTTTGCTCTTGTTGGTAAGGAGTAGTTCAGTGTTAATTCCTAAACCAAATCTGGACAAAACTCAAGCCCTTCCCTGCCCACCTTGATAGAAAAGAGAGGGATTGTGTTTGACTCAGTCAGCATCCTTAGAGCAAATGAACCTGCAAAACCTGGTCCCATGCATAAGTCTAGTGGTTACAGATCTTTCTAGGCTGAGAAAGGCATTGCCAGAAGGACTTGACTCTTTCTTCCAAAGTAAAGGGAAATTATTTAACCCTCATTTTGAAGCTGCTCAGTTGTGCAGTACTTCCTTCTAATATACTTACACCCACAATGAAAATATTCACTCTGTACAGTTATATCAGTCAAAGTCATTGTTTGCTCTGGTGCTCAGCAAAACGTGTAGGATCCCTCAATAATCCTGCCAGTGTAGAACTGATAGAGATAAAAATCACCAACCTAAGTAATTCTACTCAACAATTACTGAAAACAAAATGATGGTATCACTACTTAGCTTTCTTTTGCAGGAGAGCATTCGTATCAAATATACCTCCTTCTTTTAACCTACACAACTGAACTTACAGTGCATTGTTAAATTTCAGTGTTTGGGTTTTTTTTATAGCAGACAATGCACTAAATACCATTAGATCAGATATGATGAGGTAAGATCGACTTGGGCTTTTGAACTGGCAAATCACTTAAACATGTGTCAGAGTACATTGATTATGCCTATACAACTAGGGTTCTGGCTAAGGATGTACTTAACTGCTTTGAAGGCCTGAACTGGTGGATAAATATCTAACAAAATGTTAGGTGAATGGGGCTTTCTCTATTACAATTCTGAAGTTTTTCCTTCAATAATAATTTTACACTTTTTCCCAACAAACAACAATCTAATTGTTGTGAGAGTTTTAGGAAAATAAACAAGGCTGACAAGTGATTTAGAGGCTAGTGACAACTTGATGTGAAAACAATGGAAAATAATAAACACTTTAGGAACTTGACTGGCTCTATTTGTATCTGGCCAGTCATTGAAAGATTCCAAGTCCTTCTGTAGTGTTACATGTTGGCACATTAAGACATTTTGAAATAGTAATATTTTTTATTATTGCTTGCATTACAAATAAATAAAAGGAATATGATGTATCAGGAGTGCAGTTAGCCAAAAGAGTTTCATTTGATATGCTACTTTAGTCTTTTTGGGGTTTGCTCAATCTCTTGTGTAACATGAGTCAACTCAGGAAATTAGGTCATCCAGGTAGATATTAACTGGTTTAGCAAATGTAATAGCAGTGCAGAACAATAACAGTAATGAAACAAAAACAACATTAAAAAACCCTCAGAAGCATTTTATCCAATGAAAAATATTTAGTTAGTGACAAGAGTTACAAAAACAAAGTGACACTGTCTAGTTCAAATTAAACTGGCAAATCATAGAATGCATTAGGGTGGAAGGGATCTTTAAAGGTCACCTAGTCCAACCCCTTGCACTAAGCAGGGACATCATCACTAGATCAGGTCGCTCAGAGCACCATCAAGCCTGACCTTGAATACCTCCAGGGATGGGGCCTCCACCACCTCTCTGGGCAACCTGTTCTCATGATCTACCACCCTCATATTGAAAACCTTTTTCCTGACATCCAACCTAAATCTCCTCTTTTCAAATTTCAAACCATTACCCCTCATCCTATTGCTACACGCCCTCATGAACAGCTGTCCCCCAGCTGGAAGGCCACTATAAGGTCCCACCAGAGCCTTCTCTTCTCCAAGCTGAACAAGCCCAACTCTCTCAGCCTGTTTTCATAGAAAGACACCCAGCCCTTTGGTTGTTTTTGTGGCCCTCCTCTGGTTGTGCTCCAACAGGTCCATGTCCTGTCAACAGGTTACACTGAGGGCTCCAAAGCTGGACACAGTGTTCCAGGTGAGGTCTCACCAGAGCAGAATAGAGCAGCAGAATCAGAACTCTCTATCTGCTGGCCACACTTCATTTGATGCAGCCCAGGATGCTGTTGGCCTTCTGGACTGCAGGTACACATTGGTGGCTCATGTCCAACTTCTCATCCACAAGTACCCCTCAAGTTCTTTTTCTCAGGGTTGCTTTCCAGCACATCAGCCCCTAACCTGTATGGATAACAGGATTTATCCTGACCCAGGTACAGGACCCTGCACTTGGCTTTGTTGAACTTCATGA
This sequence comes from Gallinula chloropus, assembly GCF_964237585.1. Lineage (NCBI taxonomy): Eukaryota > Metazoa > Chordata > Aves > Gruiformes > Rallidae > Gallinula > Gallinula chloropus. The sequence goes on from NC_140089.1 coordinate 24,635,507, forward strand.
GGTTCACTTGGACCCACTTTTCCAGCCTGTCTAGGTCCCTCTGGATGGCATCCCATCCCTCTTGTATGTTAATCACATCACTCAGCTTGGTGTCATCAACAAACTTCCTGAGGGTGCACTCAATCCCACTGTCAGTATCAGTAATAAAGATATTAAACAACATTGGTCCCAGCATGGACCCTTAAGAAACAACACTTGCCACCATCTCCCATCTCCACATGGAGCCATTGACCACCAAATGACACATTCTGTTTGAATGTTACCCTTAGTTATCTGTTCTATAGAAAAAGGATTCTAGTTTAAGCAAAGACTAGAATTTTTTTCAATTGGCCTAACTCCTAAGGTGGAAGTGGCTATTTCTAAGACTTGTGCACATCCTGAGTATGCAGGGGCTACTCAAACATGCCGAAAACAAAATGTTACCTTGATCATTGTTTTCCACAGAATTAATTGCTATATAATGAAGTCAACTTAGTGCTGCAGCTGAAACACACCTCACATCTGAATTTCTGAGGGAGTCAGGGGGTGGTCCTAATGGATCAGTGTTTAAATGATATGGGAACTGAGAAACCCGAACTTCCTACAAGACCTGTGAAGCAGACAGCCATAAACTTCAGACCTGTAAGGAGGCAGGTTAAGGGAAGGCTTACGTCCCAGGGATCCCACAGTCCTCAGCAGCTTTGGCACTGAGAAGAGCATCTGTTTCACCAGGCAGCATCAGCATCTGTGGTGCCACAACAGAGAGAAGCACAAAGTCTATGTGTACATGTCTGTCACCTAAGACAACAGTCCACTGGAGGCTTGCAGCAGGTCAGTAAGGCTTGATTTTATTCAGTGGCATGATGACAATGCACTGTATCCTCTTCCTGCTAATCATAACCTAGCACTGGTGTTCTCTGCTGGTGGAAAGACAACCTGTGTAAATGAATGACCTGCTTCAGCACAAACAAAAGGTGTTCAGTCAGAAGCAGGGCTTGTCTGGCTGGAGGGGGGCGGGGGTGGGGAGGCAAATTCTGTAGGTGTTGGTGAGGACTTTTGTCAGAGATCACATCCTTGCCAGTCACCCACGCAGCAATTGCAGGCAGCAGCTGTAAGGTCTTAAATCTCCTTTCACTTTCTGAAGTCTTTCTTTACTGGGGACAGATGGTCTGGTCCAATACTCATTTAAATAGTCCACATGAGGAGAGTTTAATATCTGAATACCAAATTTACTTAGTTGACATTACATGGGATTTTGATTTAGAAGAGACAGCAATGCACTGAAATCACAACACAAACACACTATAGCAATTGCAGTGTACAATACAAACATGATTCCCATTACAAGTGCCTATATGTTCTTCTATGACGATTCTGGGTGTCCCCAGTCACTGGAAGGGCATCAGAAGACTGAGGTCAGCTCAAGCTCATTGCTTTCTTCAACATCCATTTAGTTGGTTCATTGACTTTTTTACACCACATTGGGCTGAGCCCCATATACACTCTCCTCTTGGTCTGACTGGTTCAGGAATATTATACTTTCTATTACTTGTTTTATGGAAGTGCATTCACATAATGAATTGATTCACTGTACTGAAGCAGCCATTTATGTACAACAAAAGTCATCTCTTGATCCCCTTAGTCAGCATCCTTTACAATAGCTGGGGCTACTTCCGAGATTCCTTTCTGAGCCTCCTCCCCTTGTAGGGCACTGTGGACCAGACACAGCTAAGGACAGCACAATGAGTACAGGTTACCTTCATGCCTCCTTCCCATTACGATGTAAAGGCCTAGTCAGTGGCAGGGACATTTTGGGGTGTTTCAGGCCTGATGGGAGCAGTTGCATCTTCTGCCTCAGAGTTCCAGGGTACAGAGACAAGGAGCAGCTCTTGGTGTCTGAAAGGCGCCTCTGAACATGCCAAGGAGCAGCTAATCCCAGGTAGAGGGAAATACTGGCAGTTTCTCCTGTCCTGCAGCCACAGCTCCAGCCCTCAGTGCTAGCAAGCAAGCTTGGGAGTAATGCTGCTGAGTATTTTGCACTGCCCTGGCAGTTCACAGGGAAAACAGCTCCTGGTGATCATGAACACTCAGCTGCCCAGAAGGAAGAAAACCACAATGAAAGAGTGGCAAATGTAAAATGGTGCTTGGAAGGTTTTCAGCAGTGCAGTGCAACCCAAACCTTGCAGACATTGTTTTCTGCCCCACTTCCCATACCCTGCCCCTCCCTCCCCCGCCCCGTCCCCCCTCCCTGCAGCTCTGGGATGTTCCCTGAATACCTATGCAATATATTTTTGCTTTTGAATACACTCTTCAAGCAAGATAAAATTTATGCAGTTTCAGATCTACCCACTTTTTTGGAGTTTGGTTTTATGGCAACAGAAATAACTATGAAGCCAAGATCATTCCTCAAGCCTTCACCTACCCGGTTTCTTCCCAAGATGTTTAAAAGAATCCCTTCTCTGATGTAGTTGTGAGTCCTATTTTTATGCTCTGGTGCAGTTAACAGGATTAGCATATGCTGGTTTGTAAATCCAAACAAGATGAGTCAGCATGGATAACCATGCAGGGTCATGAATTTTACTACTGTGATCCTCTGCCAAGGGATGCAAATAGCAGCAGTTCTCCTTAGAGAGGAACCCATACTGTTTCTCTTCCCTTACAAGGTTTTGGTATCTGGCAATGAAAGATGACCAGCAGAAACATAAACTGTGTGCAAGTGCAATTGCTGGTATAGAACTACTACAGCTCAATGTGGTTTTAATTGTATGAAAACTTTAGTCAGGTAAAAAGGTGATGCCTGGGCCTTTCTTGTAGTGGTAATGCACTCATTAAGGCCAGACCTTAAAACTGAAGAAAAAAAGTGGAAGGTAATCTTAGTGACAAAGCTTTTTGAGGTCTTTGGTTTTTCTTTATAAACCAAATCAGAACAGAATCAGCTTGGAAGCTGTTTTTATGTATACTCACATACATTGCTAATGCGAAGGTGCTTCGTGTATCCTTGAGTAGGAAACACTACAGTTATAAGAGGAGAACAGACTTGCTTAATCAAAAACCTCTTTGAGTTTTAGGGGCTAAAATAATATAAAATGCAAAAACATTGTCTGAACAATGCACCTAGTGAATGTTAGCTGTGTAATGCTTTTCTATGGGACCAGAAAACTGGAGAGTAGTCTTCAACTGTGCTGGATGGTTGAGATGGCAAAGTGAGAGTATAGGAACAGCAGAACTCATAGAGGAAATAAATAATGTGGTTATGTGAAATGTAGACGGTCCACAAGCAACCTTCCATGAGTTTCAAGTTGTATTAAAATTATTGCTCGAGTACCTGGTGTGTCTGGTGCTAGATGGCATATGTGGGAATGTGCTGATCCAGGTGAATGCAAGGAGTAGGAGGGCTGAAACTGAGCTATATGAGGAGACATGGAAGAAATCTTGAGCAGCTGGTCTGTTCAGAGGCAGCTGATGGATTCTCAGGGCTCAGTCCTTAGAGCAAAGTCAAATTTTGCTCTGTTGGGGCTTTTGACTTGTGGATCAGACCTAGCAGGGTGTAGACACTACTGGCTTTGTCAGTAAGGTAGACACCTGCTATGAAATGACAAATGCTGTGCATGGCTGAGCTTCATCTGTGTTCACTTAGGGCTCTAATAGACGTGTAGTGGCAGCTGGAGATCAGGAACAAGCTGCTGCCACCACCCCAGCTGTTGCCCTCCCTGTCCCCTTGATGACACCTGGCTCTGCTGTGGGAAGGGAATTCAACGCAGTCTTATGTGCAATCTCTACAGTCTTCAGCTTGGTAAACTGAAAATGGTTTAATATAATACGTAGTCCTAAGTGCTACTGATTCAGGAGCTGGTCTGATAGGAGATGGGCTGTCCTGTGGAGGACAGCCTTACCCAGCAACATAAACCAGCTGGTTTGTTTCCTGACACATATGTTTATGGCCTTATCAGTGCTCTAAAGGGATTAAAGAATTACTTTTATGAGACTGATGTGTCTATCCTGACCTTTAAAACCAGAAGAGCTACTTAAAGGTTAGCATAAGCTGCTGATTAGCATTAAGGTTTATCACTCCAAACTGCCTGTGACTCCTGTTAAGTGAGGACGGGCCTGGCATATCGTCACGTCTTCAGCATTACAGACAGTGAGTTCTCAGTTAACTGCAGTGACTACTGATGGAGCAAAATGGGGAAAACAGAGCTATGGATAGTGAGAATTATGTTTAAATTACAGTCTAAGAACATGTAGTGAGAGTGTAGTGGTGAAGAGGAAGGCCAGTAACATTTGCATTTTGTTGCTGAGAGGTCACTGTAAAGAGCCAGTGCATGCCTTGAGCCTGTGGCTGCCCTGGTTCCTGGCCCATGCTAGCTCAGCAGAGCCAATCATCTCCACCATCGCTCAGTGGAGGGCTGGCTGTGCTGGAAGAGGATCATGTTGTCCTGACAGCCTGCTTGTGTCATCCAGCTGGTGTGTTTTGTCACTGTTGGGTTTTCAGAGACAGAAACCGCCTTGTTACTGCACATCTTGCACAGAGCTTAGCACAGTGAGTTCCCAAGCTTGCTCCAGGGTCTCACTACAGTTTTACAGCCTGTCAACAACTGTATGAAAGAAGGTTTCATGGGAGCCATAGAGGCTTTGGTACAGTGAATCATGTAGATTCGTTGATTCAGCTCTTATCCCTTTATGTAAAGTGTAGGTCTGCCATAGAAAGATTGCAGTTCTTGTTCTGACCTTACAAGTTGCATTTGGCAACTCTTACAGAGCTGGAAGAGTTATTTCCTGCATGGGTCTTGAGGACTCTGCTGTTCCGTGCCACATCCACGTGCAGTTTTGGGGTGAGCTGATAATGACTTTCAAGTGCCCCATAAGCGGCTTCTCCCATTATTTTATTTGCCGGCTCTTCTCTCAAGCAAATTCAGAGTTGATGGGTTTGGGTATTCATTCTCTGTTTTTATCTTTCATCTGGAAAAACGACATGAGTCTTTCTGGTGTAGATTTGTGTTTGTAAGCTGGACCAATATAATTTCTATGAACAGGGGGTGAGAGGAGGAATGGAAATACTAAAATAAGTATTTTTCTTCTGCCATTTCTTTTAGCTGGAGCAGTTAATACTTTCATGTAAAACTATTGTTTACTTACAGAAGTATAAATAATCAGGAAAGGCTTTTTGAAAACGTATGTTTTACATTTATGCTTGAATTCCCAAGGCTAGTTACCAATTAAAGGATGGCAATCAGATTATTCCTGTGTTTGGTTCATAACCACCTTAACCCTTTTCCACATTTTGCCATGAAAAGATATAATAACACCTTTTTTCCTCTAAAAAATTGTTCTCTCTTTTGCATTTAAAAATGTCAAATTTAGTGCTAGCCAGTATTGAGTGAATGACATCATGTTTTCTTGACCCTGATTTGCTTATTTAGAAGACTGTAACATTATAAAATCTCACATCCAAGAAAAGAGGAAGTAATCTTAATCCTTTATGGAAGCACACTGCATTGTTGTGCTGCGCCTCAAGAAGCACAGCTCCAAAGAAGTGGATTGCAATCACATATAGCTTCATTTTAGTCTTGGACAAAATCATTGTGTCCCCAAGGAATATTGACATGGAATTGCCCATTTTTATTCCTGCTCTTTCTTTTCAGTTACAAGCTTCTTCCAGTTACAGATTCCCTGTCTATTGCTGGAAGCTTGTGCAGGCATAATTCCTGAACCTTCAAAAAACCCATTGTCATTGTCTCACTGAGGACACATATAGGTTGCAATGCTTCCATATTTATCCAGCAAAGACCACAGATTAGTCTAACTCATGATACATCTTTAACCATGCAAAGAGTCAATACACCTTCAGGTTGCCCCTAATTAAGAAGTGGTCCTTCCAAGACAAGCTATAATGACCAGGCCTGATCCTGGTTCCCAGCACCTTCCAGGGCTGGTGCTCGGGACCCGATTGATCACTGGATCTGCTGTCTGTGTTCGGAGTGTGAGTGTTAACAAAACAGGGTAAAGATGAGTAACAGCCTGTAAAATTATTATGGAGGGGGGTCAGTGGCTCACGTGCTTGGTAGTTGTGCACCTGCTTGGTGAGCAGCGTGCTAATATGTGTTTAAAAGAATAGAATAGAATAGAATAGAATAGAATAGAATAGAATAGAATAGAATAGAATAGAATAGAATAGAATAGAATAGAATAGAATAGAATAGAATAGAATAGAATAGGAATAGAAAATAGGTCATGACATATGTTTGTCACACGGTGGTGCTGCTGTTCAGCAAATGTGAAACGTGTGCCAGCACTGGCAAGGGGAAAAAAGTTGACATCTACCACTGCGCAAATGTGTTGGCTGGTATGTGTGTGCATATGTGTGCCCAGACGCAGGCTTTCAGGCTGTGCAGGAACAGCTCATCTGTCTTTTACAGATCAGAATTGTCTTGGTTGGAAGGAACCCTTTAGATCATCAAGTACAACCATCACCCTAACCAGCCAATTGCCACTAAACAACGTCCCTCCCTCAGCAGCACATTTAACTGTCTTTTAAATACTCCAGGGATGGAGACTCCACCACTTCCCCGGGCAGCTTGTTCCAATGCCTAACAACCCTCTCTGTGAAGCAGTTTTTCCTAACTTCCAATCTAAACCTTGCCTGGCATAACTTGAGGCCATTTCCTCTTGTCCTATCACCTGGCACTAGGGAGGTCAGCACCCCACCCCTTCACAATCTCCTTTCAGGTAGCTGTAGAGAGCTATTATGTCTCCCTTCAGCCTCCTCTTCTCCAGACTAAAAAAATCCCAGTTCCCTCAGCCACAACTTGTGTTAATGGATGATAACTCAGACACCTCCTCCAAGCTCAGTAGTAATGCATCCCAACAAAAAGGGAGTCAGGCAAAACCTTCCAAAGGCCTGAGTGGATGAACAAGGAGCTCCTGGACAAAAACACAAAAAGGAAGCCTGCAGAGGGTGGAAGCAAGGGCAGGTACCCTAGGAGGAATACAGAGGAATTGCCTGAGCAACCAGGGATCAGGTTAGGAAAGCTAAAGCCCTCATAGAAATAAATCTGGCCTGGGACATCAAGGACAACAAGAAAAGCTTCTATAGACATATCAGTGATACAAGGAAGTTTAGGTGAAATTTTAGCCCTCTCTAGAAAGAAACAGAAGACCAGGTTACTTAGGTTATGGAGAAGGCTGAGGTACTCAATGACTTTTTCACCTCAGTCTTCACTGGCAAGAGCTCTAGCCACACTGCCCAAGTCATAGAAGGCAAAGGCAGGGACTGGAAGTATAAGGAACTGCCTACTGTAGGAGAAGATCAGGTTCAAGACCATCTAAGGAAATTGAGGTACACAAGTCCACGGGACCTGACAAGGTGCATCCATGGGTCCTGAGGGAACTGGCAGATGAGGTTCATAAGCTACTGTCAAACATATTTGAGAAGTTGTGGCAGTCCAGTGATGGGAAAAAAGGAAGACTCAGGGAACTAGTCTCACAGGTGGACAGTCTCACCTCTGTGGCTGACAAGGTCATGAAGCAGATCCTTCTGGAAATTATGCTCAGGCACATGAAAATTAACGAGGTGATTGGTGAGAGCCAACATGGCTTTTCTAAGGGCAAATCATGCCTGACAAATTTGGTGACCTTTTATAATGTGGTTATTGCATTGATGGATAAGGGAAATGCAACTGATGTCATTTACCTGGACTTGTCCAAAGCATTTGACACTGTCTCACACAACATCTTTGTCTCTAAGTTGGAGAAACTGGGATTTGACAGGTGGACTGAATGACAAGAATTGGCTGGTGGTCACATTCAAAAAGTTGCAGTCAATGGCTCAATGTGCAAGAGAAGGGCAGTAATGAGGGGCAATCCACAGGGGTCGGTACTGAGAGTGACACTGTTTAACATCTGTTTAACATCCTTGACCTGTCAGTATTTCTGACACTGATAGTAGAAGATGCATAGATATATACTACAGCTGCAAATCTTTATCAAAGGCAAGTGAGGCAATACCTTGGAAGTACGCCCAAATATTTTTGTCCCTTGTAGGGACTTAAAAAAAAGCCTCACTTTTTTTAAAGATAATTTCTATGGGGGAGGAAGGGCAAGGTCAGTGTATAAAGTAATATATCATAAAGGAAGATATTAGTGTCAGTGTGATTCCCCCAAATCAGTTGCCCTTCTATCACAGGCATAGTGAGTCAGTGAAACTTGTCCTAGAGAAGACAGAAGCTCTGACTTTTTACAAGCTCTCCATTACTTTTCCGATGTGGAAAACTATGCAAAATGCTATGTTTTTTTCTTTGGTACAAGACTCTTCCATATTAACTGAGTTAAATATGGTTTCATGCTTTTCACTTCACAGCCTCCAGTTCTCTCCCAGAGAATGGTCGTGCTGCCAAACAGGGCAGCAACTAAGCACAGAAACCTCTTGCCTGGCCCTATATGAGGTCACAGGACCATTTAATTTAAGGTATCAGTAGCCGAGAAGCTCTGTACCTTACTATAATTGCTAAGTGCACTCAACCCATTGTCAATTCGTTCTTATTGCAAAAGCAAATCTAGGTGGGGCCTCTCCATGGGCTGCAGGTGGGGGTCTCTGCACCCTATCATCTTCCATGGACTGCGAGGCGACATCGGTTCCACCATGGGTTTCTCCACAGGCTACAGGGACATCTTTCTCTCTGGCACCTGGGGCACATCCTCCCTCCCCTTCCCTGGCCTTGGTGTCTGCACAGTTTCTTACATCTTCTCATTCCCTTCTCTGGTGGCAAAAAGAGGGTTTTTTCCTCTTAAATGTGACTCCCAGAGGTGCTGTGTCCATCACTGATGGGCTCGGCATTGGTCAGCAACAACTCCAGCCTTGAGCCAGCTGGTGTTTGCTCTGTGGGGCCTGCAGAGACCTTCTCATGCTTCTTGCAGAACCCACCCCTGCAGCCCCGCTCCTGCCCCAGAATCTAGCCATGCAAAACTTAGACAGAATTATTCTGTTTTCTTTGTGTTTTCATTAAAACAAACAAACAGAAAAAAAACAAAAAATAACCCCACAACTTTGGCTTAATTATCTGATAATAAATTTTGTGCCACAGGAGCACAGCCAGACAAACACCACGGGCTACTCTGGGAATGCTGTGTAGAAGGCATAGCTCCAATACCTGCATTGTCATGCCTTTGCAGGGCAATAAATGTGTAACAAACAAATGTATGGATATATTTTATCTTTATTTCCATGTGTAAGTAATTTTCATTGTTCATGCTGTCATCTTCCTACTGCAGGCTGCATCACCAGTAGTCCATTGCTCTGGTCTCTAATGGGCAGCATTATCTCTCAAACCTGCTATTCCTGTAAGACCCAGAGATTCATCTTTCATATGTCAGGCTGCATGATGAGATCACCATGTATAGAACCACAGAGCGGTTTGGGTTGGAAGGGACCTCAAAACCCATCTAGTTCCAACCCCTGTCATGGGCAGAGAAACCCTCCAATCTGACCATATATCTATCCTTAAAGACATGCTTATTCCAATATTTATTGAATTGATCCAGGCTGAACCTGCTTTAGGGAAAAAAAAAAAAAAAAAAAAAAAAAAAAGGTAACCTATTTGGTATTAACACAGTTAATTATTTTTACCCCAAAAGGAGCTGCAGTGTTTTGGCCCCTGCCTCTGGAGACAGTTGGTTCTCCTGTCTGTATTTTTGAGATTACAACATTAAACACAATGTTCACAGTGGACTTTCACTTAATGAGGAAAATGTTACGGCCTGATGGAAAATGCATGTAGACAGAGGGGGGCTCCATGTGGGTTTTGTGTTACCAAGGTACAAAAGTGCTGTATCTTGCTAGGGCTCTTCTCTTCCCACATCAAACACACATGCTGGCTCTTTACCCCATCATTGGAAAAAACCCCTTAACTTATTCTGATAAAATGAGACTGAAAGCAGAAGCACACTGCATATCCAGACAGGGCTGCAACGGTGGGAAAGCACAAAGTGCTGGATGACTCCTGCCACCTGTGCTATCCTTAGACTTGAACGGACTAATGCTGGCTTAACCTTGTGTATAAAACAAAAGGGAAAGCTGTGGGTCAGACCAACACCTAGTTTTGGAGACCTTAATGGACTTCTAAGAGCAGGAGGAGCTGAGAGCGCACTGAGCCCACACGGAAAGAGATCTGCCCATGTCAGACACAGATTGCCTCACATCAGAAACCTCCCTGGCTGGCGAAGGGGAAACACCCACGGTGGCAACAGTGACTGTGCCATTTCTCCTCAGCCCCGAGGCTGCGCAGCAAGCAGCGCTTTAGAGGGAAGGAGATTAAATGACAGGAGGGGAAGCACAGGGAACAGGAGTGGTGGGGTTACACCATGCAGGCACTGCTCTCTGTTTATCACTGCTTTACTGTCTGAGACTGGTCCTACCCTGGATGTCCTCTGTAACTTCAGTTAGGGTGTTGGAGCCTGGATTAATTTAAAGGCCAATTCAGTTGCCTAACTTCTCTGGCTACATTTTCATGCTACAATTAAAGCAGTTGCTGAAAGTGACAGAAGCCCTCCTGCCCCACTGTCCCCTCAGAGGCTTTGGTGAGGTCTGTGAGTGGCATTAGCAGATTTAAAAACGCCAGCTCCTCCAACTTCTTTGCACAAAGGGAGGATGCTGCTGTAAGTTCAGCTCAAGCAGTGAAAACAATGATTAAAGAAATAAACAGGAATGAGACAGCGAAAAGCTGGCCATTTGTCTTTCTGCAGGTGCTGTGCCTCTGTCACCTCCCCAGAACTGATGCCATAGGGATGCCTGTGGCTGGGCAGTGAATACTGAGAATTACAGCTGTGTTCGCCCGAAGAGGACAATATCATTACATTCGAGCTGAAGTGGAGGAAGTTGTAGTGTCAAACTTCTGGTGTCCACTGAACATGCTACACTTACAAGAACTCTTTTCACTTACTGGCTACTGTAAACTCTGATCTTGCAGAAAAATTGGACAGAGTAACTGCTGTAAGTAGCAAGAAAACACACCAAAAGTACTTTAAGAACAGTGTTGGCCTTATTTAATACACTGCATCCCCTTTTCATCTACTATTTTCAGAGACACAGCTGTATCAATGGATACAGAGCTTCCACCCTGCCATTCCTATGTTGACATCTACAGCAGAGCACCTCCCATTGCAGTATAGGGGTCACAGCATGAGCTGGACCCCTCTGGATGGACTTCCCCATTGACAGTGGCTGGTGGGTCTCCATGGGAAGTGCTTGCCCTGCTTGTAGGCTGACAAATGCTAACTGTTGACTTCATAAGAGAGAAGGCTGGGAATTATTGTACTCGAATATCAGCTTTTCTCTCAGCATTTTTGCCTTCTTTCATTAGCACAAGTAATGGCTTTCTCTATTCAAGTAAGTTTGTTATTTAAAAAAGGCAAGGAATTAATTTTTGACCTTGTCCTAACATTCAGCCTTTTTCTTCCACTTTTTTTTTTTTTTCAGGCTAGTGATGCCTCAGAAAGCTGGAACAGAAACTCACAAGCCTTGGTGACTATTAAGCAGGTATCCTTTATTGCAGCACTGGGCACACAGGGGATCGCTCCTCTGAATGTGTGCCCCCATTAAAGCCAAATTTCTCATATTTATACAGATTAACTACACAGATTCATTATATTTTCTAGGAAAAGGCAGGGCTACGCAAATTATTTCTAAGAAGTCATTTATATTAATTCCTCACAGATAGAGCATGCTCAGTGACACTTAGGGGGTCTTTTGGTGGTCTTCAGGAATAAAAACTGGACATCTTCCTCGCAGAAGGGTGCTCCTCACTCCAGCACTGGGGACAGGATCACTGTAATCACCTCTGCTCCCCTATACCCCTCCTTGTCATGGCGAGGTAGCTGGAGCCATCCAAGCTCCTCAAGGTGAGCCACAAGCATCATGAACATGGGTACCATCCAGGCCTGCCCCAGCACCCCAGGGCAGGGAAGGAGGTTTTCAGCTGTGGGAGGCTTTCTAAGTTCCTCTACCAGTGCTGATTCATTTAAGTGCTGTCTTACCTTTTTTTTCCCCTCAGTGTAAATATACTTTTTCCTGTGATGTTTAAAGTGGTAAACATGAGACGACCTGTCTGTAGCATACAGTCTGTAAACCATACCAATGGGAAGACTGTGCAAAGAAGGCAGAAGGAAAAGAGAATAGGAAGCAGCCTAAGAGAAACGGGAGGAGATGTGGTCAGTTCTGGGCTATTACGCAGATAAGTGTTTCAAAGAAGGCAAACCATTTCCCAGGCTTGGAGTGAACCTCAGAAACCTACAGACTACCGTTCTTGAGCTACCAAGCTGCTGTGTTGTCTTTTTTCACTATTACTTCTATAAAATGGGTCTTTCTGACTGCTCCCAGGACATGTCAGTTGTTTTGCTGGTAAGAAGCCCACTCTTCAAAGTAATAACCCACTGTGCTGTTTTCAGGCAATGTTTGAGGGTTAAAGTCCTCAGGTCATTTAAGCTTGAATGTTCTTTTTTTCAGCAGCTAGGTCTCACAACATGTTAGTCCCTCCTCATACTGCCTGCGAGAACCACATGGACAGCTGTCTTGCACACTAGAAGCCTACAAATAAAAACTGTCATCTCATTTTCACACAGAAATGCATGCCTTGTCAGTACCGATGACCACCCATCCTCCTGCCAATCTTACCAGAATGCTTAATGAGTTTCCCTGCCAGCTGACAACTGCCTGGCTGCTAAGCAAGGGTCTGCCTGGGAAGTTCAGAGTCCAACAGAACGAAACTCCTGTTGCTCATCTTAGGCTGCATTTGCTGCCGACTGCAGCTCTACCAAATTGCTCATGGGTAGCTGCCTTCACGCTACGTGTGGAGTTCCCTGAGCACTGCAGCAGAATGCAGTACTTAAAAGGGTACGCAGGGATACTCTGGCAAAGGAAGGAAATTTGTATCCTGTGCTAAGAAAAGCCTGAGAAATACGTATGTCATCCAGCTGCCTCTGTTCTCACACTCGTGGATGTGAGTGCTGGAAAAGCAAGAAGGGTCACCCTATCCCATCTTTTGGTACAGTGAGAGAAAAACCTATCAGGAGCTGTGAGCATGCGGCTGGGTGAGCAATACTGCAGCACAAACCAAATATATGGAATTATGTCTAAAGCTGAATTACTGCTCTCCAAGAGAAGCTAGAGCACTGTTGCCATGACTATCATGTTTGCAAGGGAGACACTTGCCTGCATCTCATAGCACTCTGCAGCTGGCAGCCTCTGTGCTGTCTTCTCCCTCTGGAGGTCCCTAATGTCCCCCCCCCCAACACAACCTGTCGCCCTGCAATGCTCTGTCCTGGCAGGAGTGAGCAAATGTTCAGACAGGAGGAGTCTTCAGGCATGCTGAGCATCATGCTGGACTTGGTTGAAAGGCTCCTGGTCCTGGGTGGGGGGCATAGGGGGCTGCAGTGGTTCAACAACAGTCTCTGAAGCCGGCACCTTATTAATGGTCGGAAATTCGACGTGCCCAAACAGACAGGAAAGGAGAGTGGTGAGGCTGATGGCTAGGATAGTGTGGCAACACACTAGAAAAACACTCACTGGCATTGGTCTTATCCCCTTCTGTCCACAGTAGGTTAACTGTTCAGAAATCTCTCTGTGCTTTGCTATGTTCAGCTGTTAAACAAGAACAGAAATCCTTATGTTGCAGGAGGCTACATGTATTTTATGTACCAATTCTTGCATAATGGTAAGTAGAGCTGACAGACTTCATATGCTTAATGGTGTATTTGGCTTCCTCTGCAATAGATTACTAGTGATTTTTAATTTTTCTTTGCTCTGCCTGAAGGACTAAGACCTCTGCAAAAAATGCTGAGACATATTAGCTGGAGCAAGCCATTCTCTGGGATTTTTTTATATCTTAAAAGTAGAATCCCATCGCAAAACTTTTGGCATTTGTCTCAGCTGTTTCCAAATTAACTTGGCCTGTGAAAACATGAAGCTTTCTGGCTGTCATCTCACCCTGCACTGCATTTATCCCTTAGAGGAAGGGCAGAGTAAAAGCAGAATTTCTGTCCTCTCAGAAAACCATCAATCTTATTTGGCATAAGCACTGAAAGGTGAAAAAACCCAAAACTAAACAAAACAAAAAACCAAAATGGAGGTAAGGCAGCTTCTTCTCAGATTTCAGTGCTGGGGGTGGTTTGCCTGCTCTTTCTGGCTGACAGCCAGAGTTTGGGGTACCCAAGGAAAGGACAGTGCCTGAGTACCCAAGGTACCAGTGGCATAAATCCAAGAGATTTTTAAACCTCCAATAAGCTAAGGCAATCTGTGGAGAACAGTTTTAATAAGATCAGTGCAGTTAGCATTAAAAACCAAGCAAACAGCTCCAATCTGCTCTGACTCTTCTGAGGCGTACTTGCCAGAAGCCCTAGTAAAGTGTATTTTAGTAATCCAGCTTGCAGAAGAAAAATGGAGTAGATGCTCATACGCTGCTACAGTGGAACAGGCAGCCTAAATAAGGAGGGGATTGCTTGCATGGGTTGCAGACTTGCTCAGAAATGCAAAACCTCGCTGTTAAAGGCAGGTGCTGAAAAGCTTGTGGCGGTTCCTCAGGCAGGTTGGGTGTCTGGAGGGGATGCCCAGGGGATGGCTGTGGCCGACTGCAGCTCTGCAAGAAGAGCCACTAGTTGTCTTTCTTATCAGCAAACCAACAGACAGGCAGGCAGGGATGTTCCTGCGCAGGGGAACTGAGAAACTCGGTAGTCAAGCCTTATGTCATTTGAAAGAACCCACAAACCAAACCTCTGCCTTCTAACATAGAATTAAGACCGGCTTGGAAATAGTTTTCCTGTTAGTCTATGCCCTTGGTTTCTTCAGGGTCATGCTCAAGTCAGCAGTCAGAGGCAGATTAATGGAAGAGTCCCTTGCCACAACTTAATAGGAAGCTACTCCCAGAGATTTTTTTGCTAAGAGGCTGCATGCTTGCTTCCAACCAGCTGCTTATGGAAACAGCTAGAAGGCAGAAAATGTGAGCAGAACTCTCCAAAGCACATACACGTGTGACTGTGTGCGTGCGTATTGCCAGAAACTGCTGGGAACTGGGATTCTTGGCTACAGACAGAAAGCTTTCTGGATATATAAGGCAATGTAAAAAGTCGCTCTAGTCTGAGCTGCTCGGTGCCTCTGCAGGCTTCCAATGACATTTACAGCTGCAGATGACTAAAATGTAGGGATGCTTCTAGCCTTTGCTTCTCAAGCCAAGGAGTGAAATATTACCGGCGTGCTCCCAGCCACTGGGCAGCCTCTGCGGGAGCTGCAGCACCGCCAGACTGCTGCCGAGCGCCTGAGCGCTGCTTTGTTTGCTCCCTGTGCTCGTGCTGGCTAGAGCTGACGGTAAATGGAGTATTTCTCTGATTAGCCTCATCCCCTCCACCTGCCCCACCTCCACTGACGTCTGTTTGAGGAAAAGTAGCTTTGCCACATAGATGTTTGCTTCCAACCACTTTGACCTCTCTGGAGCGTTTTGAGCTTTCCATCAGCCCAGAGTGCTCGCTGGCTGATCAGCTCCATAGTTTTTCTCTGCAGTGAATTATCAGAGGGGGTCTGTACTGATGCCTGGGAGTTAAATATGCATATTCCCAAGTATCATGACTAGCCTAGTAGGTTTCGTTGTAGGTGAAATGTCTGTTCTATACTTAGAAAGCAGAGGATGTTATGTATTTTTTATTCCACCCACTGTGAAAATTTTGTGAATTCAATAGCTAGAATTCCGTGTATCATTATCAACACTGTCGGGCCCATCTTTTTCTTGGCCTGGGAGCAAAGAAAGGAAAAGAACAGGGGGATAATACATATGGGGTAAAACGGGGGCAGCAAGGAGGCTGTCTGTGAGCAGCCTATTCTGGAAGTTTCACATCTACAACATAGCAGAATGGGTACAGTCTATGGCACAAGAAAGGCTTCCGGTGTCATAAGGGCACAAGCCCAAATTTAATGGAGCAAAGGATTAGTCACACCCATCAATTGTATGCAAAGTCACAGTGCATGCCCAACATATCTGTGGTAGAGGATCCCACCACGGCATGGTACGGTTCTCTCCCAGCATGGGTAGCAGCATGAACACAACCAGCCCTACCTAGTAAGGGCATGGTTAAAGCAAAGTGAGCTAATTTTTAACAGTAAGCTAATTTTTAATGCATTCGTTATCTATCTACAGCTTAGCCAACTGTTGACTTAAAACAACTGTACTGATGAATCTGAGAACGTTCTGTAAGTTGCAAATGTTGCTTTGGCAGAGAAATTTACTCTGGCAATTGCTTTATTACATTAAAGTTCTGTTATGATAAATTTGCAAGATTTACTGCTAGAAATGTGTTATGTAGTCTAGGACAGCCTCTCCCAAAATGCAGGGCTATTGCTACTAAAGAGGTAACGTATGGTCACACACTGGCTAGCAGGAATCTCTTTGGATTTACGAATGCAGACACGCAGTTCTTTCATAATGCACGCTCAGGACTGCCAGGAGAGGAAGAAAATTGGTTTTGTCTGCTTGGAAGAAAATTCAGCTTTCACAAGCTTGGCAAAGACTGACCTAAAAGTTAAGTGCACATCTGCCACTGATTTTAACAATAGAAGTGTTTGAATTTCTGAAAATTACAAACCCTGACAGAGTACTTTCAAGCTCTTGAATTAGAACCGGAGGCAGGAGAGCTTAGAGGAAAGGAAATATTACAGCTTGCACATCAAATACCAGAATGGTGATGAAGGATGTAGATTAATTAGACTGTTGAAAAACACTGAACTCTCTTTATGAGGTTATTTGTAAACCTGCCTTATTTGCAGCTTTTAGAAATGTCTGCATTGTGTGGAATAGCATCTGTCTGAAGTAGAATATTTCCATTACTAAACTACTGTGTATATTTTACAGAGGTTAACCTATAAACTATTTCCATTATATACACATGCACATGGACAGGAGTAATTTTATAGCCTATACACTTTATATGATTTGTACAAATCTTTTACAAATTGTAAGCAAACTCATTATAATTTTCTTCTTATTTCCCTCTCTGTACTGTTTCATCACGCAACTGTAGAAAATCACTTTGCCGAGTATACTTGGGGTAAAACCCTGGCTCAGCTGACTTCACTGGAAACAAAATGTCATCATTACACTCCAGGGTGAATAGGCAGAGACACTGATTTCCTCTTGAGAAATGAGGTACTTCCCAAGACCAGACTTCTCTCTCTTGCTCTGTGTCCACAAGCTGTTTCTGATGCCGGCTGCAAGTTAGCTGCCAAAGGACTAGGAAAGCTGACATCTTGCAGGGCTTCAGCCAGCCGGCCAAAACTTTTCACTTTGTGAAGACTCACATCTCCAGCCCGTTCGCAACCTGTCTTACAGTTTTAACACCAATCTGCACCAAGTTTGTCCACTTACACAGCCAGTGGATTCAGCTCCCAGAGTTTTATTGACAGGATAACACCAGCAAGAGTTTCCAGTTAAGGAAGAAGAAGCTTTGTAATCTGGCTTGCCATATAACGGGCTGGCATATAAAGGACTAGGGTTTTAGAAGAAAGGGTGAATCCTGGAGTGGATCCTAAAGTGAGCAACCACTTTTTTGGTGACTTGGGCTGAATATGACACTGCCTTGTGCAATCTCCCCAACCTGACCTTGTATCCAAGGCCTGTGGTGCTTGTGCTGAGGGACAAAGCTATTTTTGTGATGCAGCACATGCCGATGTTGCTCAAGCGCAGGCAGGGTGAGGAGGTGCTGCCTGTGCCTCAAGGCCTCATGCACAAGTTTGCATACCATTGCCAGCTCACATGGTGCAGGGGTCTCTCAATGCCACAGAGGGTGCTGCGACCCCAGAGTGCAGATGTTTCCAGGGTGGATGTCACCATCAATCCTTCTGAAGGTCTTCTGCTTCATATGAAAATGTATAAACATTCATGGCAAAGAGTGAGTGACAGAGACTCAATGTAGCATCAGCTGCTGGCATCTCTGCCACTGCTGGGGCTGCCAGAGGTGTGGGCAAGAACCAGCAGCCAGGAAGAGGCTTTACTAAGGTAAGTTTGGCAGGAGATGGCAGGAGTGTGCCATTACCACCTCCTTGTTTGGTGGTCAGGATGCCTCAAGGATTCATGCTGTGCTTCAACAGGTATTTTGTTTTTTTGATTTATTTGGCCTCAGCTCACATTTGGTCACAGCTGCCTTAGGCATCTTGCTGCTCAGCCCACCATCTGCTCTGGCTCCCCTTCCCAAGAGCCTTCTCCATCCTATGTCCTACACCCCTTTCCTGACCTGACTCTCAGCCAGTACAGCCAGTACTGTGTAGGGGGGCTGGGTGCCAGTTTAGGTAAGGCATGAGCCACACACACCACACAGAGCAGCTGGAATGAGCATGCACCTACCTTGTAAAATGTAACACAGCATTTTCTGAGTCACTTGAGGGCTTAACAGCAGTATAATCATGCTAGGGATATTGACTGGTGCTTGATGAAAATTGGGATAAAAAATTTGAGGAAATCACCAAGTTAGTGTAGATATACTAGTTTGGTATAGTACACTACATAGTTGGTGCCAAAACTTAACAACTAAGATGTCACTGAGGTGAACTGTATTGCTATGCAGACCATGCCTGGAGGCAAATAGCAAACTCAGCACCAGCCTCTACTGTCCTTTGGGGTATAGGGATAAAGAACTGAAGTAATTAAAATAAATAATACAGTGCTTGTGTTTGATGAAAACAGAATTGAGGTCCCAGAACATTATCAATGGCAGTCCTG
This sequence comes from Gallinula chloropus, assembly GCF_964237585.1. NCBI lineage: Eukaryota > Metazoa > Chordata > Aves > Gruiformes > Rallidae > Gallinula > Gallinula chloropus. The sequence continues at coordinate 24,654,232 of NC_140089.1, forward strand.
AAAACCCTCCCCTTCAGACCAAACACTCCATCAAGCATCATTTGGCGACCTGTGAGTTTTTCCTTATGGTATTAACACTTGTACAGAAAATTAACATCTCTTCTTCAAGCTGGAGCTAAAGCTGTGGATGTAACAGTAAAACACTGGTGTGTGAGACACAGTGCCACAGAAGTGTGATCCTGGCATTGAAGGGAGGACTGCTCTCCACCAAACCACAGGTGTCTGCAAGGTGGATAGCACTTTAGTCCCTCCTGTACATGACAAATCCTGCTGTCTTCTGTGAATAGCTGTGAGGACAAGAATACCCTGCAGTGAGAACTAAGTCATTGCTACACGTTATTGTTCTACTTAATATAATTCTCTATTCACAGCTCAAAAAAAGAGAGTATGTTTTGGGGGAGGAAACTGCAAAATCAATTAAGTGTCAAAGCTAACCAATCTTTTCAATGGCATGGGCCGTGTTTGGGGGCACCACCAAAAATCCCAGTCTGACAACAATATCCCCTTCCCCAGGGACAGTGAGCTGTTTTTCCTACATCCAGCATAGGCCACAAGAGAGGAGGAGGTAAGACAGATGACGTTTTCCCTGGCAGTAGATTGACTGGCTACGAGTGGTTAAAGTTGAAACCTTAAAGAAGGAACCGGTATCTTTTGTTTTTTGCAATGCTTCAGGTACACTGGGTCAAAATATTTGCTTTTTACCTCTGGGAAGCAGGTCCTAGGTCCATTCTTGAGAGTCAGAAAGTAACTGAAGTAGAGGTGGCACTGGCTGGAACCATACCCCAACCCACGGTTCACGGTGCCGTTCCAGAACAAGGTACTGCTGGGCAAGTGCTGCCTCCGTGGGGCAGGTTGGGAGTGTGAAACACAAACAACAGCAGTCAGGATGCAGTGGCCTTGTCAGACCTCCCTAAGTCCACTCTTCTCCTGAGAATGGCCTTTATGAATTCTAAATACAATTACGTATTTTTTGAAGATGTACATTTACCAAGGTATGAAAGATAAGGATGGCAGCAGGGCACTTGGACAAGTATAGCTCCTGTCAAATTTTATTTAATATTTTATTTCTCTGCTTAACTCTTAGATGCCTAGACGTAAAGACTCTAAGGTGAGTTTGTGAGTGTCCTCGTTTCAGCAGGGGTTTTCTTTCTGGCAGCTGACATCTTGCTGTGCTTTGAATTTAGGATGACAATACTTCTGATAACACACTGGTGACTTAGTTGTTGCCCAGCAGCCAAGGACTTTTCAGCTTCTCACTCTGCCCTGCTAATGAGAAGGTGGGGGGCACCCAGCACAGCTGACCTAAACTGGCAATGGGGATATTCCATACCAAACAATGTCGGAGCCCATTTCCCCCTGCTCAGTGAGCTGCACAGCAGCAGCTGAGGGTCTTGTACGGCAGCTGGGGGTCTTGTGCAGCATCAACTTTGGGTGGTGGGAAATTGTGCTGTTTATCACTTGTTTTGTATAATTATTACTATTATTTTTATTATTACTATTACCCCTTTGTGGTGGTTGTTTGTGCTATCAGACTGCTTTTACCTCAACCCAGTGCTTTTCTCACTTTCACTCTTCCTATTCTCTTCCCCATGAGTGGCTGCGTGGGCCTTAGCTGCCAGCCAGGGTTAAATCATGATACTGAAATATCAAGGCAGATCTATTGTTTGCCACATGAGACAGGTATTTTTATTTAAAGAAGAAACCTGGTGGTCTAACAGGCTCTGTGCCTCGCAGCTGTGTGTCAGGGTTCACCTTCTGCCATGGTCCAGGTGGTAGGTCCCTGCAGAAGCAGTTCCCATTCTCCTCTGACCTTCCTGCCCAATCTTTCTCCTGTGGACCATGTCCCAGGACCTTGGCCTGATTCAGAGCTGGGAGGAAACGGAGACATGCAGATGTTTGCCATTGGTAGAAGTGACCATGAAGCCCTGAAGTTCACAGGTCTGTCAGTGTTGCATACCACCTGACTTGAAAACTCTGGGGACTGAATCCAAAGGTCTGTTGGGGGTCTGTAGAGTTACCATCTCCACGTTCCCTCCAGCAGAGAACTATTCCCCACAGTACTTTATTAATATGTGATATAATTTACACAGCCCAGTCACAATTAGTTCTGTCAATGAGCTTTATGATTTCTAAATCATTTTTCTGTCTTTCCAGAGCCACCCTACCAGGATATTAATTTTGATGCTAAGCACGCGCTTTTCTCCTTTCATTTTCTTTCCAATTGCTGTTGACTAGAGCTTGTAAAACTCTTCAAATAATTCCTCCATTCCACTGACATCTCTTGAAAAACTTCTCTATTCTTCTTACCCCCACTTATTTCTAATTTAGCATTTACACACAGTTACATCTTTTAATCTCTCTCCATAAATGAATACTACCGGCTCCTTAATCATTGGGATTGCTCTTCTCTAAATCCCCATCAATTTGTTTTCATCTTTCCGATTCTAAGGTTTGCAGACAAAGCAATCAGCAGCCTCTGTACCATCTTTCCAACACAGGGTACAAAGGGACGAATGGCGACCCAGGCAGTGATATATTGCTAATGTACAAAAAATTGCAAATAGAACTGGGGTTTCTTGTGTTTGGTTGGTTGTTTTTTTCTTTTTTTCCTTTTTCTTCTTTCCCTTTACTTGTGGGCTTGGTTTTTTTCCCCATTTTTGGGGGGCAAAGGGGCAGGGGAGAGGAGCGCATGTGTCTACTAAGTTGCCTGGCAAACTGATGTCCAAATTCCTGCGGATTAATGCCCGTGGGCTTCCTCCAGGGTTTTTTTCTGGGTGCATGCCCCTGCTTTCCAGGGCCTGCACATAACGTGCCCACTCGTGACAGGAGTTGCCTTCCCTTCCTCTCGCTTGGCTTTCTTAGGATCTTTCTCCCTCGCTACTGCCAGGGGAATAAGGACATTACGTGCTCAGCCCGCAGCAAGACACGTATAACGGGAAAAAGAGAAAAAAGCTGAAAAGCCCAAAAAAAGAGCGAATTTTAGGCCAAATTGTGACATTCCCCAGAGCACCCCCTGCGCTGCAAAAACCGGGCACCTCACCCAAAACGTACCGAACGGAGAGGCACACACATGCGGTACCTCTTGTCTTACCACCGAGACCACGCAGGACCACCACCCCCGGCCCACCCTCGGCATAAACCGCGGCCCCGCCGCCGCGACGCCGCCGCCAACCCCCCCCCACCCCCCGCCGCTCTGTAGCAGCGTGAAGCCTGGGGGAGCCCTCGCCCGCCCCCTGACGGCCATCTGCCGCGCTCTCCGCCGCCCTTGAGCGGCGGCGTAGTCCCGCCTCCCAACGCCTCTACAAGTGGCTGGCAGGCGCCCGCGCCCTTTCCTGATTGGTCCCGGCCGCACCCAGGAGGCTGCGCCGCGCCTGGGCTATAAAGCCGGCTCTGGGAGACGGGGTCCGGCTGTCATGGAGAAGCGGGACGGTGGAGTGGAGGAGGTGGACGTTTCCCCGTGAGCTCGTCCGTGGCACGAGGGTGTCGGTGGAGCCTCGTGAAGGTAACCCGCAGCCCGCTGGCCCTTTCTGGCCCGCTCCGGGCGGGCTGGAAGGCCGGGACGGCCGTGGGGGAGCCGGGCGCGCGTTTGGGGAGCGGAGGGGACGAGGGTGGGGGAGGGGGCGGGCCTCTGAGCCGGCTGAGGGTGGTCGTGGGGGAAAGGGCAGGCTCCGGCTCTCCTTCCCGCCCGAGGCTCGGCCAGACCACGGCCGCCGGGGCGTGTGTCGCCTTCCTCGTCTGGCTTTCTTCCGCGGAGTGCGTGTCTGCGGGTGTGCTTGGGGGCGGCGCGGGGGGACTCTCAGCAGGCCGAGGGTAGGGATCATAACGATGTAAGGGAGGACGGGGTTTTTCCGTGGCTGGTGTGGATAACGCGCTGGTAGAATTACCCCCCACCCCCCTGCCCCAAACAGCTCCTCAGGGAGCACCGGTCAGCGCGGTGGGTGTCCCAAGGAAGGCAGCTGGAGGTCAGGGCTCCGCTGCAGTGAGTTGTATGGAAAAAGCTGTTGAAAAACACAATTGTAGTTACTTGTTTGCAAAGTAGGAGGTGAAGGCATCCAGGATTCTTTCTCTCGTAGATTTGTAACAAGCACAGGCTGTGCTTTCCCCGGACCGTGCTCAGCCTCCATGTTGTCCTATCTGCATGCCACTGATCTGAGAAGAAGCTGTGGAGGTTCCGTTTGGGCTCTCTTCTTCCAGTAAGCGTTTGACTCTGAAAAAGGCAAGTGTGTATCTGTCAAGAAGCAGAGAGGTAAGGACTAAATGGATCTAAAGACAGCAGTGTTCATTGCAGCTCGTGATGGGAAGCTGCGGCTCCTTTCCAAGTTACTGGCAAGCAAAACAAGAGAAGAAGTGGCCCTCCTGATGTCGGAGAAAACCAATGGTGCCACACCACTTCTGATGGCAGCCCGCTATGGTCACCTTGACATGGTGGAATACTTGTTGGACCATTGTTCTGCCTCAATAGAAGTTGGTGGTTCTGTGAATTTTGATGGTGAGACCATTGAGGGGGCTCCACCATTATGGGCAGCATCAGCAGCTGGCCACTTGAAGGTGGTTCAGTGTCTGTTAGATCGTGGTGCGTCTGTCAACAATACAACTCTGACAAATTCCACACCACTTAGAGCTGCCTGTTTTGATGGTCACCTGGAAATAGTAAAATATCTTGTGGAGCACAAAGCAGACCTGGAGGTATCAAACCGTCATGGGCATACATGCTTGATGATCTCCTGCTACAAAGGCCACAAAGAAATTGCTCAGTATTTACTTGAAAAAGGCGCTGATGTTAACAGAAAAAGTGTTAAAGGTAAGTTAACTTTTTTCGCTTTCCTCATAGTGAGTAGGGATAAAGTTACTCATTTATGCTTTAGGAGGTTGACATCCAGAAATATTATTTTAGTCTGATACAGTGAATAAGATACGTAAGACATAAAGTGTATTTATCTATGATTTTACTGTTTTCCTTTCTCTCTTTTTTTTAATGTACTCCTTTGTTAAAGCAGGTAGTATAATTTAATTCGAAATAGATAGTCTTGAACGCCACATTTAAGAAAAACCTCAGGTATATGAAGTGTCATGTTTATGCATATGGAAAAAGCTACTAAACTTGCTGACAACTCCTCTTTGTAGTAGGTTGGTGTAGCAACGGACTCAAATATATATATGTAAGTGTATATTCTTGGGTTTTGTACTGTTTTATAACAAGCCAAGTATGCTGTACTTGTGCTACTTAGTGTAAGGAAAGATGCATAAAGGAGGAGAATTCTTTTCTACACTGGAAATTTCCAACCACTTTGCTCTTCAGTCTCCTCGCCCTCCAAATTCTTGAATAATTTTGGACCATTTTCAGTGTTAGTAAACAAAACCATATACTAGCATTAAAGAAACAGCTGCAGGTGACTGAACAGAAGGACATCCAGTGGTGCAGAGATCACAAAGAATGTCTCTTTGCTTGCAGTTACCCTGTTGTTATTGTTCAAAGTGAAGATTTCTGTCGATTTTTCTATGATTGTAATTATGTGGACCTCTTGGTTTAACCACCTGTTTTTTTTATTTCTTATCAGACTTGTATGTGGGTGTGATACTTGCCTGAAAGGCATATCACTTATTGCAGGTTATGGTTAATTTTTAGCTCACTGAGCCAGGATTGTGATTCAGCAGCTTTTTTTATATATCTGTGTGTGTATAAAAAATACTAATCTACCAATATGCCTTTTCGTAGCATAATACTTCCACTACCTGTTTCTGGCTAATTACATTTCTCACACTATACTATACCTTGCTGTTCTTTCTGTTAAAAGTATAGTTTGTGTGTAGATTATTGTATGCTAATGGTAAATGCTAAATATGAGATTCATCTTTGGAAAAGCTGCTCAGTTAAATATGCCTCTTTCAGCAAATCATGCAGATATGTGGGTTTAATGTAAAGAAAGCTAAACTACAGATTTATCATAGAGGTGGGCAGAGCAAAATAAATCTCCCTTTGTAGGGATTTAAGGTTGCTTATGAATCATCATGGACTTGTGATAGGATAAAAATGTCACTTTTTCTAGACAGGATTCTTGGAATAGCAAGCTAAATGTGTAGTGTGTATTGTTTTTTAGTTTTAGTCCAATCCCTTTATATTGTAGGTATGAACAGAACAGTGCTGCTAGATGTCTGATGTAAAGGGAAAAGATGCATCTTTGCAGCTTTTCCCCCATCTCATCTTGTGTTTGTAGAGTAGGCTTCACTTTGCAGATCCTTATTATTCACTTTACTAGTGCATTAGTGCTATTTGTCGTTGTTTAAATGAGTGGCAGCCAGGCACTCCTGAGGATTTTCTCAAGGCTCTCAGTTTCTCTATTATCTTAATTCCTTACTCTCTCTGCATCCCTTAATTTCTGTGTGATTTGCAGCTAGGCATATGAGCAAAGTTCGTAAGGTGTAATTGGTCCTTATTTAAATTAAAGTTTTAAAAAATACAGCACTAGGTATGTTTTAGCTCATTACAATTAATTTTATACTTGGAAATGCCATGTGTACAAATGGATGTGAGTATGTAATACCTATTGGTGAAGTATGGCTTGCCTTCTTGTATGTGGAAATCCCTTCTCATAGGACAGGACCATACTTTTTGGCATCTTAAAACAGTCTGATCCAGATATGAATTTCTTTAATAAGCAATGGTAAGGTAAAGGAAGAGAGAAAGGAAGTACTATATACCACGAAAGTGAAAGTCAGCTGTGGAAGGATAGAAGAACCAAATAAAGCTGGTGGCCCGAAGTATTGCAACTGTATGGGTGCAGGGGCTGAGGCTCAGCAGCTGACCTGCTAGCTTTGTTTTGCAAGAATGCTCAGTAGCTTTTAATTTCAAAATTGGTACTTCCTGCGGGATTCGTTCTACATTGTCATGTTCCAGCTCAGACTCTGTGCTCTTTTCAGTGTACTAGGCAATTGTCAGAGGGTGTTTGCACTTGTAGGGAGACAGAGAGGACTTGTGTGCTCTGCTTTTGAATAGTGAAAGTTGTTGCTATCCTTGTTTTCAGATAGGCCCCTTCCTGTGCCATGCGTGGAGAAGCCTACTGTTCTGTTAAAGATGTTAAGGCTTTAGTTACTGTAAATTTTGCTGCACTTAAAATTGCAACAGTCCTTAAAAGAATAAAGCTATGTAACTTCAGTAGAGGTGCTGTTACAAGGAGACCACTATAGGTTCTTTTCCATGTGTTATTCTTAACTCCATGTTAGTGGAGGGGACAAGGACACACAAAATAGGATGTAGACAATGTTACTTGAACTATTGCTTGTGTTTTTCCACTGGATTTTCACATTTCAAGGCAGAACTTTATTCTTACTTTAAAACCCAGGAAAGTCTGGAGCTGGGAAAGATAAGAAAATGTTTTGAAGTGCTCACAGTTCCAGAGAAAAATCCAAATATTTTGAGAAGAGAAAATAGGTAAGTTCACAGGCATCTCAAAGTCAGGGTAACAACTGAGGCAAGGCATGGAACAGCAGACAAAAACATGCAGTGAAACTGCTCCTAAAATACAGGTAGGATCTCACAACTGTGTGTTCTATGGAAATTCAGAATGCAGAGATTCTTGAAAGACAGTTGTGGTAGTGCAAAAGTACATCTAGGAAATGATTAAACATTCGTAGACACTTCACAGTCTGAGTCAGATAAGGTGCTGCACTGAGCTCAAGTGTAGGCCTGACATTGTCTCACAGGAGATGTTGGTCAGGAAGGAGGTGATGTTTGAGGTGTACAAGCACCATACTGTGAATGATAGCCAGTGGTTCTGAATGTAAAGTACGAGCCTTTAGTAGCCTTTTTTTTCTGCTGCTTTGCAAGATCTGACCTTTCATAGTTTCCCCAAACTTTTATGAAGCACATAGGCAGCACAACAGTAAACAAAAGATTCTTTTCTTTTTTTAAGTTTTATGTTAGACTAGCAGTGTTGGGGGGTGAACTGATACTTGGGGTAAGAAGTGTAAGGGTTTTTTTTTTCCCCCTGGAATTGTGGCCAACAGAAATGATATTTCTAGATACCTTTTGTGTTGTGGTTTTTTTTTTTCTAGAAAAGCAAAAAGTGAGTTAATTCAATGTCTTCCTAATTCAGAGGCCTCTGCCAGTATATTACTTCTGGTTTAAGAAGTTACAGATTAAAAAATAACAAACTTTAATAATTCACTTACATTTCAAATGTTAAGTTCGTGTTTTGTTATTTTCCAAACACAAAAAATATCTCTTCCATGTTAATATGTTAAATGTATTTCATTGCTCTTTAAAGGAGGAAAAGAGCAGGTAATGGTGCAGTAGCAGAAGCCTGAGTGTTTTTCAGGAGGCAGAATGCTAGAGTTAAACCTGAAGTGAAGCACGGGCCTATCTTTGCGCTGGGTGGGAAGGAGTATTTTGGCTGGATGCAGCTTTCTGCTGTGTTGGAAAGCCTGCAGCCATCCCTTGGAGTAATGGTCCCTTAGGACGTTCAGGATAGGCCTCAGGATTGAATACTGTGTTTCACTGATGTGTTTCTGTGTACAGGTCTTCCTTTGGATGCTGCCCATAGAGAGGGAGATGCTTACTCTTGTAACTTAAGTAGTAGCAGTCTTTGGGCCTTCACATTACAGATGTGGGCTCTTTTGGGTGATATACCTGGGACTGTGTTTCTTGGATTTTGTATGTAAAATACTTTTACTGAGGCAAATATAAAACATTTTGCATGCAGACTGTTTTAAATGGTTCTTATACTTCTGATCTAACTCTGGACAGGACACCTAGATCTCACATTTTGATAAATTGTGTCATGCTTTATCTTTCTCTGCCAAACATGCTGTAATGGAGATTCATTCTTTTCCTTTCTCTACCTAACAATTTAAATTATAGTTAATAGCCTACACAGGTGCTGATAGCCAGGATCATCTGAATTAATGGTACAGGGATTAAGGACTTTATTACAGAATACCTACTTGGAAGGCAGGTATTTTTTCTGAATGTGGCTTGTAAATCTTTCCATTGCTCAGCTGCTTGGTATGTGGTCTCTTCAAGGTGCTATTTGTAGGTTTTACTGTTCTTCACTAACTCTGCCACACTTCTGTTGTTAGCAGATTTATCTGCTAGCTAAATGACTAATTTGGGTCTATGTCCAGGTGGAGGCCGGTGACAAGCGGTGTCCCCCAGGGGTCTGTCTTGGGACCGGTGCTCTTTAACATCTTTATCAATGACATTGATGATGGAGTTGAGTGCACCCTCAGCAAGTTTGCGGATGACACCAAGCTGAGTGGTGTGGTCGACACCCCAGAAGGAAAGGAAGCCATCCAGAGGGATCTTGACAGGCTGGAAAGATGGGCCCGAGGGAACCTAACGAGGTTCAACACTGCCAAGTGTAAGGTGTTGCACTTGGGCCGGAAGAATCCCACACACAGATACAGACTGGGAGAAGAGCTTCTTGAGAGTAGCCCTGCTGAGAAGGACTTGGGGATTGTGGTGGATGAGAAGCTTGACATGAGCCAGCAGTGTGCTCTTGCAGCTCGCAAGGCCAATGGTATCCTGGGCTCCATCAGGAGAGGGGTGGCCAGCAGGGACAGGGAGGTGATTGTCCCTCTCTACTCTGCCCTCGTGAGGCCCCATCTGGAGTCCTGTGTCCAGGTCTGGGGCCCTCAATACAAGAAGGATGTGGAACTGTTGGAGAGGGTTCAGAGGAGGCCACAAAGATGATTAAAGGGCTGGAGCACCTGCCCTACAAAGAGAGGCTGAGGGAGCTGGGCTTGTTCAGCCTGGAGAAGAGAAGGCTGCGGGGGGACCTCATTGCAGCCTTCCAGTACCTGAAGGGAGCTTATAGGCAGGAGGGGATTCGACTTTCTAACAGAGCAGATAATGGCAGGACAAGGGGGAATGGACTAAAGCTAAAGGAGGGAAGGTTTAGATTAGATATTAAGGGGAAGTTTTTTACAGAAAGAGTGGTGAGGCGCTGGAACAGGCTGCCCAGAGAGGTGGTGGATTCCCCGTCCCTGGAGGTGTTCAAGGCCAGGTTGGATGGGGCCCTGGTCAGCCTTGTGTAGATCCAGGCCTGGAGGTTGGTGTCCCTGCCTGTGGCAGGGGGGTTGGAGCTCTATGATCCTTGGGGTCCCTTCCAACCCAGACCATTCTATGATTAATTCTATGATTCTATGAATTTTTCTCCTCCTGAGCATTATAAAATTTCATTAGAACTGCTGGACTAGACTTAGTTTTAGCTGTCTCTTGAGATCTGCACAGGTATGTTTGGTTGCAAGCCCCAATTCTTTGTCAGTTATGATCCTCCATATTACAGTAGCAGTGGAGGGAGTAAAATAATTTGGAAATGCAAAATAACACTACAATTCAAAATCTTATTCTTTGATTCAGCTGACACTGTATTTGATTAGAATAGCTTAGCAAAACAATATGGAGGACAAGGTATGTTGACCTTTCTTCCTGATTTGCCTAACTGTAGAAGTGTACAGACCTCAGTCTCTGTGGGTACTGTATCAGGGTTATACATGTAGCAATATTTTATTAAGGGCTACTGCTGTTAGTGTTGTCATATTCTCATGGTACTGGAAAGTGTAACACTCAGACCTGCTGGTAAGGGGAAAAAATCTTTTTCAGACTTGGCAGACTTAGAAGTAGGGGGATTAGAGGTTCACACTCTTTGCTCTATGATCAGTGTAGTTTAGTATGCATTAAAAATAATTTTCTCTTGGAGTAAACACTAAGGAGTCTGACAGGTTTGTTCTCTTCTGAGTTTTTTGTTTTTTTCTACTAGTCAAGATTAATTTGGGGGTGGGGAACACCAAACAAAAAACCAAAACAAAGTTCCTTTTTTTTAACTTAGAGCAAGAACCTTTGCTCTAAAAGTGTACTGTGTCCTTGGTTTGTTTTGTTGGGTTTTTTCCCTTTTTTGGTTGGTAGTGCATGGCACAGTACACTGCATTTTGTAGATATTTTGTGTGTGATGTTATGTGGCAGCTGAACAGTAGGAATTTCTGTAAATAAGGAAGATATATTTTAAAGGAATAAACTGTTGAATTTCGACTAAAAATGAGTTTATGTTGAAATTAAATCTTTAATAGCATGCTTTTTATTGGTAAACTTCATAATGCAAGTACTTGTGAAGTACTTTGGTCAGCAAGATAGTAATTATTCTGTTACAGAATATCTAAACTAGATCAAGTAACTTGAAGTTAGCAGTTCTTTATGAGTTTACTTAATTTCTTCTTAAAGGGAAGAAATACCTTTAGGATATCTTCGTCTCACATATGAATCAGAGGTGTATTTTTTGCACTTTTATTATGCCTTGCCCATTTTTGTATGTAGCAAGAAATTTTTGTTTTTTTTCAATCAGTGAAACTCTTGGAAGACAACTACAAGTGTTCTGTTACAGAGTACATGAACATCTTCACTTTATAGAAGTGATTGATTTCATCTGTCAGGCTGCAAAAATAAGTACATGTTAATTTTACATTCTGATCAGTCACATTTAAATTTAATCTTTTTTCTTTATTTGTTTAATGATACTGGATATGAAGTCAGATTGATACCAAATTTAATGTAAGTTTTACTACCCAGAAATTTGATACAGCATTTTGTAGGTATTAGGAAGTGGATATCGTTAATTTGTTGCAAATTAAGTCAAATCACTTTCTGTGTCATCGCTTCATTGTCTTTCATTCCCATGTCACAAGCTACTGTCTATTTTGGGAATTGTTTGCTTCTGACATAGAAAAACACGGCCTCATCATGAATTTGAATGCCCACCCCCCATACTCTGATAAGCCTTTGGTAGCATTAGATACTTAGAGAACTAGTTCTGGGTATGTGAAGTGTGTGTGCAATGTTTGTATGACTTTCAATGGAGGACTGTAACAAAGGAGTAAAACATGATGCTATGGTGTCAACTGACCATACCTTTTTCTTTAGTTTGTTTTTGAAAGATTTGGAGGGATTGGCAGTGGGGCTGTTCCATTTCTTTGCTGCTGTTTAATTAGATGAAGTTGAAATAATTGCTGGGGTAACTTAGAAATTAAACTTAGGTTCACCTTTTAAAGAAAGCTTTGGCATTCAAGGAACATTCCTGGGTGATGAGCAGCTGATACGCTGAGCGTCCTTGTCACCATAAGTTCCTGAACATCCTTCACAACAAGGTCCAAGGTTGGTAATGTCCAGGGAGCTTGATCTTCTAGCCTTGAGATAACTGCATGGAGGCTGCAGCGGAGGGGAGATAGCAGGGCCAAGGGCCAGGGTCTGTGATAATAGTGAAGTTTAGTACAGATAGAAACAGATTATAAGCAATATTAGCAATACACTACAGCAGCACTCTCTAGCAGAGAAGGACCATGAGTACCAAAACATTTCCAGTCCTATTTTTTTATCTGTGGAAGAATGATGACCTTTCATGTTGTTGTAATATTAGCTATCTCCTATGTGTGATTAAATTCCTACAGATAATTTCTGAATCAAAAATAGATTAAGAAAATGTTATGAAACCTATTTTGAAATAACCATTTATTCCTTAAATAAAAGACTGATTTGACCAAGATCATCATCTGTGTCCCTTGGAAGGCTGCTTATCAAAGAGAATTACTTTCAAATTACTTAGTATCAGGCTTTTTGCTTTTTAATACAGCAATAAACATAATGTTGACTTTTAGTTTGCTGATTCAATTTTTGCAATGTTACTTATTCAGTAACTGCTGAATTGTGTTCAGCCACTTATTATTCCAGTCACCATAGACGATACAGTGTTCTTGAAATGTGTTATTTAATTCACAGAATAATAGTTGATTTACTATACTTATTTGAACTGTTAAATTCCTGACCATAGACTTTGCATTAGATATTAAGATGAGTGCCCTGCTTTCTTTCAAATTTTTTCTCAAATTTAACATGTGGTACTTGCTAGGTGTAGATGGCTGGTAATACTGTTATTTCTTTAGTTTGATGTTTATGGTTTTTTTTAAGTTGATAGCTCTTCACTGTCTACCCTGGCCACATCTCTGTTATGGAAATGTTTTTATACACTATATCCTTTCCACTGCTGTACCTCTACCATCCAGTCAAACTGAAGTGAGGTAGAGCGGTTAAAAATTAGTGGTGACAGCCTTCCTTTATTTGGTCACATGGTTCAAAGTAATTGTGTTTTAACTGCTAGTACAACATAAGTAGCTAAAAAAAATGCTACTTTTGATACACTGTCAGTAACAGCTGTTTCAGCTTGTCAGTAATTGTAATAAATTTTAAAATGCCCTTTTTTAATAAAGGACATCCAGTTGGACAAAGCAGTGGAATTCCTTGGTGTCTTAAGCATATTTCCACATGTTCTGCAAAGCAGAATTGTAAATCAATGACAGGCAGTTGGATTGGACCTGAATTTACCCTGACAATGGCCAAGCTTAACTTTTCAGTAATAAATGTGTCACAGTACTTTTGCCTGGCAATTGATAAAAAAGTGTCAAGGGCAGTGTTATGTTGTGATGGATCTATGCTGTGAATATCTGCCACTGGTCCTATTGTCAGAGCCAGCAAAATGTATGTGAATAGTTGTGAAGAAAGAGTAAGAGCTTTGGTGTTACTAACACCTTTTGGTCTGTTTGCCTTTGATATGCTTTTATGTTTCAACTTTTAAAATATTTTAAAATAGAGACTTGAAGGAAGAAAATAGGTGCCAATGCCAGTCTGCTGTGAACTTTAGTATATGGACTTGAAAATACCCTGAAAAGTCTGTATTAATGGGTGCCTCAGCCCAGATGCGTCTGTGTTTACTTCTTCACTGAGTGCAGGACTGCAGATGGTCTGAGGACCCAACTGGTCTCTAGCTCTGGATTGACTGCTGTAGTTGCATTTTAACTAGACTTTTTCTAACACAACAAGAAGACTCATAATGTATGTGTTGGAAAATTTGTGTATTTGTCTGCTTTTGACACCTAACTGTCTTAGAATTTTAAAGACGACATGATCCTCAATATTGAGGTGTCAACAGTTTTCTGGTCTGTGACGTGATAAGGAGAGAGAGAATTACAGCTGAGAAACTATACATGCCACATTCACTGAACTTCACCTCTATTTGGTTACATCTCTGTTCCTATGATTGGAAATTTTGTTGGTCTTGATAGAGACTATAGTGTGGCCAGGCACTATAACTGACTTAACACTGGTAGTGGTAAAAATTGCCTAAGGTCTTAAAGAAAAATCACTTGCTATTTTTAAAAATTGCTTTAGGTTTGTGAATCTTGATCTAACAGGTAATTTCAGGTGCCGCTTTGTGAAGGGCATCTTCCACAGTTTACTGTTAGTACAGTACATGACAGTAAAAATCACTGGCCATTATTCAGAAATGTTTCAAGAAAAATAATTTGCAAGTTCAGTTCTAGCTCTGCTCTAATTGCAAAAACCTGTTAAACTTGAGTCAAACTTTTGAAAAGAGCTCTTACAGATCTTTTGTATTAATTTGATTAGTGCATCAGCTGAACTCTGGTTTCTGGTGAGCCTGGACGGAGGCTTAGTTTGTCCTGAATAATTTATTACTGCTATTCTCCTGGTTGGAGTGACAAAGAGGCTGTGTGTTAGTTTTTAAGATGAGAAAACAAGTTTGAGGAAGAAGCAGTGGGCTGATTTATGTTGTAGCGTTTTGAGAAGTGTAGGACTAGAAGAGAAGGAGTAAGGAGTGGATGATTAGGATACTTAGTAGGAAAACAAAGGCAGAGTGCCCAGTGCTCCTTTGAAGATTTTAATCTCATCAGACCTGGAGTCTCTATGTACTTCCTTCCCTGCATACAGAAGCTTGTGAAAGGATGGGATGAACATTTTCTTGTCAACAGAAAATATAAAGCAAGCTACTATGTGATTAACTGCTACTGCTCACTTTAAATGTTTCACTTTTGAATTTATTGTGTTTAAGACAGCGTAAACAGTAGGTTCTTGGCAGACAGACTGTATTGGTTTAATTTTAATTTATTTCTATACAAGGTTCAGCTTTTAAGAGATCTCAGGCACGCTTTCAATTTCAGTTTCTTTAGCTAAATAGTTTAGAGTGAACTGTGTGTTCTAGAGATCATAGCCTGGAAAAAAAAGAAACTGTATAGAAGTTTCTTCTATATAAATAGAAGCTGTTTAGATCAGTAGACCACATATCTATCTTATGCTGAAGAAGGGCTTAGAGGAGCTGAAGATTTCAAGACTACTGCTTTGTTTCTTAACCCACAGTAGTTCTCTTGGGGACAAAAAACCAGCAGCAAAGCACACTTGTAAATTGCTGTCTTGCTGGCATTAAACAATAGCCTACCAAAAATGCAAATAAGGAAGTTTCAGGAAACTTCTCTCTAAATTTTTAAAAGCCAAATCTGATGACCGTGAATGGGCAGAGAAGGTCGGATTTGTGAATGTGGAAACTTGCTGACAGTGTAACAAACTGATGACCTGATGGACAGTTAACTGTAATTTGCAGGGCTAATGACGTCAGAAATCTTAATTGGGGGTGAGGCTGTTTACTTGAGTTTTCTGTTAATGATTTACATTATTAATTTAGTGGGAGGCTGAAAAGTTACTTTGCCTGAATCTGTAGTATGTGTGCTGTCAGATGTAAATTCTGTCATTCTAAAAGCCATATAAGAGACTTTATGTTGGGAAGGGACCAGGAGAGTTTGTCCCCATGCTTTTCCTTCTCCTCCTACTCTAGTGTCTGCAGTGTCATGCTGATGAGAAATAACCTAGATGTAAATGATAAGATGCAAGATACTGCATGTTGTGTGTTGAAGAATTTTTTTTTTCTCATTGGCTTTGGGAATCCTTCTCTAAATTGGAGAGAGATGGATTTGATGGGTGGACCATCCAGTGGATAAGAAACTGGTTGACAGAACGTAGCCAAAGGGTGGTGCTCAATGGGTCTATGTCCAGGTGGAGGCCAGTGACAAGCGGGGTCCCCCAGGGGTCTGTCTTGGTACCAGTGCTCTTTAACATCTTTATCAATGACATTGATGATGGAATTGAGTGCACCCTCAGCAAGTTTGCAGATGTCACCAAGCTGAGTGGTGTGGTTGACACCCTGGAAGGATAGGAAGCCATCCAGAGGGAACTTGACAGGCTGGAAAGATGGGCCTGGGGGAACCTAATGAGGTTCAACACTGCCAAGTGTAAGGTGTTGCACTTGGGATGGAAGAATCCCAGACACAGACACAGACTGGGAGAAGAGCTCCTTGAGAGCAGCCCTGCTGAGAAGGACTTGGGGATTGTGGTGGATGAGAAACTTAACATGAGCCAGCAGTGTGCTCTTGCAGCTCGCAAGGCCAATGGTATCCTGGGCTCCATCAGAAGAGGGGTGGCCAGCAGGGACAGGGAGGTGATTGTCCCTCTCTACTCTGCCCTCGTGAGGCCCCATCTGGAGTCCTGTGTCCAGGTCTGGGGCCCCCAATACAAGAAAGATGTGGAACTGTTGGAGAGGGTTCAGAGGAGGCCACAAGTGATTAGAGGGCTGGAGCACCTGCCCTGTGAAGACAGGCTGAGGGAGCTGGGCTTGTTCAGCCTGGAGAAGAGAAGGCTGTGGGGGACCTCATTGCAGCCTTCCAGTACCTGAAGGGAACATAGAAACAGGAGGGGAATCACCTTTTTAAAAGGGTAGACAATGGCAGGACAAGGGGGAATGGAATAAAATGAAAGGAAGGAAGGTTTAAATTAGATCTTAGGGGGAAGTTCTTTACAGAGAGCGTGGTGAGGTGCTGGAACAGGCTGCCCAGGGAGGTAGTGGATTCCCTGTCCCTGGAAGTGTTCAAGGCCAGGTTGGATGGGACCATGGGCAGCCTGGTGGTTGGTGTCCCTGCCTGTGGCAGGGGTTTGGAGCTCTATGATCCTTGGGGTCCCTTCCAACCCAGACCATTCTATAATTCTCTGAATCCTAACCAGAGGAGCAGAGGGATTAATGTAGGACTTCAGGATAATGACCTCAGAAAGCGTTAAGAACTGTTTGTCTGAGAATATACATGTGCATTACAAAATATCCAGCTCCCTCAGAATATACCAGTAGTCTTAAAGGCCCCACCTGAGATGAATGACCTGTTGTGATGGGTTATATTTTCCATTGTATACAGTTATTGCCTCAAAACATGTAACAAAGGTTAGCAGATGGAGAGAGGAATAGGCATAGTGCAGGAGCAAACAAAGCCAATGTGGAGTTTAGCCCAGGTTTAATTTTCATACAGATCTCATTATTTTTCAGTCATTGCTGAAGATAGGGATGAATGGAAATTTGACAAGGGAAGAAGGGAAAAGTGTAACAATACAGTGATAGCAAGCTTAAGCATCTCTTTCATACTTGAAAACAGATACAAAATCCCTTAGGGAATACACTACTTCATTTGGAAAGGAACTTAGAATCATCTAGTTCAACTGTCTGACCACTTCAGGGCTGAAAAAAAGCTGAATCAGATTATGAAGATCATTGTCCAAATACATCTTCAAACACTGATGGGCTTGGGGCATTGACCACCTCTCTAGGAAGCCTGTTCCAGTGTTTGACTGTTCTCTCAGAAAAGAAATGCTTCCTAATGCTCAATCTAAACCTCCCCTGATACAGCTTTGAACCATTCCAATACATCCCACTGCTTGATCCCAGGGAAAAGAGCTAAGTACCTCCTTTTCCACTTCCTCTCCTTGGGAAAATGTAGAAGGCAATGAGGTGTCCCCTCATCCTTCTCTTCTCTAAACTACAGATGCTCCAAGTCCTCAGCCACTCATCCCAGGACATGCCTTCCAGCCCTTCCAGGAGCATTGTTGCCCTCTGGACAGATTCAAGGACCTTCATGCTCTTGTTAAATGGTGGGGCCCAGAACTGTACACTGCACTTGAAGGGAGGCCTCACCAGCACTAAAAGTGGGCAATCCCCTCCTTTGGCAAGCTGGTGTGATGCCCCCAGGATGGGTTTGCCCTCTCAGCTGGCAGGACATGCTGCTGGCTCATGTTGAGCTGCTCTTGACCTGCACCCCTGGATCCCTTTCTGCAGGGCTGCTTTACACCCACTCCTGTCCCAGATTATAATTTTGTCTGTTGTAACTCTGTTTTAGGTGTAGGATATGGCATTTGGACTTGTTAAATTTCATCCCATTGCTCTTAGCCTAAGGTACCAATCTATCCAGATCCCTCTGCAAGGCGTCTTGTCCCTTGAGAGTTTCAACATCACCTGCCAGTTTGGTGTTGTCAGCAAACTTGCTAATGGAGCATTCAACTCTTGCATCCTGGTCCTTGATAAATGTGTTGAACAGAACTGGCCATAGAATGGAGCCCTGAGGAACCTCAGTGGTGGCCAGTCAGATGTAGCCCCGTTTACTCCACCCATTGAGCTCTGCCCTTCAGCTGGTTTTTCATCCAGTGCACTGTGAACCTGCTCATCCCACAGTTGGACAGTTTCTCCAGATGGATGCTGTGAGGGACAGCATAAGAAGCCTTGCTAAAATCTAGAAAAACTGCATCCACCTCCTTCCCTTCATTCACTAAGTGTGTGGCCTTACCACAGAAAGATAGCAAATTAGTTAAACAGGACTTCCCCTTTGTGAGCACACTGGTTGTCCCTGATGATTGCATTGTTCATTAAATGCCTTTTAATAGCACCCCAGCCTGTTCCTGTGCTTTTATTTTAAATGAGGAAAAAAAAAGGGCCCTTAAAACCTGGCTAACTCTTTCAGGAAATCGTATCAAGCATGGTGACTTGTTTAACTGCCTGGCAGCCTTGATATTTAAGGAGATTTTGAATATTTTTACCTGTCACCTAAGCCTTTTATAGTCCATAGATGTCAAAACAGCTTTTTTTTAACAGTCAATGTTTGGAGCTTTAAACTATTTTTAAACTTTCAACAGGGTGGTGTTTGGACTACAATTTGATTATGATCTGTGTAATTGTGTTTATTTTCTTGCAGGAAACACTGCATTGCATGACTGTGCGGAATCCGGAAGCTTGGAGATCATGAAGATGCTTCTCAAGTATTGTGCCAAAATGGAGAAGGATGGCTATGGAATGACTCCTCTTCTCTCAGCAAGTGTGACAGGCCACACCAATATCGTGGACTTTCTGACCCAGCATGTTCAGACCAGTAAGGCTGAGCGCATAAATGCTTTGGAACTTCTAGGAGCAACATTTGTGGACAAAAAGAGAGATCTGCTTGGTGCTTTGAAATACTGGAAACGAGCTATGGAAATGAGATACAGTGATAGGACTAATATCTTGAGCAAACCTGTGCCACAAACACTAATTATGGCATATGATTATGCTATAGAGGTAAACAGCTCAGAAGAGCTAGAAAATCTTATTGCAGACCCTGATGAAATGAGAATGCAAGCACTATTAATTAGAGAACGCATTCTTGGCCCTTCTCACCCAGATACATCCTACTATATTAGATACAGAGGTGCTGTCTATGCAGACTCTGGAAACTTCAAGCGTTGCATCAACTTATGGAAATATGCTTTGGACATGCAGCAGAGCAATCTTGATCCACTAAGCCCTATGACATCCAGCAGTTTACTGTCATTTGCTGAACTTTTCTCCTTCATGTTGCAGGATAGGGCAAAAGGCCTTCTAGGCACTACCGTCACATTTGATGATCTCATGGGTATACTGTGCAAAAGTGTTCTTGAAATAGAACGGGCCATGAAACAAACCCAGTGTCCTCCTGATCCAATACAGCTGAACAAAGCCCTTTCCATCATTTTACATTTAATTTGCTTGTTGGAGAAAGTACCCTGCAACTCAGAACAGGAGCATTTTAAGAAACAGACTATTTACAAGTTTCTTAAGCTTCAGCCTAAGGGGAAGAATAACTTCAGTCCACTTCACCTTGCTGTTGACAGTAATACTACATGTGTGGGTCGCTACCCAGTTTGTAAGTTCCCCTCTCTACAAGTTACTGCTATCCTGGTGGAATGTGGTGCTGATGTAAATGTCAGAGACTCTGATAACAACAGTCCATTACACATTGCTGCACTGAACAACCATCCAGACATCATGAATCTTCTTATCAAGTCAGGTTCACACTTTGATGCCACAAACCTGCATAAACAAACTGCTAGTGATTTGTTGGATGAGAAGGAAATGGCAAAAAATTTAATCCAGCCCATAAATCATACTACACTGCAGTGTCTCGCTGCTCGCGTAATAGTGAGTCACAACATCGACTATGCGGGGCATATCCCTGAAAAGCTGGAGAACTTTGTTCTGCTCCACAGATGATACTATGGAGTCCTAGAGTACTGTTTTCTCAGCACGACTTGGTGATGATGTTTTTGTTGAGCACTGTTGTGACACACCAGCGTTCTCTTAGCTTGCTCCATCTTGCGTTCATTGGCTAAAGCATTAGCATCAGATCTGCAGAGTTGGTTACCCAGTATTTAATATGAATATGCCATATAATATATTTTGTGGATTATTTAGAAATGTAATGCCATATTTAGACTCTTAAAATTGTCTGCCAAAGGCTTGTCTATTCTGGTCTTACTTGCCTGTTGGTTGTTTGGGACTGAGTTGAGTATTTTCCACTGATGTCTTTTTAATATAACTGTTATGTGGATTTTATATGTTGGAAGGTCATCCTTTTTTGGTTATGCTTCAGCATTTTTAATCTGGTTCTATTCTTTTTCTATGGACTCATTGCTAAACTGTACAAGTTGTATGGACTTGTTAACATTTGCAACTACCATAAGTGCTTTTATCTTCTCTATGCACTGGCTTCAACATGACTGTTGTGTGTGAGCATATTTCTATGCAGCACTTGGCCAATTTCAACTTAAATGCCAATTTTGTTTTGCAGTTTGGAGCTCTTTTGAGAATGCTGTCTTCATAGCATGATGATTTTTGGAGTTACTTATCAGCTCTCCGAACTTGGGTTTTACTTTTTTGACTGCTGTAACTGAGATTGCTGTAATTTTGATCCTCTGGAAACTTGTCCTGAATTTGGGAGAGGAAAATCTTGCTTTTTCTCATCGTAGTCCACTTGAGCGTTAAATTGTTCTATTGCATCGTGCAGTTAGGGGAGGAGTCCTCATTATTTACAGCCGACAACTTCCCCTTTGCACTAATGTCTTGCTTGTGCTGGTTATGTGACTAGATGTGGAGTCTGCTCAAAGTTTAACCTCAAACTTAATGATACACTTTAATGAGAAATAGGTCAACTGTATGCTGTAGTTTAAAATTTGCAAGTCGACTTTAGCTACAAAAGAGCATGTTGGTGGCATGATGCTTATCAATCCAGATCTAGACATCATCTAATATAGTAAGTGGCTGTATGCCAGAGTTTTGGAAGTTCTATAGCAGTGTCCTTTTTTTCTTCATTTTAACTATCTTTAAATACTTGCATGGATTTTTCACCTCTACTGTCAGCTGTACTTAACAAAAAGCGGAAGTTCTGTTGTGTATAGAGCTCCTAATTAAAGTACCTATTTTTATAATATTTGCACAACAGCTTAGCTTTTACAACAGAAAGGGCTCTTACTTGATAAGAAATCTATAAATGAAGATCATAAATGTGAGTGCGATTCAGGTAACTAATATAATTCAGCACTTTACTGATGATTAATAGTAGAATTTATTATGGCACATTAGCCCTGAAAATGTCTTAAAGTGAAGTTCATTTCTGTTGGATAGAATACAGTTTACTTGCAAGTTTAGTGGTCTAGCTTATTGGATATTTTGAACTTGATGTTTCATTTCAGTGGTTGGCAGTAAGTATACCTATGGGCTTCTTGCTCCAGAAATTCAACAAGTTGATTTAGGCTTTTATAGGTGATAGAGATATTTAGAAGCCAAATTAACTAGGTAGAGTTGTTTTAGGAAGGTCTTTTTTGATACTTTATTTTTCTAAGTTTATGTCAGAATATTTTTGTCATTTGTGAATTAAGTTGAGGAAGAATATGTCTTAGGAGCATATAAGAAGAGTTCTTCCTTGCTTTTAGCCTGTTTTGACGTTCCTGTTAGTGTACAGCGTGGTGCCTACTAGCTTAGCCATTCTTGGTAAAAATATGGGGATGTTTTTTAAACAAAGGTACATTAAAAGCTGTGCTGTTCATGTATTGCCATTTTCAGACTGTATTTTGAAGCAACTTTCACCTGTTTGTCCCATGCTGTGTCTACGTGTGAATACACAGGAGTAAAATTCTATTCAATTGGCTGAATTTCTCTGATTTGTAATGATGAAAACACATGCCATCCAAGTTGGCATTTGTGAGAACATATAGTTAGATTTCTTTTTGAGTTCATCTAATGCTTTTCTATGACACTTTAAGTAGGGATAACAGCAAATCATACTGCACTAGAAATGATCCATATTATATTTTAAATCATAAAAATATTTTTTTTCTGTAAGTCATAGAAAGGGGGATTTTAGAGTTTTGTGCTTTGGAACCTCTACTGCTTTTTAGTGGTTTTAGTTTATATTTCTGTCTTTATGGATGTCAAGTATCTTGCTTAAAATTAGTTGGACATTATTAGTACAGAAATACAATCTAAAAATTGTTAATTGTTAGCAAGTTTTTGAATGGACAACATTCCCAAAAGAGAAAGCATATCACTATTAAATATATATAAATCTATGACAGCTTCTACAAGGAAAGCTTTTAGGTTTAGTGAAACATGTTGATGCTAAATGCAGTAGTGTAGGTAGCTGGATTCAAACTGTGGTAAGGAGAAGGAACTGAAGAGTGTTCACACAAAGAATTGTTTTTCTTTTGTTGTATTTCTACAACAAAACTTTTTCTGTTCTTTTCTTTTTTCTTCCTGTTTGAGCTTTGTTCTGATGAGATGTACTGCTTCTGAGCTACCAGCACAGAAAAATGTTGAGAATACTGTTGAAGAAACTCCATGTCCTACAGGCATGAAACATGTTTTTGATTCATTATACATTTACAGGTATGGCTTCCTAGAGACAAAGACACTGTTACCTCTTTGCTTGTTGAAACCTCTGACATTGTTAATTTCAGGGGTAGGGGATAAATGCTCAAAGCAGTTTTTCTTCTAATTATCTTGGATTTCAAGAAATTCAACCAAGAAGATTAAGAATATTCTCGTTAAAAAGTTAAATGCTTTTCATAACCAAGATCTAAAGCTGTATTCCTATTTTTGTATTGCTTATGTTATTAACAATATTCCAGCTGTCTGTGGTGTCTCTGTTCTTACTGCTAAGTACAGTGTGAAGACACTTTCTGAAATGCAAGGCAACAGTGTGGTTAGCTTTCCATATATACTTTACAGCAGTCCCTGGGTAGGAAGTAATTTTGTGTGTTTCCTAGGTCTCCAAAGAGTTCTCTTTTAATGACTGTTTTTCAGCTAGTTAAAATTAACCTGTTTCCATTTTTACAAAACACTACTTTAAAAAGGGAAGAGTGCTATAGCAAAATCCTTACAGGAGGATTCATAAGAGATAAAAACCTTATGAGGAAAAAAATGTGCCTCTCCACAGTTTTACATCAACTGCAAGGTGATGGGCAGGATATGACTGCTCTTGAAATAGCTTCCTTGTGCTTTGAAATAGAGTGGAATACCTGTTACGCTCTAAAATGTCAACAGGTGCAAGTAAGTAGACTAAACACTAATTTCTGTCTTCTGCGACTGCCGTGAAGTCAACTGGTACTTAATGCTTCAAAGTGATTTTGGGGAAATTGATGGGAGACTGACTGCTCCTGTCTCTTGGCAATGAGTGTGAAAGTAACTGTTGACCCTGCAGTGAGGGCAGAATGAAAAGCTGGTTATGGTTTGGTTTGATCTGATGTTGTGTTTGTGTTCCATTCGGTCACAAAGACTTCCTATGCAGGGCTAGCTCCGTGTATGGAAATACTGCAGTTTCTTTTTTACGTGAAGTAATTTAGCTTTAACAGTAATGTAAAAAAGGAATAACAAGCATATTTCTCTGTTCTTACTCTCTTTAGCCTCCAAATGCAGATTACATTAAAAATATGTTTTGGAGAATACCTGAGTCTATATGTTTCCTTTAATGTCACTGCCATGCTGGTTGGTAAGGCACATTTTCTGTTAAGTACAGTTAAATGTGAATGCTGCAGCTTTAGACTTGGATCTTCATGTCATTAAATATTATGCCTTAAACAAATCATTGTGTTTCATTCGCTTTCTTTCCATGAAATTATAATCTAGCCAATTCTGGCAGTGGGAAATAGTAAAGAAAAGGCTTAAATTGGATGATATAGGAGACGTTATTTTTCCAGCTTCTAGAAGATGCAGTTATTTTTGCTATTAATGCTGTGAGAAGACAGTGGGTTTAGATCATAGCAGGACTTTGTCAGAAGTAAGCAATAGGCACTTCTTTCAAGAAAGATGCAGAAATTAATTTTCTCCTTAAAGCTTTTAAAGGCTCTTCCATGTTGTGTGGATGAGTTAAAAAAATAGAGGAACAGAATACTCCCAAGGGTGAGAGAAGTATGAGAAGGCAGCTAGAGAATGGGAAGGTTTGAAGGACGTTACTATTGTCACTTCAAAATATTGTTACAGTTCAGCACAGTGGTCACAATCCCATACTCAAAGGCAGGGTACACATCAGAGCACTGAAACGTTAGATGGGGGCCCAACGAATAACAAACAGCATCAAAAAAGATGAAGTTCTGGATGAGGAAAACTGATCCAGAGCTTTCACAGTAAGATAATTGTCACACAGATGGCTTTAATGAATTGAATCTAGATTCTCTTAATTAGGAAAGGGAAGAACCGGAAAGGATGATTTACGTAGTTATTCATCCCTCTGCAGTTGCAGATGATGGAAGTTATTCTCTCCTGGAAGTATCTGCTGGTTACCTAAGCTGCATACCCATGCATAAATGCTTCTTGCAGTAGCCAGTGCTGGCTGTCATTTGAAGACCAAATCTCACTGTACAGAGTAACACAGGAAGAGTGCAGAAGAGGCCAACTGTATGGCACATTACTCTGGGAACAGCAATAGGGTTTTTTTCCCCATGTAATATTCATAGGCCTGTATACCATCCACAGTGAAAAGCAGAAAGCACTTTTCCTTCCTGCAAAACCAGCATCTTACCTTTCAGTGGATGTCCATGATTGAGAAAAAATGAGGGACTTTACTCATAAAGAAATAATGGATAATATTGAATCATGAATGAACAAGGAAAATTAATTGCTTTCTGATGCCTACAAGTGTGTGTTAGAAGCCAGTGTGCAAATGGCAACCATGTCTTCCCTCAGATTGTAAGATGTATAGATTCCTATCTGGCGTTCAGAGGTTAAGTTTTATTTGCCAGATTTCTCTTTAGGAGTCTAATTGGAACTCCAGTATATCAACGGTCAGGAACTCAGTTCCCATTTGGTATTTAGTTTTTAAGTTTTGTAGTTTTGGAACAGCCTCCCAGAGAAGCTGTGGCTGCCCCCTCCCTGGCAGTGTTCAAGACCAGGCTGCATGGGGCTTTGGGGTAGCCTGGGCTAGTGGAGGCAGTCCCTGCCTATGGCAGGGGGTTGGAGCTAGAAGATCTTTGAGGTCCCTTCCAACCCAAACCAGTCTGTGATTCTGTGATTTTTGTCATTTCAGCACTTCTCTGTCCTGGGAGAATTATTCTCTCTGAACTTTCATGTGGTTAGGCTAAACCAACCAAACAAAAAAAAGCCCCAAGCTATAAGGATGAACAAAGAACAGACAATAATCCAGAGTCAAGTAAGCTTGTTCTCCTTATTCCCCTCCCTTGCTTGTGTGTCACACAAAAAAAAAAGCCATCACTGATTCACTAAACATTTTTTTACTGCTAAATTTAACTTGCAATTCTTTCCTTGTAGAGGAAATGGAAGGGTTGGGGTTTTTTTTACAGTAAATTGAGATACTTGCTTGTGTTTGTCCTAATTCATACACAGCATTATCCTAACAAAAGCAAGGCAAAATGTTTGGTGGGCATTTGAATGATTATTTTTCCATCCCATAGTTTCAGAATAGTAATCTTGCTTTATTTAAATTTTCTTTTTGCCTGGGTAGTTACTGAGTGCACACCATACTTTTATTTGCTAACCTGCAAGACAGTCCTCTTGAGCTGTCTGTGCTCTTTCTCTGTTTTACTGGCTTTGCTGGTTGAGGGAAATTTATCACCTTCTTTGTTGTGCTTTTTTCCTCTGACATGTAAAGTGGGAACTCCAGGGAGCTGGAAAAAAAAAAAAAACAACCAAATGAAAACCCCCAGATCCTACTGTGAAAGTGCAAAGCATGGTGGAGATGCCCAGTGAGTGGCTAAGTCAGGAGTGTGTGTGCCTTGCTTTCAGTCCCACCTTGTGTTAGCCTCAAGCAGCAGGTAGACCTGTAACAAGGCTTGCTGGTGCAGGGTCCACCCACCCCAGTCTTTCAGGAGTGTGTTTTTGAAATGAGTGTCCCCAGTGTCCTCACTTTGCGTGTTCAGGCTCATATCTCAGAGTTGCCTCAGTCGCCAGCCTGGATTCCTTTTGAGTGAAACAGAGCTCAAAGGTGTGCTCCAAAAAGCTCACCCAACAGGCTCTGACCACTAATGAGTGCTTGGTTCACAGGAGCAGACTGTAAGTTGTTCTGAAATAATCCATTTCCCCTCCTGTGCCCTCCAACTCCCCTCACCCTCTCCCCCCCTGCCCCAAGGTATCACAGCCTTTTGATCCCGGACACCAACCCTGCCATGCCACACATCTGCTCCCTGCTAACACAGGTGTAGTTTTATGTTTCTCTTCCTGTGTTAAACATGAGTTGACACAGGCTGTGGTTTGTTGTTTTGGTTTTTTTTCTCTTGCTTCTAAGTGGCTACTGCCTATCCAACATAACATCCCATAATCCATGTTACGCTTTGAGCTGGAAAATTAAAATGAGATAATGTAGTTGATTGCTAAGGTGGATCTACCACATCATCAGCTGTTGGAAAATGAATCAGCCATGCTGTACGTGGTGCTGATACTTCCTCCTGATGGCATGACTAACACTAGTACAAAGTGCTGTCGATGTGGTGTAAAGAAATATTTGCTCCATTATACACATGCAGAAACTAGGGCACAGCCTCAGTGACCTCTTACAATGACCATGAACATTTTGCGCTGTAGGAAAGAACAGCGTTCAGGTCATCTGTCTCCAGGGAGTTTAATTTTCATACTCTGCTCTAGATAGGGTTTGACACCAGTAATTTCATACGTGAAGAGTCTGCTCGAGAAAAACCCAACACAAACCACCAAGAGTTTCTTACGGAAATTAGGCTGATGTCATTGCACAGTCTTAGAGCGTGTGTCTATCCCTCCTCTCCCTCAGTAACCTCTCAACGTGGTGGGGCAGCTTGACAAATTCTACGGAAGTGGAACAGCCCTGAAGATAATGCATGTCTGTAGCATCCCTGAGAATCCCAGAGTGGGCAGAGGGCAGGGCACCCATTGGCAGCTCCCACTAGAGAATCAGGTTCAGTATGAGCTTGACTCTTAACTAGGCATGACAGAATCCACACAGGGGTTAGAGTACCCAGGACCATGGAAAAGGTTTTGATTGCAGCATGGGCTTTACTAGAGAGCAGCAGATCTAGTCACCGGTCAGGATATATGTGTCATATATTCATTACATCATATATCATACAGTTCCTACGTCTGCTTATCAAGGTGGCAGTGACTGACCAATGTATTATCTTCTTATGTAGTTTGATCTCCCTCATTAGTTACTTGGTGTTCTAAGTTGTAGTGAGCTGTGATGGCATGGAAAGTAAGTGAAAATTGACTAAAATGAGAAACCCTAGGACCATCTATGGCTGTACACTGCTGCACTAAATGAAATCTATTTAGTATGCATGCAAAAATATTTACAGTTACAATTGTGGAGAAGTCATGATTGCCTCCGAAGAGGGAAAACAGGTGGCTCCTGTTTCAGTAACAAGGTTTCTGACCTTGTTTGTGTCTTGCTTTCTGTCAGACTCACTGCAAGCCTGCCCTTACCCTCTTGCAAAATCCAGCATTTCAGTTCTCAAAAGATGGTAACTGTTGTATTAAAAAGCCTAAAGTGACATGAAACATTCTGGCAAAGGTAATGTGCATCTGGTGCAAAATAGTTCTGTGAGAAAAGGGATGTGGCACTTCGAACATGTGCCCAGTGAGGCCTGCTCTCTCCTGAGTCCCTAGCAGGGATTTTCTGAGATCCCCACCTCTGTCCATTAGTGTCCCAGCTGTCTCCAGTTCTCTTTGTGCAGCAGCGCTTCTCCAGCTGTGATGCTTTGCCCTCACACCGTGCACTCTACCTGGCCCTAGCTGCCCTTGGTCTGTAATGCTACTGGGAGCCAGCTGCCAAACCAGTCAGCCCCTCTCTGGCTGTGATGTTGGGGGAGGCTTGGTGCAGAAGAGAAGCAGTGGTGGTCATTAAAACCCCCTGAAAGCTCTGATTTTCCTCCCATCCTTCATGACCCTTTTCCACCCTTGGCATCACTGCTTCTTGCTGTGTTCTGTATCCGCTATTTACTGTTCCCAGCTGCTCTGGGGAGTTTCTCATTCCCCACTCATCCCCTCCTGCCTTTGTGGCTGAGTCAAGCCTATGTTGAAATGGGAAGTGCTTGGGGAGATTTGGCCCTTGCCATGCCTTAAGCAGCTACTGCTGTTTCTAAACTGCCAGTTGGGAAGTGGGAGGGCTGGAAGAAATGCACGATTCAGCTTGCTTGCCCTTTCTTCACACACCTGGTTCTTAAGCAAGGTAAGGATGCTGCTTAGTTTCGTCATTAATGTGAAACACAGGCTCCGTTAATTGCTCTGCACAACGTATTTCCACCTTGCAAGAGGTTGCAGATGCACTGTGCAGGTATTGCTGGTGCAAAATATTACAAATCCATAAGAAAATCTCATCCTGGAATCAGGAATACTGCATTTCCTCCCATGCATTTAAGAAGCTTTGCCCCTGTTTAAACACCTGGTTCTACATTTTCAAACTTGCCAATTTTTCAGTTTGTGGCTTCTGAAAATCTGCCTTGAAAAACATGTAATTCTCTCAGTGCCTTTCCAAGCCCCACTAGTTTGTCCATCAGGTTGCTGCTTCACGACCCCATTTTACCCTTCTGTGCTGTGAAAATATGTGCTAGGACTGGGAATGTGAAATCTCATGTGTTTATTCCCAAGATGTTTGTTGACGCCACAAAGGTGAGAAGTACATTAAAATTGCCTCTTATAGTGTCTTCTGCCTGATTCTGTCTTACCATTAACAAGGCCAGTGTCACCTATCTCAGAGGATAAATTCTAGTAGGCTAAAAAACCCCTGATTTTAAAATAGGTGTGTGGTGGTTTGGCCCTGGCTGGAGGCCAGATGCCCACCGAAGTAGCTCTATCACTCCCCTTTTCAGCCAGACAGGAGAGAAAAATATATATTGAGAAGCTTAGAAGTTGAGATAAGGACAGGGAGAGATCATTCTGCCATCAGCATCATGGGCAAAACAGACTAACACAGAATAAAAAACCTGTCTGATTTATTACACACACACACACACAGAGTGAATGAAAGCAGAGTCAGACAAGAAGTGCAACCAGGTCTTAAAACACCTCCCCCCACCCCTCCCTTCTCTGCAGACTCCATTCATGATTTTGCTCCCTTCTTCCCCCCAGTGTGGCACGGGGGGTGGGAGGTGGTAAATGTGTGGTTTTGGTCAGTTTCTCACAACTTGTTTTCCTTCCTTGGAGAGGGTGGGGGCATTCCTCACACCCTTCCCCTGCTGCACTGTGGGGTCCCACCCATGGGAGACAGTCCTTCATGAACTTCTCCAACATGAGTCCTTTCCCACAGGGCTTCAGCTCTTCACCAGCTGCCCCAGCATGGGTCACTGCTGTGGGGTGCAGTCATAAATCATAGAATGTCTCTCACAGGCACAGATTGCTCCAGCCTGGTTCCCTACAGACTTACAATTCCCCCACCTCTGCTCCAGGGTTGGTTGGCCTCTCTGCCTCTCTCCATGGGCTGCAGGTCCTGCCAGGAGCTTGCTCCAATACAGGTCACAGCAGCTTCTGCATGTCTCCACCTGCTCCAGCCTGGGGCCTCTCCATGGGCTGCAGGTGGGGTCTTGGCCTTTTCCATGGGCTGTGGGGGGACACCCGCTCCACCATGGGTTTCTCCATGGGCTGCAGGGGCATCTTTCTTTCCAACACCTGGGGTGCCTCATCCCCACTGTCACTGGCCTTGGTGTCTACACAGTTTCTTACATCTTCTCACTCTGGTGGCAAAAAGCAGCTGCTTGTAGTTTTCACATGATCCCCAGAGGCGCTGTGACCATCACTGATGGGCTCAGCCATTGTCAGCAGTGGGTCCAGCCTTGAGCCCAGCTGGTGTTTGGTCTGTCATGCCTATGGAAACCTAGCTGCTTCTTGCAGAAGCAGCCCTCTTCCTCCACCCGAACCCAGCCATGCAAAACTACAACAAGATGATAGTGAAAAGTTGCAGATGACTGCTGTAGAAGCATCATTTAATAACCTGAATTGAATACAGAACTATTTTCTTAAATCCAAGAAAGAAGAAAATAAAAGGAAGCTGGATATGCCTCTAACAAGTGAAACACCAAGCTTGCTATGGTTGGATACTGGGACAAGGCTGTAGGTGACTTAGGGGTGCCATGAGTGGATGTCTGTCATCAACACCTGCATTCAGCAGCTCCTCATAGAAATCTCTCCTGACTCTTTTGCATGTCTTTCATGCCGTTGGGTAGAGGTCTGAGCTCACTCTTGCTGGACAAGGCTGAAGACCACACCTTCTGCTCTTGCTGTTGCAGTCAGCAGCAACAGGGATACAGCGATGGCAACTGCTAGAAGTCCTCCTCTTCTGTCCTCTGTGTGCAGCAGCTGTTGTCCTCCTGTTCTCCAGAACAAGTGCTGCATATGCAGTGCACTCAGTTCAGCAGCCACCTACTTTGAGTTGCACCATGATCTGGATGAAATACCAGTCATGGTGTCTGAACATACTCCTCTGACTGCAAGCGATATGGCAACGGGCATGGGAGGGGGTGCTGCTCCTTCCTTCCCTGAGCCCTGATCCATTTAGTCTTGTGCTATGCACTGTTGGTCTCACACAGGCAGCAAACAGCCAGGATGAAAAGTGAAAGAAGGACATGCTGCTATTGCAAAGCCAAGCTGACTTAGCAGGCAATAGTAAATTTTATCTAGAGGCTGAGAAGGTGCTGGAAGAACACTCAGGGGGAAAATGAAGTATTGTTACTGTACTGACAGTAAAAAGCAGTGCAAGTCAGCCACTATAGATAGAGCATAGTCTGTGTTCACATATTGTGAACTGCCAGGCTGGAAAATAAAACTGAAGTATCACCTCAGTAATTTTAGGAAGGTTTGACCTGAGTAAAGGAAACAGAAATAGAAATGTAGCTTTGTGTCTTTATAAGCAACTTTTACACATAGTCATCAAGCCATTCTCTGACACTGTGTTAAAAATTCCTGAGATCTCCACCATGATCAGCATGAAGTCGCTTCGATGTCTTCAGTAAAGGGCCCCTCAGCACCAGGTTTGTACCTTCTTGGCAGAGCTAATCTAGGTAGCCAACTCTTCATCAATCTACTCAGATGAAAGAGCGGTCCTAAAATAAGGAAATGCTCCACCCCAATGTGGTCCAGGCAATGTACAACAGCATCTAAACTAAAAAGCATCTCAATTCTGAGTAAGTTCTTGTTCAAAAGAGAAAGGAACATACATCTGTAATTTTTAATTAATTTTCTTAATTCAGGAAATCTGTCCATTAACAGCTAGAACAAAGGTTAAGTGATACTGTCCAGATCTTTTATCATATGTTCTCTGAAAGACAGCTTACAATTCTTCTTCCAAGAAAGCACTTCTTAGCTCACAGTGGGAGACGATTCAGTCATTGTTCATAGTTCTGGCAATGTTGCTGTTCAAATCAGGAAAATCATCTGCTTTTTTACAGAGGTGGGATTTTTAATTACTCTAGGATATCAGAAAAAATTACAAATCAAAAGCCTTCCTAGGAATTATAACCTCTCTCTCCATCCTGAGAGTTTAAACCACACAGGCAGCTGTCCTGGAGCTCCTGGATGTAGCCCCTGGGTTTGAGCACATGCAGGTGCTGAACAACTGGAGAGATGCTTGAGGCATCCCATCACTGTTACCCAGGCAGGGTCCAGCGAGCACGCCTGTGTTACATCAAAATGTGTGTGGAACAAATATGCTCATGGAAAAAATATGCATGCGGTGCAGCGGGACGCTGCGTGCAGGCTCGTGTACAGACTCACCAACAGGGAAGGAAGCTCGTTTTTTGTTTTTGAGAGCTGTGAACCCCTCTTACTAATTAACTGTGCTTTCCACATTTCTCTTTTCATTTGCCTGAAGTAGGAACGAAATGGGTGACTTCAAGTCATGGAGGCAACTGCAGAAGTGCTGGATAGTTAAAACGAGGTGCTAAGTGAAGCTGAAGTGTTAACCATCATTGTTTCATGGCTTGTGTGGCTGTTTGATTGTGGCCACTGTGAAAATCTCGCACTTGGACAAAGTTATTCACCGAGCTAAAAACTAATTTTCATTGAGATTGATGGATTTTGTGTATTTAATGGCATATAATGCAACCTACGGATAAGTAGACACTATTTTTCTGTTTTGAAAAATGGTTAGAAAAATATGTGACAACCTAGAAGGGAGGTTCCCCTTGTAGAAGGCAAAAGAAATCCAAAACTGCCATTGCTTCCTTTCTGCTGTGAGCACTTCACCATCAGTTGCCAGCCGCCACGTGTACTTTGCCCAGCTGCCCCTGCAGACACTTCTTGAAATCTGGCAGGTATTCACAGAACATCTCCATTGAGGCTGCTCATCAAATGGAAAGAGGAAGAACAGTGTTTTCCAATATTGATAATGATCTGACATTTTTGAGAAGAACACCTACAGACTTAAGTTCTGTAGATTTTTTTTTCTTACAAGCTTTTGTGGGTTGACTTTTTTCCCCCCCAAATGGAATAACTGTATGCAAAAGAGAACTGCAACAAAATGACTGTGTTTTACCTCAAAATGATCACACTACCTGCAAAGTGGTAGTGGGGTTTGCTTAAATAGCTCACTTGCAAAACTGCCTGACTGAGAACTTGTCTAATTCTTCGCTGATGTGAGGACTAGAAATCTCTTTGTCTCCAGTGTTTGAGAGAGTTCGGGGCTCACTAACTCTCCATTGTGCCCAGTGAAATGCTGAAGCAGAGAAAGCATGGTTTAGTTGGTGTGCACCATACTATATGCAGTTACTAAAATATGTCCTGAGCTATGGTTTGTGCTGCAGAACATGTAAGAGACAGCTCTGAAGTAGGGTGAATTTTAAGTGTTGAGCAGCTACAGCAAGTTGAAGAACTAACATCTATCCCATTTGCCTGCTCCCCAATTTCAGACATGTTTTGGTGGTTTTTTTAATTAAATGGAGACCCCAGTGTTTGTGGCTGTGATGTTAGCATTCAGGAGTGAACCAGCGATAAAGAAGATCTCATGTTTTCAGGCAGCATGAAGCTTTGGCATTCAGAAGGGAGCTGTTTCCCCGCCATCTCTCCAGGATGATAATGGAAACAACTGACAATGCTACAGCAGCATTATTAGCCATGCAAATGCCAGCTACAGTTTCTAGGAAAGACAAAGAAATGTTGGGATTAATAGCGTTGCACTGCCTTCCAGGACTTGGTGAAGCTTAGGAGGGTGCCATCATGTCCCTTGTTTTTCCTGACTCCCACGGTCTCCCATCTGGCGCTGCGGGCATGCCCAGATGCAGTTCCCCCAGGAATCTGCACTTGGCTCACATGCACTCCCTCGGTGCTGCTGGTGATGTCCTTCAGCTTGCACCATTGAAGGTGAACCGCCCCTGGAAGAGGAGGACCTGTGCTGCTTGCATCTTTGCTCATACAGAAGTTGCAAGTGTGCTGGTGGTCATGTGTTCTGCCAGCTGAAACACCCGTTTCACTGTCCTCTGAGGTCAAGACTCTGCTCTGGGAGGAAGTCTATGTTGCCTAAGGGCTGGCTTGCCAGCACAGGGACGTTTGAGCCACCAAAATACTTGTGCAAACACATCACTGTAATGGCAGGCTGCTGGGACTTTCCCTGTCCTCCAAAATTCAAGGTGTTTCTGAATGTCTCAGAGCACTCTGGAGTAAAATTTGATCATTTGGCCAACTAGACTATGGATAGCACGCAAGACTGTGATGATACAGCCAAACTGGTGAAGGGCAGAGGGAGGAAAGAAATGCAGTGACTTACCCACAGGGAATCCTGCCTTCCATCAGCAGGATTAAAGCTTCATAAACCATGGAGGGACCCTCGTGCCTGTGGTGTGTCACAGGTCCCCTGGCAAGTTAAGAAATTTCTCAAGAGGGGTGGAAGCAGCTGAATTCCTTTTATTATTATTATTATTATTATTATACCCTTGCACCTTGCATATGAGGAAGCAGATATGCACAAAATGGGGACAGCCACTAATAGCATTGCCATGGACATGGGAAAATGGAGGAAATGTTTCTAAGGAGGGCTCCATCCCCTGGCAGCTCACGTGGTTCTCAGCCCAAAAGTAAAGTGTGCAGGGGTGAGGCTGTGTGATTATATTGCTCCTTTCTGAGGGAATTTTGCAGCCACAAGGTTCTGAATCTCTGAGTCTCCATCTCCGGAGATACTCAAAACCCGTCTGGACGCCTATCTGTGCGACCTGTTCTAGGGAACCTGCTTTGGCAGGGGGGTTGGACCCAATGATCTCTGGAGGTCCCTTCCAACCCCTACAACTCTGTGATTCTGTGAATTATTGGTGTTCTCACTTTTCATCAATCCACAATATATTAGAATAGGATTGAATTGTTCATAGAGAGGTAGGAATACAGTGTGTACACTGCTGTGCGAAGTGGAATTTTGTCAGGCATCCCAAGTCATTTAATAACACCAAATCTAGGTTGTCACGGAGCATGGGAAACTTCTGATTAATCTAAGTGTTTCTGTGTTTTCAAACACATAAAAGCCTTCCAGAAATGTATTTGAAACACACCCCGGTGAATTTCTCTGTTTGATGGTGTCATGATTTTCAGCCAAGTTTCATTCTTGTTTTGCTGTTGGAAACTTTCAGATCAGAGTGGTTTTGGAACAGTGTGTCATACCGTGTCACAGCCTATCAAACCAGGCTGGTAACTAAGAACCTGCTTCTGCTCAACTTCTTCCTCTATAGAGTAGCTCCAGGGCTGTCAAAGAGGCTGGAAATGTGCTCTGTGTGAGACTCTCAGCCAAATGCTAAGTATGTGAGAAACCTTGTGTTTTCTAGCTGTTGGTGCTGTTAGTTATTCTTTCATAGGATGATTAGGCTGGATGGGAGCTGAGGACATCTCCCATCCAACCTCCAGCTGAAAGCACAGCCAGCTACCAAGTCAGGTCAGTTTTCCTTCTCTGGCCAGGTTTTAAAAGCCTTGGTGGTAAATATTTCTTATAGAATCATCTAGACTCTGCTGAATATTTAGAGATAAAGATTTCTCACTTCTGCTCTTAATTGTAGAACTCTGTGAGCGTTTGACTAGTCAGGCCAAGGTATTTTCTGCTTTTCTCCTGGCTTGCTCAATGCAGCAGCCTCTGGAGAGTAAAGCTCCACAAACACATCCTCTGCATTGTTTGAGATGTCTTTGGTTGGATTTGTGCTTTTCTTCCCCTAATATTAATTTAATAGATCAGCAAACTATGGGTTTTCAGTGTTTTCTGGTTGCCCATATTTGTCTCTTTTCTCCTTTTGGCTTCCTTGTGTCTGATTATTCTTCAGCCACCACATGCACTCTGGTTCCCTTGCCCTCACCTCTCTCTGATCCCACACTGCTTCCAGGATCATCTAGTCTCTCTGAGCAGCTTCTTCATGTGGATAGACATATGTGTATATAATTATGCAGAAAAGCAAAGTTAAAGGGAAAATATGATGACAAAGTCAAACAATTAAGAATTCAGCGAGGACTGCCAGCAGTCTCATTTCGCATTCCCACACGCACATGGCTGATCTAGCTGCTGATAATTACACGATCAGGTTATTTTATTCACAAAACCCTTCCTCGTTCCTTGGACAGGATGTGATTCTGGGTGTGAGTCAGGGCTGTGTATTGACGGAAGCTCTTTGCTGTTGCAGGAGCCGAAGCGCTTGTAGCAAAAGGGCCCGACAATTGCAGGAAAGGCAAAAGATAGTCTTGTGGCTAAAGGGGAATGGTCACTGCCCTGGCTCCTTGGACGCCATCTGACTGGTATGGGATTTCAGTGCTGCAAAGCAAGTGGCTTTCACCCAGTTCCCAGGGGTGGGTACGATCAGGTATTTCACGCTTTATGGGTGGTTAACAGACCTGACCTCAGAAACTCTGTATCTTCACAGATGTAACTGGAGTCAATAGGAAAGATTTCCTATTTTAATCAAAAAGGAAACATGAAAAAGCTGACTGTTTCTGTATTCTTAAAAAATGGTCTCCTTCATGTTTCAAAGGGGACATTGAAAACTTAAAAGGAAAGGATGCACATCTTATTTAAGGCATTGGGAATGTTTCTTAAGCTCTAAACTGAAAAGAAGGACAAAATCAGGTATGATGGGTGAGCTGAGAGGACTCAATACGTTTGTGTGTGTGAAGCGTTCATAGTGGGAATTCCAGCAATATACTCAGGAGGAAACCTCACTGACAGCTGATGCTGGACTTAGAGATGTCCCCTTGAAGGCTCTGGAATAAAGGAATAAATGGAAAATGTGATACTAGTAAGAGCTTTGTTCAAAGCCCGGAGCGCTAAGCAGAGAATTACCTGCACTAGTTGGGGAGGCGGGGGGGGGAGTGGTGGTGCAGTGCAGGGGGTGCTGGTGGGGGTGCTGGTGTTACAGCCTCTTCCAGCCCCAGCTAGCACCAAGTCCCCAGAGAAAGTGAACCCTGCATGCTGTAGATGAGGCTGGTCCTCTCCTGTATGCCCCACAGACATACCACACCATGCACTGTTCTTCTGGCTTTACCATGTGGAGATGCAATGACTGCTGCTTTGTACAGGAGCTGGTGATGCCGTGGCACCCCAGGCACTCCACTCCCATGGATAGGCTTCCTTTCTGTCCTTCTGCCTTCTTGTTTTCAACATCTGGATCAGAAATTAAGTGTTCACATAGCCCCAGTCCTGGAAAGGCTGTTGACAATGTCAAGCATGCAAATAGGAGGACTGAAGTCAAGTTCCCTGTGAAATGTCTAGGTTTTAAATTTTCAAAATAAAGTGTCTGTCTTCATGAATACAATGGATTTTGTTAGGCTGGGTGGGTGATAAGCTGAGGCAAGAAGGACTAGATAAGAGCATGTATTTCAGTGACTGCTAAGTTGCCTTCCTTTTGGTGTCATTAACTCTGTTTTTACTGATACTGAGAGCTTTATTACGTAAATCTATCATTTAGTATTTACTGAAGATTCAGATAATTCTGGAGTTGAGTGTAAGGAGAAACAAGCTAGTGTACCTGAACCCTTCTTCTACCAGAGTCTGCGCTGTCTGCCACGCACCTCCACCCTCCAACTGAACCCTCGAGTCTGTCACTTAACCTTCAGCCATGAAATATGAGGTGTGACCTTTACAGGGCAGAGCCTGTCCAGCTTTTGAGGAGGACTTCAGCACTCAGCCCTGTCCTCAGTGCATGGGGTGGTCTGACATCAAAGGGCAACTTGTTGGTGGGAAACCCCCTCCCTCAGACACTGCCTCATGTCGTTGTTCGCATGGGGTTGGATGGTGTGTTTTGATAGGAAGCGTGCTGTTTACCTTCAGTTTCCACCAAGGACGGAGAAATAGCAAGCAAATGTACAAACTGCTGAGTGTCTGAGAAAGGGTAGTGCCTTATTGACTCTTGCTCATGTGGTTGGTCTGACAACGTGCATGTCGAAGTGTGATTTGAGCAATGCTGGTGTGAGATGAGTCAGAGAGAATTGCACACATGTTGCACGACTTCCTTATAAAAAGCGTTAAACAGCTAGAGTATGACATCGAGCCTGTCATTTCAGGACAGAAATTTCAAGCATGCAAGTAACAGGTGTCCTTGCAAAATGCTGGACTCTTTGGGAAAGACTGCTCTTTAAATACACAAGTGATCGCATTTGTTTGGTGACGGGTCACTAGGCAACCTGCGCTGCGCTGAGAAAATACAGTCTCAGCAGTGGTGTTTGGTACAGTTGGCATCTTTGGCACTGAATCACAGAACTGTGAATTAGCACTGACGGGAGATGTGGGGCTTTATCAGCAGCAAAATACTGTGGGCAGATACGCCCAAATATTAATAAAAAAAAGCAGGTACACAGGGTGAGAGTAGAGTTGTTTTTAAATCACACAGCGTATTGTCAGTTTTGGTAGTCAGCATGAAAAGGGATTAATGCTTACAGAAGTCCATACTGAAACATGGCCATTTGAGCATGACAATTGCTCTTGTCTAGACCCTGCTAGAAAGCAAAATTTTGTTGTAAACATTGGAGGCAACCAGACTGTTTGGAAAAGTGGTGGAGGGAAAATGGGACAATATCTTTTAGTGGTTTGGAGTGTGTAAAGTACAGTAGTGCACACCTCTGTGACTGAAACCCAAACAAAGTGGCCTCACCCAGTTGTTCCTCAGTGAGCTCAACCTCAGCATCTGTCATACCAAACCATTGAAGTCAGCCACATGAAATTCAGTTTAGTGAGGGAAACAAGTGGGTTATTTGTCATTAACAATATTTTTTTTTTAACTCCTTGTAGAACATTACAGAATGTCTCACTGAAATAAATACCTCCATGACCTCTGCTCAAGGTATTAGAAGGTTCTGTCTATAGGTTGGGGCAGGACATAAAGGATGTAGTTGTGGCTTTGCCTGTAACCTACAAATACATTCAGAATCAATAAAAACTTTTGCTAGCTAATCAGTAGGACAGATCTGTGCCAGACCACAGGGCAAGACACGGGAGCGTTCTCCTGCTCTTTGCTGTCCACAGAGGAGCCACCTCCTTGGGAAACCAGTGTCTGCAGGGTGCTCTGGCATGCCATAACCCTGACCAAGGGCATGCCCTTACTTTTTCATACAAGATTAATGCTTCTAGCAAGCAAACTAGCTGAGAAGTGTGAAGCTTGCATAATACACATTTCTGCCTCTCCTTTGCTGATAGGAGTGAGCTACCTCAGGGCATGATCTGGCTCCAGGCTGCATGAATAACAGGAGGGAGTAAACCATAACAAGAGTTATCCTAGGAATCCAGGTGAAAAAGCATTACAGAGCCACTAAACAGCACTAAAGGAGTAAAATGAATTGGAAGGAGTGGGGAGGCTGGGTGAGACTGACAGTATGCCTGGTCACGCCCCGTGGTTTTCATTTGTAACAGGAGGAGTGGCCAGTGTGTAATCCTTCACGCTGAATTTTCTGCTTCGCTTCCTCTATGTCACAACCTCAGTGTTGCCATAGCATGTTTTAGCGTGTCTGCATTTGCTGAAATATAAGTTACTTGAGCGTGGAGACGTCTGAATGGGAAAGATTACTCGATGCTCCCTGGACAATGGCAGGACGTGTGCCCCCAGTGCTGTGTGTGTGACTGGTAGGAAAGGAGTGTGATGCTAATCTTAGCCAGAAGCCTGCGAGGAAGCCTGTTTCATTTCCAAGGAACACTGGTTTCAAAAGAGATTAAAATCAGATAGTAATTGGAACCAACACAGCAGTTTTACAAGAAAACTCCAGAAGGATGAATGTTAGACAACTGTTAACCTTGCCTTCACTGCATTACCATATATTTTTAAGACCAGCTCCTAAATTTTTTTTCTTACAGCTCATGCCATCTCCCACCAGCACAGTCACTATGAGAAGGACTAAAACTTGTGGGACACTGTAAGGGATCAAAGATCAATTTAAACTTCTCCTGACAGTGCAGCTGCTTGATGATGCCACCTGCCTCTCCCACCTACAACGATGATGTTTATACCAGCTCTCTGGCTTATGCATCTATACATTTGTTAATACCAAATATCTTCATGCTGCCAGCAGCCCACTCAGCTGTAATCTCTGCAGGTCACATTGCAGTTCATTTGTCTGGTCACGACTGAACTGATGCTCGCAAAATCCTCAAGTGGAAAGTAACGCAACCAACAGCAACAAACATGGGACAGGTAGATTTTTTTCATTCTTTCTGCTCCCTTCTCTTTTCTCTCTCGTTCTCTCCCTCCTTTTCAAATTTCATTGATTACACAAGCCTTTGGGAACAAGGGCACACCATGGCTAGGGAAAGAGCAAACACCCCTTTTGCTCTGGGACAGATACATGCATGACAAGCCCCAGAGTGGATGTGTGTGTCTGTCCATAGTTAATGTCGTCCAGGGAGACCCTCAGCAGCCCTGCTCTGTAATGGGGTCTCTAAAGGGAATTTATCTCCCAGCCCATCTGCCACTATAGATTCATGGCCAAGCAGCGACAGTGGCTGAAATGACTTGGTGGATGGTCTGGATGTCTCCTGTCTGCCACCCACTCAGCAGACAGGTCTGGTGGATCAGACAGCTCAGCTGGTGCTTTTAGTGGGGGGTGGGGGTTGGAGTTTTGGGGACATGTAGACAGAAATTGATGGCATGTCCTTCTGGCAACTGACCTGCAGTGGGAGATGCCAAGTGGCAGGAGCACCACCACCCACCACTTCCTAATGGTTGGTGGTGTGTCAGGGCTCTTTCACTGCCACGTGATGGAGAGGAACAAAATGCAAACAGAGATGGCACCTTCGTAGGCAGCTCTGCTGGGAGGGTACAGCTGAGTGATGTGCATATGGGTGCTGCAGCATCTGTGCAGCACACCATCTCTCCCTTCTAGAAGAAAAAGTGGAAGCCCATGGTCCCAGCTTTGGCCCTCCTGACTATCCCCATGAGCTGTGATGCAAGAATTGCTGATTTAGTGCAACACCAAGTGCTGAGGCCATGGGAGGGAACCACACAACTTCTGAAAATATAATTTACATTTACAATTATCTTTACTGAATTACCCGAGAGGCAGAGTGTGTTATCTTGCTAGCACCAGCATCTGCCAACTTGTGATAAGTTACTCAAGTACATTAATTTCACATGCACCTACTTATTTTGCACGCCTCAGTTCATGCATCCCCAGCTTGGAAAATCGAAGCACTCAAGAGACAGCAGTGGGAACTCAGGTTGTTCAGCAGCTGTGAAGATAGAGCCTCGGGCACTTCTGGCTGGGCAGAGGAATAAAGGAGATCCCTACGAATGATGAACTCAGTTGATGTCTTGAAAAAACTTGAAGATATTAGTGGTTAAAAAAATTCTAGGGTTCACTTTGCTTACTTTTGATGTTACTCTTTATTTGATTAATAGTGCTGAGGGCTTAATAATCCTTGGGATCAAGGATTATGTTCTTCATAAACAGAAAACAAATAGCAGAATTTTAAAATAAATATGGTTGGATGTTCATTTCAAAATAGTGCTGGGCTTGTACCTTTTAAATTTGACACATTCTTTTCTTGATGATTCCTTGCAAATGTGTTTGAGTTTCTCTAGTTTGTTAGATGGTCTTGTAGGGAATAATGCTGAGAACCAGATGAGAAAGCACGTGGCTTCTTCAGCTCATAAAAGCTTCCCCTTACAGCAAAAATCCTGCCATTAGTGCACACACAATGTTCTGCTAAGTGCAGCAATGGAGCAAAGGTCTGTGTGGGAAATGTTACAAAGGCTCGGGAGCACATCTGTGGCTGTGTAGCGTTAATAGCTTACACAGACAGTGCTGGAGGACATGGGATAGGCTACACCTAGGCAAGATACATGAAACACTCAACCACCGTGGATTTGTGACCAGCAAGTGCCCTCTGCGATGCAAGGCAGGAGCAGCTGTGGGGCAGTTTGGCGGGTGGGGGGTGGGGAGGGGTGTCCATGACTACCACAAGCTGAGGTCCCCTCACGCAGCACCAGATGTGATTGCTCATAGATGGAGGAACCGTCAATATAATTCTGACTATGGTGTACCAGCTGCTTTAAGTGCAATGTCTCACTGGGAAGGAAATCTGGTTACTGCTTTGGTGTAATGTGTGTGTCAGGGTGCTATGGAAAGGGAAGCTGAAAGTAAAAGAGATAGAAACTAACATATAGTTGGGGTCAATCCTTTTTCTTCCTGTAACTGCAATGTAGAAGATTTTCCACTTGCGGATTCACTTCTTAGTATTTAAATTAATTTTCCTAAGAAAAGTATTCTGGGGAATTACTTCATAAACTTCTTATTTAATTGGAGAAAAAAACCCACATTGCATTGCAAAACCTTTCCTGAAGCAAGATAAGCTCTCATAGAAACTAAAGGTTTTACTTTTCAGGTTTAAATTTCCCACACAGTCCTCAGGTGGAAATGAGTGGTATGGACCTATCTTAACCCTTGAGAAAGTGGTCTTAGTAGCAGCAATCTTGGTTCTGGACCAGGCACAGAAACAAACTGATCTGTGAAAAGCCTTGTATGTAACTCCAAGGCATGTTGTTGTGCTTCTACAAACAAAGCTGAATACAGCCATTGCAGTATGGAAGGTTAAGAACAGCCCAACACACACTACTACCAGCATGGTCTTTCTTTGTTGCCTTTTAGAAATGAATTTAGCATCTTGGTTAAAAGAAAACAAACAGAAAAAAACCCGCCAAAACAAGAACTCCCAAAAGGACCATTAGTTGGATTTTTTTTCCTATTTAACAACTGGCTGTAAACCAAAAGTATTTGCTGAAACTAAATTAAACAATTGATGTGTTTAGGAGCTTCAGAATGACCAAACTCCATTGAATCGGGGAGTTAAATTACTGAAAGATGTCTGCATAAACACTCTGGTTCAGTATGAAAAACTTTTATCTATTTCAGAAGAGTTGGGAGCTGGAAATTCTCCAGGAAAATGTATGCTTCTGCTGCATAATGTGCTGAAGAGCAGAATTTCCTTGCTGACATACAAATCAAAGCAACTGGAATGCCTGCATGGGATAGGGTAGGGGATGCTAAAGCTGCTGCCTAAGCTGCACCGTCACTAGGAACCAGCCAGTAAGTCCTCCACTGTAAGAAGCACCAGTGCTGACTGTCAGTGCTACCTCATCTCTAGTCTGCACCCTTAATTGCAACTTTGCCACCAGATTGAGGTGGCTGAAAGTACTAGTAGGTCCAGAAAGGATTTAGGCTTGTTAAATCGACTCTTCAAGGAAACGCTGTGTGGTCTGCATGCACTTGAGCCCCTAAGCTGTTGATTTCCAGGCTAGATGCCAGGGAAAGGACAGCTTCACACTGTGCGCTGTGCTGGCCTGAAGCATTTGCTGCTGGTTAGTGTCTGGCTGAAACACAGGACTGGACCGGACCAGCGCGAGGGAGCTGGTGCTCTGTTTTGCTTCATCTTGCCCTGCCCTGCTGCATGCACGTTGCCATCTCTGCAGCTCTGCCTTTTGCATCAGGGATCCCGAACCTGCCACCTGTGGGTCCTTCTGCCAGGCAGCAGGGACCTGGCAGGGGTCTGACCCGTGCCCCTCGACACAGTGCTTGCTTAAATGCCTAAGGATGGATTTTTTCCCTCTGTGGTCTGGGAAATATCCCTCCATGGGGCTGCAGGATTTTTTTCCTGCTGCAATTCTTGGAAAATAGTTCGCAGCTGTCTGAGTTGGCACTGAAAGGTGTAGATAACATCTGTGGATAATGAGTCCCTAAAAGAGCACTTAATGAAGTCGTGTTTCAGTGGTTGTGTGCCTCTCCTCCCTAGAATAGCCAGAGTCATGCAATACAAGGACATGCTGTTGCACGGTGCTATTTTTGTCCCTTTCCCCTCCTTGCCAGCTTTCAACAGGTCGGGGTGTGGATCCTCCCCTAGTATTGGTCTGGTAGTTTATGACAGTGGTCTCCAGAGTCAGGGGCACACACCCCAGGAGGTATAAAATTACATTTTAAAAATAGTGTTTATTTCATCTTTACATCATTTCCCTTTTTTCTACTTTCTGTTTTCGAATATGTTTTACAATGCACCATATTAGTACAGTTTTATATGTATATTATATGCAATATACATATAAAACATGTACATGTTACAAATAAACAAATACGAGGTCTGTATGCTCAGAAATGTTTTACTCATAGGGGGTGCACAACCAAAAAAAAATGTGGAAGCCACTGGCTTGAGAGACATCTAGGAAATCTGACTTCTGAAAACGCTTCTGATCCTTGAAGATCTGGTCTGAGTCAGTGTGCATCAACGGGACTGTTGTCTCCCTGATTGTCATCTACACCGGTACTTTGAGACTGCCTACTAT
Organism: Gallinula chloropus; assembly: GCF_964237585.1. NCBI lineage: Eukaryota > Metazoa > Chordata > Aves > Gruiformes > Rallidae > Gallinula > Gallinula chloropus. Next base: position 24,698,396 of record NC_140089.1, read on the forward strand.
GTGATTTTGAGTCCCACCTAAGGTCTACACAAATAGTGTAATCACCAGTTTTGCTGGAGTGAATTCTGCAGGCAGAGCAGGAAGTTAAGCCAATTAATCTGTCAAATTTCTGAGGCAGATTGCAAAAGCCTGAATATAAAGATATGTAATCCTTCTGCACAGAAAGAGCAAACAAGTTTCAAGTACCAATTTGCTGGCTGGAGATTTGGCTGGGAAATTAAAATCTGTCTTAGAAACTGATAATGACAGCTCAGTAGTAGAACTAGTACAGTGCCAGAACAGACCCGGTCTACCCGCCATCCGCCACCACAGGCTTGGGATGGATTCATCCTCTCTTAGCACCTTCTTTTTCACCTTCATGCAATGAAGATCAGCTATTTTACTTTGTGTTTGTGTCAACTTTAAGGCCATATTGACAGTGGCTGCAGGTCAATGGGATTTACCTCACCATCTTTACATTGATGGTGATCTTGGGTGGAAGGTTTAGGTTCTACAACAGCCCTCCCCTAGCGAGTGCAGCTCAGCCTACCTGCAGATGCATAACAAGGTTGGGTTTATATAAAAGGAGGGCAGCAACTAAATTCAGCACGACCTACTTAGGCTGTCCATACGGAGCTAGTAGGTACTAATGAAACTCACTGTAAAGAGCCACGAGGCAGTAAGGAGAGAGAACTGCAGTGACCGGTGGAAGGTCACCTTCAGCCAACCTCTTCTAGAGCAAGCCTGTTAATGGAGAAAGGCTTGAAAATTGACATAAGTGAGATGGTAAATAAACCTTTGCCTGAAATTTCAAATCATTACACCAGAGGATTGCGTCTGCCTTTTAAAACCTGGCAGTAAAAATGCTGCATAAAGGGCAGGGGAAAACTATCCTCACCAGTGCAATAAAAGCTTCCCCCTGCCCATTTCAAGTTCATGTCTTACTACTGGCGTGCTATGGGAACTGTGAAGGAGGAGTCCATGAGGAAATGGAGGGATTTTAAGGGGTTTGTCCTTAGTAAGACATGCATGTATCTGTATATGGATTTTTCTGAGTATCCTTTGACCTTACTGAAGGGGCATGTGATTCACTTTCACATCATGGCAGTCACCTTGGGACATAAGCAAGTCTTCCTTGGAAGGAAATCCAAAGGTTGGGTTCTGTTCTCCGGAGAGTTTATTGTCCAGCCCTTTCAGAACAGAAAATTTGGCATATGTAGGTGTTTAGTACCTGAACTGTGGCTGGCAAGGGGTGGATTGAAGATGTGAGCTTGGGCTTGAGTAGTAAACTGTGTCTTAAGCTCCTGAGAGCTTTGCAGATGAGGACCTTGATTCATTTTATGACATGAATATGTAGATGACAGGAGCCTGCAGACCAGAGGTGTCTTACAGTGATGCTTTCCACATGTGCAACCTGGAATATGCAGGGCCCTAGATGCTGGAAGGTTAGCTGCTGTAAAAACATCCTTACTACAATATGGAAATAGGAAAACTGGACAGTAATGTAGTCACATGGATGGTCATGAAGAGTTTTTAAAGCAGCAGGTCTGGCCAACTCACTAGTGATCCAGGTTAATTCACTTAAAGATGAAAAGCTCCTACTATTAATACCTTTGTTTTCAAGATTGAAACCAACAGCCCCTGGGTTGGATGGAGCCTACATCTTAGTAAAGGAGGCTTTTGTCCTTGCACACATCCTCACACCCTCATACCAGCAGTACACACTGCACAGGGCATCGTGGGTTCTGTGACCTGCTGTAAATATTTAATCATTCCCAAAGAAAGATGAGAGCCTCAACAAAGTAAATTAAACAGTCATTAATAGGCTTGGACTGATTTACAATCAGAGGTTTGCAGCCTCCTGGTTATTGTATATAAGGTCTAAGCTAGCCAGCAAGAGCCCTCAAAGTGAAGCATGGCTGTCTGCTGGCTACATGCCTTTGCTTCTCTTCAAAGACATTTTTTCCAGAGAAAATAACCGACCTCTCTTTTTATCTGAGGCATCACTCAGTGGGACTGTCTTTGAAGGGAGGCCACTACGGGGACTTTTGGTCAATCCTCCCTAATCTCAGTCATAGTTGTCTCTAAAAGAGGGATGCACCAAGGGCAGCAGGCAGCCAGCACGTGGCAGCTGTTGCTAGCCATGCAGGAGGCAGAACCTTTTTTGTTGGCGCTGAGAGCGCAACTGCTGATCCCAACCCTGTTTTGTTTGTTTTTCAGCTGTGCATCAACAAGCACAAGAATGAACCTGATAAATATCAGATGAGATTATTGTGCCCATGGATTTACATGAACCAAAATCAGCTCCTTGCCCCCGCGTCAGTGTTGGTCAGTGTGGGGTGTGTATTGTACATCGCTGGATGCAGAAGCACAGCTTTGCCCTGCACTGCAAGCAGTGCTGCACCTTACCACTGTCTCCTGAGTCATAATTCTATAGCAACTCATACAGAAAAACACATTTAGGAGAATATGTACGACAATGAATGCAGAGCTATTTGGGATATTAATTTTAATGCCACCAACTTGGATGCGATAAATTTTCCCTCCTGTCCCTGTGATGCACACTCTTCTCCGTGACTGGATTTCATTTTAAAGGAGGGGGTGTAAATGCTTCTTCCCATGTGGTTTGTGCTGAGTTACAAGTTAATGGTGATGTCTATCCCAGAGTAGACATCACTTTTGGGGTTGTTTTTTTGTGTATGTGTGTGTCAAAATCTATTGTATAAGGCTACAGCTTAGATGGAAAAGATTCACACAGCTGTTAAGAGAAGTACTGCTGGTCCTGATTTCTTTCCAACAGGGGATGCAAGAAGAGACTAAAAGCTGGAGAAAACTTCCCAGGGGTACAAAATACCACTAAGTTATTGACAGGGAAATTTCAAAAGGAGTGCAAAGAACATCTGGCAGCTTTTGGTTTACATTTCCTCTTTCCCTAAATAATTGGAGCACTTTAATTAAATTGCAATCTTGGCAGTGTTTATCACTGGTCTTTCATGGAGCCTTTAATCCTAGGGCCTTAAAGCAAATTATTTAAGTCACAAAACATCCCCGAGAGACGCACTGCCTTTTTATTGGTAGGCAGAGAAATGGAGAACACAGAAACAGTCCTCTGGCAAGATGACACAGGAAACTTTTAGCAGAGGGAGGAAGGAAGCCTGGGGTCTCTTGGGGTCTCAGGCAGTAAGCTGTCAGCTGCAGTTTCTTTATGGAAACCAAGCTTAACTGTAAGATACCATATCTGCTTTCTATTACTTCAAAGAACTTTTACAGGAAAAGATGATTTCTAATATTGGAAATAACTGCTAAAATATGCATGCACCTTTCCAAGGGCAAAAATACTTCCCTAAGCTTCTGCAAATATGGTGCTTGTGCGAGGCAAGGTCACCGCATAGTTCCTTCTGCTCTGTTTAAAAATATCTCAGAGTTATAACCAAAGTTAACATATTGCCAGCTCCCAGGATGGGCCTCTTGAGTGCTCCAACTGACATTACAAATAAAGCTGCCTCTAAATGAATAAATAAATAAGTAAATAAAGTCACGTTGAGCATTCTGTATGCTAAAATCTTGCATTTTCCCATCCCTCTCACGTAAATTACCATAATTTTATCTTGGCCGTTTCAGAGAGCTGTGGTCTGTGTAACACCTCCTCTAACACAGTCTTTAATGAAGCTACCTACATGAGAAACCATAAAAATCACCCCAACCTTCTTCTGAGCCTCCCTGCCATGCTGTTGCACTACCTTTCTCAGCTCCACTGAATTCTCTAATTGCTTCCTTTCATGACTAGCACTTCCCTGCCTGAGAGTTACTTCATGCAGATATGCTGCTCCACTTCAAACCCTATGACTCTACTATTACTTTGCAAACAGCACAGCTATGTTTGATTAAATTTGGGGTGGAATTTAATGGAAGTGGTGTTTAAAACAAGCTAGTTCTTACCCAAGGTGAAACTCTCCCAAAATGAAAGGTCAACACCTTCATTGTATCCATCTCCAAAGTGCTTTTCTTAGTGAGAGAGAAATAACTATGCCCTCTTCCCAGAACTTGATTATACTTTAGTTTATAAAAGCCCAAAACATTTGTTACCTGCATGCACAATGAAGCATGTTAAGATTAATAATCCATTGTGCATGTGAAATACTCCTGAACACAGATTTACATCTGCTCTTGAGCTGCAGGTGTCATTTCATGGTGAGCATGAGCATACTTCCAGAGAAGTGGCCAAATATAGTTCATACACCCAGAAGGAAGGGCTATTCCAGCAGGTTCTGCAGGGACTTCCTATGCACTTTTGGCTAACTTCGCTCTCCACTAACCACTGCTCCTCTCTATTAGGAGCATGTTGAAACTCTTAAAACAATGGCTTTAAACTAAACAGAGATAAAGAACAGCTGGAGTCACACCTTTCTCCTTCAATGTTCTGTAATTTTGCGTATTTGTTGTGGTATATCAGCTGCCAGCAAGAGACCTCCAAAGGGTTTTTACCCTTGGGAAGCAGCCTGAGAGGTGGTGTGATCGTTGTGATGTAGAGCACTGGTGATGTCAGTGGTGGTAACCCCTGGCAGAGGAGGGTCTGAACCCTCTGTGAAGATCAAAACTCTCTCCAGCCACAGTCAACAATGTTGGTGTGTCATCCTGTGGCCAATAAAGCCCTTTAGAAGTCATCTTGTCCCCTTAAAGTCCAATTTTAAAGTCAAAGGATGCAAGTCTGAAAGTCTGTCTTCTTTCCTCCCTGCCTTCCCACCCAGAGCTTGGGGCCATTTCTATACTTGCCATTGCTTATGCTTGACTTTTCCCCCCCTTGTTTCTCACCATCTGAAGCCAGTTTAGGCTATATGTGCTTGAGTATTTTTTCCTGGGAGAGGAATTAACAGACAGAGGACAACTGATGTGTCTGAGCAGTAAGAAGGCTTTTGTGTATGTGACTTAGCTGGTACAGACTGATAGGAACATCCAGACTTATTTCCTGCTCAGGGTCTGAACAAAGGGATCATCTAAAGTGTGTGGAACAGAACATATGAGCTGTGGTACACTTGTATTGAGTGTATACGGGTTTAAGAACATCTCCAGACAGACAGGTGTATATGCATACACATGTACATGCAACACATTAACCACCTGAAAGGAAAAACCTTTAGCTTCAGGGACATCACTTTTGTCTTAGAACTTCCTTTTGTCTGTATCATCAGTTGTGCCAGGAACTGCACAAGCTCAGAAAGGTTGTTTACATTGCTGTGAAACTGTCATGCAGACCCTTTTACCTCAAAGTAAAGGCTTATTTTACCTCAGGAAAAGACTTATTTCCTACACGGGGGTTTATAGGCAATCAGAAAAGAAAAAATAAAAAACAACTGGAGAGGTGCATATTTTGTTCTGTAGTTTCACATAATAGCACAGCAAGAGGTTTTTCATGGCAAGCAACAGTTAAAGGACTTCAATAAAAAAATCTCACAGCATGAACGAGGAAACGTAGCATTTCTGTTCACAAATTAATGCCTCCCAAATAAAAGAACTGTGCAGGCCTTAGAGAGGAAAAAGCAATGGAATAATAAGAGGATGGAGGAAAGGAACTGGCATGGTTAAGCTAACACATAAAATGTGCTTATTTTCTGTTCTCTTTAATTGGCTCACCCAGTGTCAAAAACCTAAATAATCAAAACCAAGAACAGTTTCAGTACTAAGCTCCATATCTGAATCAGTCTTAATATATCTTGATTAACAGATGCTAAAGAGCAGCATGAACATGAAATGGGTCTGTCGTCTGTGGGGGATGTAGGGGTGGTGACAGTGCCAGTCCACCACTTCCACTTGTGTGTCACTACCTGATTCCTGCTACAACTAATATTAATCAGAGTTTTATCCCTTTCAAAGGATAGCCAGGGACTTTGGTGAAATCAGTTCGTTGCTAATGAGACATAATTTAATGATGGGTCAATTTAAGCCCCAACAGAGTCTTTGCATTCCATGTCACAAGCTGCCACCAGTGGCTGGTGGCCTCAGCTGAAGGGCTGCTTGCTGAGGAGACCCTGCCATGGCTTGAAGCCGATCTCCATCAGCACAGCTGGTCACCAAGATAGGAGGAGCAGGAGTGACTCTCTTGTGTCATTGCTCCTGCCTGCTCCTCCTGTAACAGAAGGAGGTCTCTGCCTCCTCCAGTGAGCTCTCACATTGCTTCTCCAACTCACTTCTGAGAAGTCACCTCTCCTGTAGTGCCAAGCCAGGCAGCCCAGCTCCTTCAAGAGGGGAGGTCACAGGGTGGCAGGAGTTGGTCCTGTGGGGCTGGAATCCATCAGTGGATTGGGTGGAGCCCATCAGGGATGGGTGAGGAGACGAAGTTAGCTATGTTCCTCTCCTAGGAGACCATCACACTCTACACAGAGCTGTAACTCACAGCTGGGTGCCAGAGAGTGTCTGTAAAGCTGGACAGGGGATGACATGTCCTGTGACAGCTTGGGCTACCAGGCTTGCAGAGCTGGCTCTGAGGAGTTCTCTCACTTGAATTGCTGGGAATTCAAACCTCACCAGTGAAGAAACAAATGAAGAAACAACTCTCATGTTAACAACAGAGTATCATTCAGAGGGACCTTGACAGGCTTGAGGAGTGAACCACATGAAGTTCAAGAAGGCTGAGCAAGTTCCTGCACCTGGGTAAGGACAACCACCATGTCCTAGCTTTGATTGGGTGTGGTGGTTTGACACTGACTGGAGGCCAAATGCCCACCGAAGTCCCTCTATCACTCCCCTTTGCAGCTGGACAGGGGAGAAAATATATATTGAGAAGCTTAGGAGGTGAGATAAAGACAGGGAGAGATCATTCCGCAATCAAAGTCATGGGCAAAACAGACTCAACACAGAACATAAAAACTAATTTATTATCACACACATACACAGAGTGTCAAGCCCAAGTCAGATAATGAGAAGGGCAATCAGATCTTAGAGCACCTTCCCCCCCCCACACTTCACTTCTCTGCAGACTTCACTTTAGTCATGATTTGCTCCCTTCTTCCCCCACATTGTCGCACAGGCAGGGGCAGGGAATGGGGAAATGGGGGTTTCAGTCAGTTCCTCACAAGTTGGTTTCCTTCTTAGCTGGGGGGACATTCCTCACACCCTTCCCCTGCTCCAGCATGGGGTCTCACCCACAGGAGACAGTCATTCACAAATACCTCCAGTGCAAGTCCTTTCCCATAGGGATTCAGCTCTTCACCAGCTGCCCCAGGGCTGGTCACTGCTATGGGGTACAGCCATAAATCATAGAATGTCTCTCAGTCTCTCAGGCCCTGACTGCTCCAGCCTGGTCACAAGTACTCCCCATCAATATGTCTCCACCTGCTCCAGCGTGGGGTCTCTCCAAGGGCTGCAGGTGGGGTCTTGGCCTTTTCCATGGGCTGTGGGGGGACACCCGCTCCACCATGGGTTTCTCCATGGGCTGTGGGGTCATCTTTCTCTCCAGCACCTGGGGTGCCTGCTCCCCCCACCCCTGTTCACCCACCTTGGTGCCTGCACAGTTTCTTACATCTTCTCACTCCCTTCTCTGGTGGCAAAAAGCAGCTGTTTGTGGCTTTTCTCCTAAATGTGGTTCCTAGAATTGCTGTGACCATTGCTTGGTCAGCAATGACTCCGGCCTTGAGCCAGCTGGTGTTTGTGCTGTGGGGACTGCAGAGGACTTCTGGCTGCTTCTTGCAGAAGCCGTCCCTGCAGCACCCCCTCCTCCACCAGAACCCAGCCACACAGAAACACAACACTGGGATTGAGTTATTTTTCTCTCTAGTGGTTGGTACTGTGCTGTGTTTTGGATTTAGTATGATAACAAAGTTGGTAACACACTGGTGGTTTTGGTTGTCACTAGAAGCTGTAGTGTCTACACTAATTCAGGGACATTTCAGCTTCCCATGCCCTGCCAGGTCTACAAGGAGCTGGGAGAGCACAGCCAGGACAGCTGGCCAGGAGGGGTATCGCTGCTCGGAAACACAGGGGGTTTTGTTTTCCTTGTGCATGTGGTGAGCAATTGCATTTGTGCAGCACTTGGGGGTTTATATATACATAGTTATAAAAAATACAACCCCTAAATATCACTATTATGATTCTTTTCTATATTAAGGATTAATAATTATTATTAGTATTGTTCTCTTTCTTTGTTATCCTATTAAACTGCCTTTATCTCAACCCATGATGTTTTTTCCAATCTTCCCATCCACTTGGACATCTCACAGGCTGGGGGATGAATGGATTGAAAGGAGATAATGAGAAGGAGTCTAGGATTCTTTTGGATAAAAATTTTTATATAAGCCAGCAATATGCACTTGCAGCACAGAAAGCCAACAGAAGAGTGACAAGCAAGTCAAGGGAGGTGCTTCTCGTCCTCTGCTTGGCTTGACACTAGAGTATTGTGTCCAGCTCTGGAGGCCTCAGTACAGGAAAGACATTGAGCTGTTGTAGCAAGTCCAGAGAAGGGCCATCATGAAGATGATCAGAGGGCTGGAGTACCTCTCCTATGAAGACAGGCCAAGAGTTGGGATTATTCAGCCTGGACAAGAGGCAGCTCTGAGGACACTTAATTTCAGACTTTAAATACATAAAGTAGACTTATATGAAAGACGGATAGAGACATTTTATCAGGGTCTGTAGTGACTAGACAAGGGGCAACAGTTTTAAATTGAAAGACTAAGTTTAGATTGGACATAAGGAAGACATTTTTACAATGACCATGGTGAGTCCCTGGCATAGAGAATCTGTGGCTGCCCCCTCCCTGGTAGTGTTCAAGGTCAGGCTGGATGGGGCTTTGGGCAACCTGGGCTAGTAAAGGGTGTCCCTGCCCATGGCAGGGGCACTGGAACTTTAAAGGTCCCTTCCAACCCAAACCATTCCGTGATTCTGTGACTCATTTGGGTGTCAGCTGGAGAGCTGTAAAAATAAAAGCAACTACAGTTGAAAGCATGTTAATTTTACTGTGAATCTCATTTAAGAGGACTGAAAACAGAAAAAAGATATGAAGTAGCAATGCTTTATTTAATTTTTCCTATTCAGTATTTTCTAAAGCATCTCTTTAGAAAACTGACAGAAAATGAAACAACAGCATTAGTCACATCACATAGCAGTCCCTTGGTTCCTTGAGGTAATCCCGTCATTCAGGATTAAGATTGCCCAAAAATCTAGTGCCTCCTTGGCTGTATACAATGCAAAGTTTTGAGTCCACTAAGTTAACTTGTTGGTTTCTTGCACAAGTGCAGCAGCTTCTTTCTGCTGATGCATACGGCATCCTGCTATCCCAGCAGCTTGCACCAGCTTTGCTTCAGGTTGATTCTAGCTTGTTCATGGCCAGAAACCATACACTGAACTCTCATGAGCAAAGATCACTGACAGGAAAGGCTGGGGAAGTCTGGTCTGACACAGCTGGTGCAGAAGCCCAGCCAGCAGCAAACCTCCACACGAGCATCTGATAATTCCTTCTGCTTGTGCTCCTTTATGCAATTTGAAGCATTAAAAGCAAATTTACGCTGCAACAAAGGCAATTTCTCTTAAGGTACTCAGTTGCTATGGCTAAGACAGCAAGAACAATTGTTATTTCAGTAAGCCATGAAAGCACTCATGTGAGTGTGCTGAACAAGTGCTCAGATGAACTCCTGGTCAGATTCAGCACAGCACATTCTCCCTGGGACAGTTGCTGATCCCTGAGGATGAATTAATTTTTTCCAAGTTGCTAGCTGGCAGTATACAGCAGCTATATGTTTTACTTGTACAATGCTTTCCACTAACTGATAGCAGAGGTCATGTTCTGCATGGAAACACAGCAAGCATGCACCAAAGACATGTCAGCAGTGCTCAGTCCTCTCTGTTTGCAGCACCAACCCAGCACTTTCTCAATCTTCTCACCTTGGGTCAGTGGTTGTGAACTTGTGTTTACAAAGAGTAAACCAGTGCTGAGCAGGCAATTCCAGTGCAGCTGGATGTCAGGGGCCTAAGATCCCCCTTCTGCTGGGTAGGTAGTGCTGGCACGTAGCAGGAAGGCAGCTAATGCTGCACTTGTTTACTGCATCCACACTGCTATTTCCAACTGCATGACTCCGGCTGTGTTCCTGAAGGAGATTAAGGCTGCCCTTCTTTCTGTGAATCCTTAGCTGAGATCATCCGCAGCTTTAGTTTCCTTGCTTCAGCAGGGCAGAAGAGGTCTATAATCAGAGCTCCCATGACGGCTGCCATCTACGACAAGTGCCTCCTCAGGTGTGCTGGGAACCCCTGCAGCTAAAAACATCATTCTTCCACGACAATATTGCAAAGCAGACGCATGCACCAGACAGTTGCTTCTTCTCCAGATGGTCCCCAAAAGATAAGTTGCAAGAGGACTCACACAGATGCGGTAGCCATCCTCTGTCTGGCAGAAACACCTACTAAATCTAGGGTGGCCAGAGCTTCCAGCCAAGGCTCCCCACTGTAGTGGGATCCCACAGGCAAAAAGCTTTCTGTGCCTCCTCCATAGTGCTGTCCCTGGGCTGATAGATGACATGGAAGCGGCTGGTGCTGATCCATCTGGAAAGTTAAATACAAATAGAAAAAATTCTAGATACATGTGTATGCATAGTGGATGACCTTGAAGATGCTTCAATAACCAGAACTGCAACACCCAAGTCTGTGTATGAGCACATGATGGCCTGACATGCCCATGGAGCCACCCATGTCTACCTGTCGGTACCTCCTGGGGCACTTGGAGCAGAGTGTCTGCTCAAGATGCTGAGGCCTCTCAAGTGGGTACATGTAGAAAGGGACGCTGTGGAAAGTGCTGCAGATCTTCCTAGTTTTACTCTCCTGCTGAGTAAAAACATAACGTCAGCACACGTCTGTGCTGTTTCCATCAGACCTTCACAAGGCATCTTGTCTGTACTTTCAAAATCATAGAAAATATTCTAAGATAAGTACCCTCCTCCTCTGCTTGTTAATATATGCATTTCTAGAAGTTATAAGGAAATGGTGTTTTATGTATTTTTGTCTTATTGTATTAAGCCTTTTTTTTTCCTTTTTTTCTTTTGTTTTTTTCCTTTCTTTTTTTTTTTTTTTTTTTTTCCATAGTGAAAAGCCCCCAAACCTTGTATTTAACTCTCTGTGTTAAAAGCAGGTACTCTGTCAGCCTGGTCCAGGACAACAGCTCTCGTGCCACCCAGTTATGTGCTATGGTGGGAGAAGCTGAAAGCAACTGAAACAAATCCCTGTGTTTTCCTCTCTTTCCCCAAATGTGACTTCTTTTTTTTTTTTTTTTTTTTTTTTTTTTCCCCTATAGAATAAAAAATTTAGGAGGTGCACTTCTGACTTGAAAAGCTAGCCTTGCTGGTCAGTTTTAGTGCCATGCTCTGGCAGACGTCCTGTGACTTTTGCAACAAAGCAAAACCAACATCACTTCACGTGACTTGAGAAGTATGCTTGCTAACCCAGATTGAGTTTGACCTGGACAGCAAGATCCTGCCTGCCTGGCTTGCTTTCTGCCAAGCCAGGCTCCTGTGGTTTGGGCAGCTGCCCTAATCCCCTTTCTCCAGGAAGACCTCAGGCACTTAGGTAGAAGGTAGGTCAGACAAATCTAGGAAAAAAAATCATAACTTCTGAATAAAAATGTGGAAACACTGCATTTTAAAATTAAATTTTTCTGTTTACGAAGTGTCTGTGCTGACAGTTCTGTTAAGCAGGGCCGAGATGACTTCCCAAATTTTCAGGTTGTTTGAATTTCCTAATATCTGTTTGCTGATAGTTGACTAAGTAGTTTTGCCAAGCTGTAGTCAAATAAAATGCCATCCAGATCTGGTAAGCATTGCTCCTGCCTGTAAAACTTCTATTTTCTCAGTGCTTTGCTTTCACATTTGCAGTGGTTCACAGTTTGAGATTTCGAGAAGATAAGTACTTTGTAGAGAGTCCTTCAAAGGGGAGATGCAAAAGGTGCTCTTTCACAAACATGACTTCTGATTATGGGGTTTTTAATTTTAATTCTTGTGTAGACTACACAAAACCTATAAAAAAATAATGGCATTTTACCAGTTTTTTACATTTTTGCTTGTCTCTCAAAGCATTGTTTTGTAAATAATAATGCCACTTTCATTAAACAAGTATTGTGTCCACCGGGTACTTTCCAGTGATGTTAAAATAGGAAACAATAAGGATTTCAGTGGGCTTAATGTCCCAGCATCTTAACATAATTTACCCAACAGGATATGATAAGAAGATGCAGCTGGCTTCTTTCAGTGTGTAACATCTTTAAGCCTGCAGCTGATTTGTATAAACAGTTATTTTCTCAATAATCTCTTATATGAGGAGACTTCCTGTGAATTGCACCATTTGAGGCAGAAAAAAAACACAGTGAGCACAAATATCACTAGGAGAGCTTAGTACATGAAAGGAAAATAATAGGTGCTTTCCTCTCGTCTGATTGCCAGCAGGGACGTGTTGAGAGCGTGCATCACACACAGGTCTGGCCTCCTGAGGCAATGGCTGCAAATTCAGCTGCTTCCCGAGCTCTGTGTCTGCCCTCACCACTAGCGACACGTGAGGTGTGCACAGTAACTGGGGCAGGTGATTGGGATAAACAGTGACAAGTGGCAGGGATGGAGCTGTTGACTTCGCACATTTCTGAGCAGTGGAGAGAGAACTTGAAAGTGTGTAGGGTGGGGAGAAGGTGGAGGAGGAGAAAAAAGAAACAGCAGAAGTAGTGGAAAAAGAAAACTGGTTGAGGAGTCAACAACAAAGATTGACAGGTAGGGAACATGACACCCCAATCAGGAGTAAAGTAGCTCATTATGGGGAAATGGGGTGTGTTTTCGCCTTAATCTGGAAGATATCTTTCTATTTTTGCATGCATTCAGTTGATACCAGATGTGAGAGGATAAAGAAGCTTTTCTGTCTTCTTATGACCCAAACCCTGTCATTTCCATAGAGGCAGTGACTCAAAGTGTATGTATCTAGTGGTAATTTGTAGAATCACCACTACATTTCCCACAATGTGAGCATTAGATTTCGTAGTACTTCAGTCATACAGATAAAAGTGATCTCTACCAGCTGAAGGGGAAAAAAAAGCCCACAGCTAAACCCACCAACCAAAAGGATGGAGGGGAGGTTCTCTGCCTCTCTGCTAGGATGTCCCTGAGATATCATACCCATATCCAACCTCCGTACCACGCACCACAAGCAGGTATGTTCCCAGGCCATACAGCCAGTCTCATGTCTCCTAGAAAGAGAGAGCAATCACCTAACAAGTATGCTAATACAGAATGACTCCAGGTTTAACACCAACCTGCAGCTGAGATTTACCAGCTCAGTAAGGGGCTGCTGCCTGCCTGTGTTTGGAAGCCCCGCAGCACCGCACGGCATGCTGCCAGTGATGCGTAGCACACCTGCACACGGGGTGTACTGCAGACAGCCCAGCATCACAGCAGCCACAGCAGCTTTCCAGGCTCCCGACCCCGTCTCACACACAGCTGAGGCTGTGATTTTTCTCATGGGACTTACATGCCCGTTCCCAGTGAGCAGGTGTCTCCTCTCTGCCCGCACTCTCCCTCCCTCCTACAAGCCTGTACTCTACAGAACACAGTGGTTTTGGCCCGGGGACAAGTACAACACGGTGGGAGAAATGACCCGACGAGGTTCATCCTATTTCTACTCTTTTTTTCTTTTTTTAGTTCTTTACTCCTACCCACTTCCTGTACACTTGCTCCCAGCTTGCTAAACCTTCGTACTGGGTGCATAGTCGCAAAGAGCTTCATATGCTGAGAGGATCCATGTTTCTTCACACTCCTCCTACACAACTTCAAAGATGAACTTGTTATGGGGCATTCCAAATAATAAAAAAACCCCATATTGGTTGTATGGACTGGCTTCTATTTTTGAGCTGTGCTACCCAAATCATCCTAGCTTCAGGTCAGCAGAAGCAGAGCCGTGCATTTATTGAACTGGTAAGTTAGCCTGTGGTTAAGAGGAAGGCATGCTGTGTGTTTTGCCAATAGCATATTCTGTTTTCTTCCTGAGAGGGAAGTAGGCTGATAACTCTTCTCTTCAATAAGCCCAGTGCTAAGACACAAACATTTAAGGATGTGTCTGTGTCCCACTTTGGCTTCTTTTTCATGCCCTTTTGGGAAATTCTTTATGTACATAGACGACTTGCACCACAGTCCAGCTTATATCCACCTCTAAAGTGACGAGATTTCATCAAATCAAAGACGAGGTGGTTTGTAGAAAAGTGTGGGTGAAACATAAAGAGAAGGCACCATACAGATGTTCATGGAACAAATGCATACAGTCAGCAAACATCATCCTGTGAATGTCACAGTAAGGAAGTAAAAGAGGTTTCAAAAGCTGATGCTGTGGGAAGCTCTGTGTGCAGCTCAGGCATGTCAGAAAAGAATAAGAGGAAGCTGTTGGTGCATTGGTGACTTCTAAGAACTGGCTGGGTTGGAGTTTTTTTTGTGTCGGTATTAAGACCCTGTCCATCTCATTTATTTTATACACCCGAGTTTCAAAATGATTACTTTCCGATGAGAGTGGTAGATAAGCAATTAGCAGATAACCTGCACAGAACAAGCCACTCTGCAGTAGTCCTCAGAGGCAGAGAGTGCATCATCATTTTTCCAGAGAGTCAGTGCGCTTAACTGATATCCTCTAATGATGACAGACTCTTGTGGTTGCCTTTTACTTCTTGCTCACGCTTTGATATTTCCATAAAGCACAATAATTCCCCCAGAAACTGCTAAAAAGGAGTCAGCATCCTCTGCCCACAGCTTGCCTGGATCCGCAGTAAGTCTCCTGGATTTAACCAAGTGCGTGATAAGGAGCGGTGCTGCGATTCTCCTAAACAAATACTGTCTGATGTCACAGGTGCCCTCAGTGACAGAGAGAGGTCATTCTTAGGGCAAGTGCTGCCACCCTTTATTTTTCTGCCTGAAGGGTGGTCTGAAATCCACCTCTCAACCCCACTGTGTGTCAGGAGAGATGCTTGTGCGGTTTTGCCTAGGTGTGCAGTCACACATAGGCGATGCAGGGAAGGCAGATCCATTGCAAGTGCAGAGGGACAACTATTAGCACCGTGTTTCCCTGAACAGATTCTGGTTCATCACAGTGTTGGGAATTGTTCTGTGATGCTTGACATCTCTCTACCTCTACCTGATAATTGCTGAGGGAAGCAAGAACAGTTCCCATGATGTGCTAACCAACAATGAAAGCTCAGTTAGGCAACCTGCTTCCAGCTACTGCCTCCAAATCTCTACTCTGGGGCAAGTTACATCTGTGCCTGAAGGGAGCAGCCGTGTCATGGTGCCTTTGACCTGACTGGGGCAGCGGGATCGCCAAGCCCATTTTGGAAACAACTGCAGAGAGGACAGAGTCCTGCTTTGGACTCAGCAATCTTTTCTGCAGCATAGGGAGCACAGAGAGCTGCCAGGTTCCCTAAGAAGGAAAAAATGGTGGGTGAGAGGAAAATTAATTTCAGATCATTGTTCTCTCTCCACCGATCCCCTGTTTTACAAAATCTCCTGGTTTAAAATGAGATGCTCCACAATCCAAGCTCTGTTGCTTCACCTCCCAATACAGGGTTCAGGCGAGACAGATCAAGTGTCACAGACTGCTTTGGTTTCCTGGAAGCTCATGTCAAACACCAAATGTCTGTTTCCAAATTATCCCATCTCATTCTGGTTTGGGGCTGGGATGTGTGAGTTACATCTTGTGCTTTTCAACAGTTGTGTACAGGATCCTGCATTTCATTTGAATTGGCCCTGAAAAAATCCTAACTCTTATAAATATTTTGACCTGCTGCTGGGCTATAGAAATCTATTCTTAGCAGCAAATAGTGCTATGGCAACTGTCCCTGCAATATGACACAGTAGCAAGAATTCTGTCTTCTTTTAATCCGTAACTCCCAAAATACCTTCTGCACATCCCAAGCCACCTGGCTTTCCCCACCCTCTCCAGAGCTGGGGAAGCAGCTCCTTCCCAATTTATTTTTCTAGTTCAGTCTGAGGCAAAGCTATCTTGAGCCAATTTAAGTAGATCTGAAATAACATACTCAGTCCCAGCTGTCATAACCTATATTGCAGGATGTTCCCCTTGCTTTCCTATGACACTTTCCCAGTTGCTCATACGATCTCTTTTACCCTCAGGACTTGCTAAATAATTCCTTGACACGGGCTCTATCATACGCTATATTCCTCTTTGTACATCCTAGCAAAGGTGAGTTGTCAACTTAAAATCTTTTGCTTACACGTTTCTTAATCAACATCACCTACTACTTATTCGGAGGATAACATTTCTATACAAAGCCTCCTCTGACAAGATAACCTTGCATTTTATGAACTAATTTATGTCCATTACAATATATATATTTTTGGGAGCCCACGTGTGCCAGGAGCTTGCTTTGGTTGGGACTTACCTACACCTGTGCTAAGAGATGGGCTCTGCCTTTGAAGAGCTGAAGGCCTGGTGTTATAAATGTGCTCAGAACTAGCCATTACATTTCCAGAGCTGCTGGGAAAGACCTATAGAAAAATCTGAAATGCTTTGACTCTCCTGATCAATGCTAATTATCCACTAATTTCTCAAGTACATTGTGGGCTTGTACATGGCATCCTGCTAGTAACTGGGAGTTGCAAGTGCTGTTTGCTTGAGTACCGAGCCACCTACAAGTTTCACAGCATTTGGTGAATAATTGAAGGATTTGTGTGTTCAGTACATCCCATATGCCACAAATGTCTTCAAGTGGCAATACAGTGATAGCAACAACACAGCTACCAAAAAGTTCTGCAGATGCCAGCTAAATTCATCCCTGATGTAACCCCTCTAGCTTTAACATGCTGACAACCACCCTGCAGGTGCAAAAGCAATGCAGAAGTCTGTAGGATGCAAAGTGGCTTTTCCTGCTATCCTGCCCAGGCTCTCTTTGTGCTGCTGCC
The DNA here is from genome assembly GCF_964237585.1 of Gallinula chloropus. Classification (NCBI taxonomy): domain Eukaryota; kingdom Metazoa; phylum Chordata; class Aves; order Gruiformes; family Rallidae; genus Gallinula; species Gallinula chloropus. The sequence goes on from NC_140089.1 coordinate 24,715,285, forward strand.
CTGCCAGCACGCCACTTGTGTGTGTGTGGTACCAAATTGCTGAGGCACGGCTGATAATATCCTTTACAGCTCTTCTGGGGGGTCCCACAGGCATTAGAAAAGTAAATTGTCATTGTCAGAATGTGGGCATGAATAAAAATATTTGCCCTGATTTCTCTGCTGCAATAATAATAATGTCTAATACAAATGATGTTAACCTTCTTTGTCTCATAAGAGGTGTTTTAACCCTTCAGTGAGAAAGGCCAATGACAGACTAAACGTACAACATATAGTGTTTTAAAATTAAGCACTGGTCCTCAAATTGTTTCTTCTTACTTAATCCTGCTGATCCCAAAAAGCATTTTAAGGCATCTATCTTCTTTTTATGAAATGCAGTTTATGGAGACTTTTGTATCTCATCTAAATTTTCCCTACTGGAAAGTAAATCCTCTAAAACACATGCTGTTCACATTCTATGTATTTATTCCAAGTTTCCAGTTGTCTTCCCACTCTGCAGCAGACTGAACCATTGAAATATTAAGGCTCAGCTGGAGAAAGTGAGGGAAGAGTGAGTGGGTCACAGTGCAGAGCCCTCCTCTGCCCCTGCTGCGGGGGTGAGGGACCAGAGTTTCACCCTCAGCCTCTGGAGCAGAGCAGTTTGGAGCACAGCAGCTTCACTCTGTGTCAGCACCTGTTAATTGGAGCTCAGGTCAGAACTCGATGCTCATACCTCAGGTGAATGGTGCAAGCCATCCATCTACCCAGCCTGCCACACTACTGTGACTGAATCATCTGCACAGCAAGGAGCATTTCCAGGAGGAAAGAAAGTGATGGCCTAACATGCCCAGAGCTAGAATTCAGACCCTCAGCCCTGACTGCCAGTGGTCTGTCTGTGAGGGTCTGGCCAACACTCTTTGCTTTGGGATTAATCAAGCTATACTATTTTATTTCCTTTTTTTTTAAGGCAAAGCTACTTCCCTGGCAGAAAATGGCCTGCAACTTTAGTGCACCCTGGGCCTGTGCTTTTGGCAAAAAACCCCGCAGGCTACAGGCCCCCCATGGACGTGACACAGACGGGCCCCAGCAGCTCTTGTTCTGACAGCAGCACTCCTGTTGTTGCAAAAACTCCCTCCCACCACATCTGCATAAATAACTCTTCACTGTGCGTATGCATTTACGTAGTCAAACCGAGTTTTCTAAAGTTCCTGGGGGTGCAGGAGGGGGAAGAAGCGTAAACCCCGCTGGGATTAACCCTGTCTGTGTGTGTGCAGCTCTGCCGCCGCGTGTTTTCCCAATCCGCTCTTCCCCTGCCTCCTCTCAAGCTCTCGTCTTTTCTCCCTCTCACACCCACCGCAGAGATGAGCTGTCGCAGCAGTGACTAATTGTGTCAGCTCCGTGGCAGGACGGTGCCTCACTCCCCTCCCCGGAGTCGCTTTCTTGGGGAGGGACTCAAAACTGCACATTTTTTTGCGTTTTTGGCTCACGCATGCCTGCCAGAGACACTGGGACCCAGCTACCCATGTCCTGGGCACCAATGTCCAGCGGCATACAAGCTCACTGCAGCACCTGGGTGTAGATAAAGGAGGTGAAAGCCATGGAGGCAGTCCATGTAACACCACCCCAGGACTTCTGTTTAGTCAATCCCTTATGCTTTCCATCGTGCCTTTTGGTTGTTGCTGTCTATCATGCATTTAGTACACGTTTTAACTCAGTAATTATTTTATCCTTATGCTAAGCATGTACTCCAGCACCCATCATTAGCAGCACCATGTGTTCGTTCACGCTGTACATCTTTCAGTACTATATTTGGATGTCTTTGTCATAAAATACCACAGGTGTCTTGTGGAGGCCTGAGATAATCCTTTGATGGACTCCAGACATCCTCCTCATTGGCCCATTATCTAGTTGTTTACCCGTTGCACTCTCAATCACCCTATTATATTAATTGCAACGTTCCAATAATTAGGTTTCCTGTTTTTCAGGCCGGCGTGCTACTACTTCAGCCTGCAACTACAAACAGGCCAGGAATGAGAGCTGGAAATTTGCATCTCATACTGAGCAAAGCCAAGCAGAGCAAACTTCCTGAGAGAGCAGGGCAGGACATTGATGTCCGCAAGGACACTGGGCGCTGCAGGGCAGTGCAGACTCCTAACTTCACCTTTCCTGCACAGAATTCCCCACTGAAGAGAAAATGTGTCATGCAATTCCACTTTAACCTGCAAGAATTGACATTTCCCAAGCCATTAGCCAACTGCTTTGTGAATACCAGCAGTAGTGATTTTGTCTTATCTCTGGCATCTTTATTATTTATGTTCCACAGGCAAGAAGATACTTGGTCTCCCTCACACAAGATCTGGAAATCTCTTCATCTTTATTTTTTTTTTTTCCCTTTGGTAAATCATGCCTTTCATAATCAGTTGCCCTGTATGTGTCTTCCCGTAGGAATTATTCACAATATTGTTTTATTCCTATAGAAATGCATTTATTTCCTACATTTTATTCTGCTGCATTTGCCATGCTGGAAGGACTGTCTCAGGCTTAGGCATTCTCCTGTCCTTGTAAAGAAGTGCATTATATTTTTCAGGTTCTGAAAATACTGAAGCATCTGCTTGACACTAAATTAAGTTTATTTACTTCCAGACCACCCTCACCCTGAGGATGCCACCCTGCCATCCTCACTTTCTTCATTGCAAGACTTCCTACATCTTAAATGCTTATGCTGATGATGTCAGTGGAGGAATCCTTTCTGCCAAATGAAGTCTTGCCCATTAATCAGCAAATTGTTGTTACGTTTAGCACTGGTTTCTTCTCTGAGCATCCTCTAGAATGTACCCCAGAAAGTACCTGTGGTTTCTATGGAAGCTTCATGTCAGAGCTTACAAATTTCTACCTGTTCCTTCAGCATGTACTCTGCTGAAGACCATGCTGGACGGGAGGTATTTCCTGTGAAACTTCTGGATCACATGGGACTGAAATTATTCCAGCTCTGACAAATAAAGGGCAGCACAGTAATCAGGCTGGGGTCTCCAACATAGCTGACACAAAAAAACACCAACCCCTCAGACTGTCAAGGATACTGAAATGGGGGCAAAAGCCAGAGGATGTGGAGTACTCACTGGGCGCACTGCAAGTAACAGTGCACAATGATTTCCACAGGATGGCAAGATCCATAGACATCTCAGGAACCCCCAAACCTAGGAAGTTTATCTGGGACTAACTGTCAGCCTGTCCTGAAAAGTTAATTTTCTGGCCCTGTCTATGCTAATATGTTAATGGGATGCTGTGTTTTGACATGAGGAGGAAGATGCGTATAGCACATGCAGGCAGGGCACAGGGCTGGGGTTAGGATGGAGCAGCAGTGGGTGAAAGAGAGGTAGAAGAGGCTGTGCTTGCACATTGAAGTCATTCCTCATAGGAGATGCCAATTTTATAGTTACTTCACAGTCTTTGGAAATACATATCTGTTCAGTGCCAACAAGAGTTCAAAAATGATTAAAATAATAGTGCCTGCTTTAGTTCTTGTTCAGGGAAAATGAAAGATTGGATGTGTTTTTTAGCTGAGTACACTCCCTGTTCATATCAAATATGCAGCACGTTTCCTACTCCCCATATCTTCTACAGCATTTTTTTAGTTCCTTTTCAAATACTCCTCCTACTGAAGTGCAGAGAGGTACATCTGATTAATTGTGTCATGGTAACATTCCTCAATGGCTACACAAACAGTTCCTCCTTCTCCTTTTCTTTCTCCTACTTTCCCAGCTTACATGACATTTATTTTTATGCACTTCTGGGTTTGAGACCAAAGCACCTCTGAGGACTCAGAATCTGAGACCTAATGCCACATTTGCACTCTTGTGCAAAACTGGTAGCAAGAATTTTGTGTTTCTCCTCTGTTCCACAATAGACAACGCTGTAAATGCTGGGGTCATCACTTTCCTAGGAGCTACTGACCATACACTGTTCCTTCTTGCCTGCAATATGAATCACGTTCCTAAGGAGGGCTTTTGCCTGGAAAAAGATTAGAAGGAAAAAATCCCATGCATTTCCATTCTTACTAACTACAGCAACTTATCTTTCTCCCACAGTGCAGGTTGGACACAACATAGTCACAATATTGAGAGGAAACACAACTGGTGGAGTGATAGGAAGGTCACAGCTGAAAGGAGAATTACCACAGCTCCTTGGGAACCAGTTACTAAATCCCTTTCTAAAATGATTATATGCACTAGCACTGAAAACAGCAATTCCTTATTTCAAAACGACATTAATGTACAGAGTACCAGAATAAGCATTTTATTAGTGCATTGCTTTTTAGTATAGCAATTTTACAGCCTAAATGCACTTCAGAAGCAATTATCTCTTGTAATACGAGCTCTGGATATAATGGAGACAGAAAAAAATGTCTCTGTAATTAATGACAACTTAAAATCTTCTGCATCAAAATCCCCTTGCCTTCAAATCTTTTCACATGCAGCTACGCCTGTAAGGCTAGTGTGTTTTTCATGTTTTCACATGCCACAGCATAGGTTTGGCAAATAGGACTCGTGGCTGCTGGTTTCCAGGGCAGAATTCCAGGACTGCCACAGCCAGGGCCAGTGGCTAGGCATCACCCTTCCTGCACCTTGGATGCTTTGCAAACCCCAGCGATTCTACAAGATTTTCCATCAGAATCTTAATGCTGGCACAAAGCTATTGATGCCTTTATTCCCAGCAATGCTCTTGATCAGGAAAACTCTAATACCACATCCTACTCCTGACCTTCCAGAACAAAAAGGTAGCAAAATTATGTTTACATCAACATGATCTTCTTAATGAATCCTTGTCCAACGGAGCTCTAAAACTGTCATATAATTGCACAATATATTTTAATCACCATGTAACAACATCCTTTAGGTATTTTTCTCCTTTAGGGAAAAGGCCCTGTCCATTTTGGGGTAAAGGGGGCTGCTGGGTATAAGTTTCTGTGATGGTCTAGAGACTCCAATGTGTACAGGCACTCTGATTTAAGACATGCTTAGCTAGACAAGGTAAAGCATATGGAGAAACCTAGACCTTTTATGGTCAGCTAACCTGGCATCAAGCACCCTAGCTTCATAATGAGCTTGGCAATGAGAACTGGGGCTTATTCTGCCATAAATTCATAGAGCTAATGTGGCTGGAAAAAACACACCCTATTTTGGCCATCATGGAAAGATGTCTAGGGAAGCTGAGAACTTACTCAGATCAACTAAAATACACAGTTTTTGAAGACTGTGACTCCACCTATGCTAAAAGGGCTAACTTGCTACCCCTAGCTTAGACACTGATTATTTTTTTCTCCGTGAAGCAGAAGAAAGGTGTGAACTTTGCCTGTGTGGTGTGGCTTAGGCTTCTAAATCAGCTGATCACCACTAACACCTTGCTAGCTAACATGTTGGTACATTACAGTTTGGAAACAGCATCCATGTCTATTGCCCCAGTACACAGGTCCCCCAGAGCATCTGTGTGCTCACCCTACACAACCTCAGGGTAACTCAGGTTCAAGAATTACACCCAGACACCCTTGCACCAAGCTCAGTATTTCTTGTTTGCATAGAGCATCCAGCACGACCTGGTGTAGTAGAGCTGGGGGGCTGAACAGAGGCTAAGGGGCTCACAGGCTGCTTAGTTGGGCAGCCACACGTACATATGCATACACCTGCAACACAAGGTGTGTGAAGAGTCATCAGCTAACTCTGAGGAATTTTACATAGGCATATACAAAGTTTCTTTTCAGAAGGGTATGAGTGGAACCAATAATTATGGGTTGGGGTTTTTTTCTTACTAAAGCTGTTGATTGGGAAGTTATTTTACACAAAATAGTGCACCAAGTCCCTACTTTTGTAAAAGCACAGCATTATTCTTCAGGCTACTTTATGGCTGAGCATTTCTTGTTAACCAAATTAGTGGCTGCAAGCACAAGGGAGGAACGCAATGGGCTGCTGATGTAACAGATATCCACCAGAGTTGGAACAATCTATAAAGTTCCTACGGGGAAGCTGTAAAAGTCACAAAGTTCTCAGAGCTACTTACTGAGGTAAATACTGGGGCACCATATATTTAGCAATGATAACATAAACCGCAGAGAAACAGTAGGAAAAAAAACTTCCTCCAGAGTCAGAAATAGGAAGGGGTTTGCCTGAATGTAATCTTAGTCACTTCTCTTCCTACAGATAAATCAAGGAATGCTCTGTTGTGTTTTCTGTGCTCTAGGAGGTCAGAGAGCTGAGAAGGTCTGTAATTATTTCACTCAGAGTCTTCCCTCTGCAGAGGGAGCTGAAAAACAACCGCAGCAATCACATTGAAAAATTGGACTTCGGGGAGAGAAAAAAAATATCTTTCCTCTTCTGTCTTCCTCTGCCATCTGGTTGGTAGAACAATAATGTGTGTGTGGCTTACAGGCATCTGCAGGGTAACAAGGTAGTACTGTAAAATTAGATCAACTGGACATTTACCTCATACAATAGTGATCTAATACTGTAATGATGAGGTAAAATCAGAACAGATGGCTCTTGGAGATTTTCTTAGGGCTTCTTTGATCCACTTTACACTCTCGCTTTTGCCACATAGCAAAGCGGGTCAAGGCAAGGCTCTTCCTGAAGGCAAACAAATTGTTCTGGCTGCCAGAGGATGCTACCTTCCCTGGTGTGTACCAAACAGATGTGAAGACTAGTTACACACTCAGAGCAGTTCATGGCTGTTATCTCTGTAGATACTTCCTCCTGGTGAACAGGGCTCTAAGTCCTTGGGTAGCCCAAGGGTTGGAAGCTTCAGGCACTTAAATTACATGATCTTGTAACGGGATGGTTTCTATCTGCTTGACAGGTTGCCTTCTGGGAGCTTTAGAAAGCTTTTGGGTGGTTTTGTTTTGTTTTGCTGGTTTTTAATTAAAAGGTGCTTTATAACCCCCCCAGTGTCTAGGCTGTATTGTTTTCTAGTATGATTACCATAGTGCAGCATCACAGCAGAGCTCACCAGATGAGGGGCATTCTTTTTTTAGTGAAGGATTTTCCTGCTGGACTACAAGACCTCATGAAATCCAGCTGGTACTAGTAATGCAGCCAGTAATGACAAGAACTAATGAATGAGTGGAAACCTACAGATTTTGCTGAGCATCTATACACTTCAGAGCTCATTTCAAATCTCCAGTCAGGAGGCTGGTCACCAGAACCAACGGGGAACTAGTGAATTCACATAAAATGTGCAAATCCAGTGCATCATGATGTGCTTCTTGACACCTGAAACACTGGCATGTTTCTGTGTCCTGAACAGGGAGGAGGAGGTCTGTGCAAATATAGGCGTTTCCACTGTCCTGGTTTTGGCTGGGAGTTAATTTTCTTCACAGCAACTGGTATGGGGCTGTGTTTTAGATTCGTGCTGGAAACAGGGTTGCTAACACTGTTGATAAACAGTGTTGTTACTGCTGAGCAGGGCTTACACAGAGCAGAGGCCTTTTCTGATGCTCACCCCACCCCACTAACAAGATGGCTGAGGGTGCACAAGGAGTTGGGAGGGGACATGGTCAGGATGGCTGACCCCAACTGACCACAGGGAAAGTCCATACCATATGATGTTATTCTCAGCATATAGAGCTGGGGGAAGAAGAAGGAAGGGGAGGCAGAGTGATGGTGTTCGTCTTCCCAAGCCACTGTTAGGTGTGATGGAGCCTTGCCTTCCTGGGGATGGCTGAACCCCTGCCTGCCTATGGGCAGTGGGGAAGGAATTCCTTGTCTTGCTTTGCTTGCACACACAGCTTTTACTTTACCCTTGAAACTCTCTTTATCTCAACCCAGGAGTTCCCTCATTTTCACTCTTGCAATTCTTTCCCCTTATCTTGCTGAGGAGCAGTGAGCAAGGAGCTGCGTGGGGCTTCGTTGCTGTCCAGGTCTGAACTATGACATAGTTCTGGATGGTGTATTTTGCTTTCTCTTTTAAATATTTGGCCTTTTTAAACTGTATCATACTGTTAGAATTGCAATGCTCAACTTCTATGACCTGTACCTAGTGTAGATTTCTTCTTCTCTAACTCCCCAGTTCCTCTAATTATTGTATAAATATTCCTTTTGTGGCATGGCTCTGCTGCAGAGTCCTTCATGCAGCATCCCCGTGGGGTTGCTTCCCTCATAAGATCTAGAACCTTTCTCTCACTGTTTTTGTACTTCAGCCCTGTTCTTGTTCAATCTCTTGGGTTGGTTGGTTAGTTGTTAATATTGCCAAGCATGTCAGCGCAGCAATGAAAGATCTTCTAGCTCTCACAGTCTTCTCAGTTGTGACACTTACTGTTTGAGTTCTAAATATCTGTTGTTGTCTTTTCACTATTGCACCAAGCTTATTAAATTGATCCTCTATCACTGTTGTGTCAAAACATGTCCTAAAGCTCATACAATGGAAATTTCAAAGAAGTTGTTTCTTTTTTAAAAATTAATTCACTGGAGTAATATTTCTACTTAGGCTGTCTATGTTAACTTCAGCACTCCTCCCTCTTTTTCTGATCAGTGATTTCACTACCTTCTGCACCACTGGAGGCATATTCTGCAGAGTATAATGCTTCCTGTCCTGCCACCCACTCACAGTCAAAACTGGGATAGGACTCCAACTTCCTGTCCTTTTCCTTTAGTCCAGTTTTGTAATGACAGTCCAGTCAGTAAACATCTCCTATAAATCCCCCTTTGTATCTTGGGCAAAATATTGCAGTCCTTACCAACTTTGTACAGTTTGCACCAGTGTGCAGATCTTCATCCAAACACTGCACTAATATAAAAGCACCCATTAACATCTGGAAGTTGATGTTTATAGAACTATAGAATGGTTTGAGTTGAAAGAGATCTCAAAGCCCATCTAGTTCCAACCCCCTGCCATGGGCAGGGAAACCCTCCATTAGCCCAGGCTGTCCAAAGCTCAATCCAGCCTGGCCTTGAACACTGCCAGGGAGGTGGCAGCCACAGCTTCTCTGGGCAGCCTGTGCCAGGGACTCACCACCCTCACAGGAAAGGTCTTCCTAACATCTAGTCTATATCTCCCCTCCTTCAGGTTATGGCCATTACCCCTTATCCTGTCACTACACACCTTTGTAAACAGTCTCTCCAGCTTTCCTGTAGAACCCTTCAGGTATTGGAAGGCTGCAATAAGGTCCCCCCAGAGCCTTCTCCTTCCCAGGGTGAACAAGCCCAACTCTCTCAGCTTTTCTTCACAGGAGAGGTGCACCAGCCCTCTGATCATAATTGTGGCCCTCCTCTGGACTTGCTCCAATGGGTCCATGTGTTCCTGTTCTGTGGAGAGCTGGATGCAGTACTCTGGGTGGGGTCTCACAGCACACTGAGCACACTGATAACTTGCAAGAAATGAGATGACATAAGGGTGAAGAGCCCTTCCACCTGGAAGGACTCCCTCTCAAGCTGTCAGGTTCTGGTTCGGTCTGGCTGTTAACACTCATGCTGTGCACTTCTCAAGTGGTCTCTGAATGCAGATGTTCTGCTTTCTGCAGTTTTGTTTCTTTTTGTCTCCTGACACATTCTTTTGGCAAGGCAAGGCTGATTTCTAGATGCACCGTAGACTAGGGAGCTGCTGAATTTAAAGACTTATCTTTATCTTTCCATCTGCCTCTGCTGGTGCACAATTTAGTTTCACTGATAGTGAAAATTGCAGAATTGCTCTGGGTATGCAAAGAAAACATTTCCATGAGTCACAAATGTAACAAAAAGACTGATTTGATCAATTTAGCTTAATGTATTTTAGTAGGAATAAACCTCACTGCCACCAGTGAGCTTATTAGACATTTGCTGAGGTTCACATTACTTTTCCTCGTTACACAAAAGGCAAATGTTAAGAATGTTACAACTGAATGCTTTGCTCTAACTTTCTGTGGTTCACAGGAGAAGATATATTTAGTCTTTAACTAAGCAGCTTTAATCTATGTTACATGGTATAGCCCAAAGAGAGTCAGTTAAAGGTGAGGTTAATATCTGACTAATTAGAATACAGCTCCAGAGATTAGGCAGGACCTTAGTGCTATGATATTTCTACTCCAAGAATTCTGTATGAAAGATAACTGAAGGTTTGGCTCGGACTCTAATGAACCATGCTAATAGATGACTGTACAAACCTCGAGGATGTGACAGCACAGTAAGTCATTAAGGCATTGTGAATAAGTGTGATGAGTTTATCAGCTTCTCTAACATGAGCCTATTATTTGCCTTCTGATAATCCTTTCCTCCAAACACCAAATACTTGCGCTTCAGAAAAATCTTTAGGAACTCTGCCATTTGATTCTGGACCAGGGTTGTCCATTCACTGCCATTCATGCCCATCACTGTATAGGTTTCAAGCTGGCAGTCTCTGAGCACAAGCCACATCAAGACTCAGGGAAACAATGTCATGGAAAAAGCAATAGCAATAAGCCAAAGACACTACTTGAGAGCCACCCATGGGTGAAATCAGCTTTAATGAATGCACCCAGAGAAGAGCACAATTAATTCCTATATTTTGAATCTGAATAACATGTCAATTCATTAGACAAGGGATAAACAGTAAGTCACTCAAATAGGATCAGTATTAGTGGGGAGAAATCTCCAGCATTACTTCTGCAGCACAGCAGTCCAGACAGGATTGCTGAAATACATTCTGCAGACCTCCTGAGAGCTCTGATAACTGTAATTTTAGTGTTTATTAACATTTTGGCACTATTCCTTCTAAAATTATTCATCCTCTGAATCCTTTACAGTATTGAATGATTGTTTCTTCATCAGCTGCTTAAAAATAAGGGTGAGCTATTATATTTAAGTAAATAACGTAATTGTATCCAGGAATAACTTGTTGCCAGAGGTTTGCAATGCTTTTCATGTTGTGGATGGATCTGACCTTTATCCCGCCTTTCCGTGGGAAAATCTCTATACTGACATCACATATTATCCTTCTCAATTCCTCTACATACTGGATACATAAATCTCAAAGTTGCAGCAGCACTTCTTTCCACGTTACAGCAAACTAGAAGCCACAAAGGTCCATGCTTTTGTGTCCTCTGGACTTGATGCTTGCAATGCCTCATGCTTGGGAATGAATCCACAGTCGCAGGATGGTGCACTGTGCAGCACCCTGCGATTTCAGCTGTTGGGAACCACGTGGTAATACCAGCCTCGTGCTCTGATTTCTCCTGCTGTTTGAAACTAAAGCCCAAGTCTAGATTTCCAAGGCCTACATGGTTTGGCTTGAGGTGTTAGAGGGGCTGAAATTGATAATGACAATATTCAGTCTCCTGGGTTGGGATAACAGCCTTCCCTGGTGCTTGGTCAGCAAGGCAGGCCTTGTTCTTTCACAGCAGAGCACTTCCATAAACCAGCTTCTGAACCCCACTTGCAGATGAAAGCCAAACTGAGTCATCCAACGGTCACTCGAGCTGCCATCTTGCATCACAAGATTTGCCACGTGTATGACCCGCCTGTGGCAGCAGGTGCCCTTGCACTGGGAGAAGTTTGGAAAGTGAGCACATGCAAATCCTCTCCCTGTGTTGCTTCCTGTGCACCTCCTGCGAAACACATCCCTCCTCTGAGACGTGTCTGCCACGCTGTTGGCAGAGTTAGATTTTTCTGGCTACGTGTGAGCAGGCCTACTGTGCACAGAGCCTCAAGAACAACTGGCAGCCAGTAAATGCAGCTTTGGAAATAAAGAAATAAACCAGGCGTCTTTGTTGCTACTTTAAAAGAGCTCTGGGACCACATTAGCCTGGGTGAAGCGTGAAAGAGCAAACAATAAAGGTGAAAAGCAAGCTGATGTACGTAGGTGGCTAAATGGAATTAAACATGTGATTATGTGACAGGGGGGTACGGGTATGAATCACAAACTGTGCTGCCATTTTTAAAATGAGTGCTGCGATGAAATAGACCACGCTATCATTTTAAATGACATAAATGGGGCTTAACCTTGTTTCTTTCTATCAATCTTGATTGAGTATAACTTTTTAAAGAAGTATTTAATTGTTAGGAATGCGTTTTGCTCTGTTTTTCAGAGTGCACGGCTGATGAAGTGTATGATGAGTCACCTAATTGAGCAGGGATGTGTGTCATTATGTAAGGAGAAAAACAGATTAAAAGTACCACCCAAATGCCAGTGTGTATTCTGATTTTGATTACAGTAAATAGACTTGGGAATATTTTATTTTATTAATACAAAAATTAAACAGGTTGAAAACTGGTTTAGGCTGGAAGACTTGGGACATTGGTTTAAAAATAAACAAACAAAAAACCAGAAAAAATATCCTTGTGTCTACTGAACCACTGAAAATATCAATGTCTTCTGGTATTTCTGGCATAAGAAAGATGAAAATTTTTCTCTTTACTCAGCCATTAAAGAATCTGGTGTTTCCATAACACCCACTACAAAGATGCTTGGACAGCAAGTGATGTTTCCAGTACAAGTTCCATACTCTAAAGCAGTGGGTGGTTTAAAAAATGTGGACTGTAGCCCTAAGGCAAAGATGGAGGCCATGAGATTGCTGGTGTTATGTGATTGGGTGTGCACACACCACAGGGTTGGTGCTAAAGGCAGTGGCAAACAACACCCCATTATCCTTTCAGTAAATCCCTGCCTGATAATGATGTCAGAGCCATTAAATATAATGAACTGCTCGTATCTCATGAAGTGCTTTGGGTAGACGTAAAACCCCTTATACAGCATTTCCCAGGGAGGGGGGAGGGGCAAGAAAAGGTCTTTCCCATGTTGGGCCAGTAACCACGCTGGCATGGACACCTGGTTCAGGGACTCAGGTTTGTCACCTCTTCTCCTGGCATGGCCTTCCAGCTGCCCCATTAGCTGGCAGGAGGACCATGGGTACCTCCAAGGCTTATGATTTCCTCCTGTGAAGCTGTCCCTGCAGAAAGCTCAGCCTGGAGTTACATAAGTCTGACCTTTCCGTGCTGGACCACAGTGCCTTGGCATTGCACAGCACGCTGCCTTTCTGATGCAGATGGAAAGCATCCAGAGGTTTAGGACAGACCACCTATATGGCTCAGCTTGGAGCTATGTCCATATATGGTGGGCTTAAACCACTGCTCGTGGTGACCTTCTTAACTAGTCCTTGCTTGAGGTGACTGAGTCCCCCCCTGCCTCAGGAAGCATCCGCAACGTGAAAGGGCAGAGGAAACAAAAGCAAACAGTGGACACAGCTAGTGTATGGGTCCAGTTTTCCATCTCCTATGGCTGCTTGTCAAAAATGTATTTTCCTTCAGATAAGGAGCCCAGTCCTGCCTCCTCTCCTATCACCCTTTCCCCCATAGGAATAAATCTCCCAGAGTTTCCACTTGCCAGGTTTCAGGCAGACACAGACCCGGTCTAATATAGCTTGGGCTGCTGTAGACCACTTTTCTAATAATATCTCTTCAGTTGCTCCAGGGCTTATGGCCCCTTGTACTTCTCAGTAAGTTATATTTATATGGTACTTATATGACGCAGCAAGTTTGTAAAAAGCCACAGCTGCATAAACACAGTCTGTTGGGATCAACTGATTGAACTCAGACAAGCTCCTCAGTCTGCGTTCAAATCAGACCATACTTGTTTACAAGGATCATTGTTCACATGCCATAAAGAAAAACTTACCTTAGAGTTAGGTGCCATAAAGCAAAGCTTACCTTAATAAACAGGTTGTGAGGACATACAGACATTCCTGGGCAAAACAAGGCTCAGAGCTTGATTTATACCTACACAGACACTGAACGGGATGCAAGAAACATTCAGACAAGACATGAGCTGAAAGCCATACTGACAAACACACACACAGAAACTGGGGGGGTGTGCAGGTCGGGGTTTGTTCGTATGAAGGCATTCACACACAGACACTTCCAGACAGTCGGTCAGTCACGCACAGGCTTCCTACAGCTCTTGTAGGTCTCGCCTTTCATAGTAGCTGGACTTAATGTATAAGTGTCAGGATCTAACTCTTATATCAATGATAAACAGTTGCTTGTTTTAGAATGAGTCTAGGTGGATCAGTTAATTAATAATAATAATAGCTTGCCAGCTGTTAATTAGGAAATTAATTAGTCACACAGTAAAGTGTAACTTCTGCATGTGAAGGAGCTGACTTCAAGGTGGCTCAGAGGAGACTGGCTTGCTGCCAACACCAGTAAGTATAGTCACAGAAAAAATAAACTGATTATTGATGAGTACTTTACCTTTGAATAACAGGAGGTTTGTACTCTCAATGAAATAACGAACAGCAGCCTCTTCATAAAAGACATCTATCCTCCCTCTTTGGGCAGAAAAGAGTTTCTGTGAGCTTCTAATGTTCAATATTAAAAAGGAAATGCATGAGAATGAAACTCTTCAGGGTAAGAAAAGATAGTCCTTTGCTGATCTAAGTTGTTGGTTTAATCTACTTGGTCCTCTGTATCATCCCAAGACCAAGTTGCATTTAACTAAAATGTCAACACCCTTAGGGGCTCCTCCTAGCAGCTTTTTCTGTTCTCCAGCTCCCCAAACCCCCACATTCCTCACAGCATAATTTAGCTTGGAGAAGAGGACGCTGAGGAGAGACCTTATCACCACCTACAACTACCTGAAGGGAGGTTGTAGAGAGGTGGGTGATGGTCTCTTCAGCCAGGTGACAGGAGACAGAACAATGGGAAATGGCATGAAGCTGTGCCAGGGCAGGTTTAGATTGGATATTAGAAAAAAATTTTTTACTGAAGGAGTTGTCAGGGCCTGGAACAGGCTGCCCAGGGAGGGGGTTGAGTCACCTTCCCTGGATGTGTTCAAAAAAAGGGTAGATGAGGTACTTAGGAATATGGTTTAGCATAGAATGGGAATGGTTGGACTCGATGATCTCCAAAGGTCACTTCCAACCTTGTGATTCTGTGAAAGCAACCACTGCACTTGTGAATAAGTTAAAAAATGTGTCTGGGGATGTTCAAAATCAGGGACAGACTGGCTCAATATCAGTGCAATTTCAAGTAGCCCCAGGTTAATTACCTAGCTAATAACCAACCTAACCCCATAAAAAGACATGCTGCTGTAAAGGAAGCGGTTCTTAGCAGCCGTGAGGTGCAAGATTCCACATACAGCCTGCATGTGACTATAGGTGTGTTAATTATAATATCTGGATTACAAAAATAAAGACCATACTCTTGAAGCCCCAGGAAAACAGCTGCCCTTGTGATACCAGAGATGAAATTATGTTTGATCTGTGAGGTCTGACCAGCATAAAATGTGGCCTACAGGATTTGGCTAGACATACATGTTACTCATCTGCACCAGAAGCTTGCCACAAGAACAGAGGTGAAGCTCTGCCTCCACAAGCAGAGAAGTGTAGTATGATGCCATATATCTAAGTGGGCAGCAAGCATACACACACATGTGCAAGTGAGTACCTCAGAGGAGCTGCTGTGCCCGCGGCAGTACCTGTGATCACCTCTGGAGTGAAAAGCTGCAACTGCATCTCTGTGGACACTAACCCAAGATTAACTCCTGGGACAGGAGGAACTATCATAGAATAGTTAGGGTTGGAAGGAACCTCAAAGATTATCAAATTCCAACCCCCCTGGGCAGGGATACCTCTCACTAAACCAGGCTGCTCAAGGCTCTGTCCAACCTGGCCTTGAACACTGCCAGGGAAGGGGCATCCACCATCTCCCTGGACAGCCTGCACCAGGGACTCACCACCCTTGTAGTGAAGATTTTTTTTCCTAATATCCAATAGAAATCTACCCCCTTCCAATGTAAAACCATGCCCCCTCATCCTATCACTACATGCCCTTCTAAACAGTCCCTCCCCAGCTTTCTTGTAGGCCTCTTCAGGTACTGGAAGGCCACTATAAGATCTCTGGTCATCTTTGTGGCCTTCCTCTGGATCCACTCCAACAGTTCCATGTCCTTCTTATGTTGGGTACTCCAGAACTGGACACAGTACTCAAGATGGTGTCTCACGAGAGCAAGATTAAATGAATCAACTAATTACAGCTGTGGGGGACAGAATTTAGGCAGACATAATCTGGGATTACAGGTAAAAGTGACGGTTCATTCTCTGTCTTCATGGATAGTCTCAAGGGATAGCGATGTGGCCAGGTGAAAGGTCCTGTGATACAGGACTGTGTGGTGGGTGTGGTGCTAGGACTGCATGAGAGGGAAATGTGCAATTTGCCATACCCCCAAAACTGCTTTTAGAGCACACATGCTTAACAACATGAACACAGTCATGGCTTTGGCTGGCATGTGAGATATCAAGTGAAACTGTTAATCCAGACATGTTTGAGGACAGATCTCTCCTGTAGTTTTCCACAAATCTATTTAAAGGGCACATTTAACAAATTTGAATGGCCTGTAGAAAAGGACAATCACCACAATGACTCCAGCCATTTTCAGAAGAGTGTTGCTTTTTTAATCAAATTTAAGAACATAATTTGTGAATCAGTTTCAAAGAACCTCCGTATTCTACTGCTGCTGCAGGGACTCAAAACCTTCCATTGTCAGGCAACAAAATGTTAATCCTACCAGCATTTTGATACCTGGCATTGTTGTATTCCTATGCATTGAAGGTGCAGGCATCTGCTGTGAAAGCACCAGCCAATGCCACCTACCCTTCTCCGCTACTCACGGCATACTCTTGAGCAGTGGCAAAGGATTGCCAAGTATTTTAGTCACTAGGACAATAACAGAAAACATTATATCATGGCATTTCAAGTGGAGGAGGAGCAGAGAATGTATCCTGTAATTTTAACCAAAAAAAAAAAAAAAAAGAGACAGATACTCTTGAGCAAAATAGAAAGAACCCACTCACCCACTCAATGAATTGTGCTTCATGTGATATCTTCTGTAAGGCAAACATTGTGGACAAACCCATACACACACACACTATTGGAGCTGAAAGGAAATGTTTCATTTCCAAGTTGTTACCCAATGCTGACAGCAGTTTGCAAGGAGACAGGCTGATCCCATGCCCTTTATTTGAGATGCACTCTCTTTGACCATCTAGTAAAAGAGCAAGAGAACCTGTATTAAAAATAACAGGAGATCAAATTTCCAGCTGCCACAAGCCAGAAGCAACAGTAAATGGATCGATGAAGAGGAACAGAGATAACACCATGACAGGTGTGGGTTCACACTACCCTGACACATTCCTGCTCTACGAGGCGTGTTGCTCCCGTGGTGGCTGGCAAAAAAGCTCGCCACAAATTGCTCGTTTTAACACAAACAGGTTCTGTCCCTGGAGTGATACAAGTACAAGTCATTGTACCTATCAGTGGGATAGCAGAGGGTGCTTGCTGTGCCAGTCAGGAAAAATGTCAAACTTTTATGTCAGGGTGGCCAGGGAGTGTCCTGAGCTCTTTGTAGCAGCTTTGAAAAGCAGGCACTGCCTCTGCTGATCCAGTAGCAAGGTGATAGGCAGCAGTGTCTTTGGAAGTTGGCAATGGAAGATCAAAACAAGGACATGTAAGGTAACAGCAGCCTCAAGGCCGAGAGGATTATGAGATTATTTTTTATAATTGTCTATTTTCTTGTTCTCAATTGTGACCGAGACCTTGAACAGACCTCATTATGGTCAGCACTGTGACTTCACAAGTATGTCTGATTTTTGGACATACTTTGGACCAACTTTGGATGGACAAAGTTGGCGCCAAGGATCTTTCAAAATCCTTGACAAAATAGAGAAGTTGTGTTGGCCTCACTAATACTGTCAGGCTCCCTTGGCATCTTATGCAGGTTAAGTCCTTAAAATACTTCTTTTACAGTTTATCCTCACATGAATTCCAGGTCAAATTGTCACAGATCGTGACTCTGTGATATGTCATATACCCGCGAGCTCTCTGTCTAGAATCAAATGAAAAAGGAAAGGGCCTCTGTAGTCTGCAGTGAAGCCTCAGGATTAGACCGTGGAGGACACAGACAATGTCTTTCTGTTGATAGCCCTTTGTGATCTATTAGGGGTTACAGGCCATAATAAATACTTCTTTAGCCATGTAACTCTCCAGTTCTGTCTCCAAAACAAGCGACATCCGACCCAATCCACTGCCCAAAGCCCTCACACAAGCAAGGCATCCTGAGGCAGAGCTGTGGGGTCAGTAGTGAGACTCTACAAGTGCCATGGAAAAATACAAGAAATGGTTTCATCTCTCACTGCTACAGATTCATCCCTCAAACTGTCAGGACTCGGGACTTGCCATGCAGGCATAGTAAGGAGGTGGTAAATCTTTACATGCATGCTACTGGCTGAGATCAAGACACAGACAGGCTTGCTGGGAAGAGAAGTGTGCACATAACAAAAGGAGCCATTTTAAATATTGAAAGTGTTGCACCCCTTGAACCAATGTTGCAGTATGATGGTCCATTCTCAGCATCCAGCAGAAACCTGGGAAAACTGCACATATTGCAGGAGTACCACAGGGGCTCTTTTCTCACCTGGTGGATCAGACTGTGCAGGTCTTCCAGCTCCATCCACAGCCATAATACAGCTGGTCACACAGGCGTCAAACCGTACAGACCAATAATGATGAATGAAGCCCAAGTCATACTGCCAGCAAGGCAGCACAGGCACAGATGTCCAGTCCCATCGTACAGCCAGGGGTGAGGTCACACTGGAGCCCTGCACGTTTGCAGACACATGATGTCCAAAACTTCATTAGCCAACTGGGCAAAGCCTGAAACAACAATGACCCTACAGACCTTTAAGCAGAGTTGACATCTCTTTCCAACCACAGCCTGGCATGCCCTGCAGGCTTATCTAAGGTTACCCAGCTATTTTGCTTGCCAAGGAGATAGCTTGTGATGTATTTCTGCATACGCAGTGCCTGAGATGATAATCAAGTGAGTCCAGATACTTTCCTCCCTTTGCTATAAAGCATTTGCATACCTTCCAGTTCATCTTGAACTTTTTCAGGTAGCACGATCACCCTCACAGAGTTAAGTATGTCAGCCCTTTCAATCATCTCTTGTCTTCCAAAAAGGAGCAAACCTACGACCTTCTTGTGCAACTAGCAAACACACCCAACATATTGCACCCACTCAGAGCAACTGGGATATGGGGCCCAACAATTCTGCTCCTGGCTTGTGTCCCTCTGTCTCCTTCACTCTGCCCGAACAATAATTTCAGTTGGGTCACAGATTTGTTTTAGGTCCTCTTTTCACTGACCAAAACATCTGTTGAGATCCCTATGCTCCCACATAAATAAACTAATACAACCATGCTTTGCTTCCATGCTCTCTGTGAGCCATGGTGAGGCACAGGTTATCAACATCAGTTTTTCAGCCATGATAAAAGAGCCGGGGAGAGTTTCCTGTTTGGAGTATACTTTCTGCAGAGAGTTATCACTGGGTTGGGCATTAATGCTGATCAGAAAATAATTGGCTTCAACAGACATGTAAGTAGCGTTTTTTCTGGCAGAGTTGAACATTTCACTTTAGGAGAAGACCCCAATACCTTGCAGAAAATTTGTTTTGTGTCCTGCATCCTCCCATTCTACCTTAGTTTATGAAGTCATGGTAAAATCATACCATCCACTCGGTACCTCCTCTAATCTCCATTTCCTCTGCTTCACATCAAAACAACACTTGGGCCAAATGGGAGCATTTGGGTTGTTTCATGAGGATGCTTTCTTCAACTACATTTTTCCACTGAAACTACCAGCCCTATCTTGAACTTAAACATGGTTTCAGTCAACTTTAAATGGTATGTTGACCTTCTGTTTTTCCCTGTAGGCAAATAATTTTCCCATAAACTCCCATGCTATCCAGACAAAGACAATGTTATTCCAATATGCTCAGCTTGGTAGAAGATTGTGATGAATAAGGGATTTCTGCTTATGCAAGCTCTTCTACCATGCAAGAACCTAAGGTAATTGCCTTGTCACTCTCTTCGTAATAAAGAAATCACAGTAAAAGACAAGAACATCTCCCACATACTAAAAAAAAAAGGAAAAAAAAAAGAAAAAGAAAGAAAATGAATATGTAACAGAACTGAGAAAAACAGACAGGATCTTCTCAGACATGCAACACCTTTGAGAAACCCGGACCCCAGCTGCAGTGGAGGTGCAACAGAGTCTGTCTTTTGCAGAACAGCAAATGCAGCCTCTGTGGAAAGCAAAGGATGGAAGCTGGTGGTTTCTGGCACTGAGAGGAAGGCTCCTGCTCTATCTGAAAGCCGTAACTATGACATAGGTTCACTGCCCTCAAAACTAAGGAGAAGCTGGTTGTGCTTTCAAGAAAAGCATCTGGGCCAGCTGGCCCTGAACAGTGTAAGACCACCATGAGGAAGCAGCAGTGGGTGACTCCCTGCTGCAGGGCACAGAGGCACCCCCCTGACACCTGACCAGTGTTCTACAGAAGTTTTCTGCTTGCTGGGGACCTGGATCCAGAGTGTTATGGGGAGACTGCCAAGGCTTGTCTGATGCTCTAACTGTTACCACCTGATGTTCTTACATGTGGGAACCAGTGGTGCAGCCTAGAGAGTATCAAAGGGGATTATAGAGCTCTGGGGGTGATAGCCAAGGACATGAGGTACAGGTTGCGTTCTCAGTCCTTTCAGAAAGGGAAGAGGGTGTGAAGAGGAGGGCACCAGGATTGCTTGTCAACAACTGTTTGCAGAGATGGTGTCAGCAAGAGGGTTTGGTTTTGAATCACAAGACCCTGTTTGGAGATCAGCCTTCACTTGGGAGACAAGGAATCTACCCCACTAAGTGAGGGAAATGTATCTTTGCCAGGAGGATGTCTGTCTTTGCAAGGAGAAAAAATACAACATAAATCTATGGTCAAAGACATAAATATATATTTAAACTAACAAATACTATTTCTGAAGAAAAAGAGAGAAGTTGGGAGTTTTTTGCAGAACAGAGGGTTGAACGTTAAACTAAATGCCACAAAAACTAAATTCCACTGTTATTAAAGCTGGTGGAAGCTCCCCAGACAGCACTGGCACATACACTCTGTGGTGTGACATGGAGGACTGACATGATCTGGTGTTTCAAAGGCTGGCATCTGAGGACCAGCAGGAGTGTCCCTGAGTCCCATTCAGATGTTTGCACAAGTGTCCCCTGGTACTGATCCTGGTGAGCGCCCAGGGGACAGGGGGACCCCTGCATGAAACAGGCAGCTTGTCCCCACACACAGGACATCCTGCCAGCTGAGCAACAGGTGCCAAAGCAGGGTTTGCTTCTGTACCCTTCTCCTCCATTGTGTGGGTCCTGCACTGAGGGCTTCCACCTTGTCCAAAAAAAACAGAAGCAGGTAGGTGAATGTACCTCCCACAGGATGTATTTACAGGGTGGCACCCACGTCCAACAGCCTCAACATTTATCCTACAGCATTTGAACAGGCAAGGAATAAAACCTCGGCTTGTATGATGGCTCCAAACAGCCACTCTGCCTTTCGATGAAGAGTGATGGCACCAAGCCCACCCAGGGACTTACTGGCATCTCCAGCACATCCAGCATGCTGTAGCAGTGCACTGGCTCATGCATGCCAAGCAAGCCAGCATGCCCTGGGAGCCTCCTGCCACGTTGGTTGGCACTCTACCCCCAGTGCAGCAGGTTTCCAGGGCACCACCACCACCACCACACTCTCTGCAGGTAAACTGGTTGAGTCCTCAATAATGAAAAGTGACAGCTAGTGCATGCACTGCCTTTTTTTGGGCAGGGGTCAGTGCTGAGCAATAGTACTTGCAAATTAACTTCTCCGAGAAAACATCTGCTACCATGCTCAGTGTTCTCCAACCAGAGTGGGGTCCTCATCTGGCATCTCAGTTCCTGCCAGGATTTCTGCTCCTTCCTGTTCCTCTAACATGGGTACACTTATGCCTTTACACAGAGAGGTAAGATTTTTTAAAAAGAAAGAAAAATTAAATAAAAGAAAAAAAAAGAGTTTACATGACAAATTATTGTTTGGTGAAATTACGGTCTAGCCATGAAAAAGAAAAGATAATGTCACAACTGATATCTAGTATTTTGCATAATATTAATAACATAGCATAATATATGTAATGCTATTGTTACTATCAAATGTGACTAATTACATAGCCAAAAATAGCTTTTCTCATCTCTAGAATATATTTAGCTTCCTAAAATACCCCTTTTATTTAAGATTTTTAATTCTCAGTGCTGAGTATGTGAGGCAGAGTTTGACAGCTAAGCTTGTCAGTGAAGACTGTATAATTTTTGCAGAGCTGTGGGTACAGCAGGGATGGCATTCTGCAACTCAGGTCCCCAGACTGTGTTTGTGCAGTGCACAGGGGACTGAGACCGCCTGGCTTAAGGTTTGTTGCTGCTGCCAGAATGCAAATATGAGGTCATGAAGCTGCAGGAGTCCCTCAGGAGCAACAGCCTCGGGGCCCCTATTGCACAAGGGCACTGTACAAGCAGGCAGCAACACCAGCACCAAAAGCGATGTGCTTGGTGGTTAATCTTTAACAGTGCGTGACATCTCCTACTGTGCCTCTGCTTGCAGGGTCTTCCAGGGCAGGCCAGAGAACCCCAGCCCATTTTCAGTCAATTTGGGAGGTATGAAGTGAGAGGGTCAATTCTAGAGGAAAGAAAGACTCAGCAGGTGTGAACTGTGATAGGTCGGTCGATTTCAACAGAACTACGCCACTTTTTACCAGTAGACCAATTGTCTCATCCAATTTAGCCATGCAGCGCCACCATTCACAAAATCACAGAATCACAGAATGTTAGGGGTCAAAAGGGACCTGAAAAGATCATCTAGTCCAAACCCCTGCCAGAGCAGGATCACTCAGACTAAATCGCACAGGAATGTGTCCAGGTGGGTTTCTCTCTCCAGAGAAGGAGACTCCACAACCTCTCTGGGCAGCCTGTCCCAGGGCTTTGACACCCTCACAGGGAAAAAGTTTCTCCTTACATTCACATGGAATTTCCTATGCTCCAGCTTGCACCTGTTGACCCTTGTCTTATCATTGCCCATCACTTGCTCCATCCTCCTGACTCTCACCCTATTCTTATCAGCATTGTTGAAATGTCTGAGAACAGACAAAAAAAGTATGTATTTTTAAATATGTGTATACATTTCTAGAAAGATTTGGGGGGTAGAGGGGTGTAAAGGAAAGAAGACTTAACAAAAACTCCCAGACTTCAAATTCCCCTGCCTTTTACACCGAATTTACTGACAACCTTTTTCTAATGCCTTTTTTTTTTTGGAAGTGACAGTAAATTTATTATGGCTGTCACCACAACAGGTAATTGGCACACTGCACGCACTGGGAAACGGGAAAGTGGTGGGTGACAAAATTGCACTGCTGTGCATAATTGTGGACTGGAGCAGAGCACATTGATGGAGAGCTGCAGTGGGTCTGAAAATGTCCCATTTCTTCCTCACTCCCCCAGACTTCTTCTAGGCCTCCTGTTATTTTGGGGGATGCTTCAGAATTCTTCCAACCCCTTGACAAAACCCTACCTTAATTTTCACATCATATCCTTCACAGTATAAATTGAAAAGCCTCCTAAACCATGCACTAACAGGGGTAATTATTTCCTTGCTGCATAGTGTAATTATTAATGACTTAAGCCCACTCAGCACTTTGGATAAGCTGACTGCTGGGTATCAATTTCTGTTCCTTTCTGCAGCAGGTATGAACTCTTTACCACTGCATCCATCAGTTTTATTCAGGAGACTTACTCACATACTTGTGTGAAAAATCAGTAAGGGTTTTTTTTCCCTCCCTTCTGGAGATTTGTTTTTCCGTGCAGGTTAAAGTTATCTTCCCCCAAAAGCACCACATGCTGCTATTGGCTGACTCAGACATTACTGGTAGCAGCAGCTGTCATAAAGGTTTTAATGCTTTAGATTTTAAAGTTTTGTCAAAGGCACTCAGTATAATAAATTACTGCAATTCAGTATAATAAACAGGAGCCTGTTTTGTGTATTTATTTCATGAGCACACAATACCACATCTCATCTCCCTCTCCTTTTCATGTACAAAAATGGTTCCATTGAATGGGAGGTAGAAAAAGATTAGCTGAAATTTAACTTTACCTGCTGGTCTCTTCCTGTATGAGAGTAAAGTTTATTCTTGCGAGGTGTCAGGCTGACTCCAGCAATGTTTATTTGCCCGGGCAAAGGGAACCTAGTTCAGTAAGGGTCATCAGGTCTGTGTCCCTGGGTTGCTGCCTCTTTTCCACAGCAGATGAAGCTTCTGGGTGTTTGAAGGGCATGTTGCAGGATTAGAAGCTAGACATTTAATTGCTACCCTTTCTTAATTTTCCCACAGTCCTGTGCAAAGTGACAGGACTTATTTTCAGGTGGCTTACGGAAAAAATCAAGGACCACCCATAGCTTGCCACCTTTTTTGCATGTCTGCACTAGGATTCAGCTTTATGCAGTATTTTTCATTCACACACTTTAGAAAATGATAAGTATACTCTCTTTACAGAATTAGTAACTCCAGCATGATTGCCCCAAGGCCACTTTTTACTCAATACCGTTTCCATATGGTAGGATAAGGCAGGCTGTTTCACTGAATGGGAGAAAGCTGGCTAAAAAGCAGCATCCCTTTGTAAAAAAAAAGAATTATTTGCCTTCATCATCACTTTTGCTGCTTCTCACTGTGAGCTTCTTTCCCCAGCACTGCTGAGCTCATCTATTCAGGACTATCTGCTCCCTGGCAGTGCTGGGACCCCCAGGTCCGCTCTCCTTTCATGTGGGCAGCCTGCTTTCCAGGGGTAAAGAAAAAGCTATGCTTTTTCTGTTTCTTCCCAAAAATATGCTATGATGAAGCGGCTTCACTGCCATCTTGATAATGCTTAGACAGGGCTAGAATGCCCCCTGGGCTTGGACCTGGATCTGGAGATGAAGACATTCTCCACCCCAAAGACAGTCTCTGGTGCTGGCCCCAGATGCATGCCCTGAAGCTCTTCCTCACTCTGTGGGTTGCCAGGTGAGCCAGAAACCAGTACCACTCTGCTGGTAAAACCACTCAGGACAAAATGAACACATTTAAGCAACAGCCTGTTCCTTTTTTCTCCATCCTGCTGAATAGACTCTCCTCTTGCCCTCCATATAGGTACAGTTTGGTCCTTAGCAGCGCTGAGACTTCCTCCATGCTTTTTCTGAAGCTGCCTTAACAAGTTTTCCTGTCACCCAATGCCAGATGTCACGGCAGCTTTGGGAGTCCCTCTTGCTTTGCTAGCTCCCATCTGCACGTAGCTCCACCCTGGCTGAGCATCTCTGAAAGCCCCTGCTCTGTGACACCTCTGGTCACAACTGTCACTGCCCTGAAACTTTCAGTGTAGCAAGCTGTCAAGCAGGAAGAGGGACACATACATTTTTCTCACGTCCAGAAACGTCTCTGGCAGATGCAGTAATGCCAGTTTGCAATGCCAGTAAAGCCAGCGTTTGTCTCCCTGGGGTAGGTGCAGTATGTCATGTCAGTGCCACCTCCACTGTCCCATTCCTCAGGGAAAGGTCCCTACTATATTCTACACGGTGGTTCAAAAGCCTACAAATCCATGAATTTTGGTGAAATCCTGTGGGATTTCCCTATATACGTAATTTCTGGTGTGACTAAAACACCTCACTTTGGCCCCCAAACATGGGGATAGATAACATCAAAAAGTGGAGTGTGTGGCAGCTTTATTTTTGGTGGCCTTAATCACCACTGCTTTAAATATATTGAGCAGCATATAAGCATGATACTCATAAGCAAGTACAGTCCCCTTAGTCTGAGAATAAGCCTGGCTCACTACACATCCTAATTGGGTGTCCTTTAATGACAGTGGAGCTTTAGTGGAAAAGGTCAGTGAATAACTGCACAGCTCAGAAAATTCACACATTGTAATCCCACTCGTTCAGCTTCCCTCTTCCCCATGCTGTGCACTGTTCATCCCCAGACAGGAGCGTTTTACAGTTCTCCACCTCCTGTTCTCTTCCTGCTGTTCCCAAATAAGAGCAAAACAGCCTCCTTCTTGCTTAATTGAGTTTGGCTCCTATGATGCTGAGTATGCCACATTTTGTCAGGGCGTTTATAGTTATTGAAATTCATTTTATTAGAAAGAGGCCTTTGAGAAAAAATCAATGCTTTGCCCATGCAAGAAGCTGTAAAGTCGTTTTGGACAGTGTGGTGGATTTGTCTGCAGCCCACACCTCCTTCCAGCTGTGAATGTTTCTCTTTCGTTATCTGGATTTCCATCTCAGTTCATTAGACCACAGTGCAGGTGCTTCAATTTTGACTTGGTGCACAGGTGACAATACTCTGCTGCATGGGTGGCCTGTAGGCATGGCAATTGAGAAGGGCATTCCTACCCCTCTCAGAATTCAATCCTGACTCTCACCTGATTCATTATGAGGCAGGGAATTAAATAATGGCAGTGTAGTTCACTTTTTTAATTTAAAAAAAAAGAAAAAAATTAAAATAATTGTATATATCTACTTGCCACAGATGTGAAGAAAAGCTAGAAAATACAACTTGAATGTTGCTCTAAAGGTCAAAAAATGAGACAGCAACTAAAAAGAGCTCAGGCTTTATTTTAATCTCCTGATATTTTATCTAGCTAATTACATTATTCTGCTGGGTCCTGCAATTTTTAAACATCTGGGATCAGCAGTCCCATTTGCACCAGTTACAAGGCTACGCTACTGCTCATCCCCCTCCTCTGAGCTTTGCTCGGGGGTCAGGTCCTGCGAAGATGCTCACGTCAGAGTGGAAACTGAGGCAACCCAGTTCACATGCAGCCTCTGGCTCTGCTCACACCTCCTGGGGCACCAGGTGAGGAGAGATGTGACAAGAACGAGTTTTGGCTCCCTGACTCTGTCTCTCCTGCTGCCAGGAACGGTGCAGTTCCTGCCAGCATCCTCAGAGGCGTTTCAGCCTGGTTTTATTCTGGGTTCCTATGGTCGATGGCTGACAGACAAGTACTTCAGGGACTGATGGGCAGCACTTCACAGCAGGGTCTCACCACACACACCTCAGACTGTACTGTCAGACATGTTGAAGTGTAGAAATGGGTAAATGACAATGCAGTTGAGACCACCCTGTCTGCAGAAGTGAAAGAAAGGACTGAATAATGAAAAGAAATTGTTGAAAACACCATGAAAATGAGGAAAATCACTGTCAATAGAGATGAGTCCTCCTGTTATACCTATTAAATATGTTCTGGAAAACAGAAAACCATCCCACAGGTCTAGAAACCACTCACCTAGTGAGGAGTGCAAGCATGGTCTGGTCAAAAAATGGTATCTTGTTGGCCACCGCTGGTTCAACCTGGTACTCACCTCAGAAATGAACAATCTCTTCTCTGCAAGACAGTGAACACTAACAGGAGTGCCTCTGTCATACCATTCCTTAGGTATTACTGTGTTAAAAGCAAAGCTTGCCACCTTCTGCCACTGACACCCAGGAGCAGACTTGATCCCAGCAAATGCTGTCGAAGTGGATCTAGCCAACAGATCTTTTTTGACTCCAGGTTGTACAGTGGCTAAGCCAACTAAATTCCCTAGGGTAACTATTAACTGTTTTATTTGGGTTTTCTTAATTTCACATTTTGTTGCAGCTCTTAGCTGCCAGTGTCCACCACGGCTGCTGGAGCTGGTCACTGCACAGAGTACTGACCAAGGAAGTCCTGGCAGTGCAGGGTGGACCTCTGTTTCATTCTTTTGCAAATAAAAAGTAGAACCTAGCCCAGATCAGCAAAAACAATTGCCAAGACATCCTGCCCTCACAGAATAATAGGATTCATTTTACAGTCATTAAAATTGCAAAGGTTTATTCTATCACCTTGCAAATTCCCACGCCTCTGTAGATGCTTGGGTTTCCCTCACGCTGGGGAGGTCTAGCAATTAAATGCCTTAGCTTGCAAGCTGAGAGTCAGGCTGCCACCTTGTAACCAGGTATGGTTTGTCTGTAAGGCTACAGCCTTCCTAGGGGTCTGCTTGACTCCTCACTGCCTGGATGGACTGTGCACAGAGGTACGCTGCTCAGGTGCCACTATTAAGGGGTACTGACCCTCCTCCCACTGAAGCCAGTGTTATTTTTGTGCCTGTATAGATACTGTGTTTATATTCAGAATTGCACAGAATGACAGAATTGTTGGGTTTGGAAGGAACCTCTGGAGAGATCTAGTCCAACCCCCCTGGCAAGTAAGTTCACATAGAGCATGTCACACAGGAACACATCCAGGCAGGCTTGCAAAGTCTCCAGAGGAGACTCCACAACCTGTCTGGGCAGCTGGTTCCAGTGCTCTGTCACCCTCACAGTTAAGAAATTTTTCCTCATGGTGAGGTGGAACTTCCTATGTTACAGTTTGTGTCCAGAGCTGCCTAGCGTTGTCTTCTGCTCAGGAGTTTATGCACGTATGTGCAAATGCACAGGCGTGTTTATGCATGCAAACTTGCTGGGACTGCCTGGGCACAAGGCTGGCCAGCTCTAGCCCTGTCCACTTCGCACCCTAAGTGCAATACCACGTAAAGCCATGATGCATGTGGGCAACCTGGACTCTCAGTAGACCATAATCTCTCCCCTGGGCCTGAAAATCTATCTATGGCAACTTTGAACGATCTATGCCAACCTGAGGCACCCTGCAGAGCTTGAGAGTGTGTGCATGCAGCCCTACACGTACAGCGAGCACTTGACATGGGGCAATACCACAGCACAGCTCTTGAAAACAGGAAATACAGCACACTCTTACACTGATTATAATTAAAATTTTACATTTTTTCTTGTTTCCTTTTTTTTCCTAACTCCAAAAATAAGGCATGGAAACTAGTGCACAGATTCTGGGCCCCATTTTGGCCCCTTTCCACTATGCCTAAGGGTTTGTCTGCAATTGGTTATTTGTTGAAAGAGAAACTCTAGATAATGGCATTGGCTTTATATATAAAATATAAATATATATCTAATGCAAGCAACAGAACAAAAATAATTACATGGAGCTTGCTTGGCTCCACAAAAGAGCCAAAGGAGCTAGTTATCCATACCATTTGCCTGAAAGTTTCTTCTCATTGTCACTCATAATGTGAGCACCCTGCTACAATGGAAAGCTCCAGACAGAAACATTTTTTCTAGCACTTCAGCAGATCTCATGTCTGCGTGGCAGCAGGTAAACTGTAGTGAAAACATGAGGGAACATTTTTCCTTTGTGATTCTTTTGAGATTACCAGATAGTATTTCAGCATTTTCACTCCAGTACATCTCAATTTTTTCCCTAACCACCTAATTACAATTTCCTTCTTAGTATTGGCAGGCATGAACTAGCAACATACAAGAAGATATGTCCAGTCTCAAGCTGTTTTCAATCAATATCTAATCTTAAGAGATGATCCAGGTTTTTGGAGACAAATAAAGGGTCTGCAATTCATCCTTGTGATTTCAATAGGCCAAAATTACAACTGCAGATGAAAATGCTGTGAAGAACTAGGGTGCTTGAGATTAGGATCTGTATTTTGCAGTTTGTGTTCAATCTTGGCGCTTTGAATATCCTTACACCGGCTTGTCTGAGTGAGAAAATAAGTCCCTTGGACAAGTAAAAGGATACGGACAATTCGGTTTAGCTTTTTAGAAGGTGAGTTGCCCATCACAAGCGCAAATATAGGCTGACTGGAAAATGGATTGAGAGCAGCCCAGGGGAACATGGGGTAGCTGGTGGATGATAAACCCAATGTGACCCAGCAATGTGTGCTTGCAGCCCAGAAAGACAACCATGCCCTGGGCTGTATCAAAAGAAGGGTTATCAGCAGGTCAAAGGAGGTGATTCACTCCCTCTATTCTCACAAGTCTCCACCTGGAGTACTGCGTCCAGCTCTGGGGTCCCAACATAAAAAGCACATGGACCTGTTGGAATGAGTCAAGGGCCATGAGGGTGATCAGAGGGCTGGAGCATCTCTCCTATGAAGACAGGCTGAGAGAGTTGGGCTTGTTCAGGCTGGAGAAGGGAAGGCTCTGGGGAGACCTAATGGCGGCCTACCAGTACCTGAAAGGACTAGAGGAAAGCTGGAAAGGGACTGTTTGCAAAGGCATGGAGTGACAGGATGAGGGTTAATAGCCTTAACCTGAAGGAGGGGAAGTTTAGATTATCTATTAGGAAGAAATTCTTCACGCTGAGGGTGGTGAGGCATTGGAACAGGTTGCCCAGAGGAATTATGGATGCCCCTTCCCTGGAATTGTTCTGGCTGCATGGAGCTTTGGCAACCTGGTCTAATGAAGGGTGTCCCTGACCATGGCAGAGGGTTGGAAATAGATGATCTTTGAGGTTCCGTCCAACCCAAAACATTATGTGGCTCAGTTATTCTATGATTCTGTCTGTGCTCTGTTTCCTTGGATACTAGAGATTCCATGCCACAGTTCAGCTACACACACATTTTCTATTCCATTACAGCACCTGTAATATGAATGATAAAACATCAGAAATGTTTAAGATATAAACAAAACTGTAGGTATAACCTCAAGCAGGAAGCTCCTAGACAGGGTCAGATAGAAGTGGACAGGGAAAGCAGAAAGCTCATCATCTGCATGGCTTCTCAGGCATGCTGTATCCTGTTTTTCTTAGCAGGTGAGACTTACATTGGAATACAATCTTTCTTGCACCATTCTGAAGCTGCAGCTGGTTTTGATTTTGGCATCCACCTGCCTGAAAGGTCAAACTATAATTAATTAGACCATGTGCATAATTTGTACCGAAGGCCCATCCAGTGCATAACCAGTCCTCATAAACTCCTTGCATAACCATAATGGTGTGACAAAACTCAGAAGCTCCATCCTCAAACCTACACTTAGGTGTGAAGATTGATTTACTAGTCTTACAAACCAATTCACTGATGAACTCATTCCTTCTATTCACCCGTGTGATTATTCAGTCTCTCAATATTTTCCTATTGTTTTCTAAGTCTTTTGCAGGTCATGAATATTTTCTCAAGAAAGGACAGATTCCTGACTAATTCTGAGTTAGTTGATAATAACAGCAACAAAGCTAGTTGAAACAGCTTTACAATATCTCACCATATAACCTTTAATGAGACTTGTTTAGTCTGAATGAAAAGGCAGTGAAGACCTAGATAAACCTCATGAGTACTGTCTGAAGAGTTCTGTTGTTAGGTGATGTTTTCGGTGGACTTTTTCCATGAGTATGTTGAGTTATTTTGACAACCCAAACAGCTTTTCTCATTTACAGTGTCTTGCACACCAAGGATTGATACAAGTTGTGTGGTTTGTGAAGAGCCACCTCCTTCTGCTCATCTGGAACCCAGCTATGTTCATTTCGGTCGGTGTCCCTGACGTTTTGTGTTGGAAGAGCCCATGAAAAATGGTCAACTCCTCTAAGTCACTCAAGATTTTACAGATGAGTTTACATGATTTCTGTTCCTTTCCAGACTGAAATGTCTTAAATTATTCAGATTTTTACTGTATGAAAGCTGGTTTATAGCTTCAGAAATTTTGTCATTCTTCACTTTAACTTTGCACTTCTTTGACTTTTTCTAATGTTTCAAACCAAATGCAGTGTCCAAGATACCAGTATATCAAAGATATACTTGAGTGGTATAATGGCATTCCTTGTTTAGCCCTTTACCATTCTCTGAACAACCTGGACCTTCTACCACTTTCCTGATCACTGCTGAGAAATGAGTTGGTGATTTCCTGGATGAACTTCACTGTCTACAAGCTCTCTCCCTTTGTGTTGCCAAAAAGGAGGAGACACAATTCCTGACTTCATTGCCTCATTTCAGTATCTAAATCAATGTCATGAATTAGGTATTTAAACCTTGTCTGAGAGAAACTGTAAGGAGAATTTTAGGTTGAATATAGCAGAATGTCATTATTTACTTTCCAATCTTGGCAAGGCACTGAATATTATGTGCTGTTCTTTGCATACTTTTGTTTTCTCTTCCAACTGCTAGTTCAGATGCTCAAAGCTTTCTTTCCAGCTTTTCTTTGCGTTTCCAGCTTCCTTCAGAGGGAGGGGAACAGGCATGAGCTGCGGGTGCCAAGGCTCTACAGCAGTCACAGAATGGAGAAAGCAAAATGCCATTTCAGGAGACGCAGGGTTTCACTGAAGTATTGAGGCATATCTTACCTCTTTCTTTATATCAGTGATGGTTGATGCTTGGTGTCAACATTTTCACTGAGAGTCATGTGCATGTCCCGTAAACCATGTGAACTGACAGTGGGAGATACCCCCTGGAATGCAATCTGGAAGATTTGGAGCCACCTTGCAATGGCAACCTCTGCCTACAGGGGGGCAAAGGGTAGCATGAGTCAAGCCATTGCAGCAAAAAGCCCTGGCAAAGCTTCCTAGTTGGATTTCCAGGCGTATTCTTGCCCATGATGTAGCAAGGTGGGCTGGGAGAGGCCTACCACCCACTAGGGCAGGTCTCTTGTTTCAAAAAGACATTGAGCTTTGGAACAGCCCACAGGGTAGCAATATCATAGAAAATGCATTAGAAATTACTTTCTACCAGGGTTGCAAACTTTATTTATACCACAGAAGTCCTAACCAGGATGAGAGCCCTGCTTCATTAGAAGAACACAGGCTTGCAGTTGGAGTGGGTTCCTGCACTGGGAAGCATGTTTAAAGGCAGGATCATTAACTCCAATTCCCTCCCAGAAGAGTGGCTTGCTTCATGACTAATGATCAGCACAGTTAAGTGGCACAGTTAGAGTTCTTGGCAAAGCAGCATATGGTGTTTTCAAGCATGTGGATGTTTCATTGCATATGTTTCCCACTCTGTTACCTCGCAACAGTTCAGAGCACCTCTCTCCTCTGTTTATCATTGCTGCACTAGTGCATTTTACCTTTGGTTTTAATTATTTACAGTATCTATACTAGAAATTTCTAATACAAAGATTACAGGTAGCACAATATACCTATAAAAGGCATACGTGTATACACCATATTGGGGGTTTCTTGTAACTGAGAGTCTGAACTATGAAAGAAGATTTTTGATGGCAGTCTCTGCCACTACTTTCCATCATCTTGTGCATACTCATCCATGAGTTGGGTGTTCTTTGTGCAAAGCAGTGAGGCCTTTGTCTTATGCCAACCAGAAACTCGATACACTTTTTGATTGTTTGGCATGTGTCCTTTGGAACAACAGCATTTTCATCTGCACAAGCAGCCTTTACATAAATAAGCTTGCTTCAGAAAGATACACAGACACACAGAGCAACAAAGCCCTGCCACACTGAGGGGCAGGGGGCCTCACCAGTACATGGTGTTTATTCAGGGAACCACATTTGCCTTGTCTGGAAAAGCCATTGTGATATTTTCTCCAGAGTCTAATGAGCCAGTCCCAGAACAATCCTTGTGAGTCATCAGTTTCCATTTGCACAAACCTGGTGTTAAATGAAACAAGAGAAAGGCAGATAATCTGTTTACGTTCACAGGACTGACACCAGAATGAAATTCAATGCTTCAGAGGAGATCTACAGGGGGGCAAACTGCACTAACCTGGGCTATGGAGAATGGAAGTGAACACACCAAAGAGACTAGGTGACAATAATGTTAGTCCTCTTACCATATCTGTGTCCCATTTATTTCTCAAATATACACTGAGGAACAAGGAAGGAGCTTATTTTTTTTGCTGGGGTCTCCCTAAACTTACTGAACTTTCCATCCTCTGAACATTTAAGAGAACAGCTTGTCACAAAGCTCAACAGGAGTCTGTGACAGCAGTACTAATGTTTATAGGCATGCTGCCCCAGGGAAAATGAGAACCTTTGTTTTTTTCAACAGTACACGGCCAAATAATTGATAAGTGATTAATGCAAAACAAGGTATCTGGCATGAAACATGCAATACATGTAGGGCATCACTCTCTGCCATAAGTTGGCTGCTCCACCTTGGTTCAGCAGTGTCAAGCAGCTCAGAGAAGCAGTGTGACATCTCTTGTGTAGAGAGCCCCAGCATCACCTCTGCCTCACTATTTTTGCTCTGGCAGAGAGCATTTCCTAGACAGGGGCCAGAACCGAGGCATTCTTTTGCCAGAAATCTTCAAGTTGCTGAAATTGTCCCAGGATGGTTCTGCCATCAGCCATAATGCACAGAGCCCCTGCATCTGATCTACATTTTTGTGGGGTGAGACCTACCCCACAGTAAGCACAAAGCAAAATTGGCCCAGTATAATTCTGATCCCTGAGTTTTGTAGCATATATCCTGGGTATCAAACCTTAAGGCTTTCTTGAGAGAGTACAGAAAACCCAGGAGCCTCATGACCTTGGGAAAGTCAGGACAGTGACTGTCTAAGTCCATGGCATATACGGAGCTAGGGTTCCTTCCTAATCTCTGATGGGGTCTGCAGGGGTCTGGGCCCAGTGTTCCAGGTGACTTTCAGACCCTCTTCTGATGACTTTTAAATATCTCTGGATTAAATGAAGCAAGCAAACTCTCACAGTCAGGCTAAACTACATGAAACAAAAATTATGTTGTAATGAGTCACACAAGTCATACAGTGACTTCTGTGAATGGATCCATTTCCAGGGGAGAACAACTGAAAAGTCATAGCCAACTAAATGAAATGGGATCAGATGAAGTAAGATAGTGTTATTGCTGGGTCAAATTCAAACTGACCATTATCTTTTGACTGCTCAAAAAACCCCACCTAGGCTTGTTTCCCTCACACCGCTGCCCTTCTTTCCAACACCCACTACTGTTGAATTTTCAAATATAGCAAAGGCATCTAGATTGCTTAGTCATTGTGTATGTTTCTGAAGTTCATGTGGGTTTTTTCCTTGATTTATGTCCACTTTTGAAATTATTTTGTGGTTTAAAAAAAATGAAATCCTACCTCAACTTGAGTTTGATGTGGACTGTGCTAGATCCCAACAGCAGAAATAAAAGTTAGATAATGTGTTTTGGGGGGTTTTCTTTAACCTGATATGAACAAGTCCGGTAACTTGCTTGTGCTCCCTGATACTTGACCGAAGTTCATTTTCTGCTCAGGCAATACTTTATGTCAACTGCTTGCTTCACTCACTAGATAAGCTTGGCAAACTCTGTGATATGATCAAAGCAAGATAAATTGGGCAATGGTGCTTGTCAATGCACAATCTACCTCAACATGTGTTTGCACTTGTGAGAAGCTCATTTTCTGCAAAGTTGAACTTCGCAGCTTAATGATGCTTGATTTTGCCACCTCACAGGCACAGGACTTTCTTCTGCCCTCCCTTTTTTATGTGTAAATAAGGAATGCATGTGAGATGAAAACAGAATCAGGAATCAGGTTAAGAGCATCTTCATTTGGATCAAATGGTGACCCCCTGTTTTGGCTTCAGACTAGGAAACTCTGCAGGGAGCACACCAGCAATCCAGTTTACTCTGGAGTCTATTTCTGGGAAGGATTAGCTGTATGTGTGCCCATTTTAAACCATAAATGGTTTAAATTAAAAAGACCTCACTCATATCAGAAGTTACACAATGCAGAGGACAACAATGGAGTCCTTTTCTGCAAACATCTGTTAGATGCATCTGCCTCTAAGGGGATACCTGGCAAGAGCATTTGCTTAGCACATTTGCAGTCCATCCACACATCAGCTTTGCCAGCTATTTTGGGCCTTTCAGGGGGGCAGCTGAG
Source organism: Gallinula chloropus (assembly GCF_964237585.1). Classification (NCBI taxonomy): domain Eukaryota; kingdom Metazoa; phylum Chordata; class Aves; order Gruiformes; family Rallidae; genus Gallinula; species Gallinula chloropus. The sequence continues at coordinate 24,750,760 of NC_140089.1, forward strand.
GTCTCTGTCACCCCAAGCACAGATTCCCACCACAACCCTGCAGTCCTTCAGCAGCCTCTGGGGACAACCTCTGGGTTTATCCCAGTGTGAGCTTCCAGGTGACAGTGGGTACTCTGCAACACGGTGGTCATTTCCCTGTGAGCTTTGGCTGTGTTTTACTGGCAGACTTTCCATTTCTTGTTTCAGTCCCTGCCAGATCCTCAGGAGTTTGTTCATTACCAGCAGGGAATTTGCCACATACAAGAGAAAGGGCGAGGATGATCTTCCATGAACTGTCTCACAAGACGCTAAAATCATCATCTTGCTGGGACAGTAACTTCTGTTGTTGACTCATTTAATGCATTTAACATTTCAGTGTTGTTTTAGTGTATTTTTAAACCGTAACAGGAAAAACAAATGAAAATTAGGAAACAGAGGCCCATATATTTATCTAGTTAATCTGAGCTGCTGTTCAAGGACTGTAATGTTTGATGTATTTTAGAGCTGCACATCAGCTCCACATCAGTTTTGTCTACATACCATGGAAAAACAATTAAGTGAGCTAATATTCTTCTTTAAGAAAAGTTTCTGGAGGACAACAGAAGCCAAGAAAATGCTAATGCACTCAAGACTAATGAAACAGATGCCTTGGACAGCAACATTTAATTTTTCCTGTTCCTGATCCCCAGAATGCTAGTCCAGGTGTTATATTCTCATTTTCATACAAACAGAACTTTAAAATGCATTTAGAAATCAAACTTTTGCCAATATCACCATGATTTAGATGCCTGTGCATTTCTGGATTTTGCATAGAACTTTTATAAGATGAAAATGCAATCTATTGGTCCAATTCATCATTAGACTATTTGATTAATTTCTGTATCAGTATTACATGGATCTTATTTTTATTTTCCTAAAGATTTTTTTCAGGTTTAATTATTTTGTTAATTTTTATGTTGGATTGCGTTTTATTCAAAACACAGAACACTGTTATGTTCTGGTCTGCTAATAATTTATGCAATTGTGAAGATAACAGCAGTTAAGCCCCCTAATTCCATATGCATCAAAAGTGTTTACTACCTGGCTTATGGCTATGTCATTAATATTTCTGGAGTGCAGAGTGTTCTGAGCAGTTCTGTAAGCAATGCATAAAATCTGTAATAGTAATCCAACTTTGGCTTTTAGACATCTGGCTTTTGCTCAGACATTTCAAGCAAAAATATAACATTATCAGCTTTAAACTAGCTTTTCAATTATATCAAGTATGATTCCTGGTGCAGCGGTAGGGAAATCTACCAGCATTTGCTATTACTAGCTGTTATAATCAGGGGAGCAGCTATTTTAAATGGGGAACAATTGGCTTTGGAATAAAAAAGCCTAAGTTGGTTGTACCCTCCACAGAGCAGGTTTGGGTAGAAATGACATCTAGGATTTAGTCACAGATAAATGCAGTCTTTCAGATTAGCTGGGCATGACAATATATCCAAACTCACCTAAATATTTCTGTCCTTTATATTGTTTAATAAAAAAAATGTATCTTGACACGTTGTCATGCCATACATGGCATATCTGAGACTCAGTGGGTCTTGTCTGTATATTGCAGGTAAACAGCAAATAGTTATTTTTGAAATAAAGCATCTTTTTGGTAAACTGGAGGCTTACTCAGAAGTGCATATTGAGAAGTATATCCTGATTCACTAATTAGCACACTAAAGCACACTGTGATTGAAACCTTCAACATTTTGGTGTTAAGAGTAATGCAAGTTTGGAAGAAATTGACGTATGTGTTTTGGATTAATTCCTGTGTATTAAGACTCAGGTGTTGCACTGGGGTTACACAAGCATCTGTACATTCCCTCGCTGCTTTTCTTTCCTCTAATTGCTGATGGTGAGCCAAGCAGTAATCTTTTTCTCTCCTTGCTCATCTGGGATCTTTACAGAGAGGTGTTCAATCTTTCCGGCACACCAGACATAGCAATATAAGGAAAGAACTTTGATATTGTACAATAAAGAGAGATAAGATAGCACTGTTAGATAAGGAATGATAGCTAATCTTATTTTCGAGGGTGTTTAAAACCAGAACGTATGTATGTATCAGTAGGTTCCCACAAGGATGTGTCTTGGGGCTAGCAATCAGTGCAGCGATGGGGATTGTGTAACATACTCCTCAGTACCTTGGAATCTGAGCCCACAAATATTTGTTTTATGGGGAATCTACTCAAACATGTCAAGTTATCTATGCATGTACCTGGTTATGGTATTTGGCACTTGGACAAGGATTTCATTCTCATAGAGACTGCATATGACATGATCAGCTGACAGGCACAGGCTCAGTCTGAATGGGTGTCTCCATGGCCAGCAAGCAGCTCCTGTTGTTTCCTGCCAGTGGTCTAGCAGCAGTGGTAGGGCACTGTCAGAATCTGCTGCTTCATCCACACAAGAAAAATCACATCTGATAAAAGCACAGCTGTGTGACATGAAATGGTTAAAATACATTTTGGTCACTTCTCATTTGGCTGTTTCTGAGAAATGACACTTTGAGCCACTTTTGAAAGGCCCAGAATTTCCTTTGAACTTCACAGCTGTGGACATGCTGCTGTCCCTGCCCTTCTTTCCTTGCAAGAAGCTGTACTAGTGCAAACATGACAGAAGCAATTGTGATGTGAAAAGTAAATTATAAAAACCCATTCATTGCACCCAAAAAGAGACTGAAGGTGGGATGGATGGAAAGAAGCTGGTCTGTAGGTACACCACAGGGGTAACTCATCAAGCCAGGTCCCTATCAAACTCAGCTCTTTCCAGGTATGTGGCCTTCTATACTTCCAAACGAGTTTCTCCCCAGCCCTTGGGAGAGAATGGAAGAGAAAGTCAGCTCTTCGACAGCTGGGACTTGGGTACATTGGGAAAATCCTTCTGTTCATACAGCTGGCTTCAGGAGAAGACACAAAGTGATCTTAATGGATGGCATTAATACATGCACAAGCACAAAAGTATAGAGTGTTAGAAGGATTTCTTCTGTTTTGAAGATACAGAAAGGCTAGTAGGTACATGCTGATGTGTTACCAGATGCCTTCAACAGAAAAGATCATGTTGAAACCACACATCTCTCTGCAGTAGAGTTCTTCAGGTGGGCGAAATTTTCAAATCCCCTTACATCAGCACTGTCAGAGAGTCAGTGTGCCGGATCACACGCTCATTTTCCACGAGTTATCCCTGGGACCTAGCAAATGGTGCATTCAACTGAGTGTGCAATGTATTGCTGTGACAGATAAACACCAGCAAACAAAAAAACAAAAATCCAAAAGGGTCAGCAGAGGTCTGGTTGAAAAAAAAAAAAAAAGACTATTCCTGTAACACACAGCAGGGATCAAACTACTCATAAAACCTTGTTACAAACGTTAATACCCTCCGTGCTGCAGGATACAACTGGGACACTAAAGCTCAATAGGGTGACACGCCCTGACAGCACAATATATCCTGCAGTAATGGTCAGGATCCAGACTATAAACACAGTTTATAGGAAAAGATCTCAGATTGGGAAGGATGGAAGAGACAGCAAGCACGTCAGTCTTACTGGAGTTCTCCAATAAAACAAAAAAAAAAGACATTAAAAAAATTAATTTACCTCAGAAATTCAGAAAGTTTCCTGAGAAGTTCTTGTAGAGCATATGACAGTTTGCTTAATGGTGTGATTGTGCAGTTAAATTGTTTCCAAGGGGAATGTTGAGCTTGAACAAATCCTTCCAGCTTTGTCATGTACCAATCTAGAATGTGCTACCAAATGGACTGTTGTGTACTCAGGGGGTTTAATACCTCTCTCAACACCGATTCAGCTAAATATCTGTAAAGGGTGCCAATCTGTATTTTGTTTTGCTTAGGCAGTAACTATCATTTGTTTATTTATAGGACATTGACAACATGTGCTCATCATTTCACAGACACGTGCCTTTTCACAAGAGAAAAGCCCTGGCATCCGACAGCTCGCTGTGGGTTCCCTGTCCCGTGGATACTGCGGTGACCACTCCAGCAAAGGCAAGGAGGAAAGTCGCAGGGGAAGAAGCGGCTTTTGTGCTGCCTCCACTCTGGAGCATTTACCCCCCTGCCTGGAGTCTGGAAGTGTCCTGTGAATGTGGGCCGTGGATGGTGCCCATGATTAGTACCCACAGGAAACACAGGGAAGAATGGAAAGCTGCAGATGTTATTATCAGCAGCGCTACAGAACAGTCCACACCATCAAATACCTGTTTGGCCGCTGGCTTTGTGAGCATGCTGCTCTCACCAATGATTAAACCCCCTTGCAGTCTCACCTTGACCTTTAGATTTTGGTCCGTGTATATATACAGCTAAACCCACCTAATTATCCTGTGCTGTCTGCTGCTGAATTATTCTTGCAAAATCCCCCACTAACAGTCCCACTTGTTTGCATTATTCCAGAGTTACGCAACTCACTGTGCTACCTGACTGTGCTACCTAATTTTCCCCAACCTGCCAGAGAGCTCTGTAACACGTAACCATGTCTCTCACCTTCCTCACACTTCTCATCTTCCAAAAGAACGTATGGCAGGTTATTTCTGCCCACAGGTATCATCAGCAGCACGACCCTTCCTTAATTACACACTCCACAAAGGTAAAAATCTCATTTTTATGGCTTCCTATGTTTCTTTATCAACTGCCTGAAGCATGTCTCAGCTGCATACAGGAACTTGTTAGCCAAGCAAGAATACCTCGCTTTCTCTCTCGTGCCCCACAGTGTTGTTTTTTCAAACACGCTTTTCTGTGGACTACCCGAGGGTTGCTGTAACCTGCAGGCTTGCAGTCCGTGCTACCTACCAAGGGCAGGATGCTGTACACACACACACTCCCCACATTTTCATGGTTGTTTTTTTTCCTAAATCATGTATTTCACAGGTGTGGCTAACAGCAGGACAAGAACAAATGCAGATGTGACTTTATTTGATCTTGTGTGCTGCAAAGTGAACAGTTAACTGAGCGCTGACATGCAGTGCTCTCACCACTGTCATTCTCATGCTGTGTGGCAATGCTGCAGCACTATCCACACGAGCTCCCCATGTACTATGTGCCCTGGGTAGGGATGGGTTGGTGATTTGTGATCCCCCCCGAACTGCTGTGCTGGAGGCAGGCAGGAGTGACATCGTCCGAATCCCTGCCACTGTTCCAGGCCCATTGCATTGCCATGCTTCCACTGTGAGCTGTTCCACTTCAGCTGTCTCCAGCACCTTGCACGTTTAATATCACAATATGCATGTAGAAAAATTCTGTACCCACATGGAAGTGACCGTGTTTTGTACATCCTGGTAACCCATCCATTTTCACTGAAAGTAACAGCTTGGTGTTTTGCTGCTCTGCCAACAGGTAGCGACTAATCAGAAGTGCTTTTCTTTCATTTTCTACTTGGAAAGAGACAAAAATTCTGATATCCTAAGAAAAGCAAAAAGCTCAAATAGGAAAGAATAAAAAATATGGGGCTATAACCTAATTACTGATCCCAGTTTGAGCCTGGGGTTCCTACAGCACTTTCAACACCTGTTAGAATACCACTTGCCTGACATCGAAGGTTTCCAACAAAAGAGTAGGACTAATATTCCTTGGATTCATTTTTGCTTTTGGCTAATTTCAAACCTTTTCTGTCTACTGCAGACAGAAATCAATAATGGTCATGCTGATCCGTCTAAGGTAATTATGCAGCAGCAGCAATCCGAGAAAAAAAATCCTTGTCACTTTATTCTTCTTGTTGGATAAATCTATAAGGATTCAGTGTCTTCTAACACATCTGCAAATCACAGAGTATTTTTCAGGTTCCTATCACAGCCTCAGCTTCCTGGAGCTAAGCTGGGAACCACATGGCTGGTGTTACGGAGGGCCAGAAGGTATTGCTACAGGCAGTTTTTTGTAGGGATGTGCATAGGCTATCATATCAGTTTAGTACTTTCTACGCTGCCTCATCTCTTTCTGCTTCTAAAGTTTGTCCTACTGGAGTTCTTCTGGATCTAAATATTGTTTTAAAATCCAGGAAAATTAAAAATTAAGACAATAGTGTAAAGGAAGGGCTTTACAGTGTCCTGAGCTCTCTGTTTCCTCTTGCACTGCTTCTGAATGCTGCTTCTGTAGTATCTGTGGTTGAGACGCAACCACAAGAAGTCCTAAAACCCAAAGGCAGTGTTACAAGCTTGAAAAACCAGTCCAAAACCTTAGCAAAAAACATCATGTTGGACACAAATGGTGTTTGTGTCAACTTGTTCTAACAGTGACATTTCTACTGACTTCACTGGGGTTTGTGTTTAGCCAGGACACAAACCAGGACTACTACCCCAGGCTCACATGACTCTGAGACTGCATACTCCACTGAGACATACCATAAAAGACTAAGGGAAAGGGCAGTATGTTGAAGATCTTCACCATATCCTATCCTCTAAAATAGCACCAAGATCCTATCTTACACCCACAAAAAGTTACTGCATCTTGTGCCCAAACACTTATTTGACCTAATACAGGCACAGCCAGTCATGTTTTAAACTGTTCAGAGGCCACAAATAAAATTAAAGGCAATGTTTAAGATGATCTGAAAGGTGTTTGTCTTTGATAAATGGGTGTCAGCCAAAGAATACTTGGTGAATGTGAACCAAGTAAACCTGTTAACCAACTGTTAATTTTCATTTCAAGAGTGGATTTGTGAAAACACACAAGGTTTAACTCAGTGATACTGAAATCTGGAATAATCTGTGAAACTGGGGTAGCCTTTTGGTCACCACAGAAACAGTAATTGTTGTCACCATTTCAAACTTATTTTTTAACCTGTATTTAGACAATATGATCTTGGTGGTTTTTTCTTTTCTGTAAATGGACTTTTGTTTATGGTTTTGTTTTTTGTTTTTTTTTTTAAATACAAGGCTTGCTTCCATGTTAAATAGCAGTGACTGTGACTCTGGCATCTTTCAGAAATGTATCCAGAACAATGGAGACGAAAACTGTGACTGTGACACACGCGGTTGCTGTACTGGTTCGTGCAGTTAGATACATGTTGGCTGCTTATGCCTAAGACCTTACAGTAACTATGAACAGAAAAATGCAGAAGTACATTAGAAAATGTGCCCTTTTAATTCTGACTAGAAAATTATTTCTGATTACTGATTTAATCACGTAACTCTCACAGCCAGCATAGGAAGCCCTAGGGACTGCAACTGAGAAAAACAAAAGTCATCACAAAAAATTAGATCTTTAACGTGCCCATTATGAAATTGGTGCCAAAACTCTTAAAACACTTCCAGCTGCAGCAATGACAGGCCATGCACTTTTTGACAAACCAAGTGTTTCTCTTTATTTGTGCGTGGCAGTTTTGCCATCAAGCACAAAATACCTTTGGACTGGCGCCTAGCACAGGTCAGCGGTGCCAGGCAGCCATTTTCCTCAGGCACCTAGGAACCCCTCTCTTTCCTGCAGAGCACACTTCCCTAGAGAGCCTTCGTTATGTTTGTAATGTGTTCTCATTTATCTGCCTCTGACTTATTTGAGGTTTTTTGAGCGCTGCTGAGAGCAGCTTGAGTTAGTTGGCTCTTGGCCTTTACGTGACAGGAGGAAGAAAAGCTCCTGACAGCCCAAAGCAGGCAGCCAGGGGGGTTTTTTTTGCAGAAGCCACAGAAAAGGCCAATGACAGGGAAGGCATAAGAAAGTTCATCACGCTTGACTGCATTACTAACCAGTTACAGAAAAGCCGCAAAGGAGATGATAAACTGAAAACTGAGGATGAAAAAGAAGTGGCAGAGACAGCTGCTGAGTAAGGCCTTAAGCCCCAGCACGACTGATGCTGTCAGCAGTGTGACCTATGCAGTGTGCCAGTTTCAAACACAAGCAGCTGCTAAGGTTGTTGATTGAATATACAAATGTGTACCAGGGGGAGCATCCAGCTTTTTCCTGCGCTGACGTTTGGCCAAGCCTAAAACTTTCTGTAATTTTGCCAGAGCACATTGCTGTCCCCTACTTGCCAAATCTAAGGAGGAAGGTATTCTGGAAGACTGGGACTATCACCTTCATCACATTCAGAAGGATTGAAAAAAAAAAAAATCTTAGAGGTTTAAAAAACACATGAGGAAACAAATGTTGGTGTTTTACTGGTGTGGCTGCTATCTCTTTTTGCTTATTTCAAGTACAGTTGTAGGCAACATTTTCTTGTTCCTTTTGTAATAGGAAAGGGAGATGAACAATGACAGAATTACAGGTGAGGCAACAATGGGAGACAATGTGAAAATACACGAAATTCTAGAGGATAAAAAATAAAACCAAGGAAAGAACTGAAGGAAAAACCAAAGGAATAGGATGAATTATTAAGAGATCAGATTCAGCTGTCATTTACACAGCTATAATTCAGGGGAAAGTAAAGAACACTAAAACGACGTGGCCATTTGGAACCCTTGAATTTGCCACAGGGATTTGTTCTGTTTTTTTCATTTCCCTTTTGGTTTTCCACTTCACTTTTAATGTGAACTCTAGAATTCAATCAGGGTTCAAATAAAGGTTTATTTTCTTGAAAGATATAGCTGTGTTTTACAGAAACGAAAGAAAGAGTTGTTTAGATGAGCAGATATTTCTGTGGACATTATGAATAAAGCTTCTTGGTTGGTTTTGGGTTTGGTTTTTTTTTTTTTTATTCCTACCATTTATATTCTGCGATGAGCATTTATTAAAATGTACTGACTCTTTCTGTATCCTGTGCTTTTAATTTCTTTGGAGATGCCTTCTACATGGCATGAAAAATGAAAGCCAAGCTGCTGTTCCTTGCTGTCATGCCACCATGCAAAGTCCCTTCTACATACAGCACAGCTTTATGCAAAAAGCAGATAGGGTGATTGGGAAACAGAAAAGGGATCTGCTGCACTGTCCCTGTCTACTCTGGAGCTCCTCAACTTCTTAGGTGCTGGCAGGAGATGGTATTGGGAAACACTGACAATGAGCTGTGGGTACAAAGCACAAACTTTTCTGTCCCCAAGCTGTTAGATCTGCTAGCACCCCAGGACAGGTCTCACAAGGAGAAACAATGAACACATTGTCCTCATCAAATGAAGGGGAGCTGAGTGCACCAGTATGAGGCCAGATCAGATCATCCAGGAAAGGACAGAGACAGCCAAAGGGCTTAGCGCAGGCTATGTCACCTTGCTGTTGGTTTATAGAAATCAAATATACAACAGAAGTGATGCCTCTAGTAGTTATCAGGTGCTTATCAGATGACACCTGGTGGACAAAACCTAGAGAGAAGCAAGCAGTGTGCCTTGCAGTGCAGCACCACACTTGCAGCGCAGCACCGTGCCTGCCTTACAGCGCAGCACTGCACTGTCCCTGCTCCCACCTCCACTGCTGCTCTTCCTGCTGGTGTAGCCACCAGCTGCCCGCCCTACTCTGTTGTCCCCCCCCCCCCCCCCACCCCGAGTGCATTAAGTGTTGGCTTAATTATGACCTGTGAGCCTGAGGCAAGACTAAAGACATTTATTTTCAGAAATAAAAAAAAAACCAAACATCAGGGAAAGTCCCTGTTGTTAACAGAAGATGGGTACTTTTACAGTCTAGGATACCTAGACAATTTTATTAATTCCTTCACAAGTGGATAGTTGCACCCATGGGTTAGAGCGTTTGATTTCTTCAGATCATTTACTCTTTCTCTTTTTCAACTACTTCCAATTTGCTTCTGTAACAGTGTCTTTTCTGCTTGACATTTTACAATAGCCCTAATGCATTCTTGTTGACAACCCAGAGACAGAGCACTAATTAAAATAAAAAAAAACACAACAAAAAGACCCACTCCCAAAACCCCTAAACAAACCACTCTGAGCTCGCCTGCAGAAAAACATCTACTTAAAGAAGTCTTCTAGGGATCTGTATCAATTAAGTGGTTACTTATGCCTCCTGGTAAGATATGTAGCTTCACAGAATCGTAAGGGTTGGAAGGGACCTCGAGGGATCACTGGGTCCAACCCCCCTGCCAAAGCAGCTCCCCAGCTCATATTGCACAGATAGGCGTCCAGACGGGTCTTGAATATCTCCAGGGAAGGAGACTCCACCACCCTCCTGGGCAGCCTGTCCCAGGGCTCTGTCGCCCTCACTGGGAAAAAGTTCTTCCGCATGTTGGTGCGGAACTTTCTGTGCTCCAACTTGCAGCCATTGCCCCTTGTCCTGTCTCCACAACTGAGAGGCAGCTGGCCATTTCCTCCTGTGTCCCACACTTGAGATATTTATAAACATTAATAACATCCCCTCTCCATCTCCTTTTCTCCAGGTTGAACAGCCCCAGTTCACTCAGCCTTTCCTCATAGGGGAGATGCTCCGGGCCCTTAATCATCTTTGTAGCCCTTCTCTGGACTCTCTCCAGGAGATCTCTGTCCTTTTTATACCAGGGAGCCCAGAACTGGACACAATACTCCAGGTGGGGCCTGACCAGGGCAGAGTAGAGGGGGAGGATCACCTCCTTTGACCTGCTGGCCACACTCCTCCTGATGCACCCCACTGGCTCTCTTAGCCACCAGGGCACACTGCTGGCTCGCCTGCCAGGACCCCCAGGTCCTTCTCCACTGAGCTCTTCTCCATCAGGTCATCCCCCAGCCTGTACTGATACAAACGGTTGTTCCTTCCCAGGTGCAAGACTCTACACTTGCTTTTGTTGAACCTCATCTGGTTTCTCCCTGCCCAGCTCTCCAGCCTGTCCAGGTCTCTCTGGATGGCAGCGCAGTGTTCCTGCCTGTCAGCCATCCCTCCCAGCTTTGTACCATCGAGTACTTGCTGAGGGTGGACACTGCTGCTTATCCAACAAATATCTGGGTAACTGAAATCCCCCATAAGAATCAGCGCCTGGGATCTTGAGGCTACTTCTAGCTGCTTGTAGAAGATATTATCAACTTTCTCCTCCTGATCAGGAGGCCTGTAGTACACACCCATAACAGCGTCACCCACACTAGCCTGTCCCTTAATTCTCACCCACAAGCTCTCCACTGGTACATCACCCTCCCCCAGGTGGAGTTCAATACATTATAGGTGCTCTCTCACATAAAGAGAACTCTTCCACCTCACCTCCCTAGCCTCCTTCCTAAAAAGCACATAGCCATCCATGACAGCATGCCAGTCATCCAGGCTGTCCCACCACAGCTCCGTGATTGTGGTGAGATTGTGGCCTTGTGACCACACAAAGATCTCTAACTCTTCCAGTTTATTTCCCATGCTGTGTGCATTAGTATGCAACCACTTTAGGGAGGCAGCAGGTGCAGGTATCCCTAGAGGGATGCAAGAAGATTTTGGGCAGGGAATAGGCAACAAGTACCTCCTCCGAAGAGTCTTCACAAGATCCTACGTGACAATCCAGAGATTTTTCCTTACCATCACCTAGAACAACATCCCCAAGTCTATCACTGCCCTATTGGCCTCTATCTTCAGGGATCTCACAGATGGGAATACACTGTTACTCTGCAATCCTTCTTTCTCTGTTTGGCTGGAGAGATTTCAGGAAAATGGGAGATACTGTTGAACCAGTAGTGTGACTGATGAGGCCTCTTCCATAAAGACAAGTTGCTGTGATCAATTCTTTGATCGCTGGCATTGCATCTTCAAGGTTTTTTTCCTGTTATTTTGGCTTTTTTGTTCTATGTATAGCCAGTGTTTCTAAATTTTAATGGATGTTTTTATGTTTATTTCCATGTTTTATTTTTGTGCAAAAAGCATAAAGGATTTTATGAAGTAAAACACACACAGAAGTCAGATTTGCTAACTGCAAACACCAAACTAAGTGGAGAAAGAGAGTGTGGGAGAGGACAGGAAGTAATTGCCCTATTTAATTATCTAGTTTCTTCTGAATCTAGATTAGTTGTTTACAAAAAGTACAGAGCGGACACCCAGGAATCGCAGCATCGTATTGGGTCTGGCTGGGACAGTTAACCTCCCCACTGCAGTCCGCACAGAGCTGTGCTTTGTGTTTGTAGCTAGAAGGGTGGTCGTGCCACGCCAGCATTCAGGGTGTTGCTGGCAGGATCTCACACAGCATCAGGGCTGTCTCTCCAGTACTCCCCGGAAGGGCCAGTGGGCTGGGGTACGCGAGAGGTTGGGAGGGGAAACAGCCAGGACACCTAACCCAAACTGACCATGGGGATATTCCATACCATATGATGTCATGCTCAACAACAAAGACTAAGGGGAGAGAGGCCGGGGGTACTCAGGTGCTGCTGGGGGGGGGGAAGTGGCAAAGCAGCTTGCTGGGCAACAAAGCCAGCCCACCACAAGCACAGCCTTGCTTAGACGAGTCCCACTCCACAGAGGGAATGAACTAACATCCTAACCCAGATGAAAGCCTGGGTTCATCTTTACACCAGAATCACAACTTGAAGCCTGATCCTGCTGGAGGCAGAACTAGTTAAATTTAGCTCTGCTCTAACCCCTGCAAACTCAAAGGCACAGTTGCAAAGTCCTCAGGATTCTGACTAACTCACAAGTAAAGTGCATGGCAGACAATACTACAGATTGACCACCCAGACATGGGCGAATTACTGAACAGTATCTGAATTACTGTGACCTGAGCCACTTTGCTAAAGTGCTTGCTGAAAACAGGTGGCTGCTGTGGAGCAACCCGACCTGTTACCCATTTTCTGACAATAGTAACAGAAACCTTAGAACGGCTGACAGTCACCAGTGGAAAGCAGATACAAACGTGTTCTATCCGACACGTTTATCTTACGCCTGGTAGTGAAGGACAGGATACAGAAGGCTCTGAAACACTGCTGCGGGGGGACTATTTTTACAAGCCACTCCAGGTAGCAATCTGTGAGAACAATCCTCCCTAATTCATGCTGATGACTGTTTTCAGGTTTTGAAATGTTCTCCTTTACTTGTTAATTCCCATTCAGCAAATACAAAGAAATCAAGTGTAAGTGCCGTCACGAAGTAGAAAGAGGAAAAGATTTGTCAGGGAAGTGCTTTTTAAAACATCAATTAGGCAATAAAACGTCTTCAGCTTGGGCCATTTGGTTGGCATCTGCGAGCGCTTTTGTGTCCCGCAGCTGGGAAGACACCAGCTCACACAATCTCTGCAGTGAGCAAAGCCACCGCGTGAATAGCTTATTTCTGTTCCGCAGAAATGTTAATTGGCAGCTCATTAAAAGTTTGGTCGGTAGGCGCGAGTGAAAAGCGGCATCTCGATGGCTCCGAGAAGGCATCGGGCGGCGAGCCTGCTGGCTGCCCGCCCGGGCAACGCGCAGACCCCCGCAGGAAGCCAGCACCAGGCCTCACATCACAGCACCGCTGGCAGGGGGGTGAGCACAAGCGCGCCCCAGGAGCTGCGGAGGGGGAAGGTAACCGCAAATCGTGCGCCCGAGACAGCCCATCAGTCGCGGCCCGATTAGAACCCCGCGCGGCTGTCGCCGATTAGCGCCAACCGCCGAGGGAAGAGCCGGACACCGCGCTTCCCCGCCCGTGCGGGACCACCGCGCGCGGGGTTCCCAACAGCCCGCAGAGGAGGCCGGCGCTGTGCGGCGGGTGGGCCCCCAGCACAGCGCCCTGACGGCACGCCTGCCTGCAGCGCCCGGCCCGTGGCCCCCGCTCTTCTAGGCACCTCAGGCGACTCGAAGCGCCGCCGGAGAAGAGCCTGGGCCCCCTTGAGGCGGCCGCCTTCCCCCAGCGCTCACCCCTGCGCCGGCGGCACCTTCCCTCTCCACAACGTTTGCGCGGCTCGGGCAGCGCGCAGCAAGCGCTCCGCACAAGCGCACCCGCCTTCTTCTCTGTCGAAATCCCGGGATTTCGGGCGCCTGAGACACGCGGGGCGCGGCGCGGCGCGGGCCGCCCCTCAGCACTGCCGGCGGGGCGGGGCGGCAGCCAGGGCCGCCGCCGACAACATGGCTGCTCTGGCAATGGCTGTAGCGGCGGCGGCCGCCGGGCAGCAACAGGTAAAGGCCGCGACGGGCCGCCTCTCTCTGGTCCTTCCTGCCGCCGGGGTTGGGGGGGGAGCCCGTCTGTCGGCCTGTCGGGAGGCGGCCGCTGAGGAGTTTGAGTCCCGTACGAGGTTAAAAAAGGGACGTCTGGGAAGCAGCGGGGGTTTGGCGGGCTGGCCTCAAAATGGTTTCTTAACCTGAGCAAGGCGGCTTAGTTACCCGCGTTCCTAGCAGCGGTTGCCTTTCAGGAGTGTGCTGGGCTGCTGTAAGAGCTGGCAGCTTGCGAGGGGCACAGAGCCGGTTTCAGGACTTAAGGTAGCGCTTTTCTTCAGTGAGATGAGATGGGGTCACCTGCCTAACGCAGGTGAAATGTTAACAGAGAGGTCAGAGGCTGCTGCGAGAGGGGAGGTAGCTGGTGTAGTATGCAGCGTGGTGAGCAGCCTCTGTTAGTGCGAGCTGGTGGTGTGGGTTTTCTGCTTCCCTGTTGACGAATGTGGGTTTGTACACGGTCATCAGCTGGCCATCGCTCCAGTTTCACACCTGTGTGACTTAACTTTTTAAATCGTTCTGGTAACAAAGCTGAAGTTACGCTGTTGCCCTGTACTGTGGTGGTGTCTGCTTAAAACCAACAAACAAGCGTTCTGAAAGAGAAATAACTGCTTTGTTATTTTGTTGTATACAGAATGACAACTGTTCCAGTACTGCAGGTGCTGGTCGACAATTCCAGAACTGGAAGATGAAAGCTGAACAAGCTAAGAAAGTTGAATTCATAAGAACTGCAGAAAAGCTCAAAACCCAGTAAGTTAAACACTTCATCATAAATATATTTTTATGCTGTTCTGAATAAGTTTAAAGGTATGAATTCATGGTAACAAAACCTTTAGGTTAAGGCTTCCTTTTCAGAAGCTTAGACATTACTGTTCTTGCTTGCAGCAGTTTGTGATAGGTTCATAAGCTCCGAAGTACCATGTTGTTCAAATTACCACCTGGACTTTGGTCAGTTACCTTTAGTAAGCTGCTGCTGCACTAGATGCACAGAAAAGAAAGTGAGTGGCATAGTTGAGTTTTCAGTTTTTCCTCTGAGCTCTGCTTAGCCGCCTAAGAACTAAGCCCTTAAGACATGTCATCAAAATGGGAATTGCTGCAACATTGCAACAGCTTTCTCAGAGAAGATTGAAAGTGCTTGGTCTAGAATATCTTGGTCGCTTCTTAGGAAATCAGGGATTCAAGACATCTCAGGCACAGAAGTGGTTTAAATCTGTTTCCCCACGTCTTCAGTGCTGCAAGAACTTTACTGGCAGGTGACAGTCTCACAGCAGTGTTTTATGAATCTGCACCTCCTTGATTATTCTGGATCCTGGGTTATGGCTCAAATTGACTGCTGGGTAACGTAGATGTTCCCAAGTAGCTTCACACAAGGCATGCTACTTAACTACTGGACACTGTCCCATGGTTGTTGCGCTCTGAAGGCTTTTGGTGCACTTTGTGGAGAGATTTGGTACTTGGGTGTGGTCTGTGAATTCCAGTGCCCAGCAAAGCATTTAAACTGTGAATGATAAACTGCACCGTTGTAAGGGTTTGAACCATCTAGTACTGCAATAGTGTGCTGAAGAACCAAGCTGCTGCTGAGAGACAGGGTTTCTTGGCCTGGCAGTATTGTTGCTTAGCATTAGGAATCCTACCAGTCTCTGTACTGTATGACACCAGAGTCCTGCTGTTTTGATCTCTATAAGGTAATGGTAGCAAACTTCCCAGATGTGCTCAGGGCTCCAGTGTCTGCAGTCCTTTTGCATCTGCTGTTCTGTTGGTCAAACCCTAATATAACACCAGATTGTTGTAAGGCAAAACACATCCCATCCTGACTGGTGGTACCCTGGAGCTTCTGACCTTGGTAAGAAAGTAAAAGTCATCTCTCCGTACTGTGCATAAAGCATGGTCAGGAAGGGAGCAGCTTTAATATCTTTGCTAATGATCTTGACTTAGAATCGACAGTTGCAGTGATAGTATTATTAAAGCTAGGGCTGAAGGAATGTACTTGTTTTGTCTGTGTGGGGGCTCCATCTATGTGTGCAACTGCATTAATACAGCCTGCCTCTGTTCCTGTGCTTTCCAGTGAAAATCTGGTACAGCTCCCTGACAGTGAGCACACAGATCAAATTCCAGGCCATTTGTCTCAATTTGTGAACCACACTTCCTGCCAGTGAGGTGGTTTTCTTGTTAATTTCTTGTTCAAGCTCTTGGGTTACTTTGGTGTGTAATGTTACAGCCACAGAAAGAATTTTGTTGGAAGCAGCTGTAGGAACAAACCAGTGATCTGTATAAAACCTAAGCCAGTCTCGTTGACACAGCCTCAGCTGCATGCTAACCTTAGAAAATTTTTGAGCTTTGTTAATTGTGTCTTGCACGGTGTGGCAACCTTTTTCCCAAGGATTGCAAATATAGAAAAAGACAAGAATGGACATCTTTACAATAGGAAGAGCGATTCCAGGGCAGAGTACAGCATACTAGAGGAACTGGAACGCAGCATGACTGTCAGCAGGAAAACTGAAAGTAAGTGTGGTTTTATTTGGGTGTGGTGGTGTTATTTTTTTATGTTTGTTTTGTTTTTACCCTACTGTTTGTTTAAATGGTTTAGTAAGTGGTAGCACAGAGATTAGTTCTGGCAGAAGGTAGATAGTGATATAAATTTGGTATTTCACCATGTGTCCTGCTTGTAAAGAATACTCCCACAGTTCACTTGTGAAGTTCATAAGCATAACTGTTTTGGGCCTCCTGTGTTATTAACGGTTTTCTTTTAACCTTGAGTATAGCAGATGCAATGCAGAAAAGCTTTTGGTTACTGTTTTGGAAAAGTGGGATCAATTTTTTTGTGTGTATTGCAAAACCTAATGTAGTCTAGCTAAGGTACAATAAGTGCATACTTAGCACAATGAAAGTTTCTCACACTGCTGTAAATGTACTTCTAATAGTTCTCTGTTTACATTCTTCAGATGCTATGATATGGTACACAGTCTGTCCTATAATTTCTGTTCCACTTGTAGAGTAATTAAGTACTTAATGAAAAAAAAGTGACTCCCTGGTCACAGTATCTAGATGTAAAGTAATCAAATCATGTTATACCTTCTGTTGAAGATCAAAACAAAGTAAGTTGAAGAGGGTAAAGGACAAGTATAGACAAAGTATACTTAGATTACAAATTTGTATGTGTTTTAATGTGTCTTTAATTAAAGGATATTATTTATAATGTCCTTTACATCTTGCAATCCTTATGAAATGTAAATATTGCTGAGGGATGACTAGGTTAAAAAGTTCAGAAAATTTCCCAGGGCTAAGAAGGGAATATGGAAATACGCACAGAAGTACTGTTGTGAGAATAAAATTGACAGATATAAGAGGTGTAAAACACTATAGCATCTATTAGGATGTGTAGTAGAACCCCCAAAATTCCCATTGACTGTGTCGAGGTCTTTGAGCTTGATATATCTGCTTTTACACTTTGATCTCAGCTGGAACCAGTAGGATCATGTTGTCTTTGCTACATTTTGTCAAGTTTAGGTCTTAGACTCTATTATCCCTTCTTTAAGCCAAATCTAGGATGAAAGATACAGTCCCCATGTTCCTTAGTACTTCAGATATATCCAAAACTTCATCCTCATCGGTGTTTTATTTAGGGATTCTTGAGGAGCCAAGTGGTAACAAAGCAATAAGTGCATGTAAGCTGGGAGTACACAAAAACATTCATTCTACTTGTTAACACTGCAACTAAAGAAAACTCGTTGAAGTAGTACATTGCTTTCCAAGTTTTTCCGCTTTGTTGGTGAGTGTTTTGATGCCTGGTTTAGAGTCTCCCTCAAAATTCTAGAGGAGGTGTCATCTGCATAGGCAGTGTTTTACAGACTCTGGTTACAAATAAAATATTTTGGAGAAAAAAAAAAACCTAAAACCCAAATCTGATTTAATCTGGATATCTAGACTATCCTGTTGATATCTTTAAAAATGGAAAATATTAATTTTAAAATACGTTGATGCTGTATGGGGACATACAGCCTTTGCAGTCAGGTACATGCATTTACAGGCATGTTAAAATGCTTAGTATGATGGCAATTTCTTATGATCAAACAGAACTTGTGTCCCTGCTTAGATGAAACCCCCAGTTTATTTTGGACACTTCATTTTTTTGGTAGTGGATGTAGTGCACAAAGGAACTGTTATAACTGTCAGTATGTTATTTTGTTTAACAGAAGCTAAAATCCTGCAGCAGCTATCAAAAATACAAGGTAATGTGAGAAGACTCCAGCGACAGTTAAAAGATGTGAAGACTACGCCAGAATGTGAGTCCTGATGACGTTTAAAAGGGTCTTCCTCTATAGATAGGTTGGTTCAGTAGTTGGGCTGGTGATTCTTCTGCTGGCTTGAGATACTCCTTCTCCAGTCTGTCTGCTGCTCCAGGAATCTGGGAGAGGAAGAATGCAGAAATGTAAGAAACTACGAAAGGTGGTACAGGTCTCTGTGGAAACAGGGAAATTTACTCTGTCTTAGAAGTGGTGTGGGTTGGTGTGCTGGTTTGGCCCTGGGTGGAGGCCAGATGCCCACCAAAATCGCTCTATCACTCCCCTTTTCAGCTGGACATGGGAGAAAATGTCTATTGAGAGGATGAGGAATCGAGATAAGGACAGGGAGAGATCATCCTGTAATCAGTGTCACAGGCAAAAGAAACTCAACATGGAATAAAGGAAGGAAAACTCTTTAATTTGTTACAATATATCACACACCCAGTGACACCAGAGTCGGGTAACGAGAAGGATAACCAGATCTTAAAGCACCTCTCCCCCCGCCCCCTCACTTCTTAGCAGACTTCGGTCATGATTTCACTCCCTTCTCCCCCCTTTTTGTGGCACAGGGAGGGGCAGAGAATGGGGGTTTTGCTCAGTTCCTCATGAGATCTTTTCCTTCTTAGCCGATTGTGGGGGCGAGAGGGGGAGGAATGGACATTCCTCACACCCTTCCCCTGCTGCACCACGGGATCCCTCCCACGGGAGACAGTCCTTCATGAACTTCTCCAACATAAGCCCTTTCCTATGGGTCTTCAGCTCTTCACCAGCTGCCCCAGCGTGGGTCACTGCTGTGGGGTGCAGTCATAAATCACAATGTCTCTCAGGCCCAGGCTGCTCCAGCCTGGTCCTCGACAGAGTCACAAGCCTCTCCCTGCCACAAACCTGATCTGGCACGGATCTCTCTCGTGCTCATCTCTGTGTCTTTGTCTCTCCACGGGCTGCAAGTGCTGGCAGAGGCTCCAACACAAATCACAGTGTCTTCTGTATGTCTCCACCTGCTCCAGCGTGGGGCCTCTCCACAGGCTGCAGGTGGAGTCTCATCCTTTTCCATGGGCTGCGGGGGGGACACCTGCTCCGCTACAGGTTTCTCCACGGGCTGCAGGGGCATCTTTCTCTCTGGTACCTCAGGTGTCTCCTTCCCTTCTTCACACACCTTGGTGTCTGCACAGTTTCTTACATTCACTCCCTTCTCTAGTGGCAAAAAGCAGCTGTTTGTGTGTGGGTTTTTTCTCCTAAATGTGATGCCCAGAGGTGCTGTGACCATTGCTAATGGGCTTGGCCTTGGTCAGAAATGACTCCAGCCTTGAGCTGGCTGGTGTTTGCTTTGTGGTGCCTGCAGAGAGCTTCTGGCTGCTTCTTGCAGAACCCACCCCTGCAGCACCCCTTCTCCACCAGAAAGCTAGTTATTTTCTGTAGGTAGCTCTTTACATAAAATAAAGTTAATATTCTAGTGCTGTTTAGATACAGCTCTCTTTCACTTGCTAAGAGGGCACAGGGTATGTGGGTCTACAGGGAACTCCTTTTTGGCTGTCCACATGGCTTCCACATGTGGAAGGTACTGAAACAACTCATTCAGTTTGTACATTTTGAAAATTTTGGGAAATAGGAACTGAAATAACCACTCTCATACCTTGTGTGGAACACAGGTTAAAGACCTCCTACTATTTTCTGATGCTGCGTTAAATGCTGGAGTTGAAGTAACGGACTTAACTCAGATCAATGTGATCAATGCTGAGCTCGTTTATTCAAAGACACACACAGTTTATATATATTCCTGTATCGGTACACAAGGTACATTACATTGCTGGTGGCTGTGTGCTCTGTTCACAGACCTTACATGCATCTCACTATTGCTAACAATTGGTTAAAGCTACACAGTCACATTATTCCTTATAAGGCAGTTGTTAACTTTCCTGCAGTTTCTTACCTTTTCTCACAGGCTTCTGCTCTGTGTTACTGCAGACCGACTGCACCTTGACATGTCTTCACTCAACCCCCAGGCCTGATTATATGGGGGTCAAGCCATGTGGCAACAAGTCTGGATGGGCCACAAGCCCACTCCTCTCAAGATACATTGCTACAATTAAATGCTTCTTATTTCATTTATTCAGTATCTATTCTAGGAAAAAAACACACCATTATCTTCTTAAACTATCAGCAAAGATACCAAGGCATGAAACGTAACTGAGAGTTTTAGACTATGTAACTCAAACAATTTTGCTTATTATTTAATGCCAGGTTGAAGTGTGTGTTCAATATGTGTCCATAGGGATATTGTGCTTGCTTAAAACAGATTCTAAACCTTTTTCTACTGTTGCAAAATTTTCTTTGGACAACTGTCTTGCTGACTTTCACCATGTCAGGACTACTATTTGTGCTGGGATTTGCATCAAGTTACCTAAATCACTATGAAATCACACCTGTTGAACGAGAGTCTGTGTTTTAAGGCTGTTTGAAATGGAAATGCATGTTTTTTTCAGACACTGAAGTAAAAGTGTCCAAGAGGTCTCTGCAAGTGCCTACGTTTCTTTATAGTGCTAAATTGCTGGTAAATTCTGTAGGCTTCTTAAGTGATATGCTCTTTTCTTCTTCTCCTTTTTAGTTGTTGACAGGCTCAAGGAAATGATGGAAGAAGTTGAAAATGCAATCAATGCTTTTAAGGAGGAACAGAGGCAAATGTATGTTTATATGTGCTTCAGCTTCAGGAAAAAATGCTTTCATAAGATGCAGTGAAAACTTGACATTAATAAAGTAAACTGTTCTTTTGAGTTATTCTTTTGGTAGCGATTCCTGTGGTATGTAAATCAAAACTCAAGCAATCAATGTTGGAATCTTGATAAACAGTCTTGTAGAGAGACCGTTTATAGAGCTATTTCAGTGATCCAATATAACATTCATTTGCCTATGAAAAGGCTTTTCAGAGAAAGGCTGCAGAAGAGATGGGATTGGAGGGGTGCTGTTGCTTTTTGGTTTTATTTTTTAATTCACTGGAGGGGGAGTTAGTTTTTTTGAGTGCCATGCCATAAATGTATGCTTTCACTAAAAGGATAACTTAATTTTGATTGTGTAGTGCTTGATTATGGGATCATTACAATCATGCTGTCATCTGTGTTATAGTTTCAGTTCTTAATCTTTGAAGAATAGCTTCTTTGTAGCATTGAACAATTCTAGAATTCGTTTCTGGTGAACGAACAATGAATATGGTATTTCTTCCCTTACATTTCAGTGTTCTCTTTTCAGATATGAACAGCTTTTGAAGGAGGAGAAAACTGCCATTAATGAGCTCAGTGTTATCGAGAGAAAAGTGGAACTGTGGGTGTTAGGCAGCTCAAAGCCAGAAAACGTTTCAAAATTGCCTTCAGCCAGGGTCTCAGTTGGCAAAACGCTGGAAAATCATCTACCTGAAGAAGTGGTAGAGTTTGAAAGATTTCTGAAGCGAACGGGAGGGCGGCAAGGAGGCTGGGATGATTCTGATCATCAGAATTTCCTGAAAGCATGGACGAAGCACAAAGGAAGGCTGTCGTATGTGGAGGAAGCCCTTCAGTATCTTTCTGGAAGAACAAAAGAAGATATTGAAGAACATGACAAATGGTATCAAGAATTTCTAATTTTACAGGAAAGAAAGAAAGAGGTAAAATCACTAGGGATTTTGTAGCTTTAAGAACAAGTACTTACTTTTAAAATGTGTGCATTTCTTACTTTTGTATTTACCTCTTTAGTGGTAGTGCCAGGTGGACTTCTGTCACAGTTGATGGTATATAACTGAAGTCTTAAGTGCCCTCATCTTGCCAAATGTTTTTGTCTTAAAAAACTACCAGTACCTAATAACACATGGAGGTGAGCTGTATATTGCTGAAGTTCATCATAAATGCTTTTGACAGTAGTAGTCCAGCAAGGTAAATGTCAGTCCCAGGGCTGTAAGCAATCATTTCTGAAACTGCAATTCTTATCACCTCTGTCACTAAGAGTGTCTGTTGTCAGAGTATGCTAGGATGCAATGGGGAGGGCTAAGGCCCACTTGGAATTAAAACTGGCAAAGGATGTCAAGGACAAAAAGAAGTGCTTTTTTTCAAGCACATCAGCAACAGAAGGAAGACTAGGGATGATATGGGCCTGCTGCTGAATGATGTGGGTGCCCTGGTGACAGCCCTGATGGGATGCACCCATGACTGCTAAAGGAGCTGGCGGATGTTGCTGCCAAACCACTCCTCCCTCATCTTTGAAAAGTTATGGAGGGAGGTGTCTGAGGACTGGAGAAGAGCAATTGTCACTCCAGCTTTCAAAAAGGGCAGGAAGGAGGACCTGGGTAATAACAGACTGGTCAGCTTCACCTCCATCCCTGGCAAGGTAATAGAACAGCTCATTCTGGGTGTCATTTCTAAGCACATGGAGGAGAAGGTTAGTCAACAGGGATTCATGGGGGAAATAATGCCTGACCAATCTGATAGCATTCTGTGATGGCATGACTGGCTGTGTGGATGAGGGGAGAGCAGTGGGTGTTGTCTACCTTGACTTCAGCAAGTCTTGTGACACCTTAACATCCTCATAGGCAAGCTCGTAAGAGGTGTAGGTTGGGTGAGTGGGCAGTGAGATGGATTGAGAACTGGCTGAATGGCAGGGCCCAGAGTGTTGTAATAAGCAGCTGAGAGTCCAGTTGGAAGCCTGTGGCTAGTGGTGTGCCCCAGGGGTTAGTGCTGGGTCTGGTGGTGTTCGACATATTCATCAATGACCCAGACAAAGGCTTAGAGTGCACCCTCAGCAAATTTGCTGCTGATAGAAAACTGAGAGGAATGGCCAGCACACCAGAAGGCTGTGCTGCCATTCAGTGAGATCTTGATGGACCAGAGAGTTGGGTGAACAGAAACCTAATGAAATTCAACAAGGATAAGTGTGTAGGGTCCTGTACCTGGGGAGGACTAACCCCAGGCACCAGTACAGATTAGGGTTTGACCTGCTGGGAAGCAGCTCTGCAGAGAAGCACCTGGGACTTAGGGTGGATATGAAGTTCTCCGTGAGCCAGCAGTGTGCTCCATGGCCAAGAAGGTCAGTGGTACCTTGAGGTGTGTTAAGAATAGCGTGGCCAGCAGGTTGAGGGAGGTTATCCTCCCCCTCTGCTCTGCAGTGGTGAGGCCACATCTGGAGTACTGTGTCCAGTTGTGGGCTCCCAAGTTCAAAAGGCAGGGAACTATTGGAGAGAGTCCAGCAGAGGGTTATGATGATGAATAAGGACTTGAGCATCTCTTATGAGGTAAGGCAGAGACAGGTGGGGCTGTTTAGCCTGGAGAAGACTGAGGGAAGATCTTATCAATAATAAATATATTTTTTAAATTCTGAGAAAGCAGACATAGGTCCTTCTTTGCCTTACATTTTGCCTTTAATAGATTTTTAATTCCTGTCCTCAGTTTGTATTCTTGAACCGTATGTTTTCATCAGACCATATAATGGGAATGTGTAAAACTTTCAGGAAAACCTTTTTCTTTTTCTCCCTGCTGTCTTCTTGCAGTCAATTAAGAAGTGGAAAGAAAAGCAGCTGCAAGAAAAAGGAGATCTGAAGGAAAAAGAGAAATCAGACAAAATGCTCAAGGAAGAATGGCTACAGCGTGAAGAAGCTCAGAAACAAAAAGCAGAAGAAAGAAAAAGACAACAAGCAGCAATTGAAGCATGGAAGAAGCAGAAAGCAAAAGCATTTGCAATGGAACAAGCATCACAACTAAAACTAGAAGAAGAAAGGGAGAGAAAGCAACAAAAAGAACACCAGCGTCAGTACCATATGAAGTTACTGTTGGAAGGGTATACCTTACAGAAGAAGGAAAAGGAGGAACTTGAAAAGCTTGAAAAGAAGAGAGAGGAAGCTGAAAAGGAGAAAATGAAGAGAATTGCTGCTGAAGAAATTACTAAGTTTCAGGAGCGAGTGCGTAATTACATCTCCATTTATGCATCTTGTTGTCGCCTACTTCATCCTACAGTATAATCTGTTAAACACTTTAGAATCCCAATTTCATTCATTTAAATCTATTTTTGATTTACTATGAATAACAGCATCTGCTACATATGAGAAACAGTATGAAACTGTTTTAGCCAAAGATACTCCTTTTCCCCATATCAAAGTTCCAAATGATTATTCAAGCCCATATTCCTTCCTACATATATAAGTGGTTTTATTTACTTCAGTGTGAAAACGTGTCGGAAGAACAGCTTGGGCTGCTTTGCTCTCCATGGTATCTATAGGAGACCCAATTGATGTATGCAGGCATTTAATAAAGATGTTTAGAGATCCTGCAGGTTTCAGTAGCTGTAAGGTCAAGTTAGATAACATACCAATGTGAATCTGATTACTGGAGAACAGATAATATTTTCAGCATTCACACCAGAGTTCATTTTTATAAACAGATAAAACTACTGCAGTCTTTTCCCTCCCACTGCCCTTCACCCCCTTTTTTCCCCGAAAAGTTGTGTACATGTAATTTGTGCAGGACAAACTGTTACAACTTGCTACCTAGTGTAACTTTGTTCTGTACCATGGCAAAATAATTTCTAAACAAACACAACCCTTGAAAAAGCTGCATAATACGTTCATACAGTTTGTTTTGCTTACAAAGGAGAGTGTTCTTTTTTGTTTGTTTTAGGATCTACGTAAGCTGGAGCTAAGGCTTCTGCAAAAGCAAGCTAAAGAAATAGGGAAACAAGAGAAAGAAAAAAGTTTGGCAAGGTTAAGAGAGAAGGTAAATTGCCTTTTTTTTTTAATCTGAGGTGTGTGCAGCTTGGTTGTTTAATCAGCCTTTTTCCTCATTGAATTAAAAATCCAATTATTTTTAATTGCCTAAATGGTAAAGGGGGAAAAAAAAGGCTTGTTATCAGGAGACAAAAATGCAGCAGACATAGGACTTGTGCATAGAAAATAAAACACAAACCCACAACAGAACAGAGAAAAACAGGTGCGAGTCTATTCCTGGCAGTGTGATTGCAGGTAAAGCCTATAGCTCATAGAAATTAGCTGCAGTGTAGGTGTGGGGGCTGTATTTTAAAAATGTTTTTCTACCACTAGTTAAGTAGGTAGGCTGACTTCCAGAAGAGCTTTGGCAATGTTGTCTGCATGCTTGAAGTTCAGCCTTTTATCAGACTGAATGAGAGTGAACGGCTGGGGCCCCTCTTAGGGGCTTCGTGTTCTTGCCGTGCCCTGTGGTGGTGTGGAGGGGAAGGTCTCCTTCTGCCCCGGCGCGCAGCTGTGCGGTGGCTGCTCCGCACCTGCGGAGGTGAGGGCGGCCGGGCAGGGGCGTGTGACTGGTTCTGTGAGCCGTGTCAGAGACCGTTCCTCTGTTTGCTTGGCTCCGAGGTGGAGATTCGTGTAACCGGAGAGCGGTCCCGGCTGTACAGACCTACCACGGGCTGGGAGGGACGCAGGAAGGAGATGGCGCCGGCAGGTGGGGAGCCGGTTTTGCGTGTGCCTCACAGGTAAGGAGGGGAGCGGCGGGCGTGTGGCGCGGCCGGGACGCGGCCACTGACGGGCCTTTCCCGGCCTTTCTTTCAGAGCGGTGCCGCCCTGCAGACAGGGGATGTAGGCGGCGCCTGCCGGAGCCCGTCGCAGGATGATGACTTCCGTGACCCCGAAGCCGCCCGCCGTTCTCGGGAGCTGTGGCAAGATGTGCTGGGCGCAGCGGCGCCTGCGAGCCTTGTGTGTTGTGAGCGCTCGGATCGAACCGTCTGACGGGCAGGGCTGCGTGACGGCATGTGTACAGACTGCGCTAGAGGCTGGCGGCCCCCAGCCCCCTCCTTGGGGCGGGTCGCGCTCGGGGTGTGACGTCGCCGCAGGGGGCGGGGGCAGCCGCCGCGCATGACGCAGTTTGCGCGCGCCGGGCGCGGGTGGCGGCAAGATGGCTGAGGCGGCTTCGGGCTCGGGGGAGGCGGAGCGGCTGGACTTCCTGCCCGAGCGGCATGTGCGCTTCTTCCAGCGCTGCCTCCAGATCCTGCCCGAGCGCTACTCGTCTCTGGAGACCAGCAGGTAGCGGGCCGGGCTCCGGCCGAGGAGGGGCTCGGGCGGGCCGGCCGCCTGCCCTCGGGGTGGGGGGGAGGGGAGGGGTCGGCGCGGCGCCCGGGCCGTAGTTGCCGCCGTGCCGGCCTTGGGCACGGCCGAGGCCGGGCTGGTGGCGGGGGCCTGGGCGCGGGCGCTGCCGGCCGCGCGGAGGGAACGCGGGACTGACCCCCTCGCCTTTCGCCCGGCGCTCCCCTCCCTGTTGGCGGGGTGTGGGGGGGGGGATGGGGATGGGGGGCGTGTGCGGCGTCTCTTCCCTCTCCGGCGGGGCACTCGCCTTAACGGGAGATTCCTGCTGGAGAGCTGCCCGCCGGCCCGGCCTCCCGCGGCCGCGGGCGGGGCGCAGCCGTGGCCGGCAGGAAGGCGCTCCCTAGAGTCTGCCCGCGGGCGGGCGGATCTCAGAAGCATTGGAATCGATGGAGGGGCTTCGTCTGTGCGCTCCTGAACTCCGCGAGGGAACACTTGTTCCTCTTTAATCTGTTTTCAGATCCCTGATTCAGTCTTTTAATCCACCCCGCAAGCCGATTTTAAAAGTCTTAAGCCTTTTTTTTTTTTTAGCTGGAAGTCAGCATGCAGAAGGCTCTTGTTTATGTAACCATAAAAGAAAGAGTGAGTCTTCATTAGCTCGTGTAAGAGTTACAATACTAATGAGATGTGTTCCTCACTTTGAATTTAGAGGGATGCTTCTCCCCTCAGATTCTTAAAGACTCCGTGAGAGGAAGAAAGTTACATCAGAGGCAAAAGAGGATCAATAATTTGTCAAACTGGCCATGTGAAGGGTTGATGTGTAAAGGGTTTGGTATTTTATTCAACCATTAAAATCATCAGCTGCTTTTCACTTTGTAATCTCCTGCAAGTCATGCTGTAAAGAATGCTTAATGGTTTGCATCTAACCTTCACACTAAATTAACTTTATTTCAGTCGAGAATACAAACAGTTGACAGAAAACATGCACAGATTAGTATGTATGGTGCTAAACTCTGTGTAAGGTAGAACATAACTCTACAGTCAAAAGGAAAGTTAGGAACTTTAAGAGATGTAAATTTATTCAAGAATGGGACTATGCTTTGCTGTACTTTGCCAGTATTTTAAATGATCACAGGGGGAAGACTAGTACGTTATACTCTTAATTCTTTTCCAGACATTTAAGTTACAATGACTTGTATAGGTATCAGACTCGTCATGCAAAACTGACGTAAGGAGGAAGGTTAAAGAAATGGCATCGCTTAGCATAGAGGATGGAGGATCTGGTCACAGTCTTCCGTTACCGAGAAAGATGGAGGGTGCACCCGTCTTGGGATTGGGATGATGGGGCAGTAGGCTGCAGGAATGAGTCACTTTGGGGAAGATTGAAAGAATGAAAAATGTTTTTCCCTGTGACAGCACTTAACCATGTATTGGTTGCCCTGTAGATTCTCCTTTGAAGACTTGGCTTGTGAGGGTCCTGGGGCATCTCATCTAAGGCTGCACTTTTCCCAGAAGATCTCCAGAGCCATCTCCAGAGGTCTTTGACTGCCTAGATGTTTTTGTGATCTGCATTCTGAAGCTATCACAGTTTGCCACTGAGCTGAAACAGCAGCCATAATTTACATGGGGTTTTCTCCAGTCTTTTTGAACAGTGCTAATAACAATCTAATTGTCTTGGGAACTGTTAAGAAAATAATGAGCTGTCTGGGCTTAAATTTAATGCCTGGTCCTAGTAGCCACACCATGTTAAATAATTAGTGTCCAGTGTATCTCACATAATGTCTGCACCACGAAGAAAACTTTTCTAAAAATTGGAACTGTCAGAAACTTTCAGGATGCCTTAATTTTTGGGTAATGAGCAAAGTCCAAGCCTTCAATTGGAATAAAAATGGTCATCTAAATTAAGGCTTTTTTTAAGTCATGAAGTGTTTACTCAGGTTTGGTGGGGTTTTTTTAGTTCTGTTTTTTTAGATTAGAGCTCTGCAGATACACATCCATGTCTGTTAACAAATTCAAAGCGGGGTATTGAGCCATAAGTGCATCTTCCCCAGTTTGACCTTGAGGGTAGTAGATGTGCTTTTTTGACCAGTTCACTGAGTTAGCAAGCCTCCTGAGCTGGTACTGCTGCAGGAAGAAAGAAATGCGGTTACCCTTTTGTTCTCACCTCCCTTGTTAAGGAAATGGTGTGTCTGTGTGTGCTTCCATGGGGAAATGCAACTAAATTAAAGAAACACTTGTAAAAATTTTTTTGAGGGCGTTGTTTTTAGTTCACTGCACTGCAGCAGAAACAACTGCATTTGAGGTTACCAGTCAGGGTGGTAGAGCATGAAGTTTTCCATACAGTTCTGGGTCTATTTAACTTTAGCTGTAATTTGTTTAATGCTAAGGGAGTAAGTCCAACAATAAAGAAACCTCATTTTGTGTTCTTTATTAGCCTGACTCCTCAGAGCCTCCACACCTGTTCATGCAGCACTGGCAACAGTAGTTTTTAAGTAGTTGGTTCATATGTGATCTGTCAGTACTGTGAGGTTTTTCAGGAGAATGCCACTCACTAGTGGCTGAAGTCTTTCAGACTGTAGCTCTTCATGATGCTCTTTGTGGCATACTTAGTTGCTTTTTCAGACTGGTCACTTCAGATGCTTTCAGAATTCGGCCAAGAGAGTCTAGCCCCCTGGTCATCTTTATGGCCCTCCTCTGGACCCACTCCAAAGAGGTCCATGTCCTTTCATTGACAGCCCAAGAACTGGTACTCCAGGTGGAGTCTCATGAGAGCAGAGTGGAGGGGGTAATCACCTCCTTTGACCTGGTGATTGCACTTACGGTGATGCAGCCCAGTCCAGAGTTGGCTTTCTGGGCTGCAAGCACACATGCTGGCTCATGTTGAACTCATCCAACACCCTCAACATCTTTCTCCTCAGGGCTGTTCTCAATCCGTTCTCTGCCCAGCTGGCAGTTGTGCTTGGGATTGCTCCATGCCACATGCAGTACCTTACACTTGGCCTTATTGAACTTCATGTGGTTTACACGGACCTACCATGCCTCTCCAGCCTGTCAAGGTCCCTCTGGATGCCAGCCCTTCCACCCAAAGAGCTGACTGCACCACACAGCTTGGTTGCATTGGCAAATTTGCTGAGGGTGTACCAGTGCTAGTCCCAGTACAGACCTCTGAGGAGCAGCACTTACCACTGGTCTCCACTTGGACATCAAGCTGTTGACTACAATTTTTTTGAGTGCAACCATCCGGCCAACTTCCTGTCCATCACGGTTAAGGATACTTGCGTGTCTTGGAGGGGTGCTTAAGACAAATGATACCTGTTCTGTAAGCTTTCAGTAGGTTATTTAACAGCTCAATTACAGCTGTCAAGTTTTGATGATTGACTTCCTAAAAGTAACCCACGTGCAGTAATTGCAGGGGTAGAAGGCATGAAGAAAAGATACAGCAAAAGTATTGCCAAACTTGGGGATTATTTTACACTGACAGGGCTTCCCTCTGTGGAAGTCGTCATATTTAACATCTTTACACTAAATGCAACGTGTCCACTAAGATGCTGCAACGAGTTGTCTGTGTTAAGTCTTGGAACATGTGTCTTAATTTTCTATGAGACAGAACAGCCTATGAAGTAAGGGTGCAGACTCTGGAGGCCCATGTCAGGAACTGCCAGTGTCCAGTGGTGCCAGATGTTCTTGCCCAACACGTAAATTCCAACACGCCGTTCCCTAGTCATTCGAGTGCTGTTTACACAGAGAAATCAGCTCTGAATATGTAAACAGAAACCTAACTGTACCTAAAATCACTTTATATTTGTTTATCTGGTCCATGTGCTTTTAGTACAGATGAAACCCTGTCTTTCATGTACAGTAGTGGTCTTCTGGACCTGGTTTGCAGCAGCGTGTAGCGCTGAGGTTGGCATGTTGTTTGTGCCTCAGTGTGAGTAGCTTAGCTAGCTAATGTGTGAAAAATGTCTTTAAGTAGTTTCAGTAAAAGGTTGTTAAAGTTAGTGTTTGCAAAAATACACATGAGGTTTCAAAGAAATAATACACTGTGGCTGAACACTACATTCCTTGGGTTTTGTAAAAGTAGTGGTTTGGCTTGAAATCATGGGTTATTATCCAGAGTCAAATTTTGGGTTACACAGGTGTGATCAATGGCAAAAGTAGACTTAAGTGTTGAAGTATTAATTTTGTACTTTGGAAGACTGTTTTTCAGTCAGCAGGAGGCTTAAAAGGTAGTTTTGTTCTGCAGAGAAGTACATTTGTGTGCAGCCTACTTCTTTTGGCTTTCTGTAGTCAAAAACTTTATAATAATATTTTAGTATCTAATGATTACACAGTAAGTGTACACTTCTTGGCATTAATACTTGCAACAGTGAAGCTATATGCTATTCTGTGTTTGGTTGGATTTTGTTTTGGGGGGTGGTGTGTTTTTTCAAGGACGTTAGAACATCATGGAATGATGGGGGTTTTTTTGAGGAGGAAATGTTAATATTCAATATCCAAATATTTACAGATTAAAAACTTTTGTTTGTATGAGTGGTATGAGACAGTATGCAAAAGTTGGGGATAGAAGTTAAAAAAAAAAAGCAGCCTCAGTTTAACAAGGCATCATTATTCAACTGAGTTGTGGCCACTGCTTGTGCCATGTAATGCTACATTGAAACAGAAGTTGTTGACATAAATTCTGCTTGTGAATGGCCAAACGGAGAGTGTAGCAGCTGGTCAGCCCACTGGTAGGAATGTCACCTTTTGAGATTGTGACATCTTATTGAGATCAGTGTGCTGCATTTAGCTGCTATGTTTTAATTAGAAGAATTCCTTTGGAGGTGTGTTTTAGGCTGGCTTATGTCACCGTGTTTTTCTTTGGTCTTGTTGTTTGGTGTTCTGATGCAGAACCACATGCAGAAATTACATGGCTGTTGAGGCTTCTGTCCACATCTGCCTCCTCGTCTTCAGAGGTGTCTACTACTGATGGCCAAAGTGGCTCATGAGCTTTTGAGGTGACTGCAAATTATAACGTAGTCTCCTAAGGAAAGCTGCCATTAACTTTTGGTTTTCCTTAGCATGCTGAACTAGTCTGCCCGTGTGGCACGTGTTTCACAATCCATCATTTTACCTGATGAAAGCAGAGCAAGAATTTCTAGAAGGATAGGCACATACAAGTGTGGGTGGCAAAATATACATCCAGCTAATTTTACTCTGAGTCAGAACTTCCAAGGTACTATTACACAAACACTTTTCTCTCACAGCAAGCTGTCTCCTAACCCAGTGCTGTTGCTTTGATGCTCTGTCAGAGCACATAGTGCAGCTGTTTGAGGGCCCATGCTGTTAGCTAGGTGACTGTACTGATTTCAGGTAAAAACAAAACCCTCAAGGAAGGTGTTGTTTTACAGGTATGGTAGTACATGTTTATGGAAGGAAATGAGGTGTGAGCAAGGACACTGAGAATGCTAGCTACTGCACTCCTGTATTGGATACTTGGATTTGGCATACTTTAATTTTTTATGTTTAATTAACTTAATCTTCTAGGCTCCTGTGTACCAAAGGTCAATAAATAAGTACCTCTAGATGATAGTACATCCTGTGTGCCTATTATACACTGATTAGTTACAGAGGAAGCCTTGGTGTTTGACACTTATAACTTCAGAGCATCTGAAACTGGGTTGGGACACAATGAGAGCTTACTACAGTTCAGGGCTAGCTTGCTGCATATTTAGGGACTTTTCATGTAAAAATTCATCACAGAGAACTAGTGCACCATATGTTAATAACCTGGTTTGCTTTGTTGGTTTTGTTTAGCTAAGCAGGCCCTTAGATTGATGTCTGAATTGGCATATCATTACTATATAAAAGGAGGGGTGGCTTATAGGAAAAAGCCTTGTTAAGAAAAAAATGTTTATGGTACATAATTTTGTCCAGCAGATCAATTTCATGCTCTCTGAGCATGTTTTGCACCACTGTCAAAGGCGGAGAAATCATAGATATTTCTGTTTCTGCAACCGTTTGTTAATTTCCCCATGATATTTATGGTGGGAAGTGTAAGTCTTATCTTTTTCTTTTAGGTTGACAATTGCATTTTTCGCACTCTCTGGTCTGGATATGTTGGATTCCTTAGATGTGGTGAACAAAGATGATATAATAGAATGGATTTATTCCCTGCAGGTCCTTCCCACAGAAGACAGTGAGTGAGTTTTTTAGTTTTTTTTATTGATATTAACATCTTTACTTTTGCTTTTCACCTGGGGATGGCTCTCTTGGCTTTTATAAAATACAAGGCTGACCTTTATGAAGTGCTGTCCTGATCATTTCAGATAGCAATGTTGAGCAAATCCTAGAAACAGATCCCTCTAAAGTAATAAAGCTAGAGAAAGCTTTTAGTTTGACCTTTTAGTATACAAGGTGAAACTATGAAATTAATTTGATGGTAAGACAGTGTAGAATAGTAATGAAGTTGCATCTTTAAGCATCTCAGAGGAATGCTTCAACTGGTTCTAAAAGAAATGCCTGTGTTATGTAAGTATTCTAAGTCTAGTAGTGATTATATTGAATGCTGCTAATTGTAGCTATGCCAGGAGCTCTGAGCACAGGTGTGGTTATTTGGACCAGTTTTTGGAAAATGGGAGGCATAAGGTTAAGAAGCAAAAGGGGTAAACACAATTCCTGCTTTAAAATGAAAAAACCCTGTTCCCTAGGTCTGTGAAAGTTAAATTTACATAAGGTTTATAGGAGGAGTAGTGCTGTTGCTGCATCCCAGCTGTCCTTAGATTGGAAGGTGCAAGCAGATCCAGGCCAGGGAGGGAGTACAAAGGAAGCATCCCTTCCCTGCTGCCTTGGGAGAAGTCAGGGAGGTGCTGTTTCTGTGTGCTATGTGGTATGGGCAATTTTTCCTGCATCCCTGCAGGTGAATGGCTGATAGCAGTAGAGGGGGACGGAGGGAGGTGTAGGTGAGGCACAGCTGTTTTATGACAGAAGGTGCTGGCATCTTAAGTGCTGGTGTGGGGATAGCTCCAGGCTGGTCTCTAAAAGGGAGGTAATTCCATCTGCAGAATCACAAACGTGTATTTTTATTTTTTAAGTTCTTCAATATGGGAGGGTGGTAGATCACTGGAGCAGGTTGCCCAGAGAGATGGTGGAGGCCCTGGAGACATTTAAGGTCAGGCTTGATGGGGCTGTGAGCAACCTGACCAGGGGCTTGGGCTAGATGACCTTTAAAGGTCTCTTCCAACCTAACATATTCTATGATTTTTATGTTAAATAGTTGTAGAAGGAAAATTGTGCATTTCCTTATAATATCTAGTCTAATTATAGACTAGTAATATGGTGTCTTTCCTAAAAGCATTTTGATTAAATAAAAGCAGTTTTATGAAGTGAGCATAGGAAAGTCAAGATTGCTGATGCTTGATTTTTTACAGTAATAAAAAGATGCTTTTTCTTATCGTGGTGACTCACAAACTATCAGATCCACCTCGAGCATTAACTCCAATAGATTTGTTTTTTCTTGTGTTGTATTCTAGGACTGATTATAGAAGATTTTAGGGATCTGGATGACATTCCCACAACTTTTTTAATTCCAAGAATGCTCCTGTGCCTTAGCAATAATAATAAAAAAAAATTCCAGGGTGTGCATGCTTTGTTTTTAGGAGTTTCTCACTTTCTGATCTCTAGCCCAGTCCTCAGCAGTGTATTCTAAAGCATGATAAAGTTTGCAAGAAGAGAGATTAGAATAGGCTTTTTTTTTGTTCATTTGTATTTGATAGTATACAGTAGTTCTAAAATACTTTTTTTTTTCCTGCCTAGCCAATGCTCAGAATAGTCCCACTGTCAAGAGCCTTGCAGGGAGGGCAGTGTAAATCTCAGCATGCAGATGTGGAATGGAGGCCGACAGTCCAGGGCACAGCTGAAATGTGCTCCTTATTTTTCTAGCTATCATCCCATCATACGATTACAAGACGGTAGCTCTATGCTTTTAAGTAATAAATATATCTTTTTTTTTTGTTTTCCTATTTTTTTTTACCAATCCTGTGGGTTTTTTTCTTCTTAAGCTCCCTTTCTTTTGATAAGAACACTGCTCTGTCTGATCACTTACTCTCTAAAACTTGAGTATTATTTTTATTCAATTTTTACTTCATCTAATGGTTAAAGGTGATGCAAAATGTAAATGATAGCACTAACAGCAAGGTGGATACTGGATGATTAATGTTCAGAAGAGAATGTATACCCTTCTGTAATGTCTACCTGCAGTAAAACACATCCACTATTTGTTTTTTAATCCTGGTCGAGTGCAGGATTAAAATTAACTGTTAATTGACAGCTTCAGAGCAGCAGAGTTCTGGCTCCCTCTTTTGGCCTGTCTGAAGAAGTAGCTGAGCTCTGATAGGTTGCAAAATGTTTGTGCATCCTTAGTTAGTTCAGGAGAATGGTTGCTACCTTGATGCATCAGAGTCTTTCCAGGTTAAAAAAAACCCAAAAAACAGAAACAAAAAACTTTGCTTTTAAAGAAACGTTCTATTGTGGCTTTTTTAACATGCATGCTGATAAAGCCCTCTTTCCGGGGAAAAATTACTTCCAAACGTTTATAACACTATTGTATTATATAGTTTCTGGATCAATTAATTCCAATAATCTTGCCTCAAGTAGCTGTATTGTACTTGACATAAGTCTTTGTTACTTTTGGCTCTTGGATTGAAAATCTATTTAAAGCATATTTTAAATTGGAATATATTTGTACACAGTCTTGGTTCTTTGGTTTTGATCACATCACTTGTTGAATTCCTAAACTGAGCAAAAAGAGAATTTCTGTAATTCTTACCAGAAAAGTTATTTTCTCTGATGTTCAGCTTTGTCCCTCCAGAGCTTCCATATCAACAGCATTGTGGTAGTTCTTTATTTTTAGCAGTTGTTAAGACATCAAATTCAGTTTTTGATAACTAGCACTACCTTATAGTCACTTTTCCAGTGAATGTGAGAGAGAGCAGTGTGTGCCCTGCAAGCTTACTGTCTGTTTACTTTTGTCACTGGGAACCTGTCAGTGTGCTGGTTGGGATGGGTGTCATTGTGCCCATCACCGCCTGTATGCTGCCACCTTTCCCGTGAGTTGTAACACACCCGTGCTTCAGCTGTGGCGGAGCAGTGCCTGCCCAGCATTGGGGTTGTCTCTTTTCCCCTCTCTACACCCTTCTCTCCCAGCAGTTACAGCCAGGGGACACAGCAGGACAACTGACCCCCACCCACCTGAGGGATACTCTATACAGTCTGACACCATGTTCATTAGCAAAATCTTAGGGAAGGGAGGAGAAAGGGGGTGGGTGATGTTTGTGTTTCTGGCATTTGTTACCCTGAGTAACCCGTATGCATGCATCTGCCTGGCCAATGGCAAGCAGTGAATGTATTCCTCCTGTGCTCTGCTTGTGCCTGCAGCTTTTGCTTTGCCTATCAAAATGTCTCTGTCTCAGTCCATGAGGTTTCTCCCTTTTTCCCTGTTTTCTCACTGGCCCATGGGAGGTGGAAATGAGTGGGTAGCTGTGTGGGTGCTTAGCTGCTGGTGGGGGTCAGCCCACCACAGCAGCACAAAGCAGAACTTGTTGGAAGATTCACAGTTTGGTGGTTTAGGATAGCTCTTATGTAGAGTCTCACAATATACTGTGATAGTTTCAGGTAACATGTTGGTATTTACTGGTATGTGATATGTCTGTTGGCTCATGAAAGCTTCGGTTCAGAGGTTTGTAGCCTTTGAAATTTTTATGTGAAGTTAAAACTCACAAATGCAAAGTGGTCAGGTCTTGATCTCACTAAGAAAGCAAATACACTGTGTGAGCCTAACTGAAATGCACTAAAGGAAGGTAAAGATTAAGGTCTCACAGGAAAGGTTGCATCCTTCTGTGGGTTTGTTGCAATCTTGATTCAAACAAATAAGATCTTTCAGGTGCGGTAATTTCACCTCAAGTGTTTTAGAGACTGACTCAATACCAGTTCTAATTAGGAGGGAATGGCATGTCACACACACAAGCTGACCCTCACACAGTCACCTACCATCCTTAGCTGAATGCTTTGTCTCATTGCAGTCCTCTGCTTATTCGAAGGGCCTGCTGTCTTCTGTAACGTTTGCAAAATAATTCGGCTTTATATTCTGTAGGATTTGGCTATTGTTACTTTTCCTTCACTTCTAGTAAATGCTCTGCTTAGGTGCATGGCCAATATATGTTTTTGTTTTGTGTGTTCACTGCAGAAAGATCTATCTGTGATTCCTTTTAGAAAGAAGTTGAAATTCTTTTTAAAAAAAAATTTTTCTTTTAATTTTGAGGGCAGTGGTGCTCCTTTACACGCCTTATCACAAATTATACATATTTAGACTAAGACACGCTTTTTTAAGCGTTAGTGACATGCAAGAAGGGTTGACAAAAGACCCCTTTTCAGCTGCTTGTTTTTTTAAGGTTCCTGTGTCAGATCTTTACTGGTTTGTTCTCTGATAAAGCAGTCCCTAGAGAGAATTCCACATTTATTTAACTGTCTTGAAGTGCAGCTATTAGCAGTATAAGAAATATGTATCCCAGTTCCTGGCAGGTCACATTTAAAAAGCAGGCCAGCACTTCTGACAGGCGGTGAATCCTGAGCCCTCTACTCAAGCAGTCTAATTACAAACAGACGGTAGAGGCACACTCCTTGGCCGTATTAATCCACCATCCTTCCCCAGAGCAACTCTAGCACTTGTTTGACCCTGCTTAAGAGCTGGTTTAGCTTGTCGAAGTGGCAGAAAAGCATGCATTTATTTACCTAAGAGAAGCTTAGCTTTGTATTGCATAGGTGACCTGTTTTGGCTGGGAGTGCTAGTGTCAGACCAGTAAGGGGCAGAGGAATAGAGAGATTGTATTTTTGGCAGCTTCGCTGGCTTTGCTGTACTAAGAAATGCCACCAAAAGGAGAGCTGAGGCATGTTTCATTTGTGAGTCTGAACCCCCCATTACCCATGCATAGCAGGCCAAAAAACATTGCTCTCTTATCAGGGACCTTTCTCTTCTGCCAGAGTCTAAATTTAGATTTGTAACAATGCTTCTTTCTTCTTTGCTGCTTTCTTCTTTGCTTCTTTCTTCTTTGCTTCTTTTTCCTTTGTATCAATACTGAACAAACAAAGAATAAAATGTTAACTGTTTCTGGGATCATTGTTACATATGAGTTTTCTGATTAAGAGTTTCTCAAGCAGATACACGAATTTTCCTCCAACATAATCTTCTTTAGTGGCTACATTAACGTATTTACCTAGCTGTATAATGGACTTCCATTTTAGAGAATGCAGCTTCACATTTTATGACACATTCTAGTGCTTCGATTTATAAGAATAATTATTTTCTTAGCCCTAGTTCAGTAAGAATTGCTTATGCTTAATTTTGTCTGGATGTACTGACTGTGTTAGCCTGTGTTAAAACTGTGACACATATATATATATATATATATATCAAGATTTTAACAGTGTATGTAGGCTTGTTTCTGTACTTCACAAAATGAGAAAAGCCTTGGAATCGGAGGAATGCATAGGTACCCTGAGTGGGAAGAAATAGTGGTAACAGTTACCAAGCTTCCCATGTGAGACAAACCTTAAACAACAAAAATGTCCCATCTGTAACAAAAGAGCTTGCAGGATAAGCCGTGAGTGGTCATCACTTGGAGCTGTATTACAAAGTCTAAGGAGTTTCTGGCCTGCACGCAGGTAAGTAATGAGGTTTCTTCATGGGCAGGTCTCAGCTCGTGGTTTAAGCCTGGAATCGTTTGCTTTGGGAAGAGGGTAAATTTTCTCCAGCTCTGTTGTCGAATGTGAAAAGCTTTTCCTGGGTGTGTTCTGCTCAGCGTGCAGTAGTCGGGCAGCGACTGCCGCAGCGTTTCAGCGGGCGCTGCTGTCCCTGGGGCGCCTGCGGGAAGCGGTAGCTGCGCCTCCTCACTGGGTGAGCGAGCAGGAGGTGGTACCACCGCTGCACAGCGCCGAACCGGTCCGTTTGCAGGGGGAACTAAACTGCGATGATGTGTTTCGTTTCTAGTTCTTTTGCTCATTCTGGCAGGCAGGATTTGGTTCAGGAGGGTAGGCAAGGGTTTGATTGGCACTCCTTAGCTATCATGTCAGGTACTGTGCAAATACTTTAAGACATTAAAGCGAACTTCACAGAAGTTGAGGTGATGTGCATAAATTGAAAGATGGTGTTTTTTCCCTAATTCCCCTTCGGTTCTCATTTGGGTTTGGATGTGTATATTCACAGGAAGCTAAAAAAAACCACTTTTGAGACATGATGACAGTGTGCCAGAGTCTGCTGGTTAGAAATGAGCTGTTTTCACTTCCTGTTTTAACACTTCCTGTACCAGCTCAGCATTCCTTTTTTTAATTCAACCTGAAATTTACCAGTTCACTTGTAAAGCTGAAGCCCTAGGAAGCACCTATTGCATACACAGTAATGAGAAAGTGGTTTTGTTTGGAGGAAGGAATAAATTGCCCTTCAATGGTTATGCAGGTGTCAGGGCATTGTAGAGCCACACTGTTCTTTTATTTCTTCTATGAGCCAGCCAGTGTGTAAAGTCTAGGGTGGGAGATCAGAAGTCACGGACATGATGAATCAAAATAGATCTTAAACCAATCATAGCAACACAGTTAGAAATCCAGTGCTGATTTTTAGTTGGCAGCAGTTCAGTAGTATAGAAAAGTTTTAAAATACTACACAAAAATCGAAGAGCTAAAGGAATTATAGATCCTGATTTCATTAATGTACTTAATTTTTAATCTCTTTCATAGTAGCTGTCAAGTCAGAAGCCAGTTGAAGTGACCCACTAACAGCACACTGCACCTGGGTTTCAAACTGCCATTTCTGCCTTGATAAGGAATTACAAGCTGCAGTCTAAAAGAGATCAGTCCTCCTGGGATTAATCCTTCCATCTAGCAACTAGCAGCAGAGTTCTGCTCAACTGCTGAGCTACCCTAATCGTTGCATGTTTTCATTTGCAGCAGGCAAGATCAGCTGTGTGCTGCAGCCTAGCAGCTGTTTCCTGGGTGAAGGATTTCCACATCAGAGCTGTCTCAAAGTGAATTTTGTAGTTAACTGCAACACTTAAGGAAAATGTTCATTTTTACTGAAAATGGGCCAAATGAACGGTGATTTTTCCACAAGGTCACCTAGGAAATACAGTATTTAAGAGTTTAAGGTTCTGGTTTTCCTCTTACTGATTTATTCACATTCTGTCACTTGTTGAATTCTGATGCTTTTGGGCAGTGCCCTTCTGCACCTTAAATTAGTCTTTAAGAATAAAATCTATTGTGTTTTCTAGAACTTGTTTCAACACGAAATACAAGTCTTTGACCCCAGGAGCTAACAGACAAATATTCTCTGCTGAGATGATTTAGATTATAACAAATTAAATTAATTAGACATATTTTTTTGTCTACAAATACAGATACTCCTGTTTTCTCTTTGTGGCTATGACTATAGCATACCTTTTTTTTTTTTGCAGGCTTAAATGACCTTCACTACACCTCTAAAGTCATTAATAAGTACTTCTAGTTGAAACCAGGACGAAGTGGAGAATTGCAGTTGTGGGGTGGTTTTTTTTTTTCTATTAAATAATGGTTCACTCCATGTAAATTAGATGGAAAGACTTGTCTGGTAGAGAAATTGCATGGTGTAACCATGCTGAAGTAATTAGACTGATAGAAACTTCTTGGTTAAACATTACATACATGCAAAATTTAATTATAATTAGCAGCTAATATGCTGATACATTACACCAAAACTGGTAGACCACATTGCATGGTCATATTTTTAGGACTTCCAGCTTTTTAGTTCTTGTTATTTGTTTAGCCTGGTGCAATTTTCTCTAATGTACATGAGGATTTTTAGAGTGTGGTGGAGAGAATTTAAGAACAGCAAAGTGCCACTGAATTATGACACTTGTTAGACTTACACTTTCAGGGATGGTGGAGTGAAATAATTGAGTTTTTGCCATGCAGAAGGAGTTTTGAGCCCTGCAAACCTGTACTTGGCTTTAGGCAGTGTGTGGCACATTTCTCTGTACTGCCTGCTCAGGTGCTAGGACACATTTGAAACAAATTTTGTTGAATCACTAACAGAAATGCTTGATCACTATTCTTGTAGCTGTGCTTTGGGTGAGAGAATGGCTCAAATGGTTAAAAATGTGCCATTCACAGGACATCATTGTAGCTATATCATTCTCACCCTATTGAGTTAGCTTAAAACTGCTAACAGTTTGTTTATCCTTGTACATTGCAAAGTATCTCAAAACAGCTCTGCTGGGGAACAGAAGGCATTGCCAGGCCAGAATCCAGAGAGGGGAAAAAAAATCTGTTAACTGGGCACTTTTCCAGGGGATCTTTTATTTTGTCTGTGAGCATGGAAAACAATTCTGTGCTGGTTTGAATACTGTATTTCCACCACATCAAAGAAAACACCTGTTGTTTTGTCATTATAGCAGGATCTTTTCTAGTAGCTTTCTTTGGTTTGCTTTTTCTGTTAATTGGAATGATAACAAACTGAGGTTGGGAACATGCTGAAAGACATGTGGAAACTCTAGTCATGCTGTCAATAGTGTTGAACTACCAGGTCTTGACCTGGACTAGAGAATTATGTTTATAATTAGTGTCTCAGTAAAACGAGTTAGTTGAGTATTCTTTTTTTTCTCCTTTTTTTTTTTTTATCTTTCCAGAGTCAAACTTGATTCACTGTGGCTTCAGAGGGTCTTCATATTTAGGAATGCCGTTCAATCCCTCCAAGGTCAGTTGTCTGTGTGTGTGTGTGTGAGAATAATTTCAGTTAGGCAATACATGATCTTATGTCTTTTGTATAATAGTAACTGCATGGTTATAGAATATTGAAAGGAGGGATTTTTGCACTGTTAATAAAATGTTTGCATTGCTTTTAAGAAACAGCTGTAAGAAACATACTGAAATGGTACTGCTTGACTTGCCAGGACGGTGAAGAAATTGAGCTGTAAATTGGGGCTCTTCCTCTTCTCTGATCTGTGCTGAAGTAGACAACTCAAGAACTGTCAACTAGTAAAGAAGGAATAGCTCCATATTAAATGGTGCAGCACTTGCTGTTTCTCAGTGTTCATCTTCCTGTGAGAAAACATGTATCTGATTGTCTGGTATCCAGTCAGACATAAGCAAGGCTCTGGTCATTCCTGTCTGTTGTGACTGTAAGAGAGGATGCTTTAACTCCATGAAACTGAAATCCAAGAAAGTTATATCTGTATACAAAAAGAAGTGCCATTAATAAGAGAGGGAAAAGTCGTTTAGCAGAGGCTGCTAGAGATGGTACAGAAAGTCTTATACAGTTGGAAGAGGGAAGTAGAGGCTGGTGTGCAAGAAGGACTGTGAAAGAAGTACAGTAGTTCCATCCTGTGTTTGAGAGCAAACAGTTAAATCTCACTAAACAGTGGATGAACAATCTGGAAGAGCAGTAAATTATCACCAGAATTTGATTTTTGTAGTGGAGAGATAGCAAGATTTTAAATGTAAATGAAGAAAGAATCTTGGGAACTGACATTGAAAGCAAGAATGCACATCTGATATGCTAGTGACTGTAGATGAGTGTTAAAATCTGTGAATCTAAGTATCAAGGTAGTACAGCAGCCCGTTTTGGCCTTTTTTCATTTACTCCTAACAACTTAACTTTGTTTCTGAATAACTTGAGGGATTGTTAGTCTGTGTTGGAGTAATAACTGTATATGCCTCTTTGCATAGCAAGTCAGCCAAGTCCTCATGGCAGTAGTATTCAAATGTTATACTTTCTAACAAGAAAGATGTAATTGTGAAGAGAGGGGTTTTACATTTCTACAGTGGGTGCTACTTGATAGGCAAGGTAACTTGCTTTTTGGTTTGCCTTTGTATTTGTCCTGTATTACACTACAGATGATGCCAGCAGTGAGCTCAGACTGTAGTAGCAAGATGAATTCATCATCTTTTTTTAATTGGAATTCATCTCAGTGGCAATCCCACCATCTTGAAGGAAATCCCACTGATCTTGAAGGAAAAAAGGAAAACTTCTGCTTAAAGCCTAAACCAATTTGTTATCTCTAGTGGTGACTCACTGGGATACTTTGTTAAAAATAATAGTAGAAGGTAATTTCAGTATATATGTGTAAGAAAAAGACTGGGTTTACTCAGAAGGAAGATGACTGTATTTGGTAGGTTACCTGAAGAAGTTGTCATGCTGTTGTTGTGACATAGCAACATTACAAAAGGAATAAAGACATAATTTTACCAAACAGCTCTTGAGGATGTAGCAATCATGTTTCCTCAAAGGTTTGGGTTAGTGCCATGCACTATATAGTACATGAAATCAGTGCTTGCTTTTCAGAACCTCTTTCAAATCCTCCCCAGTGTATGAAGCTTGAAGACAAGAATTCTGAGATCGTGTCAAAGTCCCTGAAGACAAAAAGTCTGTAACATTGAGAAGTGTCATCATCCCTTCTGAACACTTCTGGGTGTGCTCAGTTAATTTAACTCTCAACTTCTAATAGTACATACTGCATACTTAACTACTCTCTTCTGAGGAAATATGTTGTGGCCCATCAGTGTCTGGTAATGTGTTAGGCAATCTGCAAAAGGAGCAAAGGAGTGGAATCATAAAACGTGTGGAAATCAGTTACAAGGTCATCATCTCAAGAAAACTGTTTACAGATGGATGAGCTTTTTTTTTAATTCAAGCATTGCAATACTTTTCTCATTGCATCTGCATCACAAGGGTCAGATCTTGCTTGATTTATCAGCATACAAAGGTTTAAAATATTTCCAGAATTGTTGCCCTAAAAGGTTCTGAAATAACTGAAATAACTTTCTGATACATTTAAGTCATTGTAATTTATCTTTATTCATAATTTAAAAAGTCTTATTAATTCTGTGTCTTGAAAATTAATTTTTTTAAAAGCCTGTAAGCATTTTGGATTTGTATTAACAGTTATTATTTATTATATACCACTACATTGATTTCATTCTAGAACTCTGGGAATGCACCATACTGGAGATAGCCAAATCTCTTCTGTCACTAGCAACTCTTCAAAATAATATAAAAACAGGCAAAGGTTATGTTAGAGTGCCCAGCTTCACTAAATGTTACCCGGATAGCACATCTGGTTTTGGTTTGGCATTTTTGGTTGGTTTTTGTTACCCTTTCAGTGTTTGATGGTAGTGTCAATCCAGCTTTTTTGGGACTGTAGCAAAAGTGAAGCAAAACCAACCCACCTCACACAGCTTTAACAAACCTTAACAGTCTTAATCTTAAAAAAAAAAAGTAAACTTAAACTTAAAAGTTCTGCTTCTGTCACTGAGTTTAAATATGAACAATTTAAAATTAGGTAACAGTTATTTTCTGAAATGGCAGCAGGTTCTGCAGTCCCTGTGATGAGGTGTTACTGGAGTTTAAATTAGTTTTTTAATTTAGAGGTGAATAGTCTCCTTTGAGTTTCAGAAGGACCTAGATCTTTTCAATCTCTTTCGTGCATCGCAAATCAGTTCTAGGGGCTAGGTTGAAAGACAGTGCCTGAAACTTCTATAGAAGGTGGAGGTAAACAACATATGCTTTCACTTAGGGAAGGAAGATCTGCTTTGTGTTCCTGACACACATTCCATTTTCTCAAGGGTGAAGCGAGCCCTGTTTGTAACATCGATGCAGGATGTGATAAGAAAGTTTTTCTGAGAGAGGGGCTCTGCCTGTGTAGAACTGTGTTTAGTAGCATTCTTTAGTAGTGTTTGGAGAGATCCTGCTCGTGCTCTTTAGCAGAGAGAGAGTTTCTTAGGCCTCTGTGCAATGGTCTTCAAGAGTTGTTGGTGAACATGCGTTATGGTTAAGTAGCTGTTCTGGATAATGTGGTAGGGAACATTATCATGTTATCCTACCAGATTAAAATGTTTGAAAGCTTCCTCTCACCTTGCATCTTTAAATGGTAATACTAATCTCTGCTCAGATTATGGAGACCATGGTGGTAATGCCTGTAGAGAGTAACTGTTTAATTTAGGAGCCAAGTGGATCCGTTTCCTGTGTGACCTACAAACTAATTCTCACTAAAG
The DNA here is from genome assembly GCF_964237585.1 of Gallinula chloropus. Classification (NCBI taxonomy): domain Eukaryota; kingdom Metazoa; phylum Chordata; class Aves; order Gruiformes; family Rallidae; genus Gallinula; species Gallinula chloropus. The sequence continues at coordinate 24,795,027 of NC_140089.1, forward strand.
GTGAGGGGTTTAGAGAGAACAGGACCTGGATATATGTCCACTCTTGTCTTCTCAGAATATATCTGCACCTGGGCAGTAGTTCAGATCAGTGGAGAGGACTTAATGACAGCAGTTTAATGTGCTTGCTCCAGAAGAGCCAGAAGAATGAAACTGAACCAGGAGACAGGCTCTGAATGAATTTCTCCATTAGTGGACTGCATGGAGACAGACCAGGGCTGGCACAGGTTGTGAAATGCAGGTAGTGTGGGCATCGGCTGTTTTGCTTTCCAGACCTGCTCCTGTTGCATTTCTCCTTTGTGTAGATATAACCTTACTGATGTTAAGTGTGTATCTTCCAGTTGTTTGGTCTCCATTCTCGTTGGCAGTTTTTGAGATTTAACAGCTGTCACTCTTTAAGTAACTTCATTATGTTTATTTCCATGTCCTTTGCCCGTGAAGCCTGTGGTTTGAGGTGATGGCAGCAGTAGGGTGTTTTGTGCCTAAGCTGGAAGTTTGCTTAGTTGCTGCTGTTGCTTTGGTCTATAATATCTATGAGGCAGAAGCAGTTTTATGCCACTGGAAGTAGGCTTTGTTCATGGTACAGAACTTAAAAAGTAACTTGTTTTTACCATGCCTGAAGAAGTAAATTTTAAAAAGTCAGCTGCTTTGACTAGTGTTTTTGATACATTTTGGACAGACTTACAATCTCTGGATTACTTTGTCCTTTACAGCAAAGGCAATCTAGCAGCACTTCCTCCTACCATGCCAATTTTAGAGGTATTAGTAATTATGTAATGAAACATTTGACACTCACTATAACCTTTTTCATTTGGAGAAGCTATTCCCATCCTACTTTGGGATATCAAATGATGAAATTATAGAAAAATTATGAATGGTCCATTTTATTTTTAAAAATGTATTGTTTTCATGGGTGTGAAGGGGGTTTTTTGTCTGAAATGTCCAATTACTCTGATTGTTGTTTCCTCAAAGACATCCTGTTACTTGGTTTCAGGCTTTTTGCTGCGTTAGTGTTGAAATATATATTGGTGTGTATAGGTGCAATCACTGCACTCCCTGACAAACAGTCCCTCTCCCACTTTCCTGTAGGCGCCTTCAGGTACTGGAAGGCAGCTGGCGGGTCTCCCTGGAGCCTTCTCTTCTCCAGGCTGAGCAATCTCAACTCTACGTAAAGCAAACAATAGTGTCTTCTGCCTATACATGCAATCGGGGAGGTTATGACTGCCACCTGCTTCTGCCCTTGAACATCAAACAAACATTTAGGTACAAGTAATGCAAAGATGTTCAAGGGCAGATGGCCCTGAGGTGAAAGTGGGGAGTTTCAGATCAGATACCCTGTGAGGGTGGTGAGTCCCTGGCACAGGCTGCCCAGAGAAGCTGTGGCTGCCCCCTCCCTGGCAGTGTTCAAGGATGGGGCTTTGGGCAGCCTGGGCTGCTGAAGGTGTCCCTGCCCATGGCAGGGGATTGGAACTAAATGATCTTTGAGGCCCCTTCCACCTGAAACCATTCTGTGATCCTATGATGACCCAGATAGTGTAGTGATTGATACAGTTTCTTTGGGAAGAATGGTATTGTTTAGTTTCACCAGCATGCGGTGTATGTTCTTGTAACACTTCATCAGCAGCCTGGTTTTACTGCAGTGAGTAATACCGTAACAGAAATACCTGTATCCACTCACAAATATTGAAACATTTTTACCAGAGTTTTCAGGCAATATTCAATTAGCAGCTGTATAGAAAAGTACAGTTAAATCTTGTGAAATCAGAATTTTCCGTTACTTTATGTAAACATTCAGTGTAAAATTGAAGGAGAGTGTTGAGAACTACAGATGTCTTAGAAATATTTCCTGAATATTCAAACACATTTCTTGTAGTTAAAACTAGAGTTTTCATGACTGTGGTTTTAAAAAGCAAGTTCCTTGCTTAGTGAATGTAGTCTGAAAATAATATTTTCAAAGGTAAAGTCAAGCTGTTTCACTATACCTATTACTGTTCAGCTATTCATGATGTTACTGTTGATTTGGAGGTGAACTACCTGTAAAATGTGTAAATAGACCAGTGATGAGCAGTTAACATTGAATTTTTGAGGCCTTGGCATTTTCATTGTATTTATATGAAATGAGCAGAGGCATCTTCTTCTGTACCAGCCTGCTCCAGGTTATTCCAAATAGGGGAACCTAAAGTCTTTCTCTCTTTCCAGTTTAACTTCAACTATATAGATGTTTGTAAACTTTGTTTCCTTCATAGTTTCTGTCAGGAACTGAATTTTTTTAAGTAATTGGTCCTAATACTGGAGAACCTTTCCAGATATTTTTCATTGGCTGACATGATCTTGTATTTTGTTTGACAAATTATATGAGAAGCTTTAGCTACAGAGCTGGGACATTGAGAATCCTATTAGGGGAAGAACTGTTTAAAATTTGGCTCTTAAGAATAGAGACTTGCTGTGCTTAAAAGTAAATTTATTAATTATACTAAACTTAGTATCTTTTTTGTGTCAGGGCGAATATGTATCACCTTGTATGTCTGGATTTTTGTAGCAGAATTTTAGACTTGAATTTAAGTTGATGCTGCTTATAGTACGTTTTTTAGGGGGAGAATATTGTGAAAGGAAGATCTTTTTGTTCTGTTAAGAGTTAAAATGCCTAAAATTGGTATGATAGGCTAAGCTGCTCCTTCTGGGATTAGAGCCTGTTGTCTACTGAAGTTAGAAAAACTTCTTTCATGACTGTAGTAGGTTTTTTCCTAGATGCTTGAGGGCACGTCTGTCTGCCATCTGTAGGGTGCCAAATGGGGAAATCTGGGAGTGGAGCACCTCTCTTACAAGGAAAGGTTGAAAGAGCTGGGAATTTTCAGCCTAGAGAAGAGAAGGCTGAGAGGCATCTCATCAACATACATAAATCCCTGCAGGGAGGAACCAAGAGGTTGTAGCCAGCTCTTCTCAGTGGTGGCCAGCAACAGGAGCAGAGTTGATGGGCATGCACTGAAACAGGGGAGGTTGCCTCTGATCATCAGGAAATGCTTTTTCCCTGTGAGGGTGGCCAAGCACTGGCACAGGTCACCCAGAGATGTGGTGGGGTCTCCATCCTTGGAGATGCTCAAAAGCCACCTGACATGGTCCTGGGCACCTGGCTCTAGAGCTCCCTTCCCACCTCAGCCACTCTGTGGCTGTGTGTGTGTGTGACTGGGGGACACGCAGGGCTAGAGATGGTGATGGTGGCAGTAGTAGCTCAAAGGTAGGAGTGGGAGCTGTTGAGATTTGTGCCCTCTTACCAGCAGAGAGTCCAGGGCTGGAAATGAGGGGGAGGAGGTGCAGCTCTCAGCTTTCATCCCTTTATTTCCGTTCTCCATTGCATAGCAGGTACTTTTTCAGCTGCAGCCATTTTCAACTTGTTTTGTGCTTCCCTTTCCCAACTGTGTTTGATTCCCTAGAGTGGGAACAACGGTCCCTTGCTGCCTTGTGAGTAATAAGTATTTTTCTCACAGTTTCTTACTAGAAGCAAAGTTTCTTGGCTTTAGAAATAAGCATGATTTCCCTGAAAAATGCCACATACATATAGCAATCTTACTTAATGTGGTTTTATACTACTTTTTGCATGTATATTTAGGATTAATTGCAAAATGGCAATGACTGCTAACTAGGCAATAATCCCAGTTAAATGTGGTTTAAAAGCTTTTTGTCGGCTTTTGTCTTGATTTTAGAAGTTGTCTTCCAGTTGCTCCAAACTGAACCATCCCAGGTATCCAAATTCATCTTGTTACATGTGGTTTCTGTTGTCATGAATTGGTACAGTGCAGGATATGGCTAGAAAATATCAGGAGGAAAAACGTTCATTTTACCACAGCTTTATCAATCCCTCACCTGAGGGGGGGATTGTGTTGGTTGACCGTCATCATTTACCTCTAATTTCAGCTTTCCAGTTGATAATTTTTGCTATATAAATACTTCATTTAAGCTCTGATTATTGTTTTAGAAGAGCCGTGAAAGTTGATGAGAGGCATATTGCTTCAGTTGACAGAGAGATTACTCGTAATCTGTGACACTGCTTTCTACCTGCAGATCAGCAGATTGTAAAGACTTTGTGGGAAAGTCCTCCAGAGGTTTGACTGTTTAACAGTGCTTAGACAGCTGCCAGGAAGCTAGTGCACAGTAGTGGTGTGTCAGGATAAACTTAGGTACAATTGAGCACATCCCATGTTTTTTGCTTAACTCTTGTATAAATATCAGTCTTGGCAAAACGTTTTTCCAAAGCTTCATAGGGCCCAGCTGTTTACAAGGGCAGCAGAACTGCGCGAGGCCTTTGATCCAGAAAAGTTGAGTGGGATGCCTTCAGTTTAACAGCAGTGAGTGAAGGGAGAACTTTGTTTGCATCTTCATTATTTTTTTAAAGCAACTACTTGACTGTAATCTAAGGTTTTACGATGTTTCAATATCTTTTTTTCCCCCTCCTTTTTCTAGGGTCCGGGTATATGGCATCCTTACGACAGTGGGCACATAGCAATGACTTACACAGGTCTGTCATGTCTGGTTATTCTTGGAGATGATTTAAGTAGAGTAAATAAAGATGCCTTGCTGGCAGGACTGAGAGCTCTGCAGCTGGAGGATGGAAGGTAAAAGATACTTTATATTCTACAACTCTCTAGAAGGTTAATAGAAAACTCTTGTGTGAAATGAAACATAAGAAACATGGTTTTAATTAAAACAGTTATATATTTTATTTCTTTACAAAATACTTTGGTGAGTAGTAGGTATGAGTAACACAACACATCCCAGTTTACAGGATCAAACACTATTTTGTGTATACATGTACTTTCATATTGAAGAACGACAAGGTTTGCTTACACTTCTACGTATTATTAGTGGAAATTTTATGGATTCATTTATGTCTTGGGTACAGTAGCTTTTCTGCTCTGTCCTTCAGAAAAGCAAGGTTTTCAGTGTTCACGTTGCCTGATTTTTACAGGCCCCTGGAACACTGTTATTAGGATGTTTTCTGTGCGTTGTGGGAGGATGAGCTTTATTTAGTTTTGAGAGATTCAAGATACCACTATAAAGGATTAATTAGCCTATATATTACTTGTAATATGGGTATAGACTAAACTTCATTGTGTGATTTGTCCTTTTTGCATATATTTTTAATACATGGTATACACCTCTTGATCTTCTTTTGGTGGATTTTGTTTGATTTTAATGCAGGCTGAAGCTGGGAGCTACTAAAAACTTCTGCTAGGGCAAGTGATTTATCTTGTTTGTTAAGCCTTACTGAATGTCATTTTTGGACAAGTACCTTAAGAAATGCAGAATTACAGAAATGTTCCTGTAGAGTTATGTTTGACTTCATGATGAAATTGCTGCCACCAGTTAAGATTTGAGAAAGGTTTTGTTTTGGTCAAAGAGCTTTGTATCACCTAGATATCTTCTGTATTTAAAACATCATTTTTTAAACACTACCATTAAGATGCAGTGTTATATCTGGCTTTTAAAAAGAAAAACACAAAACACCAGAAAGCTCAAGATGGAAGCAGTGAATACGAACTATAGGACGTACAATTTTCTGTAACAACAGACTGACCTGTAATGGCCACACCTTAATGCATGCATGCAGATACATGCACACATGTGTCCGTTGATCTGCTGTAGTTTGCATTTTCTTCAGGCCTGTAGAAGTGCCTGTTACATTACTCTAAGCATTCTTATTATATACCAGGCTGGTTTTGTTGTTAAAGTATATCTGAAAGGAAGGAGCTGCTCCCAGCCCACTAATGTCTTGAAGTGGTTACTTGTCATCTTGCTTGATTATAGTAACAAGCTACATGCAGTTAACCTCTTCTACACGTTTGTAACACGTGTGGGTTTGACATACAGACTGGTAACTCTTACACATGATCCTGTGGTTCAGCGTGCCAAGTCATGCCTAGAGGGAGAGTGGTTTGCACGTCTTTGGTATAGAGTTGTTACTTCAGCAGAAGTCAGTTTCTAGTGTGAAAGACACTTTTGTGACTATGAAAAACACTCTCCCTGCACCAACAGAGGAGGATGTGAAAAAGCCAGGTCTTGAGGTAACATCTTAGAATCACGGAATCACGGAATGGTTAGGTCTGGGAGGTACCTTAAAGATCAAATTCCAACCCTCCTGCCATGGACAGGGACACCCTCCACTGCTCAGGCTGCCCAAAGCCCCTTCCAGCCTGGCCTTGAACACTGCCAGGGAGAGGGCAGCCACCACCTCCCTGGACAACCTGTGCCAGGGCCTCACCACCCTCACAGTGAAGGCTTTTTTCCTAATATGCAATCTAAATCTACCGCCTTCCAATTAAAAACCACTCCCCTTCATCCTGTCACTACATGCCCTTCTAAAGAGTCCCTCCCCAGCTTTCATGTAGGCCCCTTCAGGTACTTGAGGGATCCTGTAAGATCTCCCTGGAGCCGTCTCCAGGCTGAACAACCCCAACTCTCTCAGACTGTCTTTACACAAGAGATGCTCCAGCTTTCTAGTCATCTTTGTGGCCCTCCTCTGGACTTGCTCCAAGAGGTCCATGTCTTCCTTTTGTTGGGGACTCCAGAACTTGACATAGTATTCTAGGTGGGGGCCTCACAAGAGCAGAGGGGTAGGATCACCTCCCTCAACCTGCTGGCCACGCTCCTTTTGATGCAGCCCAGGATACAACTGGCCTTCTGGGCTGCAAGTGCTCATTGTCAGCTCATGTTGAGCTTCTCGTCCACCAGCAGGCCTGAGTCCTCTGCAGGGCTGCTCTCTGTCATATCATCTCCCAACCTGTATTGATGACGAGGATTGCCTCAACTCCAGTGAAGGACCTTGCATTTGGCCTTGTTGAACCTCATGAGGTTCACTTCTCCAGCTTGTCCACTTCCCTCTGGATGGCATCCTTCTGGCATGTCAGCTGTTCCACTCAGCTTGATGTCATCTGCAGACTTTCTGAGGGTGTCCTCAGCCTCACTGTCAATGTAATTGGTGAAAATATTAAATAAAACCAGTCCCAGTACAGACCTCTGAGGGACACTACTTGTCACAGGTCTCCATGTAGACTTTGAGCCATTGACGACTGCGCTCTGGATGTGACCATCCAACCAATTCCTTATCCACCAAACAGTCCACTCATCAAATCCATATCTCTCCAGTTTAGAGAGAAGGGTGCTGTGGCAGACTGTGTAAAAGGTTTTACAGAAGTCCAGATAGATGACATCCATTGCTTTTCCTGTGTCCATTGGTGCGGTCACCCCTTCATAAAAAGCCACTGAGTTGGTCAGGCAGGACTTGCCCTTGGTGAAGGGATGTCTCGAATCACCTCTCTGTCCTCCATGTGCCTCAACATAGCTTCTAGGAGGATCTGTTCCATGATCTTCCCAGGCCCAGAGGTGAGGCTGACAGGTTGGTAGTTCCTGAGGGTTGTCCTTTTAATCTCTTTTAAAAATGGACACAATGTTGCCCTTCTTCCCGTCAGCAGGGGCTTCCCCGGTGTGCCATGACTTTTTATACATGGTGGAGAGTGGCTTTTCAATGGCATCAGCCAATTCCATGAGGACTCTGGGATGCATCTCATCAGGTCCCATAGACTCAGATATGTTCAGGTTCTTCAGGTGGTCATGAACCCGATCTTCCCCTATAATGGGAGGGACTTTACCCACTTGTGCCCTATCTTGCTGCCCACTGACCCAGGGGGGGTGAGGAGAGCAAAGTCTGAGTCAAAGAAGTCTTATCTGAATGACAACAGCAAGTGAGCTGAATGAGGGAGACATTTTTCTGTTGTTACCCTAGTATATTTATGCTAGTCTTAATCATAGAATCGTTTTAAAAGACGCACATAAAGTAACAAAACTAAAGATAATTAAAATATATAATTAAGCTGTCTCTTTTTATATTATGAATAGATGCATATTTTAATTTTGATCTTGCCTTACCTGAACGTGATTTGAAGTCTTACAGGAAAGTAGGAGAGGGACTGTTCACCAGAGAGTGTTGTGATAGGACAAGGGGCAATGGCTTCAAGCGGAAAGAGAGTAGGTTTAGGTTAGACATTAGGAAGAAATTCTTTACTGTGAGGATGGTGAGGCCCTGGAAGAGGCTGTTTAGAGAGAGTATGGAAGCCCCATCCCTGGCAGTATTCAAGGCCAGGTTGGATGGGGCTTTGAGCAACCTGGTCTAGTGAAAGGTGTCCTTGCCTATGGCAGGGGGTTGGAACTAGATGATCTTTGAGGCCCCTTCCAACCCTAAGCATTCTGTGACTCAGTAATTCTCAGTATCTGCATAACAATGCATTTGTCAACTGCAGATGGGGCAAGATTGTAAAGCACCTTACTGGCAGATCGTAAGTGTCATGGTTTCCCAGAATGTCCTGTGCCATATCCAGAGAGCAACAGAATTAATCCCTAGCTCAGCAGCAAAGAGCAGGGTCTGGCACCACTGCAGTTAGGAGAGATGAAAGTTTCTTCCAGTAAATGTTGGAGGCTTTTGTATGCAAGAATATATCAGGGTACATAATTGAATTTCAGGGTGAAAGAGGGAGTGTCATAGTGCTGATCAGCATGCTTAAAAGGCTGTCATACCCTTTTCTTTCTTTTTTTAGAGATCTGTCAGAAGGACTTACGAAGATACTGTATTGTGCTGGCTTCTTGCAAATAGCTAATTCATAAAAATATTCTAACTAGCTTTTTGAACCAAATGGGGGCTTGACAGGCAGCAAATCACAGTATTAATCTTCATTATAAGTATCCCAGAGAGGACAGAATAATACCTTGGTAAGCCAGGTACACCACATTTAAAGTGTTCTTCGAGTTTGGAAAGGTTGTAGGCATAAGAAATAAAAAACTGCATCGGATATTATTTTCACCAGTACTAATAACAATTACATTTATACATACGTGATCCTAAAGTTGCAGTCAGTAAAGAAAGCCTTATGAGCTATGAAGTTTTCTAGGAAGGCAAAGAATTCCAGCAAGAATAGTAAATGTTGAAGTGAGTAACTTGCTCATCATTATAAACTGTGATAGGGAAAGAATGGAAGCAAGAACATCTTAGAATAATAAAGATCAGTGTCATTACATTGCTGGAAATAAAGTCACCTAGGCCCCTAAATGTTAATAATTCTATTTAAATTTTGCTTGTCTTGGTTAAAATCATATCTTCTAAAGAGAAAATCTGGCATATGTTATATTTAGGTTATATTTATGTGAATACTGTAAATAGAAATAACTAATTTTGAAAGGAAAAGTCACAGAATTCCTTAAGCCACTTTTCATATTTTCTGATATGCCTGGCTGTATAGTGTCTAATGACAGAAGCTTTTTTTTCTTCTAGTTTCTGTGCGGTGCTGGAAGGAAGCGAGAATGACATGAGGTTCGTGTACTGTGCTTCCTGCATCTGCTACATGCTCGATAACTGGTCAGGCATGGATATGAAAAAAGCAATAGACTACATTAGAAGAAGTATGGTGAGTATTCCTGGTGTTATTTCTTAGTACATTTTAAAGTCACTAGCTTTATTTCTTGAGACTAAAGATATCTCCATCCAGATCGAAGTATTCTGGTAATTTCTGTTCCTACTTTAGTGAGTTAAAAATTAAAAAGTACATTGGTTTTTTTGCATTTGTATTCTCATTGTAATGTGTGTACTAGCCAGATACACACCAAATAAAATTATGTTGGCTGCAAATTGAATCTGATCTTTTTTCTTTAAAATGTAATTTAAAATCAAAAGCAAGTGTTTAGAAAATTTGGCCTGATGTTCCTGTAGCTTAGAAAAAGAGCATAAATAAAACACTGCATCAATAAAATATCAAATTTCAATAAGCTGTAGTTCTGCTTTTTAAATAATATACAGAATCAAAGGAAAAGACAGTTATTGATATAAGTTCGAGCTTAATAAGTGTTTAGAGTAATGCATTTGATTATGTATTATATAGTTGAAATGAAGGAAAAAATTAGTGTATAGACTTTCTTTGTGTCTGCACAAGCTGTTTTCATATTTGGTTGGAACAGAAGTGTTTCAGGGGTTTTATTATGTTTTCATTAGTTTAATTATGCTTCATTTTCTAAGATAAAAGTGTTTTTCAAAGAAACTGTCAGCTTGTAAACTACAGTACCATGAAGGTGAGTAAACATAGATAGTAAACTCTTCCAGTCCACAAAAAGAGTCAAATTTATTATGATGTACAACTACTGATGTAAACCAGTATGTTGTTGTAGGTGCAGCCAGCAGTGAGACTGTAAAATACTGGGGAGAAACAAACTTAATCTTCTCCTTTAGACCAAACTGGGGTTTATTTTAAAGGAAGTAGTTAGATGCATAAGCATTTCTTACTTTACATGACAAGAAACTTTCTGGCACACTGACATAGACTGGTTAGGAACACAGTTTTTCTTCATATGTTCCTTTTCAAAAAATGTGAAGTCAACATTGTGCATTAGTGACATTAACCTGCATACTGCAAGTATTGAGAGTATGAACAAAACTTCATACCATCACACTTGCATTGGCTTTTAATACATCTCTATTCTGTTTACGCTCTGCAACACCCCTCAGCAGGACAGGGGAGCCTATAGGAAGAGCAAAATCAAGAAAACTCATGGATCAAGGTAGAAATAGTTAGCTAAGTGGAGAAAATAGAAAAAAACCCAAGTGATGGAAAGGAAATCAGCCTCTCACTGCCTCTCACAAGCAAACTGATGCCAAGCCCATCTCCAAGCACCAGTTACATTGAAAGATACCTCCCTCCACCCCTTCTTCAGTTTTATTGCTGAGCATTGAGCTTACAACATACAGAACATCCCTTTGGTCAGTTGGATTCAGGTGTCCTCACAGTGCCCTCTCCCAACTTCCCTCTGCAGGGTGGTAAAGTGGAAAAAAAAGGGAATTCTTGGTGCTGTTAGTCTGTCCAACAGCTGTCCCCCTGGAACCCGTGTCTCTCCCACTTCTGGCAGGTCAGCCTATGAGCCCCTGAGATGGATGTTCGCCCTCTAGTTGCTGGTACTCAGACCACCTGTCTTACTCACCAGCTATTTGGGACTACAGTTTGCTAGCATTCAGATACACACACACACTTCAAGTAGATAGCACGCTTCCAGAGAATGAAGTTAAAAATGGGAGTTAGTAAGTCTTGGACCAACTGAGAGATCAAGGGCAGCACTCAGTGATATAAGCATGTGGACCAGCAGTTTTTTCACAGTCATACCTTATATCTCCTTTTCCCCACTTGTTTTCCCTTGCTTGCTGCTCCCCAGTCTGCTTTGATCTTTTCCTGTCTCACCACTGATCCTTTCCTAAGCCATGCCATAGGAGGTTGTGTATGCCCTCTGCATTCTCCAAAAAGTACCTTGTAACAAGTTTTATACAATCCCAGAGGTTTTTCCACTGCATCCCATAAGAGCCCTTGTATGTCAGTAATTAGTAGCACACTTCAGTTAGCTTGGGGTCCAGGGTGAGGGGATCCATGCTGACTCCTTTTGGTGGGTTACACCTAGGCATGATGATTTATCTCTTCTCCTTTCACAGTCTAAGGGAGCAGCTGAGCCAGGACATTGACTTTTCACTGATCAGGTCAGGATGGTTCTTCCCTGCCTAATCCTTTTGTTTACTGGATTAGCCTTTAATCAGATAGCTTAGCAGAGATAGAAAAAGAAAATCAAATACTAAGAAAGAATAGAGAACAAAACCAAAGAGCAAATTCCTCATCATGTTCTGTACATCAGCTCCTAGCATTTTGTACGCTTCAGTGCAGTTTTCATCCCAAAGAATAGTAACTGGGAAGGTTACAAAGAAAGTCAAGTTGAATTGTCAGAGCTTGTGTAAAAGGAGCATTTAATATTGCTAGGACTCTTCATGCTGGATATGAGATGTGGAGTGGAACAGAGGTATGTAAAGCAATGAGAAGCACTGAAAAGGTGAAGTGGGGCAGGGAGCAGTAATTCCTCAGACAAGAGCTAGGGAGCATCATACAAGACCATTGGTACAGCAGGCAGGTGGGGATAGTTTGGAGCTTTGCAGCGGTTCTGGAGATTTCCTGACTGCAGTGATCTTGAACCAAAATTACAGTTTACATCCAGAGCCTGAGCATTTGTACTGCAATTCAAAATAAATCCTGTCTGAACTTGTTACATGTATTCTATCTTGTGTAGGTAACTATGCAGTGAATGCTGTTGCAGGCTTTCTTGCACATGCTCATTCCCTATTGGCTACAAGATTACCTTGTTCTGGTACTGCCATTAATTAAAGGAAAAGAAATTGCGTTCCTCAGTAGTGAGGTGCTGTGGCAGAAAGGTGTGGTTTGGTTTCCCTGCCACGGGACTTCATTTGCACATACATGAAGCCAGTGGTAGTACACAGACTATTATAAAAATCAACAGACATGTGAAGGGCAGCTCATCTGATCAGGAGCAACGGGACTGTAAAGCACAGTAATCCTTGTAATACACTCCTGGAATTTTTAGCTTATTCTTTGGCATTTGTTCTCTAGTGATGATGCAGTGTAAGAATTGTGAGAGAGAAAATTCAACAGAGCTGAAGGAGGGAGAGAGGGTGTGCAGTTAGGCACATTGAGAACATCAGAAGACTGGAATGTGAACCAAGGTTGTTGCTTCTTTCACGAAATTAACTAGTTTAAAAGAATTGAATCTTCATACAGAATCTTCATACAGAATCCTGTTATCACTTGCCTAAAAAGTGTTTACACAAGATCGATGACCAAAATACTTCTGTGTCAGGTTTATTCTCCATAAAATAGGTTCCAGTCACACAATTTTTAGGGGCAGAGGTTGATTTGGGGCTTTCACATGCAAAGTCAGGTACCTCCCTAACCTAAAAAACCCAGACACTGAGATGCTGAAATTCTGAATGACTTCAGCAGGCTCTTGGCAATATTGCCTGTTTTACAACAAATTTGGTTTTGAGGTAGAGAAGGTATTGCAAGAAGCTTTAAAGAGAACCCCGCTACTTCTAGGATCGTAGAGTCCTCTTCAAATGTAGGTACATTAATCTGTTGGCTGTAAAACTTGTAGGGTGTGAAGCAGAGATTGTGCCCAGCTGCACTTACGCGCTTCCCCGGGACAGTATTTAGTTACGCAGTTCTCACGCTGCAGTGTCGTGGAGCCTCGTTTGCGTATCATTTCCTGGGTCTTTTCAAGAGCAGAAAGAAGGGAAAACATTTCCCTAAATCTTTAATGCTCTGAGCCCCCAGTGAGCAGCTGCCGTCCGCACGGAAAGAGGCACCGGCCAGCTCAGCTCAGCTGTTGCCTGGCACATTTCAGGCCGATTGCGCAGCCCAATGGAGTGCGCTGCCTGGGATGCACACCCAGCAGCTTCTGTCCAGAGCTAGGTGGTTTGTCATAGCTAAAGCAAACGACTCCTCTCACAGTTAGTGTTTGTAGTGCTAATTAGCTTTGCCAGCATAGCTTTGTTAATGAGCTTGCCTTTGCTGGGCCGTTAATAGGCCCGCAGAGCCTGGTAGCACCTTTGGATTGCTTTCTCCAAAGGCAGCACAAGGAGTTCAAGGCAGCTGTGCGCTGTGTGTTCAGCAGTCAGGCGTTGGTAGGGATTACTTCAACGGGCTGCTTCAGACCTTAGAAGGTCAAATGGCAGCTTGAAGACTGTGTTTCCAGTCTCAGGCTTTTTTGTTGCCTCAACTTGCAGCGAGGACTCCAAACCCGAGGAGTCTGGTTTTAACGTGGCTTCGGTGTGTGCTTCGGCTTCCTTGTCCTTCCCAACATCAGCTTTGGAAGTAGATTGACACAATGGCCCTGAGGTCATTCCTAAAGACATGGTAGCTCCTGTAGCTGTTCTTTGGCCAGGACTGCAGGAGCCACCAGTGCCCTGGCCACATGTCCTGTGTCTGCTGGACACTGTTAAATGTTTTGGAGAAGATGTGAGAAATTCATAGGCAGCACCTGGAGAGGGGAAGTAAAATTCCTTCCTAACTGACCAGATCTAAGTGAACCGATCGTTAACTAGGCAGTTGATGTGGAAGGTGTGGGACCTGTGTCATTGAACTGAAACTTGATGTTTTTTCCTCCTTACCAGTTTGTATGTGGCCAGTGACTGTTAAGAAAGTGTTCTATGCACGCTTGTAAAACAGACATTTCCTGCTTTATGAACAACTTACCATGCAAAATGATCTGATGAATTTTTAGGGCAGAAGGACTGTTATTCCTACCTGTACAATGTCATCTGTTCCTAGACGGCTCGTAACACAGCTGTGCTGGAACATTCTTGGTGCTTTGTTCTTCAGGCTCACATTCCTCCTTTTTCTTTCACTTAAAGTGCTCTTTCAGCACTGCGAAAGTATTTCTTCATTGGAATGCTTTAGAGGGACGGTTTAGTCCAGCAGTGTGCTCCACTGTCTCTTCACTTCTGGCTTTGCCCCCTCCCCAGTCATCCTTTTATTTAAAGCCCAATGTTCTCGCTCCTTGATATAGCACTTCTTGAGTATTTTATGCGCAGTAGTACCTTATGTTTTGTCTTTGTGTGTGTTAAGCAGCTTTTGGGGCAGCGGCAGCTTTCAGTTATCCATTGCATGTGGTTTGGAATCACACGCCCGCTTCCTCTTTTGGGAGGAGAAGCATTTTGGGTCTTTGGCAGCTCTATGCATCGCACTGCTTTCCCCCTTTGGCAAAGACACCCTTACCTGCTTCAACCGTGGCACAACTACAGTGAACTCCAGGGAAGTGGTGGAAGCCGCCTGCATCGACACAAAGCTCATTCACTAACTGCTTTGTGACAGGGGCTTCTTGCAGCATAAGTTCACAATGTGATGAGGTTCAAGCGGTGCTACAGTCCCAGGGTCGTTTTGCTAGTAAACTGCGAAGTTGCAATGGCTGCAAACGTGATTTGGCTCCAAAGTAACGGGTTTGTGGGTTGTTTTTTCCTTCAGTCTTACGATAACGGCCTGGCACAGGGAGCTGGACTGGAGTCTCACGGTAAGAATGTTAAAATGTTCTGCGCCTGTTTTTAAGATGGGGATGGGAAAGGCTGCAAAAGGTGCAGGGTATGTCATGCCTTTCCCTCTTGTCTGACTAAGGAAGTGGGATGAGGAGGAGTAAATGCAAACCCTGCCTCGGAATAGCAGTCTGTCTTCTTCCCTTCGTCCCAGTTCAGTAGTAGACGAGGTGCGCTCTTAGGATCCTGACACCACCAATCATACCTCAGGAATATCTTCCTGAAAGGTGTTGGCTGTGGTTCTCATCTCTTGCTGACAGGGCAGACCTTCCCCACATGTACTGTGGCTGCTCTTGGGACATAGCTGCAAGAGATTTTGTGCACCTGACAATCCCCAATTGCAGCAGCTCTTAGCAAAACCTAGAAGCGTTTCCTCCGGTAGTTTACAGCAGTCACGGGGGCCTCAGATCTTTGCAGCAGCAGCAGCAGCAGTTACTTTTTGGTGAGTAGTTGGCAGTTGTGAAGATGGGTGTCCCCAAGAGACTGGTATTTTTAAACAGAATGTCTCCATGCTATGGAGTAGTGGTCAGATTGCGTTCTGTGTGACGAATACTCTATTAGCAGTTCTTTGCTAGCTTTATCCTTACTGCTGAGCTTTGCCAGGATTGCATAGTTTTCTTCCTCCAGGACGGATAAAGCTGACAAACTTAAATTATACCCCTACACATGTAACAAATGTGTTAACTACGTTAGTGCAGGCTGCTAGTGAAAACAGAGGGCATTGCTTCAGATGCCTGCTGCTGCTGCACTTCACCAGCAGAATAAGAACAGCCTCAGAGCTCCTGGGGTCATGTAGCATCAGGGGCGTGTAAGGAACTTTGGGCCCCAAGTCGCATCTCAGCGGCTTGCTCACAGCTTTTCCCAGACTGTGATTTTATCACACGAGGTACATGCTCAGCTGGATGGGCTTTAGAAAGTGATGGCCATGATACACAGGCAGAGGACACGAGTTTGTCTGTCTGTCTGTATTACAACCGCCACAGGCCGTGGGGTGTGACATTGCAGTTCACTTCTGAACTGCTGTGTGACATCAGCTACGCAGCACTGCGAGGCAACACAGCTTCCAAAAGGGAATTCAGGTTCAGTCGTGCAAGCGCTGCGTTGAGTTGAGGGGTTCTCTTCCCTTAAATCGACAGGCATGCTGAGCTGGAGTGGTTTTCTTCTTTGTATTTTTCACCTAAAGTTAATATCGCAGCCCTGCAAAAATCCATTGATTTCATTGTTACGGCCCAGGTCAGAGCTCTGACTGAGGCCATGCAGGCTTCAGCCAAAATCTGGGCATCGAAGCACTGCCAAAGCAACCCTCTCTTCACAGGTGGCTCTACATTTTGCGGTATTGCATCGCTGTGTTTGATGGGTAAACTGGAGGAAGTCTTTTCGCAAAAGGAGCTGAAGAGAATAACAAGGTGGTGCATAATGAGGCAACAGAACGGCTACCAGGGACGACCCAACAAACCCGTAGACACCTGCTATTCTTTTTGGGTGGGAGCAACATTGAAGGTAGTGTACAGAACAGCTACAGGACAGTCACTCACCTGCTTTGCTTTCTTCAAGTGGCGTGTTTCTGTTTTGCTTGAAAGACTTGCGTGTTTGGCACAAGTGCATGAACTGGCACAGATCCCCAGGAAGGTCCCTCATCTCCCAAAAATGCAGGATGGGGAGGCTTACCAGATTAGTGCTGTCTCTGCTATCGCGGCTTGTCTCATCAACAGGCACTGGCGTTAGTTCTACAACTACAGCAAGATTTATGACTGCAATGGTCTGATTTCTTTCAGCTCCTGAACACATTCCAATACACAAACTTTGAGAAAAACCGAAATTACATCCTGTCAACTCAAGATCGCCTCGTAGGTGGATTTGCCAAGTGGCCAGATAGCCATCCAGGTAACTTTCCTTTTCACAGTCATGGTGAGCGTGTTGTAAGTGAGAGCTTCCTCGGAGAGGTGCCAAGGCAGTTTTCCCCTCATTCTCCTTCAAAGAAATGGGAAAAAAACCTTTAGAATAGAATGTGATTTTCAGGCAGGAAGTGGAAAGAGGGAAGTACGTTTTCCCCTTCTTCTGCCATGGAGCTGGTGCTGCTCAGGCTCTTGCTAGAAGAGCATCGCTACCTAGGGCTGGACAAGCCTTTCTGCAGGTGTTTACCTGTACTTGTGGGAACACCATGCAGTGGGTGTCTGTCTACATCGTCTGAGCAGAGCAATTCAGAACATTTGTTTCCTCGATAAAGGAATCCTCAGAGCTTCTGGGGAGGAAGTCAGCACCTGTAAGAACAGTCAAAATTTACGTGGTTCTGTAGTGTGATTTACAGGTGGTAGTTACCTGTAGCAACTAGATAGAGTATATCTGGAAGTTAATCATGATCATTTTGGAAGCGGATCATTTGTAGAAGTGAGAAACTTGATGCTCAGATCTTTTAATTTGAGATCATTTGAAGAGGTGCTGGGATCCAACAAGTATTGGGAACTTGTGAAAACAAACCTCGCGCCCGTAGTGTTGCTCAGTGGCGTTTTGTTCAGGGAAGAGGGAGTCTGCAAACTAATCAAACAACATACAAAGTCAGCCGTAGCCAAGGGTGAGTGTGTTCAGAATCTTGGCCCTGATCTTTCCTGTGGTTCAAAAGGAAAGGATGAAAGCAATTGAAGAGTTTTCGAGGTGGACCCGCACTGAGAACACAGTGCTTGTGATAGATGTGTTCCTCCCACTGGCCCGAGACTCAGCCCTGGATTCCTGAGGACTTTGCTGTATTTACACTGCTTTGTACAGATCAGTCAGTACCACTTGGAGGAAATATCTCTGTTTATCTGATGAACCATTTATTTTGTGAGCTAGAAATGAGAGAAATCTGTTTCAAGCCCCGTCGTGTGCCAGGTCCCTTTGCCTGTCTTGTAGCAGAGCTGTGATTGTTTGAGATAACAGTTGATTGAGAAAGGCAGAACTACTAATAAAGCTGCCCTCCTTTGATCTGTGTGCTGCTCCGGGCTGAACGCTGCTGTTTCCTATAAAGCAAGCTTTTGCTGTCTCTTGTGCTCCGTTGTGAGAGGTGGCCTTGTTGCAGCATTCCTTCCTGGGGCAGATTGTGACCTAAGTCTGTGTTCACGTTTGAAGGAGAGATCATAGAATCTTAGAATTGTAGCGGTTGGAAGGGACCTCAAGAGATCATCGGGTCCAACCCCCCTGCCAAAGCAGCTCCCAGGCGTCCAGACAGGTCTTGAATATCTCCAGAGGAGGCTCCACCCCCTCCCTGGGCAGCCTGTCCCGGGGCTCTCTCACCGTCACTGGGAAAAAGTTCTTCTGCATGTTGGTGCGGAACTTCCTGTGCTCCAACTTGTAGCCATTGCCCCTTGTCCTGTCTCCATAGACCAATGAAAAGGGGCTGGCTGATTCCCCCTGCATCCCCTGCTTCAGATAATTATAAACTTTAATTAGGTCCCCACTTAGTCTTCTCTTCTCAAGGCTGAACATTCCCAACTTATTCAGCCTTTCCTCACAGGGGAGATGCTCCAGGCCCTTAATCATCTTCGTAGCCCTTCTCTGGACTCTCTCCAGGAGATCCCTGTCCTTTTTATACCAAGGAGCCCAGAACTGGACACAATACTCCAGGTGGGGCCTGACCAGGGCAGAGTAGAGTGGGAGGATCACCTCCTTTGACCTGCTGGCTACACTCCTTCTGATGCACCCCAGGATCCCATTGGCTCTCTTAGCCACCAGGGCACACTGCTGGCTCATGGCCTACCTGTGGTCCTTCTCCACAGATCTCCTCTCCAGCAGGTCATCCCCCAGCCTGTACTGATACAAGCGGTTATTCCTTCCCAGGTGCAAGACTCTACACTTGCTTTTGTTGAACCTCATCTGGTTTCTCCCTGCCCAGCTCTCCAGCCTGTCCAGGTCTCTCTGGATGGCAGCGCAGTGTTCCTGCGTGTCAGCCACTCCTCCCAGCTTTGTATCATCAGTGTACTTGCTGAGGGTGGATGCTATTCCCTCATCAAGGTCGTTAATGAAGATACTAAACAGGACTGGACCCAACACCGAGCCCTGGGGAGCACCGCTAGTAACAGGCCTCCAGTCAGATTCTGCTCCAAAATGATGAAGAAGTTAACGCAGTTCTAACCTGAAGAATGAGTGTTAATGCAGCACTGTAAAGATTATTTCCACAGAGCTGTGATTTCCTTGTCATTCATAGCTGCGCTTCCCACAAGCGCAGTCTCATACCTGAAAGAGAAGCTGTGTCTCAGTTATTAACGTGTTTTTCATCTGAATAATCTCCTGAATATCTTTGTAGTAGCAGTACTACTGTTTTATAGAACTAGAACTAACTTGAGCCTGAAGATAGCGTGGGTTTGCCAAACTGTTGAACTTTGTGGTTGATCCCACCCAAAAGCTGTTTACAGGTTCTCCGTTTGTGTATGCGTTTTCGTGTGGATCGGCGCAGCTGTCCACAGGGGTCAGTACCATGAAGTTTCCTGAAGTTTCTCTCCGCTTGACACTCCCTCTGGAAGGTCAGCAGGGGCTGGAACTGCCAAGCGTGCTTCTCTGCACACTAATGCTGATATGCAGAAGCTCTTCCAGAGCCCCTCTGCACTGGAACCTTCTTGCGGTACCATTTGAGTCAGGTAGGAATTCACTGACAGCTCCCAAAGGTTACAAAGTGCTGAGCATTTGTAAGGGGCACGTGAAGTTCACATCCTCGTTCCCCCTTTAGCCTGGGATTTCCTGGGCAGAGGCAGGCTCATTTCTCTTCCCCCCAGCTTCCCCAAGTCCAGCTACACGTCCTTTCTCCTTTTTGCACAGGCTTTGCTGTATATCTAAATCTCCTGCAAACCCATTTGATTCACTGAAATGTCAGAAATGCCCCATTTTTCTGCTGCTGGGGTTAATTTTCAGCCATGGAGGGTTTGCAGCAAGCTGTAATGCTGGTAGACGACAAGGTAGGCAGCAGGATGAGCATTGGAGAGGGGAAAAGAGCATCCCTTCTTGGTGGCGGTCATTTGTTACGGCTCAGCAAGCCCTCCTCAGATCCTATCCTTAGGATTTTCTCTCAGGAAAAGCGAGGATTCTTTCCTACTCTGAGATCTTGATGTGTGGTAGCTACTGGCACTAATTTTGGTGTTTCGTTAGTCAGCTGTCCATGGGGTCAGTGGTCAAAAATGTTCTCCTGTTTGGGGAAAGAGAAATTGCTTTGTAGGCAGACATTATTTCCAGGTCCTCAAATTCTTGTGCCGTTTGGCCTGAGCACTCCAAAGGTACAAGGGAGCGGGCAAGAGAGATGGCAGCCTCGCCTTTCACACCGGTGGCTTTGGGCAGACACGGATTCATTCGCTCCAAACTCAAGTTCCAAACGTAGGAGCTGTTTGTTTTCCGTGTCTGTAATGATTCGGGGTGGTGGGAGACGGGAACGCTTGGCTGTGGCACCTGGTGTAATTTCTCTTTTGCCTTTTCTGTCCCCCTTCCAGATGCTTTACACGCCTACTTTGGGATCTGTGGTTTGTCGCTAATTGGAGAACCGGGCATTTGCCAAGTCCATCCTGCCCTGAATATAAGCACCAGAGCCTCAGAGCACCTTCACCACCTTCATCAGATGTGGAAATCAAGGACGCTAAACAGTGCTCAGGCAACACACACCTCTCTACATGACTGACTTAGACTTGACTTTAGTTCTGGTAGCATAATTGTAGCCCAGGGTTAAAAGCCATGTATAACCAATGTGCTCTCTTAAGTGCTGGAGTCATGCAATCAGATCCGTGTTGCCGGCATCACTTTGATAGTTGCCTTCAGCAGGTTGCTCTGCGTTGTGGAAAAAGGAGATATTTGTATTACATAGAAGTTTGTCAGACTGTAACTGGCTCTTCAGATGGCTTTACTTCTAAGAATTCCCTTGAGGCATTGAAACTTCATTCTTATTTTATTTTTCTAAATTTGTGCATACTGTGTCAAAGTCTATAATGGGGAAATATTTTCAAATCTGTTTACATATCATACAGTATAGCACAGAACCTGGAGTTGTTGATGCTCTCGATGTCTGACGTATTTTTGGGTAGAACCTGTTTCTGAAGTCAAGCCTTTGCAATACATTAAAGTTGTACAACTGCACTCTGATTATTTTTTTTATACATAGTCCCCTTCTCATGCAAGAGAATTCTGAATCTCTTGACCATTCTCAGGCACATCTGTGTGGTGTTCGTCAAACACCATGAGTTCCTGTAGGAAAGGAGCTGTGCTTGTGCTGCCTAGAAAGCTAAATATGGGAGAATCATAGAATAACCTGGATTAGGAGGGGCCTTAAAGATTAAATCACACAGTGCCTTTGCTATATTTATTTGTTATGATGTCATTTATACCATCAAAGCCTCCTTTAACTTCAGTCCCATCATGGAGGAACATAGCACTGAAAGATGAACCCGTTGCCCGGGGAGCTGGCCCTAACTTGGGGCTGTTTGGTGGGCTCCTAAGGACCCTCCTGGGCTATTTTCTGCAGTTCTTAAGTTCTGTTTCACCACTGAATTATCTTTAATCCATTCCCCCCACCCCTGACACCCATACTTTCTTAAATTAATGACAGGTTTGCTGGTGGGGCTATTGAACACAGTACTGCTCTGCAAGGTGCATAGATGGGAAAGGGGGTGTGGGGGGGTGTTTCTACAAAGAGCTCAAATGCACTGGAGGGGGAATGGGAAATCTGAGAGGATCGGGCATACTCACACTTGAGCTGTCCTCGGGTGGTGCGGGCTGCCCAGCCCCCCTCTGAAACAGCCCCCGGAACACACCATACTCTGGTGAGCCAGGATTCTGCCAGAGATGTGTCTGGAGGAGGCCTCTCCACAGTGTGCTCTCGTGTGTCTGTGTGTAGAGCTCTGCATACAGTCCCTGTATGTGGCCAGAGGGTCCCGTAGGGCGGGGGTAACACGGGGCCCCTGTGGCTTCCCAGTTCTATCGCTAGCTTCCTGTTCAGTCCTGGAAACTGGTCCTGCCACCAAAGCTTTCTGATGGCTCCAGGCCTCGTCATGTGCTTTCAGTGTAAGTAAACTTCAGCCTGAAGCAACTCCTGTTTGCAGACTGAGGAGCTGCTGGCAAGCATGAGCACTGTGATGGCGGGTGTCTGAAGGAGAGGTGCAAACCACGTGAACAAGGTGAGCTCCTCTGGCCACACACCAAGTCCTGTCCCCTTCCCCTCTGCCACCCCTGTTCACCCTTAATCAACACAGACAGGAGGGAAGAGCGGAGGCAGGTGTTCTCCTGCACCCCTTCCTGCTCAGGCCTGCTCCCAGCTCTGGGCAGGAGTTGGCAACAGCAGTGATGGCTGGGAGCCGCCACAGCTGTGAGTGAACTCGGGTGCTCAGAGCCAGCGCTCAGCGCAGCACAGCCCTGTGCGTAGCAGCCCGTAGGCTGCTAGCCCATTTGTCCCTACCTCCGGGTGCCCCTTGCCCTGCATCGCTCTTACCCCCTGCATGTAACCCCCTGGGCCATTGCCGGCTCTCCCACCTCCCAAACTCCCGAGTCATGGCCCAGCAGTGTCAGAAGGGGGAAGGTTCAGGCGTCCCTGTGAGAAGCAGAGGCAGGCACGCTGCTTCGGGCAGCAGCGCGAGCAAACATGGGGAGCAGCGTTTGAGAACTCACAGTGTCCGGTCCCAAGGGAGGGCGGGTTTTAGACCGAAGGCTCCGCGGGCTGTGGAGAACAACAGTTCCCACGACTGCCCTGCTATAAAAAGAAATGAAAGTCTGCCACAGCTCTTGGTCTGATGGCCAGGCTGGACTGGATGCCACTCTCGCCCCCTTGCTGGCTGCCCAGCCTGCTCCAGCCCCCGTGATGACTGGGCACCAGAACAGGCTGAGGCCTCTGGGGCCTTTTGATGCTGGCATCGTGTGGAACAGACGGGAAGGTGAAGGAGGGCTTTCTTTCACCTTTCCTAAACAAACCCTGGGATGCCAGTCACTCCACTGGAGGTCTGTGTCCTGCAAACACTGGCAGAGGAAGACTAGGACACTAGGGAGGTGCTTCGTCTTGAGGGCAGAGAGCTGTAGCCTGCTCACCTACTGGTGTCAGCCAGGAAGAGATGATTCTTGATTATTCTGGAAACTAAGGGTAAACAAGGAATTAAAGTGGGGGAAGTGTTTGTCTTGTCTGTACCCACTTTGAAATCCATGGCTGGTGAGTTATTTGGGGAGGACACTGGGAAGAGCCACGCTGAGTTGGGCAGCACTCATTTCTTCTGCTTTCCCTCACAGCAAGGCAAAGCGAGCATTCTCCCCTGAGGTTAGTAAGTTGTAGCTGAACCAGAGGGAAATCTGCTCCACTCAGACAGGCAGCCACCTCTGGGAGACTGTTTTACACCAAGGATGCTGAAGATGTTGGAGGCCAGCAGAAGTCAAGGGAACATAAAAGAATGGAAAATCAGGGAGATTTCCAGAAACTCCGGATTAGTACAGAAGTGCTTGTCTGCCCAGGACGGGGACCAGACTCCTGTCATCAGGGACCGTGCTTCTCTGTGATTGAAAGTGATTGAGTTCATGCAATGAGCCTTGTTCAGCTCCCTTGGCACTGTGGCGTGTGTGGGACAGGAACATCTTCCTGAGCAGCAGCCGAGCACATGGGGCTGGAGGCTGTGGCTGGCTCCTCACCTGGTGATACTCAGCTTGTCCTGCACTGCAGCACGCGTGGGGAACCAGCTAGAGCTGTGATTTGGGGGGGCTGGCCCAAAGCAGCGCTGGCCAGCCAGGGCATCCATCTCACATCAAGGACCAGTTGCTGCCCCAGATCCTCTCCATGTTCCACATCATGGGACCAGGGCACTGCGGTGTCTCCGGGCTTCCCCCTCAGCTCTTCAGTGACGATTTCCTTTGTTGTGGCTTTGGAGAATCTCTCCTGGGTGCTGGTTTTGGCTTTTCCTCTGCACTGCACATGCCTTCACGTGCACAAGCCAAGTTCATTTATGTCAGAGATTCTTTGAGGGGTCAGCAGCACATACCTCTGCCAGCCTTAGGAGGGGAAGGAGATGTAGGACCCTCCGCTGGTGCAGTGTTGTGCACCCAGGGTGGCCGTGGCAGCACTCCCGTTGTGCCCCAGCACCGCAGGCAGCTTCTCCAGCAGCGCGACATCTGCCCAAATGCTGATCCCAGCTGGACACTGGTGTTAAACGGGATTATCTATGTTAAGGGCCTGGAGAGCCTGAAGGGGAACAAGCCAAGGGGCCTGCTCTTTCTGGTGCAGTGCAATGCTGGGAGGGTCAGCCCTTGCCTGGCTCACACAGAGCTCAGTGGGGTCTACAGCGGCCCAACTCTGAGCAATGTCAATGCGCAGGGAGCTTCATCCAGTTTCAGCAGGGGTTAAAGACAGGATTAACCCACAGGTAAGCACAGAGGAAGGAGTTTTCCAGTGGGAGCGCAGGGCATGCCATTTTGCCAAAGGAAAGTTACCTCAAACCTAATCCTGAGGTAGTTAAACTGAGCGGGAAGTGCAGGAGGCCAGCTGATGTGCGTGAACCTTGATGGCACGAACTGGACAAGCCATGGAAAGGGCTGTGACACTCTCTGAAGGCCGGCTCTGTCTGAAAAGCCCATGCTGCAGGCTTCAGAGCCTTTGCTGGTGCAGACATGCCCCTTCTGCAAAGGCATAAAATCACTGAAACAAACATCGCTGCAGTTGCTGCAGCCAGATCTCTGCTGCGCTCATCTTTCTTCCCCTGATTTGCATGTCTTGGATTTCTTCGTTCGATGGCTTCTTTTGAGGAAATGTGAACTGTAAAGTAAGATACTCCAGCCTGGTGTGTGTTCCTCAATCAGTATTTGTTAGCACTCGAGCTACCCCTAGTTCTTTCTCTCTTGACGTTGTCAGACTTGATTGGCTGTGGTTGTGCCGAGCAATGGCATTGGCACTGGGTATTCATGGTATGCATCATTATGCACTCCAGCTGATTCCTTATGCATATCTAACGGCACGCTCAGGACATTCAATATTAATAGTAGTCTACATACTTAACCCATATGTTGGAAATGAGCTGGTTCCCAGGGCGTTGTTCCGGTGTGCTCAGTCGCTCGGGACAGGCTTGGGGGAAATGATGCATACAGAGAATGCTTTGCACAGCATAGCTGCAGTTTTCACTCTGAAATTCATTTTGTGTGTTTGTGCCTGATTTACACGCCTAGAGGAAGGGATTTGCGGTGTCAGAAGGGCCTGAGCGCAGGAGAATAAAAAGCTGCCTAGAAAACACTGTGGCTTTGAAATTCCCTTTTGCATGTTCCTACGTTGGCCCTTGCCAGAGCACCTACAGCTTACAGTCGCCACAGGGAGATGTGAGGTACAGGCTAGGGGCGAGGCTGGTCCCTCTGGCCAGCAGCGAGGGCTGCTGCCTGCCTGGGCCACAGAGCAGCAGCAGAGCTGCTTCCGCGCTCGCGTTGCCATAGTCGGTCTGTGGTGCCGGGGGGAAGAACTTGATCAGCAGGGAAGGCTAGAGACATTGAGGAGGTAACCATCCCATTGTGCAGAGAATTGGCAGCTGCATCACTGAGAGAGGTCTGGGGACCCCAGGGAACCACAGGCCAAATATGGCTCCTGAGTGGCATTTAATAGGATGAGGAGGTGGCTGAGCTTGAGGTGGCCTTAGTGGGACCTGGGCAGAATGTGGAAGAGACACAGAAGGAGATGGTTCCCTGACTGCTCACCAGGAGACTCCAGGCAGTTGTGCTCCTTTTTCTTCCTCACAGCAACACACCTGGTAAATGGGGCAAGGGTGTGTGTGTGGCAGGGGGGGGCGGGTAGAATGTCCCTCTGGTGCCTTTGTCCTGCTTGCAAAGAGTTTCCAGCATCAGAAGGTTTCATCTTTTCCTTGGCAGTTCTTTTTTCTGCTCCTGACAGTTCCATCTACTTCAGTCCCTGTGGAAGGAAGCAGTTTATCTAAAATTCATAAACTGTTTACACGAGGACTCTAGTCTTTCTTAAGCTGGATGCAGGCCTCCAAACATGTCAAGAAAACCAAAGGAGGTCACGGTCCTTACCAGAGCCACGTACACTTGTGTATGTGTTGAAGTGGTGGTGTTCTTTCCTGACTTCAGATGTTTCTAAATGTGTGCAACTGCACACTGAAGCGGTTCATAGCGAGTACCAGCACTATCTTCTCCTGCCTGTATGTTTCCTGCATCTCCATTGCTCTGGCTTTGCAACTGTCAGAGACACTGGAGTCCTCTGGGGTGGAAGCACATCCACACAGATCCGTTTCTTCCACACAGCCTATAGAATGGTCTTTCTCTCCGGTGTACTGAAGTGTTTGTGTGAGCCCTCCCCATCCCAGTGCCTGCATCAGGGTTCACACACTCTTTAAGCCGACCTCCGCAGGTGGCGACAGCCAACACGCTCAAGCACAGTGTGCAGGGGCACAGCGGGAGAAGACCCCGCTCCCGAAGGCAGACGGCTGCCACGCGTGTGTGCTCACGTGGATTCCCTCTGCAGTGGAAATGGGACGGTGCCTGTGTTGTATGACATTTTGGGAGGGCCAGTTTTTCCACTGGTATAAAATTACAGGAATCGGTTACATCAGTTGATAATCCTTGCTTTTTTGGAGACACACTTCAAGGTGAAGAGAGAGAAAACAAAGAAAATCCTTCCACAGGTTCACTTGAACATCGTAGGACATGCTGTGAGATTGCTCATTTCATGGCAACCAAAGGTTTGGCTTAATTTTCAGGCCTCCGGGTTCCACAGAAAGGAACAGACATGATGGGCAAAACAAGAGGAGGAGAAGTGTGGAAAGCAATTGCACATCTGCGATTTATGTGTGACAGGTGAGGAGGTCCCAGCTATTCCTGACACACAGCCTACCTCAGCAAAGGTTGTGGAAAGCAGAGCGACTGGTTGCCAAGAGGGATGGGAGTCCCTGAGCCACCAGCTGCAACACGAAGCGTCTCCATCTGTCTCTGGCCTTCCCAGCGCACATTCCCCTGTCAGCCTGCAGCCACTCAAGACAAAGGCAAACACAAACTGTCTTCCCCCACGGGGAGGTAACCGGGGTCCCTCAGAAAGGCCACACAAACTGATATCTGCTGCAGAGAAGAGTCCCAAATTCCTGGCTAAGCTGGATCTCTCAAGATATCTCATGTCAGTGATACCAAGCCGTCCACAGGGCTCTGCCTGGCCTCGCAGGACTCTGCAGAAAAGCTCTCTCTGCGGGGCCCATGGCAGAGGCTGCTGTGGTGCAGGGGCCAGGATCCCCCCAACAAAAGCTGCTTGGAGGGTGCCATTGCCAAAGTAAAACCAAGAGCAAAAGTGGTTTGCAGCATCCTCCTGCCTGCCTGTCACTGGCAGCCACCTGAGCCTGGAGGGCTAAAAGAGCTAACACTGAAACTAAACCACTCAGAGAAAAGAACATAAAAGAGCCATCAGCTGCTTCTACCTTCTCCTGTGTCCTTCTTGCCCTGGTTGACTCCACAACTTGAGCAACATTTACATCTCTTCCATATACAGGAGCACTGTAACGAGAACACCAGCACCTCCCAGCTCCGAAGGACAGCACAACCCAGACGTGACTGGGGTGCTTATCAGTCTATGGAAACAAGACATGAGGAGGTGAAGGGAGAGGAACCAGGAATCATCCTTTCTGTCCCAAGTCCTTGAATTCAAGCCCAGGCTGGTAGAAAGGGAAAAACCTCAACGACCACCACAACAAAACCTAATCACACTGGTGCAGCAAAAATCACATGGGTGGAGCCAGAAATTGGGAGCACATAGTTCAAAACCCCGGTGTGATTCATGGCCAGAGAAAGCAAGATGAATGTCCAGATTCAGATGCACCAGGGAACATCCTGTCCCACAGGCTTTGGGGGATGGCTGTTGGGGACTGTCTAACATGAATGTGACAGAACCCCAGTGAGATTTGGGTGCAGACACACCTCCAGCTGAGATCTGCACCGCGTGTTGTGTTGTCCCACTGCGGAGCAGAAAGGGTTGTAAATTCCTCAGCTGTTCCCACATCCTGTCATTACTGAGCAGGAAGGTCAAAGGTATGTTTGCTGCTTGGTGCTGGCTGTTGGTTGGAGAGTCACGTCAATTTCGTGGTACAACCTGCCCTGAAGCAGGAGCACCACTGTTGCTGATGCCACCACCAGCATGGTGTCCCGCAGGTGACTACTGGACTTGAGCAGGTTGGCACTGTGCTTTCATGCCGCCCCTCGCCCCAGCCTTGGCCAGCCCGGGCCATTGATGGTGTTTAACACTGACCAAAGAAATTAGAGCAGCAACTCTTTCCTCCATGAGTGCTGTTTGGTGAGCAGGGGTTGGATCAGAGGAGAATATCTCAGATGAAGCGAAATGACGTTGCTGAGGACCCATCAGCTGTGTGGGTGGTGATGGCTGGCTGTCCCCTGTGCTGCTGCCCATTGTTTACTCCTGGGGTGTTGGCTCAGAAGCAATCTGCAGAACGCTGAAAGCCTCTCTCTATCCCAATAATGAGCTATTTGATCAATGAGACATTGGATATATATAATTGCACAGTATCCAGTGGCAGAGGTCTGGTAGCTATTCATGAGTCCCGTTTGCTGAGAAAGGAAGCGTGTATGGTTTCAGCAAGTAACCTGTAGAGAGAATCTGGGATAACATTACTACGTATCAGTACGCTTAGGAGATACGGCCTCGGAGGGGACATGCTATACTGTTACAAAACACCCTTTGCAACGCTACCACCACGCAGCACTGGTGTGCTCCACGGGCCACCTGATAGGTACGGCGCAAGGGTGGCTTGTCCCCTTCCACCTCTCGGTCTGGGAGAGAGATGATGAGAGAGCAGCAGAGTGACCCCTCACTGACCTCCTCCCCCAGTCTTGCGGGGGCTGGGATCTTTGGGCTTGGGGCAGTCTGTGACCAGAAGAGGAAGAAAAGAGCCGCTGGCTGAAGTGACCAGCGGTGTCTTCACCAGGAGCAAGCTATTGCAGCAGTGCTGAAGTGGAGACGGGGAGCAGGGGTGCGATGCCTGCCATGTCTCCAACGCCATCCCCCAGCCACCCTGAGGCATCCCCTTGCCTGCTGGGTCAGCGTACAGGCTTGTAGAGCTGCTTCTCATAGCAGGCCCTCTTGTTTCTGGGGCCCTGAGGGTTCCCTGCCTCGAGCGGCGCTGGGTACTTGAGTTGCTGCGCCCAGTATTTTGGCCACAGTGGGACAGAGGCATGTTGTATCCACACCATTGTGAGTGGTGGTATCAAGCCTGCCCGGGGTGCAGAAATATAGAGGAGAGGAGTTTTCTTGTGAGCCACAGCTGCCTTTTCTTCCACAGACATGGCAGCAGCCAAGTGCAACGTGCAACGCGCTTTAGACGAGAAAGGCACATGACAGGGCAGGGGCTCTTCTTCTCAGACATGCTCATGCACAAAGTTCCATGTAAACCAAACTCCTGGAAGTGGAGAAAAGCAGAGGGAGCCTGGCACCAGCGCACGGTGCGGTACCCCAGCTAGCAGCCTGCTTCGAGCTGACCTTTCAAGTCCCTTTGCCAGAAGCACGCCCGCTTCGGGCGCTGGCAGCAGAGGCAGAGGAGATGGACACAGCAGCAGAGGCAGTGGGGATGGACACAGCAGGAGAGGGGATGGACACAGCAGCAGAGGCAGTGGGGATGGACACAGCAGCAGAGGCAGAGGGGGTGGACACAGCAGCAGAGGGAGAGGGGATGGACACAGCAGCAGAGGGCATGGACACAGCAGCAGGGGCAGAGGGGTTGCACACAGCAGGAAAGGGGATAGACACAGCAGGAGAGGGGATGGACACAGCAGCACTCGGGTTTGGCGAGCCCACGGGGAGGGATGAGCTCGCGGGTCCTCGCCCAGTGCCGCGGCCGCAGCCCCTGAGCAGAGGCGCTGCCCCGAGAGCCCATCTGCCACAGCGCGGGGAGGCGGCTCCTCCCCGGAAAGCACCGGGGGAGGCCGGGGCAGCACGGCGGGGGCGGGGGGAGCGGCGGGGCGGTGCTGGCCCACGGCACGGCCGCCCCGCGGGGAGCGCGGGGCCATGGCGGGGGCCGCGGAGGGCCGCGACTTCGGCTACATCTTGGACCTGCTGAAGCGGGACAAGGTAGGAGCGCGACCCCGCACCGCCGCGGCGTGTGGGCGGTGGTGCCCCAGGGCATCCTCGGCAGACCCGTGCGGGGCCGGGGCGGTGGCAACGCCGGGGGCGGGAGCCGGTGAGGCTGCGCCGGAGGGAGGTGGGGATGGAGGGAGGGAGGCGTCGGCGCCCTCGGGTCTTTGGGCTTCGGGGTGGTTTGGGGCTGGGGGCGGCTTGACTCGCGCTTCGAGCCGACGCGCTGAGGCGACCCGCCGCGTAACTGCCGCACGCTTCCGAGGCTGCCGGGCGAAGCAGTGTGAAAATGAACTGCGAAGGGCCGGCAGCCCGTCGCGGCTGGACGTGCGGCGTTTTTGCAGCCTGCTGATCCGCTTGTCCGCCCGCTAACGCGCGGTGCGGTGCCGGAGGCTGCCCCCGGCAGCCTCTCACC
This sequence comes from Gallinula chloropus, assembly GCF_964237585.1. NCBI lineage: Eukaryota > Metazoa > Chordata > Aves > Gruiformes > Rallidae > Gallinula > Gallinula chloropus. Next base: position 24,825,420 of record NC_140089.1, read on the forward strand.
GGGGCCCTTTGTGTGCGCGGACTTGTCTGGCTCCCGGGGTGCGGGAGTCTCGCGTCCCGCCCCCACGAAAGGATTCAGAGTTCGCACATCCTTGACCGAAACGAGCGTGTGCCTTCTGTAGCGCAGGGACGGGCAATGCCGCGTCTTGTATTGCCCTAAAATCCGGGGAGCAGCGCGGCTGCTGTCCCCCCAGGGCACTGCTGCGGGGGCTGTACAAACAGGCAGCGGTCGCTCTAGTTTTCAGCTTAAAACTAAGTGTGTTGGACAGTGGTGTTATTTGCAAGGCTGACTGTTGTTAATGTATCCTGAAGACCTCCAAGTCCATCTCCAGATGCTGTCTTCATGCCTTGCTCTTTGTGCTCACCCTTCTTCCCACTCCCTCACTCCCTCTTCCAAAAGTCGTGGATGAACCTTTAGAGTGGTGAGAGAGGACTTTACTGGATTATTTTCTGCTTCTCCTTGCCTGTGAGTAGACATGCCTGGGGCTCCAGAGGCTGAATTAGATGGCCAAGCCACGTTCCTCTCCATTTTATGCAGTGCCCGGAATCAGAAGGGCGTTCGGGCAAGAAACTCCCTTTTTTCCCTGTAACGGGGTGGTACATCCATCTCGTCTCCCACAGCCAAACAGAGCATGCTGTTGCTCGAATCAGACACCCTCTGCAAGAGCATATGCTTGGGTCGACAGAGGATCTGGCACACTGGTGTGAAATAGGCGTGTTTGCTACAAACAGCGCTGTGTTTATACACACAGCATCCCACTGCCAAGTCCCACCACTCGCTGTGGTGGAAGGAAAGATGAGCAGTAGCAGTTGTCTGGTCTTCACAGACTCTGTAGTGGCTCACCGAGGGCCAGCTCTGAGACCTCTCACTGTCCAAAAGGTTTGCCTTGGGCAGTCCTTTGCCTCCGCACCAGGGCTTTAGATGACAGCCCCTTTGTAATCTATTGGTGTTATCCAGCAGCTCAGAGGCATTCTCCTGAGAAAATTCAGCTGCTTTTTCAGGTGTCATAAATCGTGCCTGCAGAAGGACTGCTCTGCACAGTAAACTGTGCTTGCTTAGGGGCAGGGTATCACTGCTCAGCAGTCCTAGTGCGCCAGTGTTCCCTTTCCTGTTCTCCCACATGGGTAAAGCTTTTGCAGCAAAGGTCTGAATTTACTGCTAAGCACCTGGCTCTCACTGAGCAGAGAGCTACCGGAGAGACAGGACACTGCAATACCTGACACTTGTTCACTTACCTCTGCTGCTCTGGGTACAGGCGCACCCAGCAGGTAGGATCCATCAGCCTGCGGACGCTGGGCGCGTGACCTCTTCTGGCACTCCTGCTGCTTTTCCACTTAGCTTGCAGTCTCTGTCAGGCAGGGCAAATCCTTATGTATTCCTTTTCCCCCAGGGAATGTCACTTCAAAAGCCGTTATCTCTTGTAATGATTTGGACTAATTATTCCCCTGTGACTCGGTTCCACACACAGAGCTTGCCCACCGTACCTGGAGCCGAAAGCCGCGTGTCACTTCGCCCCAGCATGGCAGTCCTTGTGCAACCCACATGTCCACAGCACCCGTTTGGCTCACTGCCGTACTCCGTGAGATATTCCAGGCCTGCGAGGCTCCTGCCACAATCATCACAGTAGCATAGGAGTGCTCCAAAAGGTCACTGTGAGACAGATAGACCAACAATCACCTGCATTTTGCATCAGAGGCACTGAGGCAGAATGAGATGTTCTGACCTTCTTTCAGGACTCTGACATCCCAGTTCAGAGCACAGCAAGGACGGACACTCAGCTGTCTCAGAATGATCCAGTGGTTTCAGAAATGGTTTCAGGCTGCCTTTTTTCCCCTCTCCCTTCCTCACTGCCTGTAAGTTTCCTTTTTCAGCAAACACATGAATATCCCGACCCTTATTCACCCTCACTCACTCACCATCGGTTTATTTCATAGACACTGGTGTTCTTCACTGGCACGCATCTGCTTCTTCTATTGGTTTTCTTCACTGGCACGCATCTGCTTCTTCTATTGGTTTTCTTCACTGCATCTGCTTCTTCTGTGGCGTTAACTTGCAAGAATCTGGAGGCAATTCTATAAGGAAATATTTCTGTCTGGGGGGGAGCTGATACCAGTGCTTGTGATCTGCTTTGTAGAAACAGTTGTGGGCACTTTCCTGGAAGTGGAATAAAGTCAGTAAGCCAAGAGAATCTGATGGGACATTCAAGAGAGGCTAGCAATGCTGACACCGTCCTTGTGCATGGGTGGTTGATTTTCTTGAAAGGAGGGTCTTGGCATAGTCTGTGCCTGGTCCTCTGCTTTTCTTCCCCTCACTCACTGGTTTTGCCTTACCCCCTATTCCTACCCTCTGGTTTGCAGAAACTGGCAGCTTGTGGTTCTGAAGGAACAGCTTGAGAAGCATTTCTCCAGAAAAAGCATTTTGAGAAACAGGCACTACGAAAACCAAGGCCAAAACCCCTGAGGATGTGAACCCGAGAAACGTCATTCCAAGAGCAGTAGAAATTCTGCATGCTCTCCACCCAGACCCTGCGAGGTGGCACCGATTTCTGTCCCTCCCCTCCGCCTGTTTTCTTCCAGTGACTGACGTACACTCAGCTTGTGGGGCCATTTCAGCTTTTCTCCAGGTGGGAGTGAGGGGTAGAGCTGCGCAGGGGCACAAAGCCCGAATCGCATGGGGAGGAGGAGGAAGGAAATGCAGTGAAGTTTTCTGGTGGCTGTGGGAGGGGGTGGGTTGCACTGGGCTGCCTGACTCAGCTGAACTCGAGTGCTGTTCTTCATCTTTCAGAAGACGAGGCTTTACCTCTTTCTTGCTTCTATATATGTAGCAAAGTGCCAGTTTGGGGTTTGGGTCCCTGTGAGGAAAGCAGCCCGTCACTGTACAGCAACTGCATTCCATTTGGTGGGTATCCAGACCTGTGCTAGATCATGTGAGGGGTATTTGTGCAAAAAAGGACTTGAGTCTGAAGGTAGCTTGGACTTCAGTTTCAGGTAAAGGGTTTGGTTAGCTGCTGCAGAGGAGTCTTGAGTTTGAAATCCAGCAGCTAAGAGGAGTTAAAATCCAATTTGCCTGTCTTCACAGCCCATAGTCTTAGTTACTTAGCTGTGTCAGTCAGCTTGTGTGACAAATGTGTGTCCCTGGGGCTGAGACATGCCCTCATCCTCCAGCAGTGGGGTTCCTAAGGCGCCTACAGGAGTGGAGCACAGGATGTGACACAGCACAGGCGAGCTGCCAGCCTTGTCCTCTGTGACTGGGGAACCTACCATGACAAGTGAAGGGGAGCAGGCAGTGGGAGTGGACAGTCCCCATGTGCAAGGTGATCACGCTTTCCATGCCATATCCATATGGTGTCAGAAAAGGAGCTTGTGCCTGGGCTTCCTGTCCATTTAATTTGATTTCTTTTTTTTTTTTTTTTTTTGATTAAACCTTTTCCATTCCAAACCCTTTGAAAAACAGCCATTACCTTTCATTTCTGCTAAACAGTAAGAATTTGGTTGCAGGTATGATAATTTCCTGGTGTCGTATACGGAGCTGGAGAGTGGTTTGGTTTGAACATCATGTTTTTTATTTAAAGCCTTTCATTTGCTTGCCAAGTGATTGCCGTGTGAGGAGAGAATCAGCAGAGCCCTCTGCGTGGGCTGCAGCTGTTCTTGGATGCTTCTCGGATGCCCCACAGCTGCTGCTGTCCAGGTGTCCAGGCGTGAAGCAGAGTTCTACACGAGGCAGTGAGAGAAAAAGTGAAGATCTACTGAGCCAACTTACCACGCTCGGGATGTGCTGGCTACAGGGCCTACCCAAAGCTGAGGGCAGTCCCAGTATTGCCAGCAGTTTGGTGAGCGTTGTCGTTACTGGCTCAATGCTCTCTGCCTAGCAGTGGCTTGTGTGCCCTTCCAAACTTGTTCAGTCCAGTGGTCTGTGCTCTTTGCTTTTCCATGTACCAGCGACCCCTGCCAGTACCTTAAAGCTGCTGCAGACTTCGGCGCTGCAAAAAGCAGCCACACAGGGCTGTGGGTTGTAAAAAGGTGTTGAGTGCGGAAGGGGGAGTTCTGCCCTTTGGAGGCCTCTGCGTGCCTTGTCATTCATGTACCGTGGTGGAAGAGGAAGTGGTAACTAAGATCTGGCTCTAAAGCACCCGGAAGCCAGAGCAAACAGGCGCACAAAGAAGCTAATACCTTAATGATCTATTAAGGGATTAACAAAGGGTCACTCACAGGTCCAGGCTGTAAGCGTGGGCTGCTCTGTGATCCGTCTGACGGCAGTGGGAGGACAGGAGGAAAATGGGTTTGTCCATGCTAGCAGCACCCACCTATATGGGCACCTGCAGCCCTGGGATGAGTGCAGGTTTGTCTTGCTGTGCCGACGGAGACAAAATTTCCTCATGTTGTCCCAAAGGCAGCAGCAGAGCCAAGGGGGCTTTCATCTGGTCTGCAGCTGATGGTTTGGCCCCAAATTGACCACATCCAGTGGTCAATCTGTTTTAATTAGTCTGTTTTAATTGGAAGCAGGCAAAGCTCCTCCTCCTTGCCCACCTTGCCTTCCAAAGGGACGTGGACCTGGATGTGGAAAGCCTTTCAACTAGGCTCTGAGTGGGAGGGAGAGGATAACGTCAGCCGTGGCTGGGACAGGCTGTGGGACGCGCCCAAGTTGGGGGTGCTGGTGAGGGCCCTCAGCCTGTTGCTCAGAGACGCACCGGACCCACTGCAGCATGCTTGGAGTCTAGGGGTGCTGAGCCAGGAGCTCCCAAGACAGTGGGAAGCAACAGGGAAACAGTGGGGAAATAGAGCAGTGGAATTCCAGCCATTCCATCAGACTCAGTGGGGCCTGGCTGAAATGCCTCTGTGCAGACTCGTGTAGCACGGGCAGTAATCAGGAGGAGTTGGAGACGGGCAGGTGCCTGCAGGGCTGTGACCTTGTTGGCATTATGGAGATGTGGTGGGATGGCTCCAACTGGGCTGCTGGGATAGGACGATACAGGCTCTTTAGGAAGGACAGATGGGACAGAGGAGGAGGGGGTGTCACCCTCTATGTCAACGTATCGGACAACACAGCAGGGCACAAGAAATCCCGGAAGGTCCTGGAAGGTCACGGGAGGTGATTCTGCCCCTCTACTTTGCTCTGGTGAGATCCCACCTGGAGCACTGTGACAAGCTCTGGAGTCCACAGTACAGGGCAGACGTGTAGCTGTTGGACTGAGTCCAGAGGAGGACCGTGGAGGTGATCAGGGGTCTGTAGCACCTCTGCTCTGTAAAGAGTCTGGGAGAGTTGGGCTTGTTCAGCCTGGAGAAGAGGCGGCTCCAGGGAGACCTAATGGGTGTCTACTGATCAGGAAGAAATTCTTCACTGTGAGGATGGTGAGTCCCTGGCACAGGCTGCTCAGAGAAGCTGTGGCTGCCCCATCCCTGGCACTGTCCAAGGATGGGGCTTTGGGGAGCCTGGGCTAGTGGGGGGTGTCCCTGTGCATGGCAGGGGGCTGGGACTAGATGGGCTTTGAGGTCGCTTCCAACCCAAACCACTGTGATTTATGGTCCCGTGGACTGAAGCTGAGGACGTGTGATGTAAGGACGCTGCATGCGCTCACTGCCGGTGTCCCAGGTAGTGGTGCTCCTCCCTTGCGGAACGCTACTTGCAGGCAGCATCGTGCCCGCAACGGCCGCGTCTGCACCCTTGCCGAAACGTGGGGAAGACGGAGACTGCGAAGCAGTTGCTGTTCGTTCGGGCTGGTGTCGGGAGGGGCATTTGCCGCCGCCGTCCCAGGGCTGGCGGGGGCAGGAGGCGCGGGCGAGGCTGAGCACTTGCCCACCTCTGCTTGAGCCGAGCTGCCGCCAGGGCCGTTGGTGCGCGCCGCCCGCGCCCGCCCGTCTCCCGCTGCCGCGCCCGGCGCGATGCGATTCCCGCGGGCGCAGCAACGTACCCAGCGACGTCTCCGTTACCTGGGGGGACGCTCGGGGACGGGGTTGGAGTGGGCAGCGGCGAAGCCCCCCCCGGCGCAGCGGCGGGCGGCGTTTCCGGTGCCGCCCGGTGCGAGCGAGCAGCCTGAAAGTTACTAGTGCCGCGGCAGACGCGGCGCCCCGTCCCCTCGGGCCCGGCCCCGCCCCGGCGGCGGCGGCGGCGGCGGCTGGACAGCTCCGGTGCCCGCGGCCGCGCCGCCCCCTGCCGGCCCCGCGCCGCTGTGGGCGTGGCCGCCCCCGCGCCGCCGGTGCCCGGTGCCGCGCCCGTTCGCCATTGTGAGCCAGGCGTCGCCGTTGGCCCCGCCCGGAGGACGGCGCTGCCCGCAGTGCGTGCCCCTCGGCCGGCGCCCCGCCGGGGCGGCCGCCGCTGCCGCGGAGGATGGAGGAGGGCGATCGGCCGGAGAAAGCGGTGAGCGCGGGGAGCGAGGGGGGGGCGAGGGCCGCGGTGCGGGTCCCCTTCCCCCGGTGCTCTTCCCTGCCCGGCGGGGAGCGGCGGCGCCGAGGCGGCGGGCAGGGCTCGCACGGAGCTGTTGGGACGGAGCTCGGTGCGCGCCGGGGAGGCGCTGCCGGCGGCAGGGAGATGAACTCAGTCGGGTGCCGGCCGCGGGGGGATGCGCGGGGCGGCGCTGGGCAGCCGGCGCTGCGCTCGCCACTTGATGCTCGGCGGCGGGGCTGCGCCTGCCGGGGCTCTCCCGGCCGGGGCTCCGGGCGCGGGCGGCTGGCGGTCATCAAGCGGCCGAGGCGCTGCGCCGCTCCCCGGGCCGCGCTTCGTGCGGGAGGTGGGCACGTAAGCAACGCTGCGGACTCGGGCTGTTAGCCGGGGGACGCGAAGGCACTTTCGGGGCTGAGCGGAGACCTACAGGGCAGAGAAGCCTCCTGTTTAACCGGTCGGGCACTTGCTCCCCCCGCCCCCGCCCCGAAAAGCAGGGGGCTCGGCTGAGCTCAACGCGTGGAGCCCCATTGTTGCGGAGCGCGGTCGCTCGCCTTTCGCTGGGTGCTGGAGTGGGAGCGAGACGGCTCCCCTCCTCTCCTCTCCGCCCCTGCAATGCAGGCGTGACCTGAAGAGAACCGAGTGTGCCGGGTGGCAGCGTGCGTCTCAGCTGAAAGAGCGTTGTCGGTGCTTTCAGGAATGTTCCCTGAGATTTCTTTGGGGTGCCTTGCGGCAGCTCAAGGCGTGTGCCGCGATTTTTGGTGGCAGCAGACGTGCAGCTGTGCAGTGTGCCTCGCTGGCTCCCGTTTTCTGCGCTGACACTTGTTCCTCCCTCTTCCTGTCACAAAGGTTGCCATTAAGGGTATCGAGAGAGAGCTCATCTGCCCGGCATGCAAGGAGCTATTTACCCACCCGCTGATCCTTCCTTGCCAGCACAATGTCTGCCACAAGTGTGTGAAGGAAATACTCTTTGCGTTTGAAGACTCGTTTGCTGATGGAGGCTCCGAATCCTCTAGTCCGAGTAGCCCTCGAATTAGGAACTCCTCTCCGAGCCTGGACAGGATCGACAGGCTTAGTAGATCAGGTACGCCTCTGATTTTTTTTGCACGCTTTCCTAATCTTAAGCCTTAGCCTGACTTGAGCTGCAGGGCATCTGCAGCGGTAACATGTCTTCCCAGTACTCCTGCTGCAGTTGAAGGGGCGACTTAGGGATAGCGCAAGTCTGGTTCATTCTGTGGCAGCAACAATGGGAATATTTTGAAAGGACAATACACTTCACAGTCCTTGTGGTACCCTGTACGTTTCTGTAACCGTTGGGTTTGTTTGTTCTTGTATATTGGTTACGTCGAGGTGCAATAGCATCAAGCTCAGTAGCATCAGGACAGAGATTTCAGCAACTTTATTGCGCGCCAGTCGTATTTTCCAGGTGGCTCTCTCAGGTTGTGTCCAGCCTGAATGCGGTAGTCCAGAACTGACGCCCTTCTGAGCCTCTGCCGACCTTGGAACTGATAGTTTTGTCCTACCCACTTCATTATGCTGTCCGTGAATGGTTTTCCATAGATGATGATCGTTGCACGGTGGCAGAGTCCAAGGATGGATGACTGTAAGAAGAGTGAGCTAACGGTCTCTTTCTGTGTTGTCTGCTCAGAGCTTTAAGGAGCAGTTAGCGTGGGGCTCCTCATGCTCTTGGTGAAAGAACCTTACAGCCGCCCGAGTAATCCGTGGATAAGTTGGTCTGCTCTTATAACCTGATCTGCTTTTAAGCAGATACATGGAAAGTACTTTGTGCATGTTACGCTCCTCGAAAGAAGCCTCATCTTGGCTTTTAGCCTTCCTGCTGGCACAGCTGGCCACTGAGAAACCACAGTCCGCAGTGCTTCAGAAGAGGCACTCACAAGACAAACCCTAACGCTGTATCTTGCCTTTCATTTGTTCCCAACCGCTCGTTCCCCCCTTCCCAGCTGCCAGAACTGAAATGTTTTCTTTTACCCACCACTTCTAAACAGCTCACGATGGTTCTTTCATGCCTGTTCGATAAGCAAGCGCAGCGTTGGCTGCAGCTTGGCTGGCCGAGGGTTCCAGCATGTGAAGGACTTGCCAAACCAAATGGCTGGTCACCTTCTACAGTCCTGTTTTCTGGGTCTGGGGTGCGCAGCAGCACAGTCACCGTTTAGGTCTATAGACACAGGTTTCAGCTGCCTCCTAAGCCCTCTCTTGCTGCAGTGCTTCATGATGTTTGCATGAAGGGCGCCCACTGGTGACCGCCTTCGTCCAAATCCGAGTCTGTTCCCTTTTTTCCTCGGCAAGCATTTGGTGCTGGCGTGGCATTGTACCTGCAGACTGAAGCAGTTCCTGGGCTCTGCTGCACCCGTGTCAGCTTTATGTTTTTTCCAACGTGGACATGGGAACACCGTGCTGGGTTCCTGGGGAGTGCCGGATGCCCTGTGAGCCAGCCTTCCCTCACGGTGAGACCTGGGGCTTGGCCAGTGTGGCAGTATTGGAGGGGCTGTGCCTGGGAAGCTGCTGCCTCACGTACCTTCAGCAGCATGATCCTTCATCTCCCATGGAAAGCTGCCCCTGGCCTCCAGCTCTCTCTGGTCCCGGCAGTAGAAGTTATTGAGCGTAACAGTCCAGGCTGTGCAGCCGGCAGACAGAGCTCCCTTGGGGGCCCGACATTTAATTACTGCCACACTGGCAGAGTTCAGGTGGCTGTCCCACCATAGCTGTTGGCTGCCCTTCTTGCAAGGTTTAGCGTTACTGTCGTATCGGGGCCAGAAAGGCCCATTCGTGGCACCTCTCAGCCCCGAGATACATCCAGGGAAGTTGTTGGAGGGGCTTGTAGTCTTTAAATCTGCAGGAGTCTGACACTGCCCCAGCGAACTGATGGGAAGTTAGGTGTGCTATCTCATCTGACCTGCTAGGAGAAGGAGATGAATCCTTTTCCTAAAGACTTCATACCTCTTTAATGAGTACGGAGACAGTATTGAGAAGTGGAGATAATGAGCTTTCCCTTCTCTGTCCCCCTGAAGAGCGTTGGGCTGCCGCACATCACAGGAAAATTATCATCTCAGACAGTTTAAATTTGCAAAATGAAAAGCATATGGAAATGGGAACTCTAAATAATACACTTGGACGTTCAGGTTATGCCGTCTTGGCTTGTAATGGTGCAGGCATTAGAGCTCCATTGCTGTGTGGGGTGTGAGATTTGCTCTCAGATGTTTGATACCAGTGACGTTCAACCAGCTTGCAAGTTGTCCGGTTCTCACCCTGCATCTGAAATCCTGTGTGTTGCCTTGCCTGCTTTGCTTTGCGGTGCTGAGGGGGCTGTGTAATAAGGCAGCACTGCAAGAGAGAAACCGTATGAGAAAACATCCAAAGCCGGGGCAGAGGGGGCCTCACATGTACAGCAAAACCCACTGGAATTTCTGGTAGCCTTGTGCCAGGCATGTCACTCTCCAGGCATTATTGATCTCTTTGAAAATGTGACTGAAACCTTCCTCCCGCTGTGGCTCTTTTCCCTTTCCCTTTCCCTCTGCCTTTGCCTTTGCCTTTGCCTTTGCCTTTGCCTTTGCCTTTGCCTTCACCTTTCCCTTTTCCCTTTCCTCTTTCCCTTTCCCTTTCCCTTTCCCTTTCCCTTTCCCTTTCCCTTTCCCTCTCCCTTTCCCTCTCCCTTTCCCTCTCCCTTTCCCTTTCCCTTTCCTCTTAAAAAATCCCTGCTGGCACCATGAGGACTATCATCTTTTCAAAATGATCATTTCAATTCTTAAGATGCCAGAAGGAACTTGTCCACATTCTTTCTTTGTTCTGCACAGAAGCTGCTTTTACAAATACATTTGGTTGTAATGCCAAAGGCCCGTAACTCCCCAATTTCAGTTGAAATGGAGGTTGGGTGCTGCTTACAAACTAAGGTGTCTGTCTAGGAAAACCCCACTGCTTGCATTCTATAAAATATTTTTTTTAATAAAAAGAGGTTTTGCATACAAATTGAAAGTAAAGGATATTTCTTATTGCTAATCCCCTCTCTGTAATGCTGGTGTAATTACAAAGCTGGTGTAATTAGAGTAAAGCATGTAATGCGGTTAGGCTGACACTTGCGCAGCACTGACAGATGATGGTGCAGAAACCGAATGTTAAAATAGCTCTTCCTGTGCCCCCCCCATCCCTTTCCCTTTTTCAGTCCTGCATAAATACTACATGTTGTTTCATGTGCTAGGAAATGAAATGCTCTTGCCTTTCATCCCTGCAGTAGCTGAACAGTGCCCAGAGAGAAAACAGTTGATGCTCTTCATTTGAACTGCTGTAAACCAATGGTGTGCCTCAGGTTTTGACTTCTAAACAGCTTTCTGTTCATTGTTTGCAGCCTGGCAGAGGAGGTCTTTTGGGTGGAGAGGTAGAAATGCTTCACTTCCTGTACTTAGTAGAGATAGGCCAGCATTTAGATCTCCAGTTTGATAGTGCTGGTTGGCATATAACTTTGTGTCAGTGGTCAAGTCCACAACATGGCTGGTGCAGTGAGCAAAGGTACGGCAAAGGGCTTGTCTGAGGAAAGCTTTTCATTCTGTTTAACATGGACTTAAAGGTCAACTGGACTGGAATTCAGTGAGGGGTTGGGCGAGACTTGCCCCGTGTGTGTGTGGCTGAACATGCAATGATGGCTGCAAAAATGCACATCCTCTCTTCCCCTTAAAAGAAGATCCTGGCAGTCGACCCCCTGCCCCCAGCACTTTCACTTCCAGGAGTTGAGGCGTTCAGGTTTCTGTAGCTGCTGTCTTACTGGCAGGGAAACGTAGTTACTAGTGGGATCTTTGTAACATTGCCAGGTGGTGGCTGGCCATGCTCTTACTGGTTCTTTCCACAGCTGAGCTAGTCTGAGCATCACAGGCGCTGCGTGGGCTCGCTAACATAACTGTTTAGTTTGTTGATGTGGTCTCTGTCAAAAGTGGAAAACGCCAAACCTGAAACTCCGTGTTGCCATATGACAAGCCATAGAAATATTGTGGCCCTCAAGGAAGGCATGAGCTAGGCTAAATGCCTGGATTGCACGCTCGGAAGACAAAGCATCCGATTGGAATTGGCTCAGTTCAAGAGTGACAGTGTCACAAATCAAAGGTACCATGGGACATCATCGGAGCTCTTGGAAAGCTGTCCTTACCTGCTCTTTTTGCAGAAAGCACCCCAGTTTTGGGAAGGTTAAAGTATCCAAAGAAACTAGGATGAGAATCCAGTTGACTTTTAAAATCGTGATGTTTTTAAACTCTCACATATTTAACTTCCATGTCTTCCAGAACCACAGAATTCTGGCGACACCGTTTACTTGGAAAACACAGGTCTGTCTTTAAGGTGCCTCATCCCTTTGCAAACCATCAGCCGCAGGTTGGGCTTTTGAAGGTTCTAAGGGTCAGTACCTCTCCCTGGGAGGAGGACACGTCCACGCTGTCTTTAAAAGCCTTAGCAAAGACTGCTCCTTGCAGCCTGTATCCTGATAGCTGGGATTTGCAGTCTGGGTGTAGGGATCTGTTGTGTTACGTTTGTAGCTGCTGACTAGTTGCTCCTCACTGCACCTGGAGCAGTCTGGTTTCAAAGCACAGCGCAAGATTTATGGTGATGATTCCTGGTGCTTCACAAAGTACAAACATGTTTGTTGTAAACCAGATTGGCCAAGTGTGAAAGCGAACAGGGGGAGGACCTAAGTTTTTCTGAGCCACGCATCTAATACGTCTCCAAAATCCACTGGGTCTGCGGCCCTGCTTGTGGATTTCTTTTTTTCAGATAAGGTGAAGTCGGTTTTAGGAAAGTGGATGCACAGAGATAGGAAAGAAGTGCTTCAAGTCATTTCTCAGTTCAGCTGTGCTTTCTCCTACAAGGAGGAAGCAGACCGATTCTTCCTTCATGTGAACATTCTCCCCCCGGCTCGGCAAAAAAGAGAATGTTTCCATAAGTGAAGTGCAGAAGTGGTAGGGCAGGCCAAGAAGCTCAGCAAGCGAACTTCCAGGGTTTCAAACCCAATTCTGTGCTCTTGGAGCACTGTCCATGAAAAGGGATGAGACACCTGAAGGCGTGCGGGACTTCCTTGATCCCGGCCTGCTTTCCCTAGGCGGTATCACCAGACTTCGCAGAGCATGGCTCGGGATGACAGCAGAATGAAAGGCCTCCATTGGGATGCAGCTGAACTCACCTTTGAGATAAACAAACACTCCAGACTTCCAAAGCATGCTGCTGCATATGGATTGCCAATTGTATTTTTAAACTTGACCACTGCACCAAGTAGGGTTTTTTTCCTGGTAGTCTTGCATTCTCATTGCTTGGTCTCTGGTGTAGCGTTCCACTTGTAGGTGGTCCCTGTTAGTACACCACCTTGCCACTGCTTTTTAGTTTTGGCAAATACGAGCACTCCTCATCCCTGTCTGTAGCTGTTGGCTGCATGGCACTGCATGTGAAATCATTCTTTTGTTCAGGCCACCGTAGGAGCCTGTGTGGAAGATCTCTCTGTGCTCCTGTGTGCCGTGCTAGCTTGGAGCGGGCATTGGAAGTAGAGTTTGTGTTTGTAGCTGTTGCTGTGCATTGCATGCCTGTGTTGCTGTGTGTGCCAAGGTACCGCAGGACGTGCAGTTTGGGTAACTAATTTGCTTCAAGTAAGTGAAATACATGTGGGAACAGATTTCCCTTGCCGAAGAGGAACCAAATTCAACAGCACGAATTCATCTTTAAGCCATAGCTCCATTTACACAGGTGTTAGTTATGCCAACATGTAGTCCTCTCAGAGGGATCATGTAACCAGCTAGGGAGGATGCTTTTTTGTAGCTTTGAAAGAGGGGAGCCGAGAGGTTACGAGTCAAGCCTCCGCACGGGCTTCTCCTGCTTCAGAAATAGATGGAGGACTCTCTTTGAGAGCTGTGCCCTGTGGGCTCGTGAACGAGACATGGGGATTCACTCTGTTTAACAGCCTCAAGAGCTTTTCCCTGCAACTAGCTTTTGGGTCTGGGGCAGCCAACCCCTGACGAGGCTCCATAGGCTCCTTAGGCTCAAAGCTTTTGATCACTCTTCTGGAGAGGAGCAGAAGTTTTTGTGTAGCCATTTGGTAGGAATGCAGCTTCTTTGCTGTCCTCTTTGGAAGTGAAAAGACAGGGACATACCCTGGTTAACCATGGAGTTCTGTGGTTTCAGGGCAAAGGAACCTATCAGATATAACTGTCTCAGCACTCCCTTTAGCAGGCAGAGCTTCCCTAGCAGCCTTCTTTTACCAAGGCTGCTCAGCAGAAGCCAAGCCAGCCTCTATTCCTTTGTGATACCTCTTGGGATGAGGCAGGTAAGCTTGAAAGCAAACTTCAGGGACCTCAAAGTTGGGCATGTCTGTCTGATAATGCGAGTCTCACTCTGTGAATAAGCATCTTCCACGTCAATAGATTATGAAGCTGTTGCTCTCTACTTGGGCAGCAGTGTAGCCTAAATACAATGGGCTTCCAGAAGGTTCTGTGTTTAGTGTTTTGACAGGCTGCAGCTTAAGGGCATCCAAAACCAGATGAGGAAGGTAAGAATGTAAGAGCTCAGCTCATCTTAATGTAGAATTAAGTTTCACAGCAGTAGTTTTCAAGGTCCCCAGGACTCAGTCATGACACTACCTTGTCATGGTGAGGGCATTCTCTTTGGCTTGGCAGCCTGCATTTGAGCGGGTATTATACTGGTTTGGACGATGTACTGTTTGGCATTGGATCTTAAATCGCTGTGCTTCCCCCTTGCAAATCTAAACCTCTTCTGTTTATGCTCCTCCTACATCAGGACTCAGTGTCTACTCCAGCAGAAAGCGCAATTCCCTGACTCCTAGATCGAGCCTCTTTCCTTGTCCGGGTTGCCAGCGGGACATTGACCTTGGGGAACGCGGCATCAATGGCTTATTTCGCAACTTCACGTTGGAAACCATCGTGGAAAGGTACCGACAGGCAGCCAGGGCCGCCGTTGCTATCATGTGCGATTGCTGCAAACCCCCACCGCAAGAGTCCACAAAGAGCTGCATGGACTGCAGCGCAAACTACTGCAATGAATGTTTCAAAATACACCATCCCTGGGGAACCGTGAAGGCCCAGCATGAGTATGTAGCACCAACCACCAACTTCAGACCCAAGGTGAGTGTCCTGTGCCTTACGGAATTTGGGTTGCGGCGTTTGCATAGAGCTTCAGACATGCCTGTGCAACGCCAGTTGCTTTTTCGGACTGTTGTTGCACTGTTGACTCTTGCTGTTAGATAACTAAGTGCACCATAAGCTTTTGCTCTTGTTGATGCTGAAGTGGTTGTCATTGAAGAGGACTCGGAAAATAAGGATGTTTTACTTTCAGAATGGATTGTGGTGTTTGTGATTTGCATCTTGCTTTTTCCTTTTTTTCCCCTCATGATCCTGAACATCCTGACTGGCCATGCTTTTCTCACTCATGCTTTTCTCTAAAAGTCAAGTCAAGGAGGATGCCTGTTCACAGTAAACTTAACCAACGTGACACAGCCGGCCTCCCCACTCCCCCTTAAGGCAGGTCACCTGAATTTGCTCCATCAGAAAGCCATCACTAAGCACTTTCTTTCTGTCCTCCTCCTTTGCAGCTAGCAACAGCAAAAGCGGTAGTTCAGGTCTCCATTGTTTCCAGGCATTGTTTATGAGCAGTCCTGGCTAATGGGGGAGGTCCCAGTCAACTGAGTTTAAGAAGCGTCTGGATGATGCACTCAGTCACATGTCACAGAATCACAGAATCACAAGGTTGGAAAAGACCTTTGAAGATCATCAAGTCCAACCATTCCCATCCTAAGATAAACCATATTCCTAAGTACCTCATCTACCCTTTTTTTGAACACATCCAGGGAAGGTGACTCAACCCCCTCCCTGGGCAGCCTGTTCCAGGCCCTGAAAACTCTTTCAGTCAAAATTTTTTTTCTAATATCCAATCTAACCCTGCCCTGGCACAGCTTCATGCCTTTCCCCTTGTCCTATCTCCTGTCACCTGGCTGAAGAGACCATCGCCCACCTCTCTACAACCTCCCTTCAGGTAGTTGTAGGTAGTGATAAGGTCTCTCCTCATCCTTCTCTTCTCCAAGCTAAACAGCCCCAGCTCCCTCAGCCGCTCCTCATAGGATTTGCCCTCCAGCTCCTTCACCAGCCTGGTTGCCCTTCTCTGCACTCGCTCGAGGATGTCACTGTCCTTCTTATGATGAGGAGCCCAGAACTGGACACAGTACTTGAAGTGT
The DNA here is from genome assembly GCF_964237585.1 of Gallinula chloropus. Lineage (NCBI taxonomy): Eukaryota > Metazoa > Chordata > Aves > Gruiformes > Rallidae > Gallinula > Gallinula chloropus. The sequence goes on from NC_140089.1 coordinate 24,841,021, forward strand.
GGCCTCACCAATGCTGAGTATAGGGGCACAATTACTTCCCCAGACCTACTGGCCACACTGGTTTTGATACAAACCAAGATGCCATTGGCCTTCATGGCTGCCTAGGCACACTGCTGGCTCATATTCAGCTTGCAGTCAAACAACACTCCCAGATCCTTCTCTGCCTGACAGCTCTGCAGCTAGTCTCCCCCAAGCCTGTAGCGCTGCATGGGGTTGTTATGTCCCATGTGCAGCACTCTACACTTGGCCTTGTTAAACTTCATCCAGTTGGTCTCAGCCCACCGGTCCAGTCTGTTCAGATCCCTCTGAAGTGCCTCCCTACCCTCAGGCAGATCAACACTTCCTCCTAGTTTAGTGTCATCTCTAAACTTAGTGAGGGAGCATTCAATCCCTTCATTGAGGTCATTGATAAAGATGTTGAACAAGACTGGACCCAGGCCTGAGCGCTGTGGGACGCCGCTTGTGACCGGCCTCCAGCTGGATTTGTTCCATTCACCAGCACCCTTTGGGCCCGTCCATCCAGCCAGTTTTTAACCCAGCTGAGGGTCCACCTGTCCAGGCCAGTGGCAGCCAGTTTCTCAGTCAGAATGCTGTAGAAACCGTGTCAAAGTTTTACTGAAGTCCAGGTAGGCCACATCCACAGCCTTCCCCTTGTCTGTTAAGCAGGTCACCTTGTCATAGAAGGTGATCAGGTTAGTTTGACAGGATCTACCTTTTGTAAACCCATGTTGACTAGGCCTGATCCCCTGGCCATCACACATGTGCTGCATGACAGCTCCCAAGATGACCCTCTCCATGATCTTCCCTGGGACTGAGGTCAGACTGACAGGCCTGTAGTTCCCCGGATCCTCCTTCCGGCCCTTCTTATATATGGGGGTAAGTCACATGCTCTGACTTTTCTGGCCTTGTGCAGAGTAAGGAGTTGAACTCGATGATCCTTATGGGTCTCATCCAACTATGTTCTATGTTTGATGATCCTTATGGAACAGATCATCCCAAGTGCCATTTTGGGTACATGCCGGATAGCCAGGTGATGAGGCCCAGTCAGCCATGAAGGGCAGGTCCTGCTTGACCAACCTGATATCTGTGTATGACACCACGACCCAATTAGGGGGTGAGGGAAAAGCTGTGGATGTTCTTTATTTTGGCTTGAGTAAAGCTTTTGCCACTGTTTCCCCCAGTATTCCCCTAGAGAAAGTGACTGCTCGTGGCTTGGACAGCTGCACTCTTCATTGGGTAAAAACCTGTCTGGATGGCCAGGCCCAAAGAGTGGTGATGAATGGAGCTAAATCCACCCGGAGGCCAGTCACCAGTGGTGTTCCCCAGAGCTTGGTGCTGGGGCTGGTTCTCTTTAGTATCTTTATCAGTGAGCTGGATAAGAGGATGAGTGCACCCTCAGTAAGGTTTCAGGTGGCACTAAGTTGGGCAGGAGTGTAATCTGCTTGATGGTGGTGCCCCTGTCAGTGTCCCCCTACACTCAGCACTGTTGAGGTCACACCTTGAGTACCGTTTTGGGCCCCTTGCTACAGTTTTGGGACACTTGTTATAGAATCATAGTATCATCAAGGGTGGAAAAGACCTCAAGATCATCAAGTCCAACTGTCAGCTCTATAGCACTGTAACCACTAAACGATCTCCCAAAGCACCATGTCTGCCGGTTTTTTGAACAGCCCCAAGATGGCGGCTCCACCAGCTCCCTGGACAGCCTCTTCCAATGCTTCACCACTGTTCCAGCACAGAATTTTTTCCTAATATCCAACCTGAAGCTCTCCTGGTGAACTTTGAGCCCATTTCCTCTTGGAGGTGAATGTGGTTTCTGTTAGGTGTGACTCTGCCCTGCTCACCGCTGTGGAAAATCTTGCTCCATGGAGTAACAGAATGACTGCAGCTTTTGGAGATGTCTGCCTGCTGATTTGCCTGAAGGTTTCTGTTTTGGCTTGTTTGTCTTTCTCCCCAGATCTAGCAGTCACTGGAAAGAAGGTAATTGCTCAATGACATTCTGCTTACTGACAGTCTTAGGTACCAAGGTGCTGGTGAGACCGGAGCCCTTGGTTGTTTTTGGAGGTGGTTTGCAATTTGAGCTTATGGTGTCCAACTTAAGCTCCTCACGACTTTGGATGTTTGTGCTCTTTCCTGTCATGGGTGTGTGTTGAGAGGTCGTACCTCGAAAGCTTGGCTCTTGGCACTGTTGCCCTGCTATTCTTGGGTTGTTTGGGGACTTTTCCCACCCCCTCCCCCTTTAAGACACTTCTGTCTGTTGCTCGAGCTCGGCCTTGAGCAGCACCCTGTTCCCTCTTTGAGCAGTTATTTCAACACGTTTAGTTGTTGAAAGACGCGTTGTAGTGAACACCAGCCTTTTGCAGTAAACTGGTCCTGGAAGTAGCACCCAGCACGAGCAACTTGCAGTTGGAGTCAGGCAAAAAAATGGAAACAGTGATGCCTTTTGTTCTGCAAATGACTGTGACTGGTGGCAGTGGCTGCATTTGTTTGTACTCCAAGAGCAGAGCCTAACCCAGACTCAGGTCAGTGCCATGCTGTGTCAGCTCTCGCTTTAAGGAGCAGTTCGTAGCTGCTTAAAGAGACACTGGCATGGAGACTGTTAAATCTGATGGTGTGGGTGTGTTAGAGGTTGCATTTACAGCTCTGAACAGGAGCACAGGGAACTCCAGGCATGTTGACAAGGGAGCTGACAACTTCAGGGCCTAGGGAGGGGCTTGGTTGCAGCTTGGAGGCTACATGATGTATCCACAGGCATTGCTAGAGGTTTACTTAGTGTAAAGCTCGTGAAACTGTGTGTGTTCCTCAGCTGGCTTTCACTGTCCCAGACAAAGATCTAAAGTGGAACGCAGCCTTATTATACAAAGATCCACCCATGACATCGGACGCAGCCATGGAAGGGTTGAGTGTTTTGATGGTTTCTGAAGCCCCTCAGTTTTGGGCAGTAGACCTGCATTCTCTCTGTGCTTTTTCCCAGATTTTGATGTGTCCAGAACACGAGATGGAAAGGGTGAACATGTACTGTGAAATCTGCAGAAGGCCCGTTTGTCATCTCTGTAAGCTGGGTGGAAGTCACGCAAACCACAGAGTAACAACCATGAGCACTGCCTACAAAACCCTTAAGGTAAAGGTTACTGCTGTTGGACCTGGCCTTCAGAAGGGGAAGAGGACTGAGGTCCTGGTGTAAGGGCAACCTCCCTCTGTGTTCAGAGGCCACCGAGCTAGTCACAGGGTTTTCTCTTGTTAATGTGTGCCTTCGTGTGACATGGCACATGCCCGAGAAACTAAAGTGGGTTTCCTAGAGGCTGGAAACATGACCCTGTGGAAGTGCTTTCCTTCATTGTGGCCACCTGTACAGCAGCACTGACCGAAGCAGAAGGTTTCAGCAGTTCATACTGTGCAATCCCGGCTGTTTAGCCCAGGTGTCCCCGTGGCTTGGGTTGGCTCATACTTTGGAGGTGCTCCTGGAAAACTTGCACCTGAAAGATCTGTGGGGACAGGCTGTTGTCCTTGCAACTCAAGAATCTGAGGGCTAGCTGGGTGTCAGCGTGGGTGGGACAACCACCTTCTGCCAGCTTGCTGTTTTGTTTTAACAGGAGAAGCTCTCAAAAGACATCGAGTACCTCATTAGCAAGGAGAGCCAGGTGAAAGCTCACATCACGCAGCTGGATCTGCTGCAGAAAGAAACTGAGGTAAGAGTGTCTCACTGGTTGCCTGGGAATGGCCCTTGCAGGGGCACAGCCGGGAGTCCAACTGTTTTCTGTGAAGGGATTCAAGTCACAGACTCATAGCACCATAGATGCATCCCAAGGTGGAAGGGTCACTGAGCTCAAATCCGAATCCTGTGGGGTTTTCCAGTTAGCCAGAGGAGTAGTTTTGGAACAGTTGGTGTTAGTCCCAAATCGCACACGGTCAGACCTCAGGGTCTGACAAGGTGGGAAATTTGGGCAAGAGGCCGAGGGAAGTTAAGTCTTGGATGCTGCTGTAAATTTAATTAAAAGAAAGCTTCCTTTATACCTTCAGCAAAGAGGGGCGGGTTAGACCTACAGCCTTGGGTATTAACGGTGCTGTGCAGCTTGTGCTGTTTGCCTTGAGGATCTTGCAACAAAGTCAGAACTAAGGGCAGAATCTCCCTGCAGCAGAGTCAGAGCTGGGAGCTCACGTACGGGCTGAAAAATGCGATGGTGGCAATTGCAGGAGCTCCTGGCCCTCCCGCTATCATTCTAGAGATTGTGCCTGTGCTCTGTAGTTCCCTTGATCCAGGGCACCAGGCAGAGGTGGCACTACAGTTCTGAGGGCACACACAAGGAACTGGGCTGGATCCCCAGTTCAGGGTGATTGCAAAAGATGGAAGAGCACCTTGCTCTTGGTCACGATGACTTCAGAGACTTCACTGCTTTTACAGCACTTTTCCATGAGTTGTTTGGGAAAAAGCCATGCACAGCTTGAGACATGATCAGAGGAATGCTCTTCTGTTCTTCGTTCTCTGTGCTAAGACAGTAGATGTTTACTAGCTTGGGAGCAGTGCTGATGGCATTTTCAATGCTGAATAGCATAACAGAGCCCATCAGTCTTGTCTGTGGTAGGGATGACTAGATTGCTGTGGTGTCTTGAAGAACCTTAAGCGTGTGTCTGTTTGCAGCCACAGTGCTGTGGAATCTGCCTGAAATGTCTTTTGTTCCCTTCTAGTGCAACAGTGAAAGAGCTAAAGAAGAAGCATCTCAGAGTTTTGAGAAATTATCTCATGTCCTGGAAGAGAAGAAATCTGCAGCTCTCAGGGCCATAGAAGCTTCTAAGAATCTAAGGCTGGAAAAACTGCAAGCACAAGCTGAAGAATACCAAGGGCTCCTGGAAAATAACGGCCTTGTAGGCTATGCTCAGGAAGTGCTTAAAGAAACTGATCCATCCTGTTTCGTTCAAACAGCAAAACAACTTCATGTCAGGTATCTTCATCCCCTTCTGTCTGAGGTGCAGCCGCTGTGCCAGGACGTCTGGTCAGTCGTGTTCTTTGACACCTGCTGGCAAAGTACCTTGTCTTGCAGAGGCTTAGAGATGGTCCGAGTGCTGCTCGGTAGCAGTTAAACCACACAACAGTGTGTGTTACCAAGCAGCACACAGGAGGAGCTCTGTCTGCCAGGCCACGTTCAGCAGGACGGGGGTGGAGGGGTAGCTGTGCCAGCTCACTCCCACTGTCCTTTGCTCAGAGACTGTACTGGCATCAGCACGTTCACCTAGCAGGTCTCTTCCGGCTTTAAACTCTTTGACCTTAGTAGTCGTTCTCTGTTAGCGCTTCAGGCCTCTTCTGTTCTCTGAACATAAGCCCCAAAGTGTTAAAATGCCTTGCCAACTGAACACCTAGGATGTACAAGAGGCCTCTAGCTTTTGATTTGGATTCTGTCTAGAGAGACAGAAATTTCCAGGCAACACGTGAAAACAAAACCTGCCAGGTTTCCTTTAAGGAATGCACACATACGAATTCCCTTCTCCCTCCTCTCTGCTTCTATGCTTTCAGAATCCAGAAAGCTACTGAATCTCTGAGGAGCTTCAGGCCAGCAGCAAAAACGACTTTTGAGGACTTTGCGATGGACGTATCCAAGCAAGAGGAGATCCTTGGTCACCTGTCCTTCTTTTCCAGTGGTAAATTGCGAGAGCATTGGGTCTCTCCTGAGTTACGGCTTTACGGGCTTCTCTGTAACGAGGCAAAGCTGAGGCAGGGCTGCACGTGCAGAACTCAGTCCGTTGACTTGCATTGTCCTTTCGTCTCCATGATCCACAAGGCCTTACACTGTCTGGCAGCAACCGTAGTGTCAGCTTTGGTAAAGAAGCTTGGACGCCCCTGCGTTCAGTGCCAGTTCCCATTGTCTTCCAAAATATGAGAGCTAAGTAATGCTGGGCCTTCCTAGAAAGGTTTTGTTGCATGACAGGAAAGCACAGACTTTCACCTGTTTCTGCAGCCGCCAGCAAAAACTAATTTCAGAGTGAAAACTGAAAGCAAGGGATGGATTTCCGGGCATGCACAGACCCAGCCTCATCTGCACTCTTTGACTGAGCGAGTCACATCTCTCTCTCACACACACACAGACACACACGCCGTGCTGCAGCCATGCAACAAAGGGCTTGTGTGTGGTTCATGCTAAAACACCATCTCTCTACATTTAAGGGCTTTTTTTTCTCCTGAATCTCTGGCCTTCCAGGTGTAGAAATACCAGAAATCAAGGAAGAGCAGAGCAGAATGTACGACAAAGCTCTGATCAGTTGGGAATGCCCTGGGAAGACCGACTCTGCTGATACCTACGTTCTGGAGTATCACAAGCTTGAGAGGGAAGAGGAGAATGCGACGTGGCAGGAGATGGAAATTTGCGGCAAGAGCACAGTAATACCTGATCTTGATGATGACAGCAGCTATGCCTTTAGAGTCCGAGGATATAAGGGGTCCATCTGTAGCCCTTGGAGCCGAGAAGTTGTTCTGCGTACACCTCCAGCTCCAGGTATTGGGTTTTCCCATGTTCACAAGGTGCTGAATGTGTGCTGTCCATGTTTAGAGCTGTCGGGGTTTTCCAGCAGCTCCCAGACTTTACTGGCCTGTTGCTGGTTGCACAGATGCTTAGAAGCACCATTAACAGAGGGGTTAAGGAGGCAGCATGCTGAGACTGATTTAGCTTGTGTGACCTTCCCGGTAGTCTTGAAAAGTGCAGAGTGCCTGTGCCAGTGTGACTTTAGCTGGAGTTTATCAGCAGAGAAAGCCAAGTACCTAACCAAGAGGAATTTGGGGGGTATTGTTTTTCAGTTTTCCATTTTCTTTTTGATGACAAATGTGGGTACAACACTGAACATCTCGTGCTGAACCCAAGAAGGACCTCTGTGGAAAGTAGGGCTGGATTACCTCTACTGCTGGGATCGGAGCGCGTGCAGGTCGGCTGCTACCCAACCCTGAATTACATCATTGGCGACACTGGGATTGCCAAAGGGAAGCACTTCTGGGCTTTTTCTGTGGAAGCCTATTCGTACCTGGTGAAAGTGGGAGTTGTTCCTGGCAACAAGCTACAGAAATTGTTCCATGATGCCCATGATGTGACCAGCCCAAGGTAAATTGCAAACTCTTGCATAATACGTGCCTTAGATAGGGAGATGGCTCTTTAGAAGATGAATTAAGAGCGGGTTTGCTCGTGATGAATTCACAAGGTGAACCTAACTAGAGGGAAGTGGCTTGATGGTGCAAGCAGGTTATCCCCTTCATCCCCTACTGTGAGTCTTTTTTCTTTCCTTTGGGGAAAGACATCAGGTTCCTACAGATGCCAAGATAGGTCAGCTGAAGCGAGAAGGTAACAAAAAAGCATCAGTTGCACAACTGCAGCAATGCTTAACTGTCAATAGTAAGACTCTGCTGTCGTTCCCTTAGTGTACTAGGTTTGGGAGACGTTCAGAGGTAGAATGTTCACTGTGCCTATCTGTGTATGTTTGCTGTAGCTTGCATCATGGTGGATTTCAAGTCACTGACGGCTTATCCCAGGCTCTGTGCCTGTGGGTGGACAGGAGTGCCAGCGAGCCAAAGTACAGTGCACAAAGCAGCAAAAAGATTTCCAGCTGTCAGCTGTGGGAAGCCTGGATGTGTGCGGGAACTTCAGGCTGTAGGACACTATCTTCTGGGAACTTTTTCAGGAACCCAACCGATGCTTTAGTTTCCTCAAGTGTAACGCACAGAAAGTGTGAAAATGCCAATGTCTTGAGCTGTCTTTATCTGATCACTAAGCAGGGGGAAGGCATGTGGACTCAACAAACCTGGCTGCAACCTTTCCCCAGTAGCCAGCTGGGAAACAGGGGTTCAGCTAAGCCTTCAGGCAGAGTGCTGTTAAAAAAACCCCACCAGAACCGTAACCTACTACGCTTTGTGTAGTGACTGCAACGGCAGTAGTGTGGGAAGCTCACAGGACAGCAGTGATGCTAAATGTATTTACTGCTGTCGTATGACATGGTGTAAATGAAGTCTGGCAGATCTTGCCTGTAATGATTAGTAACACTTGGTAAGTTACTTCTCAGGTTAACTGATCTAATCTACCCGTAGGAGGGAGGTTCATTAATGATTGCCTGGCATAAGTACATTTAGATACGTCTGCTCCTCAGCGAAGCCGCCTGTGGTCTCGTCCTCATTAGTGTTTAGCTGTTACTTCCCGTTTGAGGTGGCCCAAAAGAGCATTCTCCACCTTCGAAATGCATCTTCCCTCCGGGCTTAGGGACACGTTTACCCTACCAGGTTTTGTGGGTGATCCTGTGGTGTTACCCACCTTACAAAAAACGTTCTCTCCGGTTCCCTCCACCGATCCCACGTCAGAATCTGACAAAAGCAAACGGTTCTCTTTGTGTTCTAGATACGAGCAAGACAGCGGCCATGACAGTGAGAGTGAAGATGCCTCGGACTCATCACACACTTTCACCCTGGTCACTTTAGGCAGGAAGAAGTTCTTTATTCCTGTGACACCTGCTGCCCCAAAGGATCCAGCGAGCAGAATCCTTCCCCTGCCATCATGCTTGGGCATCTGCCTGGACTGTGACAAAGGCAAGGTGCGGTTTTACGACGCGGGCCGTATGAAATGCCTTTATGAGTGCGAGGTGGACTGCTCCAGCGTAATGTACCCAGCATTTGCCTTAATGGGTGGCGCAGCAGTTCATCTCGAGGAAGCTGTCACAGCAAAGTACCCCCGGGAGTACCACGACGACATCTAGAGCAGAGCTCTCTTGGCACTGCTGTTCTGAGGTGGAAAATGACAGCAGAATAAACCTTCCGTAGCTCCTAGTCCTCATCAATTGCTTTCTACTTACATGTTGTTCACAAGCCTCTGGGCCGTGCTTTTTTTTTAAACAAGTGGCTCAGACTCTGCCCACACCAGTGGGAGATGTTCTTCCAGGACCTCTCCTGCCTGCCTGTCTTGTGATCTGTGCAGTTCTCCACAGCCTTTCTTCCCAGGGGGAAGCAGGAAGGAAGTGTGACTAGTAACCAAAATGACTCTTCAGGGCGAGAAACCTGCCTTATAGATTACTGAAATCCTTACGTAGTCGGTTTTGCCTTTCACAAAGTCAAAACTGATGGCGTGCGATTGTCGTTCTCCCTCCGTTTAAGAAATCTTCCTGAATGCCTCTGAGGGGTCAAACACTGTCCAGTTAACCCCTGCGCACCAGGGGCTGGGCCTCTGGCATGAAATAACGTTTCCAAAGCCACAATAGAAAGCAGGGAGAAGTCAGAACCGGACACTGTTAGGTATGAGGAGGGTAAACTAGAATCTGATTGCATGTCACGTAGCTTCAGTGTGCCTGTGAGGTCAGACTCTAATTCTGACACCTGCCTGGTGTCCTATAGTTGGTGGCATGATGGCAAGTTTCTTTACTCTTCCCAGCTTTTACTATAGGGTATATAAAATACATAAAGTGCAATCTGACCTTAAAGAGCAGACTCTAGTGTCCAAACCCAGAAGTGTTTGCATGTGTGAGTAATAGTACCTGGCATTTAGGCAAAAGGAAATGAGATATTGTCGTACTAGTATGTGAACTTTAAAACCAAATCAGGTATGTCTTTTCATACTTGTCTTTGTAAGTTATTTCTTTTGATCTAGTAGCAGCTTGCTTTTTTTTAGTAAGAGTGTTAAAAATGCACTGATTAAGTCCTGAGACCTGATTTCTGCCTTAAAGGATGCCTCCTCTCACATTTCTGTTCCTCCCCTGTTGACAGCTGGATCACAGAGCATGTTGTCATAGACACACAGAATGGCATCCACAACTTCTTTGGACAACCTGTTCAGCAACTCATCACCCTCACCCTTAGAAATGTTTTCCTTACATCCAGTGTAAAGCTGCCCTTTTTCAGACTTTAAAAGCTTTGCCCATGGCCGTGTCACTATAGGCCTTGGTGTAGAGCTGAAGGTTTGCCTTGATGATTCTATGATTTCTCAGTGCCCCAGCCTGCATGGATACGGGGGATTACCCAGACCCAGTTGCAGAACCTTGCACTTGGCCTTTGTGGTCCTTAAGAGGTTCACGTGGGCCCATTCCCCAAGCCTGTCAAGATCCTTCTGGATGGTCTTTCCTCTAGCGAATGAACTGCTCAGCCCAGCGTCTTCTGCAGTCTCGCTGTGGCTGCACCCAATCCCACTATGCTGATAACAAAGATATTACAGAATACTGGTTACGGCAGTGCAGACCCTTAAGGGACACCACTCGTTCTTGGATTCCACTTGAACACTGAGCCAGTGACTATAAGGCTTTGGACACTGCCATCAGCCAATTCCTCCTCCATTAAACAGCCCCTCCATCAAACCTGTATCTCTCCGATTTAGAGGCGAGAATGTTGCAGGGGATCGTCTTAAAGGCCTTAGAGAAAGAAGTCCAGGTGTATGACATCTGTAGCTCTTCCCTTCTGTGGTGGCACTTTAACTGCACCACAGAAGGCCCCTAGATGAGTCAGGCATGATTTGCCCTTTGAGAATCCATAGTGGCTGTCTCTCTCATCGGCCCTGTGTTTTGACATACTTCCAGGAGGCCGTTGCGTGATCTTACTGGGTAGGGAGGTGGACGGCATCTGTTTATAGAAATCTAGGTAAAAAATCCCTAAGGATCTAAAGTGAAGGATGTTTCTCACATGTACTTGGTGCTTTCTAATTTGGGGATATGCTTTCTATTTGGGGATAGTGTTGTGTCGTGAGGAGTGTGTGTGAAGTGTGTTTCTGAAGTACATGTATACAGCTGCTGAGCTATGAAACGGGACCTGAAAATCACAGTAGGCTGACATGAATGTAGGTCACAATGCAAAGCCTTTGCGTGCTTTGCTGTCCCAACTGTCGTACGGATCATAGAATCATAGAATCATAGAATGGTCTGGGTTGGAAGGGACCCCAAGGATCATAGAGCTCCAACCCCCCTGTCACAGGCAGGGACACCAACCTCCAGGCCTGGATCTACACAAGGTTGCCCAGGGCCCCATCCAACCTGGCCTTGAACACTTCCAGGGACGGGGCATCCACTACTTCCCTGGGCAGCCTGTTCCAGCGCCTCACCACTCTTTCTGTAAAAAACTTCCCCCTAATATCTAATCTAAACCTTCCCTCCTTTAGCTTTAGTCCATTCCCCCTTGTCCTGCCATTATCTGCTCTTTTAAAAAGTTGAATCCCCTCCTGCTTATAAGCTCCCTTCAGGTACTGGAAGGCTGCAATGTGGTCCCCCCACAGCCTTCTCTTCTCCAGGCTGAACAAGCCCAGCTCCCTCAGCCTCTCTTCGTAGGGCAGGTGCTCCAGCCCTCTAATCATCCTTGTGGCCCTCCTCTGAACCCTCTCCAACAGTTCCACATCCTTCTTGTACTGGGGGCCCCAGATTTGGAAACAGTACTCCAGATGGGGCCTCACGAGGGCAGAGTAGAGAGGGACAATCACCTCCCTGTCCCTGCTGGCCACCCCTCTTCTAATGCAACCCAGGATACCATTGGCCTTGCGAGCTGCATGAGCACACTGCTGGCTCATGTTAAGTTTCTCATCCACCACAATCCCCAAGTCCTTCTCAGCAGGGCTACTCTCAAGGAGCTCTTCTCCCAGTCTGTATCTGTGTCTGGGATTCTTATGGCCCAAGTGCAACACCTTACACTTGGCAGCGTTGAACCTCGTTAGGTTCCCCCGGGCCCATCTTTCCAGCCTGTCGAGATCCCTCTGGATGGCTTCCTTTCCTTCTGGGGTGTCGACCACACCACTCAGCTTGGTGTCATCCGCAAAAAAAAATCTGACCTGGAGTCAACCCTTCCCAGTGTCCTCTCTCTGAAGCCTCTGTCCGGTGTCCACTGTCAGAAGAAATTGGCAGCAACGTCGTCTGCGCCAAAGTGAGTGTGACAGCCCTTTCACGCCTAGAAGGGCCCAGCAAGGGCAACCTCTTGTCAGCCTCAAATGTTTCTGCCATAGTAGGGCTGTGTGGAAGTTGGTTCCACAGCTTCATTGCGTGTGTGCGTGAGAAATGCTTCCAGGTCTCCTGCAGCTCTTCCGTCACCTCTAGACTGGAATGTGTCCAAGTGGCATCACAGGTAACACAAAGAGGACCATCCCTGTTTTGTTTGCTTGCTGTTCCCCATCTTGGCACAACTTCAGTTGTAGTGAGATGCAGTAAATCTCGTTCTGCTGTTAATACTGTTTCTTCCCCTGTTCTTTCCCTCGGTCATTTACTAAGCCCTGATTCACCAGTCAGGCATTGAAAACATTCACACGTTAGTGCCCTCAGCTGATTAGATGACTCCTGGTCTTGTCTGTGTGAGCCCTGCAGTTAAACAGAGCTGAGAGAAGGGATTCTCTCCTTAGGAGACCTGACCTGTTGCATGGTATACTCACCATTTCTCCATTCATCTACCAAACCTAGCGCTGGCTTAAAGCTATAGACAAGAGGTTGAACTTTCTGGATTGTTGGTCCCAGGCAAGTGCATCCTTTTCAATGTGCCTGTTTCAGAACCTGCTCTGAAGAACAGGTTTTCTGTCACAGTTCTGCATTTGGATTCTTTATGAGCATCTGGACCAACATCACCAGGCTTTGGCCTTTTGTTACTTTATGGAAAGATTCATAAACTGAACACTCTCTCTTAGATAAGAAGACAGTCCCTCAGGCTCATTTATCTAAAAAGAAAAAGGTTAAATTGTACTAGCTTGAGAAAATGGAAATAAGAAATGAAAATAATGAGGGGTTTTTCCTACTGTAGCTTTAACTTGCCTTCATTTCCGATGTACTCTGCTATGCAATTATCAATTCTACTGGACAGAGACTGACACTACTTTAAGCATTTACCTACTGTTTGATATGTCTGTCTGTTTGTATTTATCTCATTCTGAGGTTCAAAATTGGTTTGCCTTTTGGTTGTACTTCAGTTCCAGTACTCTATGGTGCTTACTCCAGCTTAGTAAACAAAACACACTGTGGGAGGCACTGAGGACACACCGTCAGATGTTTTTCCCACTGCAGTGGAAGTGTCAGCCTTCAGGAACAGACTTCAGCAGTCCTTGCCCATCCAAACACTTGTTTTTCCAGAACAAGCTTCTCCCTACAGAACAGCACTTTATGATGTAGACTAAGCTAAGAATGGTGTGATATTGTGTGGATCTTTGTGCAATATATCTGTTTGGTGACTACTGTGTGATTTGCAAAGCTCCGTGCAGGTCTGAATCATGTAGACACTTTTTAGATACCTAAATCTTTAACAACAAGGCCTTCTTAAAAATATTCTGGAATGTATATGTGATGTCTTGTCTTTTTCCTAATAAAGTTGAAAGTGCAGTGCCTTGGTCAGTCACATTGTCATATGCCAGCTCTGAAGTGTCTCAGTGGCAACACTGCTCCTTACAATGGGTGAGAGCAGGTGACTTGCGAGGGGAAGGCGCTGCTTTTCATTCTCAGGTCACCCCTATATCAGCACCTCTTTGTTTAACTAGGAGTGATGAGTGTAGTTTGGACTAACTGCCACACCTGGCTTTTACTTAAGAAGCTGATGGGCAGGAGCTTGGCTGCCTGAGGCTCCCTCTCCAGGCAGGGGAGGAAAACGTGTGTCCAGAAGGAACTTGGCCCGCGGGCATTTCTCTTCCCAGGATCTGACACAGTAGGAGAGGAGGCAGACGGTGCCAGCCAAGAAGCCTTCGTTAGGCTGGGTGTGCCTGCCTTGCTCTGGGATTCTGAGAATCTGCATCTCCTTGAAAATCCAGCGTTCGCATTAGTCGATGCTGCTGCTTTCAGCAGCTTCTGGTGGTCGCTGCCTCCAGGCCTGCTGTGTGCACCCCTGGGAGCACCGGAGCTGCATTCCCAGGGAGTGTCCCGTGAGCTCTGACAGTCCCGTTTCAGCACCCACACCATCAACGTATGGACGTGTCCACTGGAGGTGAGAAGGGCCGTCAGTCCCGGCAAAGCAGGAGTTTGGAAAGTAAGTGTGTCTCACCTTCCTCATTTGGCTGCCATCCTTGGGTGTGTGGTTCCCGGGTATAAATGATGGGTTTGTTTTCCTGCTTGAAGCTGAGTAAAACCAACACTGTAGAGGCAGGAGGGTGGCTGAAGCAGCACTTGAAAAGGGCTCAGGCTGACAAATATTCTTGGTGCCACGTCAGCACACGACTGCAGAGCTGACAGGCGCTTCCTGTGATGCTTGCCATCAGGGGAAGGCACTGATGGTGCGTGGTCTTTAGCTCAGCTCCTATTCAGTAAATAACTACTCAGTAACAACCTTCTGAAAGCTTCTTTTGAGGTTCAGGAAAGCAAATGCTGCATCTGGGTGAGAGGGGACTTGAGCTTGCGTGGAGTCTCAAATTAGAAAGAAGGGGCTCTGACTTGGCCTGAAGGGTATTTCTAGCTCCTTGGCAAAATAAGGCAGCTTTTTGTCTATTTCTTGCCCAACTATAAACATTGCACTGGGCAAACTCGACTTGGCATGAAAGGATCTATTTGTTTTAGCTACCCTGCCTGTTTTGACAGGCTTAGCCCCTTCTTAACCCTTTTATTTCTCCTGCCTCCTCCTCCCTACACCACATTTGTAATGGAAAGTGGGAAGCTCACCCGCTAGCAGAAAACATTCCTCTCAAAAATGGATCTTTTCTTGCCTGTTTATGAAATTCTGCTCCTCTGTTGCTCCACCGCATCCACTCAGCTTTCATGCAGTTAGTGGTTTTCCAAGTCTCTTTCCAGACCTGGAACCAACAGCAGTTGTTCCTCTGTGTCAATGGGTGTAGGAAGGAATGGAAAAATTATTGAGGTCTCCTTAAACATTTGAGAATGAGATAGGGATTGCCCAGGGGCGACAGAAAACTTCCACCTTGCCAAAACAAAACAGAGAGAGGCTTCAGAGGAGAAGGATCCTCACTATTTTCTTCCTCAGGGTCCCTGAGTGACCATTCTGCACAGGTGGTTGAGCAGGACAGGCTGCCAGACAGGCAGAGGAGGTTCTCACCGGTGCTGCTGAACGTGTATGACCCACAGCCTGAGTTGGCACACTGTCCAGGAGTGGCTGTTTCTGGGGTTGGTGACTCACTGTGACCTGGTGGGCAGAACTGGGGAAGTTCAGTGCATTCCCCACAGTTTCTTTCTCTGCGGCATAATGTGCACGTGGCACTGCTTCTGCCTCAGCTGAAGTAGGATGTGTGTATTTGGCCTCTGGGTCAGATGATTTAAAAACCCGTCTGACACAAAGCAGCGTTGTCTGCATGTCCATCCATCCTTTCTTAGAAACCAGCTGTGGAATAACTCTTCAGAGTAGCACTGAGAGTCATGCAATTTAAACGGGTCGCCATGCCACAAACCCAGTCGAACGAATAACACCTTCCTGTAAGAAGGAATCTTGGTCATGTTGCTCCAAAACCAAGTAGAAAAGTAAGAATCACTCAAGAAGCCATTTCACAAGAGAACTGCAGGAATCTGAACCAGCTCCTTGACTTCAGCAAACAAGCAGCACTTCCCTTTAATTCATGGCAGTTCCCACCTATACACAGCATGTGGGTATATGCATTGGTACCTGTGTGTGTGCCTGTGTCTCTCTTTTGCCGGAAAATGACTTGACTGCTCATGAAATTGTTAAGCAGGTCAGAAAACAATGAGGTTCCTTCAAAGGATACTGAAAATTTTTCTTATGACCATCTGGTCAGGATTTTGCACGTTGCTGAGTCAGGCTGCTCACAGCACCCAGGTATTCAGGCTGTGCGACGTGACCAGTGGGTGCACGTGCGTTCAGTCATGTTGGGGTATTTAACCTTTCTCCTGCCTCCCAGGGGAACAGGCAAAGCCCTACGCAAAGCAAACCCAGCTGAAAAGGTTGATTTATTTTTAGAAATGAAATAAACTCCCCTTCAGAGGTCTGAAAGGAAAAGTAACGATGACAATGGATAAGGCTGGGGCTTGTCCTGAGATAAAACCCCAGCACATCTAACACCAGGTTTGTTCTATTTGAATTGCATTTCAGAGCACTTTGGTTCTTTGAAACAAAACGATTATGCAAACAGTAGCGAGGGAAGAAGGTACTAGTAAAACTCCTCTCCAGAAATCCTCTTTCTCCTCTAAATGCATGGGTTCATTTGCCAATTCACAATTCTTTTTCACTTCAGGCAGCTGGGACTTTGCCAGGGTTTGGGGCGGGAGGCTGGCATCACCCTGAGCCCGGTCTGGTTCCTCGTGCCCCAGCAATCATAGCTCCCAGCCCGGAGCATTACTGCTGTAGCCAAAGGGCCCTAGCACACGGCATGCAGATGTGCGGTGCAAATGCATTCGGGAGCATTTAAACCCGAGTTTGTCTTCCAGCACCCCTTTTTTAACTTGCTGTGAGAGCAGCTGGTACCACGGGGTGCATGGGCTTGGGGGCCTTTCCTCAGGGCCCTGCCACCATTGTCTCTTGGGGCCCAGAGAACATGCCCTCGGAGTCCACGTAAGCACTTGCACAGCTACTCCAGATGGTAAGGAGAACTTGCTAACATTCGTTTACAGTCCTGACACACTGCCTGGTCTAGTGGTTTGTTACTTATAATGAATTAAAAAAATAAAAGGACTGAAACTAGGTTTAGGAGCTTGATTGTTCTACACTTTGAAGAAGCCCTGTTGCTAGCGTCAGAAGTGTAGTCCATATGGTTCAGAACTACTCATTTCTTAATTGGGATTTTGTGGTTCTGGTCCAACCATTAACCATGCCTGTTTTCTTTTCAAAGAGGGGCCAATAGCAAGCAGTATTGGCACCGAGTCCCAGCACCCCTCGACTCACTCCCAGGTGCCCTTTGGTGATAGCCTTCCTCACAGGACCTCTTGCTGCAGGTTCATGCCAGTAAGGCTAGCTGCATGTGTTGGCGAGGCTGGAACATGCTGCAGGGCAGCAAGGAAGAACTGATTACATACTTGTAGGAATGCACAACTGAGGTAGATTGGCTGATAAGTAGAAACTAAAATAGTTAGGAGAGATGGACCGTGCGGTTTCGTAGCGGCCACTGGCAGTTTTTCCTGGGAGACAGGCTGAGCCAGCTTTGTTCAGTTCATGTGCAGTCAGCGTGTGCTTTGCTTTGTACAATCTGCAGTCTCACAAATACCCATTTACTTGGCAAGAGAGTCGCAAGATTAAAGATTGCGTGAAGTGCTCTTTGACATGGGACCAAGCCAGGCTTTGATGGATCTTCCAGTGCTGCTGGTAGGGTTGGGATGTCCTCCAGAGAGCATACAAGAAATGCAGAGGCACAGGGGGTGTGGGCTGTGGAGTAAACATGGGAAGTGGTTCTTCTCCTTTGAAATGCAAACCTGATGGCATAGTGGCTGCCATTCCCTTTGATATGGCACACAGAATGCAAGTGAATGCCAGAAAGTGACAATCAAAAGGCTTTGAGAAGCAAAGGGCCGGGGAAAACATATTCTTACTTTCCAGAGTTTTTATGCTAAGCAATCCTCAGCTTGTTGAAACAGAGCTCAACAAGTCTGCTGAGAACAACTTGTTGGAAGATAAAAGCTTCCAACTCCCCCGTGTGGCTCCATGGAAGATCATACTGTGCTTTACTGCTGAGATCAGTATCACTCATATTTGCAATGTGTTTGTAACAAGAAATTTTAGCTTGGTTTGCCAACTTTACACAGATTGCTGAGAAATCTGCTGCAAGTTCTTATCTTGTCATTCGGGTTTGTGTTTCCACATGGATGTCATGGAACGATACAGATCTTTACTTAACAACAGCCATGACCTACAGCACATTAAATTTAAAACCTAGATTCCTGTAAAGATAGTCTTAGATCCTGTTGTGTTCCAAAATGTCTGACACTTCCCTCCTCACTCACCTGCATGTTTTATTGCTCATTGCATGACCATTTTTGTACACAGTGATGTCAGTTGGCTGGACTTTTCAGTGAAACCACTGAGGTGAAGGGCTCTGGAGAAGAGGATTGTGCCACTTTCCTGAAGCAGCAAAACTGCAGCGAAATCCACAAAGGGAAAAGTGCAGGAAGAGAGGGTGCCCAAGCCCCCCTCCAAGAGCAATGGTGCTTATCACTCTCTTGGAGGGAGCTGAGCTGGATCCCAATACCCACCAGAATGGATGTGGGAATGCAGGCGGAGCAACCACAGAAACACACAGCTGCCAGGACGCAGGCTGCAGAGACTGCCAGAGCCTTATGCTAGAAATGGGTGGAAGCTACTGATGCGTTGTGAACAGGTGGACAGCTGGGCAGCAGAGCTGCAAGGAGAAATTCAAAGGTTAAGGAGCATCAAGGAGGCTGAGCAAGAGATAAACTCGCGCTAGTGGAGCCAGGCTTTGCCCTCCTTGAAACAAAAACAGAAGCATCCATCAGGAAGTACCCAGGATCAAGGTGCCCCTGTATCCTGCTCCTGTCAGGCAGAAGACAGAAGCACAAATGGAAAGAGTGAATGGAGGCAAGGTCAGGGTTGGGGCAGTAGGCAGCCTCCCGCCTTGCCCACCTTGCTCCCCCAGATGCCTCTGAACAACAAGGATGAGGCTCTGGTTGAGGAAGGCCAGCCAAATGAAGACATGAGTGATAGGCAATCCACATCAAAGGGATCTGCACAGTCAGAAAGGCCTACCATGTGCATCACAACCATATCCACAAAGAAGAAAAGAAAGGTTATTGTAGCTGACTGTTCTGAGGGGAACAGAGGGTCCAATATGCCAAATAGGCCCTCCTTACAGGGAGGTCTTCTGTCTCCTTGGACCCCAGGGGTTAAGGACGTCACTAGGAAACCTCCCAGCTTGGTAAGATCCACATACTACTCCTCATTACTGATTTTTCCAGGTGGGTGGTGAGGAAGCTGCAACTTGCAGTCTATAAGCAATCAAGAGAGACTTTAAGTCCTTGGAATGGTTAGTGAGAGACTTTGAGGCACAGGTTGGGTTTTTTTCTCTCCTTCTAGTTGTAAGCAGTAACACTGGAAGGAACAGGAGGGTACAATCTATAAACATATGGCTACATCACTGGCATCACTGCCACAGTTTTGGTTTGCTATTAGAAAGCTCTGACATAGTGGCCATTACTGAAACAAGGGGAACCTTGTTGTTGATGTCTACTACAGGCTGCCCAGTCAAGGGGAGACTATTGATGAAGCCAACTTCCAGCCTTTCAAGGAGTTAGTCAACAGAATCCCCTGGGAAACAGCCCTCAAATACAAAGGGGTAAAACAGATGGTAGATCCTTAAGGATGCTTTCAACAGAGCACAAGATCTCTCAATCCCCAGGTGTAAGAAATCATGCAAGGGACCCAAGAGTCCAGCATGACTGAGTTGGGACCTGCTGCTCAAACTAAAAGGCAAGATGGAAATAAACAGGCAGTGGAAGCAGAGACAGGTATCCTGGAAAAAATGTACAGGGAGGTTGCCCAGTTGTGTAGGGACAAGGCCAGGAAGGCCAAGGCGTGGCTGGATCTGAACTTGGCAAGGGATGCCAGTAAAAACAAGAAGGGCTTCTACAGGTGTGTAAACAAGAAAAGGAAGGTTAAGGAAAGCACCCCTGCCCCTTGACGAGTGACAATGGTGAACTGGTGACAATAGATGAGGACAAGGCTGAGTTTGGGGAGATTTGGATTCAATAGGTGGGTAAGTAATTGGTTGAATAGCTGCATCCAGAGAGTAGTGGTCAGTGGCTCAATGTCCAGATGGAAGATGGTGACAAGCAGTCTGTACAGGGTCCAGTACTGTTTAATATCTTTATTAGTGGTATTGGCAGTGAGATTGAGTGCACCCTTGGGAAGTTTGCTGACAACAGCATGCTGACAAAGCATTTCTGAATGTGGGTGGGGAAAAAATGAACAAATCCAAGATAGCAGACCAGCAATATCTGAGTAGTTAGTTTCAATGGGTACCTGGCCTTAAACAGCCACAGTGCCACCTCTGCTGCTCCAGAGCATATGGTATATGCTTTAACCTCAACTTCAGCACCCCTGGCCACCCATTTGAGCTAGATAGGGTTTTTTAGGATGTGACCCTAGTGCAGAGAAGGGCAACCAGGCTGGTGAAGGGGCTGGAGAGCAAATCCTGTGAGGAGTGGCTGAGGGAGCTGGGGCTGTTTAGCTTAGAGAAGAGAAGGCTGAGGGGAGACCTTGTCACCACCTACAAGTACCTGAAGGGAGGTTGTAGAGCAGTGGGTGATGGTCTCTTTAGCCAGGTGACAGGAGACAGAACAAGGGGAAATGGCATGAAGCTGCACCAGGGCAGGTTTAGATTGGATATCAAAAAAAAATTTTTACGGAAAGAGTTTTCAGGGCCTGGAACAGGCTGCCCAGGGAGGGGGTTGAGTCACCTTCCCTGGATGTGTGTAATAAAAGGGTTGATATGGTTTATCTTACGATGGGAATGGTTGGACTTGATGATCTTCAAAGGTCTTTTCAAACCTTGTGATTCTGTGATTTATTAAAGGAAAGGAAAAAAAAACAAAGCCAGACCTCCTGGGTTGGGATAAGGACAGCTTACTGGGACAACAAAGGAAGACAGATAAATAACAATAACAGGACTTTAAAGTAAAATATACAAAACTGGTGATAAACGATGCAGTTTCTCACAGAACATTGAATTACAATGAAGTAATCACAATGAAATGTCCCAGCCTATCATACTGTGATTCTATGATGACCCATACCACTTGCATTATCTTCACATTTGGCATTACACAGAGGTCAAGAGGACTTTGTACACATAATCAAAAGTAGGGTTTTGAGAGCAATTGAGCTGCACAGATCCTTCATATTAGTAAAGGGTGCGATCTTTATTGCAGAGAAAGACAGCTTCTCTTTCAGGTATGAGACTGCGCTTGTGGGAAGCGCAGCTGTCTATGAATGACAAGGAAATCACAGCTCTGTGGAAACAATCTTTACAGTGCTGCATTAACACTCATTCTTCAGGTTAGAACTGCGTTAACTTCTTCATCTCTCCTTCAAACGTGAACACAGACTTAGGTCACAATCTGCCCCAGGAAGGAATGCTGCAATAAGGCCACCTCTCACAACAGAGCACAAGAGACAGCAAAAGCTTGCTTTATAGGAAACAGCAGCGTTCAGGCTGGAGCAGCACACAGATCAAAGGAGGGCAGCTTTATTAGTAGTTCTGCCTTTCTCAATCAACTGTTATCTCAAACAATCACAGCTCTGCTACAAGACAGGCAAAGGGACCTGGCACACGACGGAGCTTGAAACAGATTTCTCTCATTTCTAGCTCACAAAGTAAATGGTTCATCAGATAAACAGAGATATTTCCTCCAAGTGGTACTGACTGATCTGTACAAAGCAGTGTAAATACAGCAAAGTCCTCAGGAATCCAGGGCTGGGTCTCGGGCCAGTGGGAGGAACACATCTATCACAAGCACTGTGTTCTCAGTGCGGGTCCACCTCGAAAACTCTTCAATTGCTTTCATCCTTTCCTTTTGAACCACAGGAAAGATCAGGGCCAAGATTCTGAATGCACTCACCCTTGGCTACGGCTGACTTTGTATGTTGTTTGGTTAGTTTGCAGACTCTATCTTCCCTGAACAAAATGCCACTGAGCAACACTACCGGCGCAAGGTTTGTTTTCACAAGTTCCCAATACTTGTTGGATCCCAGCACCTCTTCAAATGATCTCAAATTAAAAGATCTGAGCATCAAGTTTCTCACTTCTACAAATGATCAGCTTCCAAAATGATCATGATTAACTTCCAGATATACTCTATCTAGTTGCTACGGGCAACTACCACCTGTAAATCACACTACACAACCATGTAAATTTTGACTGTTCTTACAGGTGCTGACTTCCTCCCCAGAAGCTCTGAGGATTCCTTTATCGAGGAAACAAATGTTCTGAATTGCTCTGCTCAGACGATGTAGACAGACACCCACTGCATGGTGTTCCCACAAGTACAGGTAAACACCTGCAGAAAGGCTTGTCCAGCCCTAGGCAGCGATGCTCTTCTAGCAAGAGCCTGAGCAGCACCAGCTCCCTGGCAGAAGAAGGGGAAAACGTACTTCCCTCTTTCCACTTCCTGCCTGAAAATCACATTCTATTTTAAAGGGTTTTTTCCCATTTCTTCGAAGGAGAATGAGGGGAAAACTGCCTTGGCACCTCTCCGAGGAAGCTCTCGCTTACAACACGCTCACCATGACTGTGAAAAGGAAAGTTACCTGGATGGCTATCTGGCCACTTGGCAAATCCACCTACGAGGCGATCTTGAGTTGACAGGATGTAATTTCGGTTTTTCTCAAAGTTTGTGTATTGGAATGTGTTCAGGAGCTGAAAGAAATCAGACCATTGCAGTCATAAATCTTGCTGTAGTTGTAGAACTAACGCCAGTGCCTGTTGATGAGACAAGCCGCGATAGCAGAGATAGCACTAATCTGGTAAGCCTCCCCATCCTGCATTTTTGGGAGATGAGGGACCTTCCTGGGGATCTGTGCCAGTTCATGCACTTGTGCCAAACACGCAAGTCTTTCAAGCAAAGCAGAAACGCTTGAAGAAAGCAAAGCAGGTGAGTGACTGTCCTGTAGCTGTTCTGTACACTACCTTCAATGTTGCTCCCACCCAAAAAGAATAGCAGGTGTCTACGGGTTTGTTGGGTCGTCCCTGGTAGCCGTTCTGTTGCCTCATTATGCACCACCTTGTTATTCTCTTCAGCTCCTTTTGCGAAAAGACTTCCTCCAGTTTACCCATCAAACACAGCGATGCAATACCACAAAACGTAGAGCCACCTGTGAAGAGAGGGTTGCTTTGGCAGTGCTTCGATGCCCAGATTTTGGCTGAAGCCTGCATGGCCTCAGTCAGAGCTCTGACCTGGGCCGTAACAATGAAATCAATGGATTTTTGCAGGGCTGCGATATTAACTTTAGGTGAAAAATGCAAAGAAGAAAACCACTCCAGCTCAGCATGCCTGTCGATTTATTTAACTCCCTTTGTTCAGCAAACCAGCTCAAAGCTGTTCTTTGGGAACAGGAGGTAGTTCTGCAGACATGGTTTGTGAGCCGTTCGGGGGGCACCCAGCTACCAGCAACTGGACTGCTGCAGCCAACATCAGCAAGCTCTGCGTGCTGCTGAGGATTTTACAGATTTCATAAACAGCCTCACTAAATGGAAGCATTCATGAGCAGGTCTGCTGTACAATACCACTGCTGGAACATCAACTGGTTGTGGCACTGCAGCCAGTCTGTGTAGTGCAAGCTCTGATGGCCAAGACAGTTTTTATGTCCTCCAGCACAAGGCAAAGCCGTTTCATGTATTAATTTCTTATGTAGGTTCAGCCTCAGCAATGCAAAGCTGCGGTTAACACAAAATTACTACCGTTGGACAGTAATCACATGGGTTGCCTTTTCCAGTTACATTTAGGCTTTGGAGTTCACCTTTAAGTTTTAGCTGCATCTCAATGTCTCCATTTTAAGAGAAGTTTAAGGTTATGGATTCTTCATACCTGGAATATTGCTGTTCTTCATTTTACCGCTTGTGGCCACTATTGGACGTCAAGGACAACCAGCTACTATTTGGAAGGACTTTTACGCCAAGGGAGGGGGCTGGGGTTTTGTGTCTTTGTTAATGAGTTCCCTTGCTCTCATGACCTAAGAGTCCTCTGTCCAGGGAAGCGACCTCAGCCTTTCCTGACCAACATCCCACTAAGGACCTCCAGGAAAAGGGACTCCCAGGGGAACTGCTATAGCATGCCCTCAGCCTGGCAGATGCTCTTTCAGGGTTCTGTATTGCGCATTCCTATTTGCAGGTGAATTTCAGGTCACCTCAGGATGTGGGAAAAAAATCCCAATTCCCAGATCTGCCTTCATTACCTCACTCCCTCACAGTGCTCGAATTGCTCTCATCCCCTAACCTATGCATTTATTCTATGCTGCTCAAATCCTTCCCAGTGTTTTGGCTCCACCTTAAATCTCTGTACCATCCATATTCATTTTCCTTCTGTCTCTACCCTCCCTATCTCCCATTTTTAATATGGTGTTACTCTTCACCAGTCCCACTCAAGTACTCATGCCCCCTACTCAAAGCAAGCGCTAGAGTCCTCTTGCTTCCAGACTTCTTGCATTCATGCAGCTATATAGCCTCTTCTCCCATAAGGGAGGTGTCCCCTGGGACATGCCCAGATCACACCTCTTACTTTGAAGCTCTGCCCCAGGCTCCTTCTTTGCTTTACCAAGCACACCATCAC
Source organism: Gallinula chloropus (assembly GCF_964237585.1). NCBI lineage: Eukaryota > Metazoa > Chordata > Aves > Gruiformes > Rallidae > Gallinula > Gallinula chloropus. The sequence goes on from NC_140089.1 coordinate 24,865,138, forward strand.
CACCTCCCTCCCCAGGGATGTTCCCAATGCGGCCATGGGAATTCATCTGCTTATGCACATAAAAATGACTTCAAGTAGGAAGTCTGCTACAGGCTTGGGCTCTGGGATTGTTTTGGGAGCCTGAAGATGCCTGCTGCATCTCTCTGACTTGTGTGACAGGGATACAGCTCCTCTACCATTTCCACTTGCAGTGTGTTGCAAAATGAGAACACCAGTTATTCCTGAAGCTCATTTTTCTGACAGAAGGGGTCTGTATCCTGTCTCTTGGGGCTCCGTGTGGCAAACAGTGTGCTTAACCTGGCTTGAGAGACCTTCAGTGATCTGTGTTTGAAAGTCCTTCCGGAAAAAGACTGTGCTGGAATGACCAGCAAGGAGAAAGACATCCTGGTGTCTGCCATGTGCCGGATGGGCACAGACTGGCCTGTCACAAACCCAACAGCCCCAAAGTAATCTTCCTTGATTCTGAGAAGCATTTCAAGGTGAGGAATGAAGGCACTATTACCAAAGAAGGCCATAATGGTCACCCTGTCTTGAAGAGTAAAGCACCAGCACCAGCACCTGCTTTGCAGCCCAACAGCTCTTTAGAAAGAATGGTCAAGAGATTCAGAATTCTCTTGCATGAGAAGGGGACTATGTATAAAAAAAATGATCAGAGTGCAGTTGTACAACTTTAATGTATTGCAAAGGCTTGACTTCAGAAACAGGTTCTACCCAAAAATACGTCAGACATCGAGAGCATCAACAACTCCAAGTTCTGTGCTATACTGTATGATATGTAAACAGATTTGAAAATATTTCCCCATTATAGACTTTGACACAGTATGCACAAATTTAGAAAAATAAAATAAGAATGAAGTTTCAATGCCTCAAGGGAATTCTTAGAAGTAAAGCCATCTGAAGAGCCAGTTACAGTCTGACAAACTTCTATGTAATACAAATATCTCCTTTTTCCACAATGCAGAGCAACCTGCTGAAGGCAACTATCAAAGTGATGCCGGCAACACGGATCTGATTGCATGACTCCAGCACTTAAGAGAGCACATTGGTTATACATGGCTTTTAACCCTGGGCTACAATTATGCTACCAGAACTAAAGTCAAGTCTAAGTCAGTCGTGTAGAGAGGTGTGTGTTGCCTGAGCACTGTTTAGCGTCCTTGATTTCCACATCTGATGAAGGTGGTGAAGGTGCTCTGAGGCTCTGGTGCTTATATTCAGGGCAGGATGGACTTGGCAAATGCCCGGTTCTCCAATTAGCGACAAACCACAGATCCCAAAGTAGGCGTGTAAAGCATCTGGAAGGGGGACAGAAAAGGCAAAAGAGAAATTACACCAGGTGCCACAGCCAAGCGTTCCCGTCTCCCACCACCCCGAATCGTTACGGCCACGGAAAACAAACAGCTCCTACGTTTGGAACTTGAGTTTGGAGCGAATGAATCCGTGTCTGCCCAAAGCCACCGGTGTGAAAGGCGAGGCTGCCATCTCTCTTGCCCGCTCCCTTGTACCTTTGGAGTGCTCAGGCCAAACGGCACAGAATTTGAGGACCTGGAAATAATGTCTCCCTACAAAGCAATTTCTCTTTCCCCAAACAGGAGAACATTTTTGACCACTGACCCCATGGACAGCTGACTAACGAAACACCAATATTAGTGCCAGTAGCTACCACACATCAAGATCCCAGAGTAGGAAAGAATCCTCGCTTTTCCTGAGAGAAAATCCTAAGGATAGGATCTGAGGAGGGCTTGCTGAGCCGTAACAAATGACCGCCACCAAGAAGGGATGCTCTTTTCCCCTGTCCAATGCTGATCCTGCTGCCTACCTTGTCGTCTACCAGCATTACAGCTTGCTGCAAACCCTCCATGGGAGAAAATTAACCCCAGCAGCAGAAAAATGGGGCATTTCTGACATTTCAGTGAATCAAATGGGTTTGCAGGAGATTTAGATATACAGCAAAGCCTGTGCAAAAAGGAGAAAGGACGTGCAGCTGGACTTGGGGAAGCTGGGGGGAAGAGAAATGAGCCTGCCTCTGCCCAGGAAATCCCAGGCTAAAGGGGGAACGAGGATGTGAACTTCACGTGCCCCTTACAAATGCTCAGCACTTTGTAACCTTTGGGAGCTGTCAGTGAATTCCTACCTGACTCAAATGGTACCGCAAGAAGGTTCCAGTGCAGAGGGGCTCTGCAAGAGCTTCTGCGTATCAGCATTAGTGTGCAGAGAAGCACGCTTGGCAGTTCCAGCCCCTGCTGACCTTCCAGAGGGAGTGTCAAGCGGAGAGAAACTTCAGGAAACACAGGGTACTGACCCCTGTGGACAGCTGCGCCGATCCACACGAAAATGCATACACAAACGGAGAACCTGTAAACAGCTTTTGGGTGGGATCAACCACAAAGTTCTACAGTTTGGCAAACCCACGCTATCTGCAGGCTCAAGTTAGTTCTAGGCCAAAGCCAAAATAGGCAGCCTGTGCACTCCTCTGGTTCAAGATGGGGACATCAAGCCTTGGATGGTCAAAAAGCCTAGATCCAAACATTCTGCATCATAAGCAACGCCCTAATGCAGAGTGCAGCATGCAAGGGCACGACTGCTCCACTGCTGCCTTAAACCCATGACAAACTAAAGCGCATCTGTGCTGCACTGAGACCAAAGCTCACTTCAACCTTTCACACACAGGAATTGTGAAAGGCTGGTTTCACCTGCTCTCTCTGACACTAAAACTTTTGGTCTTTCTCTTGCAAACCCCACAATTCACATGTGCTTCCAGCTCTTTTGTGCTGCACATCATTGAAAGACTGCAGGCAAGATGCGTCGCCGTAGCGGCACGCCCTCCTGGGGCACGCAGCAGTACCTCCAGGAACTTAGGAGAAAAGTTTGTGTAAATCTAGTTTGAAAAACCCCAAGTTGCTATGTACGTGGTCTAGCGAAATGCCGTGGATTGACCCTGGTAGGTAGCCAAGCACTGCAGAGCTGCTGGCTCACTGCCCCCCTCACCCCGGGGCAGAGGAGGAAAGGAACCGTCCAGGGGAGAAAACACACGGGGCGAGATAGTGACCTTTCAAAGGGAAGCAAGAGCCCTGGGTGTAAGAGCAGCAACCCAAGGAACTGTCTCACTGCATTCTGTCAGCAGGCACGTATTTCGCTGCTTCCCAGCAAAACACTGGAACTCCAAACATCTGCCCCCTTCCTCCTTCTTCCCCCAGCTTCTACTGCTAAGCACAATGCCACGGGGTATGCAGTGCCCCTGTGGCCAGTGGGGCAGATCTCCTGGCTGTACCCCTTCTATCAGACCCTTGTAAACAAAAAAAGGAACAAATACTGTCTTGTGTTCAGGTTTGTTCTGAAATATGAGTGCACCCTCAGTGAGGTTGCAGATGACCCTCAATTAGGCATAAGTGTGGACGTACTTGAGGGCAGGATGGCCCTTCCGAGGGGTCTGGACAGGCTGGATCCTGTATCCCCTGCAGATACTGGAGAGCCACTATAAGATCCTGCAGCTTGTGCTGCCTAGAAAGCTAAATATGGGAGAATCATAGAATGGCCTGGGTTAGGAGGGGCCTGAAAGATGAAATCGCACGGTGCCTTTGGAGAATCCCAAGGTTTCCGAAGCACAGGCCTGTATGTATTTGTTGTTATGATGTTCAGGATCATAACAAGATCTCCCAGCTGCGTCCTCTCCCAACTTCTTCCACACCTGCTGTTTGCTCACTAGAAGGGCAGCATGAGAAACAGAAAAGGCCTGAACACTGTGTAAGAAGTACACCACTGAAGCTAAAATATCAGCTGGTTTGACTCTGTTTTTCTCAAAAATCCAAAACACAGCACCACGTAGGCTGCTAGGGAGAAAATACTCTATGTGTTCAGCTCCGTTTTGAAATATGAATCTCCCTACTAATCCAGTGTCTCTGCTGCCTTTATAAAACAGTAGTACTGCTACTACAAAGATATTCAGGAGATTTTTCAGATGAAATCCTTTCATATATTTGAAGACCAATTGATCCCAGTAAAGAAAACAGCAGCCATGTCCCAATTCACTCTGTTATGCTCCTGTTTTCAGAAGACTACCAGCACTTAAAAGTCTTCTGACTTCTTAGGTATAATTTCAAAGGCAAGAAAATTTTCCAGGCTGACTTCTCAATAAGCACGTGCTGGTCCAAACACTATTTTAACTCAAGAAAAGGTGTTAAATAATGCTACTGACCTCCAGAACGAGTATGCATTGATGTCTCTTAGCCCTGGAGCATCAGGATTACAAAATAACTCATCACAGTTGCCTGTTTTCTGCAATTTCTTCGATAACCAGGATTGAACAGCAAAGAGAGGCTGACTATCCAAAGTTAAGCAGAGCTTTTATAAAGTAGGAACTACAGAAACTCAAATTCTGAATTAGAAAGACCCCTTGAAAAAAGGTATATTCTAACGTTGAAAACTTCCCAGCAATATTCTGTCACAAATGAATTTCAATGAAACCAAACTGTGACCACTGTTACCAGCTTTATAAATGATAAATACAGAATGAATCATTTCTGTCCATATTAATTCCCAACAGAACTATTAACTCATTTGCAAGATAGCCCATACCACACGTTAACAACTGAGACACAGCTTCTCTTTCAGGTATGAGACTGCGCTTGTGGGAAGTGCAGCTGTCTATGAATGACAAGGAAATCACAGCTCTGTGGAAACAATCTTTACAGTGCTGCATTAACACTCATTCTTCAGGTTAGAACTGCGTTCACTTCTTCATCTCTCCTTCAAACCTGAACACAGACTTAGGTCACAATCTGCCCCAGGAAGGAATGCTGCAATAAGGCCACCTCTCACAACAGAGTACAAGAGAGAGCAAAAGCTTGCTTTATAGGGACCTGGCACACGAAGGGGCTTGCAAACAGATTTCTCTCATTTCTAGCTCACAAAGTAAATGGTTCATCAGATAAAAAGAGATATTTCCTCCAAGTGGTACTGACTGATCTGTACAAAGCAGCGTAGATACAGCAAAGTCTTTATTCAGCAACCTCCTTTAATATACAGCCATGCCTGAAAAAACAAGGCTCACTTTACAAAATTACATTTGAAGCTTGAACCTAACCTTTGTTCTGCCATTTATACCATCAAAGCCTCCTTTAACTTCAAACCCATTGTGGAGGAGCGTGGCACTGCAAGATGAACCTGCTGTCTGGGGACCTGTCATCAGCCTTTCACAACAGGGTAGACCAACAACTGTCGAAGCTCTAGAAACAGCTTGCCCTGCCTTGAGGCAGTTTGGTGGGCTCCTAAGGACCCTCCTGAGTTCTTTTCTGCAGTTCTTCAGTTCTGTTTCACCACTGAATTATCTTTAATCCATTCCCCCCACCCCTGATGCCCATGCTTTCTTAAATTAAGGACAGGTTTGCTGGTGGGGCTATTGAACACAGTGCTGCTCTGCAAGGTGCATAGATGGGAAAGGGGGTGGGGGGGACTCTTCTATGAAGAGTTCAAATGCACTGGAGGGGGAATGGGAAATCTGAGAGGATCGGGCATACTCACACTTGAGCTGTCCTCGGGAAGTGCGAGCTGCCCAGCCCCTCTCTGAAACAGCCCCCGGAACACACCATACTCTGGTGAGCCAGGATTCTGCCAGAGATGTGTCTAGAGGAGGCCTCTCCACAGTGTGCTCTCGTGTGTCTGTGTGTAGAGCTCTGCATACAGTCCCTGTATGTGGCCAGAGGGTCCCATAGCGTAGGGGTAACACGGGGCCTCTGCAGCTTCCCAGTTCTATTGCTAGCTTCCTGTTCAGTCCTGGAAACTGGTCCTGCCACCGAAGCTTTCTGAACAAGGTGAGCTCCTCTGGCCACACACCAAGTCCTGTCCCCTTTCCCTCTGCCACCCCTGTTCACCCTTATTCAACACAGACAGGAGGGAAGAGCGGAGGCAGGCATTCTCCTGCACCCCTCCCTGCTCAGGACTGCTCCCAGCTCTGGGCAGGAGTTGGCAACAGCAGTGATGGCTGGGAGCCGCCACAGCTGTGAGCGAACTCGGGTGCTCAGAGCCAGCGCTCAGCGCAGCACAGCCCTGTGCGTAGCAGCCCGTAGGCTGCCAGCCCATTTGTCCCTACCTCTGGGTGCCCCTTGCCCTGCATCGCTCTTACCCCCTGCATGTAACCCCCTGAGCCACTGCCAGCTCTCCCACCTCCCAAACTCCTGAGTCATGGCCCAGCAGTGTCAGAAGGGGGAAGGTTCAGGCGTCCCTGTGAGAAGCAGAGGCAGGCACGCTGCTTCGGGCAGCAGCGCGAGCAAACATGGGGAGCAGCGTTTGAGAACTCACAGTGTCCGGTCCCAAGGGAGGGCGGGTTTGAGACCGAAGGCTCCGTGGGCTGTGGAGAAAAACAGTTCCCACGACTGCCCTGCTTTAAAAAGAAATGAAAGTCTGCCACAGCTCTTGGTCTGATGGCCAGGCTGGACTGGATGCCACTCTCGCTCCCTTGCTGGCTGCCCAGCCTGCTCCAGCCCCCGTGATGACTGGGCACCAGAACAGGCTGAGGCCTCTGGGGCCTTTTGATGCTGGCATCGTGTGGAACAGACAGGAAGGTGAAGGAGGGCTTTCTTTCACCTTTCCTAAACAAACCCTGGGATGCCAGTCACTCCACTGGAGGTCTGTATCCTGCAAATACTGGCAGAGGAAGACTAGGACACTTGGGAGGTGCTTCGTCTTGAGGGCAGAGAGCTGTAGCCTGCTCACCTACTGGTGTCAGCCAGGAAGAGATGATTCTTGATTATTCTGGAAACTAAGGGTAAACAAGGAATTCAAGTGGGGGAAGTGTTTGTCTTGTCTGTACCCACTTTGAAATCCGTGGCTGGTGAGTTATTTGGGGAGGACACTGGGAAGAGCCATGCTGAGCTGGGCAGCACTCATTTCTTCTGCTTTCCCTCACAGCAAGGCAAAGCGAGCATTCTCCCCTGAGGTTAGTAAGTTGTAGCTGAACCAGAGGGAAATCTGCTCCACTCAGACAGGCAGCCACCTCTGGGAGACTGTTTTACACCAAGGAGAACTGCTGAAGTTGTTGGAGGCCAACAGAAATCAAGGGAACATAAAAGAACTTGCATGGAAAATCAGGGAGATTCCCTTTTCCAGAAACTCTGGATTAGTACAGAAGTGCTTGTCTGTCCAGGACGGGGACCAGACTCCTGTCATCAGGGACCGTGCTTCTCTGTGATTGAAAGTGATTGAGTTCATGCAATGAGCCTTGTTCAGCTCCCTTGGCACTGTGGCGTGTGTGGGACAGGAACATCTTCCTGAGCAGCAGCCGAGCACATGGGGCTGGAGGCTGTGGCTGGCTCATCATCTGGTGATACTCAGCTTGTCCTGCACTGCAACACGCATGGGGAACCATCTAGAGCTGTGATTTGGTGGGGCTGGCCCAAAGCAGCGCTGGCCAGCCAGGGCATCCATCTCACATCAAGGACCAATTGCTGCCCCAGATCCTCTCCATGTTCCACATCATGGGACCAGGGCACCGCGGTGTTTCCGGGCTTCCCCCTCAGCTCTTCAGTGACGATTTCCTTTGTTGTGGCTTTGGAGAATCTCTCCTGGGTGCTGGTTTTGGCTTTTCCTCTGCACTGCACATGCCTTCACGTGCACAAGCCAAGTTCATTTAAGTCAGAGATTCTTTGAGGGGTCAGCAGCACATACCTCTGCCAGCCTTAGGAGGGGAAGGAGATGTAGGACCCTCCGCTGGTGCAGTGTTGTGCACCCAGGGTGGCCGTGGCAGCACTCCCGTTGTGCCCCAGCACCGCAGGCAGCTTCTCCAGCAGCGCGACACCTGCCCAAATGCTGATCCCAGCTGGACACTGGTGTTAAACGGGATTATCTATGTTAAGGGCCTGGAGAGCCTGAAGGGGAACAAGCCAAGGGGCCTGCTCTTTCTGGTGCAGTGCAATGCTGGGAGGGTCAGCCCTTGCCTGGCTCACACAGAGCTCAGTGGGGTCTACAGCGGCCCAACTCTGAGCACTGTCAATGCGCAGGGAGCTTCATCCAGTTTCAGCAGGGGTTAAAGACAGGATTAACCCACAGGTAAGCACAGAGGAAGGAGTTTTCTGGTGGGAACACAGGGCATGCCATTTTGCCAAAGGAAAGTTACCTCAAACCTAATCCTGAGGCAGTTAAACTGAGCAGGAATTGCAGGAGGGTAGCTGATGTGCATGAACCTTGATGGCACGAACTGGACAAACTGTGGAAAGGGCTGTGACACTCTGAAAGCCAGCTCTGTCTGAAAAGCCCATGCTGCAGGCTTCAGAGCCTTTGCTGGTGCAGACATGCCCCTTCTGCAAAGGCATAAAATCACTAAAACAAACATCGCTGCAGTTGCTGCAGCCAGATCTCTGCTGCACTCACCTTTCTTCCCCTGATTTGCATGTCTTGGATTTCTTCGTTTGATGGCTTCTTTTGAGGAAATGTGAACTGTAAAGTAAGATACTCCAGCCTGGTGTGTGTTCCTCAATCAGTATTTGTTAGCACTCGAGCTACCCCTAGTTCTCTCTTGACGTTGTCAGACTTGATTGGCTGTGGTTGTGCCAAGCAATGGCATTGGCACTGGGTATTCATGGTATGCATCATTATGCACTCCAGCTGATTCCTTATGCATATCTAATGGCACGCTCAGGACATTCAATATTAATAGTAGTCTACATACTTAACCCATATGTTGGAAATGAGCTGGTTCCCAGGGCGTTGTTCCGGTGTGCTCAGTCGCTCGGGACAGGCTTGAGGGAAATGATGCATACAGAGAATGCTTTGCACAGCATAGCTGCAGTTTTCACCCTGAAATTCATTTTGTGTGTTTGTGCCTGATTTACACTCCTGAATTAATGTAGCCCCAGTATTTGGGCAGCGGTCTTGACATGCAGCAAATCAGAAGGCCTAGAGGAAGGGATTTGCAGTGTCAGAAGGGCCTGAGTGCAGGAGAATCAAATCCTGCCTAGAAAACACTGTGGCTTTGAAATTCCCTTTTGCATGTTCCTACGTTGGCCCTTGCCAGAGGACCTACAGCTTACAGTAGCCACAGGGAGATGAGAGGTACAGGCTAGGGGCGAGGCTGGTCCCTCTGGCCAGCAGCGAGGGCTGCTGCCTGCCTGGGCCACAGAGCAGCAGCAGAGCTGCTTCCGCGCTCGCATTGCCATAGTCGGTCTGTGGTGCCGGGGGAAAGAACTTGATCAGCAGGGAAGGCTAGAGACATTGAGTCGGTAACCATCCCATTGTGCAGCCAATTGGCAGCTGCATCACAGAGAGAGGTCTGGGGACCCCAGGGAACCACAGGCCAAATATGGCTCCTGAGTGGCATTTATTAGGATGAGGAGGTGGCTTTAGTGGGACCTGGGCAGAATGTGGAAGAGACACAGAAGGAGACGGTTCCCTGACTGCTCACCAGGAGACTCCAGGCAGTTGTGCTCCTTTTTCTTCCTCACAGCAACACACCTGGTAAATGGGGCAGGGGTGTGTGTGTGGCAGGGGTGCAGGTAGAATGTCCCTCTGGTGCCTTTGTCCTGCTTGCAAAGAGTTTCCAGCATCAGAAGGTTTCATCTTTTCCTTGGCAGTTCTTTTTTCTGCTCCTGACAGTTCCATCTACTTCAGTCCCTGTGGAAGGAAGCAGTTTATCTAAGATTCATAAACTGTTTACACGAGGACTCTAGTCTTTCTTAAGCTGGATGCAGGCCTCCAAACATGTTAAGAAAACCAAAGGAGGTCATGGTCCTTACCAGAGCCACGTACACTTGTGTATGTGTGGAAGTGGTGGTGTTCTTTCCTGACTTCAGATGTTTCTAAATGTGTGCAACTGCACACTGAAGCGGTTCATAGCGAGTACCAGCACTATCTTCTCCTGCCTGTATGTTTTCTGCATCTCCATTGCTCTGGCTTTGCAACTCTCAGAGACACTGGAGTCCTCTGGGGTGGAAGCACATCCACACGGATCCGTTTCTTCCACACAGCCTATAGAATGGTCTTTCTCTCCGGTGTACTGAAGTGTTTGTGTGAGCCCTCCCCATCCCAGTGCCTGCATCAGGGTTCACACACTCTTTAAGCCGACCTCCGCAGGTGGCAACAGCCAACACGCTCAAGCACAGTGTGCAGGGGCACAGCGGGAGAAGACCCCACTCCCGAAGGCAGACGGCTGCCACGCGTGTGTGCTCATGTGGATTTCCTCTGCAGTGGAAATGGGACGGTGCCTGTGTTGTATGACATTTTGGGAGGGCCAGTTTTTCCACTGGTGTAAAATTACAGGAATCGGTTACATCAGTTGATAATCCTTGCTTTTTTGGAGACACACTTCAAGGTGAAGAGAGAGAAAACAAAGAAAAGCCTTCCACAGGTTCACTTGAACATCGTAGGACGTGCTGTGAGATTGCTCATTTCATGGCAACCAAAGGTTTGGATTAATTTTCAGGCCTCCGGGTTCCACAGAAAGGAACAGACATGATGGGCAAAACAAGAGGAGGAGAAGTGTGGAAAGCAATTGCACATCTGCGATTTATGTGTGACAGGTGAGGAGGTCCCAGCTATTCCTGACACACAGCCTACCTCAGCAAAGGTTGTGGAAAGCAGAGCGACTGGTTGCCAAGAGGGATGGGAGTCCCTGAGCCACCAGCTGCAACACGAAGCGTCTCCATCTGTCTCTGGCCTTCCCAGCGCACATTCCCCTGTCAGCCTGCAGCCACTCAAGACAAAGGCAAACACAAACTGTCTTCCCCCACGGGGAGGTAACCGGGGTCCCTCAGAAAGGCCACACGAACCGATATCTGCTGCAGAGAAGAGTCCCAAATTCCTGGCTAAGCTGGATCTCTCAAGATATCTCATGTCAGTGATACCAAGCCGTCCACAGGACTCTGCCTGGCCTCGCAGGACTCTGCAGAAAAGCTGTCTCTGCAGGGCCCATGGCAGAGGCCGCTGTCGTGCAGGGGCCAGGATCCCCCCAACAAAAGCTGCTTGGAGGGTGCCATTGCCAAAGTAAAACCAAGAGCAAAAGTGGTTTGCAGCATCCTCCTGCCTGCCTGTCACTGGCAGCCACCTGAGCCTGGAGGGCTAAAAGAGCTAACACTGAAACTAAACCACTCAGAGAAAAGAACATAAAAGAGCCATCAGCTGCTTCTGCCTTCTCCTGTGTCCTTCTTGCCCTGGTTGACTCCACAACTTGAGCAACATTTACATCTCTTCCATATAAAGGAGCACTGTAACGAGAACACCAGCACCTCCCAGCTCCGAAGGACAGCACAACCCAGACGTGACTGGGGTGCTTATCAGTCTATGGGAACAAGACATGAGGAGGTGAAGGAAGAGGAACCAGAAATCATCCTTTCTGTCCCAAGTCCCACTGCGGAGCAGAAAGAGTTGTAAATTCCTCAGCTGTTCCCACATCCTGTCATTACTGAGCAGGAAGGTCAAAGGTATGTTTGCTGCTTGGTGCTGGCTGTTGGTTGGAGAGTCACTTCAATTTCGTGGTACAATCTGCCTTGAAGCAGGAGCACCACTGTTGCTGATGCCACCACCAGCATGGTGTCCCGCAGGTGACTACTGGACTTGAGCAGGTTGGCACTGTGCTTTCATGCCGCCCCTCTCCCCAGCCTTGGCCAGCCCAGGCCTCTGACGGTGCTTAACACTGACCAAAGAAATTAGAGCAGCAACTCTTTCCTCCATGAGTGCTGTTTGGTGAGCAGGAGTTGGATCAGAGGAGAGTATCTCAGATGAAGCGAAATGACGTTGCTGAGGGCCCATCAGCTGTGTGGGTGGTGATGGCTGGCTGTCCCCTGTGCTGCTGCCCATTGTTTACTCCTGGGGTGTTGGCTCAGAAGCAATCTGCAGAACGCTGAAAGCCTCTCTCTATCCCAATAATGAGCTATTTGATCAATGAGACATTGGATATATATAATTGCACAGTATCCAGTGACAGAGGTCTGGTAGCTATTCATGAGTCCCGTTTGCTGAGAAAGGAAGCGTGTATGGTTTCAGCAAGTAACCTGTAGAGAGAATCTGGGATAACATTACTACGTATCAGTACGCTTAGGAGATACGGCCTCGGAGGGGACATGCTATACTGTTACAAAACACCCTTTGCAACGCTACCACCACGCAGCACTGGTGTGCTCCACGGGCCACCTGATAGGTACGGCGCAAGGGTGGCTTGTCCCCTTCCACCTCTCGGTCTGGGAGAGAGATGATGAGAGAGCAGCAGAGTGACCCCTCACTGACCTCCTCCCCCAGTCTTGCGGGGGCTGGGATCTTCGGGCTTGGGGCAGTCTGTGACCAGAAGAGGAAGAAAAGAGCCGCTGGCTGAAGTGACCAGCGGTGTCTTCACCAGGAGCAAGCTATTGCAGCAGTGCTGAAGTGGAGACGGGGAGCAGGGGTGCGATGCCTGCCATGTCACCAACGCCATCCCCCAGCCACCCTGAGGCATCCCCTTGCCCACTGGGTCAGCGTGCAGGCTTGTAGAGCTGCTTCTCATAGCAGGCCCTCTTGTTTCTGGGGCCCTGAGGGTTCCCTGCCTCGAGCGGCGCTGGGTACTTGAGTTGCTGCACCCAGTATTTTGGCCACAGTGGGACAGAGGCATGTTGTATCCACACCATTGTGAGTGGTGGTATCAAGCCTGCCCGGGGTGCAGAAAAATAGAGGAGAGGAGTTTTCTTCTGAGCCACGGCTGCCTTTTCTTCCATAGACATGGCAGCAGCCAAGTGCAACGTGCAACGCGCTTTAGACGAGAAAGGCACATGACAGGGCAGGGGCTCTTCTTCTCAGACATGCTCATGCACAAAGTTCCATGTAAACCAAACTCCTGGAAGTGGAGAAAAGCAGAGGGAGCCTGGGACCAGCGCACGGTGCGGTACCGCAGCTGGCAGCCTGCTTCGAGCTGACCTTTCAAGTCCCTTTGCCAGAAGCACGCCCGCTTCGGGCGCTGGCAGCAGAGGCAGAGGAGATGGACACAGCAGTAGAGGCAGAGAGGATGGACACAGCAGGAGAGGGGATGGACACAGCAGCAGAGGCAGAGGGGATGGACACAGCAGCAGAGGGGATGGACACAGCAGCAGAGGTAGAGGGGATGCCCACAGCAGCAGAGACAGAGGGGTTGCACACAGCAGGAGAGGGGATGGACACAGCAGGAGAGGGGATGGACACAGCAGCACTCTGGTTTGGCGAGCCCACGGGGAGGGCTGAGCTCGCGGGTCCTCGCCCAGTGCCGCGGCCGCAGCCCCTGAGCAGAGGCGCTGCCCCGAGAGCCCATCTGCCACAGCGCGGGGAGGCGGCTCCTCCCCGGAAAGCACCGGGGGAGGCCGGGGCAGCACGGCGGGGGCGGGGGGAGCGGCGGGGCGGTGCTGGCCCACGGCACGGCCGCCCCGCGGGGAGCGCGGGGCCATGGCGGTGGCCGCGGAGGGCCGCGACTTCGGCTACATCTTGGACCTGCTGAAGCGGGACAAGGTAGGAGCGGCGCGGCCCTGGGCCCGCCGTGAGCGACCCCGCACCGCCGCGGCGTGTGGGTGGGGGTGCCCCAGGGCATCCTCGGCAGACCCGTGCGGGGCCGGGGCGGAGGCAACGCCGTGGGCGGCGTTCGTCCCGCCCCCACGAAAGGATTCAGAGTTCGCACATCCTTGACCGAAACGAGCGTGTGCCTTCTGTAGCGCAGGGACGGGCAATGCCGCGTCTTGTATTGCCCTAAAATCCGGGGAGCAGCGCGGCTGCTGTCCCCCCAGGGCACTGCTGCGGGGGCTGTACAAACAGGCAGTGGTCGCTCTAGTTTTCAGCTTAAAACTAAGTGTGTTGGACAGTGGTGTTATTTGCAAGGCTGACTGTTGTTAATGCATCCTGAAGACCTCCAAGCCCATCTCCAGACGCTGTCTTCACGCCTTGCTCTTTGTGCTCACCCTTCTTCACACTCCCTCACTCCCTCTTCCAAAAGTCGTGGATGAACCTTTAGAGTGGTGAGAGAGGACTTTCCTGGGTTATTTTCTGCTTCTCCTTGCCTGTGAGTAAACATGCCTGGGGCTCCAGAGGCTGAATTAGATGGCCAAGCCACATTCCTCTCCATTTTATGCAGTGCCCGGAATCAGAAGGGCTTTCGGGCAAGAAACTCCCTTTTTTCCCTGTAACGGGGTGGTACATCCATCTCGTCTCCCACAGCCAAACAGAGCATGCTGTTGCTCGAATCAGACACCCTCTGCAAGAGCATATGCTTGGGTCGACAGAGGATCTGGCACTCTGGTGTGAAATAGGCGTGTTTGCTACAAACAGCGCTGTGTTTATACACACAGCATCCCACTGCCAAGTCCCACCACTCGCTGTGGCGGAAGGAAAGATGAGCAGTAGCAGTTGTCTGGTCTTCACAGACTCTGTAGTGGCTCACCGAGGGCCAGCTCTATGACCTCTCACTGTCCAAAAGTTTTGCCTTGGGCAGTCCTTTGCCTCTGCACCAGGGCTTTAGATGACAGCCCCTTTGTAATCTATTGGTGTTATCCAGCAGCTCAGAGGCACTCTCCTGAGAAAATTCAGCTGCTTTTTCAGGTGTCATAAATCGTGCCTGCAGAAGGACTGCTCTGCACGGTAAACTGTGCTTGCTTAGGGGCAGGGTATCACTGCTCAGCAGTCCCAGTGCTCCAGTGTTCCCTTTCCTGTTCTCCCACATGGGTAAAGCTTTTGCAGCAAAGGTCTGAATTTACTGCTAAGCACCTGGCTCTCACTGAGCAGAGAGCTACCGGAGAGACAGGACACTGCAATACCTGACACTTGTTCACTTACCTCTGCTGCTCTGGGTACAGGCGCACCCAGCAGGTAGGATCCATCAGCCTGCGGACGCTGGGCGCGTGACCTCTTCTGGCACTCCTGCTGCTTTTCCACTTAGCTTGCAGTCTCTGTCAGGCCGCTCAGCAGGGCAAATCCTTATATATTCCTTTTCCCCCAGGGAATGTCACTTAAAAAGCCGTTATCTCTTGTGATGATTTGGACTAATTATTCCCCTGTGACTCGGTTCCACACACAGAGCTTGCCCACCGTACCTGGAGCCGAAAGCCGCATGTCACTTTGCCCCAGCATGGCAGTCCTTGTGCAACCCACGTGTCCACAGCACCCGTTTGGCTCACTGCCGTACTCCGTGAGATATTCCGGGCCTGCGAGGCTCCTGCCACAAACATCACAGTAGCATAGGAGTGCTCCAAAAGGTCACTGTGAGACAGATAGACCAACAATCACCTGCATTTTGCATCAGAGGCACTGAGGCAGAATGAGATGTTCTGACCTGCTTTCAGGACTCTGACATCCCAGTTCAGAGCACAGCAAGGATGGACACTCAGATGTCTCGGAATTATCCAGTGGTTTCAGAAATGGTTTCAGGCTGCCTTTTTCCCCCTCTCCCTTCCTCACTGCCTGTAAGTTTCCTTTTTCAGCAAACACATGAATATCCCGACCCTTATTCACCCTCACTCACTGACCATCGGTTTATTTCATAGACACTGGTGTTCTTCACTGGCACGCATCTGCTTCTTCTATTGGTTTTCTTCACTGCATCTGCTTCTTCTGTGGCGTTAACTTGCAAGAATCTGGAGGCAATTCTATAAGGAAATATTTCTGTCTGGGGGGGAGCTGATACCAGTGCTTGTGATCTGCTTTGTAGAAACAGTTGTGGGCACTTTCCTGGAAGTGGAATAAAGCCAGTAAGCCAAGAGAAACTGATAGGACATTCAAGAGAGGCTAGCAATGCTGACACCGTCCTTGTGCATGGGTGGTTGATTTTCTTGAAAGGAGGGTCTTGGCGTAGTCTGTGCCTGGTCCGCTGCTTTTCTTCCCCTCACTCACTGGTTTTGCCTTACCCCCTATTCCTACCCTCTGGATTGCAGAAACTGGCAGCTTGTGGTTCTGAAGGAACAGCTTGAGAAGCATTTCTCCAAAAAAAGCATTTTGAGAAACAGGCACTACGAAAACCAAGGCCAAAACCCCTGAGGATGTGAACCCGAGAAACGTCATTCCAAGAGCAGTAGAAATTCTGCATGCTCTCCACCCAGACCCTGCGAGGTGGCACCGATTTCTGTCCCTCCCCTCCGCCTGTTTTCTTCCAGTGACTGACGTACACTCAGCTTGTGGGGCCATTTCAGCTTTTCTCCAGGTGGGAGTGAGGGGTAGAGCTGCGCAGGGGCACAAAGCCCGAATCGCATGGGGAGGAGGAGGAAGGAAATGCAGTGAAGTTTTCTGGTGGCTGTGGGAGGGGGTGGGTTGCACTGGGCTGCCTGACTCAGCTGAACTCGAGTGCTGTTCTTCATCTTTCAGAAGACGAGGCTTTACCTCTTTCTTGCTTCTATATATGTAGCAAAGTGCCAGTTTGGGGTTTGGGTCCCTGTGAGGAAAGCAGCCCGTCACTGTACAGCAACTGCATTCCGTTTGGTGGGTATCCAGACCTGTGCTAGTTCATGTGAGGGGTATTTGTGCAAAAAAGGACTTGAGTCTGAAGGTAGCTTGGACTTCAGTTTCAGGTAAAGGCTTTGGTTAGCTGCTGCAGAGGAGTCTTGAGTTTGAAATCCAGCAGCTAAGAGGAGTTAAAATCCAATTTGCCTGTCTTCACAGCCCATAGTCTTAGTTACTTAGCTGTGTCAGTCAGCTTGTGTGACAAATGTGTGTCCCTGGGGCTGAGACATGCCCTCATCCTCCAGCAGTGGGGTTCCTAAGGCGCCTACAGGAGCGGAGCACGGGACATGACAGAGCACAGGCGAGCTGCCAGCCTTGTCCTCTGTGACTGGGGAACCTACCATGACAAGTGAAGGGGAGCAGGCAGTGGGAGTGGACAGTAAGTCCCCATGTGCGAGGTGTTCACGCTTTCCATGCCATATCCATATGGTGTCAGAAAAGGAGCTTGTGCCTGGGCTTCCTGTCCATTTAATTTGATTTCTTTTTTTTTTTTTGATTAAACCTTTTCCATTCCAAACCCTTTGAAAAATAGCCATTTCCTTTCATTTCTGCTAAACAGTAAGAATTTGGTTGCAGGTATGATACTTTCCTGGTGTCGTATACGGAGCTGGAGAGTGGTTTGGTTTGAACATCATGTTTTTTATTTAAAGCCTTTCATTTGCTTGCCAAGTGATTGCCGTGTGGGGAGAGAATCAGCAGAACCCTCTGCGTGGGCTGCAGCTGTTCTTGGATGCTTCTCGGATGCCCCACAGCTGCTGCTGTCCAGGTGTCCAGGCGTGAAGCAGAGTTCTACATGAGGCAGTGAGAGAAAAAGTGAAGATCTACTGAGCCAACTTACCACGCTCGGGATGTGCTGGCTACAGGGCCTACCCAAAGCTGAGGGCAGTCCCAGTATTGCCAGCAGTTTGGTGAGCGTTGTCGTTACTGGCTCAATGCTCTCTGCCTAGCAGTGGCTTGTGTGCCCTTCCAAACTTGTTCAGTCCAGTGGTCTGTGCTCTTTGCTTTTCCATGTACCAGCGACCCCTGCCAGTACCTTAAAGCTGCTGCAGACTTCGGCGCTGCAAAAAGCAGCCACACAGGGCTGTGGGTTGTAAAAAGGTGTTGAGTGCGGAAGGGGGAGTTCTGCCCTTTGGAGGCCTCTGCGTGCCTTGTCATTCATGTACCGTGGTGGAAGAGGAAGTGGTAACTAAGATCTGGCTCTAAAGCACCCGGAAGCCAGAGCAAACAGGCGCACAAAGAAGCTAATACCTTAATGATCTATTAAGGGATTAACAAAGGGTCACTCACAGGTCCAGGCTGTAAGCGTGGGCTGCTCTGTGATCCGTCTGATGGCAGTGGGAGGACAGGAGGAAAATGGGTTTGTCCATCCTAGCAGCACCCACCTATATGGGCACCTGCAGCCCTGGGATGAGTGCATGTTTGTCTTGCTGTGCTGACGAAGACAAAATTTCCTCATGTTTTCCCAAAGGCAGCAGCAGAGCCAAGGGGGCTTTCATCTGGTCTGCAGCTGATGGTTTGGCCCCAAATTGACCACATCCAGTGGTCAATCTGTTTTAATTAGTCTGTTTTAATTGGAAGCAGGCAAAGCTCCTCCTCCTTGCCCACCTTGCCTTCCAAAGGGATGTGGACCTGGATGTGGAAAGCCTTTCAACTAGGCTCTGAGTGGGAGGGAGAGGATAACATCAGCCATGGCTGGGACAGGCTGTGGGACGCGCCCAAGTTGGGGGTGCTGGTGAGGGCCCTCAGCCTGTTGCTCAGAGACGCACCGGACCCACTGCAGCATGCTTGGAGTCTAGGGGTGCTGAGCCAGGAGCTCCCAAGACAGTGGGAAGCAACAGGGAAACAGTGGGGAAATAGAGCAGTGGAATTCCATCCATTCCATCAGACTCAGTGGGGCCTGGCTGAAATGCCTCAGTGCAGACTCGTGTAGCACGGGCAGTAATCAGGAGGAGTTGGAGACGGGCAGGTGCCTGCAGGGCTGTGACCTTGTTGGCATTATGGAGATGTGGTGGGATGGCTCCAACTGGGCTGTTGGGATAGGACGATACAGGCTCTTTAGGAAGGACAGATGGGACAGAGGAGGAGGGGGTGTCACCCTCTATGTCAACGTATCGGACAACACAGCAGGGCACAAGAAATCCCGGAAGGTCCTGGAAGGTCACGGGAGGTGATTCTGCCCCTCTACTCTGCTCTGGTGAGACCCCACCTGGAGCACTGTGACAAGCTCTGGAGTCCGCAGTACAGGGCAGACGTGTAGCTGTTGGACTGAGTCCAGAGGAGGACCGTGAAGGTGATCAGGGGTCTGCAGCACCTGTGCTCTGCAAACAGTCTGGGAGAGTTGGGCTTGTTCAGCCTGGAGAAGAGGCGGCTCCGGGGAGACCTAATGGGTGTCTACTGATCAGGAAGAAATTCTTTACTGTGAGGATGGTGAGTCCCTGGCACAGGCTGCTCAGAGAAGCTGTGGCTGCCCCATCCCTGGCACTGTCCAAGGATGGGGCTTTGGGCAGCCTGGGCTAGTGGGGGGGTGTCCCTGTGCATGGCAGGGGGCTGGGACTAGATGGGCTTTGAGGTCGCTTCCAACCCAAACCACTGTGATTTATGGTCCCGTGGACTGAAGCTGAGGACGTGTGATGTAAGGACGCTGCATGCGCTCACTGCCGGTGTCCCAGGTAGTGGTGCTCCTCCCTTGCGGAACGCTACCTACGGGCAGCATCGCGCCCGCAACGGCCGCGCCTGCACCCTTGCCGAAACGTGGGGAAGACGGAGACTGCGAAGCAGTTGCTGTTCGTTCGGGCTGGTGTCGGGAGGGGCATTTGCCGCCGCCGTCGCAGGGCTGGCGGGGGCAGGAGGCGCGGGCGAGGCTGAGCACTTGCCCACCTCTGCTTGAGCCGAGCTGCCGCCAGGGCCGTTGGTGCGCGCCGCCCGCGCCCGCCCGTCTCCCGCTGCCGCGCCCGGCGCGATGCGATTCCCGCGGGCGCAGCAACGTACCCAGCGACGTCTCCGTTACCCGGGGGGACGCTCGGGGATGGGGTTGGAGTGGGCAGCGGCGAAGCCCCCCCGGCGCAGCGGCGGGCGGCGTTTCCGGTGCCGCCCGGTGCGAGCGAGCAGCCTGAAAGTTACTAGTGCCGCGGCAGACGCGGCGCCCCGTCCCCTCGGGCCCGGCCCCGCCCCGGCGGCGGCGGCGGCTGGACAGCTCCGGTGCCCGCGGCCGCGCCGCCCCCTGCCGGCCCCGCGCCGCTGTGGGCGTGGCCGCCCCCGCGCCGCCGGTGCCCGGTGCCGCGCCCGTTCGCCATTGTGAGCCAGGCGTCGCCGTTGGCCCCGCCCGGAGGACGGCGCTGCCCGCAGTGCGTGCCCCTCGGCCGGCGCCCCGCCGGGGCGGCCGCCGCTGCCGCGGAGGATGGAGGAGGGCGATCGGCCGGAGAAAGCGGTGAGCGCGGGGAGCGAGGGGGGGGCGAGGGCCGCGGTGCGGATCCCCTTCCCCCGGTGCTCGTCCCTGCCCGGCGGGGAGCGGCGGCGCCGAGGCGGCGGGCAGGGCTCGCACGGAGCTGTTGGGACGGGGCTCGGTGCGCGCCGGGGAGGCGCTGCCGGCGGCAGGGAGATGAACTCAGTCGGGTGCCGGCCGCGGGGGGATGCGCGGGGCGGCGCTGGGCAGCCGGCGCTGCGCTCGCCACTTGATGCTCGGCGGCGGGGCTGCGCCTGCCGGGGCTCTCCCGGCCGGGGCTCCGGGCGCGGGCGGCTGGCGGTCATCAAGCGGCCGAGGCGCTGCGCCGCTCCCCGGGCTGCGCTTCGTGCGGGAGGTGGGCACGTAAGCAACGCTGCGGACTCGGGCTGTTAGCCGCGGGACGCGAAGGCACTTTCGGGGCTGAGCGGAGACCTACAGGGCAGGGAAGCCTCCTGTTTAACCGGTCGGGCACTTGCTCCCCCCGGCCCCCCGCCCCGAGAAGCAGGGGGCTCGGCTGAGCTCAACGCGTGGAGCCCCATTGTTGCGGAGCGCGGTCGCTCGCCTTTCGCTGGGTGCTGGAGTGGGAGCGAGACGGCTCCCCTCCTCTCCTCTCCGCCCCTGCAATGCAGGCGTGACCTGAAGAGAACCGAGTGTGCCGGGTGGCAGCGTGCGTCTCAGCTGAAAGAGCGTTGTCGGTGCTTTCAGGAATGTTCCCTGAGATTTCTTTGGGGTGCCTTGCGGCAGCTCAAGGCGTGTGCCGCGATTTTTGGTGGCAGCAGACGTGCAGCTGTGCAGTGTGCCTTGCTGGCTCCCGTTTTCTGCGCTGACACTTGTTCCTCCCTCTTCCTGTCACAAAGGTTGCCATTAAGGGTATCGAGAGAGAGCTCATCTGCCCGGCATGCAAGGAGTTATTTACCCACCCGCTGATCCTTCCTTGCCAGCACAATGTCTGCCACAAGTGTGTGAAGGAAATACTCTTTGCGTTTGAAGACTCGTTTGCTGATGGAGGCTCCGAATCCTCTAGTCCGAGTAGCCCTCGAATTAGGAACTCCTCTCCGAGCCTGGACAGGATCGACAGGCTTAGTAGATCAGGTACGCCTCTGATTTTTTTTGCATGCTTTCCTAATCTTAAACCTTAGCCTGACTTGAGCTGCAGGGCATCTGCAGCGGTAACATGTCTTCCCAGTACTCCTGCTGCAGTTGAAGGGACGACTTAGGGATAGCGCAAGTCTGGTTCATTCTGTGGCAGCAACAGTGGGAATATTTCGAAAGGACAATACACTTCACAGTCCTTGAGGTACCCTGTACGTTTCTGTAACCGTTGGGTTTGTTTGTTCTTGTATATTGGTTACATCTAGGTGCAATAGCATCAAGCTCAGTAGCATCAGGACAGAGATTTCAGCAACTTTATTGCGTGCCAGTCGTATTTTCCAGGTGGCTCTCTCAGGTTGTGTCCAGCCTGAATGCGGTAGTCCAGAACTGACGCCCTTCTGAGCCTCTGCCGACCTTGGAACTGATAGTTTTGTCCTACCCACTTCATTATGCTGTCCGTGAATGGTTTTCCATAGATGATGATCATTGCACGGTGGCAGAGTCCAAGGATGGATGACTGTAAGAAGAGTGAGCTAACGGTCTCTTTCCGTGTTATCTGCTCAGAGCTTTAAGGAGCAGTTAGCGTGGGGCTCCTCATGCTCTTGGTGAAAGAGCCTTACAGCCGCCCGAGTAATCCGTGGATAAGTTGGTCTGCTCTTATAACCTGATCTGCTTTTAAGCAGATACATGGAAAGTACTTTGTGCACGTTACGCTCCTCGAAAGAAGCCTCATCTTGGCTTTTAGCCTTCCTGCTGGCACAGCTGGCCACTGAGAAACCACAGTCCGCAGTGCTTCAGAAGAGGCACTCACAAGACAAACCCTAACGCTGTATCTTGCCTTTCATTTGTTCCCAACCGCTCGTTCCCCCCTTCCCAGCTGCCAGAACTGAAATGTTTTCTTTCGCCCGCCACTTTTAAACAGCTCACGATAGTTCTTTCGTGCCGGTTCGATAAGCAAGCGCAGCGTTGGCTGCAGCTTGGCTGGCCGAGGGTTCCACCATGTGAAGGACTTGCCAAACCAAAGGGCTGGTCACCTTCTACAGTCCTGTTTCCTGGGTCCGGGGTGCGCAGCAGCACAGTCAGCGTTTAGGTCTATAGACACAGGTTTCAGCTGCCTCCTAAGCCCTCTCTTGCTGCAGTGCTTCATGATGTTTGCATGAAGAGCGCCCACTGGTGACTGCCTTCGTCCAAATCCGAGTCTGTTCCCTTTTTTCCTCGGCAAGCATTTGGTGCTGGCGTGGCACTGTACCTGCAGACTGAAGCAGTTCCTGGGCTCTGCTGCAGCCATGTCCACTTTATGTTTTTCCAACATGGACATGGGAACACCGTGCTGGGTTCCTGGGGAGTGCCGGATGCCCTGTGAGCAGCCTTCCCTCACGGTGACACCTGGGGCTTGGCCAGAGAGGCAGTATTGGAGGGGCTGTGCCTGGGAAGCTGCTGCCTCACGCACCTTCAGCAGCATGATCCTTCATCTCCCATGGAAAGCTGCCCCTGGCCTCCAGCTCTCTCTCTCTGGTCCCGGCAGTAGAAGTTATTGAGCGTAACAGTCCAGGCTGTGCAGCCGGCAGACAGAGCTCCCTTGGGGGCCCAACATTTAATTACTGCTACATTGGCAGAGTTCAGGTGGCTGTCCCACCATAGCTGTTGGCTGCCCTTCTTGCAAGGTTTAGCGTTACTGTCGTATCGGGGCCAGAAAGGCCCATTCGTGGCACCTCTCAGCCCCGAGATACATCCAGGGAAGTTGTTGGAGGGGCTTGTAGTCTTTAAATCTGCAGGAGTCTGACACTGCCCCAGCAAACTGATGGGAAGTTAGGTGTGCTATCTCATCTGACCTGCTAGGAGAGGGAGATGAATCCTTTTCCTAAAGACTTCATACCTCTTTAATGAGTACGGAGACAGTATTGAGAAGTGGAGATAATGAGCTTTCCCTTCTCTGTCCCCCTGAAGAGCGTTGGGCTGCCGCACATCACAGGAAAATTATCATCTCAGACAGTTTAAATTTGCAAAATGAAAAGCATATGGAAATGGGAACTCTAAATAATACACTTGGATGTTCAGGTTATGCCGTCTTGGCTTGTAATGGTGCAGGCATTAGAGCTCCATTGCTGTGTGGGGTGTGAGATTTGCTCTCAGATGTTTGATACCAGTGACGTTCAACCAGCTTGCAAGTTGTCCGGTTCTCACCCTGCATCTGAAATCCTGTGCGTTGCCTTGCCTGCTTTGCTTTGCGGTGCTGAGGGGGCTGTGTAATAAGGCAGCACTGCAAGAGAGAAACCGTATGAGAAAACATCCAAAGCCGGGGCAGAGGGGGCCTCACGTGTACAGCAAAACCCACCGGAATTTCTGGTAGCCTTGTGCCAGGCATGTCACTCTCCAGGCATTATTGATCTCTTTGAAAATGTGACTGAAACCTTCCTCCCACTGTGGCATTTTTCCCTTTCCCTTTCCCCTTTCCCTTTCCCTTTCCCTTTCCCTTTCCCTTTCCCTTTCCCTTTCCCTTTCCCTTTCCCTTTCCCTTTCCCTTTCCCTTTCCCTTTCCCTTTCCCTTTCCCTTTCCTCTTAAAAAATCCCTGCTGCCACCATGAGGACTATCGTCTTTTCAAATTGATCATTTCAATTCTTAAGATGCCAGAAGGAACTTGTCCACATTCTTTCTTTGTTCTGCACAGAAGCTGCATTTACAAATACATTTGGTTGTAATGCCAAAAGCCTGTAACTCCCCTATTTCAGTTGAAATGGAGGGTGGGTGCTGCTTACAAACTAAGGTGTCTGTCTAGGAAAACCCCACTGCTTGCGTTCTATAAAATAATTTTTTTAATAAAAAGAGGTTTTGCATACAAATTGAAAGTAAAGGATATTTCTTATTGCTAATCCCCTCTCTGTAATGCTGGTGTAATTACAAAGCTGGTGTAATTAGAGTAAAGCATGTAATGCGGTTAGGCTGACACTTGCGCAGCACTGACAGATGATGGTGCAGAAACCGAATGTTAAAATAGCTCTTCCTGTACTCCCCCCATCCCTTTCCCTTTTTCAGTCCTGCATAAACACTACATGTTGTTTCATGTGCTAGGAAATGAAATGCTCTCGCCTTTCAGCCCTGCAGTAGCTGAACAGCGCCCAGAGAGAAAACAGTTGATGCTCTTCATTTGAACTGCTGTAAACCAATGGTGTGCCTCAGGTTTTGACTTCTAAACAGCTTTTTGTTCATTGTTTGCAGCCTGGCAGAGGAGGTCTTTTGGGTGGAGAGGTAGAAATGCTTCACTTCCTGTACTTAGTAGAGACAGGCCAGCATTTAGATCTCCAGTTTGATAGTGCTGGTTGGCATATAGCTTTGTGTCAGTGGTCAAGTCCACAACATGGCTGGTGCAGTGAGCAAAGGTACGGCAAAGGGCTTGTCTGAGGAAAGCTTTTCATTCTGTTTAACATGGACTTAAAGGTCAACTGGACTGGAATTCAGTGAGGGGTTGGGCGAGACTTCCCCCGTGTGTGTGTGGCTGAACATGCAATGATGGCTGCAAAAATGCACATCCTCTCTTCCCCTTAAAAGAAGATCCCGGCAGTCACCCCCCTGCCCCCAGCACTTTCACTTCCAGGAGTTGAGGCGTTCAGGTTTCTGTAGCTGCTGTCTTACTGGCAGGGAAACATAGTTACTAGTGGGATCTTTGTAACATTGCCAGGTGGTGGCTGGCCATGCTCTTACTGGTTCTTTCCATAGCTGAGCTAGTCTGAGCATCGTAGGCACTGCGTGGGCTCGCTAACATAACTGTTTAGTTTGTTGATGTGGTCTCTGTCAAATGTGGAAAACGCCAAACCCAAAACTCCGTGTTGCCATATTACAAGCCATAGAAATATTGTGGCCCTCAAGGAAGGCATGAGCTAGGCTAAATGCCTGGATTGCACGCTCGGAAGACAAAGCATCCGATTGGAATTGGCGCAGTTCAAGAGTGACGGTGTCACAAATCAAAGGTACCATGGGACATCATCGGAGCTCTTGGAAAGCTGTCCTTACCTGCTCTTTTTGCAGAAAGCACCCCAGTTTTGGGAAGGTTAAAGTATCCAAAGAAACTAGGATGAGAATCCAGTTGACTTTTAAAATCGTGATGTTTTTAAACTCTCACATATTTAACTTCCATGTCTTCCAGAACCACAGAATTCTGGTGACACCGTTTACTTGGAAAACACAGGTCTGTCTTTAAGGTGCCTCATCCCTTTGCAAACCATCAGCCACAGGTTGGGCTTTTGAAGGTTCTAAGGGTCAGTACCTCTCCCTGGGAGGAGGACATGTCCAAGCTGTCTTTAAAAGCCTTAGCAAAGACTGCTCCTTGCAGCCTGTATCCTGATAGCTGGGATTTGCAGTCTGGGTGTAGGGATCTGTTGTGTTACGTTTGTAGCTGCTGACTAGTTGCTCCTCACTGCACCTGGAGCAGTCTGGTTTCAAAGCACAGCGCAAGATTTATGGTGATGATTCCTGGTGCCTCACAAAGTACAAACATGTTTGTTGTAAACCAGATTGGCCAAGTGTGAAAGCGAACAGGGGGAGGACCTAAGTTTTTCTGAGCCACGCATCTAATACGTCTCCAAAATCCACCGGGTCTGCGGCCCTGCTTTGTGGATTTCTTTTTTTCAGATAAGGTGAAGTCAGTTTTCGGAAAGTGAATGCACAGAAGTGCTCCAAGTCATTTCTCAGTTCAGCTGTGCTTTCTCTTTAAAATATGAAGGTAGAGGTCCTACAAGGAGGAAGCAGACCGATTCTTCCTTCATGTGAACATTCTCCCCCCGGCTTGGCAAAAAGAGAATGTTTCCATAAGTGAAGTGCAGAAGTGGTAGGGCAGGCCAAGAAGCTCAGCAAGCGAACTTCCAGGGTTTCAAACCCAATTCTGTGCTCTTGGAGCACTGTCCATGAAAAGGGATGAGACACCTGAAGGCGTGCGGGACTTCCTTGATCCCGGCCTGCTTTCCCTAGGCGGTATCACCAGACTTCGCAGAGCATGGCTCGGGATGACAGCAGAATGAAAGGCCTCCATTGGGATGCAGCTGAACTCACCTTTGAGATAAACAAACACTCCAGACTTCCAAAGCATGCTGCTGCATATGGATTGCCAATTGTATTTTTAAACTTGACCACTGCACCACGTAGGGTTTTTTTCCTGGTAGTCTTGCATTCTCATTGCTTGCTCTCTGGTGTAGCGTTCCACTTGTAGGCGGTCCCTGTTAGTACACCACCTTGCCACTGCTTTTTAGTTTTGGCAAATACGAGCACTCCTCATCCCTGTCTGTAGCTGTTGGCTGCATGGCACTGCATGTGAAATCATTCTTTTGTTCAGGCCACCGTAGGAGCCTGTGTGGAAGATCTGTCTGTGCTCCTGTGTGCCGTGCTAGCTTGGAGTGGGCATTGGAAGTAGAGTTTGTGTTTGTAGCTGTTGCTGTGCATTGCATGCCTGTGTTGCCGTGTGTGCCAAGGTACCGCAGGACGTGCAGTTTGGGTAACTAATTTGCTTCAAGTAAGTGAAATACATGTGGGAACAGATTTCCCTTGCCGAAGAGGAACCAAATTCAACAGCACGAATTCATCTTTATGCCATAGCTCCATTTACACAGGTGTTAGTTATGCCAACATGTAGTCCTCTCAGAGGGATCATGTAACCAGCTAGGGAGGATGCTTTTTTGTAGCTTTGAAAGAGGGGAGCCGAGAGGTTACGAGTCAAGCCTCCGCACGGGCTTCTCCTGCTTCAGAAATAGATGGAGGACTCTCTTTGAGAGCTGTGCCCTGTGGGCTCGTGAACGAGACATGGGGATTCACTCTGTTTAACAGCCTCAAGAGGTTTTCCCTGCAACTAGCTTTTGGGTCTGGGGCAGCCACCCCCTGACCAGGCTCCATAGGCTCCTTAGGCTCACAGCTTTTGATCACTCTTCTGGAGAGCAGCAGAAGTTTTTGTGTAGCCATTTGGTAGGAGTGCAGATTCTTTGCTGTCCCCTTTGGAAGTGAAAAGACAGGGACATACCCTGGTTAACCATGGAGATCTGTGGTTTCAGGGCAAAGGAACCTATCAGATATAACTGTCTCAGCACTCCCTTTAGCAGGCAGAGCTTCCTTAGCAGCCTTCTTTTATCAAAGCTGCTCAGCAGAAGCCAAGCCAGCCTCTATTCCTTTGTGATACCTCTTGGGATGAGGCAGGTAAGCTTGAAAGCAAACTTCATGGACCTCATAGTTGGGCATGTCTGTCTGATGATAACGAGTCTCACTCTGTGGATAAGCATCTTCCACATCAATAGATTATGAAGCTGTTGCTCTCTACTTGGGCAGCAGTGTAGCCTAAATACAATGGGCTTCCAGAAGGTTCTGTATTTAGTGTTTTGACAGGCTGCAGCTTAAGGGCATCCAAAACCAGATGAGGAAGGTAAGAATGTAAGAGCTCAGCTCGTCTTAATGTAGAATTAAGTTTCACAGCAGTAGTTTTCAAGGTCCCCAGGACTCAGTCATGACACTACCTTGTCATGGCGAGGGCATTCTCTTTGGCTTGGCAGCCTGCATAAGAGCGGGTATTATACTGGTTTGGACGATGTACTGTTTGGCATTGGATCTTAAATCGCTGTGCTTCCCCCTTGCAAATCTAAACCTCTTCTGTTTATGCTCCTCCTACATCAGGACTCGGTGTCTACTCCAGCAGAAAGCGCAATTCCCTGACTCCTAGATCGAGCCTCTTTCCTTGTCCGGGTTGCCAGCGGGACATTGACCTTGGGGAACGCGGCATCAATGGCTTATTTCGCAACTTCACGTTGGAAACCATTGTGGAAAGGTACCGACAGGCAGCCAGGGCCGCCGTTGCTATCATGTGCGATTGCTGCAAACCCCCACCGCAAGAGTCCACAAAGAGCTGCATGGACTGCAGCGCAAACTACTGCAATGAATGTTTCAAAATACACCATCCCTGGGGAACCGTGAAGGCCCAGCATGAGTATGTAGCACCAACCACCAACTTCAGACCCAAGGTGAGTGTCCTGTGCCTTACGGAATTTGGGTTGCGGCGTTTGCATAGAGCTTCAGACATGCCTGTGCAAAGCCAGTTGCTTTTTGGGACTGTTGTTGCACTGTTGACTCTTGCTGTTAGATAACTAAGTGCACCATAAGCTTTTGCTCTTGTTGATGCTGAAGTGGTTGTCATTGAAGAGGACTCGGAAAATAAGGATGTTTTACTTTCAGAATGGATTGTGGTGTTTGTGATTTGCATCTTGCTTTTTCCTTTTTTTCCCCTCATGATCCTGAACATCCCGACTGGCCATGCTTTTCTCACTCATGCTTTTCTCTAAAAGTCAAGTCAAGGAGGATGCCTGTTCACAGTAAACTTAACCAACGTGACACAGCCGGCCTCCCCACTCCCCCTTAAGGCAGGTCACCTGAATTTGCTCCATCAGAAAGCCATCACCAAGCACATTCTTTCTGTCCTCCTCCTTTGCAGCTAGCAACAGCAAAAGCGGTAGTTCAGGTCTCCATTGTTTCCAGGCATTGTTTATGAGCAGTCCTGGCTAATGGGGGAGGTCCCAGTCAACTGAGTTTAAGAAGCGTCTGGATGATGCACTCAGTCACATGTCACAGAATCACACACAAGGTTGGAAAAGACCTTTGAAGATCATCAAGTCCAACCATTCCTATCCTAAGATAAACCATATCCCTAAGTACCTCATCAACCCTTTTTTTGAACACATCCAGGGAATGTGACTCAACCCCCTTCCTGGGCAGCCTGTTCCAGGCCCTGAAAACTCTTTCAGAAAAATTTTTTTTCTAATGTCTAATCTGAACCTGCCCTGGCACAGCTTTGTGCCATTTCCTTTTGTCCTATCTCCTGTCACCTGGCTGAAGAGACCATTGCCCACCTCTCTACAACCTCCCTTCAGGTAGTTGTAGGTGGTGATAAGGTCTCTCCTCATCCTTCTCTTCTCCAAGCTAAACAGCCCCAGCTCCCTCAGCCGCTCCTCATAGGATTTGCCCTCCAGCCCCTTCACCAGCCTGGTTGCCCTTCTCTGCACTCGCTTACCCCTCTGAAGTGCCTCCCTACCCTCAGGCAGATCAACACTTCCTCCTAGTTTAGTGTCATCTGCAAACTTACTGAGGGAGCATTCAATCCCTTCATTGAGGTCATTGATAAAGATGTTGAACAAGACTGGACCCAGGACTGAGCCCTGGGGGATGCCACTCGTGACCGGCCTCCAGCTGGATTTGGTTCCATTCACCACCACCCTTTGGGCCTGGCCATCCAGCCAGTTTTCAACCCAGCTGAGGGTCCACCTGTCCAGGCCAGTGGCAGCCAGTTTCTCAATCAGAATGCTGTGAGAAACCATGTAAAAGGCTTTACTGAAGTCCAGGTAGGCCACATCCACAGCCTTCCCTTGTCTGTTAAGCGGATCACCTTGTCATAGCAGGTGTTCAGGTTAGTTTGACAGGATCTACCTTTTGTAAACCCGTGTTGACTAGGCCTGATCCCCTGGCCATCACACATGTGCTGCATGACAGCTCCCAAGATGACCCTCTCCATGATCTTCCCTGGGACTGAGGTCAGACTGACAGGCCTGTAGTTCCCCGGATCCTCCTTCCGGCCCTTCTTATATATGGGGGTAAGTCACATGCTCTGACTTGTCTGGCCTTGTGCAGAGTAAGGAGTTGAACTCGATGATCCTTATGGGTCTCATCCAACTATGTTCTATGTTTGATGATCCTTATGGAACAGATCATCCCAAGTGCCATTTTGGGTACATGCCGGATAGCCAGGTGATGAGGCCCAGTCAGCCATGAAGGGCAGGTCCTGCTTGAGCAACCTGATTTCTGTGTATCACACCACAACCCAATTAGTGGGTGAGGGAAAAGCTGTGGATGTTCTCTATCTCAGCTTGAGTAAAGCTTTTGTCCCTGTTTCCCCCAGAATTCCCCTAGAGAAAGTGACTGCTCTTTGCTTGGCCAGCTGCACTCTTCGTTGGGTAAAAACCTGTCTGGATGGCCAGGCCCAAAGAGTGGTGATGAATGGAGCTAAATCCACCCGGAGGCCAGTCACCAGTGGTGTTCCCCAGGGCTTGGTGCTGGGGCTGGTTCTCTTTAGTATCTTTATCAGTGAGCTGGATAAGAGGATGAGTGCACCCTCAGTAAGGTTTCAGGTGGCACTAAGTTGGGCGGGAGTGTAATCTGCTTGAGGGTGGTACCCCTGTCAGAGTGACTGTCTCCCTACACTCAGCACTGTTGAGGTCACACCTTGAGTACCGTTTTGGGCCCCTTGCTACAGTTTTGGGACACTTGTTATAGAATCATAGTATCATCAAGGGTGGAAAAGACCTCAAGATCATCAAGTCCAACTGTCAGCTCTGTAGCACCGTAACCACTAAACGATCTCCCAGAGCACCATGTCTGCCGGTTTTTTGAGCAGCCCCAAGATGGCGGCTCCACCAGCTCCCTGGACAGCCTCTTCCAATGCTTCACCACTGTTCCAGCACAGAATTTTTTCCTAATATCCAACCTGAAGCTCTCCTGGTGAACTTTGAGCCCATTTCCTCTTGGAGGTGAATGTGGTTTCTGTTAGGTGTGACTCTGCCCTGCTCACCGCTGTGGAAAATCTTGCTCCATGGAGTAACAGAATGACTGCAGCTTTTGGAGATGTCTGCCTGCTGATTTGCCTGAAGGTTTCTGTTTTGGCTTGTTTGTCTTTCTCCCCAGATCTAGCAGTCACCGGCAAGAAGGTAATTGCTCAATGACATTCTGCTTACTGGCAGTCTTAGGTACCAAGGTGCTGGTGAGACTGGAGCCCTTGGTTGTTTTTGGAGGTGGTTTGCAATTTGAGCTTATGACGTCCAACTTAAGCTCCTCACAACTTTGGATGTTTGTGCTCTTTCCTGTCATGGGTGTGTGTTGAGAGGTCGTACCTCGAAAGCTTGGCTCTTGGCACTGTTGCCCTGCTATTCTTGGGTTGTTTGGGGACTTTTCCCACCCCCTCCCCCTTTAAGACACTTCTGTCTGTTGCTCGAGCTCGGCCTTGAGCAGCACCCTGTTCCCTCTTTGAGCAGTTATTTCAACACGTTTAGTTGTTGAAAGACGCGTTGTAGTGAACACCAGCCTTTTGCAGTAAACTGGTCCTGGAAGTAGCACCCAGCACGAGCAACTTGCAGTTGGAGTCAGGCAAAAAATGGAAACAGTGGCGCCTTTTGTTCTGCAAATGACTGTGACTGGTGGCGGTGGCTGCATTTGTTTGTACTCCAAGAGCAGAGCCTAACCCAGACTCGGGTCAGTGCCGTGCTGTGTCAGCTCTCGCTTTAAGGAGCAGTTCGTAGCTGCTTAAAGAGACACTGGCATGGAGACTGTTAAATCTGATGGTGTGGGTGTGTTAGAGGTTGCATTTACAGCTCTGAACAGGAGCACAGGGAACTCCAGGCATGTTGACAAGGGAGCTGACAACTTCAGGGCCTAGGGAGGGGCTTGGTTGCAGCTTGGAGGCTACATGATATATCCACAGGCATTGCTAGAGGTTTACTTAGTGTAAAGCTCGTGAAACTGTGTGTATTCCTCAGCTGACTTTCACTGTCCCAAAGATCAAACATGGAAGGCAGCCTTATTATACAAAGATCCACCCATGACACCAGACGCAGCCATGGAAGGGTTGAGTGTTTGGATGGTTTCTGGAGCCCCTCAGTTTTGGGCAGTAGACCTGCATTGTCTCTGTGCTTTTTCCCAGATTTTGATGTGTCCAGAACACGAGATGGAAAGGGTGAACATGTACTGTGAAATCTGCAGAAGGCCCGTTTGTCATCTTTGTAAGCTGGGTGGAAGTCACGCAAACCACAGAGTAACAACCATGAGCACTGCCTACAAAACCCTTAAGGTAAAGGTTACTGCTGTTGGACCTGGCCTTCAGAAGGGGAAGAGGACTGAGGTCCTGGTGTAAGGGCAACCTCCCTCTGTGCTTAGAGGCCACCGAGCTAGTCACAGGGTTTTCTCTTGTTAATGTGTGCCTTCGTGTGACATGGCACATGCCCGAGAAACTAAAGTGGGTTTCCTAGAGGCTGGAAACATGACCCTGTGGAAGTGCTTTCCTTCATTGTGGCCACCTGTACAGCAGCACTGACCGAAGCAGAAGGTTTCAGCAGTTCATACTGTGCAATCCCGGCTGTTTAGCCCAGGTGTCCCCGTGGCTTGGGTTGGCTCATACTTTGGAGGTGCTCCTGGAAAACTTGCACCCGAAAGATCTGTGGGGACAGGCTGTTGTCCTTGCAACTCAAGAATCTGAGGGCTAGCTGGGTGTCAGCATGGGTGGGACAACCACCTTCTGCCAGCTTGCTGTTTTGTTTTAACAGGAGAAGCTCTCAAAAGACATCGAGTACCTCATTAGCAAGGAGAGCCAGGTGAAAGCTCACATCACGCAGCTGGATCTGCTGCAGAAAGAAACTGAGGTAAGAGTGTCTCGCTGTTTGCCTGGGGATGGCCCTTGCAGGGGCAGAGCCGGGACTCCAACTGTTTTCTGTGAAGGGTTTCAAGTCATAGATTCATAGCACCATAGATGCATCCCAAGGTGGAAGGGTCACTGAGCTCAAATCCGAATCCTGTGGGGTTTTCCAGTTAGCCAGAGAAGCAGTTTTGGAACAGTTGCTGTTAGTCCTGAATTGCACACGGTCAGACCTCAGGGTCTGACAAGGTGGGAAATTTGGGCAAGAGGCCGAGGGAAAGCTTGCTTGGATGCTGCTGTAAATTTAATTGAAAGAAAGCTTCCTTTATACATTCAGCAAAGAGGGGTGGGTTAGACCTACAGCCTTGGGTGTTAACGGTGCTGTGCATCTTGTGCTGTTTGCCTTGAGGATCTTGCAACAAAGTCAGAACTAAGGGCAGAATCTCCCTGCAGCAGAGTCAGAGCTGGGAGCTCACGTACGGGCTGAAAAATGCGATGGTGGCAATTGCAGGAGCTCCTGGCCCTCCCGCTATCATTCTAGAGATTGTGCCTGTGCTCTGTAGTTCCCTTGATCCAGGGCACCAGGCAGAGGTGCTGGATCCCCAGTTCAGGGTGATTGTGAAAGATGGAAGAGCACCTTGCTCTTGGTCACGATGACTTCAGAGACTTCACTGCTTTTACAGCACTTTTCCATGAGCTGTTTGGGAAAAAGCCATGCGCAGCTTGAGACATGATCAGAGGAATGCTCCTCTGTTCTTCGTTCTCTGTGCTAAGACAGTAGATGTTTACTAGCTTGGGAGCAGTGCTGATAGCATTTTCAATGCTGAAGAGCATAACAGAGCCCATCAGTCTTGTCTGTGGTAGGGATGACTAGATTGCTGTGGTGTCTTGAAGAACCTTAAGCGTGTGTCTGTTCGCAGCCACAGTGCTGTGGAATCTGCCTGAAATGTCTTTTGTTCCCTTCTAGTGCAACAGTGAAAGAGCTAAAGAAGAAGCATCTCAGAGTTTTGAGAAATTATCTCATGTCCTGGAAGAGAAGAAATCTGCAGCTCTCAGGGCCATAGAAACTTCTAAGAATCTAAGGCTGGAAAAACTGCAAGCACAAGCTGAAGAATACCAAGGGCTCCTGGAAAATAACGGCCTTGTAGGCTACGCTCAGGAAGTGCTTAAAGAAACTGATCCATCCTGTTTCGTTCAAACAGCAAAACAACTTCATGTCAGGTATCTTCATCCCCTTCTGTCTGAGGTGCAGCCGCTGTGCCAGGACGTCTGGTCAGTCGTGTTCTTTGACACCTGCTGGCAAAGTACCTTGTCTTGCAGAGGCTTCGAGATGGTCCGAGTGCTGCTCGGTAGCAGTTAAACCACACAACAGTGTGTGTTACCAAGCAGCACACAGGAGGAGCTCTGTCTGCCAGGCCACGTTCAGCGGGACAGGGGTGGAGGGGTAGCTGTGCCAGCTCACCCCCACTGTCCTTTGCTCAGAGACTGTACTGGCATCAGCACGTTCACCTAGCAGGTCTCTTCCGGCTTTAAACTCTTTGACCTTAGTAGTCGTTCTCCGTTAGCGCTTCGGGCCTCTTCTGTTCTCTGAACATAAGCTCCAAAGTGTTCAAGTGCCTTGCCAACTGAACACCTAGGATGTACAAGAGGCCTCTAGCTTTTGATTTGGATTCTGTCTAGAGAGACAGAAATTTCCAGGCAACATTGGTACGCACGTGAAAACAAAACCTGCCAGGTTTCCTTTAAGGAATGCACACATACGAATTCCCTTCTCCCTCCTCTCTGCCTCTGTGCTTTCAGAATCCAGAAGGCTACTGAATCTCTGAGGAGCTTCAGGCCAGCAGCAAAAACGACTTTTGAGGACTTTGCGATGGACGTATCCAAGCAAGAGGAGATCCTTGGTCACCTGTCCTTCTTTTCCAGTGGTAAATTGCGAGAGCATCGGGTCTCTCCTGAGTTACGGCTTTACGGGCTTCTCTGTAACGAGGCAAAGCTGAGGCAGGGCTGCACATGCAGAACTCAGTCCATTGACTTGCATTGTCCTTTCGTCTCCAAGGCCTTACACTGTCTGGCAGCAACAGTAGCGTCAGCTTTGGTAAAGAAGCTTGGACGCCCCTGCGTTCAGTGCCAGTTCCCATTGTCTTCCAAAATATGATAGCTAAGTAATGCTGGGCCTTCCTAGAAAGGTTTTGTTGCATGACAGGAAAGCACAGACTTTCACCTGTTTCTGCAGCCGCCAGCAAAAACTAATTTCAGAGTGAAAACTGAAAGCAAGGGATGGATTTCCGGGCATGCACAGACCCAGCCTCATCTGCACTCTTTGACTGAGCGAGTCACATCTCTCTCTCTCTCACACACACAGACACACACGCTGTGCTGCAGCCATGCAACAAAGGGCTTGTGTGTGGTTAATGCTAAAACACCATCTCTCTACATTTGAGGGCTTTTTTTTCTCCTGAATCTCTGGCCTTCCAGGTGTAGAAATACCAGAAATCAAGGAAGAGCAGAGCAGAATGTACGACAAAGCTCTGATCAGTTGGGAATGCCCTGGGAAGACCGACTCTGCTGATACCTACGTTCTTGAGTATCACAAGCTTGAGAGGGAAGAGGAGAATGCGACGTGGCAGGAGATGGAAATTTGCGGCAAGAGCACAGTAATACCTGATCTTGATGATGACAGCAGCTATGCCTTTAGAGTCCGAGGATATAAGGGGTCCATTTGTAGCCCTTGGAGCCGAGAAGTTGTTCTGCGTACACCTCCAGCTCCAGGTATTGGGTTTTCCCATGTTCACAAGGTGCTGAATGTGTGCTGTCCATGTTTAGAGCTGTCGGGGTTTTCCAGCAGCTCCCAGACTTTACTGGCCTGTTGCTGGTTGCACAGATGCTTAGAAGCACCATTAACAGAGGGGTTAAGGAGGCAGCATGCTGAGACTGGTTTAGCTTGCGTGACCTTCCCGGTAGTCTTGAAAAGTGCAAAGTGCCTGTGCCAGTGTGACTTTAGCTGGAGATTATCAGCAGAGAAAGCCAAGTACCTAACCAAGAGGAATTTTGGGGGTATTGTTTTTCAGTTTTCCATTTTCTTTTTGATGACAAATGTGGGTACAACACTGAACATCTCGTGCTGAACCCAAGAAGGACCTCTGTGGAAAGTAGGGCTGGATTACCTCTACTGCTGGGATCGGAGCGCGTGCAGGTCGGCTGCTACCCAACCCTGAATTACATCATTGGCGACACTGGGATTGCCAAAGGGAAGCACTTCTGGGCTTTTTCTGTGGAAGCCTATTCGTACCTGGTGAAAGTGGGAGTTGTTCCTGGCAACAAGCTACAGAAATTGTTCCATGATGCCCATGATGTGACCAGCCCAAGGTAAATTGCAAACTCTTGCATAATACGTGCCTTAGATAGGGAGATGGCTCTTTAGAAGATGAATTAAGAGCGGGTTTGCTCGTGATGAATTCACAAGGTGAACCTAACTAGAGGGAAGTGGCTTGATGGTGCAAGCAGGTTATCCCCTTCATCCCCTACTGTGAGTCTTTTTTCTTTCCTTTGGGGAAAGACATCAGGTTCCTACAGATGCCAAGATAGGTCAGCTGAAGCGAGAAGGTAACAAAAAAGCATCAGTTGCACAACTGCAGCAATGCTTAACTGTCAATAGTAAGACTCTGCTGTCGTTCCCTTAGTGTACTAGGTTTGGGAGACGTTCAGAGGTAGAATGTTCACTGTGCCTATCTGTGTATGTTTGCTGTAGCTTGCATCATGCTGGATTTCAAGTCACTGACGGCTTATCCCAGGCTCTGTGCCTGCGGGTGGACAGGAGTGCCAGCGAGCCAAAGTACAGTGCACAAAGCAGCAAAAAGATTTCCAGCTGTCAGCTGTGGGAAGCCTGGATGTGTGCTGGAACTTCAGGCTGTAGGACACTATCTTCTGGGAACTTTTTCAGGAACCCAACCAATGCTTTAGTTTCCTCAAGTGTAACGCACAGAAAGTGTGAAAATGCCAATGTCTTGAGCTGTCTTTATCTGATCACTAAGCAGGGGGAAGGCATGTGGACTCAACAAACCTGGCTGCAACCTTTCCCCAGTAGCCAGCTGGGAAACAGGGGTTCAGCTAAGCCTTCAGGCAGAGTGCTGTTAAAAAACCCCCACTAGAACCGTAATCTACTACGCTTTGTGTAGTGACTGCAATGGCAGTAGTGTGGGAAGCTCACAGGACAGCAGTGATGCTAAATGTATTTACTGCTGTCGTATGACATGGTGTAAATGAAGTCTGGCAGATCTTGCCTGTAATGATTAGTAACACTTGGTAAGTTACTTCTCAGGTTAACTGATCTAATCTACCCGTAGGAGGGAGGTTCATTAATGATTGCCTGGCATAAGTACATTTAGATACGTCTGCTCCTCAGCGAAGCCGCCTGTGGTCTCGTCCTCATTAGTGTTTAGCTGTTACTTCCCGTTTGAGGTGGCCCAAAAGAGCGTTCTCCACCTACAAAATGCATCTTCCCTCCGGGCTTAGGGACACGTTTACCCTACCAGGTTTTCTGGGTGATCCTGTGGTGTTACCCACCTTACAAAAAACGTTCTCTCCGGTTCCCTCCACCGATCCCACGTCAGAATCTGACAAAAGCAAACGGTTCTCTTTGTGTTCTAGATACGAGCAAGACAGCGGCCATGACAGCGAGAGTGAAGATGCCTCGGACTCATCACACACTTTCACCCTGGTCACTTTAGGCAGGAAGAAGTTCTTTATTCCTGTGACACCTGCTGCCCCAAAGGATCCAGCGAGCAGAATCCTTCCCCTGCCGTCATGCTTGGGCATCTGCCTGGACTGTGACAAAGGCAAGGTGCGGTTTTACGACGCGGGCCATATGAAATGCCTTTATGAGTGCGAGGTGGACTGCTCCAGCGTAATGTACCCAGCATTTGCCTTAATGGGTGGCGCAGCAGTTCATCTCGAGGAAGCTGTCACAGCAAAGTACCCCCGGGAGTACCACGACGACATCTAGAGCAGAGCTCTCTTGGCACTGCTGTTCTGAGGTGGAAAATGACAGCAGAATAAACCTTCCGTAGCTCTTAGTCCTCATCAATTGCTTTCTACTTACATGTTGTTCACAAGCCTCTGGGCCGTGCTTTTTTTTTAAACAAGTGGCTCAGACTCTGCCCACACCAGTGGGAGATGTTCTTCCAGGACCTCTCCTGCCTGCCTGTCTTGTGATCTGTGCAGTTCTCCACAGCCTTTCTTCCCAGAGGGAAGCAGGAAGGAAGTGTGACTAGTAACCAAAATGACTCTTCAGGGCAAGAAACCTGCCTTATAGATTACTGAAATCCTTACGTAGTCGGTTTTGCCTTTCACAAAGTCAAAACTGATGGCGTGCGATTGTCGTTCTCCCTCCGTTTAAGAAATCTTCCTGAATGCCTCTGAGGGGTCAAACACTCTCCAGTTAACCCCTGCGCACCAGGGGCTGGGCCTCTGGCGTGAAATAACGTTTCCAAAGCCGCAATAGAAAGCAGGGAGAAGTCAGAACCGGACACTGTTAGGTATGAGGAGGGTAAACTAGAATCTGATTGCATGTCACGTAGCTTCAGTGTGCCTGTGAGGTCAGACTCTAATTCTGACACCTGCCTGGTGTCCTATAGTTGGTGGCATGATGGCAAGTTTCTTTACTCTTCCCAGCTTTTACTATAGGGTATATAAAATACATAAAGTGCAATCTGACCTTAAAGAGCAGACTCTAGTGTCCAAAACCAGAAGTGTTTGCATGTGTGAGTAATAGTACCTGGCATTTAGGCAAAAGGAAATGAGATATTGTCGTACTAGTATGTGAACTTTAAAACCAAATCAGGTATGTCTTTTCATACTTGTCTTTGTAAGTTATTTCTTTTGATCTAGTAGCAGCTTGCTTTTTTTAGTAAGAGTGTTAAAAATGCACTGATTAAGTCCTGAGACCTGATTTCTGCCTTAAAGGATGCCTCCTCTCACATTTCTGTTCCTCCCCTGTTGACAGCTGGATCACAGAGCATGTTGTCATAGACACACAGAATGGCATCCACAACTTCTTTGGACAACCTGTTCAGCAACTCATCACCCTCACCCTTAGAAATGTTTTCCTTACATCCAGTATAAAGCTGCCCTTTTTCAGACTTTAAAAGCATTGCCAATGGCCGTGTCACTACAGGTCTTGGTGTAGGGCTGAAGGTTTGCCTTGATGATTCCATGATTTCTCAGTGCCCCAGCCTACATGGATACGGGGAATTACCCAGACCCAGTTGCAGAACCTTGCACTTGGCCTTTGTGGTCCTTAAGAGGTTCACGTGGGCCCACTCCCCAAGCCTGTCAAGGTCCTTCTGGATGGTCTTTCCTCTAGCGAATGAACTGCTCAGCCCAGCGTCTTCTGCAGTCTCGCTGTGGCTGCGCTCAATCCCACTATGCTGATAACAAAGATATTACAGAATACTGGTTACGGCAGTGCAGACCCTTAAGGGACACCACTCGTTCTTGGATTCCACTTGAACACTGAACCAGTGACTATAAGGCTTTGGACACTGCCATCAGCCAATTCCTCCTCCATTAAACAGCCCCTCCATCAAACCTGTATCTCTCCGATTTAGAGGTGAGAATGTTGCAGGGGATCATCTTAAAGGCCTTAGAGAAAGAAGTCCAGGTGTATGACATCTGTAGCTCTTCCCTTCTGTGGTGGCACTTTAACTGCACCACAGAAGGCCCCTAGATGAGTCAGGCATGATTTGCCCTTTGAGAATCCATAGTGGCTGTCTCTCTCATCGGCCCTGTGTTTTGACATACTTCCAGGAGGCCGTTGCGTGATCTTACTGGGTAGGGAGGTGGACGGCATCTGTTTATAGAAATCTAGGTAAAAAATCCCTAAGGATCTAAAGTGAAGGATGTTTCTCACATGTACTTGGTGCTTTCTAATTTGGGGATATGCTTTCTATTTGGGGATAGTGTTGTGTCGTGAGGAGTGTGTGTGAAGTGTGTTTCTGAAGTACATGTATACAGCTGCTGAGCTATGAAACGGGACCTGAAAATCACAGTAGGCTGACATGAATGTAGGTCACAATGCAAAGCCTTTGCGTGCTTTGCTGTCCCAACTGTCATACGGATCATAGAATCATAGAATCATAGAATGGTCTGGGTTGGAAGGGACCCCAAGGATCATAGAGCTCCAACCCCCCTGCCACAGGCAGGGACACCAACCTCCAGGCCTGGATCTACACAAGATTGCCCAGGGCCCCATCCAACCTGGCCTTGAACACTTCCAGGGACGGGGCATCCACTACTTCCCTGGGCAGCCTGTTCCAGCGCCTCACCACCCTTTCTGTAAAAAACTTCCCCCTAATATCTAATCTAAATCTTCCCTGCTTTAGCTTTAGTCCATTCCCCCTTGTCCTGCCATTATCTGCTCTGTTAAAAAGTTGAATCCCCTCTTGCTTATAAGCTCCCTTCAGGTACTGGAAGGCTGCAATGTGGTCCCCCTACAGCCTTCTCTTCTCCAGGCTGAACAAGCCCAGCTCCCTCAGCCTCTCTTCGTAGGGCAGGTGCTCCAGCCCTCTAATCATCCTTGTGGCCCTCCTCTGAACCCTCTCCAACAGTTCCACATCCTTCTTGTGTTGGGGGCCCCAGATCTGGACACAGTACTCCAGATGGGGCCTCACGAGGGCAGAGTAGAGAGGGACAATCACCTCCCTGTCCCTGCTGGCCACTCCTCTTCTAATGCAACCCAGGATACCATTGGCCTTGCGAGCTGCATGAGCACACTGCTGGCTCATGTCAAGCTTCTCATCCACCAGAATCCCCAAGTACTTCTCAGCAGGGCTACTCTCAAGGAGCTCTTCTCCCAGTCTGTATCTGTGTCTGGGATTCTTATGGCCCAAGTGCAGCACCTTACACTTGGCAGTGTTGAACCTCATTAGGTTCCCTCGGGCCCATCTTTCCAGCCTGTCAAGATCCCTCTGGATGGCTTCCTTTCCTTCCAGGTTGTCGACCACACCACTCAGCTTGGTGTCATCCGCAAAAAAAATCTGACCTGGAGTCCACCCTTCCCAGTGTCCGCTCTCTGAAGCCTCTGTCCGGTGTCCACTGTCAGAAGAAATTGGCAGCAACGTCGTCTGCACCAAAGTGAGTGTGACAGCCCTTTCACGCCTAGAAGGGCCCAGCAAGGGCAACCTCTTGTCAGCCTCAAATGTTTCTGCCATAGTAGGGCTGTGTGGAAGTTGGTTCCACAGCTTCATTGTGTGTGTGTGTGTGAGAAATGCTTCCAGGCCTCCTGCAGCTCTTCCGTCACCTCTAGACTGGAATGTGTCCAAGTGGCATCACAGGTAACACAAAGAGGACCATCCCTGTTTTGTTTGCTTGCTGTTCCCCATCTTGGCACAACTTCAGTTGTAGTGAGATGCAGTAAATCTCGTTCTGCTGTTAATACTGTTTCTTCCCCTGTTCTTTCCCTCGGTCATTTACTAAGCCCCGATTCACCAGTCAGGCACTGAAAACATTCACATGTTAGTGCCCTCAGCTGATTAGATGGCTCCTGGTCTTGTGTGTGTGAGCCCTGAAGTTAAACAGAGCTGAGATAAGGGATTCTCTCCTTAGGAGACCTGACCTGTTGCATGGTATACTCACCATTTCTCCATTCATCTACCAAACCTAGCGCTGGCTTAAAGCTATAGACAAGAGGTTGAACTTTCTGGATTGTTGGTCCCAGGCAAGTGCATCCTTTTCAATGTGCCTGTTTCAGAACCTGCTCTGAAGAACAGGTTTTCTGTCACAGTTCTGCATTTGAATTCTTTATGAGCATCTGGACCAACATCACCAGGCTTTGGCCTTTTGTTACTTTATGGAAAGATTCATAAACTGAACACTCTCTCTTAGATAAGAAGACAGTCCCTCAGGCTCATTTATCTAAAAAGAAAAAGGTTAAATTGTACTAGCTTGAGAAAATGGAAATAAGAAATGAAAATAATGAGGGGTTTTTCCTACTGTAGCTTTAACTTGCCTTCATTTCCGATGTACTCTGCTATGCAATTACCAATTCTACTGGACAGAGACTGACACTACTTTAAGCATTTACCTACTGTTTGATATGTCTGTCTGTTTGTATTTATCTCATTCTGAGGTTCAAAATTGGTTTGC
This sequence comes from Gallinula chloropus, assembly GCF_964237585.1. Lineage (NCBI taxonomy): Eukaryota > Metazoa > Chordata > Aves > Gruiformes > Rallidae > Gallinula > Gallinula chloropus. The sequence continues at coordinate 24,906,628 of NC_140089.1, forward strand.
CTTTTGGTGTTACTTCAGTTCCAGTACTCTATGGTGCTTACTCCAGCTTAGTAAACAAAACACACTGTGGGGGGCCCTGACGACACACTGTCAGATGTTTTTCCCACTGCAGTGGAAGTGTCAGCCTTCAGGAACAGACTTCAGCAGTCCTTGCCCATCCAAACACTTGTTTTTCCAGAACAAGCTTCTCCCTACAGAACAGCACTTTATGATGTAGACTAAGCTAAGAATGGTGTGATATTGTGTGGATCTTTGTGCAATATATCTGTTTGGTGACTACTGTGTGATTTGCAAAGCTCCGTGCAGGTCTGAATCATGTAGACACTTTTTAGATACCTAAATCTTTAACAACAAGGCCTTCTTAAAAATATTCTGGAATGTATATGTGATGTCTTGTCTTTTTCCTAATAAAGTTGAAAGTGCAGTGCCTTGGTCAGTCACATTGTCATATGCCAGCTCTGAAGTGTCTCAGTGGCAACACTGCTCCTTACAATGGGTGAGAGCAGGTGACTTGCGAGGGGAAGGCGCTGCTTTTCATTCTCAGGTCACCCCTATATCAGCACCTCTTTGTTTAACTAGGAGTGATGAGTGTAGTTTGGACTAACTGCCACACCTGGCTTTTACTTAAGAAGCTGATGAGCAGGAGCTTGGCTGCCTGAGGCTCCCTCTCCAGGCAGGGGAGGAAAACGTGTGTCCAGAAGGAACTTGGCCCTCGGGCATTTCTCTTCCCAGGATCTGACCCAGTAGGAGAGGAGGCAGATGGCGCCAGCCAAGAAGCCTTCGTTAGGCTGGGTGTGCCTGCCTTGTTCTGGGATTCTGGGAATCTGCATCTCCTTGAAAATCCAGCGTTCGCATTAGTCGATGCTGCTGCTTTCAGCAGCTTCTGGTGGTCGCTGCCTCCAGGCCTGCTGTGTGCACCCCTGGGAGCACCGGAGCTGCATTCCCAGGGAGTGTCCCGTGAGCTCTGACAGTCCCGTTCCAGCACCCACACCATCAACGTATGGACGTGTCCACTGGAGGTGAGAAGGGCCGTCAGTCCCGGCAAAGCAGGAGTTTGGAAAGTAAGTGTGTCTCACCTTCCTCATTTGGCTGCCATCCTTGGGTGTGTGGTTCCCGGGTATAAATGATGGGTTTGTTTTCCTGCTTGAAGCTGAGTAAAACCAACACTGTAGAGGCAGGAGGGTGGCTGAAGAAGCACTTGAAAAGGGCTCAGGCTGACAAATATTCTTGGTGCCACGTCAGCACACGACTGCAGAGCTGACAGGCGCTTCCTGTGATGCTTGCCATCAGGGGAAGGCGCTGATGGTGCGTGGTCTTTAGCTCAGCTCCTATTCAGTAAACAACTACTCAGTAACAACCTTCTGAAAGCTTCTTTTAAGGCTCAGGAAAGCAAACTCTGCATCTGGGTGAGAGGGGACTTGAGCTTGCGTGGAGTCTCAAATTAGAAAGAAGGGGCTCTGACTTGGCCTGAAGGGTATTTCTAGCTCCTTGGCAAAATAAGGAGGCTTTTTGTCTATTTCTTGCCCAACTATAAACATTGCTCTGGGCAAACTTGACTTGGCATGAAAGGATCCATTTGTTTTCGCTACCCTGCCTGTTTTGACAGGCTTAGCCCCTTTTTAACCCTTTTATTTCTCCTGCCTCCTCCTCCCCACACCACATTTGTAATGGAAAGCGGGAAGCTCACCCGCTAGCAGAAAACATTCCTCTCAAAAATGGATCTTTTCTTGCCTGTTTATGAAATTCTGCTCCTCTGTTGCTCCACTGCATCCACTCAGCTTTCATGCAGTTAGTGGTTTTCCAAGTCTCTTTCCAGACCTGGAACCAACAGCAGTTGTTCCTCTGTGTCAATGGGTGTAGGAAGGAATGGAAAAATTATTGAGGTCTCCTTAAACATTTGAGAATGAGATAGGGATTGCCCAGGGGCAACAGAAAACTTCCACCTTGCCAAAACAAAACAGAGAGAGAGGCTTCAGAGGAGAAGAATCCTCACTATTTTCTTCCTCAAGGTCCCTGAGTGACCATTCTGCACAGGTGGGTGAGCAGGACAGGCTGCTAGACAGGCAGAGGAGGTTCTCACTGGTGCTGCTGAACATGTGTGACCCACAGCCTGAGTTGGCACACTGTCCAGGAGTGGCTGTTTCTGGGGTTGGTGACTCACTGTGACCTGGTGGGCAAAACTGGGGAAGTTCATGGTTTCTTCCTCTGCGGCATAATGTGCACGTGGCACTGCTTCTGCCGCAGCTGAAGTAGGAAGTGTGTATTTGGCCTCTGGGTCAGATGATTTAAAAACCCATCTTCCACAAAGCAGCGTTGTCTGCATGTCCACCCATCCTTTCTTAGAAACCAGCTGTGGAATAACTCTTCAGAGTAGCACTGAGAGTCATGCAATTTAAATGGGTCGCCATACCACAAACCCAGTCAAACGAATAAAACCTTCCTGTAAGAAGGAATCTTGGTCATGTTGCTCCAAAACCAAGTAGAAAAGTAAGAATCACTTTTCACAAGAGAACTGCAGGAATCTGAACCAGCTCCTTGACTTCAGCAAACAAGCGTGTGGGTATATGCATTGGTACCTGTGTGTGTGCCGGTGTCTCTCTTCCACTGGAAAATGACTTGAACGCTCATGAAATTGTTAAGCAGGTCAGAAAACACTGAGGTTCCTTCAAAGGATATTGACAATTTTTCTTAGGACTATCTGGTCAGGATTTTGCACGTTGCTGAGCCAGGCGTGCTCACAGCACCCAGGTATTCAGGCTGTGCGACGTGACCTGTGGGGTATTAAACCTTTCTCCTGCCTCCCAGGGGAACAGGCAAAGCCCCTACGCAAAGCAAACCCAGCTGAAAAGGTTGATTTATTTTTTGAAAGGAAAAGTAACAATGACAAAGGATAAGGCTGGGGCTTACCCTGAGATAAAACCCCAGCACATCTAACACCAGGTTTGTTCTATCTGAATTGCATTTCAGAGCACTTTGGTTCTTTGAAACATAAAATGGTTATGCAAACTGCATCAAGACAGTAGTGAGGGAGGTACGTACTAGTAAAACTCCTCTCCAGAAATCCTCTTTCTCCTCTAAATGCATGGGTTCATTTGCCAATTCACAATTCTTTTTCACTTCAGGCAGCTGGGACTTTGCCAGGGTTTGGGGCGGGAGGCTGGCATCACCCTGAGCCCGGTCTGGTTCCTCGTGCCCCAGCAATCATAGCTCCCAGCCCGGAGCATTACTGCTGTAGCCAAAGGGCCATAGCACACGGCATGCAGATGTGCGGTGCAAATGCATTCGGGAGCATTTAAACCCGAGTTTGTCTTCCAGCACCCCTTATTTAACTTGCTGTGAGAGCAGCTGGTACCACGGGATGCATGGGCTTGGGGGCCTTTCCTCAGGGCCCTGCCACCATTGTCTCTTGGGGCCCAGAGAACATGCCCTCGGAGTCCACGTAACCACTTGCACAGCTACTCCAGATGGTAAGGAGAACTTGCTAACATTCGTTTACAGTCCTGACACACTGCCTGGTCTAGTGGTTTGTTACTTATAATAAATTAAAAAAATAAAAGGACTGAAACTAGGTTTAGGAGCTTGATTGTTCTACACTTTGAAGAAGCCCTGTTGCTAGCGTCAGAAGTGTAGTCCATATGGTTCAGAACTACTCATTTCTTAATTGGGATTTTGTGGTTCTGGTCCAACCATTAACCATGCCTGTTTTCTTTTCAAAGAGGGGCCAACAGCAAGCAGTATTGGCACCGAGTCCCAGCACCCCTCGACTCACTCCCAGGTGCCCTTTGGTGATAGCCTTCCTCACAGGACCTCTTGCTGCAGGTTCATGCCAGTAAGGCTAGCTGCATGTGTTGGCGAGGCTGGAACATGCTGCAGGGCAGCAAGGAAGAACTGATTACATACTTGTAGGAATGCACAACTGAGGTAGATTGGCTGATAAGTAGAAACTAAAATAGTTAGGAGAGATGGACCGTGCGGTTTCGTAGCGGCCACTGGCAGTTTTTCCTGGGAGACAGGCTGAGCCAGCTTTGTTCAGTTCATGTGCAGTCAGCGTGTGCTTTGCTTTGTACAATCTGCAATTTCACAAATACCCATTTACTTGGCAAGAGAGTCGCAAGATTAAAGATTGCGTGAAGTGCTCTTTGACATGGGACCAAGCCAGGCTTTGATGGATCTTCCAGTGCTGCTGGTAGGGTTGGGATGTCCTCCAGAGAGCATACAAGAAATGCAGAGGCACAGGGGGTGTGGGCTGTGGAGTAAACATGGGAAGTGGTTCTTCTCCTTTGAAATGCAAAACTCGCAGTGAAAAACTTTTTCTTTATGTTCACGTGGAACCTCCTGTGATCCAGTTTGCACCCATTGCCCCTTGTCCTATCACTGGACAGCACTGAGAAGTGCCTGGCTCTATCCTCCTGACACTTGCCCCTTACATATTTGTCAACATTAATAAGGTCACCCCCCAATCTCCTCTTATGCAGCTAAAGAGACACAGCTCCCTCAGTCTTTATTCATAGGGAGACACTCCACTCCCTGTGCTGGCCTCTTTCAAGTAGGTCCCTGTCCTTGAACGGAGGTGTCCAGAACTGGATAATATTCCAGATGCACTCTCACCAGGGCAGAGTAGAGGGGGAGGAGAACCTCTCTGGATCTACTTGCTCTATCATTCACCTTTTCAGGTGGACAGGGGACAAACTATACATTGAGAGCCTGTGGAGTCGAGATAAGGACAGGGAGAAATCATTCCACAATCAGCGTCACAGGCAAAACAGACTCAACACAGAAAAAAGGAAAGGAAGTCTCTCATTTATTACACTGCACTGCACACCCAGTGACACCACAGTTGGGTAAAGAGAAGTGCCACCAGATCTTAAAGCACCTCCCCACACCCCTCCCTTCTTAGCAGACTTCCCTTTAGTCATGATTTCACTCCCTTCTGCCTCCTTATTGTGGCACGTGGTGGGGAGAGGGAATGGGGGTTTTGGTCATGAGTTGTTTTCCTTCCTAGCCTTTGGGCAACCCGCTCCACCATGGGTTTCTCCACAGGCTGCAGGGGAATCTTTCTCTCCAGCGCCTGGAGTACCTCTACCCCCACTTCTTCATTGTCCTTCATGTCTGCACAGCTTTTACATCTTCTCTGGTGGCAAAAAGTGGCTGCTTGTGGGTTTTTTTAACTGATGGGCTCAGCATTGGTCAGCGTCCGGTCTGTCTTTCAGCCCGCTGGTGTTTGCCCCGTTGGGCCTAGAGGAGCTTGTAGCTGCTTCTTCCAGAAACCACCCCAGCAGCTCACCCCACCCTCTGCTCAGCCAAAATCCTGTCATGCAAAACACGAACACTTCTCTATGATGGGGCTCAATCTGGCATTTTGGGCTTTCTGTTCCCTTTAGGAGCAAGTCTCCAAGAACTAGAACTCTGTCTTCTTCCTTGTGGGAGAGGTTGCTATAGTTCTGGAAGGCATATCTGACCATGGTAAGACATCTAGTTTGCCTATGATCCATCTCATTGTCAGACTGGCTGTCTTCCAGTAGGGCCTAATATGAGACACCTGGAGAGGCAAGGGCAGCAAGGATGGTGTTTGACATGAACCCAGTCTCATGGTTGAAATGAACGTGCTGGAACATCTAGTACACTTGGATGGTGAAGGACCACTTGATTATGGAGTTTCTGAAGAGTCTGGGCCAAAGCCAGCAGATGTTGTCTGAGGTTTTGGCTTCCCTGTAGAAATAAATCTCCAGGAACAAAAAGTAATTGATAAGGTCGACCATATACTGATGCATATGGACTGACATAATTATTTCCTGGTGCTATTCTTACTCTTAATGAGGCTATTGGTTAAGCTTGTAGCCAAGTTAACGAAGCTTCTTAACATATCTGATTTATGAGTTCTAATTTTCCATTTGCTTGCAGTCTGCAAGGGATATGAAGGTCTCAATTCCCAAATTTTCTCTTACCTTTTGAACCACTTATGCAACAAAATGGGCCCCCCATCTGAAGATATCTGCTGGTACACCAAACCAGGGTACTGTTTCATTTAGCATGTTTCATATTGGTGCAATACTGTATGTGTCCACTAAGGAGATAGTTGTACCCCCTGTGCTTGGCAATTCTGTAAAGTCTATTTGCCAATATTCCCCCTGCAGTCATTCCTGGTTTGGTTACTCCTCATGTTACAGTCTTGCCTGTGTTAGGATTACTTGTTCTACAGATCTCACATTTTTCAACTTCTGATTTTACTATGTCATGTGTCTGCTAAACGAGGCCTTCCCTAAAGGTTTGACCTGACTTTCTGCTCACCAGTGAGTGGCTTTGTGTTATCAGACTGGGGGTGAGTGTTATCTGCCTCTGAAGGGTTATTGCCCAGCCGTCTTCCTGCTCCTTTGCTCCCAAATCACTGACACATTTTCTGTCGGTTCCTTCACAGCGCGGGGTTTGGTCTGATAAGGGGAGGCAGTCCTACCTACCGGCCCTTAAAAAAGCCCACCAGAAAAACACGCACCCACACGCGGACACACGCACAAACCACCACCGAATCCCACCTGACCTCGCCCCGTGTCTCCGCACTGCTTTCTGCCAGGCTCTGGCCCCACCGCCCCGCCCGGCTCCCGGGGCGCGCTGCCGCGGCGCTGCCGGGAGAGGGCCGCCCTGCACCGCGCTGCCGCCGGGCCCTGCCGCCGGGCCCCGCCGCCGGGCCCTGCCACCGGGCCGCGCTGCACCACCGGCGGCGGCTCTCGCGGCCTTTGCCCCGGGGAAGGTCCGCGGCCGCCTTGCAGGCGTGTAGACAGCTCTGGTACTGCTGCTAACACAGTCCGTGTGTCTCGTTACGGGATCGCAGAATGCAGCCAGAATGTTCCGTCAGGGCTTAAATAGCTGCCTCCGTCTCGCAGAGGTCAGACCAGGGCACCCAAGGTGCCATACTTGAAGAACAGCTACAGGGCTGGCCAACAGCAACACAGGCTGCAAAATCTCATTTGTGACTTTGCCGGGTCCCCAGGGAGGTCCCCAGACTCACGGGAAGCACCTGAAAATCAGTAAAATCAGAAAAATCGCTTTGCCAGCAGCTTCCCATCCAGAGCTGGAGATGACAAAGGCGAATTTGCCCCTGGGTTGCCAGAGACCTGCCAAGTCTTTGCTTACTCACATCTCCCACACAGACAGATGACAGGTGAATCTGCACTGCCTCTCTGGACAGACTGGGGGCACTGTACTGATGTAGACATCTGTGGACCACCAGTGTGATGTAAGATGAAGGGTTACATATCCTGCACCCTGTCTGCTTTTATTGCACTAAGAAAACTGTTTCAAACTGCAAGAAAAAATTGCAGGGTATGTACACTAGTAGTACATTAGGTATTAGGGAGGATATACACATTAGGTACACATTTTTACACTGGTAAATATGCTCCTGTACCCTAGTTCACTTAACTAAGGGAGATTTCAAAGGCTACCCAGCAGGCAAACACATAAGACAGGTACAGTGAAGACTGGCATAATGGATGAAAAACATGTGTGCTCTTGGTAGTGCTATGGAACAGGACAGCAAGACAGGTCTCTACCTGTATTTGGTTAATACATCTGCCAAATATACTTCAGACCTGTGTGGTTCAGCTGTCATTTGAAAAGCCTAAAGCACTCAGTGTTGTGCCACCCATATACTGGGACAACCAACTTGGGGTGCTGCACTACGCAATAGGATAGATTTCTTGACTGCTGGAACAGTGGGTGATCAGTGGTTATCTGTGTGAGTGCACAAGTTAATAGAAAAGGATACCACACCAATAAGCAGAAGAACTTTTTCATGGTGAGGGTGACAGAGCACTGGAACAGGCTGCCCAGGGAGGTTGTGGAGTCTCCTTCTCTGGAGATACTCAAGACCCATCTAGATGCCTACCTGTGCAACCTGCTCTAGATTCGGCAAGGGGTTGGACTCAATGATCTCTGGACGTCCCTTCCAACCCCTACAACTCTGTGAATCTGTATGTATCTCCTCACTTGCTGAAACATTGCTGAAACCCCCTTCTTTTTTTTACTTAAGAGTAAAGCCAAACAGGTAATAACTTCCTTTCCTTCTGCATCCCCCTTGTATTTGTAGTATAGAGGCAGCATTCTATTTGCAGTGCCAACTGCTCCTTCAATGCTTACATGTGTCCTTTGCTCCTCCAGCCCCGTGCTTACCAAATGCAGAGGGAACAGTATGGTCTGTGAGCAGCTGCCACAGCAGGTGGGAAGACACAGAGCCTTCCTCTGCCTGAGCAAGCAGGGACTGTGCTCTGGTTGTCTCAGCTGAAGGCCCTTCTTGGCATACGTTCCTCACACTTCTGAAAGGACATGCAGCTTGTTCTAACACTGAACATGCCGTTTGCAGTCTCCGCGTGTCCAAGGAAATAACTGTAAAACCAAAGAACCTGGAGAAGACCACACTACCACTTCTTAAACTTCTAATGAGAACAGGTGGAAAGGGGACACAACTCCCATTCACACTGTAGGCTGCTTGGGCAAGAGGGCAATTTATACGTTTGTTGTCTAGATGGACCTGTAGCCATCTAAAGCAGTTCCTTGTATAGCCGAAAATCTTTGAATCTCCTACTAAGCAGAACAACTGTTCAGGTTTGAAAGGGACACCTGCAGGGTGCTGCCAGTTGGCAAGTATACTCAGCAAGAATATCTATCAATTGTGTATTTTCTTTTTGATAACACATAGAAGGTAAAATTTTTCCATGATCAGCTCAATAAATTGCTTCATAATAAAGAGTTAAATATCAGAATAATTAACTGAGTAGGGTTCCAGTCATGTCTTGAGGTGGGACCATTGAGAACTGCGTCCTGACAAAAGGTTACCCAACATGTCCTTAACTCTTCCCAGCATGGGAGTTTCCACAGACCCCCTAGACAATTGTAGTGGTGTGTCCCTCTCCTGCAGCTGCCCAGCTCACCTGATTTTCACATCTGATGGACTTGGAACAAAATCACCTCTTTTTCTATGCAGAAGTCTCTTGAGTTTGCTTAAGACCTTTATCACATCCTTTCCTCCTTTGGAATTTCTTTTTTTTAAGTACACTTCCCCTCCCCCCCCCCCCCCCCATACTTCTTTAATCTGCCTCAAAAAGTCATGCCTTCCAGCTTGCTGATTGCTTCCCCCACCCTCACTCTGTTTCTAGACTCTCTCAAGCAGCTCCTATTTTTATGGGAGGCCAGCCTTAAAACTGAATCCATAGCTGGGGAGAGAAGACAACTGTTTTGCATGTCTCATACATTCAGGCCTGCGGAATAGAGTGTGAATTACCAATGTTTCTTTTCTCATGCTCCTAATGACTTCCTATCTGTAAATTTCAGCAGATATATGTATTATTTTTTCTTAAACAGTAAAAAAATAAAGAAAAAAATTAAGAAGGAGATTTCTTCTGTGGGGGCAGATCAGAAACCTTTGAGTTAGACACATTGCTGTTGTAAAACTAGTGCCTTTGAAGGAGTTCACATTTACTTCACCTGGTTAAACCACCACACATTACCAACTCAGTCTCCCAGCATCTAGGGATATGCTGGGAGACTGACTAGCATCTAGGGACTTGATATGCCTGTTTTTATAAATTGTGTGCTTGAAGAGGGCTATGGGACAAGAGTGAATTGTTTCTGACAAGTTCAACTATTGCAACATCCTTCATGGTTCACATTCCCATGGGATCCAGCATGTGGACTCTGTATTTCCCCACATGTTTTACCTGCTTTTCTTGTCTTTGAGCTTTTTTGGTGGCTTATTTCCTTAGTCCCTTTAGGAGTATCACAAGTCTACCCTACAATTAGCACAGAAATAGTAGTCAACTCTTCCTCTCTGACACATGCACAATCATTTATCTGAAGCATCTGTGTCTTATTTAAGGACTACGCCATCAGCACTGTGATGTGATTAAATGAAGAAGGGATCTGTTTCAGGTCGAGGCTGCTAAATCACATTTTCTGTAAAAAATAATGAATGTAGCACAGAATTCTGTATTACAGTTTTAGGAAGGAGAGCTGGGTTAAGCTCTTTCCGGGCACAATGCCACCAGCTGCCCCTTCCTCACACCCCCAGCCTATTATTTTAAAGAGATGATGACTAGTGCTGCATGGATGAGGATGAGCAACATGCAATGGGAGAGGGATAGCCTCTTTGGCAATGAAAACACATTATGAAAATGTAACATGCAATTATGTGCTAGATATTCTATAATGAACCACCGCTAGAGGCATACAGTGATCTATTCTTCCTCATTTCTTTTTTCTTGCATGATTTATTTCAATCCTGATCTCTTCTGTTTGGCATTAACTGTGAGCAATGTTGGCAGACTTGTGGGTTCTGTCCATTATTATGCTGTAATTTAACGAGATAAGCAATTTTCTGATAACTACACTAAGCAGCCTACTGGGAGCCTGAGCAGCAGTGATCAGCACTGATCCCCAGAGCAGTCAGAAAGCCCAGCATTTTATTAAAAATTGGAATTTATATATTACATAATAGAATGGGAATTGATTTTACTCCCCAAGCTGTTTCCATAGGCGTTTTAAAAGTTTCTTCTGGCAGTGATTTTTAGCACTGTTGTTGTGGTTTTGCCCCAGCTGGCAGCTGATCACCATGCAGCCATTCTCTCGGGGGGAGGATGGTGGGGAAGAGGAGGTAAAATAAAACCAAAGTTAAACCTCATGGGTTGGGATAAGGACAGTTTACTGGGACAGCAGAGAGAGAGAGAGAAAAATAATGATATTAGGACTTTATAGCAAAATATACGAAGCTGGTGATACAAAATGCAGTTTCTCACTGAACTGCACAACTCAGGTCTTACTGCTAAAAGACCTCCTGAAGCCAGACCGTACCCAAGATGCACATCTTGGAGCATTGTGCTTCTCCTCTCACCAGTCCCACTTTATGCTGAGCATGATGACATTGTTATGGAATACCCCTTTTGGTTAGTTTGGGTCTGTGTCCCCTCCCAACTTCCTGGATGCCCTCCCCCCCTTCTTTTTTGCAGGGCAGCAGTTTCAGACATTATGCCTGAATACAGGTGTTTAACATGGTGTATGCTTTTGTGTGATGGCAAGTGGACACTGAGATCTTATTCTTTCAGGATGTTTATAAGGATGCCCTCAGAACGGTGCTTAGTTTTTAGATTGCTTCCTTCAACAACTGGGATCATTTGCTATTATTCAGTCAACGTGGGAAAATTTGCTCTAATTCTGGACTGAGAGGCAAAGGAGCATTAGAAATGTGACATCATTTCTCTGCTTCAGGACTTGCAGTTATCCTGTTGTGACAGTTACTGCCCTGTGAAGGTAGCTGGTAAGAGGAATAAAAATGAATAGTTATTGCTGTTTTTTAAAATTCTTGTGTCATGATTCTTTGGGTTTTGTTTTGAATTACAATGAAGTGTCCCAGCCTATCAGTGCTGTACTGCTTCCAGAAAGACTACATGAAGACATTGCTTTTCTGAAGGACAGATACACACCTGTTTCTAAGAGTTTTTTAGTGAATATATTCTCAGCTCAAATATAAGAGTCTGTATTTCAGGCTACAGAAATACTTGACTGTAGTCCCACAAATACCTGTGTATACAGAGCTCGTGTATACAGAGCTGTGTATACTCGTGCTCAGTGTGATATATGTCCATCTGATTTGTGTTAATATGGAATAATGCTGGGGGTGCATAATGACATACCCTTGTATGGCCATGGGCCTGGGAGGGGCAGTTTAAGATTTTTACATGTACTGAAGTATGTTGAAGCAGCAACAAACTAGATAAAGGATGTGAAAAGCTTTGCCTAAAAGACCACAATGTTAGCACATAGTGTGCATTGCGATACCTCAGCAGAAACAACTTGTCTCTGAGAAGGAGGTGATGAAGAGGAAGAAGGAGAGAATAGGAAGGCTCCTCAAGTCTGAAGAACCAGATACCTGACTGTTAGCAAGACAAAAGCTAAAGCTCACCTAGAGGATGTCTTGTGGGGGTCGCCTGGCGGGCACTCCAGCGTGTGTATAAGCCAGGGACTGGAACTGTACAGTGTGCACCCCAGTGCCGTTCGCTTGCCTTTATTTATTTAATAAATTGTTCAGTTTGGTTATAATCCTGCTTGGGACCGAGTCGTTTATCACAACTGGGAGCTCGTCCGGGAGGTCTATAGTTCCTGAATTCTGACTTGATCTAGGAGGGGCGCCGAACCATTTGGTGGCTCCTGATCAGGTCGGGTCGGGACTAACGCCATCCTGAACCTGAATAAAGGCAAGCAAAGAATTTGATTTTTTCATGAGCCCCCTTGCCGGCTGCAGCAGTTTTTGCCCGTAATTCCGCGCGCGAAGACCCCAACGACCATTCGGTTCCATCCCGAATGAAGAGGACGGAGTCGTGCGTCGTGAGTGTGAGTATGGTGCCCACAGCCATGTGTGGGCTGTGGAAGATATTTAATGCGGTCGGGTGGGTGGGATTCAGTTGCCTGTGTGTGTAAGAGTGCTACTGAGACAGAACGTAGTTCCCAAGCGAGTGCGGAGGCCTTCTAACTGCGGTTCCAATCTCCCGCCCACGAGGGACTTGGCTGGGGAAGGACCGAAGCAATTGTTTTCCCTCTAAATTCTCCCTTAGCTGGAGAAACGGAGGCATATGGGAATCGCGGGTGGGTGATAGGTCCTAAACCCCCTGCAAGACACTCTTACAGGTAACCACGGGCTGTAGGAATTGCCATAGTAAAATTCCTAGGTGGGTCAGACGACAGACCCTGGGACCAGAAGAAAAGGGAGCAAATTATCAGATGTCCATTAGGAATAATGATTAAAAATTGGAATGATAGGGGCCCCAGAAAAGGAAAAAGTAAACTAAAATGATTTCAGTGTTGCGTGATAGAATGGCCGAAGGAACTTTTAAGACTACATGCCTTTTGGCCTGGTTTTGGATCCTTTGAAACACCAAGATGTACAAACATGCATGTAAGTTCAAAAAGGCCTTTTAGTCAGGAGGAGAGTGATTGTGCAATCAGGACTTTACGTCCTCTTCCAGCTTCAATGTTTGCACTAAAAGCAGGAGAAGGACTTGAAGAAAAAGAACAACAGGAAAAAGAAAAAGATGATGAATGGGAGCCATTGGATAATATACCACCTCCATATCTTAATAATCCAACCCCGGCGGCGGCTCCCCCTCCGGTAGTCGTGGTATTTACACCAGTACCACCGTTGCCCCTGCCGCCACCATCAACAGCACTAGAACTGGACCGACCTCCGGCTGCATGTATATGACTTAGGACTGCCGTATCTGAGGGAGCTTCTCTGTATCCCTTACAAGAGGTAATAAGGGAGGCATTGTGTTTGTGGCAGTCCCATTAAACACCACAAATGAAAAAAAATTCAAGAAAGGAAAGATTAGCATGCTGGAACGAGAATTTGGAGTAGTAATTTATTATACGTTCTTGCAAGAGCGGGTGACCCAACAAAGTAGGCACACTTTTGGTCAGTCCCTGCAGATTTTTTATACCATACATCTATACATATTCATCACCTGTCCCTCTTCGTATTAAGATGAGTTCTAAGAAGTGGTTTCCATAAACTCCTCCCAATTGCGTCTGCGCATTGTCCTGTGGTAGTGGTCGTCGGGGGTCTCAGCGATGAAGGTTCGAGTCTTCCTCAGGTTGAACCTTTCACCTCCTTCCTCTGTTTAACTATGGATTTTACAGGCTCAACCAAGGCGCCCCATCCACAGCAGTACACAATATAATACACATCGCATGTCTGAGAGATTCCCGCTTCCTTTGGTGAAGAAAATTAAAATGTATGAGTCCTTTTGTCTGGGACAACTGCTTACTAGCAGGTAGTTGTCTTTATCTTAACTTTCCCGGCAACTGACAAGGCCCTGGGCTGAAGGAAGTCAAAGCTCCACACAGGTTTCAGATTGCGCATGTTAATTTTGTAGCTCCTGAAAAGGCAATTCCACTCCTGGTCAAAATGACCCCACATCGTTTTGCCTGTTTTGTCTGTTTGCCTTAATGTGGTAATTTGTACCCCATTATCAATCAACATGGTCAAGCCTGTTCCTTGAGCCTGATTTCCTTCAGTTCCAGCCCCATGTTCTCAGTCACGATTTAACCCCTTATCTCATTGTCCAGGATCATCTGTATCTTTTAGCAGAGCTATGTACTCAAATTGAACCCTTATTTGAGAACAGTATTCCCCCTTATTTTATGTGCTATCCTAAATTCCCTACACAGGATCTCTGATGAGGCAGCCTGAGTCCTTTAAGTCAGTAAAGAATACAATAGCATTTTTCAGTTTGCAAAAGCAACATTTCTTAGCACTTTCCACAACATACATTTTGTTCCCTGTCCAACTAAAAATGGGAGCGATAGGGCCACTTTGATGGACACCTGCCCTCCAGTCAGGGTCAAACCACCACAAGAGGTTGTAAAAATCATGCTGGCTTTGGTTAGATGACTTTTCATCTTAGGGCATATACAGCTAGCTGAAACTTAACATTCCTGCATGTCCTCTTAAGTGCCTTGTTTCTGACTTCAAGACAGAGGGTGAAGTTTGTGCGAGCTAGAGGAAACTCAGCCATGCTCAGATACAGCCTGATCTGTGTGTTCAGAAGGAGTACAGACTCCTGAGGGATTTATTTCATGCTTTTAGAAGATCACAGAATCATAGAATCATAGGGGTTGGAAGGGACCTTGAGAGATCATCGGCTCCAACCCCCCTGCCAAAGCAGCTCCCCAGCTCATATTGCACAGATAGGCGTCCAGATGGGTCTTGAATATCTCCAGAGAAGGAGACTCCACCACCTCCCTGGGCAGCCTGTCCCAGGGCTCTGTCGCCCTCACTGGGAAAAAGTTCTTCCTCATGTTGGTGCAGAACTTCCTGTGCTCCAAGTTGCAGCCATTGCCCCTTGTCCTGTCTCCATAGACCACTGAAAAGGGGCTGGCTAATTCCCCCTGCATCCCATACTTAACATGCCTGTGTGTGTCCACTGGTGCTCTTGTCTTGCCTCGCCTGAAGTCCCTGTAACTCCCATTTAGAGAAGAGCAGGTCCCTGGAAACTAGCAACTCTGGAAATCTGGCATTAGATGTTATTTGCTTTTGTCTTTGAGGGCATACCATCATGTCTACACCTTGACAGCAGCCCCATCCCATGCCTTTCTGGGGACAACAGTCTTCATGGTGTGTGTAGAGTCTCATCAGCACTTGTTCTCATGGGGACATTTGCTGGAAATATAATTCAGGCTGGAGGAAGCAGTCTAGGAAGTACCTGGGATGTGTGGCAGATAATTTCCTGACACAACTGGTTAGGGAGCCTATCAGGGCAGGTGCCCCACTAGACCTTCAGTTCACATACAGAGAAAGACTGATGGGAGATGTGGTGGTCAGGAACTGTCTTGGGTAGAGATACCACAAATGGTAGAGTTCTCCATTCATGGTGAAGTCGGGATGGGGGGTCAGTAAAACTGCTCCCTTGGACTTCTGGGAGCCATGCTTGAAACTGTTCAGGATACTGGTAGGGAGGATCCCTTGGGAGGCAGTCCTGAAGGGCAAAGGGGTCCAGGAATGTTGGACGTTTCTCAAGAGGGAAGTTTAAAGGCACAGGAGTAGGCTGTCCCTGTGTGCCATAAGACAAGCTGGCGGGGAAGAAGACTGGTGTGGTTAAACAGAGAACTTTTGTTGCCTCTCCAGGAGCAAAAGTGAGTGTACATCCTGTGGGCAAAGGGACAGGCAGCTTGGGAAGAGTACAAGGAAGTTGTGAGCACGTGCAGGGGAAAAATGCTAGAAGCACCTGGGTTGGAAGAGACCCATAAGATCATCAAGTCCAACCACAGCTTAACCCTGCCTAGTCCACCTCTAGATCCTTAAGCACTTCATGTGCACACCTTTTAAATGCCTCCAGGGATGGTGACTCCTCCCTAGGCAGCCTATTCCAATGCAATTCCTATTCTAATCAGAAAGGCTCAATCCCAACATGAGCTCAACCTGGCAACTGCAGTAAAAGAGTGTAAAAATGTTACTACAAGTATGTTTACAGTAAGAGGAGGGCCAAGGAGAATCTCCCTCCTTTACTGGATCCAGTGGTCAATGTGACTACTGAGGATAAGGAAAAGGTGGAGATTCTCCACCTCCTCCCCCAGGGAGGTAGTGGAGTAGCTGTCCCTAAGGAAAAGTTGGATGAGGTACTTAAGGACATGGTTTAGTAAGTAACATAGGGGGTAGGGGAACAGCTGGACTAGATGATCTTGGCAGTCTTTTCCAATGTTAATGATTCTATGAGTTGAGAAGGGCCTGTGCCACACACAGGGATTGGTGGTGCCTTAGCTGATGTAATCACAGCAGTGAGCAAGGTCTCCTAGGTTGCTCAGGGCAGCAGAGGACTTGCACAGTCAAGGTGTTTTGGTGGAGCAGCAGTGGATTATCCTGTGCCTGATTTTCTTTCCCACCTGTTTGCTGAGGTGTTCTTTGCCCCAGCTCCAGGTGCCCCTTTGGCTGTTCCTGGCTGTGCCACTCTTCTGAAGAGCTGTGAGCTGTTTTTTGGAGCACAGGTCAAGGTCAGTATCTGGAGCCAGTGGATTTCTGCCTTACCTTTTGGTTCTGTTTGGCTGCAGTGGAACAGGACTTGTAGTCAGACCCATCTTTGGCTTACATTACAACTCCAAGGCTTACCAGGACTTCTGTGCTCTCACACTGGTAAAAAACATACAGGGGTGGAGAACTCTAGATGGTTTCAGACCCATGGAGGAAAAGGAAGCTGTGTGTCAAGGGGGCATTTGTTTTGAAGACAGTCTCCCTACCACCTCCCCCCAGTTCCTCATTGTCTGTTGGAGTCAGGATAATTCCACCGTGAGTGATATTTGAGATGCACACAATCATGCAAACCTCAAGGTTAGGCCTTCCATCTCACTGCATATATCCCTGTTTATTAATCTGAGAATGGGTGAACAGCATGTGCTAGCCTTTGAGGTCTAGGTCAAGGTTGCTGTGGGAGGGCAGTTTTGCAACTCTTGTTTAGCATGATTGGATTTTTCCTGGTCCTCCCTGCAGGGTCTCCCCCACCAGGTTCTCACTCTGTGTCAGTGATGGAAAATTTGGACTGTGAACAAGCTTTAAGATGCTAAATTGGTACCACATCAGATACAACCACCTCGATACTTACTCTTCACCTCTTTGACTCCGCAGTTCGCTGCCTGGTGGGTAGGGACATACACATCCCCAGTAACCACAGTGTAGCTATTGCACATTTGTATGCTCTTGCAGATCCACAAATACTCCTGAACTGAAATCTCTCTGATCTGCCTGCTTCAGTTTCCTCTGAAGTGGCTCAGCTCCAACCTGTTGGAATCTGGAGATGGGTTGGGAAAGAGAACTGTTCCTCTGGAATTTTGTCTAGAAATAGTATTTGATTCAGTCCACAGTGTAGCTTGTTCTTTCCCCAGCTATATCAATTCCTGCTGCTTTCCCAGGATCTCTTCATGGGCACAGGTGACAAGCTTGAGGAATTTTGCAGAAGTGCCTGCACACTAATATGCATTTAGATTTTGAGGAGACAATGGCCAAGAATGGTGTATGAGAGCAGATGGTATTAATGAGATTTTATCTCTAGCCCTTGAGCTGGAGCAGGCAAACAACTTCAGGTAAGGAAATGCACAAGCTGGAGATCCAAGATCTTCCAGCCTCTTCCATGCTTTTGACTCTAGCAAGGGTACCAAGACAACTGAAAATTGCTCATCATTGTAGTTTTAAGGTCTCTGGGCCATGTCTACAATTTCTGGTAAATTTAGAACTGTGTATGTTCCAAGAGACTACAGACAGCATCAAAGTCATGACAATATTTTTAGAAAGATAAGTGAAATGACCTGAGTAATTTTTGGTCAATCCTGAATTGATTTGTGGCCAAAAGATGGACTGGTTAGAAGATTGAAGTAAAATTAATGTCAGCCAATAAGACTTAAAAAAAATAGGCCTTGTCAAATGTACTTAAATTAATTGCTTGAGATCACAGGTTTGGTTGATAAAGTGTAACTGTTTTCTTGGACTTCTCTTTTTTGGACACATGCCAGTCCCCTGTATTGCTTCCACAGCCTTGCCCATCATCTGCTTTAGGTTTCTGGGAAGATACCAGGTCTTGTCCCTAGTTTGGTGTCCTTCATTTGCAGCTGCCTGACCATTGACATGCAGATGACCAGGCAGCCTTGCCTGTAAGTCAAGGATACCTTCTCTGAGAACAGCTAGATGGGTGGCCTTTCGGAGTACAGCAATTCTCACTGTGTCTGTGGCACAGATGTAGGATTTTTTTCCTTAGAAATTATTCTTTATGCAATTGCCACATTCTTCTTTTATTTATTGTGGATGCACCCATGTAGGTTGTGCTGCTGACTTAGGTTACACTGTGTTTAGATGCTGTCATGTTGAAATGGATGGTGAAAATATGTGGGATTAGGAAAGTGCCACAGGGATGTTTTGAAATCTGACAAATGGCAAAAAAGGGAGATGTAGCAGCTTGGTGTCTACTTTACTTTAATGGTACAAAAATGCTTATCAGGGGTTCTGTATCTTTTGTATTCGTCTAATCTACTAAACAACATAATGAGAAAGCATAAAAGTCAAAATGAGAGAATACATGCCTTGAGCAACCCTATCAAGCACCAAGGTCAGTAATTTGGGAGGCTTATGTCAGCTGACTGATGTTTTTGTTCAGGGTGTCTATGGACTGGCCCCAATCTTGGGGCTTTCGGCAGAAAGTACTTGGTGTCATTTGATAGCTTCTGCTGGTTTGGCGTCAGTAGATTTAGGAACCAACCAAGCCCACAGCAGGAATCCACTACCACTAACAGAAATACTTGTCTCCTCAGGTCTGATTCTTGACTGAAATGCCTGAGCTCTGTTGCAGTTTTGTGTAGCTGTGCTGCTTAGATGGCTTTTGCAAACAGCAGTTACAGTTTTCCCAAACTGTAAACATCGGCCAATTCAAGGCCAAAGTTGCCTCTGACCAGGGCTGAGCCAATCAGAGATGGATTCATAGCGCCTCTGGGAATCACATATGGGAGAAAAAACCCTGCTGGCAGGTGCATTTTGCCACCTGAGAAGGGAGTGAGAAGCTGTAAAAACTGTGCAGACCAGCTCCTGTAAGGAGCTGTGCAGACACCAAGGCTGGGGAGTGGGGGCAGGAGGCACCCCAGGTGTCAGAGAGAAAAATTCCCCTGCAGCCCATGGAGAAACCCATGGTGAAGCAGCTGTCCCCGCACAGCCCATGGAAAAGTCTGAGACCCCACCTGTAGCCCGTGGAGAGGCTCCATGCTGGATGTGGATGTAGAAGGTGGAGACACAGAGAAGGTGCTGTGACCCGTGTTGGATCAAGCCCCTGCCAGCACTTGCAGCCCAATAAAGAGAAGCAGAGACACAGAGATGAGCGAGAGAGAGATTTGCACTGGAACAGGTTTGCTGGGGGGAGGCTGGTGACCCTGTGGAGGACTGGGACTGAGAGACATTGTGATTTATGACTGCCCACCATAGCAGTGACCCACGGCAGGATTGCTGATGGAAGTGATAAAGCTCTGTGGGAAAGGACTCATGCTGGAGAAGTTCATGGGGGACTGTATCCTGTGGGTGGGACCCCATGGTGCAGCAGGGGGAAGGTGTGGAATGAATGCCCCCCGCCCTTGGCCAAGAAGGAAACCAACTTGCAAGGAACTGACTAAATCCCCCATTATTTCCCATTCTCTGAATCCCCTTCCCCCCCCCCCCCCCCCCCCCCCCCCCCCCGCACCATGCCACAATGGAGGGGGAAGAAGGGAGTGAAATGATGACTAGATTCTGCTAAGGAGGGAGTTGGGGGGTCGGGGGAGGTAGAGGTATTTTAAGATCTGGAAAAGGAAAACAGCTCATGAAGAAGTGACCGAGAACCCCATTTTCCCAGTCCCTGCCCCCCCCGCGCCACAACGGGAGGGAAGAAGGGAGCAAAATTCTGACTAAAGTCTGCTAAGAAGGGAGCAGTGGGGTGAATGTGTTTTAAGATCCGGTCGTGCTCCCGACTCTGGTTTCACTGTGTGTGTAGTATAGTGTAATAAATTAGTTTTCTTTACTTCGCTCTGTGTTGAGTCTGTTTTGCCCATGTCATTGATGACAGGATGATCTCTCCCTGTCCTTCTACTGATTCCTAAGCCTCTCAATATATATTTTCTCCCCTGACCAACTAAAAAGGGGAGTGATAGACCCACTCTGGTGGGCGTCTGGCCTCCAGCCAGGGCTAAACCACCACAGCTCACACGAAGATATACACTATGCCAGAACCTCATTCATTAGGGATCTATTTAGCACCATCAACTTATCTGGGGCTATAGTCGTTAACACAAGTTAAATTTTAGGCCTATGAGAATGTCCATCAAAGAAAGAGAAGCACATGAAATCCACTTGTCTCGGGTGTCTGTGTTGCCTTTGTTAGGCGCGGCGGGCTGGTTCAGGAACGGCAACGGCGCCACCCTCTGGCCGCGCGGCCCATCAGCTCACAGGCACCAGTGTGGTGGACGGCAAATGGCGCTTATTGGAGAGGGGCACGGGGCTTTATACCCCAGGGCTGTGATGCCGCTCCCATCCTCTCACCTTACCGGCTACTTGCTGTTGGTTACCTGTGGAGGGGAGGGGGTCCCACCTTTCCGTACAGCGCGACATCTTCCGACCGCAAAGCCCTATCTACCGACCTATCTATATTGAACATCGAATGGAAGTCTGTCATCAAAGTAGACATGTCATCTCTTGGGAGCAAACAGGATTCCTGACTGCCCTGTAACTTCAGTAAACTTTCCACTTGCCGTTTTGTAACAAGGTTGACTAGATAGTTCTGCTATATTTTAATGTTCAAATCTAAACAGGACAAAAGGGAAATAAATAATATCCCCTGTCCTTTGTCCTAAACCTCTGGGGCCTTTTTTTTTTTTAACTACTACTTTGACTCTGCCTACTGTTTTAGTAGAGAATAAAAACAGTGGTACATGAACGAAACCAGCTATTCTGTCAGCTGTACAGGGTCAGTATCTGACACAGCCAGAGGCATACAAACATATGCAAAATTCAGCCAGTTGAAAGGATAATCCTTTAGGAAGTGCAACTTTTAACCTCTGTCTAGAGCCTGAAAAGTGATGTATTCCAGTCAGATTCCCACAGAGATACTGAGCTGAAATAATTATTTTTTTAAGGTGGTGAGAATTAAGCACGTGCTTATAAGTTTTGCCAACTGCAAATGTACTTGAAAACTTACCTTAATAGAAATAGCCCACCAAATAAGGTGTTGCATCCATACAGCAAAATGCATTCTGTGAGAAACAAATCAACCTCTGTCTGTTCAGCATCTCTATATCTTTATTTTTACCTCCTGGCAGCTGATATTGCAACAACAAAGCAACACATAGACAAATCTATTTAATAAATCATAGTCTGACATTATTATTTATATCAAGTAGCTATGCAGGACACCTAGTAATTTCTTTAAATTCTATGAAACTCAGATTTAGAAAATTCTGCATAATTGCCGTATCATAAAATTTGCTAAGAGTTCTCTATAAAAGAGATAAAGTTACATCCTTTTAAGATCATCATGTGTGTTATTACTACTCGATCCTGCAAAATGTGTCTGCATTCCCTGTGCTCAGGAGCATGCCCAACTTCATTATGATAATTTTATAACTCAAACCATATTTTTATCTGAGCATTTATCTGTGAATAGTTGCAATATCTGTTTATTCACTTCAGAGGCTGTGTTTACAGAGAGAAGAGGACACTAGAGAGACGAAAGATGCATCATCCTGTATGCAAAGAAGTGATTGTGCATGACTTTTCCCATGCTCTTCTCCCCTGCTAATACCCATGCCAATTTGTTACTGCTGGCAGTTGTGGTCTCTTGGCCAGTCAGTTCAACGCTAGGTTCAGGGGCATGGTTTCTTGCTCCGAAGTTAAGAAAACTTGCAGCAGTCAGTGGTCTACATCTGTATCTCAGGCAGGTTGCCAATGGGAGGCCCAGAGAAAACAAACCGCTGGGAAGAGCTCTGCTGAACTCAGAAGGCTTTGCATTAAGTCTTCAGAGAAGGGACAGCAAGAAATGATAAATGGCATCTTAGTTCTAATTTTGAGTGAAGAAAGCAGGTTATTAGGTCATGCCAGTCAGCTATCTGATGGGAATTGCTCTTTCATGATTTCTGGAGTTCATTATAGCTTTTTATCTGGGGGCCATACACAATTTATGAGCAGATGAAAAAAAATTTAACAAATGAAATAGAGGAGATATAGAAATAGGAAAGAATATAACTCAGTAATGACAGAAATATAATAGAATAACAATAAAATAGCAGAGGCAGACATACCCTGCTATTAATCATGGCTGTTGTTTTGAATATTAATAAATCCAAATAGCTGCATCTGTTAGTTCAGACTCTACCTTTTAAGGAAGGCATTTCTTTCATCAGGGATAACATCAGTTTTCAGCTGTAGCTCCTTGGTCAGTCAGGGGACATATGGAGCTATGCTTCAGTCTGCTTGTTTTGCCAGCTTGATCAGATGTGACTCCTGTATGAGATAGTAGAGTGGAATTCGTGAAGTGATAACTGATGAACCCCGTTTTAAGGGTTCCTGAATTTCTATTTGGTGGTTGTTAAACTTGTACCAGTTTCTCAGAACTTGCTTTACAGATGTGGTATTAGAGGAGGAAAAAGAAACAACAGGCTGTGAAAATCTGTGCTTTTAAAAACCATCCCATCACAGTTCAGGGAGGAATGGGGCTGTGAATTTTGAGATCCATCCATGTAGATTGCTGCAGAGCTCAATGTCCTCTGGGAGGTACGACAGTCAAAAAATTGCACCACTTCAGGAGATGCCAAATAGCTCATGAGTCAGTGCATCTGTGGGGAGCAGCTCCGGTAAGCAGGAGTATACCTTAGGCTGTGCCTAAAGCACATTTGTTATAAATGATACCAGAAACATGGGAAATAAAACAACAGTGGTCCACAGACTGCCCTGTTCTGCACACATGCCAGCCTCTCAATTTTGGTAGATCCAAAAGCAGCCAACCCCATCCCTTTGCCTGCTATGGGTAGACAAGATTAATATTTATGGTTAGAAAACTATTTAACTTATAATTTGATGGGGATCAAATAGGTCCCCTGGAACAAAACTCGTAGCTTTCATTTCAAAGAGTGAGCTTTTATGTCTGTGAAGAAAAAAGTCTAAAGAAAAACCATGAGCTGCAAACAATCTTTCTGATCCCCCAGAGAACTGAAACAGCTGTAGTGAAAGGTGTCAAGTGCTACATCTATCTCAATGGACCAGAACTGCAACCTAAAAATGAACATTTAAATCTCCACAGCTATTAACCAACCACGTCAACGGGAAAGTCTCATTCGTCTCCAGGCAAAAAATTTCCTAGATACTAAAATCTCCATTTCTTTCCCCAAACAACTGCTCCAGTTCAGCTGTTAAATATTAAAATAGAGATCTGCAGGGAGCTGCCTGTCAAAAATGCTGGGACAGAGCAAAGCAGGAGTAATTGAATGGGGATGTTGTGCTGTGAGTTGAACAGCTCAGGCAATGAGCAGTGCCTGATATCTCTGCCAGCCAAGGTGAGTTGGTGAGTGCTGTGAGAAGGCACGTTCCTCTTTCAGTTGTCTGAATTTGCAGCTTTTGATTTTTACCTTCTCAACAAGCTAGATGTGTGATGAATATCACTAGTAGAGTTTTGAGTGTTTACTTGGCAAACTATTGCATGCGAACTATGACTGATTTTGCCAAAGTAAATTTAAGTAATACTTTTGATGTTATCATTCACAATGTTTCCCCCAAACAAGGTATCCTAAAGTAGGATCTAAGCAGTATTAGCATATAACATGTGCAATATCCTACTTATTTCAGGGCCTGACTCCTTGAACCACAGGGGGTATCCCTTCTCACACGAGTAATCCCATTCAGCTGACAAAAAAGGATGTCAGTTTAATATTAAATATTTGTTGCTACTTCTTAAAGGTAATTTTTACTTGTTTTTCATTTTGTTTTCTTTTTGGGTTGTTTTATTGTTTGGGTTTGTTTTTACATAAAATCATGCCTTATTGCTATTTTCAAAGTGGTAACATGGGACCTGAAAATATTTTCTGAGTGTCTCTTTGCTATTAAATAAGTTCTTAAGAGTATTTTCTTAGCATGCTATATTCTATATTAACATTCTACATAGGAGTATTAATAATATTTTCTTAAGCCTCTTTTAGCTTCAAGTGGAGAAACACAAGAGGGCACTTTAGTCCATTTATTTATTCAAGCTGGTATCAAGGAGAAACCTCTCAACTACTCTGACCCCTTAAAGAGTTAAGCCAATGGAAGGTAATTTTTAGCACTTTTCTTTCTTGCCTACCAAAACGAAACTGCAGAGTATTTTTTGTAAAACTACCAGAGGTGGTGAACTAGGCCAGGGAATGACAAGAGAGAGAATCAGGAAGAAAATGCATGCTGTGCCTCAGAGACAGAAGATGTCTCTTGTTAAACAGCTGGTGATTTCACCTATTTGAGCTGTGGTCTGAAATGGGGATTAATAAGCATGTGTCATTACAGGTGACATGTAGAAAACACCTTAGAAAAGGTCTCAGAAAGTGTTGTTGCTGATTAGGTGACTTGCTTCCCTTCAGGTCAAAATCAGGCCAGGACTACTGAATTCTTGGAAATGTCAGCAGATGAAGTATAAAATCAGGGCTTTTTTAGACTTTTAAAGTGAAACTTCCCTTAGGCACAAAGTTGAAGTTGGACATCTGGTAGAAGTCATTCTGCAGTGGAAGTTCTTACCTTCTGAGTTGGACGGTGATTATGGAAATGGGGTTATTCTGGTGAGTGTGGCTATATTCAGCTGCAGGACAGCTGCTATATTCATCAGCTGATGCATAAAGATTAAACAACCCCAAAACAAGCCTTGGGAGAAGGTACAAGGATAATGGCAGTGAACTGTTGCCTCAAGCACCAAGATTTTAATTTTCCTGCCAGTAATCAGATACTGTCAGCAGCAACGCACAGCCAGAAAAGTCCTTTAGCTCTACAGGAAGCTTTATGATATATGATTCTTCAATGCAGTGGATTTTACATGTCTTTTCCTAATTTTTTCTTTTTCTCATCCCCATTTTCAGCATTTATTATTTTGGAGCAAAAATGGATGTTTCAGCCTTGCTAAGGTTCATCTGTCCTTCATCACGCTTCTATGTTGCCAGGGATGTTTTGCTGATAATGATGTTCCCAAGCCCCCTAGTTTCCCCCACTCTCACTACAAAACCATGCTTTTCAAGTTAGTAGCTGTGCAGACTCGGTTTAAGTATTTAGTTGTATAGCTACCTGCCACAGTGTGTTCCATGCCTTATTAGGCCATGCTAATGAAGACTTATGTCATCTCTCTCCAATAGTCCTGTGCTCCTACCTTGCACAGTTTGGGTGCATCTGTCTGGATAATAGCACTCTTTGTAGACATATTACTGTTTATTAATATGATTATAATTATTGACAAGGAAGCACTTAGTGTTAGAACAATTTCACTATTTTCTGGCTGCTCCTGAAGACCTACCACACTGCCAAAGGCTTCTCTGAGGAGCAGAAAGGAGCACAGTTTCACGTGACATCCAAGGAACTGGAGGCTAATCTGCAACAGGATGCAGTGGATTGCCTCTCATCACTTCTCATTGGTGTTGGTAGTTGCATGGCAAAGAGTGAACAAATTTGAAAGTGATGTAACACACGTCCTTACTAATTTAGATTCTCTAAAAATTGACTTACCTAATTTATCGGTCAGCATGTATGATGTATCTTGAATTGGAGTCACTCTGTTGACAAGCTTGTTTCTTAGTTCAAGATGTAGTGACACATGAAGGGACTGTTTGAACGATAAAGGTTGATAATTCAATTCCTAGCATCAGATCAGTTGAAGATACATCATATATCACAGCAGCAATGTGACAAGTAAAGTATGAAGAATCTTTTGAATATTAAGCAGTGCTTAGTAAAGTCAAAGGGAACTATAAACCATAGTAAAAATACCTAATTTATTCCTCATCACACAGAAAATCTAAATACAGACACACACGCAAAGCACCAAGGAATATTTTTCTTACAGATGAAAGATTCAGAGATGAGTTGTTATTAATTTTTTTTGAGTATTAAACTCTCCTATGTTATAACCCATCTCTCTCTATATAATTATAACCATCTGTAGAAAAAATGATAAATTACAGAAGCGCTAAATTTCTCAGGCACAATATTGACCTGAGAAATTATTTTCAGCCTGTGAGATTCATTCTAGTTTTATTTATATTGTTTATGAAATGGCCAAGACAAAGCTTGTAGTGGAACCCATTAAGATGGTAAATTCACACCTTGAAGGAAATAACTTTTCAATCTGTATTATTTAAATTGGTTAGAGTGTCCGTGGTATATGGAGTGGTTTTTGAAGCACGATGCACTTGGCTGAGAATCTTTTATTGGTGCTAGTAAGCTAATTGGAGCTGAGTTGCCAAAGGGTGGAGTGAGACAGGGGCATGATTCTCTGCAGCCAGGCTGGTGTATTTTACTATGAGACTTTCCTTAGTGTCTTTTTGTAGGAGAAAAACTAGCTAGCATACAAAAAATATTGTTGAACTATTGTATATATAATACAAGAATATACACAGTATGTATGTTATAGACAGATAGGAAGTATGGTGATGCATATATATATGCTATATATAATATTTTAGCTGTAATTACATTGTGCTTTTTCTGGTGTCAGACACCCCCCACCCCCCCCCAAAAAAAAAAAAAAAAACCCAACAAAAAAAAGACCCAAGACCAAAACATTTTGAAAAGTGACCCTCTCGGTGCTTAAGTCCTTTGTAATGGAACATATTTATTTGTCTTACAGATCACAGCTATATGGGAATAAGAGAAAATGTGACTTCCTGCTGGTGTAAGAATGGCTGGTACGTGTTAGTTATTAAAATTTGTTTAGTATCTGTTGCAAAGCAGAATAGAAAAGATTAAATGAGAAAAAATGTATAGTCTTGTTTCATTATAAAAGTGATTATATGAGGAGTTTATAAGTAGAACTGTAATTTAAATAATTGGTAAAATGTTTGTTTTTAGGTAAAGCCTGCTTTCTATATTCCTTTGAGAAGTGATGCGACTGCTTTTATCCATCTTTTTTACAAGTAGATATGGCTGTCATTCCTTCAACCCATTCATGCTTTGAGATCTGACAGTCATGAGGGATTTGCAAGTGATCAAGCCAATGCCTGCTGATGCCTACGCTGGTGCAACTTGTGCTTTATTGTGAAAGCTGAACTCTTTCTGGCCTTTCCCTGTCCTGTACCCTGAACTTTCACAGCTACTCTGCAGGTCAGGAGAACATAAGGCCATTATATTGCTTACGTTGCTGCAATAACAGGCATACGTACATATGACACCCTTCTGATTTGGCTTGTTCTTATCACTGGCTCGCTCTTGCTTTCCCTTTCTAGTAGTAACAAACCTGCATGTTCACTGTGGGGAGACTTACTGAAATTTGAGAGAAAGATGGAGAGTAGCAAAAAGGCCAAGAGGCAGCAGCCCTGGCAACTGTGAAAGCCTAATTTATTTCTCTGACTCTGTCACCAGCTAGCTGTGCAGTCTTAAGGAGGTTGTTTTTATAACTTAGCCTCTGAGAAAAAAGTGAAGAGGACTACAGGACCACTGGCTCAAGAGATGTGATAACATGAGCCCTTGTGCAGAGGCAAAATGATTGTTATCACCAAACTCTTTGGGTAGCACATACGCACTCAGTGATTGCTGGGTTGGGAAATGAGGGCTCAGAACAGGGTTTGTTGATTAATTGCAGCTTGCAGCAGTCCACCCTGTGCCAGAGGGCCCCCACAGCACGGTGACCTGTGGTGGATGGCTTCCCTTGCTGGCAGGGAGTTGGAGCGGCAGGCTCGTGGGAGCAAGAGGGATTGCATTTAATTACATCCAGACTGACTGCCAGAAAGTAATAGGATTAAAAAACACACTCATTGGTGTGTTCTGATATTCAAACAGCCTTGTCACGCCACATCTGAGAGTTACCTGACTTGACAGAAGTGCCGGAGGTAACAAGCCAAGGATTTCTGCAAACATTTTCTTCTTTTCCTTAACTAGTTAACATGAGCCTCTACAAGCTGCAGTATCACGGGTTTTTGCTACATTGCACTTCTGCCAGGATGTCCCTGAGCACAGATGAATATTAAGGCAGGTGTTACTTTTTCTGAGTTGTCACCCTGAAAGACCCAGGGAGTGGGGACTTGCCTCTGCCTAGCTCCATGGCTGTAGCCCCACTCTCTGCACCCATTAGTGCCAACACAGCAGCAAGCAGAGGTTTGCTTCCTTGGGAGAAAGGCTGTACCCTTAGCAGCTTGGCACGCTCATTTAGGATTCCCTAGAAGATTGAATTTGGGTGGAAAGATAAGCTGACATTGCCATTAGCTTTCAGCTAACAAAATCAAACTGCTCATACATGTCTCCCTGATAGCAGAGCTGAGAGAGCATGGGATAGATGAGTGGACAGTGAGGTGGGTTGAGAATTGGCTGTCAGACCGAGCTCAGAGAGTGGTGATCAGTGGAGCAGAATCTGACTGGAGACCTGTGACTAGTGGTGTTCCCCAGGGCTCGGTGTTGGGTCCAGTCCTGTTTAATATCTTCATTGACGACCTTGATGAGGGAATAGCATCCACCCTCAGCAAGTACACTGATGATACAAAGCTGGGAGGGGTGGCTGACACGCAGGAACACTGCGCTGCCATCCAGAGAGACCTGGACAGGCTGGAGAGCTGGGCAGGGAGAAACCAGATTAGATTCAACAAAAGCGAGTGTAGAGTCTTGCACCTGGGAAGGAATAACCTTTTGAATCAGTGGAGGCTGGGGGATGACCTGCTGGAGAAGAGCTCTGTGGAGAAGGACCTGGGGGTCCTGGTTGATGACAGGTTGGCCATGAGCCAGCAGTGTGCCCTGGTGGCTGAGAGAGCCAATGGGATCCTGGGGTGCATCAGGAAGAGTGTGGCCAGCAGGTCGAAGAAGGTGATCCTTCCCCTCTACTCTGCCCTGGTCAGGCCCAACCTGGACTATTGTGTTCAGTTCTGGGCTCCCTGATATAAAAAAGACAGAGATGTCCTGGAAAGAGTCCAGAGAAGGGCTATGAAGATGATTAAGGGTCTGGAGCATCTCCCGTATGAAGAAAGGCTGAGTGAGCTGGGACTGTTCAGCCTGGAGAAAAGAAGACTAAGGGGTGACCTTATTTATATTTACAAATATCTTAAGTATGGGATGCAGGGGGAATTGGGCAGCCCCTTTTCAGTGGTCTGTGGAGACAGGACAAGGGGCAATGGCTGCAAGTTGGAGCACAGGAACTTCTGCACCAACATGCGGAAGAACTTTTTCCCAGTGAGGGTGACAGAACCCTGAAGTAGGCTGCCCAGGGAGGTGGTGGAGTCTCCTTCTCTGGAGATAGTCAAGACCCATCTGGACGCCTATCTGTGCAATATGAGCTAGGGAGCTGCTTTGGCAGGGGGGTTAGACCCGATGATCTCTTGAGGTCCCTTCCAACCCCTGTGATTCTATGATTCTATGATTATTTTCTCTCTAGAAAGGCCATATGAATGAATTGAAATACCAGTAAGTTTGAACTATACTTGAGGCATCAAAACCACGTGGTGGTCTTTCTCTATACTCCAGAAAAGCCGTCTGGGGTATGTCGTCCACCCAGGCGGAGTAGGGTGCCCTGGGCTTGGCCTTTGCCTTTGGGTCAGCACAGAGGGGGCAGGCAGGGTGTGTGGAAGTTTAATGCTGAGCTGTAAAGGTTTTTAAGAGGCTGGTGGCCTTGGCTTGCAGGCTTTTTAGTGTGGTTGGGTGGGAGCAGCAGGAGGAAGCTGGTGGCATGGGGAAAGCTGAAGGGCACCGGTGTACTGGAGCAGCACATTGCCCCAGACATCTTTGAGGGGAGAAAGGGAAGAAAATGGCAGTGCTTCCCCTATGAAGAGGGGCAGCTACTTCAGCCATTGCCATAGGACAGTCAGGTTCCTTGAAGGCAGAGAGCAATGTCTGGTTAATGAGTTGTCTTTCAAATGCAGACCTTTCCACAAAAAAAAAATAAAAAAAAAAAAAAGGAAAACAAAGCAAAGTAGATATGTGCTTTGTGAAAGAAGTTCCCCAGGCTTAGGGAAAGTCCTGCAGGGAGAAGGAAGTGTGCCAACTGTCTTGCAGTCATGTTGGCATTTGAAGAAGCGTTATGATGGCTGCAAGCGCCAGGCAGTCAAATGGCCAGGGCATTGAAATTGTATGTGAAACATGAAATTCAAATAAATGTTTGCAGAGAGAATCGGCTTTCCAAAGTTCTATTGGTGATGATGACCTGTGGTTCTCAGCAGGGTAAGAAGAGTTGGTGTCTAACTGTTCACAGCATCACTCAGAAATTCAGAAAATTCTCTGTCTCTGCTTGCAGTTTCTCCCACATAATCTCCCTGATCGACTTTTTTCCATGTCCCTGGTGGTTGTTAGGTTGCATATGGAATAGCATTTTCCAATACCTAAGTAATCATTTCTTCACAGTGCTGCTGAGAAGGACTGTAATACAAAGCAGGCACTGTAGTATTTCCTGAAAGGGCCGGGGGCCTTTGCTGGTTATTAACTCTATGGGTGCTCCACATTGCTATCAGTGGGCTGCTGCAGTGGCTACCCACATAATTGTCCTAGCAGTCCTGCTGTCCTCTTCAGCTGGGTGCCTGGAGGGCTGTGATTGGGCTTCATTAGTGCTGCACGGAACCGCTGCACTTTATTGCTATGCTAATGGTTACGTTTTCAAGAGAACACTTTTGAAAATAAAAATTCTTAAAATAGGTCTTTAATTTTCTCAGGATTGCTATTACCTTCTGCATTAATTGAGTGCTAACCAGTTCTGAATAATACGTTTATTTATCTGCTGTGCATTTATCTGCTGATTGGCAGGGCTAGAAATGTACAGGGTTTTTTTGACAGGATAATAGCTGGGCACTTGTGAGTAAACCAAAAGCTTTCCACCTGCTGGTAGGTATTTCGTTCCAAAGGGTGGTTTCTTACCAAATACCACTGAGCTGTGTGGATAGCAGTACTGGGGCATTAAAATAAACTCTCTCTTGAATAATCAGTATCCTGTTCAACTTGCACTACATAGACAGTGAAGGTGTAGCAAACCAGCTTGTAAAACCTGTGTGGCTGACAACTGAAATGGAAACTGGCTGGATATACAAGCGTGGCTCAGCTGGGACAAATATGCTTCAAATACCCAAGGAAAACAGAAGGGTGCTGTGCCACTGCATCAGGACTCACAGACTGATGGATATTCATGCAGATTTTTTTCCTTGTAAGGGCTACTTTGGATTTTTATAGATCTGATTAACCTCTAGGACTAGCTCTGTCCCAAATAATTGTCTTGGGACAATCTGGCTGATTGTTGCAGCAGTGCTTTTCTTTAGAATAAATGTCCTCCATAAGTGAGCTAGATAAGTACTCCAGATCTTAGGACTGTGAGGTTCCTGGTCTTGCTGTTTTCTCAGTCTCCTTAAGCATTGATTTGTAGATACTATCTGTTATACTTTGTGATCGCTGTATGTCACTGACATTCTGAGGACTGTCCCTGTTGATCTGGGTAACTTCCATAGGGACTGCAAATAGCTGTTCAGATGCAGTGGTGAGGGGTATTTCAACTGTCCATCCTGTAATGAGAGGGCATCATAACAATCTTTTTTTTGAACACTGCTTGGTGACTTGGAATCAAAGATGTGTGGTAATTTTTCTAACAAATGTAATTACTTACTATCTTTCATTCATCAGTGGCATTCTGAGACACTTTTCAGCCTTGATTTGGCTCCAAGGCCATGGTGCCATCTTGTCTGTCCTGAGTCCCTGGTAGCACATTTTTGTTTTGGATACTGAAAAGAAACTATTTCCTAAGAAAGGCTCAGTGCCCATTGAATAATTATCAACAAAATAGTTCAACAGTTTCAAGAAGAGCTCTGGAGTGGAGGCTCTAGTATGCAAAGTGAGGAACAGTAGGAATACCCTGTTAATGGTGATTTGCGGTTGGATAACTGCATCTGTTTTTCTTCCAATTGAAGAGGATTTAAGTAAGTGAAAAGAAATAAAATACAGTTTAATTACGTAAAAAAACCCTTTGCTTTTAATGCAAATATGTATTTTTGATCATACGCTAGTTATTTTTATTGGTGATGTAAGATGATGCAGTAATGAAAGATTAAAAAAGATCAAAACAAAAGATACAATTTGGCTTTGGATTCATGCCTGCATTCAGAAGTTATTCAGTATGGAGATGTACCAAAGGTACATAACATTATATATGCATTATAGCCTTTCTTGGAGACTTAACAAATCCAGTCTTCCTGTTTTGTCTTGTTTGCATGTTTATGATTTGGTAAAATGAATAAAGAATTGAGCAGTCAACACATTGCTAGTGAAGTTTTTAAAAAACACTATACAAAAGAAGCACACAGAATTGCTTTGACCGGATGTCCAAACACTGACTTAAGCAATTATGTTACTGTCTGTCGGGAAGTCTACTAGGTAACAAGTGCAAGGTAGTAAAAGCAGGACAAGGGAACCGATTCAAGAGGTCAGACTTGCATTGCAGGGAACTGGCTCAACACATATCTTTAGTTGGAAATGTAACTTAAAATTCACATAGACAAAAGTATCCTGTGAACTGCAGTACGGGGTTTTTTCCATATTCCAGCTCTCCGCACAGTACAGGGAAGAGGGATGTTTCTTTTTGTCTCCCTTTCTAAAGAAAACTAAAGTGGAAGGGTAATTCCGACCCACTTAAATCAGAAAATACTGACATTTTGAGAAAGAAGGAGTGCTCAAATGATTTATGGTCTGCATGTCACTTGGTCATTAGGAATGTGCTGGAATATTCCAGAAGGTGTTATGGCCTTTATGAATAGCTTCTAATATAATTACACCTATTTTATCTTTCTGTATTTTGAGAATTCACTTGCTGTTTGGTAAAAGCTGAAGGTCTGTTTGCTGGAAATGTGGTGAGGTGTCTGCCTACTGAAATGTGAAGTCCATAAGTTATTTAGCAGAGAAGGAGAAAGAAATAAACTATCTGTGGAAGAGTGAGAACACAAGTGGGCTTGGGTGTGTTTTCTCTCTGTCATTTGCCTTGAATGCAAAAAGGACAAACCAAATTATTTTTGAAATGTGTACTGTAGATATTATTGGTGAAGTATCTGGGCATGGTTCCAGAAACCTGTGACAGAAAACTGTAGAGTAAGTGCAGATGTGAGTGCCATTTATTGTAACAAACAGCACCATAATCAAACTTCGTACTTGAAATAAAATCTGAAAGGTTAAAAACCAGTTGTCTTAAATGCACCAAAGAATATGAATCTGCATATGTTGTAAATAGTGACTGATAAATGACAACTCTGTGGCTGTGTTTAGAACGTAATTTGAACCTGTGGCAACAATGATGAAATTGAATAAAGTTGTACATGTTACTGTATACAGTTATAAATTGTGCTGAATGCCCTTAGAATGAAATGGTTCATTGTTAAGAACCTAATATGATTAGGTCTCATATAGAAGACTGTTTATTTTGTATTTTCAACAGGACTGTTGGCTACATAATCACATACTGCAACTGCCAAGGAATGATTTGTGGGGCTTTTCTGTAAACCAAGAAAGAGAGGTAAAAAAGGCATGACACTACTGGATCTGCTGGGCCAGCCTTCACAGAGTCTGCTTCGCTTTTGCTAAAGGTCTTCAGGATCCCATGCATGCTTTTGGCAGACTCAAGGGAAGCTCAGCCTGTGTGACCTCAGACCTCTGAGACCTTGACCTTTCTCATAAACTGGCTTAACGTTTGCATGGTTCCAGGGGTTGGCAAGTTTGCCTATTATCTCTAAGAGGTTTGTGACTGCAGAACAGTTATTGGCTTGGGCGATCTCAAAATGATCTCTGTGTTGGTACCGTGCTAGGCACACGCTCAGGCTTGCTATTTCACAGGGAGGAAGAAACCTCCACTAACAGAACACGAGGCATCTGCCCATAACTTTTCAGCTAGCCACTTTAGTAGCTATTTTTTGCAGTCTCTATGAATAACTATAACAAGTAGTGGATATTCTATACTGACTGTCTCCTGACCCTACAGACTCCATCAACCCTGTCCTGTAGTATCACTGACGTAAATGCAGAGTCTTCTGGGAAAACCTGATGATCTGCATCTCTTGTTACATTCTGCTTTGGGGTCTTCCCTTGCAGGAATACTTGGGAGTCATGAAGACTGGCTGACTCATCTCCCCAGCTATAGATGTAATTTTCCATTTATACAGGGCTAGTGCACAGAAAGTGCTGGAAAATTCCAATTGCCTGTCTCATGAGCAAGGTCAAAGCCTGACTGGATGCCACAGACAGAAACCATACTGCAAACCTAACATACAGAGTCTACTGTGAGTCAGTTGTGTGCACATCGCTGCTTCCAATCAGAATGCTTAGGGTCGATAAGTCTAATGAAAACAGAGTAAAGACAGCCTAGATGTTATCTGGAAGTTGCCATCAGTTGCTCTGTTTGTCACAAGTTGAGTTGATAGCATCCATTGTAGAAAACTTTTGTCACCAAACTCTGGATCCCATTAAAATCTCATGTTATTATATAAAAGGGCCATGCTCTGCTCTGTCTTTTGGCAATGATGAGCAAGTCTCACTCTCCAGCTGCCTAGTCTTTTAGCAAATTGAGATCTCCTTCTAATTCATCTGAATATTCAGACCTCAGAATAGCACAGAGACAGCACTTCTGAGGATAACTAATGATATTTTACAAAATTCAAATTCTGGCCATCCACCAGCATTCATTTTGCTAAATCAAAGTGCAGTGTTCCTTTGTGAGCTGGGCCTAAAGCTGAATGCAATTAGAGGCATGCTGAATAGTTTACCAGAAATCAAGATCTCTCTTGACTCTGAAAATATTTTCTGGCTCGTACCAAGAGGAGAAAAATAAAACTTTAACTCCTGTTCCCATGTCCAAACTTACTGCCAGAATTACAAATTACAGTGGCAACTTATGTCCTGTCAGGCCCTGCAATACAGAATCACTGTTACTTAATGATAAAACCAAGGCAGTTTCTTCTCTTTGTCACCGTGTGGTAACATATTGGAAACTATGTAGTGACTATCACTGTATGGGAACACACATACTGGTATGTCCAACAGCTGCTAAACAGTAATTTATCCAGTGCCCGTACACTGTGTTTCTTTCTTTTTGAAAGGGAAATGAATGTGTCTGTCAGAGCCACAGACTGATAGCCTGAGCATTGCAAGCACACTGTAAACTAGGAGTTCCCTTTTTTTTTTTTTCCTTAGGTATCACATTCAGCGGCAACAGCAGTCAAACATGTAGCCCACCATTCACTGAATTTCCAGCTTGGGTGTGTGCCCAGCCTCTATCTCTCTGGAATGATTTATATACTGCAGTCTGATGACTCATTTTGTATGCTTGTGTCGGGTCAACTTCCTTCATCACCCATCCCTGCCTCCTTCCCCCTACTCCTCCGCCCACCCCCCAGGAAAAGAAAAGAAGGTCAGATGGAAGAATTGTACAAATATAGAGTATAACAGATTTTATCAATCAGCTCATGTTGATTTGCAAATGTACTCCTTATCATTAGAGAACTTTAAAATGCATTCATGGGTGAATTGGAAAATTTCAGCCAACATCTGTCTGTGTGATTTGTGTAGATCTGAATGTTCTCTCTCAAACCTGATAGCTGCATAATTAGTGTCAGTGACAACCTTGCTGCTTTATTTTTCTGCCCTAAAACCACTCCCCTTTGAAGAAAGATTTCTTTGTGTATGACCTTTATGGCCCTATCAGCTGTATCATGCTTTTCTTTCCTAAATTTTAGCAGAAATGTTGCAATCTCCTGTTAATTTCTGTTTAACAAGATCAGCTGCTGACATTTGCCAGCCAGGGTCTCCCTGTACAGAGTACAGCCTGAGGACCTGTGGGATCTCTTTCTTTGTGATGGAACCAGGGTTCAAAGCCCATAGCCCTGCACTTTACTCCTAATAGAAAACAACAAAAAAAAAAATAGATGATTTGGTTAGGATATCCACTCCTTGTGGTAACTGCAAAGGAACGGCTAACAGCTGCAGAGTAAAGCCTTCCTAACACCATGGAGATTAAACAAAGCTATCCCTACCAGTGGGAGTCAGCTAATGCGAGACTCGACCCCAGTGTTGGTTGTACATGGCTGAGAATGGCTGCAGTCCCTAGGAAGGAGATCTGTTTGTTCAGGGCTGGGGCGGGGCAGGGTGGGGGGTGGGGGGGTAGAAGTGTCTAATGTGTGGAAATCCTCAGTGTTTGCAAGGAATGTGTTAAGAAAGAGTGAGGTCTAATGGATACTCTCACTCCTGGACTTTATCTTTTGGCTGTTGGTGACAACAGATAATCTCACATGCATCGGACTCCACAGGTGATTCTGTATTTAAGCAGGCCTTGAGCCAGACATCTCAGCAAGTAAAGAAGAAAAATAACTTTTTTTTCTAATACCGCAGAAGACCTAGAACCTCCTTCCCATCCCATCTACTCTGCAATTTCAGGTTTTCCAGTATGTACAGACAGCATTCTAGTTGCAATGGACCCAAAAAATCTTCCTAACAAGCTAACAAAGCTTCAAGTGCCGAAACCCAGTTAGTAAAAAAATCTTATAAATACCTGTGCTGAGAAAAAAAGTGGATTTTCTCATACCTCCTAAAAAGTGATGGCATGCTGAATTGATTCCTTTGTTCAGAGCATTAATAGGATCTGTATCTTCTACCCAGCCACCTGCTTTCCTTAGCAGTACAGAAATTTAGTGCAGCTCCCATCCATTCTTTTAAACAGTTTCTCACTATTCAATCACATCTGGTTGTGCTGCTTCAGCTAGGGTAACGCAGGACAGTAACAAGCTCAGGGAACCAGTACACATTTAAACTCCCAGCAAGAGGGTCTAGCTGACTGCACAGCAACATGAGGAATTTTATTGCTCAATTAAGGGGCAGTACAGAAGAAATGGAGTTGTGCAGCCTGATACTGCCACCAAAAGAAATGTTTGTCTGACATATTTGGACAGACTGGATTGAAGTCAGCTATTCAGCTCAGAAGCCAGCAGGGACATGCATACATGCGCTTATGCACAGAGGAGATGAGAAGGAAGAAAGCACCTCAAACAAAGGGAAAAACCAGGATAAATTTTTCAACCTTACTACTTATCAGGTGCAATAGACATCTAGCCAAGTCATTAGTGGGGAGTGGGATTAGTGCAGTGGAAGTTCTCCATCAAGTCTACGTGTTTTTCTAGCTTGCATTGGTATCTTACTTACTTAGATTTTCTATGCCCATCCTACTGGAATAGTTCAATACAAACACTGAAAGAGATTAACGGGCTGTAATATAAAGCTAAATTACAGGCTTCTCTGGACATAACGGCTATGTGCAAATACAAAGCTAGTGCATGTGGTGTTGGATTCAAATAATTCTACTCTGTAAACTAAAATATCCTTTAGTATTGATTTTTGTTATAATCAAGTTAATGAAATCAAAGGGGAGACACCCATCAAATATGAAAAAATACCCTAAGAAAAATTAATTATACAACACTTCATTCATCCCCTAGTGACTAATCTGCTTGTTTCATTGACTTATCACCAACAAGGACATTATTATTCTTACTTGTGTATGTCATTCTCCTGTTTTAACAATTTAGATGACTCATTCTGAGGAAATAGAGCAAGAGACATCTATCTAACTTTATATTCAACCATAGGTAGAAGCCATTTAGGTTTTCTAATTTAAAATGCAACTAAAGAGAAATCACATTTGCAACTGTCCTTGAAGGAGGAGAGGGGAGGGGGGCGCAGGGAGGGAATGATTAATCTAACTAAGAATACAGCTCACTTATTGAGATAATGGAAAAAGTTTGGGATTATGAATGTGAGGAATCACTGCATCCCAGCAAGGGGCAGAATGTCCTCCATTTGACTTGACTTCAATTAAATGAAGAACACATGGATTTCCCAGAGGTTTGACTTCTAAATGGGGAAAAGATAGAGAATTATCTCAGATCTAGTGTCTGATAATGCAATATGCCAAAACTGCTGAATATTATTATTGGTGTCTAAAATGATACTGTGTCATGGGTGTTCTAAGCAGCAGTTAAAATAGCAAAGTAATTTGTAATTTCCTAGTAATTGTCATTGGGTGGTTAGCTTGTCAGGAATGGGTTCTTCTAGGGTGCTTTATGCCTGGTCTATTTGTAGATATGCTTCCTTAGGAATGGTGTGATTTTTTTCCTTATTATTTTTTTCATAGAATGATAGAACAGCATTGGTTGGAAGGGACCCCAAGGATCACAGAGCTCCAACCCCTCTGCCACATTTAATTTTTAAATATGAGCTGATCATCAGCCCCAGGATTCTCTGGAAACTCCTGATAAATATATAAATCATGTGCATATGCCTACATAGGGCAGTCTGGTGTCCTTAGCTGTCAATTTTTTAAAGCACATTCCATGATTACTTCTGTCCTTTTCCCTTGCTCTTTAAGAACTACAAAAATCTTTAGGCAATGGGTGGTTTGAGTGGAACAGTGAACTGGAAGTACCTGCATTTCCTCACCACTTGCCTGCTGTTTGCGTTTCAAACTCTGAGCTAATTGTTGTTAATCTCAGTCTCTTCCTCTTCTTGTTTTTTGGGTTGTACCCTGTGTGACCAGAATATGGAAGATTCTAAGTGACTGAGAAGGCCAAGCACCTTCTGCAGCTCAGGACAGCACTTAAGCAGAAGGTGCAGTCCAGACTGCTCATCAGAAAATAGACAAGGGTACTCTGGGATAGCAGAAATCTACTGAGATAAAACTAAAAGGGTACGTTTTGACTGAGGTGCTAGCGCATGAAAATATCTTATCAGTGGACATGGGATTAACAAACGACTTTTGGTAGCAGTGAGGACTGGAGTAGGAGATCCTAATTGCTTTGGGGACAGGAAAGAATTGATGCTTTCAAAAGAAACTAACAGTAATCAGTAAAAGTTGCTTTTGTAGACAAGATCTGTTAAAAGTATGAAGTGTTACTATCCCAGCTGAAAAATAATTGTAAAAAATAATTCTTTGGGTACTTTGACCTAATATTCAAACGTGTATCATAGCACCAGATGAAAGAGAACTGCATGAGAAGCAACACATTACTCCCTATTACCTCCTGTATTGTAATTAGGTTAAGCTTCCTGCTCATTCAGGAGTTTAATAGTCAGCTACTATAACACTAGATTTCTCCTATTTTCTTTCTTATGTTTCTTCATCTTGTTCTAAGCATTAGCCAAATGAGCTAATGATTTAATGATGAAGTGTAGAACCAGTGAGAAAGATGTTTCAGCATCAACAGTTTTTCTTTTTAAAGTCACAATTTTTACAATGGTTGCTGCTTAGTTGTATAAATATCAGAAAAGGATATTCTAATTGCTGTTAAACCCTGTGAACATGCCAGGTGTGGTATCTGGCTTCTTTGTTTTTTTAATCTTCTGTAGCCCACAACACAATTGCTTTTTGGCATCACACACAGCTCAGTAGTGCTGTGGCTGCTGCTGCTACAAGCCACTATGATAACGTGTACAGACTTAGAGAATGCTACTTTCAGTAAGTGTTTGATGACAGTTATGTGTAGAAGAGTAGGTATGAATATTACACTGTCTTGGCTCTGCCTTTTTAGGTGCAGACGCTGAATTGTTGTCAGAAGTGAGTTACCATGTGAGACAGGTAAAGCTGGAAATGAAACAGATAAAAGAAACAAAAGCTGAGAGCAAAACAGTAACTGTATCACCACACCAAGTCTCCACCCAAGCAAAATGACATAAAAAGAGAAGTGTTAGCAACTGAGCTGTCTTTAGATCACAGTATGAAAACAGAAAAACACCAAAATTATAATAATTCTGGATTAAAACAGAAAAAAAAGCCAAATGTTGCCAAAATCTAGATATATTACAGCTGACCTGAAGGTGCTAGAAGTCTAGAATTTTTCTTCTTCTGAAATTCTAGATTGTTTTTCTTCCAGTCCTATCTTATTCAAAAGTTTTCTTCCAGTCCTATCTTATTCAAAAGTAATCTTGTGTTAAACATGTCATGTTTCTTTAGATCCTTAAACATAAATGTCAGGCTATTACCTTTTACAAAAACATGTCATAGGCTGAACTTGTCATATTCAAACAATACCAAAAGTGGTGACACTAATGCAAAACTAATGAAAAACAGGAAAAGGCTAGTATGTGTGCAGAAGGCACAAGGACTTCACAAGCCACAAAAGGCTTCACAAGCAGTATGTATAACCCAAGAGGAGTAACTACCCAAATGGCCCAAGACAACCCAGCATCACTTCCCTTGTGAAGAGAAACCCTTGTTTTCAGAAAACAAAAACCCAATAAGGAAACTGTTGATGCTGGTGATAGGTCAAGTGGCTGATGTAACAGACACAAGCAAAAATGGAAATGCATCAGACAGGTTACTATCTGTTGCTCAACCATCACTGGTACTCTACAGGATGATTTGAATTCTAATGGTGCAAGTACTACTTAAAAGGCAGGAGGAAATCAGAGGTCCTGAAACCAAAATGGAATGCTTTTACAACTAGAAAGATGACAAATTGAAAAGATGATAGCAACTTTTAAGATACAGGGAAAACTTCATTTCTGTACCCTCAGGCTGTTAGTGAAAGTTACTAAACAAAGCTCTCTTTCAAATGCCTGGAAATGAAAAACTACTATCAGACATGGCAAAAAACCCCCATCTTCAGAATTCAACAGTATAAAAGCAAGGGGACTGATGGCCACAGCCCAGCCAGTTTTCAGGTAGTTTGGTTACTTGCAGCATATGAGATCATAGAGCTTTCAAGCTCTATGAAATCAAGCTCTTTCTGTTTCAACAAGATCATACCCTTTACCTAGTTTCTCTAGAAACTAGTTTCTGCAGACAGTTAGGCAAGTAGCCCCTACTAAGCTCAGTATCACTGGCCACTCGTGATTTCCTAATTCAAGACTGTCCTTGGTATGTCTGTATTGATACTGCTTAGATGCAGCTTTGCACTGCATAAAGAAAGATGCAATGTTACTGTGACACTGTCTTTGGAAACAGGTAAATGCAGATAAATGGGACAAGAGATTGTGGCAGTCCCATAATAAATGGGAAAAAGGAAGTTTTGGAGCGGGATCAAAGTAAGATTTATTTCTACCTCTTTTTGTCTCATCTGCATGGAACAGATAAGTCAGTTGAGGTATACTGTACTGACCCAGATGGCAGATTTTGCTTAAAACCAAGACAAAGGTAAAGTTTGTGGTTTTTTTTCTGTTCAATGGACCATTCTACTGTAGGATTGCAGGTATTTCTTTTCCGAAGTAAAGTTTCAAGGTGAACTTTTGCTTTAAAACTCAAAATGTTTTGATCTTAGGATGTCTTCATTTCAATCTGAAAACAGTATTTCAGATGCCCTGTGCATGCATTTTTTCAGCAGAAAATAGTACTGACTCCAGGTTTTCACACCACAGTAATAATGGAGGGTATGAGATCATGATTAGGATTTGGGTAATATTTGGTGGGAAAGAATGGTATACAACAAAGAAAATTCCCCCAAATTTCTCCTGTATAGTGTTCATCTTGTTCGAAGAGCTCTTCAGACATGCCGTGCTAGCTGTATACTTTTGTTGTTTCACTTGTGCTAATGGCAGGAGTGCCTCTGTGTGTCTGTGGCCTTTAGTCTGCTGCTAGCTCTGCTACTGGTGGCTGCTCTGGCAAGACACAGGCCACATGTGCCACTCTCTCCCATCTGTCTCTGCACTGCTGTAGGCAACTCTTCTCTACCTGGGGGTGTTAGTCTCCAAACTCACAGGGAAACATACTGCATTGCTTAGCAACCAGCATCTGGTTTTACCTCTCCTCATCTCGAGGGGCACATTTCACTCATTTTAGGGAAGCTATAGCTCCTTTGCTCCTGTATTGTGACAAATGCCTGTTCTTCTAAATTCTCTGACAGAGAGCAAAGGTGACCTGCTCAGTTGCCAGACTTCTTCAGGGTTTTGATCCTCTCAATGTCTATTTTTCACATCAGCCTTCAGCTGTGACACATTTCAGGCCTGTTCAAGCACTCAATCTTAGTAAAAGTGTGCTCAGTCAAAAAATATCTCTAACCAGTTACATGGAGATGCATGATATAGTTTATTGGGATGAGGATTGGCCCCTTAGGTCATACATTAAAACGTTTGATGCCTTCTGTTTCTGCTAGGCTGGGAAAATAATTTCTGTTGGAACTCTTGTAAGCCCTTACCTCATGACCTATTGGTGACAAATTTTTTTGTGTCCCTGTTCAAATACTGCAGATTGCAGGAGATAAGAAAATCTCTAACCCACCTAGATCATAAGAAAACTGTAAAGACTTCATGAAAATCACAGAATCACAGATTGGTTTGGGTTGGAAGGGACCTCTAGAGATCATCTAGTCCAACCCCCCTATTAAGCAGGTTCACCTAGAGCAAGTAACACAGAAGCACATC
Source organism: Gallinula chloropus (assembly GCF_964237585.1). Classification (NCBI taxonomy): domain Eukaryota; kingdom Metazoa; phylum Chordata; class Aves; order Gruiformes; family Rallidae; genus Gallinula; species Gallinula chloropus. The sequence continues at coordinate 24,949,211 of NC_140089.1, forward strand.
CAGCTGGGTTTTGGAAATCTCCAGAGAGGCTTGAATTATTTTATAATCTGATCATAAATTTTAGCTGTATCCATCAGCAAACAAGTCTCAAAAATTAATTCTGTAAAAGTTTCATGAAAACTGGATAGAGGAGAATAATAGGAGCTAATGATTAAATAAGAAGTTAAAACAAAACACTCTCTTTAGTAAGTGCAGTGTGGCCTTCTTATGTCCAAAAGTCTGTATGTCATGTGTGTTAGTCAAAAGTACTAGTAGCTTTTACTTTAAATCATATATCGCACCACCTCTGAAATATGAAAGCTAATCCACAGATATTTGGTCATCAAGAATTGGGTCATCATGTTTCACACCAAGAATTAGATACTCAAGCTTTTCACAGTCCTTTTTTTTCAACAGGAAGTCATTAGTGGCAATTGAGAATCCCTATCTCCCTCTCTTATATAATTTCTGTCCCTCTGCTAACAATTATTGATTCACTTTGGCATATGATAGTCTGGCAAGACCGGGAACAATGATCACTATTTGGCTGTCAGTAACAGACAAATCCCAAATTCTACTGCCTGCCTGAAACTTGCAGTTTAAATAAATGAAAATTTTATGTGCGTAAAAAAATGTTGCCCCATACATTGTAAGTATCAGGTCTAAATCTTATGTGGCTTTTACACTACTTTAGATATAGGCATTACCAAAAATTTAGGAAGTGACGTGAACATATGTCTTCATTAATTTCACCAGATCCACATACGGGGCACCTCTAATTATCATTCATGGACTTTACAAATGGGGTGTTCTTCAACTCACAAACATTCATGTACATTTTTAAGTGCTCTTGGATAGCAGTCAGTATTTTCAGGGACTTCAAAAGGCTAATTGAAAGCATTTTTTAATTCTACTCAAGCAACAGGTCACAAGCAATTTCCAAATTACTTCCTTCTGAGGTCAAATTATTGATGCAGCCTTCTAAGTCATCTGGCTTGTAAAGAAGCCATAATTAGAAACAAGATCAATAGAAACTTACTTAGCTGAAGTATCTAACAGATGTTTTGAATGATAAAGAATAGTTTCAAATATTAGAAGTCATAAGCTTTGTGGGAGATTATAGTAATGAATATTTTTTGTGTGCCATCTTTCAGAATGTGCAAAACAATGCTAAATAGTCTATGACCGCCTTGTATCATTAAAGCCCTTTTAAAAATATGGCAATACTGCTGTACACTAAAGACTCAATGAAATATCTGGGCAAAAATCCTGCCCAATTCTTTCAGAGAGCCAAAATCTCCTACAGCATTTGTGCACAATCACACCCCAAAGTTAAAGAACAATTAAACTAGTCAGAATATCTAAATTTCTGCTTTGTTTTTCCTATGTAATTCTCCTGCATCTAATTTGTAATCCAAAGTTTGACTTTAATGCCTAGTGTTGAACCTGTCTTTTAGTATGTTAAGTAGTCTTTTGAAAACACTTTTTTGGGTCACTTTTTCTTGAAAAAAATTGAACATTTTTTCATCAATAGAGTTAAAGTATTTCAGCTGCCACCTCAGTCTGACTAGCCTTCAGAGTTGGTTTTCCTCCAACTTTAATGACAGCAAGATTTGCTTTCTTGGGTCATCATACAAATAACTTGGATCCCCATTTTTCATATCCTAAAAATATTAATCCTTATTATCAATAGTTTATTAATTATTAAACTAGTGGCACCATTCTGACCTTAGTATATTTGCTGCATGCTCATGTCAGTAGTTCAAATGGAGGTAGTTCAAATGGAGTTTTCCCAGCAATGATTGGTTTAAGCATTATCAAAATTCACTTTCAGGAACACCTAGCTCACGAAAAACAATGCTATAACACCTCTTGTCATGAGATCCTGTGTATTATTGACTTTTAGTTATTCTATGTCAGTTGTGCTCTGTTGACAAGTGACAAGTTGTTACGTCTTAAAAAAGGGTTTTTTCCCAAGCGATCTGAAAATGCAAAAGATCAAGAGGAAGACAAAAGTAAACAGTAAAGGTAAAGAGTCTGACAGGACACAGAAAATGAAGACACTGGTGAGGTTTGGTCAGTAAACAATGGCATCTACACCAAAGCTTATAGTGTTTTGACAATCACAAGCACAATTTTGAGTTTAATTTGGAAGTGAAGAGAAATCCAGTAATAGAGAGTGTTCTATTTCCCTTTCTGATGTGGAAAATTAGCTTAGGTTTTTTGAAAAGCATAAATATTTGGTATTTTTTTTTAATCTAAAAATATCTCTGATCCTTCTGTGTTTTTTTTAAATGCTTCTAAAATAGTGGGAATGCTACCAGTGTGTGCACAGATCATGCATATTGTATGCTGTTAGTAAATACAGTTTACCCAGGCATAGGAATCTTTCTATTATATCTGTGAGATAAATTGTGAAAGGCATGCCAGTAGGAATGCAGCTGCGGTACAAAAATGGAAATGTAGAAATTTATTTTACAAAGTGTTCTGTCTTCTGTATGAATTTCAGCAAAACCAGAGGTGACATAAAGAATTCTGATCTGTGAGGTGGAGGGTGAGGGCTGGGGGGACAGACTATGATTTAAATGAACTGACTGTGCCGTCTGTACTCCAAAATGTAGGTTCTGTGGCTGTAATTGTTGAGCTTATATTTCTGTACATAATTCACCATTTGGGTTGCTGATGCTAAATCCTCTATTTCAGTATTGGATGTATGGTGGAACTGTATGATATTTCTAACACTTTGAAAATGCTGCCTGCAAAGGAAAGTATTTTGTTTGAAGAAATATTCCATCAGTTTTCCCTGATGTACTGGAAAAGGACTGTATGTAAATATAAACTATATTGTATTATTCATGTCTCTTGTAAGTGAAATTGACTCATCTTTCAGAAGAATTATTTTTTTGCTACAGAATCACAGACCAGTAGGGGTTGGAAGGGACCTCTGGAGATCATCTAGTCCAACCTCCCCTGGCTGAAGAGGGTTACCTAAAGCAAGCTGCACAGGAGAACAAAGGCAGGTTTTGAATGTCTACAGAGATGGAGACTCTGCAATCTCTCTGAGCAGCCTTTAAACAGCACTCTGTCACCCTCACAGTAAAGAAGTTCCTCCTCATGCTTAGGTGGAACTTCTTATATTCAAATTTGTGCCTATTGCCTCTTGTTCTGTCCTTGGGCATCACTGAAATAAGACTGACCCCATCCTTCTGACACCCATCCCTCAAGTACTTATAAGCATTGGTAAGATCCCTCCTCAGCCTTCTCTAGGCTAAAAGTCCCAAGTCCCTCAACGTCACTTTGTAAGAGAGATGTTATAGTCACTTAATCATCTTCGTAGCACAGTTGTGCACTTTTACCCATTTCTCTTCTGAAAATTGATGGGTGTGGTGATTTTGATTTACCTCCATGTGTGATGTTTATACATTTTCTTTAATCTGATCCAGTGGCGCAGTCAGGTTACCCATGAAACAGCAATTGTGTAAACAAAACCTATCACCTACTTTGTACTTTTCAACCTTCTTAGGATGATTGTTGGTACTTAGATTGCCGAGTCTGCTTTCAGAAGTAATTTGTATTAACATCATGCATTTGTGAAACTTCTTCATTGCAACTTTGCAATGACTTTCAGTTTATTTTTTCCTATGTTATCACAGCTTTCTTTCCAATGTGGCAAAATTAAGATTAGCTTTTGGGAGAATGCCACTCAGCGAGGTCAGGTCCATTAATAATTCTATTTGCTGTGAAATCAACTCAGAGCCAAGAAAAGTAGGCAATTATTCCATGTATGGTCATTCCTCTATGTAGCAGTGGTAGAGAATATCATGTGAGACGCAGGAAGAGAACTTACCTGCATACAGAAGCACACAATATGAACTGTCTGTCCAGGTATCTGAACAGTAATTTGTAAAAATGTTGAGGCTGAAGCTTAACAAGCAAATTCTCCCTGAGAGAGAATTTGAAAGCAATTTTTGAGGATATTCTCTAAGGATGCATCCCACAGGCCTCATGAAACATCTTGATGGATATTGTACAGCAGAAGTTCCCTGATTGACTGGTAATGCTTTATACCAAAGGTAACCTACTTTTACTAAAACACAAAGTTAGGCTCTGAATCAACAGATACTTAAAGGAATACTGTTCTTCTAGGCTTTATAAAATATCACTTTTAGATCATTAAAGATGTTACATTTCATTAAGATGACAACACTGAGAACTAGGAAAACCTAAGTAGGGTCATATCACTGAAACAATAGAGTAACCAGACTACTTGTTTGGAACCCTAAAAATGGGGATATCTTTTGTTTTTACAAGTTACTCCACAAGAATCCTTTGTGTAGATAATATTTTTGTCACTGTAAAAAATCCTTGGCCAAGCAGTGGCCTCAGCATTGTGCTAGAACTTAATGGCAATGATGAAACCAGAACATTTCTATAATTAGAAGCTGAGCATTTACTATGCAAAGTTTTGATGCACATGAGTCATATAGTCTGTGAAGTTACTGTAAAAGTGGTGTACAAGGACTTCTGAGAGATACTGTTGAAAAACCAAGAGTGGCTTGATGTTTGTCTCATCACATATAAGCATGGTTTTCCAAATAAGATTTTTCAGGTATTTACAATGTAGACAGTGTAACTTATGTCACGACTAATAACTATTAATGTATCTCTATGGTGCTGTATAGATGTCATGGTGTTGTGGTTAAACCCAGGCAGCGGCTAAAATAACCATTCAGCTGGTAGCTCATTTTCCCCCTCCAGTGAGAGGCAGGAGAGAATCAGAAAGGGGGGAAAAAAAAGTAAAACTCGTGTATTATGATAAAGACAGTTTAATAGGATGGAGATGGAAGATGATGATGGTGATGATGATACCATACAAAACAGGTGATGAAGACCACAATTGCTTACCACCCGAATCTGCTGCACAGCTAGGACCTGGGATGCCCCAGCTCCTGGCCAGCTCCCCAGTTATATGGAGCATGATGTCACCTGGTATATCCCTGTGGCCAGTTTAGGTCAGCCATCCTGGCTGTGTCTCCTCCCAGCTTCTTGGATGCTTCCCCCCTTCTCATTGGCAGGGCGGAGTGAAAAGCTGAAAAGTCCCTGACTGCTGGGCAACAAATAAAATATCGATGTGTTATCAACAGTATTCTCATCCTGAATCCAAAGCACAGCACTATGCCAGCTGTGAGACAGAAAAGTAACTCTACCCCTGCTGAAATCATGACATGTAAAAGACTGCGGATGGATGTTGAACAGGTTCATACATAATAAAATAGAGGTAGGTATCAGAAGGGGGAAAAAAAAGATGTTTCTCTTAAAATTCGTTGCAATTACTCTCCTCATAAGCTCCCATTATTTGTAATACCGACTCCAGCTCAGGTCTCTGAGCTGCCATTTGAGGACTGGGCACATATGCATTTCTACCCTGCTGTCTGTTCACATGCTATGGAGGTGTTCATCATAACCTCACTTTAAAGCTTTTTGGCTGTTAAGAACAAGATGGCATGCAAATTACTCCATAAATTGTGTTTCTTACAAAAATGGAGCTGAAAAAAGAGTTTTGTATCAGAATCCCTCTTTTGAACTTTGTGAACACAGACTGGGAACATTTGCAGATCCGTTGCTGGAGTCAGCGTTGGGTGATGGAGGAGAAGCACCTAACTTGTTTACATAGAAAGCAGTTATGTTATATAGTTTTGCAGCATTGATAACAATATGGAAACATTTAGGCCAGCCTTCCTGCACTCCAGTGTTGACCCTTACAGTATTTTGTCTGTATTGCTCCACCTTGAACCAGATATATTGTTACAGAAGACTTTTTTCCCTCTGGCTTCCTTTGCTTCAGAAAATACAGTGTCAGCCCAGAATACCTTTTGGGTTAATAGTGTTTATACTTGATGCCAATGCATTCTAGTGCACAGTAATGGATTTCCTTCTTGGGGAGAGTCTCTAGACACACTATAATCAATAATAGATCAAGTAAATGGCATTTATTTTGTAGAAGTCTATTTTTTGTGGAAGTCTATAGCACTTCAAGTTCACATGAGCTCTCAAAACAGAATTCCTTGTGCTGGCATCTGCAAAAGGATTTAGGTTTAACTTAGCAGACGATAGAAGCAGAACTGCAAAATGGCTCTGAATGAAGTGCATATTTCCCAAGGCAGATGAGTGCCTAATGCAAAATTTGGTCCAGTTACTTTTTAATATATCTTCATACTGCATGCTGCTTCCAGATAAAACCAGTCTTTTTACTCAAGTTGCGGAAGTATAACCTGACAAATTATCTCCACTGCTCACAGATCCTTTGTGTGTTCCCAAATGTCTGCAGTGTGACACTGGTTTTTTATGATATATTTGCTACCAGTGATAGAGACATGTAAAGAATTTTCTGTTTCTGACGTGTTTTTTTCCATAGTCTTGCACTATTTGTGGTTCATTTTACATATGTTACAAGACTGGGTTTTTTTGTGACGTATGGTACAAGCCCTAGATGTAGTACACCTAGCTCTGGAAAACATTTCTGGCATGTTTGACTTTTGTTGTTGGTTTTGTTTATTTGTGTGGGGGGCATTTTGTTTGTTTGTTTGTGGTTTTTTGGTTGATTTTTTTAAGATACATGTAAACCATATTGGTAAGTAATCATCAGCTATTTGTTTCATGTCATCATGAAGGCTTATGACATATTAGAAATACAGAGGATTTGTCTGAAAGAGCAATAGACAACAAATTCTACCTCTATCTCATCCACTCCATCTATTTAAAAGTAGCAGTTTAAAGATAGCATGTGTGTATGTGGGTGCACATGCATGCGTACACCTATCATACTTTTTTCCAGGGTTTAGGCACACTATAACTTAAATATTTCACAATGGTAAATGAGATGAAGACACTTCTGTAACAAATCTGTGTGAAAGCATTTCTAATGAGCTAAAACCATCTGAAAATTCAGTGTCTGCTGGACTTCAGGGAATGAAGAATGTTTTAGATTTTGTTACAAGGCATGATACCGTGATTTACTCCTGCTCTAATGGTTTGGAGGTTTAGTGCTGAACAATTCTTGGGTTACTTTTTGTGGCTGTGCTAGGAAAAGCCTCTGTAAATACTAGTAGATTTTTCAAAAGCAAACATTTCAGTTGCTCACAGTTTTCTAGTCTGTGTAATTCAGTGATGGCTTACAGATTTCAAACCAATTGTCTCAATGCTTTCTTCTTGAGTTGCAATTAGAACAAAACAGTACTTAAGTCTTGAAATCTATATGTATTTGAAGAAATGTGGAATTTCAAATCTGTCTAAATCAGAGCTGCTTCTGTTAAATCTACAAGTGATAAGCTGCCATACCAGAATTTCCATCTTACTTTATGGCCTTGAGTTACCAATGGACCAAGTACACCAGGATATTTTCTGATAATTTCCAATCTGTGTAGGCTGACCTAAATCTCCATCCTGTGTGCTTTCAGTCACATTGTGCACAGCACTGCTGGATGTCTTTGTTGCTGGGATTCTCAGTGCATCTGTCAAACTCCTAATTTTCTTGCCTACTAAGTATTAGGCTACACCGGGAGCAATAGGTGAGGCAATGTGTGTGCTTCCCACAGCAAGAGATTACATCACATAGCATGTTTGGGGTCCTGGATGTTGGTACTGGTCAATAGATATCTTAGGCCTAATTTGCACTGCAGTGCAAGAAATTTGGCAGGTCCCTATGTGTAGTATTTCATTCACATTAAGTAGTATAACAACTGTTACCCTGTTACCTGTGCTTCTGCCAGCAGCTGCAGTTACTCTAGGATTAGGCCTAGATTAGGCTAGTATCAGTCTAGCATTTTCTGTGGAATGTATTTCATGTTTGTGCACCCACATGTGTGCATGTAAGTATGTATATGTGTGTGTATGCATGCATTTTGCACTTTGAACTATGTAATTGAAATAAAATATATTCTAGTTTATTTGAAGCATGCCTTTACTATTGAGGAACTTGCAAAAAGGTTGCTTTGTGGTAATTGTGGTAATTTTCTATCTGTTTTCAGTTTATTTCTTTTTCTGTTTTTTTTTTTTTTTTTTTTTTTTTTTTTTTTTTTAACACAAGTGTTAAAAGTATGAGTTTCTAGACTTTTGTAAAGCTGTTGCCTCTCTCCAGTTCGGTTGGTGGCCCCAAATATCACCATAAATGTTTGGATTTCTGTCTGGACCTCTGAACTTCAGTTGGAAATGTCATGAACACAGATGGGACCAAGACATCTGATTTGAGAACCATTAAGGTCAATGACGATTACTCCTCTCCTGGTAAAAGGAGGAGTGCCCGAGACGCAAAGGCTAGGTCTGTACACTGCAGTCCAGAAGAATGCAGCTTTTTTGCGGGGTGGAATGCAGCCATTGCAAAAAAAAATCGTTTATTGTTGTGTGCCTCTTTAATGTTTTACTTTCTAGTCATATTTTATTGGTGGTGTGCGTCCTGACATTAACTTGATTTTATTGTCACCACTTCTGGTAGTCTTTCAGTTAAACTGGGAGACAGTAATGTCACCAGAAGCGAAAATGTAGAATTAGTTCTTGTGGGAATCTCAGAGCATGCGTTAGTTTCCCAGGTTCACAAAACTCTTTAATTATACTAGATTTGGTACAGTAACATACTGCCATTCTGCTTCTTCCAGTGTCTCTGGTGGTACTGTTCTGTTGCATAGCATACCAGACAATATGCTATACAAAGTATTAATTACCTATCCAAATGGGTCCAAATCTTTTGCCATTTCTGAGTGCTCTGTACTGCACAACTGAGGAAGGCAGACAATGTGTAGAGAATGTTCACATGGAAGTAATTTCACCTATTCAGCTTATTCAAATTGGGGGTCTTGGTATTTCACTTGGTCTATGGAGAGAAAATAGCCACTTCCAACACTTCCCATCTGAGAAAAGGTAGGGAAACATATGGCGTAAATTACTACCTGAAGGCACCTGTTTCTGCCTGGCACCACATAGAGAGCCTAGGTAAATAGCTTAGATAAGTCAGTTTTTGAATATGGAGTTGAATGAAATAACCTGTGTACTCTGTAAATGGCTTTTTACGGTACTCATTCCCTACAGGTTGTGCTGGTGAACCTTGCAGCTGTCACAGCTCCAAAGGGCTAATGGCAAAATACGTTTAAAGAAGCAGCTTCAAGCAGTATCATCTCATGGCTTCTAATAATGATGTTCCAAATTTGTTGGCTCAATAAGTTAGTAAGTGCCAGAAGATGGAAGAGTTTCTTCTAATTTAACCATTCAAACATTGTGTGTTCTTTGCCGGTATCTCTAATTATTGACACCTCAAGAATTCTAAATCCCTTCATGTTCCTCAGCCCAAATCATGTCACAGGAAAAGATACTATGGGCCAACTCCTGCAGTCTTTGCTTACTTCTTACAAGCATCTGAATATTACTGCCATACATCTTTTGTAGCCATTTGTACTTCATTGCAAGCTTAATACAAAATATCACCATTCTGATTGCTCAATGCCTTAAATCTACTTTGGGTGAGAATAAGTGAAAACTACAAAAAGCAGTTGTCATTTGATATCTAGGGAAAAATTTCAGTGATGACAAGAATGAAAAATAGATTTCAATACATTATTGTGGGAATAAAGAGTGGGAAAGGAATGTCTTTTAGGGAGAGCAGAAGTCACAGAGACAGGATGAGTAGATAATACTTGAGTCCTGGATAACCAAGTGAGATAAAGCTAAAAAACCCCATAATTTTCTAATAGTGACAGATGTTTGCCCATTTCAGAATATTTTCACTTGCTCTGAATCATAACAAAGCCTCTCTGGAGCTGTCAGAATCCTGTCTGACAAAGTATGAGATCAGAGGAGGACCGGATGCTTGAGAGACAGGCAGGAATGCAAGTGGCTCACAGGACCCTGACGAAAATGGGTAAAATCCTTTGATTTCTGTAAACAGTTATAGAACTTAGAATTCTATTCTATTCTATTCTATTCTATTCTATTCTATTCTATTCTATTCTATTCTATTCTATTCTATTCTATTCATTTATTTTTATGGACTAGAGGCAGTACCTTTTTTGATGGACAGCTCTGCTCCATGAGGCTTATATAAGGGCATCCCTGTTGAGTGTAGATCAATTTTATATCTTCAGTGGAGTTATTTAAGAAATAATAACTGAAATGAGATGTATTTCCCTGAAATGAATGACCTAAGAAGTTATGGTGGGTGACTTGAATCACAGGTGGTAGCTGTTAACCATACCAGGTCATTACTCTTTTTTATATGCCATGTGCTTCAGTTACCTTTGTTAGAAGCAGATTATAGAAATAAACATGCAGTGGGGTCACATTCATTGTAAGTGAGCATAGGTATATTGGAGCTTATTGACTATGTACATGTAGACCTACTGATATCAGGATGGAAAGATAATGTATTTTGCTCGCCAGTACAGTAGTCTTCCATGGATATTACGACCTAGCAATGAGTCAGTTCAGAATGTCTGAACTGTCTCTCATTGTGTTATTCAACCATTAAATACATTTTGGTCTATATTCCTCACTATTCTGATATGAAATTATCAGAATTCATGCTTTTTACACACATGATTTATACTAGTGCTTAAGCAGTATTTGTCCTCCTTGCTTTACCTAAGCTTCTTACATTTTAATTTTGTTTCTGCTTCCATTTTTATAATAGGGTAATAGGGAAGAGTCGAGACAAATGAAAGCTAGTAAAGTGAAGAGTAAAGCTGCCTGTAACATGTTTGATGTTATCACATGTACACAAATACATTTCAGGGATTCATTTTGTTTCTAAAGGAAGTTGTTAAATTATCAAACATCTTTACTCAAACTTTTCTAAATTTATGTTGTGATGTAAGCCCCATAGAAGAGCTGGATAGGCACACAGGAAAACTGAACAAAGATGTGGCTTCAAAGTCAAATTATTACCTATTCTATAGCCTAAATCACTGTGGTAAACTGATGCTTTGGAATGTTTAAAACTAACGTTAGCTGTATAGGTCTCATTTCCTTCAGCAGCAAACAGCAAAATACTGTTGAAATCAAACATTAATGCATTGGAAATTAAAAATGTCAACAAATCGAATCTGTTATTTTCATGTGTACTCTAAATTTGAGTTATGCCACCCAGATTTAAAACTTCCTTCAAATTTTCACTATTACCTGAGCACAAGAATTTCTCTTGTTCACTCCTGGATGTGCATAATTGGGTATTTGAAAAGTTGTTAGCATCTTCAGACTGAGGATGCAAAAGAATCAGTTCTCCTATCTTTGCTGACATGACAAGTGGTGGCTCTGTAAAGATCACTTACTTCTGTAGGATGTAAAATACCCTGTGGAAATAACTATGACTCTTAATTTGCTGAGGGAAAGCTGAGTATATACATCTGTGTGTATTATTGCTGCATATGTGCATGTATATGTATGTGTACATACATGCATATATATAAAAAACCCAACACGATCAAATACAACGTGCTAAATATAAATAATTTATGGCCTAACCTTATAGAAGCCACAAGGTACTATTTAATGAGGTTTACTTAGTTTATCTAGAGACCTGGCAGCTCCAGAAAAATAAATATTTGGCTTAGAAGACTATTCATCCCTCAATCTGATTTATACCGATCAATAGGACAAGTCTGTTTGATTTGCTATGGTTAAAAATATTACAGGGGAAAAAAAAAGATCTTTATGACTTTTAGGGATTATCTGTCTGCTTGCACACCATGTTTTATATTGCCAGTATCATTGTTTGCAGCAATGATTGTAGCATTACAGAGATGCCATTATGATGATTTCCACCTGAGGATTAGGTAGCAACTCACTAAGAGAAAGCTGATGATGTTCTTAATAAGGAGCAGAAAACACATCATATATGGATGCACTATCTGCAGAAGTGTTTCTAAATGGAGGCTTTCTGGAGGTTTGCTCTGTGTCTCTTGGGGGACAAGTAGTAACTATGCACAAAAACTATCTAGGATTAAAAAGTACTATGGACAGTACTTTGGACTCAAAGAACAAAATACCACCTGGTGTCCTTTCATTAAGAAATATCATGTAAAGGGCATACTTTCGGATAAGCCATTTTTAGAAATAAAAGAAGTTGCATTGATCAAAGATTTGGAAGCAATGTTGAGTGTGTTTTCCCGTCACACATTCTGGAAGCGTACGTAACACCACCAGCAGATCTCCACTGCCTGCTGTACTGGTGCTCTTTTTCAGAATGAAAACTAGTGGCATACTGGGAGCATTGAGAACTGGTGCGTTGACCCTGTCTGTAGGTTAGGTGCCCAACAGGGCTGCTCTAACACCATCCTCTTTAGCTGGACAGGGGAGACAAGATATAATAAAAGGCTCATGAGTCAAGGCAAGGACAGGGAGACATCATTCAGCAATTACTGTCACAGGGAGTGGCAGTACAGACTCAACAAGGAATGAAATTAATCTGATCGATTTCATAATCAAAACAGAGTAGAATAATGAAAAATGAAACCAAATCTTAAAACACCTCTCCTCACCCTATCCCTCTTCTTGGGCTCAAGTTCACTCCTGATTTCTCTCCCTCCTGCCCCTGAGTGGTGCGGGGGATGGGGAATGGAGATTGTGTCAGTCCATCACATGTTGGCTCTGTTGCTTCTTCCTTCTCATGGGAAAGACTCTTCACACTCTGTCCCTGCTCCAGTGTGGGGTCCCTTTCATGTGAGACAGTCCTACATTAACTTCTTCAATGTGAGTCCTCCCCATGGGGTTCAGCTCTTCATCAACTGCTCCAGCACAGGTTTCATCTATAGGGTATAGGCCTCTAGGAGCACACCGCTCCGGTATCTCCCATGGGATCACAAGACCTGCCAACAAATCTGCTCCTTTCTCCATGAGCTGCAGATCCTGCCAGGAGCTTGGTCCAATGTGGGTCGCAGCATTCATATGTCTCCATCTGCTCCAGCGTGGGCCCCCTCCATGGGTTGCAGGTGGGGTCTCTGCTCCCCATCATCTTCCATGGGCTGCAGGGGAACAGCCTGCTTTACTATGATTTTCTCCACAGGCTGCATAGGAATCTCTCCTCCAGACCCTGGAGTACTTCCTTCCCCTCCTTCTTCACTGACCTTAGTGTCTTTACTGCTACTTACTGTATCTCCTCTCTTGACTTTGGTCACCAAGATTTCACTCGGTACCTTTCTCAAGCTCAGATTCACTCAGTACTTAAGAAAGGAGCTTGTTCTGGATATGGGGCCCTGTATTTTGCTTTTTCATTTGAATTCCTGGTTAAAGACATGTTATGTTTTATGTACCTCTGATTTTAGAACATAATTTCTATAGCATCAAATAGCATAGCAGTGAGTTTTGTGTACTTGAAGATTCTACTTTTGTGTTAGCACAGTCTATCCCAAATTGAAAGCAAACTTTATCTATTGCATGACTGAAGACTTTTACCTCCTTCTACTCTCTATGCATTGTACATGCTTTAGAGATCACATGAACAATCTGCAAGCTGAGAGTGAGTTTTTCATAATTCATTTATATTATTTCTGAAATGTCCACACCTACAATGTACAAAGCAAGATTAAAAAGTCCTGGCTTGTTTAGTATGTTGTATAAACAAACAGGCAAAATGATACAGACTGTCCTGAATGACCAAGCACAGTAGCACAGTCCAATGCATTCAACTGCTAACATCGGTGCTTGTTGGAAGTCACTGTTAACACCCTTAAACCACATAATCTTTCTGCATTGTGCAAGTAGGTTTCTGTTGTGTATTCTGTCCTAGCTCTGTGCATGGAGCTTACTGATGTCAATAAGACATCTGCATGCAGAACTGGGGCAGAATATGCAATAAAGATTCACACTGCAGATATGATAGGGCTCCAGTCTGGTGCCAGGAGCAGTTTATTACCATTAGTCTGATGCTGCTTAACAGAATACAGAAGAATCTGTGTCTACTCAGGTAGTAGGTACATCTGATAATACATTATTGATTTCACATATTCGTCTTTTCTGGATTTTTAAAAAAGCAGCATATATACCACATAAACAATGACAGAGAGTTGAATTTCAACTACACGATAATGGAGCTGAAACCACATCTGTGGCTCTTTCAGGTAAGGCGCCTGTCTGATAAAAAAAAGCATAAAGCCATCAAGTGCTTGCAGTCTGAGAGGTAGTCTGATATTCATGGCTTCCCTTCTTTTCTGCATCCTCAAGCAAACTGCCTAAGAGTTGAGTGAATCAGCTCTGCCATTTGCTGATTGAGCATGGCAAGTGTATTATGCCCCAAAGTGTCTCTGTTGGAATACATTACTGGGAGCTGTAAGGTGATCCATCTTCTCTAAAAGGTGTAGTGGAAAAGCAAAGAACTCAGTCTCAGAGTATGTTTCTACAATGCTTTCTAGGAGAAACTTTCTGGTCACGACTGGAGCAACTGGAATATTATACTGTGTGCTGCCTATCCATTTCTCTGACTTTCTCTTAGATTTTAAGGTTTTCTGCCTCATACTTAGGGGAAAAAAAGAATAAAATAATACTTGAGCTGGGATTGTGAATTCATAATTTTGAAACTAATATTTTCTATGATGTTGCTGATTTCAGTACACACTGAACAGCGATTAGTACATTATCACATCGAAGATGTGTGTCTTACCCTTTCTGTAGCATATTTGAATTTGTGTAGTTCTTTTTTCTTCCATTTTGTCAGTAAGAGGCAGGACACTAATGAGGTTTTTTTTGTTTGTTTTAAATGTGTTTGATTCCTACTGAAATATCCTTGCCAAAAATTGCCAGAATTTTTTTCAGTCTGAAAAAAACCCCATATGACACAAGCTATGACTGAGATGATGCATTACTATTTGAATGTTTCCTGCTCAGGGTATAAAATTGTATATGCACTTTCTAGGTGTATGCTTATGAAGCTTCAGGATTTCAGTGCCCCTACAGATAAGGCTGCTTTACCTTAGAAAACCTAACGAATAAGAAAATGCACTCAGCATTAGGAATGATGGCTTGCACTCAACTACTTTCTCTATAATGCTATAGAAGGTAAAATTTTAACTTTATTCAATCTATTTTCAAGTAAGTTAGTTTCTTATGGATTTTCCTGTGTGAGAGATTTAAAAGTCACTGTAGCTACAGTAACTAAAATTGAACAAGATAGACTCATTTAAGTTTCCTACATGACTGGTGTCCTTAGGTCAGCCAGTCATGCTATTTTGAGAACCACAGTTAGCCATCTCTCTGCTAGAAGTTAAAAATTACATTTTTATGATATGTCTGGTCTCTGTTGCTTGGTCAGAGGTCTGTGCGCTGGTATGCCACATGAGATTGTCTGACACAGCATCAGACAGCTTTACAGTCCATTTATCTGCTGTAGCTTTTTATAATGTACTGAAATCTCTTTCTTGTGGGAGATTTTGTGTTCAGATTTCACAATGTCTCTCAAAGGGTCATGCTGTGCGCTTTGTGTTCTAGTCTCTTTTAAAAACTCTCTTCTTGTGGCTTTTATGATAATGTAAACTGAATGTTCAACTGGAACAAAAGTTTATGTTTAGAATCTGGTTTAGGTTTAGATTCTCTGCGACAGACACAAAACATGATGCAAATGCTGCTACAGACAGACCATTTCTATCCATCATTCATATAATCCAAAATATTAGCAATATTTTTCTCACTCTCTTCAGCTGATAGTCTTTCAAAGCATCATGAATTTTAAGTAGTCTGCAGTTACATTTAACTTGCAACACTTGTATGCACAAATGGGAGTCAAATCTCACTGTTGTGAAGTTTGTTGAGCTTTACTTCTGCTGTGTGACAAGAAAAGCCACCAAGATTTAGAATAGAAATTATAAAATATACAGGATCAGTAAACGATCTTTGTCATTGTGGCAGGTCTTGCTAACTGCAGCTAGCAGTAGCAGTTCCTTCTATAGAAAGTGGCTAATAATTGTAGGGTTTTTGGAGACAGTAATGAAAAATGTCTGGGAAATTGAGAAAAAAACCTAAAATGTGCAACCAAAAAATTACAAAGTTGTCTAAGGCATAGCTACTGTGGAGAAAAGAAGCAGCTTGAAAAAGCAGCTACAAGAAAGAAAGCAATAAATAGTAATTTATTTATTTTACAGGAATGTGCTGTTTTGGGCTGAGATAATTTTTTGTCTAGTAGCTGGTACAGTGCTATGGTTTCCATTTAGCATGAGAATAATGTTGATAACACACTAATGGTTTTAGTTATTGCTAGGTAGTTGCACTGTCTACACTGGAACTGTTCCGCTTCTCACACACTGCCAGGAGCACAAGCATCTGGGAGAGCACAGCCGGAAGAGCTGGACCAGGCTGTTGAAAGGGATACTCCCAACCACACAATGTCTTGCTCCCCACATGTAACTGGGGCAACTAGTTGGGAAGTGGGATCGCTGTATGGAAATAAAACGGGCATCAGGTTTTTGGGATTTTTTCCCCCCTTCCATTGTGGTTAGCAATTACATTTACGTATATTATTATTATTACTACTATTACTATTATTATAATCATCATCATTATAATGATAATTCTCATCCTCTTCCTTTGTTACCCTCCTTATCTTTTTTCCATTCTCCTTCCCATCTGTTCTGTGGGGGAGGTGTGAGCAATGCCTGCATGGTGCTCCTTTACTGGCTGCAGCAAAACCATGACAATAAGAGCGGGGGTTTTTTGAGGAATGAAATTTAAAAAATCCTTTAAGATGTTTCTTTGTGGATGTGGGAAAGAGAGAAGTGCCACTTACCTTAAATACATTATTTTATTAATAGATCAGGAATAATGTTCAGATGGAAGACTGGCACTTTTCAGGTGACATTGAAATACGTGGTGTCCTTGGGCAATGTTTGAATTTTGCAGTGATTGACAACCTCTTGTGCAGCCTTTCAAAGGAGAAGGTCATTTTAAGTGTCATTTCTGCTTCTGATATAGCTAATCTCACACATCATCTGATGGCAACCTGTTCTGACCTAAAACTCTCTGAAGGCAATTTAAGGTTCAGTGTGCCCTGAAACATCATTTAGCCTAGAAGGACTATACATGAGCATGCTGTTGTAAAAGTTATGGAAATTTCAGATAACCCTGACAAAGCAAATATTTAATTATTGAGCCCTTGCCTCAGTTGGAAGGGGAGAATCCTTCTCAGGTAATTGTGCACACTGGTTACCTATCAGCCTAGTCTTAAGAGTGCCCAAGGGATACTTTTGAGTTACTGAGCACTTTCTTCTTCTCAGCACTGGCAGCGGTCAAGCTTTTTCATTTTAGTAGATTTTAAGGCTTTACTTTTCTACCCATTTGTTACATCTAAAATGAGGTGACAGCTGATCTGAGAACAGCTATGTCACAAGCCTTCCCACCTCAGCAAACCTGCTCTGGCATGGATCTCTCTCTCTTGCTCATCTCTGTGTCTCTTGCCACAGGCTGCAAGTGCTGGCAGGGGCTTGCTCCAGTGCAGGTCACAGCATCTTCTCTATGTCTCCACCAGCTCCAGTGTGGGGCCTCTCCACAGGCTACAGGTGGGGGGTCTTGGCCTTTACTTTCCAGACTAACTCCACTGAGATCAGTAATCAACTGTATAACTGCACACACATAATTTTAAAATGCTGCCCTGTCCTCCTCACTAGAAAAAGAACTTGGCTTATCTTCAAGCGATTAACTTAGACTATAAGGGTTCTGATTCCTCCAAAATACAATAACTGAAAATATTAATTCTAAAATAGCATGCAAGAAAGAACCTGCATGCAAATTTCAGGGAAAGCTAAGCTGTAAGATAAAAAGTGAGATAATGAATATGAGATTTGCATTTCACTACAATATGTAACCTCTGCTCAGTTGCTCTGAACTCAGAGGTTATTCATGGAAGACCTGGACAGATCAGAGAGCTGGGCAATCACCAACAGCATGAAGTTTAACAAGGGCAAGTGCCAGATTCTGTCCCTGGGAAGGGGCAGCCCTGGCTGCACATACAGTCTGGAGGCTGAGACACTGGAGGTCAGCCATGCTGAAAGGGATTTGGGGGTCTTGAGTGACAGCAAGTTAACCATGAGCCATCAGTGTGCCCAGAGCACAGCATTGCCAGCTGGTCCAGGGAGGGGATTGTCCCACTAGACAATGCACTGATGCAGCCTCACCCTGAGTACTGTGTGCAGTTTTGGGTGCCACAGTACAGGAGGGACATAAAAATATTTGAGAGTGTCCAGAGGAGGGCAACAAGGATGGTGGAGGATCTGGAGGGTAAGTCTTATGACGAGTGGCTGAAGTCCCTTGGTTTGTTCAGCTTGAAGAGAAGGAGACTGAGGGGAGACCTCATGATGGTCTATGGCTTCCTGACAAGGGGGAGCGAAGGGGCAAGTGCCAATCCGTGATCATTGTTGACCTGTGATAGAACCTGAGGGAACAGTATGAAGCTGCAAGAGGGAAGGTTCTTTACTGAACGGTTGGGCACTAGAACAAGCTCCGCAGGGAAGTGGTCACAGCACCAAACTTGACTGAATTCAAGAACAATGGATGATGGAAAATTTGTGAGTGTAATCCTGGGTTTCATGTTTCTTGATTTCAATCTTACTGTCACATATAAGTGACTACCTTGCACCTTTGGATGAAAAATTTTCTCTGAAGAAACACTGAAGTCACACCAAAACACAGTGGAATTTAAAAGAACACAGTACTCAAGTTTTTTATCCACAACTGAGAAAATGTTTGCATTATTTAAACAAAGTGTTAGCATTCAAAGCTTTCTCCTAACTTTAAAAACAGCCTTGTTTGAACAAATTACAGGAAAGTACTTCTATCAATTGCCAGGCTAGACTTTTTATTTAGAAAGCATATTTTTAATTCCTTGGTTAGATGAAGAATACTTATCAGACTACCTTGGCTTACGTCAGTCACCAATGATGAGTCAATGCTTAGCATTTCAAGTTATGATAACTGAGGTATTTCATAGTAAAAGCGTAGCTGAAGTGGCTAAGATATCACTGGTTTTGACTACCGGTCATTTTTATTTTCTTCAACTTCTTTCTTCGTCACGCTGATGATATGAGTCATTGCTGTGCTGATGCTATCTCCTGTAATATTACTCTTGTGTGTAATTTAAAACTTTAAAATTTACTTTCAAGCATTTCAATGTAGTATCTGCCAACACAAGAGTTCTTCATCTACTAAAGTTTCAAGTACATGCTCACTGATTTTAAGGCATTTTTGTCTTCTGAGATTTCAGCATAACTCCTGAACAACTGCAGTGCAAGTGAAATACATCAACCAAATTTTCTCAATCTTAGCCACAGAAATTCAGACACCAGTTAAGTAATATGAGAATAAGCATTTCTAATTAAATAAGGAATAATTTCTACTTCAGGAATTCTGTTACTTTTACAATTATGTCTTCAGTTTAGAATGAAAAGTGGGAGAACTACTCTTCATTCTTTGAAAGAGCCATGTAAATTAATGGAAATTAATATGCTGATAAACTTGCCATGCCATAGAGAGGAGCAGCAGCAGTTCTATCACAAAACTGCACTGCATTACTTGTTATACCTACACTCATTCACAGATGAGAAACTTCCTTGCAATGTGTTGTAGTTTTGTGTGGCTGGGTTTTGGCGGAGAATGGGGGCTGCAGGGGTGGGTTCTGCAAAGAGCAGCCAGAAGCTTCTCCTCAGCCTGACAGAGTAAATACTAGCTGGGCTCAAGGCTGAACCTGCCATTAACCAAGGCCAAGCCCATCAGCAATGGTGACAGCACCTCTGGGAATCATTTTTATGAGAAAAAAACCCACAAGCTGACACTTTTTGCCACAGGGAGTGAGAAGACGTAAAAAACTGTGTAGACACCAAGGCCAATGAAGCAGGTGAGGAGGTGCCCCAGGTGCTGGAGAGCAAGATGCCCCTGCAGCCTGTGGAGAAACCAATGGTGGAGCGGGTGTCCCCGCACAGCCTATGGAAAAGGCCGAGACCCCACCTGCAGCCCGTGGAGAGGCCCCACGCTGGAGCAGGTGGAGACATACAGGAGATGCTGTGACCCACCTTGGAGCAAGCCTCTGCCAGCACTTGCAGCCTATGGAGAGAGACAGAGACATAGAGATGAGCAAGAGAAAGAGATCCATGCCAGAGCAGGTTTGCTGAGGACAGAGGCTTATAACCTGTTGGAGGACCAGGCTGGAGCAGTCTGAGCTTGAGAGACTGAGTGACATTCTATGATGTATGACTGCACTGAATAGCAGTGACCCATGCTGGGGCAGCTGGTGAAGGGCTGAAGCCCCATGGGAAAGGACTTAAGTTGGAGAAGTTCATGAAGGCCTGTCTCCCATGGGTGGGAGCCCATGGTGAGGCAGGGGAAGGGTGTGAGGAATGCCCCTGCCAGCTAAGAAGGAAAACAACTCCTGAGGAACTGACCGAAACCGCCATTCCTCCATTCCCTGCCCCTCCCCGTGCCACAGTGTGGCCAGGGGGGAAGAAAGGAGCGAATTCATGATTAAAGTGAAGTCTGCTAAGAAGGGAGGGGTGGAGAGAGGTACTTTAAACTCTGGTTGCACTTCTTATTACCCAACTCTGGTGTCACTGGGTTTGCAGTGTAGTGTTAGAAATGAGTTTTCTTTCCTTTACTCCATGTTGAGTCTGTTTTGCCCATGATGCTGACTGCAGAATGATCTCTCCCTGTCCTTATCTTGACTTCTCAGCCTCTCAATATGTATGTTTTGTCCCCTGTCCAGCTGAAAAGAGAAGTGATAGAGCAGTTTTGGTGGGAATCTGACCTCCAGGCAGGGTTAAACTACCACATGTGTCTAACAAATAATTGTTTTTAAATCTTATTCTTTAAGAGAGAGGTTTTATTGAAGGTTATCTTGAGCATCACAGAATTGTCTCAATAGCCTTATAGGCAAATCTGTTGGGATCATCCAGTCAGTGTGATCATGCAGTCAGATAGCAGAAACAATGCCTTTATTCTGGATTAAAAGAGACATTCCATTACACATAGCTGTGAATTATTTGAGTGTCCTTTCTGTTAAATGCTAAGTATTGGCCTTTGCAATCTAACGTGGTTCTGAGTCTTTTCCTGGTCCTTTTAAATAATATTCTGCTTGGGAACTGGTACTAAATATCTGCATGTAGGCCTTGAGAGTCTTGTGGGAGAAACTGTTAAGCCAAATCTAGTCTCTTACAGTATCACTACAGCTACCTCTTCCTTAAAAGTAGCAATAAGTTGAGGACTGACAAAAACTGGTGTCTTGATTCCGCTGGTCAGTCATTGTCTGTCAGCATCAGAAAACATCAGAGGTATGGAATGAGAAATGTCAGTGGGGTCAGCCATACTTGCTCATACCATTGAGTCAGTCCCGTTATTTCATCTCAGGGTGACATGTGACCTAATAAATCTAGCTGTCCTACATCCACAGAGCTAGAAAAAGTGGTCATAATAACACAGGTTTATCAAACCACATATCTCATTCACTAGGTCTGCGACCTTACTGAGAGAACAGTGAATTACTCCACTCTGGATGTCAAGTATGTATCCTTGCTAAACTGTGTGTCTGCCTTGTCTTCATGGCTTCCCAGATGTGGGCAGTGAGAGCCTGATCTATGTTGTATGAGAAACTTCAGAGAAAACACATTACTGAAAAAGCAGTGCTCACCCATAGATTCTGTATTTTTGTGCTGTAAAAACATATAGCTGAAAATCAAGGTAGAGTTCAAGCTGATTGGCTTGATGGCTCTGCTATTACTAAGTCATGCCATGTAATTACTGAAAAGTTCTCACAGTTTGCTGCTGCACAAGCAGCAGACTTTTCTTTTTGAGCCATTATTTCAAGTAGGTGGAAAAATATAACCAAGCAATCTTGTGATTGCAGAAGCCTTTCTCTCTATTGTAAACAAGTCACAAAGAGCCTCCTACTACAGTTACATAGAGAAAGGTGTAAGTGAGAAGGATTAGATGTACAGAAGGTCTCCTACTGTTCCTGAATACATATCTTGCAACTCAGAGATGAGTGACCAGTAACTGGTGCTGCCTGCAATTCATGCCACCTGTAAAAGCAAAACCATTTATGTCCATCCAGTTTGGGCTGGAGGTAGGTAACAACTTAATTGAATTCTCCTTATAAAATCAGGAAACTGAACCATGGCCTTTGTGACAGGAAAATATGCATGATAACTGCCTGCTTTTCTGCCCTACCACCCTGCTTCTGTCAGTGGAAATGATGGGCATGCCAGTCAACAAACTGCTGTTTCATAAACCTCTCATTCATTCACAATCAGATCTATTGAGAAACTGCCACTCATCCCTGGCAGAAAAATAATGAAGCCAATCATCAGCACAATATGTCTGAGATTAGCTGAACAACTGGTGCTTCTGGATAGCTGGTGGTACAGCTGCTGCTGGCACCCCAGCCTGCTCTTTGCATGTGCTGCCAGGCGAACTGTGGGTTCAAGGCCCAGGTATTAAAAGAAAGATGGGGGGAGGAGAATTAGCCTTCAAGACAAGCAAGTTCACTTATGCAACGCTTGAAAAAATGAACACCACAAGAAGCAGAACAGTTAGAAAGAGACTAGGAAGTAAAAGAACTGCAGTGCTGTTGTAGTTTTGCGTGGACGAGTTTCTGATGGAGGAGTGGGGGCTGCTTCTGCAAGGAACAGCTAGAAGCTTCCCCTAGGCCAGAGTAAACATTAACCAGGCTCAAAGGTGGACCTGCCACTGACCAATGGTGAGTCAGTCAGCGTTGGTCACAGCGCCTCTGGGAATCACATTTCAGAGAAAAAAAAAATGCAAGCAGACACTTTTTGCCACCAGAAAAGGAAGTGAGAAGATGTAAAAAACTGTGCACACACCAAGGCCAGGGAAGAAGGAGGATGGAGGAGGAGGTGCTGCAGACACCAGAGAGCAAGATGCCCCTGCAGCCGTGGAGAAACCCATGGGAGAACAGGTGTCCCCCTGCAGCCCATGGAAAAGGCCGAGACCCCACCTGCAGCCCATGGAGAGTTCTCACGCTGGAGCAGGTGGAGACATACAGGAGATACTGTAACCCACCTTGGAGCAAGCCTCTGCCAGCACTTGCAGCCCATGGAGAGAGACAGAGACACAGGGATGAGCAAGAGAAAGAGATCCATGCCAGAGCAGGTTTGCTGAGGACAGAGGCTTATAACCTGTTGGAGGACCAGGCTGGAGCAGTCTGAGCATGAGATACTGAGAGACATTCTATGATTTATGACTGCACCCCATAGCAGTGGCCAGCGCTGGGGCAGCTGGTGAGGAGCTGAAGCCCCATGGGAAAGGACTCAATTTGGAGAAGTTCATGGAGGACTGTCTCCCATGAGTGGGACCCCATAGTGCAGCAGGGGAAGGTTGCGAGGAATATCTCCCCAGCTGAAGGAAAATAACTCATGAGGAAATGACCAAAGCCCCCATTGTCTGCCCCTCCCTGTGCCACAATGTTAGGAGATAGGGGGGGTGTGGGGTGGGGGGAGTGGTGGGGCGCAAAGAAGGGAACAAAATCATGACTAAAGTGAAATCTGCTAAGGAGGGAGGGTTGGGGGGAGGTGCTCACACTTCTCATTACCCAACTCTGGTTGCACTGGGTGTTTAGTGTGGTGTTTAGTGTGTCCTCCAACCAGGGTCAAACCACCAGAAGTGCATTTTACAAACTGTACACCAAAGATTCACTCTTCAGAAGATGGCTAAGAATGGCTACTGGCTAGGGAGGGTTTTGTGAGATACCTTGGCCATAAAATTATAGGCTACTCTCATGAGAGGGTAGAAAGTTCCACCTGAAGCAATCAGACTTTCCTTCTTTTCGGAAGAAGTAAAGAAGTTTGTCCACATTTTTGGTCTGTGTAGCAGAATGTGTGTAGTAGTCCCATTGTAGTATTTCACATTTTTTCTTCTAGTCTCCTAAATATTCTCCTTCTAAATGGTAACTGTGGACATTAAATTTCCTGAAAGGGTCATGCTCTCCATAGATTTCAGCATTACTAACCCAGCTACTGAAAGGTACATACCAGTCTGGAGAACAACCAAGGCTTAGGGAAAAAAAATCCACAAAAATTGTTGCAATTTATGAATTGTGAGAGTTCAAAAAAGCAGATCACATGTTCTTTAATCACCTGACTTGAAGAGCTAAGCTGTAAACAATGTCTAACTATAACAACAATAAAACTGTACCATTAGGGTTTAGATGTCCATGCTCTGTAATGAAATTTTTGTATATGCAGAGGGAAAAAAGAAGGGAAAATACGGTACACAGCATTACAGAAATAGTCATACTCTGGTTTAAAATGTCTAGTGAGCACATCACCAGATCAGAAACTCTGAAAGTCTCTTCAAGGCTTTATAAATCTGTGTATAGTCTGCCTGTCCCAGGAATCAACAGACAAGGAAAGAAAAAAGTGGAAAGCAAATGCTCTGGGTTTTGGTGGAATTATAGAAAATAAGCTATGTGACAGATCTCCACAGTCATTAGTCAGAAGGGGGGGAGGGGGGCACATAGAAAGAAATCTATACGAAGCGAGATCTATTAAAAGGGTTAAAATTAACAGAAGTGCATTAAAAGAGCTCTACATTTGAAGCAAAACACAAGACAGACTAACCTTTGACAAACCTGAAAGCCAAAATGCAAAGTTCAACATAAAAATAAGGCAAATGATGAAAATTACACAAATGTACTGCAAAAGTGACCTAAATCATGTTCTTGCATTACCTGTCTACAATGATAATCTGTAAGGCAGCTGTGGGAAAAGGCTGTCCTGTATTAAAAATTTCTGTGTAGTGTCAATGGGTATTGACCCCTCAATAGAGCATTCAGGCATTATAAAAATATATATAAAATTACATTAATATTTTGTAGAATATCAATAACTGATTATATTGTCCATTTGGACATCAGAATGTAGCAAAAGCCATAACTTTCTGATTCTGCAAGTACATGCATAAGCTTTATGATACCAGTGGAGCATAATTACCTTGCCATCGGAGGCCTCTGCAACAATACAATATTCCTTGAAAGATGTAGCTGGAAGGTACCTGTAGAGCTGTTTGGAAAGGAGACCATTTGGAGAGACAGTGACAAAATTACCTGTGTACTGTACTCTGTACAGTTAGTGGCACTACCGGGATGTGATTTGAGGATCAGACTCTAAGTCTGAACAGGTGGGTGTTGCACATATCAAGTGCATATTCAGAACAAAGGGCCATCCTCCGCAAACTTCCTGGCAGGTCCATGAGGGTGCACCACCCCAAGCCCCAAACTGGTGTTTAGATAAAAGCTCCCTTACTGCCACTGATACAAGAACTCCCCCAGATAATGAAAAACTTGTCGCTGCATGTCAGTAGTCATATTTAACAGGCTGTAAACTGTCATGGAAGAAAAAATAGTATGAGGTTGTTCCTAGAGATTACAGAAGTAAAACTGTCTCATAAATTAAGTGCTCAGTGATGGCAATTTTAAACCAACTTTGACATTAAACCTTCAGGTTCATTCATGACTGAAATCAGAAATTTTACATTTTAAAAATGCAAAACCAAAATGACTGAAACAGTATTTCTGTGCTATAGAAATATTTTTTTCTTCTTTTGATCAGGTTTTCTAACATTTTGCGAAGTAGATAGAGATGACTAACATTATGTCTCTTGTACTTTAAAATTATTTGCTAATATAGTATTTAAAAATCTGCCATGCTTCCTCTCCCCTGCCCTCTCAGAGAAGGTATAGTCAATTCACCAAGAGGTCTTTATGTGCCAGGAATAAAATATTTAAAGACAGTATTTGCCAAAGTCTTTATTACTTTTCTCATTCTGTTTTTGGCCTCCCCACACTAATTATTATGTTTCAGAGTTAACTTAGGAATAGGTGAGGCATCTGCTGTTAAGTGTTCTATCAATTCATGGTTTTATATGGTGGTAATTCATACAATAAAGTTTGTATGCTTCTTGATAGAGAAACTCGAATTACATTATTTTACCAACTGTTTTTGTTGTTATCAAGACTCCATGCTAATTTTGGAAAATTAACAGTTCCAAAGGGTACCCTAGAACAGTAAATACCTTTCAGATTATGATAAGTGAAGTGCAAAGAAGGAATCAGAAATCCCTAATATCAGTATACAACATCTGAAGTTCTGTTCACTATTGCAGTAGACTAGACTGAAGAGGTCTTGGAGAAGCACTGGCTCTGCAAAATCGAATTCTGAGGGTATTTTTAAGAAAAGATCTTTTTTAGAAAAATCCCATTTCTAATTACTTCACTGCTGTTTAATTTGTGTGAAATACAGACTTAATGAGAAAAGGGAATTTTCTCTAAGAGAGATTGGCTTGAGCTATAAAATTAATACAAGAGAAGTACAAAGACATGAAATGTATCTATCTGAAGAACTCCTATCCTGGGACCCATTAACACTTCTCTCAAGAATTGTTTTAGATAGATGGCTAGAAGTTTCTGATGACCTATGCACTATTTTGTACTATCTTTGGGAGGGTTATGCCTGACACTCTGTCCTCCAGGGTTTTCAAATTAATCAAATGAGCATTCAAAAAATAGGGCAATAAAAGGCATAAATGATTTCAAAAGGATCAAGGGAATTAATTAAAAGTATAGATAGCTCCTTTTAAGAATTTGGGAGGATTTTTAGTCTGTATCTTTTGCTGTCACATCAAGGGGAAACTCTGGAAATATATTAAACTTCTCAGTACTATCCAGAATCCTTATTATGATCTTGTGTTGTCATTACAGTGATCCATTTGTATTAATTTTCAAATGTTTACTTTCTTTATGAAAATCATGCAGTAGCTTGGGATAATGCATATCTCTGTACCCAGGTTTTCTGTTTCACATAGGATCACAACAACTGCAGAGCTCCCACTAACCTTCATCATCATTGTTGGGTATTATCTCTTGCATTACCTTCTCATATCACTTCCAATCATGGCATAGCTACCAGTGGTGAAGTTATGTCCTGTGCTTCTGAGATGGATAAACTTTCAAATTATTTGGAATAAAGCTCAGTGTTTTCCAATAAGGGTCAACTTCTGCAGAACAATCCCCTTTATATTACATTTATGCTAAAGTATTGCTTTCCTTAGTTGTAGACATAGGTATTATATTTATAGATATTATATATTAAATGTCTGTGTAGAAATCTAAGACTTGGATTAAATATTTGGCAGAATGAAGCCTTAATTTTCTGCAAGGGAGATTTTCTACCCTCAAATAAAGATGTTTGCAGACAGCAAGTGACTAATTGGATCCCTTTGTCCACACCTCCATTATCCTGCATCTGGAAAAGATTCTTTTTGAAACTTCCTATGGAATTCTGTATGATATAAGGTAATCTTAATTTTTTTTTTTAGTTTGATTATATTTTTAACTAGCAAGTACATGAAGTGTCTGAGAGAAAGGTCTAATTTTGTCAAGGTACTGTGACAGTAAATGTCAATTCAGAAATATCAAAATACCTACTTTCCAAGTTAGAAAAGATAAATATTCACAGTAGATTTGATGTTCATGGTTAACTGCTTCTGTATTACAGAAGCAATAGATAATTTTGCAATATTTTTTATTTATTTCCCTGGTTCCAAAAAAGTACTGATAGCTATAGGAAAGGGATATACGAGCCCATTTGGTTGAATTTGTCTTATTATAGGGAACCTAAAGTACTTGGGAGTATACAACGTGCAGGTGAGGTGACAATTCCATTATAGTTTCCGTCTATAGAAAACTAGTAGGACCAGCATTATGAATTAAGATGTCATAAGTGATTATCTGGCAAACAAATCTAATCATCAGACTCTTTACAGGATGATATGTACTGGACAGCATACTTGATCCTCCTACCACTAACCTTCTGAGGGGGATGGTTCATGCTTATCCTGTTTTTTGGCAAGAATAGTGTTAATTTTCACAAGATGGGATGGGACACAGCTGGGACAGCTGTCCCAGACTAGTCAAAGTATATTTGATACCATGACCTCATGCTCTGAGTATAAGGTGGGGGAGTTGGCCAGGGAGGAGGGGTTGCTTCTTGGGACAGGCTTGGGTTCCGGCTGTGAGCAAACTGTATCATGTATCACCAGTTTTGTGTACCCTGTTCTAAGTGCTGCTGTTGTTCTTTCCCTCTCCTGTCCCAGTAATCTGTCACCCCAAGCCATGAGGTTTGCCTTTGCCTCCCCATTCTCCTTTCCATCTTGCCAGGGGATGGAGGGGTGAGCGAGTGATGGCGTAGTGCTCAGCTGCAGCTGGGGCTAAATGATGGCACTGCTATGTATGGATTTAGGTGACACACAGAGTATAATGGCTGTATTTGAAAGCAAGGCTGTAAACTTGGTTCAGTCATATGTTTTACAGGTGCAAATTGTATCCTTTTTCCTACCACATTACCTATAGGTGGGAGATACCAAAATCACTTGATTTAAATAAGGAATAGGTTGTGTAAACCAGACTGCTAGGTTTTATGATGGTTTACCTTCCTATCCTGACTCCCACATCTCACACCCAGACAAGAAGCTCATGTGCCAGCCTTGCCAGTGTCCTGCAGGCTGCTTGCCAGTGCTTATTGTTGCAAAAAACTTTCTCTACTCTGTGACAGGGAGGGTTAGGATGCAACAGAAGTGCTTAAAAGCATATCAACAGGTTGTCTCCTTCTAGACAGGGTTATAAAGGCAGTAAAACCACCTTTCAGTCTGAGCTTACTGAACTCTTCTGGAAGATGCCTTCCTGACTCCTGCTAAATGCACTGGTGAGACCTCCTGGGAGGAACAATGGATGTGGTTCTCACCTTGTGATGGAAATCAAACCGGCAAGCAGCTTTGCAGTCAGCTGTGATGTACAGAAAAAGTAGATCTGTACATGCTGAAAGCCCTGTGTGCTAGAGACTGGTGATCATCCCAGGGGCAAGGTGAGGAGGGGTGCCATCTGCCCCTTGGGTGACACTTCATCGTGGCCCCCATCCTGATGGTTCTCCCATTGTGTCACGAGGTGGCAGTATTTAATTTCCTCTCTCCTGCTCTAGATTTGCATGCTGTCATGATCCCTTTCCCATTTTTTTTTCCTAGTAGACATTTCCACACCATGGGTATAGGTGGTTCTTTCTGTGTACTGTGGATGAGGTCCTCAGGACTTGGACTTCAGTGTGTCTGATCTTTGAGGCCACCTCAGAGTGAGGGGTGGGGACTGCATAGTGAGTTTAACTATTTTATTTCATTGCATTCATATTTCATCTCCACAGCTATGTGTATGGTCTCAGACGTGCCAGGTGAGGTGTGACCCCTATTCTAGGGCTGTTGGTTTATTTAATCTTTCCAGGAGTATCTCTTTATTCAAGAGAGTCTGGATCAGGAAAATGCAGACCTAGAGGCTTCCATGTGTAGTAGAAATAGTCTTAATATGACAGAAGGCTCTTGGCAGCATTTGAAGGTGCAGGGTGCAAAACACTTCATACATGTAAACCTGGGTAGGCCTGATAGCTGGAATGGTAGAATGTGGGTATGAAATGCAAATGTCCAAATTCCAGATGGCATGTAATCAGGAGTTAATAATAAAACAATAGTTGATAACCTGGTGTGGAGGTTTGACCCTAGCTGGAGGTCAGATGCCCACCAAAGTTGCTCTATCAATCCCCTTTTCAGCTGGACTGGGGAGAAAATACACATTGAGAGGCTTAGGGGTAGAGATAAGGACAGGGAGAGATCATTGCACAATCAGCATCATGGGCAAAACAGACTCAACATGGAATAAAGGAAAGAAAACTCTCTCATTTATTACATCACACAAACACAGAAACCAAAGTAGGATAATGAAAAGTACAACCAGCTCTTAAAGCACCACCCCCATCTCTCCTTTCTTAACTTTATTCATGATTTGTCTCCTCTCTCTCTCTCTCTCTCCTCAGGCTGCAGGTTCTGCCAGGAGCTTGCTTCAACATGGGTCACAGCATCTTCCATATGTTTCCACCTGCTCCACCATGGGCTTCTCCACAGGCTTCAGGGGCATCTTTCTCTCCAGCACCTGGGGCACCTCCTCCCCTCCTTCATGGACCTTGGTGTCTCCACAGCTCCTTACATCTTCTTACTTTGTTCTCTGGTGGCAAAAAGCAGATGCTTGTATTTTTTTTCCTCTTAAATGTGATTCCCAGAGGCAGTGTGACCCTCACTGATGGGCTTGGCTTTGGTCAGTGGTGGGTCTGGCATTGATCCCCGCTGGTGTTTCCTTTGTTTGGGCTAGGAGAAGCTTCTATCTGCTCCTTGCAGAAGCCACCCCTGCAGCCCCTCCCTCTACACCAGAATCCTGCCACACAAAACCACAACACCTGGGGTTATATTCATTGAAAGCAAAGGAAAAAGACACTGACTTCAATTAATTCAGTCGTCAAAGAATGATTATCATTTTACTTGACTGTGAGAAGAATTAGCGTGAAGTGATAGGCAAGTGATTTGCAGTAGAGAGACACTAATGTTCTTGCACAACGCCATGGTGATAAATCTCACTGGGAACTCACAAACACTTCTGGTCAGCAATGTTCAGAAAGAGTGGGCTCAAAATGGAATGTGTGAATTGGGTATATAGAGAGCAGCTCACAAAGTGTGAGCTTTTCATTCTGTTACACTGAGGCAGGAAAGAGGACTGATCACTGTCTATTTGTTTGCCATACTAGAGATGAAGTAGAAGCAAGATCAGAGCAGTGGGCCTTCCAAGAGGAGTGGAAAGAGAACGTATCTGCCATAAGGATTATATTTAAACTTTTCAATTTATAAAGAGGTATTATGATGGAAATAATTCTTGATGACTTGTAGGAAGGCTCCATCCTGTGAATCTGTGATCCTGTCCTATTTTTCTTAGGAGTACCTTTCAGATGATTATCACAATTGCTTGAGACTATCTGACATATCAATGAACTAGCTTTTCAGATAATGATGCTGGAAAATGATTTTTTAAATCATATCCCAATTAGATTTAAAAAAGGAAACATTCAAATCAATAAAATATTTTTAAATAAAGTGGAGAATATTGGCATTTCACAAGCAACAGGTCATTCACAGCTGTAATGACATTTTCCCTTCTTAGCATCATTTTTCTGGAATGTCTTTAATCTGTAAGTCAACACATACTAAATTTTGTAGTCTCAACATGGAAAAATAGTTGGTACTTTACTGTCATTCAGGAGCATTTGAAACATTCTTGCTACCTTATGAAAATTATGCTGCCTCACTTCGTTACCCCACTTTCCCCTCAGTCAGCTTTGGTATGGAGAGTGACTATGTTTCAGCCTCAGCCAATACTATCCATCTTAAAAAAAATAGAATCAATGCCAGTAAAAAAGGTTGAGAGACAAAACCTTAATATTTTTCTACTTTAATGCATACATTTTTCAACAAGGTAAATTCTTGCAGGCTAATTTTTCTTGTAAACAAGAATCTGGTGAAAAATAACATATTTCTTGGCTTGCAGTTTTCCAGGAAGGTCTCTCCAATGGCTCTGCCCTGCTAAATAAGGCATTTTATTGGCTGTATGCAAGTGTTCAGAAAAACAGAGGCTGAAGTCAGAAGGGAGAGAGGATCACAGGCTTTGTTCCACAAAGAATGAATGAAGGAAGGAACCCCCTGAGTTGATTTTTAATCAGTTAGGATGTTAGATTTTCAATTTGCAAACAAGATTACCAAGTGTACAAGTATTTAATTTCCTGTAACATCAGACCTAAGTCACTGTTGCATCTTCCCAAGTTTAATCCTTCCAAATAATGAACAGAAAATTCTACAGGATGGATTCAACAATGTGTGCTCATTTATAGTAGTTTTCATATCCAATAAACTACTTAATTGACATCTAAAAAAAGTTTGAATACTCCATTAAATGAAGGCATGAACATTTGTTTTTAATGTGTTTTCCTATGCGTTATGTTTAGCACCTTCATTTAGACTGTTTAATAACCTTTGGGTTTTTTTATTCTCCTGCTAAAATGTGGCCAAACCTTTAAGATACCCAATAAAAAATAGCTATAAATTCCATGCTAGGAAAGCAACAGCTCCCTTGTAAGTTCTTCCCTCATATTCTGAGGCTTCAGGATTGAAAATCCTTTTAATATACAGTTGTTACCTGCAGAATGAAGTCCAACAAAACTGACTATGACTACAAAGATGTGCTTCATCTCCAGTCCTTCTGCTTCCAACAAATCACAGCCAAGACAAAATGGTTTCCTTAAGATTGCTGACCTAAATTCCTCTGAAACACTGGAAAATCACATGTGTTTTTCAGTCACTAAAAGTAGGTTCTGGTTGGTGTTTTGAGTAATTCAAAACTTCAGGTCAGTGTTTCCACAAGGCATGACACAAAACATCCAGAATGGCCATATGTTTTAATGATTTTAAAATATAGCTATAGGGTCAATAGATAGTGGGAATAAAAAGTGACTACAGAGTCATCCATGTACACATTCCCTTCTGATCCCTTAAAACATCTACCTCAGTTTCCAGGTGTAGAGGAGATAATTCTGCAGGCCTAAAAATAAACTTTGAAAGGCATTGTCTAGGAAGAGTGACTGAATGATAGATGTACCTGCTGCAGTAATGTAAAAAAACACCTTTACTGCAGAGGTCCTGCTCAGAAAGATGATCTTGACTGTCTGTTGTAGTTACACAGGGTTTCTTTCAGAAAGACTTACAGAAATACTTACAGTTGGAAGTTTTCACCCTATCTCTTTCCTTATTGCTATCTCATAACCATCCTAAGCTTTAAACTAAGTTTTTTGTAAGCAGGTTTAGAGCTTTCATATAGTGTGAGGGATTTGGAAGACCCTCCCCACAACACGCACATACAAATTGCCTCCATCAGATTATTTAAGAAAAAATTGATGATCTACTAAAATTACATACTCCCTGATTATTTTGATTAGGTACAGTTTTCTTAACTGTGTTATTGAATAACTTACCTTGTTTATTTACTTTATTTGACCAACATTTGTGGCATTCCAATATGATGATAACATTTTTTTTTTTCTGGTTAAGCTTTTTATCTTTCAATATATTTTCAGATCACAGATTTTGAATTCTATATCATTACTGACAGACATTTACCCACCTATTCCAAATGCACTACATTTTCTGAAAAAGATTGGCATAAATTTTCTTTGCTATCGCAAAAAGTGAAGAAAATAAACAAAGATTTAATTACCAAGTCTCAATTGCTAGTTCAGGATTCCATTGCCCTATAGAAACTGATGGAAGCCTTTTATTAAAGTTATATTCTGTGTTCATTTTTTATGTGTCTGTTTGTTGACTTGCTTGACAGGTTCCTTTCTTTTTTCCGTGTGCTTATTAAGATACTTTTCAAATGTTTATTTAAAAGTAAACAAACCTGACTTTGAATGGTATATGGCAAAGTTGTCTAGCACTTTCCCACTGCCTGTTTTGAGTTCTTTCAACTCTTCAAAATTTCATTATTTTGGACTGATACTTTCTGGTCAGGTCTCTACTTCAAGCTGGTTACCTGAGGAGAAACTTGACATGAGAGAATGACAATCAAAACATGTCCATTTATGAGAGGAAGGAGGAAATTTTAAGACTTAATGTTAGGAACTTGAATCTTCCTGTGTTCTGGGCTCATACCATTCTGTTTTGCAAGGTTTTCAAATGTAATTTTGATAATCCTAAATTTTGTCAGATTTTATATCCTTGGGAAGAAATGACTGTCAGCAGATGCACAGTAGAAAGTTTTGGTGATTTTTAGTGGATAATATCCCAGTGATTTCCTCTGAATTGAGCATGCTCTGAGCATAAACATGAATACCATCATAAACATTCAAAGTGAGACATATGATATATGCAGCTTTCACATTTTACAACCTGCATCTGACAAAGATGGAAAATGCAGCAGACAAACTCTACAGTGCCTGTGAACTGAGGCTTGTCTGTGTTGCAAGAGTGAGCATAAATTAACATCTGTGAATTATTCCTTCAAGGCAGCCTCTTTTCAGGGGGAGAAGAGTGACAGTGGCCATGGTGCAGAACAGCACTAGAGTAGTAGATGTTTTCATAACAGGGTAATTGCACAAACAGCTGAGAAGCTGCACGTGCATCTCTTGTTTTGCAATGTTGTAACCCAAGCTACTTTATCCCTCTTTCATTACCAGGTCAGGTGTCAGCAGCCCTTTAGTTTAAATCCCCTTTCACCAAATGGCCATCAAGCTCTATATTAAAGCACCATTTAAATCAAGCTGCAAATGCTTATGTCTAGAAGGACACCTGGGTAGGAACAAAATTTGAATTATAGTTAGGAAAAGTGTGCTTGACGTTTAGCACCGCGAATGACATTGTGGCGCACTATTAAGAAGACACTCAAATCATGTGTGTGAATGGTTGTCTGGGTAATAGTTACCAGACCTATGTTAATGTGGCAGAGAGGAACAGGACATCTAGTTCACAGGCTGTTGTCTGAACTTAAATTTCTGTTGTAAACTCTGATAAAGGAATTCTGAAGGCACAGAGACTAATATTTACTTACTCTTAATGTTAATTTGTTGTTCAAGCAATAGTTCAAATTTTCTTACCAAACTGGTTCATATCTGAACATGACAGACCTAGTTTGAATCATCAGACAGAGTGCCAACAGCATAATGAATGCAAGTTATCAGTGG
This sequence comes from Gallinula chloropus, assembly GCF_964237585.1. NCBI lineage: Eukaryota > Metazoa > Chordata > Aves > Gruiformes > Rallidae > Gallinula > Gallinula chloropus. The sequence continues at coordinate 24,983,800 of NC_140089.1, forward strand.
CAAACCACTTAATTCTACAAGGAAAATGGTCAGTAATTACAGTATCATGTCTGGACTTTCAATGTACTGAGTCATCTGGAGAAACTCCTTCACATTATTGAAGTTAATACAAAATGCGTATGCTTGGCATCCCACAGGCATAGGGGATTGATTATTTTAATTATTGATGTTAGTTAACAAGTGAGTATTTTTGTATTTGAAGTGTCTCTTCAGGTTCTGTTTTCTCTACATGCAGTGCAATGGCAGCTTTTTTAAATGGCAGCTCCTGGTAGCTGTAGTAATAAGCTGTTATTTTTATCACAGGCCTACTTTTTCTTGCCTGTATTTCCCATCATTTTAACCCAATAGGAAGAAATTATAGGTGCAGAGAAGTTTTTTACATTACTGAAGGTGAAAAAAGGACAAAAATTAAAAACATATCCACATAAAAAGAAAATGGAGTATAGGAAAATATATCTTCTTGTGTGCTTTCCCTAGTTTGCAGCATGTCATAATTAACAGAATATTCATAACAAAGTTCATAAGAGTGGGAAAAGAACTACAACAGGAAAAATCTCAGTGAAATAGCATTACTTAGACACAAATAGGTATAAGTTTTGTAAACTAACTTCTAGCAAACAGAACTTATCCAGGACAGAAGGAACCCACATGAAAAGTCTCAAGCTACCCTTACTTGTACAGTAAACAATTTAGGAAAGGCAGCTGGAAAAGAAAAAGACAGAAGTACTCAGTAAGTCAATAGTATTTAAGCTGTATATCCTTTTCCCATTCATGAGGCAGAAACTCATCAAGTAAAATGGCATTCGTTTTGGTGTGGATTGAATTTCTGCCATAGCACATTTCAGTATCTGCTTTGCAAAGACAAAGTGAGATGAAGGGGAAACTGTCTTTCAAATACAGACAAAGGGATTTGGGTTTCTTGACTTCCTACAATTCTGTCTAGTCAGTGTGAGTTCAAGACCATCGACCATATTTTCTTATCAGGCTGTGGGGTTGGGGACAGACATTGGATACTGTCTTAATCCAAACAAGAAGTTAACACTTAAGAGCAATGACCAAGTAAAACAGGAAAAGATGCTTTTGGCTATATTGGCAGGAAGAAATATCAATTATTTTAAGTAGCTTATGATTTCAGTTGATATCCTCTGTAGAAGTAAGGCTGGAAGGCAGGCTACATGCCTACAGAGTAATAAAAGTGGTAAAGCTTGATAACGCCACAGACCTGTGATGATACACAGGAAGGAAACTGGTCAAATAAAATAACTGGAAGATAGAAGGTTACAGACTATTCTTATCCCACTGCAGTTATGACTGCTGGCTTTGAGTGACTGTAAATCACTTATATTGATGCCACAGATTTCTCTCCTATTTAGTTACAGAAACTACAAAGGGATGTATCAGGAGCATATTTTTCATTTCCAATTAAAGTGACTTATAAAGACACACAAGGTAAAACGGGTGGTAAGTGCTGAATTTACACCCTTTAACTGGAAATCACCTAAACAAAAATGAGCATGAGTACTTTTTGTTTAAGTGGAAAATGGCATAGCTGAATATTATCCAAGCAATATCCCTAATCTGCTCGAAGTAGAATTATGCTGTAAAACCAGTGAACCAACTTGAGGTCTAGTCTATGCCAAGGCATTGACACCTTCACTATGCCTGCCCACTGTTATCCGATTAAAATAATCTAATATGATCTGGAAAACAGGAGCAATAAATGAACTTTGTTAAGTGAATGCTGATAACTTCACACTCATGTAATACATTTGGAGTGCAATATGAGAGAATCAAAAAAAGCTCTGGCTGACAGGAGGAGGTCAAACAGGTTGGCTATCTACCATATCAAGCTAAGTCAACAGGCAGTGGTTGCAAGGAAAACCTCCATGGTTATCTTGCATTACGTGGCAGGCTAAGGGAAGTGTAAGTGCTTCATGCAGGGTCCAGCCAGGAACTGTTCAGTCAAGCAGTGGGTCTGATTGTTTTTCTTCCAGGCTGAGCTGTCCCACCCAGAGCAGCAGGGCATGTGTGTGTGTGTGTGTGTGTGTGTGTGAAGAGAGAAGTCTTAGAGCAGAAACTGCTATCCACCCATCATGCTCATCCTACCGAGTAAATAAATTTTAGATTATATGTCACTAAGGGTGTAGGCCAGTTCTTGTGGCCACCCCACCTAAATTCCCCTGTGACAACTGAGGAAACAGCTGCAGCAAGCTAAGAGGTTTCCCTTTTGCTGGCTGTTCACTACCACCTTTTTTTGGGTGGTTACTGTTGCCTCGGAAAGCTGGCAGACTGGGAGACACACCCATGCCACAGCACTCACATTGATGTTCTGGTGTCTTAATTTAAAATAATTTTTTAGTTAGTGATGTAAGGTAATACACTGGCTTGTGAGCTGGAGTTTGGAGCTGAAGCACCACAGCTAGATTTGCTAGAGCAAACTGTGCATGTAATCTTTGCTATTTTTAGACCTTGATCCAGAAGAACCCATAAACACATGCTTATCTTTAAAATGCTTGCATGCTTAAAATTCAACGTATTATCTGAGACCTATCCACCCAGTGCTGAAATGTATTAGTAATGTTTACATTAATATCTACAAGGAACCTGGATGTTTGAAATCAATGAAAAACAGACAAAAATAGTGTCTTTAATGTGCTAAGGCAGAAGCATTTCCCATGTGTTCCCCAAAGTCTTGCATTAGGTGCACTTCGCAATAACTTTTCAATTTCCATTAGTATCAGAAATTGCCTACAGATCAATTTTTAAGTAAATATCTTCCCCAATATGCTTTGCAACAGGTAATCTGAAGGTATATTTTAGGTGCTTGCTGATATCTGTGATTAATCAACAAAAATGGTCAGTGCTTTAACTGAAACAAAATTTGTACTTAAACACTATCACACTGTGCTTTCAAAATCACATGCTTTACCAAAATTTAGTATTAATCATTCTGAAAAACACTGTTAAGGTAAACAGTGTTGTAAAATTACTTTTCCATTTCCAAATGTATTTTGAAAGGACTGTTCTTTAAAGAAAGCCTTTCAGGACCTCTACAAGCATTGCTGAAAAATTACTTCACAAAAAATTTTGATTTGTTAGAATAATTTATCTCATGATACTTGAATTTTTTCCCGGGGATGAAAAATGCTAAAGAAAAATTTTCTCACTAAACCTCTTAATTAATGTGTAGGGCATTTGTAACTTTATCTTGAAAAGCATTTAATGAATTATTTTAAGTGTTTAGATTGAAACATGTCTTCCAGTCTGGTTAAAAAAAAAAAAAAAAAGAAAAGCAGGAAAAAAATCCCAAACACAAACCCTGCCTCTTTTAAAATGACACAGAAGTCTTTGGAGGCAATGTAACACTAACTGGCTACCTAGTTGTTCCAAACTGATTAAGAGCTCCCTCAGCCCTGACAGACATTTATTGATATTCGAGGACTGTCTATCCGTGAAAAAGCATCCTCTGTTGCCTCCCTGCTTTCTACAGCTTGTCAATCTCAGGTGAAGATGAACATGTTAATTGACTGCCTTGTTAATTTATTAATGACTAATGACAGAAAGACCAGGGTTGAATGCTCATAAAATTGGTCTTTCAGAAAAGAACTATCCGTGTTTTAAGAGAATACTTTTAACTACCTTTCATTACTAATTTACTCATCATCATACATTACACTTAAAAGACCAACAACACCCAGCAAACTGCTGCATTATTATGGAAGTGAATGTATTGAAGGGGAAAGAATTACATGTACCAGACAACAGTTGGGGCTTTCATCTGTATTGTATTACAAGGAGAGGCGAAACTGCATTAGCATTTTAAAGTAGGATGCAGAATAATTATATTCAATTAACTAAGGACTCCTTGGGCAGCAGCCCAACAGACATGCACATGACAAGACCAGGCAGAAGGGAAGGAAGTAAACTGGTCTGAATTCTGTACTCCCCACATGCTAACAAATAACTACTGTGCCACTGCTCTTAAATATGTGGCTATCAGGAATGAATAGCTGGTTTAATCCCAGTAGAAGTGGGATTGTTTACTGCTTTACAATAGTTCTGTAAGCGTTACCAAGACATGCAGGTGGTATTTGGCTTTGTCTGCAGGAAGTGTTTAACATCTTCATTAATGATCTGGACGAGGTGAATAACTGCACCCTCAGTAAGTTTGCATACAACACCAAATTGTGTGAGAGTGTCGATCTGCTGGAAGGTGGGGTGACCCTGCAGAGGGACCTGGACAGGCTGGATTAATGGGCAGAGGCCATCTTTATGGGCTTCAACAAGGCCAAGTGTTGGGTCTGGCACTTTGGTCACAATAACCCCAGGCAATGCTACAGGCTTGGAGCAGAGTAGCTGGGGAGCTCCCTGGAGTAGAAGGAGCTGGGGTGTTAGTTGACAACCAACCAAAAATGGGCTGGCAGTGTGTCCAGGGGGCCAAGAAGGCCAACGGCATTCTGGCCTGTATCAGGAACAGTGTGACTAGCAGGAGTAGGGAAGTGATAGTTCCATTAGGCTAGTTTGGATAGTTCTGGTGAGGCCAGACCTTGAGTACTGTGTTCAGTTTTCGACCCCTCACTACAGGAAGGATTTTGAGATGCTGGAGCATGTCCAGATGAGAGTGGTGAAGCTGATGAAGGGTCTTGAGGAAAAATCCTATGAGGAGCAGCTGAGGGATCTGGGGCTTTTTAGTCTTAGAAAAAGGAGGCTGAGGGGAGACCTTATTGCTCTCTACAACTACCTGCAAGGTGTTACCTGCAGAGATGTCAGGGTTAGTCTCTTCTCTCAGGTGACAAGTGATAGAACGAGAGGAAATGGCTTAAAACTGCACCAGGGGAGATGTAGGTTGGATATCAGGAAGCATTTCTTTACTGAAAAGGTTGTCAAACATTGGAATAGGCTGTACAGAGAGGTGGTAGAGTCACCATCCCTGAAGGTACTTAAAAGGCATATAAATGAAATCTTTAAGGACATAATCTAGAGGTGGACTAGACAGGGTTAGGCTATGGTTGCACTCAATGATCTAGAGTCTCTTCCAACCTAGCTGATTGTATGATTCTATGATTCTAAGCGCTGTCAAATATACACATGCAGTACTGCTAAATACCTGCTTACATACTTTAGATGAAGTGAAGAAGTCTGCAGTCATCATCAGATATTCATGATTTTTTAAAGTGGCAGCAGTCACAAAAATTCTTCTTGCTAACAAGCATATACCACCACAAGCAGAACAGTCATGTCTTCCAGAGATTTCATGTACTGGTGTAAGTGAAGCAAATGGTATCAGTCTCTGAATCTGGCAGTAAACAGGGTAGAAGTATGCCCATGCATGGTGTAGAGAATGGACACACAAAAACAAAAAAGTGGCTGCTTTCAAGACACTGCCATAAGGTGGGCAACCCAAGGTGCCATGACATTCACTGGGGCACATGTGGATGCTGAGGCTTCCTCCAGGGAAAACCTTAGCTGACCAATGGAGAAAAGTCCAGTTGCAGCCACTGAAATGTCAGCTGTGAACATGTAATGCATAGGATTACATGCTCTAAACATGACCTCTTGATTAAAAATATTAGCATGCCTTAAAATGCTTTGATTTCTGTGGAACATTACAGCAGCTGTTGTAAAGATGCATTCTAGTGAAACATATTGGGATGGTCTTATTTGCCCTTCTTTTGAACCTTCATTGTTTAAATGGTGGTATGTCTAGGTTAGACCATGTCTTGCTCAGTTGGTCAGCTTGTGCTTTTCATCAGCAAAAATGACATAGATGTTCATCATAGAATCACAGAATGGTTTGGGTTGGAAAAAACCTTCAAGATCATCTAGTTCCAACCCCCTGCCATGAGCAGTGGCACCCTCCACCATATCAGGTGGCCCAAAACCCCATTCAACCTGCCTTTGACCACAGCTTCTATGGGCAACATCTGCCAGTGCTTCCACATCCTCAGGGAGAAGATTTTTTCCCTAATGTTTAATCTTAATCTATTCTCCTTTAGTTTGAAGCCATTACTCCTTGTCCTTTCACTACGTGCCCCTTTAAAAAAGTCACTCTCTACCTTTTCTGTAGGTCCCTTTAGGTACTGGAAGGTTGCAGTAAGGTCTCATCAGCCACCTTGTCTCCAGGCTGAACCATCCCAACTCAGTCTGTCTTCACAGGAGGGGTGCTCCAGTCCCCAATCACCTTCAGGGCCGTACTCTGGACTTGCTCCCATGGGTCCACTTCAGGTGGCAGTCTTCCTAACCAATGTCCTGAGTCAGTTTTTAGTCCTACTCTCCATTTATTTATATCATTAGTTTATTCACAAAGATGGGTGGTAATTAGCAGAGGAATTGTAACTGCTATGGCTTTGACAGTGGCATTTTGCACTTTTACTTCCTCCTTAGTTCTTATGTCTCAAACATAGGCAAATTTTTGTGTGGCCTAGTTTAGATGCCAAGGCTGATAGATAGAATTTCCTGGAACAAGTTAATCTGAATAGTCTTCTCAGTGTTTGGTTACCTTGGGAGATAAATAGGGTTCCTGCAAAGTTTTTGGTGTGCTATCAATTGTTACTATAAATCTAGATACAGCCCTGTGGAAGAAGACTGCTAAAAACTCTATGTGAACACAATCCTCTTTGCAAATGCTTAGTATAAATAAGTTTTATTCTGGAGTTCTGCCTCAGATAACTGCCTTGTGTACTGGTAAATTGTTTCATGAAAATATTGGGGAGGTGGACGGAAAGGAATTTCCTTATGTCCATTAATGCTTCCTCATAATGCAAACAGCTATCTCAAAACACTGCTTCTCCTTCACACATTAATGATTTATGCATTGCAATAATAATAAGCTGTGACAGAACTGAAGTAATGGTTTTGAAAGAAAGAAATGACTTAAAGATGGGGAGCCAATAACTGCCTTATTTTTATCAGACATTTGAATACTGTCTTCGTTTCCATTTTGTTAATAACTGCTTATCCCAAAGCTTGAATTGTCACTTAGGTGCAGAGATGGCTTTGGCAGCATTTCAGTAATGCCCTCTCAAGTCAGATCTTGAAGATACCTCTGAAAATTCTGGTAAGGCCAGAATAATAAAGGACGAGAAAATCTGAATTCATTTTAACACTTGAAACACACTTATATGTGGTCCATGTTGGAGGAAAACAAAGGCCTGAAAATTTCCAGAAGGCTAATTCATTAAACTTTAAGCATGCTGAGAAGGGAAGAATGTCAGAAAGATTTTTAGGAAAAGTAAAGAAGAGAAATACACCAAAATCTTAAATAAACCAACTTAATCTCCACACCCTCTAGGCCTTAGCTCTTAAAACATGCACGGATAAACTATGTAAGTGTTATCTTAAATTTGATTTTAATATGCTCTCTAGTGTTAGTCATATGCTTATTAGTGGCCTCCATGAAGCCTAGAAAAAGAAAGAATTTTAAAGATGATTTTTACAGTGGCTTATTTTTTCAGTCTATGCTAATCCTTTCTGTAGTGGTTTCAATTAATTATTTTTTTCAAAAGAATTATTCAGATGATCCAAAAGTCCATAGGAATATTCTATTTAGCTTCAGAGGACTTTTGAGGATACTTCATAAGAACAAGGATTAGCGTCTCTGTAAGTAACACAGTATCATATGCTTGTACGGTTTATTGTTATTTCTCTGGCAAATTCTGCAAAAGATGTGGATCTGAATTGCTATTGCCACAGGGAATGAATCTTCCTCTTTGAGAGAGAGAGCACTCTTCTTTTTCAATTGAGTAGCATTGCTAAGTTAGGCTGTCTGTTGTCTTTTCAGTATATCTAATGTGACATATGACATCTTCCTTGGCCTCAAGTCAGGAATTTTATCTGAAAAGTGCATGGCCGGGCAACTGTAGTTTTTTCTGGGGTATCCCTTATAGAAAATAAAGGAAGTCTGCTGCTACTGACTTATGGAGAAGAAAAGGGAAGTCACTCTTCACTCCTACCTGGAAAGCTCTCCTTCTGAAATGAGGAATCCACTGATTTTACTTACAGATGTTTTCCCCTAAAATTGGGAAGAATCAGCATCACATCCTTACCTAAACTGCTACATATTGCAGGTGACAGCACTGAATTTAGGTATGAAGGTATCCACTGTTACAATGGTAGGAAGTCTCTTCCTGAAGGTTAGTTTCAAATGAGTTGGAAAAAATATGTTTTCAGTCTTGTGTCCCAGGTCATATTGAGATTGAGATGTCTTTTCAAGTTAAATTTTGGCATTTTTCTAGTGAAAGAATTCTTTTTCTAGATTAGACCATGGAAGCATTTACAAAATGCACTCATTTTTGATGAAAAACTTTCTTAAGTCAGATTATGCTTTTTCTTTTCAAACAAATGCTCCAAAGTTCATTTTCACCTCTTTTTAAAAAATCCCGTTACTGAAGAACAAATACCTAAGGATTACTACTCCTTTATCATTCTCATCTACAAATACATGCTTTGCTCCCCAACAAACTAATTGCTGTAAATCCCATGGACAAGGGTTTGTCCTTCCCAGAACAGCTGTGACTCTCTCCTGTACTGCTCATTTCCATGGAAATCGTGCCATTTATGAAATGCAATGTGAAGCTACCTGGAATCATGTCAATGTGCACAGTGTATCTGAAAGCTCTTATAAATTAGTCATCTACAGTGAACGTTTTCACTTTACCTTATGATTCTGCTAAGTAGATTTTGTGGGCGTGTGTTCCCTTTCCCTTTCCCTTTCCCTTTCCCTTTCCCTTTCCCTTTCCCTTTCCCTTTCCCTTTCCCTTTCCCTTTCCCTTTTCCCTTTTCCCCTTTCTTTTCTCTTTTCTCAGCTTTTCTTTGATTGTCTGCCCTTGGACTTTCCAAGACTAGGTTAGTATCTTCTAAGGTAGATGTGATGGTCCCAGGCTTTTGAACGTGTGGACAAGAGTGTAGTCTGGGGTTTTTTTTGCAATGTATACAGCAGTTGTTGTGTGTTATACAGAAATCCTATATATGCAGCTCATATAATGTATATGCAAGCTCAAACATGTGTGCATCTAGCTCTAGGCTTCCACAGTCTAGCTAGGTAACTCTCCTGATTACCATGCATCCATATCCAGATGTGAAGTAAACAGCACATGTTTGGCATTGATTAAGAGCATTTTGCATGTAAAATATTCAACCTCGAAGCTAAATATGGATATATTGTAGAAACTTGTGCCTTTGTCAGTGCTGAGGTAAAATATGGATAGTGGTTTTATGACCTTTAATGACAATAAAGATTGGCAGTTGGAAATTATACCTTTAATTGAAGAAACCCAACCTCATTGTCCTCTGAGTGATGCCAGAGCAACCATTATCACTTACATAAAGCTGGACTGATCTAACTGGTAAGTTTTATTCAGGTTTCCACTGCCAGTTCTATGCTAATGAAGTTCCACTGATTTAATTGTTTCTGTGCCAGTGTAAAACTGGGGTCATATGGAGAAAAACTGACTCCATTGCCCCTGAATAGCAACTAACAATACCACTCTTTATAGCAGAAATTTGAATTATTTAATACAGAGAGGGTAAAGAAACTGAAGCAGTACTTACAGACCTACATCTTCAAATGAATCTTCAAAATGACACAAGAATGATGCCTGTGTGGCATGCATGGCTGTTGGTTAGTAGCTGAAGGGGAAGAATGTGCACTGGAATAGAGCTACAGTAAACTTACAGCTAGTTTTTGTCTCTTATGCTACATGAGAAAAATGTGTCTGCCTGCTCTCATGGCTCTCTGCCAGTTTCAGCAAGCCAGGGGCATTTCGTCTATGCCTCATCCCCTTGCTCTGAACTATTCTTGTAAAGAGATCTTATCCACTGTGTCACACTTGCCAACGCGGAAAACAATTTAGAGTCAAGCATGAAGTCATGATATCCCTGAGATCTTCTATTTTTCTGTACCTACTTGAGCACCTAAATAGCTGATGATCTGACTGTATTTCAAACATAAGTCTTTGACGTCTCCTTCCTAACTGCTAAGACAGTGTTAATGAGTGACTGGATGTTAGTCTGTTTTATTATATTTGTTGTATGTATTGTCTTTATGGTCATAAAGACTGAACCAAAGCCATCCAGAGTTATCGGGGCAGTTGCTGCGGTTCAATAGCTCTTGGCTCTGCAACATACTGGGCAGCCTGTGAATGAAGAGGAAGACAGACTGCCGTAATGAGTAGTGACTGATGTATGAAGGTGGAAGGTTTACTCTGAGCCTGCAAGGCTTGGATTCCTGGGCTTGGACAGATGTTGTCATCAAATGTCTTTGGGACAGTCATCATCTTGATAGACACTGCAGGCTGAACAAAATGACCTGGGTATCTGAAAGTGTGTCTTAGCCACCTGAAAGAAAGAGGGAGTCTAGCCTTTATGAGCCAAGCGTGGTAAAGGGCACATGAAATTCAAGAATTGGTGAGCTTTATATTCACCCTAAAGTGAAAATATTTAATTGCTTTGATTCAAGGGTATGAAACAATCCATATAATTTCTATAGTCTTCTCCCCTTTTTCACAGTTTAGTGTAAATTTCACATTATGAAGACAGTGGAAAACTCTCAGAATTAACCCTGATGGTCAAAAGGGGAAAATATTCTAAACTGGCCCTTTAAGAGTAAAAAACTTCCGTGTTTTTTCCAGTATAAAGGTGTCTTGTGTACAATTTATGTTAATTATTTTCCTGTTAAAAATTTAAGAACCTCATTCTGAAAATTTCGAATCATGATTAAGGGTTCTAGTGCATCATTTAGTTGACACAATTTTTGCTTTTAGCTGCAATTGTGTAAGAAAAGACAAAAAACAAGTGACATTTGACATTCTGTAGTCAGTAATTTACTCAGTTTTTGAGTACAGAAAGAAATCTGGTGGAGGCAGGGTAAGAGCAATGGTTGGGGTTTTTTGTTTGTTTGTTTGGTTGGTTTTTTGGGTGGAATTTTTATTTTTTGTTTGGTTTTGGTTTTGTGGGGTTTTGTGGGTTTTGTTTTTTTGTTTGGGGTTTTTTTCTTTTTTTTTCAGGGAATTCTACAGCTTTTCATTGCGTACTAAAGCAGTCAGAATCAGGACTAGGTCCTCTTGTTTTCTTATTTTTTATCTTTTTGTGCAAGGTCGGGTGAAGCAATAGATAAAGAGGACGTAGCTAAAGTACTTGACTTCTGAACCTCTTTGTATATATGCTACTGATATAGCCTATAGAAACAGTTTTTATTTATAAAATATAAAATATATATTGTTATCAGAGTAGGAGGGAGCATCATAAGATTATTTCTTTTCCCAGTAACACTGCGTTACTAAATAGAAATGGAACTTCAGGACTCAAGTTACGCAATAGAACAGTCTGGCCTTTTCTACCACAAAACCAGAGTTGTCAATGTTACCAACCTATATTTTCAAAGAAGCTGCAAATGCTGCACTATCATCAAGAAATGACTGCAGAGCTCACACACCTTCATCAGGTTTTTCTGTGCAGCGTGGGATGTTTATACATACTCATTTGGACTAATCTAGAGGACAGCATGCAACTTGTGGAAAGTGAGTAAGTAGGGTTCAAGTGCAGCAGTGAATGAATTTCATTCAAGCTTACTCATTCTTATTAGTCTATCCCTGTAGTTTAGTGGTTAGACCTTACTGGTGTAATGACATGGCAGAATGGGAAACATGAGAGGTTGATTTGAAAAGCAAGATATCTGGTATTATTTGTGTTCATATTTGTAATTTCCAAAATCTTCAACTTATATTTAATCATTGTTTTAGTTAATTGCTTTGGAGAAGTTCCCTGAAAGGAAAACAGAACCTCTTGCTTCAGAGTTCACAGTTTGAAGTCTTGGTATACTGAAAAATGTTTAAACTGGAGACCTGGCATACAAATGAAACTTGGATATGAGAAAGTAGATTGTCCCTAATTCTGGGAGAAGAAAATTCTGACTTTAGACCTGGGAGTGACATATTGCTCCTCTGCCTTCTGTTTCACTGAAATGGATACTTACTGCATATACCATGTAGTCTTCTGGAGAGTACAGCACTGAAATAATCACTGAACAATTTCACGCTGAACTGAAATGATCCTCATAGCATAATAACAGCCAAAGATCCAGAACATGATACTCTCAGTTTTGCATAAGTGCAATTCCGTGGATTCTCCTGTACATGTTCTTGACCTAATCTGGCATGAGAAAAGGATGAGATTTTCTCCTTCTTTGTTTATTTGTTTCTTTGTTTAATGAAAGCAAATATGTGAAGTCACAGCAATTTCTATTGCAGTATTTTGTAAAACTGCATGATTTTTCATGAGTTTATTTCCAGAGCCTTAAAAAAAGACAAAGAACTGTATCTTCTACATCTGATTTTCATGAGCAGATGTATATAATTGCACACAAAATTATATTTAAAAAATCCACTTTTTATTCTTTAAAACTTGCTTATGTTTGAGACTGACAACCAGTGTTATCTCTTTCTACTTAACCTTTCTCTGTCCAAGCTTAACATGACCAAGCTTAACAGATTGGCTAAAAAATTCTTCTGCTCCTCTTTGGCTGCACTGGCTATCGCTTCTGTCCATTTCTATTTGAATCCATTATTCCATAGCTCATATAATTTTCCTGGTAGCAGAAGTCATCACCAGTGTTGTCTGTTACTCCACATTATCACACCTATTTCTCTCCAGCCTAGCAGCATCAATAATACCCCTTCATGTCTGTCCTACCTCCTGACTGTCCTCATTCACCTCCTTTCTTCTTATTATTATCTTTTATCAGGTCTTGCTACATGAACACCTACTGTGAAGTCCTTAATGAGTAATTTTTTGGTAAATATTTAATCAATTAATTATGCAAATCTGGAATTATTTGATATGTCTTCATTGAGTTTCATAATGTTTTCCACTAGTAAGATGAGAGTAATTTTAACATTTTATTTAATTCATATCTTTTAATAAAGAAAACAGTCAGGGAGAACCCCTACACATTTACTTATACTCAGGAGGCAACATGTGTGAAAATGTATGTTTACAGATAGAGCCTGTTTTCAGGTCATCAGTATCTAGCATGCATCTGCATTAGCTCCTGTGAACCCACCAGACTTACTTTAAGCAAATCCCAGGGAAAGCCATCAGGGCCAAAGTAGCTGGGGTGACACACAACAGCATGGCATCACAAACAGGGTCCTAAGGAAGCAGAGCAGGGACAGCGAGGATACTGTGAATGAAATGCATTCAGATTTCTGCTATTAATTACATGCCTGTTTCCCACATAAAAACACTGTCAGGTGACCTGAAAGCTGCCCTGATGTGATGAGTTTTTCATGTGATTGAAACTTCAAAAGACAAGAGGTTAAAAGATCCGTCTTAAGAGAGGGGAGGGCTGTGCAGCATCCTCTTCTCTGATGGTCAGCAGTAGATGCCATGGGACCCCTGGCTCCCAGGCTGTAAGGAGATAGGCCAGTACAGAATCACAGAAGGGTGACCTGGCACTGTTTGGTAGTGTGTTCTTGGGCTTTTATGGGTCTTTTAATTTTCAGTAATAGATGTTTTAAAAAATATACATAAATTCAAATCCTACCTGCTAAAGATAAATTCTGAAAGTGTAAAACAAATGGGAAAAAGTGATGCAATTTCAGCCCTCAATAGGGGTGCCAAGAGAGAAAGTCTCATGTGTGCACTGCAAACCACAGGAGGAAGTGGAGCCATGGCTGCTCTGACCCCCACAACCAATGCAGCCTGTTCCCTGTTTTACTTATATCTTGTGGTGCCCCGTGTATGCCAGTGAGACGAAAATAACCACTATATTCCTACCTATGGTTAAAGTGTTCTTCAGATAAATTGGAGGGTCTTGGGAAGCACTCTCCTCATTACTCACATAACAGGGCTGCAATGCTACTTGGTGAACTGTTACACAATATTTAAAGCTGTTATACAGAAAAGCCTGAAAGGGCATATAAATTTAAGCTTTTCTCAAGGTCTTATGAAGGCCAGAGAGTGTGAACACTTACAAGACATTGAACTGGAAAAGATTTCCTGCATACTGACTCTGCTCACCCTCCTATTTTGGGCAACCAGATCATACAAACTCATGAAGGAACTTAGCAAGCTCCTTACTTATAAATATATGGACTTCTTTGAGTAGTGAGGAGATCATACCAAACAAGGAACTTATCTCTAGGGTAAAGAAATACACCAATATCACACAGTGACTTCTAAACATTATATATTTTCGGCACATGGCATTAGCAAATGTATTTGTAGATTAGGTATGGAACTGTATGTATATTTTGGAGTTGCAAGGGTACAACAGAACTGAAAAATCTCTTTGAGATCTTTCTGAAGTAGACAAAAAATATGTATTTCCATAGATCGTATTTGTCTTCTTCTGCCTCAATATCTAAGTTACTACTTTCAAGCACTCATTCATTATTTTAAACTCAAAAAACCACAAAGCAGATTGAAAGGGCTGCAACTGTAGTAATACACCATTCTAAGAAACCCAACTGAGCAACCCTTTCCTCTAAAATTTTGTGTCAATGCCAAAAAGGTCTCCTCAGTTTAAAATGTGGGTTTTTTTTTTTGGTATCAGTATTATTTCTGTATAATGCTAGCAAAGGGAAAGCATAGGTAAGAATCCCTTTCACACTTTAGGGATATAGAAGCAGTCTTTAAATCTGGCATCCCATACAAACTCTGCTGCTGGAGAGGTGTTGTCAGAGCTGCAGACTGCTATGTGTTGATGCTGGACACCGGAGCTGGTGTTTTCCCACAAGTGGATTATCGAGGTCAGATACAGCAGTTTCCCAGCTCTTTTGGATGTAATTTTCGTGATATAATTAGATTTAAGTACATTAAAATAATATTTTTCACTGTTCTATCTTTCAATTTCAGCATATTTGACCAATTTTGTTAGCATCCTTGTTGTATCTGTTGCACATTTCCCCATCAGTTTTTATTAATTAACTAGTTTAATATTTGCCTGGTGTTAGATCCCAGGTTGACATGAAAGTCCCCTTGTTTTGAGGACCATCTTGTTTGCCCTGTTACAGGGAAAAGTTGTCTGTAATTTAAGAAGATGACAGAAGAATCTCTAATAAGAAAATCCAAAGTTTGCTAACAGAAAGGAGAGATGTAGCAATAATGAAAAAAAATCAATCCATGCACTTACACTGCTTAACTATTGCACAACTGGAGAGACACAAAAATAACCTCAGAAGCTGTTCAAGCTGGCCTTTGCTGCTTGAAACTCTGCCAGCATTGCTCAGACCTTGCAGTGTTTTTATCCATGAAGTATGTTCTGCACTAATAAATCACAAACAAGTTCCAAGACATCCTGTCCTGTTCTGCCTTTGCTTGGTACTGAGTCTTCTTCTGCCTTTCTGATGTCAATGGAACAAATACTGACTTAGTTTATGCTTATTTTAAATAACAAATAATGTCCTCCTTGAGAAAGACAATTAAAATAGCCACAAATTCACTGCTCAGAAAGAATGAATCAGGAATAGTTATTTCAATGCCTAGGAAAACACCTGAGGCAACTATCCACTTTCTCTGAACAAAATTTTTATGGGGTTTGAAACTGAAGGGATTTAGCAGAGCAATTATTTCCCCCGTCTCCCCACCCTCCCTCCCCCAAAAAGCTGAAAAATTACCTTCTTTTTCCATTTTGTTGTAGAGAAACTTCGAGGCAGTGAGGTGCTGAGAATAGTGATGGTGCAGTCCTTTTTCCAGGTGACGTACACATGTCAAAGTAGGAAGCTATGTTTCTTTCTGTAGAGGTCATGCCACAGTCATGCTGAAATGGGATTGTAATGTGAGATTAGTCCATAGGTACAAAGACTCTTGCTCTCATATTGATCGAGAGAAGGGAGGTGAAGGCTTCTCAGTTCTGAGTCCATCCTTCTTTATCCTGATGGGATTATTGGGAATTCTGTAATTATTTTATTTCAGTTTGTTCTGCTACATACAGGTCTCTCTAAGTGCAATGTTCTCATATGTTTTCTCTACCACAGTATCAACCTCAGTGCAGTTTTACAGATTGCAGTGGTATCAACTATTATCTGACTGATTACAATAACTTCGTTTAGGGGCTGTTAGAGACACAGTGGAGACGATCCATCCACTCTAAGATCTAAAAAGAAAATTACATTTTAAGGAGAAGTAGTCATTCTCTTGCTCTGTCATCGTATTCTTTAACATTACATATATATCTTAGAGAGTTATTGGATGTTCACTCCTATCACTGAACAGTACATCGAAGCAGTATATTCCCAACTTCATCAGATTTTCTAAAGTCACTCTTCTACTGGAAGAGTGTAGTAAACCAACACGAAGATCTGTCTGCCATCTGATCTATATAATATGAAAGCTTGAGACTCAGTGCTTCTACATTAATTTTGTACAAACTTGACTATGTGGTAGCACAATAGAGAATTCACCTGGAAAATTACCAGCTGTCCCCAGAGATACTTGCAGTTCTCATCTGGAACTGGTTTGAAACATTCAGACATTTATTCACACACTGATTCCATTAATTTTAATTGAAAACACAGACACCTCATAAAAGACAGGACAGCAGACAGCAAAGCCAGTTCAAAGAACACAAAAAGCAATAGTAATTTTATCTATGAGGAGGACAAACTAAACTTAAATGATTCTGCTAAAAGGGCACTGAAATATAAATCTAGACTAAATCTGATGGACTGGTCTGAAAAACAGACTCAAGAAAAGGAAATGCAGTATAAATATTCAAAGGGTTGAAATAGAAGCTGATCTTCAAAGTGCAGCCATCTACTAAATGTGTATAATGATCCAGCAAAGTAGTCCTCAGTTCTAGTCCAATTTTCATATGGGAATTGTAACCTGAATTAAACATTCTTTTGGACTCTTCCAGGTGTCCAGAGAGGAAAATCCATCAAGTATGGTCATTGCTATTAAATAAGTTTCCTGAGAACATTTCAAAATGGTACATTAATACATCACAGAATTTATGTTATTGAAAGGTTGTTATATTTGGCCATGTTGCTCCAAAGATTCAGCTTTATATGTTGAGAAAACTCTGGAAACACATAACTCATACTTAAGGGTCTTCAAAGGGGTCTGAAGTATAGGGAGACAACATAGAAGGGGTTAGCAAAATGTCAGGTGTCCACATCTATTGCAGATTCATTTTTAGTTCATGCCAACAGCAATTTCATATTTCATGGTGAAAATATGTAAATTCACTATGTCTCAGTCAACACATCATCAAGCTTATTTTGGTCCTACCTGTTTGGCTTCTCCAAATATCTCCTTTTAAAAGTCATTTTCATTTACCTCCAGGACCTGATATTTTCCTTTTTACAATTTAACTTAGTTAACACATGTACATATATCAGAGTCTTTGAACTCAACATCTTTGACAGTCTTTCTGTGGTGATTCAGCCCCAAACAGTGGCTAAGTACCACATGCCACTCTTTCACTCCCAGAGGAGAAACAAAGCCTCCACGGGCTGGGGTAAGGATATTTTTCTGACAAAAGCACTGTGGAAGTAGAACAATAACAGCCAATTTCACTCACACCTGCCAATAACACAGAGTTCCTTACTGACCCAATGATAACAGAGTGCTGCAGAATGCAAGGGCCAACCAGATGCCCTGGCAGCACTCAGACTGCCCTAAAGGCACCCAAACAGCGCCTTTTATGTGTCAGGAGTGATTTCAGGTGGTGTGGAAAACAGCCCAGGCTAACTCAGCTCACCTGTGCTGGCTGCTTAGGGAGATTACCTCTGTCTTGGTCAGAACCCGGACACTTTCTCCCTTGAGGCATGTATGTCAAAGGTGAAGAAATTCTGTATGCTTCTGCCCACAGAACAGGACAAGAGAACAGAGTGCACACCTGTAGGATAATACAATTGCCTACACCAAACAACAGTGGTTGTTGCCTATGGCAATTTTCCCAGTTGTAGCTGTTCAGCTACAGTGGTAGCTGGTGGAAAATGATCATATCCAGAGTTTCAGCTACCTGGTATATTTGCAGATGGAGACATTTCAACCAAGTACACTTTTGTTGAAGTAAAGTGTTAAACTTTTCCTGACACCCAATTTTATGCATAGGTTTGGTATATTTCCTCAACATGACTGATGTTCAGCCTTTTGATGTTTCAGACACCAAATAAGTTCTATAAAAAAAAAAAAAAAGGGATAGCAAATTATGTTGGAAAACCAAAAAAAATCCTGAAATCTGAATGTGATAATGAAAGTCTCTTTTTTGTTTTCTTACCTCATTTGATAATGGACAATTTGATTTGCCTTGGATGGATAAATAAAATTTGCCCTAATACAAGCTGATATGTTTCTAACAACATTAATCATATCCTATCAGTCCTAATGTAATACATGGGTTTTTGAGGCTAAATCCATGGAGTTATAGAGTGGTCTTTCAATCAAATCTGGAAAGGGGGTTGGGTGGGGGTGTTTACTGAGGCATTAAAATGAAACCATTATGGATTTTAAGTGCTTCAGTGATAGTCATTTTAGGTTGTCAACTTTGATTTATGCAATTTTAAAGTTTGCAATATGCAAATATGCAAATTGCCTCTGCAGTTAGCAAAGGGTCAGACAGAATTTTTGAATGTACTGAAAGCTTATGGTCCTGTGGATGGACCAACCCTTAAAGATCCCAGTCCAATCAGAAAATCTTAGTTGCTAGATCTGAACGGTCAGGCAAATGTCGCAAAATATATATTTTGTCTTCTCATTGCTTTGGCTGCCTTATGGATACCCTCCTGCTCTTTGAAAGTTTATCTATTTGAATATCTATTCTGGAATGACAAGAAAAAAAAGGTGGAAAGGTATATACCTTATGGCTGTCATAAGGTATACAGAGACATGACAACTGGTTAATAAGCCGTTAATTGTTGTTACTATATCTATTTGTGCTCTGAATGTACATGTTCACTGGACAGTCCAGTGAGCAGAGTTATACCCTCTGGAAGATGATCAGTTTACCAGCTATGGGTTCATTTGCAGAAGAAAATATTGCTGTTTGCAAAGCGCCTGGAAGGCAAATGTAGATTAGTGAAACCAAAGTAAAGCCGTCAGCTTTAGGAAACAGTTGTTTCCCGCAGAATTAAAATCTCATTATATGGATGAAGAACTGAAATCTCATTGCTTAAATGTTACTCCTGTAAGATCCCAAACTCTGTGATAACTAACTCCTAGACTTCATGAACCCTTACACCTCAAGTACAGGAGAGAATGTGACAGAAAGTATAATTGTCTTTATTTGCCAACATATATACAAGCTATATGCCTTATGGAAAATATATTTCTGGGCAATCTTGTCTTGGTTACTGCATGCTGGAAGTGTGTAAAATCTCTGAAAGTAGACAGTTTTTCAGCTGTGAGCATCTTTCTTGCATGAAGGCTCAGACTAGGTGAAAAAAGAGCCAGGAAGCAACTGAAGAACCAGTACAGACTCCATGAGAGGAAGAGAGGGGATGCAAGAGGGCAGACATCAGAGGCAGTAGAAAGAAAGCAACCCAGAAAATCAGGAAGTCACTGAAAAATGCTGGACTGTGATCAAGCATGAAATAAATGGCCTGTCTGGAATGGAAAAAATGGGTGGGGTGGAGATTTTTTGAGTTATCTTATTAATTTGTGCCATTGAGAGGATCTAGGACTGCCTCTAGTTAAAGTTCCTCAGTTACAGTGGAACAGCAAGAGTTTTGAAGACCTTGGGTACATTTTAAGTAACATGTGCAGGCAGTTCTGTCATAGAGCTCTGTCAGAAGAACATGCCAAATTTCCATTTCTGATTGAAAGATTGTGTTGAGCCAAAGCAACCCTATTAACTCTTTGTGGCAGAGTCAATTTGTTGTAATTAAAACGGTCCTTACATTGTACTTATGACAGTATTCTAACACTGCTGCTAATTCGGAGTTCTGTATCTAGATTTTAAACTGCTTTCATAAGCAACTCCCATTGAGGCCACATAGGTAAAAAAACCCAACAGGCAGACTGCAAAAAATCTCCCACAATTTGGAAATTTAAAAATATAGCCAATTAAAGTTATATTGATTGTTAAACACTATCAGTAGCCTGGGTTCATATAAATTATTTTCTCACAGAATCTCTCAAAGCACTTTCCAAACAGGAACAGTTTAGGTCTATGACACCAATATAAAGTAATAAGGTTTATAGATCATGTGACTGAGATTTGTAGCTTTTACTAAAAGAATTTGTAAAAGAGTCAGGAATTTTGGTAAGTTTTTATCTGTTTCTTCAGAGAACATGTTTATTTCCTTTTATAGATAGATAAATACCTTTAAATTATTCTGTTTTTTTTTTATATATATTTGTGGCATAAAGAGTATGCGGCAATGCAAACAAAAATTAACCATGATATTGGGAGGAAGATAAAAACACACACACATACACAACCTGACTACAAAAACGGTTTCCTTTACAAGGCAGTTGGGAAGTAATTTCAGAGAGGATAGAGGCCGCACTAGTTCTTTACATAATGGTAAAGGAATATTTAACAGCTGTTGCAACACCATGTAGCAAAAAGCTACTGGGAATACATGGATTGCTGCTATGCAAGTATGGATTAAATAATGCCTGTGTGAATATTATTTAAATGGAATGCTGTAATGTACATGTCAATGTGCATGCACACGTGCATGCAAGCAAGAGTGTGTGTGTGTGTGTGTGTGTGTGTGTAGTCCTGCCTGGGCATAACCTTTGGTTTTGTTTTTGGTTTTGGTTGGCTGGTTTTGGGTTTCATTTGTTTTACTCATGTTACTCTTGAAAATCAAGCATAAGGGGGAGTGAAGGTGGAATTTGTTCCTTCTCATTAGTCATGGGCTGAATTGGTCCTGAGCAAAATCAGTCAGCAACATATGAGGAAAGACATGTGAGCGTAACTTGATGGTGCTGTACGAATGTGGGTGTGGTAGTAATGTGAACCCTTTCTTGCAAGCTGTGATGGGTAAGAGGGGAAAAAGCCCAACTTGACCTTTACAGCTGAGGTTGAGTTTGCAACGCAGGTGGAGAGAAACTATTTTGAACTGCACAAAGGCTATGTGAAGTCACTGATGTATGATGCACATGGATTCATACAACTACTTTCTACTGGTCTCAGTGCAAAAGATTATTCTGCTGCCCATGTAGTCTCTTTTTTACTTTCTTTGTCTCAATCTTTTCTCCTTTCCTCACCTAACTCTGATACCTGGCTAATTCACAGAAAGTGAAATCCTGTACTATCTGCTTGTCAACTTCAGTTTCCTTCTTTGGCACTGATTTGGCAAGGACTGCAGGTATCTTGATGGTTATTTATTACAGTGCCGGATGAAAGCTTGAGAACACTGGCAGTGTCTGAATTTTTCTTTGATCCACAGATAGTATTTCAATTAAAGACACATTTGGCAGTGCCTCTTGGTTTTCCATCAAACTTTACATCATAGCCTATTCCCTTTTCCCCTCCTACGCTGGAATCTTCCAGGGAAATGTCATCTCATTATTATTATTTGTTTTTCAGAACCTTCTCAAGGACTCAGCTCTGGTCATGTAGCAGCATGGCTCTTATTTGATATTACCCCTTTCAACTGTAATATTAGACCAGGATAATTCCTGTGTGATTTTAAGTCAGGGCTTTCCAATGTAGATTTCCTTTGTCTTCTGTGCCTTGTTTGCATTTTATTAAGTGCATCGCCTTACTTTTTGAAGTTATTAAAACAGATTTTAGCTCTTCGTACTCAGTTTACCTGATGATGCGCACCATTCCATGGCAGGGATCTCACCTCTCATTTTGAAGAAGATGAAACATTTGTTAGATGAAGGAAAATAGGTTAAGAGTGACAAAAAGGGTAAGTGTAACATCAATTAATTATTAAAAGAGAGAACAAGAGTTACAAAGCAAGAGCTAACATTAGTCTCAGAAAAAGGAGACTTGGAAACAAATTCACGCAGTTACAGGAGAAGAAAAGTATTTTTATTTGGTTTAAAAATATTTTACTGGATTAGTTAGCTGCTGAAAAAAAACCCCAGCATTTGCTAGTCATTTGTAAGAAATTATTTGAACAACTGGAAAAACAGCTCACAAAAAAGTAGATAAGTACTGGCTCTCTTTCAGTACAGCCACACCACAGTACAAATGGAAAGTTGGTAGCGAAGATATGCTAACTGATGCCAACCATCTCTGTTGAGAAATCTAGGCAGATTTTTATGGAAATAACATAAGGGGGTTGGACATTTATTCAAACCACACTGTTATCCTAGGATTCCACTAGGCAAGACTATCTTAATCTACATCCAGCATATTGTAGTACTGTTTTGCAATAATACGCAACACTTCACTGTGAGAAGTCTTCAGATATTTTATATCCAAAGTGGGAGAGTAATTTTTGTTTTCTTACCAGCAGTGGTTTATATTGGGTGCAGATGGAGTTCCATTGTTTTCACAAGTGCTGTTTCCTGCTGCCAGGTAGAACATCTGTTACTTCCTTTAGTTCCTGGCTGCAGAACTGGGTGTTGGGCGGCCCCAGGTGTAGCTATCGTGACAAGTGATCCTACTGAGACAGACACCCTGCCCAGCTTCTTGTTCATGGAGCCAGAGCAAACCACCTCCTTGGTTTTCATTTAGAGGTCTATGTT
Organism: Gallinula chloropus; assembly: GCF_964237585.1. Taxonomy (NCBI): domain Eukaryota; kingdom Metazoa; phylum Chordata; class Aves; order Gruiformes; family Rallidae; genus Gallinula; species Gallinula chloropus. Next base: position 25,006,399 of record NC_140089.1, read on the forward strand.
TGACCATCATGAGCAGGCACTTGTTCTTACAGCAATTGATTTGTAGCCCCTGTTAAGGTTAGAGTATCACACCTACATGGCACTACTTAGCCCCTCTTCCCATCTGCTTACACTGGGATATGAAAACCTTGCAATCACTGCCTTGTTGACAAAACAATAAGGTAGTTAGAGTGTAGCAACAGGCCATAGTTAAACAAGATATTATTATGAAAAATGCCTACAGATTTATTTAAAGGCCATGTATTATTTTCAATTTCTTGTACATCTCTGATTTGTTCACACACACAAAAAAGGAAGGAGCAGAGAACCACAACATGCAACAGCCCCCAGAAAAGGCCAGTCAAGCGTTTCTGTTTTACCTCAGAATAAAGGCCCAAAAAAACTCATTCCTGGTAACTTTTGAGAGTAATAAACTCACTTGATCACTAACTAGTAATCTCCTTGGAACAACATGTATCTCCTAATAAAATCATTGTAGAGGAAAAAATAACTTAAACCAAATCATAATCATATCTAGTTTTTCACTGAAATTTAACATTCTCCTAATTCAACATAACATATTTCATCTAGGTTGTTACCTAGGAGAAGTTCTCGGCTGGCTTGTCCAGTGTTGGCTTAATATATGAAGCTCTCCCACCTCAGATATACTTTGTCTTCTAGTGAGTCATGGTTTGCAGGAAGGTTTAATATCTTGTTTTAAGTGAAAAATTATAGTAATAAAAAGGGCAAACTTTTAGGTTCCAGCCCTCCTTCGGCTTTGTAAAACTGTAAATGTTTAACTTCCTTTTGATCCCTGCCCTTTCTAGTTGGTGAAATAAGGTGTTCAATGCTTATGGGATAGGGACCTTTGGAGAAGATGTTTTCCATGAGTACTTTTAAGAAGTGCTTATACTGAGCTGTTGGGTACTTTTGCTGCTTTGCTGTTTTCACAGTCCCATTTTGATTTAGAATGATGCGGTCTTGAGGTAAATTCTGCTTGATTTTCTAAGTATCTGTGATTAAAAGACTTAAAATACTCATACTATTGTTATATGCTTCTAGTAATATTTACTTATGTAATTACTTCAGTAATATTGACTTACTTATGTAATACTTAAGTGATATTTTAATAAAAAGACACATATACATACCAGTGTTTTTCAAAATTTTTTTGCTTGTGTTCCCAAGACATCAGCTCAAGAAAGTAAGTTTTTGTATTCCAGAAGAGTTATGCAAATTAAATTCACCTCTGGGCAGAAAGGAAGCACCGGTCGATGAATTGGTAAGAACTCATTGTGCATATTAAATAATCCTGTGTGCTGGCTCACAGATTTCATCAGCACCAATGATACATACACAGACTACACAATGACCCACTAGTGACTCCTCAAATATATCACTGTTAATTGCTATTCTGTTAGGAAAGTGCAATTTTTATTTATGAGGGGTATACTGCACTATGCTCAATTTCTTCCTATTTTATGGAGATCCAAACCAACTAGATTTAATGACATGAGAAATAATATATTCTGCCATGTAGTGGAAATGTGGTAGATTTAACTTCTGAAAACCAGATCACTGAGTTAGTTTGGATCATTGGCACACAGTGTCTGGAAATGTGCTGTGGACTAAAGAAAATATTCACTCAAAGGATGGTGTAGATCCAGACAGATTGTTGTAACTTGGAAGAGTTTTAAGGCTTGAGTTTATTTCTGTTTTCCTGATTTCTGGTTTTCAGCTCCAAGTAATGCTGATAACTACTTCAGGAATGTGATCATGCCTCCTTTTGTTTCGTGTATTGAAAGCTCTTTCCTTGCTCATTATATACCCTGAATGTACATCAAATAATGCTCATGTTAAATGAAGTGACAGATAGCATATATAATGTGATTATTTTAACAAGCCTGCGAAAGCTAGGAAAATTCTGATTGAGCTGCAGCAGGAAACAAAGCAAAATTGCCAACAGCATAAAATGAAATGCAGGAAATTGCCAGTCAAAGGGGTTATTTCAAAATATGCTGAGGAAAGAGCAAATGCAGAACACATTTATGCATGAGACTGACACAGCCCAGAGATGCTTCTAGCAGCACTTTGATTTTGGCCATTTTCTAAACCATTCACTAAACATGGTCCTAAAAATGAAATTTACCTGGGGAATACAGGATGCGTGCAATCGCTCACAGAGTGATAGACCACACATCAGAGAGATGGCCAGGAGCAACAATTAGAGGAAGAAGCACTTCTTGCTCTAGAAATTATTAAATGGAATATAAAAATATATAGAGTCATAGGATCACCTGGGTTGGAAAACACCCTTTAGATCATCAAGTCCAACCATAGCCTAACCCTGGCTAGTTCACTTCTAGATCATGTCCTTAAGGATTTCGTCTACACGCCTTTTAAGCACCACCACCCTGGGCAGCCTTTTCAATTCCCTTTCAGTAAGGAAATTCTTCCTGATATCTAACCTACATCTGCCCTGGTGCAATTTTAAGCCATTTCCTCTTATCCTATCACTTGACACCTGAGAGGAGATCAACCCCAACATCTCTGCAACTGCCTTGCAGGTAGTTGTAGAGAGCAATAAGATCTCCCTTCAGCCTCCTTTTCTCATCTAGCACAGCTGAAACCTTTTGTAACCAAGATTTTTAAAAGTTTTTGTGGGGAAGACGTAGCTTGAGGTATTTCAAAGGGATCTGTGTCTATAAGGCAGATGCTCGGAAACTTTGTAGATTTGTATCCCTTCAGATTTGATCAGTATTACTGAAGAACCCAGATGATTTAATCACTGACAAGATTTTGTTTAGCCATCTGGCCTCGATGAGATTCCTGGTAGGCTGAGACAGAACTTGAGCTGATAGTCTCCATTCTTTGTCTCTCATAATTCAGATCTGGACTGAACAATTACTTGAATGCAAAAACGTTTTTTGTAAAGATGAATTCACAGAAGATTACATTCCTACTAATCTAAAAAGGAGGTCTATTCCTATGCAATTATGACTCAAGAATGCACTACATAATGACTCTTTAGTTAACCTTTCTCTTTAAACCATTTAAATTACACATTTAAGAACTAAGACAAGACGGAATTATTGACAAATGCATTAATTCATTTGTGGTTGTGAATTAATGCACTTTTAAATTCATTAGACTTCTGCATGGCAAGGATTCAGATATGTCTCTACGCTTACCAGTTAGTTTCACAACTAAGATGTTGTTGCAAAATACATAAACAATTACAAAAAACTAATCAAATAACCAGATTTGCTTACTTTCTTACCTGTCCTGGAGAGCAAGTTACTTTTCTTAATGAGTGGAATTCCTTCAGTAGCAAATGTCTCCTTAAAGTGAGTAAATATATAGTCAGATAGAAAAAGTGTCTCACATCACAAAATTATTAATGACAAAGAATCAACAAAGGAGATTTTCTGATTTTTCTTAACATCTCGATTTTTCATAACGCATAAATGATAATATAAATGAGATAAAGTGAGAAACAATAAAGAAATTAATATAGTTGTTAATATCGATATTGAAATTAATAAATAGTGTGAAATGAGATAAAAATTAAAACAGTTTCTGCCCTGCAAGTAAAACATATTGAACTAATAGTTTGGCTTGTTTAAAACATCTTTCTTAGTAACTGACTACATACAAGTTTTTCCCTCTGCTCAAAGTGGTTGTATCTGACTGAATCCCATTGCAAGGGAAAAGAAACATCTCAGTTGTCCTATAGATTCGAAGACTTTTAGTCATGTGAAATAGGGCCTGTCAAGGGTACTGGTAGGTTAGAATAACTCAAAATCTCTAAAGAGCAAATTGTTTAATCTTTCAAACATAAACTGTATGTGACTGAAAGTGTTTCTGAAATTTTGGGCAGTGCTGCAAGCAGTGATGCTCCCATCTTACTGTAAGTTCTTAATAACATGTAACATGTCAAAGAGTTCTTGTCATTCTCTTTGTTAAAAATAAATATTGTCATTAGATTTATAGTATATGTAATATACCATACCATAATACACAATATTAGTACTGCATTTAAGAAGTTATATTTTCTCATATAAGATATTAATTATTTATTGTTATGCCTCTCTTTTAATAATTCCAAGCTTTTGCCTGGTTTTGCTTACGATTTCAGAAATTTAGTGACTAAAATGGACTCTATATAATCTCCTGGTTCCTGTAGGAACAAGCCCATCTCTCTGATGCCAGTTACATTCTTAAAATTAAAATGCCAGTTAGCCCAACTCATAACAGCTGCCAAGTAATAAAAAATTAGACTAGCATCATGCATTGTCAGCCTGTTTTGATTTCTGTATAATCATGCATATTTTGTTTTTAAAGGCAGTTTTATACTGTTAAATTGATTATTTGGCTACTTTTTCTGTTTGGACTGCCCAGTTCTTATTCAGTTCTATGCTGTTTTCCTTTGAGACTAATTACTCTTAAAACAGTGAAGAGGACAAGACATACAACCTGTATAGGAAACATGAGGAGTTCTGGTAGCATGGAAACTGCTATTAAGGTGCAATGTTGATGTATTTTCATGAAGATCAGTTGAAGTTCTATGACTTGGAAATGTGAAGTTAAATTTTTGATAGTAACAGAATTCATTACTATTATTATTGCTATTATTATTATTAATTCCTTACAAAAAGTTTAAGAAGTAAAGGCTTGATGTAATTTTCTGAGAGCAAACCAAGGAAAACTAATATAACCCTAGCCTTTTAGAAGCTCCTCTCTTTCCCACGTGTTGTCAGAAATTCTTTACAGCACAAGCCATTAAGTTCTCCTGGCAGATCATCAATGGTCTCTAAATAGTTGTTCTGTGTTTTCTACATATCGGCAGCCATGTCTGTACTCTGATGCCAACATTGTGATCCCTCTTGGCTTCACACAGGATGATGGTTCTTAGGCAGCAAGTTGGTCTCTGACAACTGCTGTGTCTGGACACACCTTTTAATCCTTTATTTCAGGAGTCTTTGTATAATATTTTTTTCCTGTATCCGGAGAATCAACTTCACTCTTATACAAATCCAAACTTCTGTCTTACTGGTGTACTCTAACCTCCACCAGTTTAAATGTAAACAAGTAGTCTTTGCTTATATAAGCCCCAAACTTAGCTTGGCATCACTGAATTTAGGCACATCACCTTTCCCTCACCTTTGCTGGCTAGAAACCAAACACTGATGCTCATTCTGATTTCTGTCAAGAAGTGTGCCAAACACTCTTATTCTGTCCAAAAGTGGTACTTTGGTAAAACACACTGTACAGGCTGCCATACTGAAGTTACATTAGTTAAATGTGTAGATTTGCATAAGGTTACCAATTAGAGCAGGTGACACGAAAAAGCCAGTATGGGCTTTTAACCCAGTTGTTGGTATTTTGTAGGACTTGGCACTTCTGAGCAAGATGAGAAGTGGTTTGTCACTGACTGCAAAAGTGACCTAAGTTTAAACAGCATCTTCAAGGAAGCTGTCAATGCTTACTGTGTAATACCATATCACACAGGAAAAGGCTGCTTGCAAAATAGCTAGGATGAGGCTTTAATGAAGCTTAGGTTTGCAGGTGTGAGTTCATCTTATGCTGAGAGAGATTGCTAGATCATGGTAACAGAGAGGATGAGAAGTACAACCAGGGCTTTTCATCACATTACAGTTGTGCTGGGGATTAAAGGTGTTAATGTACCTCAATATTGTGGAACTTATTTCTGATACATTTTCATTATTGTGTTAAACTAACTGAGTTTCCTCTAAACAGTAGACTAAGCCTAATCTTACAATTAACTTCACAGCCTGCCAGGTACCTATGAACACTTCTTTTACTGTGTTTTTTACTTTTGTTGCATCCCCAAGACCCTAAACTCTACTTTAAGATCTAGTTCAATAACCCCTAAAAATAAATAACAAACATAATGAAGGACATACATTCTGACATACAGCCTTGGTTTAGTCTGGATGACTTCTAACTTTTTTAGACAACTGCACCTCATTTTCTTTTCCCATTTTTAACCCTGACCATAATGAAATTCCAAACCTGCCAAGTCCCAATGTCACTAGCACAAATTCAGGACTAGAGTTTCACAGCCTCTAACTCTTACGTCTTTTAGGTCTCAATTGAATGCATTATGCGTCAACAGCATTATATTTATTTTTTCCTGGTTTGCTTTTCAAAATAACAAGTAGAACTGATAAATACTCAAGTTAGAAAGAGGTTCTTTAACAAAAATGATCTAAGTTTAGGGTAATTAAGATTACTTGTAGCTAAAAAAAAAGTTACAATTTACAATCCAAATTTTTTTAATACATATTAAAAAGCACGCAACACTGCAAATAAACTGTTTTAAACTCCACTGAAGGGAATTAATGTTAAAATTGTTTTTGAAACACTGTTTAACTGAATCAACATGAACTAGATTTTGTGAAAATATTAAAGACATTTTGCATAGCAGAGGTTTTGGATGTTTAGCTTAGGTTGCCTCAAGAACTCTGGCATTTTTTTTTCTATATTGTTTACATGCTGGATACACTAGAAACAATTTATAAATGGCAAATAACATTTTACAATGCTTTTAAAAACTTAGACTATCAAATTGAAGAATGGTAATACTTACTTTCCTGTAGAAGCCATCCCACATACCATTCTTCTGAATCAAGCATTCCAGCAGAAATAGATTGAAAATACTGTAGAAGTGTACCTCTTAGTGTTTGAAATTTGTAAAAAAAGATAAAACTTCAGTCTTTATAGTTATCTTAGTTCCCTATAGCCACTGCTGGAGCCAGGAGACATAGCTACAGGGATTTTTGATCAAGCACAGTGAGGTAATTTCCAGCAAATGAAGTAGATAGAGATCCAATTGATCAACATCAGTCTTTTTGTCCATTGCAGGTGTTATTTACAGAAGACTATGAATTTCTGTTTGGCACTAGTGAAATCCCTATAGACATATACTGGCCATGTAGTTTATCTTGAATATATTTCAGTTGAAAAGTTCAAGTTCTCTGTGAATACTTCCAACCTATATGGGTGCAGAAAATTGGGAATTTTTATTCCCTACATATAAGGTCATCAGAAACTTGTATCCCTTTTAAAAGCTTATTAAAATAATCAGAATTTTTATATACCTATTAGGATTCTATTTTCCCTCTCAGTTGCCTTTACTTTCTGAGAATGTTGTCCTTAACCTAAGAAGGAAAGGTGTGAAGCTTGTGGAAAATAATTCTGAGCATATTTTTTAACCATTCTACCATTTTAAAAAAAATTAAATTCTCCTACCATGCTACATTTAATCTGTAAAAAATCTGCAGTGATTGCTGAGTGTATTTAAGCGTCCTTCATATGCTCAGCTAAATTGTGTGGGGATTTCAAATCAGATTCTTTAAGGCAGCTGTCTAGCTCCTTAGCACTGAAGCACTGAGCAACACAGAACCAAAGCTCATTTGTGGGTCTCAGCTGTGCTCCACTGTAAGGACTAAGCGTGACAAGTTCCAAACTTTTGGATAATTTTCTTTTTAAGAGAAGATACACAGGTGAGGTGGGATACTTCCTAAAACAGGGGCATGCTTTTAATTTTCACAGAAAACAAAATTGTTATGGAATTTTGCTTAATGTTTCCCACTGAAAGAGGACAAAATGCCACACTGCCCAGTCTGAAACCCATCAGATTACTATTTCACAAAGTAATGACAAGCAGTCATATAAAACCAGACCTTACCCCACAAACATTTTTACAGTATTTGCAGTAGGGAGGGGAACAATATCTGCTACAAGAGTGATGTGACCCACCAACTGACTCACATGTTTAAGTTGAACACTGTTGTCAGGATAGAAAGAGGTAAAACATGGAAGAGACTAAAGGAGTATTCTAAGAACGCAATAAATGTATATTGCAGTATTGCATACTTAGCAGTTCCTTACTGAATGGGATGCAGCTGCAAGAATCATTAATCCTCTCTAATTCTTTGCCAATCTTGACGCTAGAGAAGCAGTGGGAGTAGAACTAATGGAATCTGAGTATGGATATTAATTCTCCCCTTGTAATTTCCTGTTTCATTTGTATTCAGTAGGCTACCATTGCATACAAAAGGGGAAATGAGACTTCAACAAGATATAAAACAAACAAGGATGTTAAAAAGAGAGATTAAGTAGCTCATAAGAATGACGAACTGCCTAAACCTCAGTAATTTTTTATCTTTATTAGAAATGTCTCAGATTTACATCAGTTCATGACAATGAACTTTTTTCTTTTGCTTATGTCCTTTAGGGTAATGAAGCTGGTGAAGGGGCTGGAGAACAAATCTTAGGAGGAGTGGCTGAGAGGAGTGGAGTTGTTTAGCCTGGAGGAGGCTGAGGGGAGACCTAATCACCGCCTACAACTACCTGAAAGGAGGTTGTAGAGAGGTGGCTGTTGGTTCCTTTGCCTAAGTGATAGGTGATAGGACGAGGGGGAATGGCAAGGCAGGTTCAGGATGCTGGTTCAGCTTCTGGATGTCCTCAGAGGCAGGTCATTCATGCTTCTTATCCTGAAAGTCAGCAACTCCCTTCAGTGTGCCTGGTCACACAGACCCCATTAAGTAGGAACCCTAGCCAGATTTTAAATGCAGAGCTCCTAGATGACACATTTATTTGTAACAATCTTGCTCAAATGTTTTTCCTATTTAATTTCTAATACTTATCACTAATATTCTTTCTACAAATTGCAGTTACTGGTTTTACTTCACGATAGGCTCATGCAAATCAACAATGTTTAGTAAGAAGATTCTTCTTACTATTTAAAATCTTGTCTGTGTCATAGCAAGCCTTCAGATCAGGGTTTTCAAACAGAAAACTGATGTCAAATGAACTGGAGGATTTTGGAAATGTCAGCTTAAGTTTGTGGAAATAGGATGCCAGCATTAAAAAAGGTGAATCGCATTGTATTCTGTAAAGCATCATTTCTTTCTCTCCAAGAAAGCAAGTAATAAATGAAGGTTAGACCTGGAGACTAAATAAATTTTTAAAAATGCACTAAAACAGTGAAATTAGACTTGACACACCTCTATCTGAAAATTATATGTAATCTTTAGTTAGAATTTTAAATATGGTTTTGTTTGTGAAATAATTCCAGGGCTATGGTTCAACAAGACATCCCTTTAATTGGATACTGTGTTTGTAGGCATAATATACTGTAATGGCTTAGACCTTCCACAGATTCACATAGGCAATAGAGATATTGATGGGTAAGGAAGATAAGTAAGAATCAAAGAAGTTTTTAAATAAACCTGAAGAGTTATTTGAAGAGTCAGTTTCTTGAGCACATTTCTTCTTAAGTTTTGAAAGGGTTTGATAGAATCTATTATTTTATATCATGGATCTTAGATCCTGAGCAGCTATCAACTCTTTTGCTTAAGTTTGAGTTACAACAGTTTCCATCATATGAAAGAGTTGGGTCTTGATATGCATTTGACTAACAGCTGAAAAATTGTTACCTTTATTTCATCATGATTTAAAAAATCCATAGTAGTTCTACTTTCTATTGCAAGTGTGTGCATAGTTTCAAGGATTGTATCAACACTATTCTACCACAGCTGATGTTATCATATTATCAAATGCCAGAAAGAGCTTCCTGACCAAGATGTGAAATATTTATTATAAAATGAAGAAGAACAAAGTTTAATTTGCTCTCAAGTTTCAACTGAACTATAAAGCATCTAATTATCTTTGAAATCCCCAAAGCCTCATAAAAACATTTGCTATTAAGATTTCTCACATTATTTTGCAGACTCATGGGATCTGAACATTTAATTATTTGGCCTGCCCTGGCTTTTAAGTTTTGCCTTTCACTGATCCCTGAAACATAAGTGTTTATTCCACTAAATAGTTCTACAGAAAGCAGATAAGTGTGTCTCGGTCAATGGTATCAGTCAGAAAAACAAAATGAATGTTACTATACTGAAAAATGAAAGAATGCAAAAAAAAAAAAACCCAACCCCAAAATCAAAAAATCCCACAAGAAACCCCATCAACCAAAACCCTCAAAAACCGTGCCAAGTAGCGTAGAAGCGTCAGGCTTGGTAAATTTCTAGAACACCTTGAAACACTCATCAGCCAGCTCTTCAATTACATTATCTCCTGAGTAACTGAGAGGCAAAGTGGCATACAGCAGGCTCCAGGAAAATGGTGCAAATAGCTTGATATATGTTTCCAAATTGTATATACCAAATGAAGACTGTCTGAACTAGGCTTCAGGACCTGTACTGTTATGGGAGGGAACTGTCAGCTATGGCTTCTGAAATGCCTTTGAAGTGTTTTATGAGTCGATTTACTCCTATGCAAGGCAGTGTTTGCAAAGACAAAGTATGTTACTAATACCCTTGTTGTGAGTGAAGACTTTCACAATGTTCACAATCAATGAGTATAATGGCCCTTTGGAATTCCCTTTGGTTTTGCTTCATGCATGAAGTATCTGATTGCCAAACTTAAAAGTATCACTAAGACAGACTATGAAAGATAAGTTAAAAGGCATCAGAACATCATTTATCAGAACAGAGGAAATGATTATTAATAGTTTCTTTTCTTCTGAGAATTCTGCGAGAAAAATGAAGGTTAATACAGCGTTACCATTTTCTATGAAGCAGAAAGATACACTATGTACAGCCCAGTATAACAAAGTCAGTAAATCATTTCTTTGTTATAGAGTTTAAAGGTGGAGTTAATTGCTTTACTAAGACAGACAAATCATAACGAGAAATATACTTGTGTCTCGTGTTGCTCATGAAATATTTGGAAAGAGATCCTGAAATTCAACAATGCATTTTTTTTCTAAATAATTGACATGATCATTTTACCATAACTTCTTATCCCATGATTTAGTATGAGCACCTCAGAATTCTCTGCTTTTTATTACAGTGCTGAGAGAGACTTCATTAAGATATTGCATGTTCTTTAAGTGTCTGAGTATTCTGATTTTTTCCCCTTTGTGAAATATTTCACCTTTTCTAAATTATTATTATTTGGTTGCTTTTCTCCACCTAGCAGTACAGATGAGTTTTTCTCAGAGAAAATTCTCATGGCTCCACGCAATAATATTACAAAGGAATCTCAAAAATTGGAAATGTGTTTAAGAAGTAAGAAACTTTTTCCTTTTATAATTGCATATTAATATTATTTAATATAAATAATATGAAATGGATAGCATATTGCTGTTAGAATTATCAGTAGGGACAAGCAGGCCTGGAGTTTATCAGTAGGGACAGCTGTATAAAACGAAGGGTATTAGAAGAAAAGGATGCATTAACATGGCTAGTGAAGACGTCCAGGAGATGCATTACAGCACTGGGTGCTGTGATTATCCACAACATTCGTTATTAGTTCACTCCTTGGTTCCATTTTGAACCACTCAGATGGGGTCCTTCAAAGATATATCTCTTCCATGGGAAGCAAGCACTAAAGCACTAGGCTTTAGCATTGCTGAGCAGTATTTTTCCTTCTTCTGTTTAGCAGTATAGACATAATAGGAGACCTAGAGATGCCCTAAAGCAACCAGTGACTGATCCTGATTTTCACCTAACCTTGGTTTACAAGCTTGCTCCTGCATTCATTTTATAACACTTTCAGATGTACAGGTAAGAACTGCTGTGTAAGTGCTAAGTGATAATTAATTACTATTTTAGCAAACATTGCAAGGCTGGCTTGCTGGGATTATTCTCTGTGAGGGCCTTAATCACAGGTAATGAGAGACCGGTGGAAAATGACATTGGTTCCTGTGGTGTGCCATACTGCTGTACAAAAAAATGCATCATTTTCCCCCTCATAAAGAACTAATTGCTTTGTGTTATTGTTTAACATTCTGTAATTGCAGTAGTTGCAAAGAAGGAAAAAAAAAACAGTTGTTCTTTTTTGGGTTGGTTGATAAGTGGGGATTTAGAAAGGGCCTAATGTGGAATTGTGATGACGAAGGCAAGTAGAAGGAAACCCAAGGGTGGCATATTCCTTTCTTAAAGAGCTTGAGCTTTCTCTGTGTAAATTAATGTCATTAGCGGGAGTTACACATGCCTATACTGTGAGGTGGCTAGAATCCCAACTACAAAATAATATAGTGCCAATGCAATTAATGACTCTGCAGTGTGACATGCTAGTACCTCCCCATATATTGAACTGGAATTGGATTCCAAATGGCAAACAATAAGAAAGTTGAAGATAAGCCTTTGTATTTTATAAATTTGCAATTCCGAGTTCATCTGGGGAAAGATGCAAATAGCAAACAAAGAGAGGGTTATAATCAAAGCAGTTACATACACATGCAAATATTTTTTACAGAATCTTTTAATAAAATTTATAATTGAGTTAAATGTATTTCATGACTGTTTTCCTTACTTTTTCTCTGCCTGCAGTCAGTTTTTGTATACATATGTCTGATAGGGTGATGCTTTGCTTCAGATATCTATCTGCCAGAGCAACAGCTGAAGGTGAGACCTTGCAGAAACTAGGATAATTAGTACTGTTGCTCTGTGTCAACCTATCCTAAAACATGATAATCTGTTGATGCAGACCTCTAAGTACTAAACTTTGCTTAAGTGCATCAGCATACCACAGGAAAAAAAAGATACATTAAAAGGTCTGGTTTGACTTTAAATAGACTAACTGAAGAAATAAAGATATGTAAGCTCTCAGACAAAAGCACTATGAAGAAAACTCTTAAGACTCATTACATATGACAAAAATACAAAAAAAAAAAAATAAAAGAGCACATGCTGCTGTAAAAGAAAAAAACAATACCTTAGAGCAAAAAAGGCATAGTTTTTTCTTGTGCCCACTGAAAAAAAGTCTCTGTATTTGTCTTTTGTTACTGGCTTGCTTCCCTGTAATTTTACATATTGAATTTAATGTTGTTAGACCTCATGTACTTGGCATAAAGAAGTCTAATTATGAATTAATGGACATGCCTGTAAGCATTTTGCAGGGGAGTATGTATAGAAATTCACAAATGTGCAATCTCATTATCCCCAGTGTTGTATGTTCATAGGAAGCTGTGTCTAACGTCCTTGCCAAAACCAGCCTGTATGTTCCATATTCAGTGCTGCTTAAGAGTGGCAACAGTTAAGCACTAGTTCTCAAAAGCTGTAAACACAATATTTCTATCTTTAGAAGTAGGAACTATTATATGTGCAATAAGACTGCAGAGACAGAACAACAAATTCTGGCCAACTTGTCACCCTGACAGCTGCTGTGTGTGAGCAGCACGGTGTTACCTCCTGCATTCACAGAGAGCAGTGGTGTCACTAGGACTAAGCCTGTGCTCTTCTGATATCACAGGTAGTCCACCACTTTCCGCAGTGGAGCAGAGAACCTCCTTGCAGTTCCAAGAAGAAGGTAAACACTGGTCCAAAAGCTCTTTGTTTTTCTAGGTGGGTTTTTTGTTGGTTTCTTTTTCCCCCTGAAAGACAGTTTATTGACAAAAATAAACGCTAAACCACAGGTTATAGTATAGTTTCAAGCTATTGTCATACTTTTCCCTGATAATAGTGATTCTGATGTATGCCAACAGGGAAGCTGAGTTTGTGTGATGTCTGGGAGACCTCAGAAACAAATTTAACAGTCCTTGTTGCACAGATAGGCAATTTGTAAATAGCTTTCTTTGAACAGGAGAATAAGATACTGGAAATTATCCATCAGTCTTTTTGATTTCAGTAGCAATGCTCCTATATTGTAGATGAAAGGTGATGACAGGAGGTTCCATACAAGTGTCTGTAGGGCCGCATTCCATAAAAGTCAGTCTTACTTTCTCTTCATTTACTGTGATTCTTTCAAGTCAATTTTGTGGGATACTGGAGGGGTGTATGTGTGTGTGTTAACTAGACTAAGCAGACAAGAAAAAAACTCATTTTCAGACCTGTACAAATCACTATTAAAATACATCATTATACAGTTGCTGCAACTGGAGATTTCAGTCCAGTCATGTGGGCTAACATTGTGTGTTATTCTGGATTTCCTGCCTGGAAAATTTTGTTCCTTCTCCCAAAGTCACACATTGTTCACTCTGTCCTAGGCTTAGCTAGGATAGGGTTCATTTTGACCAGAAGTTAGGATGGGACACAGCCTGGACATGTGACCCAAACTAACTAAAGGGGTATTCTGTACCATATGATATTATGCTCAGTACGAAAGGGGGCTAGTTGAAGAGAGGCAGCATAACTCCAGGATGTGCAGCTTGGGGAAAGTCCGGCTTCAGGATGGGTCCAAACTATATGGTCTGAGTTGTGCGATTTGGTGAGAAACTGAATCGTGTACCACCAGTTTTGTATATTTCTTATAAATGCTGCTGTTCTTTCCCTCTCCTTATGCTGTCCCAGAAAACTGTCGTTACTCCAACCCACGAGGTTCACCTTTGTTTCCCCATCTCCTTCCTATCCTACCAGGGGATGGAGGGGTGAGTGAGCAGCTCTGTGGTGCTCAGCTGTGGCTGGGGCTGGACCATGACACATTCCCACACTGAAACTAACAACTCATATATTTCATTTTGAATTAGTTTTTTATTTCATAACAGTATAAAGATTTTCTCAAATGGGACATCGGTATTCTTGTGATATTTCGCCCAGTATTTTTTTGTCATTGGACCATTCCTACTGTGTTCTGCTGCCAGTTTCAATCTTCCTCACATCATGGTTTATTCTTCTTCATCATGGTCCATAGAGTATTTTCTTTTTCACTGGATTTTTTTCATCAATTTATCAGTACAGACTACTATGAGCACATGCTTTAATTGCAGAACTACTTGTTGTTTGCCATGTGACTTCTCTAAAACATTTCACTTCAGAAAGAAATATTTACTTTCTTTTGTGTTTTGAAGGGGTCTTCTCATACAACAGATGATTACTCAGCACTACCCATTTCTGTTGAATTTCCCCCATGTTCATCTTGTGGAGCGATTTTGACATTGCTTAAACTGAGTTTTGTGTTATAAGTAATTGATGCTCCAAGTGTTATGCTGATGCATAGTGCTGAAACATATTTTTAGCTGGGGCTTCTTAGAATTGGCATGAAGAATAAAATAGTTAACGTTTATGATATTAAAAAAACAACTCTGAACAATATATTCAGAAATTTAATTTGGCCCACTACATTTACTAGTGAATGGCCTGGGGCTAAAGAGTTATGATCTGAATATTTAATTTGGAGACACTGCTTAGGGTATGTTTAATCTCTGTCTAACTGCAAAGCTTTCTCACATAAAAATTTCTTTGATGTTATTAGGCAGATCATGACAATAGCTGAGGTCAGCAGAGGTAGCAACTGGATGTCTATGGCAAGAGAGTGTGATCTAATTCCTTCCCCAAGGAACAGTGAAAATACAGCCTGCAGGCCAATCATCTTGATTGGTATGGGCATTCTTCTGAGTGCAAGAAGAATTTTGAAATACAAGGGGCTAGAGGCAAGGAGGCAGATGATTAGGAAATAAATGGTCTTTGCATGAGGTCAAGAAATTTTTCTGTTGGGGCTTTGTGATCAAGTGTTCCTCTGGACATGTTGAATTAATTTCATCCTGAGATAGCATTAAACTCAGGTAAGTAGATGAAATGTGTTATGCAAACTTCCTTTTACTTTGCTCCTATTCTCTCACTTATTTAAGACATTCTTGTCTATGAATGAAATAGCATAACATAGAAGTAATAGAACCTTTAAGTGCAGTGTTCTCTCCTTTATGTAGAAGTTGAGTTAAAAAGTCTTTTCACTGCTGAAAACCACAGTAATTGCTTTCATTAGAAGGCAGGAGTCCCGTACAAAAGGGATACCAAAGTTCTCACAAGCTAGGAAGGAGGAGCTCAGAGTTACACTGAGTCAAGGACATATAGGTAAGATAGTTATTATCTAAAAGCTTATAATGGTTTAACCCCAGCTGGCAGCTAAACAGCATGTGGCTGCTCGCTCCTCCTTCCCCATGGGATGGGAAGGGGAGTCAGAAGAAAAGGTGAAACTTGTGGTTTGGGATAAGGACGATTTACTAGAACAGGACAGGGAGAGGGAAATAATAGCAATATACAAAGAGATATACAATACAATTGGCTCACCACTAGACCAATGCCCAGCCTGTCCCTGGGCAGTGGTCCCTCCTCTCCTGCCAGCCACCTTTATATGATAAGCATGATGTTATATGGTATGGCATAGCCCTTTGGCCAGTTGGGGTCCCCTGTCCTGGCTGTGTTCTCTCCCACCTTCAGGTGAAAATTAACCTCATCCTAGCAAAAAACCAGGGCATTATCCACCCCTTATTCTATACCATCAACACCATGCCCAGATCCTACACTTTCCAATTAATCACCACCACTTTGCTTGTCTTTGATATATATATACTAAAAAAAACCCCACAAACCTATCTCTGGAAAAAAAACAGGACAAAGCAGAACACTTACTGAATCTTCTTCTGGCTACATTCAAAAGAAAGCAAAAAGTAATGGTGCAACCTGCTCATTCCTTTAAAAGGTCTCTGTCATTTTGGGAAGTGTGTAGACAGCAGATCTGAAATGGATGGAGGAAACCAAGCTGCTGAAGGACATGGAAGAACAGGCTGATACCAGTTAGTGGGCAGTCTCCATGACTTTTCAGTGAGACACTGGTAGCATGTGGTCTTTACTGATTTCTCAAGCTCTGTCCTAGCAAGCTCTGAGGAGAAGTAACTCTGGGTACTTTTCAATGGTATCCAGTGACAGGACAAAAGACAATGGACAGAAACTGGAACACAGGAAGATCCACCTCACTATAAAGAAAAACTTCTTTACTCTAAGGCTGACAAAACACTGGGACAAGCTGTCCAGAGAGGTCAGGAAGTCCCCTTCTTTGGAAATATTAAAAACGTGCATGGATGTGATCTGGTGCAATAGATGATCCTGCTTTAGCAGGGGGGTTGGACTAACTGATCTCCAGAGTTCCCTTCCAACCCCTAGTGTTCTGTGATTCTGTGGCATACAGCCAGATGATCTGTATTGTCTCTTAGTCTCTTAGTCTTAGACTTTATTTCCTTATGTCACAGCACTATCCAGCAATTATCCAGCAATTACTCACAGTTCTATGTTAAGATGTTGCATTAATTGCTAAGACACATATATTAGAAATAGCTGTACCTGAGTGCAGTTCAGACTATGCTGTTAATGGCACCCACATTTTCTTTCAGGAGTTTAAGATTAATCTGGGGATTTCAGAAGTAATTTTCTGATTTCCTAGCTTCTTTGTAATGGTCCTTGTTTTTCCCATCCTCAGACCTACAGATATATATGTCATCAGGCCCTTCTCATTAAAAAAATCCCTTAAAATGATAGAACTGCAGAGATCATTAAAATAGACTGCCTTATTTAAAGCTAAATGGCTATCTTCAAAAGTGGTTCGATGTTTCTCCCATATAAAACATGATAGATTACTGCATAAGTTGGATTTATGAAGCAGCAGTATCATCCTGCATTAAATACTACTCCCTGCTTCCAGTGAAATGGCAAAAGAGTCCATACTCACAAAACCAGTAGATTTATTCTGAGTTACTGCCACTCCGATGCCATCTATTACTTCTCCCACTTTTGCCTCTTGCCAGTAGGTGGAACATCCCTGCATAGGCTTTCTGAAGTTTTTCCTCCTTCCTTTATCTCCAGCTGAGAGAAGGTGTTGCTGTGAGGAAGCCCCTCTCCTCATCAGTGACTGTTGAACAGGAAATTACCATATGGGCATTTATATGACAGGCACATTAAGGGCAGGGAAGATTTCTGAAACAGTGGATTAGTGTGTGAATACCAAATAAGGATATTACTATCTGTTTTACAAGGAATGCTTTTCTTACTGTTTCTGTCTCATTTCTATCTAGAGATTTTCCTAACAGAAAGCCTTTATAATAAGTAATACAGATTCTGAGAATATACATGATAAATCTGTGACTTGATGGCTATCATTGCTATCAGATACCTGTTGGCCATCTCACAAAGCTAAATAGGACAAATAGACCAAGGAAATGCTTGCTACAGTGTATTGCCATGGAAGACATACAGCTTCACATTTGAAAACTTTTTTTACTGTGCTGAGAATGTTAGATTCAAAATAATAGTGAGTGATTCATTTTTTGTAGCTTCCTGGGCTCATTAGAGCTCTTTAGGATTGTTGTTGCAGAGGAAGCTGTTTTGTCCAGTGCTTCTCTACAAATTTCCCTTCTTTACTTTCAGGCACTTTCCTCAAGTTTATAGACTTCTGCTTTCCACTTAATGTTTTGAATAGGTTAAAACAGTTGTGGCTGCCCAGGGAAGCGGTTGACTCACCATCCCTGGAGATACGTTAAAGACATGTAGATGTGATTCTTACACACGTGGTTTAGTGATGAGTTTGGCAGTGGTCAGTTTACAGTTGGACTCTGTGATCTTAAGGACCTTTCACAACAAAAGTGGTCCTATGATTCTATGTTTTTGTTTTCCTATCACCATTTTCTTTGTATATCGGGCAGGCTGCATCACTAAGGCTAATCTGAACAACTGGGTATGTCTATGCCTTCCCTTCCTTATAATCAAAGTTTTGTTTCCTCTCTTCTAAGTAAACTGTCAAGAACAGTTATACTCTAATTGTGTTACACAAAATCGCTTAGGGAGTCATTGCAAGCACTAAACATCCCAAGCTTTTCTGTTTGTTAAAACTAAGAAAAGCTATGTCATCAGCATCTGAAATCTCACTGTTTGTTAACTAACTGTGCAGTTGGGGTTTTTTTCTTAGAAGATTTTTATTAAATACTGATCTGTTCCATCCACAGAAAAGGACAGACAAAATGATTCAGCATGGGACTTGAACATCTGCCTGACAGTAAGTATTCAGTAATCCCACTGACTACAGTGAAAATGTTAATGGATGTTAAACACCATTTAAGTGCTTTTCTGGGTGTGATGCTTGTTTCAAACTGATGCGACTCAAATATCATCAACTTTACAATAGCTCTAGAAATCCTTATAATTAGACTTACTGCAACAAAAGGCTTAATGCTACAATTGCCTAGGATACTTTTGCCCAGACTATGTTTCTGGTCTTTCCTTCTTGTAATAAACTCAGCATGCCACTTATCATAGGACTTCCCCAAATTTCTCACGACATCTTTATAGTGGTTTTGCTTTCTTATATCCACTTTCTGGCTTTACAAGGTTCAGGTGCTGCCTACTTGTCTTCCTATAAAATGCTCCAAGGAATTTAATTACATTATTTAAATGTGTTTTGTAGCCTAGACCTAGAAAGGTCTCCTAATTGTTGCCAAAACCAGGTCATCAATTAAGATTTACCCTATGAGTTGTCATGCTGTTGCAGGGCGTCCTACAGCTGCAGAAACCAGGAGCTTTCACAGTGTCATCAGTCAGAATAATTCATGCATGCCATATGCTACTTCTGCTCAGGAGTGCAGGTTTGCATGGAGTACTTCACTTTCTTTCTTTAATGTCAGCTTCCCGTTTCCCCCCACTCCACACACCCCCAAATCCCAGGATGGCTGTAGGCATTCCAACCTGTGTGATATTTAAAGAGGAAAAGACGGAAGAACTATGATGTGTGACTGATTCATGGATGATTGTAATACTTTAAATATGAATGTACTAATTCCATATGGGTGACAGTTACATACAATTCTTGAACTGAATAAAATTCTAAGCTGAATAAAAATCTTAGTCTTTAATTTTTTTTAATTTAGAAAATTATTCAGACTATAACCATATAGTTATGCAACAGCCCTGCAACATACACTGTAAAACATTACTTATGAATATTAATAAATATTTTAAAGTAACTAGATAGTTGCTTAGTTTCAGACCATTGCTTTTTACAGACATAGAATAATCGACAAAAAAAGTCTAGATCTAGTTACAAAAATTTGCTATCCTGCTCAGCTACCTGCCTAATTAATTTACTGCCATTTGCTTCCTCTGGAGTATGTTGGGGCTGGCTGGAAACTGGATAGACAAGCTCCAGAAAAATCTGTTTCTTTTCACTATCTCCCCTTACTTAAAATGGAGGAGCATCTATTTGCTCCTCACCTGGTGTGTCTTGTCACAAAAGTGGGCTTACTGGAGACGTCTGTGAAATTACACCAGTGTGAAATTTGTGCAAGTGGAGACACAGGCTGAAATTTCAGAGACCTTATGAGTCTAAAAAGCAGTTCAGCTGCCTGTCCCCACCCCAACTCTAAAGCTCCTGGGTGCTGTCTTCTGCTTGGTGGTGTGCCGTCTTCTGCTAAGAAGGCTAGAAATGTTATAAGCCTGATGGGTTCCCTGATGAAATTTGATGACTACATCGCAGCCAACAGGATTAGGTGTCAGCCCTGATCATAGCTTGTGATTCATGGTGTCAGGTTCATAAATCTTTTAAGAACCTTCACCATATTAGCCTGAAGTTTTGCCAGCTTCTTTTCTTAAGCCTTCCTCTCTGAAAAGAGAATCAGAGAGTAAATCATCTAGAGAGGGAGAGAAGGGATTTAAAAAAAAAAGTGCCAAAAAGCCAAAAGGTTACAATCATATGCAATTATGAAAATTAAGCTGTACGCAGTATGTGTAAAATTAATGAAGTAAGGGATGTATGTTGCCATATAAAGAAAAACCCACAAGAATCAATTAGCTGACAAGCTGCCCTTCCACAAAGGGCATCTGATACACATTTTCCTCTTTTCTCCCACATCACCTTGGTTTAGGGAGTATTTTCTGAGGGGAGCATATAAAGAATGGACAATTTTATTTTGCATTAAATAATGACTTTAAAGTAATTTTCACACTGTAGAGCTGATTAACATTTAAAAAAAATCAACCAACAGAAGCTAATTATGAAATAGCGATACAAACCATGTTTTGGAAATTAAGCAAGCAGCTCCATCAGGAAATTAGTCATAGTTAGAGTCTGAAATGGAAGGGAAAAATTAAACATTAAGATGGTTCTAAATTTCAAGTGCTTTTTGGTGTAACATAAAACCCCCCTCCCACAAGCTCACAGCAAGAAAAGTATAATTTCTCCCAATCCCACTTCTTTATTTTCTCCTTGTTCAGAAGGCATCTATTCATACTGAGTGTAATAACCCCACTGAATGCATGGATCATGGTTTCTGAATGCTTTGTAATAGCTTGAAGCCACCACCAGCCGAAGAGCAACGTAAAACAATTTGGGGTGTCATTAGGGAGCAAACCTTCTCTGTGTGCAACCAGTAGACACAGGTCTAGGGGACAAATGTTTTTCAGGTACATTAAACAATGTTAGAAATTAACATTTTCCCAACAGTCCTCTTTGAATTCACTGCTTGCTTACAAAAACAGAAGATGCTTTTACAAAACCATACATGAAATAAAATTTCTGTTTACAGAAATTGTTTGGTTGCCCTGGATGCTGCAATGCCCAAGAAAGATGAATGTTTGCTGCTTATACGCAGCCCTCATTTCCCATGAAATATGGGCCTATGCACAAAATAATCAGGGTGGGTTTTGTTTTGTTTTGGTTTTTTTTTTTTAGCATTCAGAACACCACAGGCCTTGCTTGGTGAACAATTACTTTAAATAAAATCCTCTGTCCCTTGTGCTCTCCCTCTGCATGGTCCTGAGCTTTGAAATGTCCTATTCAGAATGTGAGGTGGGTTATTATAGGAATTTCTTTCACAATGAGGAATGAGGACACAGCCATGGGGAAGTTGCATATCTTATAGTACTGATTTGGTGTAAATAATGGTGCATACAGAAGGCTGAAACATCAAAATGAGTCAATCTAGCCTTATGAAAAACTGCTAATAACATTATTCAAGTGTTCATTTGAAAAGCTACTGGTAAATATCCAAGTGTGGCATCAATGGAAGAACTTCAGATCCTTAAATGAGAGATGTAATTGTTTTCAGTTGAGAGGTATAACCAAAAAGGCGCAAATAAAGTACAATATGATCCCATTTTCCTAATGTTGGCACCTGCAGCATCTGTGAAATGTTTATGCTTTCTCTTTTTCTTCCACATTACTTTAGCTTCCTGTTTTTAAAGTGTGACCAAAAAGGGACATTTTTATTTTGAATTTTTCTGCCTCAAATTTCTGCTACCAGTAGGCTCTCTGCCTCTGCTAATCTTTGTAAGATGTCTGGCCTATTGACACAATGTTGTTGTGCTGGGCTTGTCTCATGCCAAAGCTTTTAAATCCAAAGCATTCTATGACAGTGACCACTGATGAGTACGAATTCCTTATAAAAAGTATTCTGATAAAGTCCTTTTTTCCAATGACACAGAAAAAAAATGCACAGGTAATAGATTTAATCTCAGAAGGCTCAGAGGGTTTATTTTGGTCCCATGATAGGATTAGGAAGAAAAGATTGAAAAGATCCTTCATGGGGAAACGTGCTGAGGGATATGTGGCTAAGGTACCTAAATCCAAAATGCACGCAAGTTTTGTTTCTTTTTTTGTTTTTTCCCTTTACTATCATTATTTTGTAGGGTTGGATAATAAGTCAAATAACCTCTGGTTTTAAATCTCAGCATTACCCAACATTTGTATGGGAATATCGACATAAATGACAAATAAGGACCCTATTTTAAAGGACCCTAAAAACATTAATTTATGGTTTATATTCCAAAGTAAAGGCAAACAAAGATTAATTTCTGTGTCAAAGAAATGGAAAAAGAAATTGTAGAAAGTGACAAAAATATTCAAAGTACCTATCCCACAGAATCCTCACAGCCAAAGCGAGGAAGTGTGGTCTGGAGGATGTGGTAGTGAGGTGGATTGTGAACTGGTTGAAGGAAAGAAGTCAGAGAGTTGTGGTCAGTGGGACAGGGTCTGGCTGGAGGTCTGTATGTAGTCGAGTCCCTCAGGGGTTGGTACTGGGACTGGCACTGTTCAATATATTCATCAACAACCTGGATGAGGGAACAGAGTTCACTGTCAGCAATTTTGCTGATGACACAAAACTGGGAGGGGTGGCTGACACACCAGAGGATTGTGCTGCCATCCAGTGAGATCTGGACAGGCTGGAGAGTTGGTCAGGGAGAAGTTTGATGAGATTTAATAAGGGCAAGTTTAGAGTCTTGCATCTAGGGAAGAACAACCCCAGGTACCAGTATAGGTTCAGATCTGGTCTGTTGTAGAGCAGTGTAGGTGAGAGGGACCTGGGGATCCTGGTGGACAACAGGATGAACATGAGCCAGCAACGTACCCGCATGGCTAAAAAGGCCAATGGCATCCTGACAAAGAGGTAATCGAACTCTACGGTGGTACACAGCACATCCCCCTCTACCAGATGAGTGATTTCTATGGCAAGGGTCCATCACTTAAGCAATTTATGGACATTTTTTCTCTTCCTGAAATGACCCTGCTCTCTTCAGTCATTGACTACTTCATAACTCATGGCATTGAGTTTGTCCAGGTCCATCTTTACAAAGATATATCTGATGCTATTAGAGATGTACACGTTAAAGGAGTGATGTACCAGTGGATTGAAAAAGACCTGGAGCAGTATTTTCTGCATGGGGATGAAATCTATGCTGTGCTGAACCGACTGGTGAACCACGGGAAGAAACTCTTCCTCATTACAAACGCCTTTGAGTGGACAGTGAGGTGGGTTGAGAATTGGCTGTCGGACCGAGCCCAGAGGGTTGTGATTCGAGGAGCAGAATCTGACTGGAGGCCTGTGACTAGCGCTGTTCCCCAGGGCTCGGTGTTGGGTCCAGTCCTGTTTAATATCTTCACTGACGACCTTGATGAGGGAATAGCATCCACCCTCAGCAAGTACACTGATGATACAAAGCTGGGAGGGGTGGCTGACACGCAGGAACACTGCGCTGCCATCCAGAGAGACCTGGACAGGCTGGAGAGCTGGGCAGGGAGAAACCAGATGAGATTCAACAAAAGCAAGTGTAAAGTCTTGCACCTGGGAAGGAACAACCATTTGTATCAGTACAGGCTGGGGGATGACCTGATGGAGAAGAGCTCAGTGGAGAAGGACCTGGGGGTCCTGGTTGATGACAGGTTGGCCATGAGCCAGCAGTGTGCCCTGGTGGCTGAGAGAGCCAATGGGATCCTGGGGTGCATCAGGAGGAGTATATCCAGCAGGTCAAAGGAGGTGATCCTCCCCCTCTACTCTGCCCTGATCAGGCCCCACCTGGAGTATTGTGTCCAGTTCTGGGCTCCTTGGTTTAAAAAGGACAGGGATCTCCTGGAGAGAGTCCAAAGAAGGGCCACAAAGATGATTAGGGGCCTGGAGCATCTCCCCTATGAGGATAGGCTGAGTAAGCTGGGGCTGTTCAGCCTTGAGAAGAGAAGACTAAGGGGGAACCTAATTAAAGTTTATAATTATCTGAAGCAGGGGATGCAGGGAGAATCAGCCAGCCCCTTTTCAGTGGTCTGTGGAGACAGGACAAGGGGCAACGGCTGCAAGTTGGAGCACAGGAACTTCCGCATCAACATGCGGAAGAACTTTTTCACAGTGAGGGTGACAGAGCTCTGGAATAGGCTGCCCAGGGAGGTGGTGGAGTCTCCTTGTCTGGAGATATTCAAGACCCATCTGGACGCCTATCTGAGTGATATGTCCTAGGGAGCTGCTTTGGCAGGGGGGTTGGACCCGATGATCTCTTGAGGTCCCTTCCAACCCCTACAATTCTGTGATTCTATGATTCTATGATCCTTGCGTGTACTAGAAGGGGTGTATAGTTAGTAGGTGAAGAGAGGTTCTTCTCCCCCTCTATTCTGCCCTGGTGAGATCACACTTGGAATATTGTGTCCAGTTTTGGGCCCCTCAGATCAGGAAGGACAGGGACCTACTTAAAACAGCCCAGTGCAGGGCCACCAAGGTGGTTAAAGGAGTAGAACATCTTCCTTATGAGGAAAGGCTGAGGGAGCTGGGCCTCTTTAGCTTGGAGGAGGCTGAGGGGTGGCATCATTAATGTCTATAAATATGTAAAAGGTGAGAGTCAGGAGGATGGAGCTAGGCTCTTTGCAGCGATGGCAGCAATAGGATGCAAAACGGGTGCAAGCTGGAGAATAGGAAGTTCCACGTGAACCCAAGGAAAAACTTTTTCACAATGAAGGTGACAGAGCACTGGAACATGCTGCTCAGAGAAGCTGTGGAGTCCTTTCTCTGAAGATATTCAAAACCCACTTGGACATCTTCCTGTGTGATTTAGTCTAGTTGATCCTGCTCTGGCAGGGGGGGTTGGACTAGATGATTCTTTGGGCTCCCTTCCAATCCCTAACATTCTGTGATTCTGTGATAAGAAGATAAAATACAAGTAGAGCAAAACTTTACCTCACATTTTCTATCTAAAAAAGAAAGACAATAGCATGCCTTTTAGAGAATAGAAGAGACATCTTGTCAAATACTGTTCTTGTAAGCTCCCTTGAAAAATTATATACCTCATACATTTCATAACACTCTTAATATTGATCATAAACATTCACGTATAGCTAGGAAATGACACCTTTTTTTCATTTTAATACACAAACAGGTTTATTTCCATTTAAGGAAAACCAGAAAAGAACAATTATCTGGTTTCCATGACAGAGAACATACTCTTTATTCTTCAGCAGCTTGACTCTGAACCTGAATCCTGTCTATATAAAGGACTCATTTTCAAGAAATAGATGGAGATTTGCTTTTGGTTATATAATTGTTTCAATAGAAGTAAAAAATGTCTGCAATTTAAGGAGCAAAAGTGAAGACAGTTTCTCAAATAGATTTTCAAAAAGACACAACAGGAGTTATACCATAGTCACAGATGTTAGCAGTAAATATTTAATCAGGGAAAAACCCCATTCTGTTTTCTGCCTTGTTACCTTAAGCTAACAAGGGTGCCGAAGTAATTTTGAATAAACACTAGCGCATTTCCAAATAACAAAGACATTAGCAGATGGATATGATTTTTTTTTCTCTTATACAGTACTTCTGCTACTTTGCAGAAGCAGCATCCTAAGTGACCAAGCTGGGCCAAATTGATGGTGGCCAAAGAATAATAGTATCTTTAAGGTTGGAAAAGACCACCAAGATCATCAACTCCAACTGTCTGTCCAGTACCACCATCTCAACTAAATCCTGTCCTAGAGTCTGACATCTACACATTTTTTGAACACCTCGAGATGGTGACTTCACCACCTCTCTAGGCAGCCCACTGTAATGCCTGACCACTCTTTTATTATAGATTTTTTACCTAATATCCAATCTAAATCTCCCCTGATGCAACTTGAGACCATTGGCTCTCATCCTATTGATAGATACTTGGGAGAAGAGATGAATGCCCACGTCACTACAAGTTTGCTTTTGATAAGTTATCCCCTCAGTCTCTTCTTCTCCTGGCTAAACCACCACAGTTCCTTCACAGCTCCTTCATAAGACTTGTGTTCCAAACCCTTTACCAGCTTTATTGCCCCTTCCTGGACCTGCTCCAGAACCTCAGCGCTCTTTTTCCAAGTAGTGGGACTACTGCAGTTTTGTGAGGCTGTGCTGCTGAGACGGTTTCTTGAAGCAGCAGTTAAGAGTTTTCTGCCAGCCTAAACTATAAACAACAAGCAATTCAAGGCCAAAGTCATGGCCTGAGAGATAGTTGAGCACCTCTGAGAATCACATATAGGAGAAAAGAACCCAGAAGCAGCTGCATTTTGCCACCAGAGAAGGGAGTGAGAAGATGTAACGAGCTGTGCAGACACCAAGGCCGAAACAGGGCGGGGGAGGAGGCAGCCCAGGTGCTGGAGAGAAAGATGCCCCTGCAGCCCATGGAGAAACCCATGGAAAAGGCCAAGACCCCACCTGCAGCCTGTAGAGGGGCTCCATGGTGGATGGAGCAGGTGGAGGCATAGAGAAGATGCTGTGACCCTACATTGGAAGAAACCCCTGCCAGCACCTGCAGCCATGGAGAGAAACAGAGACCCAGAGATGAGTGAGAGAGAGATTTGCACTGGAACAGGTTTGCTTGGGGGAGGCTGGTGACCCCGCAGAGGACTGGGACTGAGAGACATTGTGATTTCTGACTGCCCGCCATAGCAGTGACCCACGCCAGGGCAGCTGGTGAATAGATAAAGCCCTGGGGAAAGAATTCATGTTGGAGAAGTTCATGGAGGACTATCTCCTGTGGGTGAGACCCTCTGGTGCAGCAGGGGGAGGGTGTGGAATGAATGCCTCCCCTTACCCCCCTGCCGAGAGGGAAACCAACTTGCAAGGGACTGACCGAAGCCCCCATCTCCCAGTCCCTGCCCCCCTGTACTGCGAGCAGGGGGAAGAAGGGAGCAAGATCATGGCTAAAGGGAAGTCTGCTTAGAATGGAGGGGTAGGGTGAAGGTGCTACCGAGAACCCCATCTTCCCTAGTCCCTGCCCCCCTGTACTGCGAGCAGGGGGGAAGAAGCGACCATAATCCTGACTAAAGTCTGCTAAGAAGGGAATGGTGAGGGGAAAGTGTTTTAAGATCTGGTTACGTTTGTTTTAAGATCTGGTTGTGCTCTCAACTCTGGTTTCTTCACTGTTCTTTGTAGTTGTAGTGTAATGTAATAAAGTAGAGTAGTTTTTCTCTTCTTTACTTTGTGTTGAGTCTGTTTTGCCCACGTTGATGACAGAGTGATCTCTCCCTGTCCTTATTTTGACTCCTGAGCCTCTTAATATATAATTTCTCCCCTGTCCAACTAAGAAGGGGAGTAATAGACTGAATTTGGTGGGCATCTGGCCTCCAGCCAGGGCTAGACCACGACAGGGACCCAAAACTGAACACAGTGCTCAGAACCCACTGAACTTGTCCCCCTGAGGAGCTGGAAACAGACCTGTGGCATCCTCAGGCAACACCCTTGTTACTAAGCAGCCCTTTCTGCTTAGTCAACTATTAGTTAAATAAACCATTTTGGTAATGTATCAATGTGCCATTTTAGCTAATGTGTCACATTCGCTTTGATATTTTCTTGAGAATCAAATAAAATACATAGAAGTAAATTAGAACAATGATTATATCACAATGCTTTACAGGTATGAGATTTGAAACAACACTCTCACTAGGAGTTACAGGCACTCTGCTAGTTCCTACTAAGATTTTTTGCCATTTGAAACCTTAGAACAGTTGGAAATCTTGTGGAGGCTGAAATGTAACTGCAAGCATTTCACAAGACCAAGCAGCCTTTCTAGTAGGACATGAGACTGGGTTTATCTCTCAGCGACATCCGTAAGAATAGATGTAACCTGGACTAAAGATTAAAAATTACAACATAAACTATGCTGTCATTATTTCTCCATGTTTTTCAGATCATCTTCAAGCTGTAAAAGCTGGCCAGTACTCTGAATCAAGAAACATAATAAGGTCTTGCTAAAGAACCCATTCTAAAGAGCCAAACCAAAGTCTGGCAGCTAGAGTTACTAATATTTAGGTTATTAAAGGCCAGATTTTTCAGGTTAAGCTAATTTCTATTTTTAATGCGATCTAATGACTTCATGCTTACTGTGGTTCCTTTTCTTGTATAATAAATATTACATCTACTAATACTAATAAATATTGCATTCGTCTACAACAACAAATGCATTTTAGTGGGCTAATTTGCTCTCTACTGGAGTATTTCCAAATTGATGATTCTTATTAATGTTAATGAAATTGCTAGATGGCATCCAGTGTCAATGGAGGCCTTGGCAAAACTGACAGTCTGCAATAGTGTACCACATCATCATATATGTATGTAGTTAAATTTAAAGATTCAGTTTGAAAAGAGAACTAAATTAATTATAGCATCTGAAAAATTAAAAGGTTTTACGAGCCTCTTGGCTTCTTTGCTATGCAGTCATCAAACAGCACTTGCCTTTGTTGTTTTTCTTTGTTCAACATACTTTCCCATTATGAATGGCTTGAAATTAATCTACTTATGGTTGCAAAAGACAGATTTATAATTGTAGAATGCAAGAAATAGCCTTGTCTATAGAGATAATGTATAAGGAGTATATACGTAGGCAATAAGGTATAAGATTTCTTAGAGAATTACATTTTGGTTACTTTGTGATTTTTTTTTCCTGTGTGGTGGTGTTGGGTTGTTAGTTTTCTTTTTAATTTCTTAGTCTTCTGCCATCCAAATCTGTCACATAAACTCTGTAGATGTCACCAGAGAACTGCACTCAGATTGACAGAAACTATGACCTATGCAGGGCAGGTATTTCTGTGGGTCTAAACTCCTTTTTATCTTTGTTTCTTTATCTCCATCTGTAATTTGCAGAAATTCTAAGCCTTCACAGACAGGTCTGGGAATACCAGTGTTTTACTATTTACTGAATTTTTGGATTACCTCAGTTGCAGAAAAAAATTTAAAAAGTAATTGTATTTATTGTATAAATTGCATATAGAAATCTCCTAAGAGTCATGACAAAGTTTGCACAATACTAATGAATTAACCACATTACTATTTTTCAGCAATGAACAAGAGCAATCTTTAAGCTCTTAACACCTTTTAAAGATGTTTGTCTTCTGAAATACCCAAGAATCCTTGTTTTGTTTCATCTTACTACCCTGAGAGTTACTATTTAACAGACCCAAGAAACGGTCATGCACTGATATTTGAGCACAGTTTCAGAGCTTTAAGGTATCACAGAATCACAGAATCACAGAATCTTAGGGGTTGGAAGGGACCTCAAGAGATCATCGGGTCCAACCCCCCTGCCAAAGCAGGCTCCCTATCTCATATTACACAGATAGGCATCCAGACGAGACTTGAATATCTCCAGAGAAGGAGACTCAACCACCTCCCTGGGCAGCCTATTCCACTGCTCCGTCACCCTCACTGGGAAAAAGTTCTTCCGCATGTTGGTGCGGAACTTCCTATGCTCCAGCTTACAGCCATTGCCCCTAGTCCTGTCCCCACAGACCACTGAAAAGGGGCTGGCCAAATCCCCCTGCGTCCCAAGTCTAAGATATTTATAAACACTAATTAGGTCTCCCCTAAGCCTTCTTTTCTCCAGGCTGAACAGACCCAGCTTACTCAGCCTTTCCTCATATGGGAGATGTTCCAGGCCCTTAATCATCTTCGTGGCCCTTCTCTGGACTCTCTCCAGGAGATCCCTGTCTTTTTTTATACCATGGAGCCCAGAACTGGACACAGTACTCCAGGTGGGGCCTGACCAACGCAGAGTAGAGGGGGAGCATCACTTCCTTCGACCTGCTGGACATACTCTTCCTGATGCATCCCAGGATCCCATTGGCTCTCTTCGCCACCAGTGCGCACTGCCGGCTCATAGCCAACCTGTCATCAACCAGGACCCCCAGGTCCTTCTCCACAGAGCTCCTTTCCAGCAGGTCATCCCCCAGCCTGTACTGATACAGTCGGTTGTTCCTCCCCAGGTGCAAGACTTTACACTTGCTCTTGTTGAACCTCATCTGGTTTCTCCCAGCCCAGCTCTCCAGCCTGTCAAGGTCTCGCTGGATGGCAGCGCAGTGTTCCTGCGTGTCAGCCAATCCTCCCAGCTTTGTATCATCGGCGTACTTGCTGAGGGTGGATGCTATACCCTCATCAAGGTCGTCAATGAAGATATTAAACAGGACTGGACCCAACACCGAGCCCTGGGGAACACCGCTAGTCACAGGCCTCCATTCAGATTCTACTCCACTGATCACGACCCTCTGACACTCAAATCCTTAGCTTTCTCTAAGCAACATGTTAATTGTATGACCTATCACAGTTTAGAGCCTTTTCTGTATGTCACTGTTTAGTTGTAGGGTGAACCATACCTTAAGTATTTATAAATTCACTACAACATTGATATCTTTCTTTGCAAAGAGCCCACAGAAGTCTCACAGTCTGTCTGTGTGTAACTGTAGGGTATTGCATTTACCAGCTAATGTGCTCTGACCATTTTTGCCCCTGAATGGAAATGTATTTCAATAAAAAGAATCAGAGACTACAGAAATGGGAATGACCTACAATATCAGAGCACCACTTCTGCCTCTGAACTGGTGCTGTACATGACTCTGCAAATATGCTATCCAGTATTATGTTTTGTTCAGTTCTGAAGTTCTAATGTTTTCCTTGGGAGCATGTTCTACTCACAAGGTAAAGAATTATCATATTTTATATCTCATAGTCTTTTTCCTATTTCATCTGAGCTAATACCTTGTAACTAGATTCCTCTATACTATTCTAATTTCATGTCCATTTTTGCAGTATAAGCAATTCTCAGATGAGTAGTTCTGAGGAATAACTGGCAACTTCGCCCATCAGAATAGTGAAAAAATCTTTGGAATATATAAATATATATTCAAAATATCTTTTGAATCCTTTGGGGCAGAGATTCTTTTTGCATCTGTGGTTTACAGTGGCGAACATGGTGGGATCAAGTTCACAGCTAAATATAATGCTGCAGTGCAAATTAAAAATACTTTATCAATGTAGCAGTGGATAAGAACAACTTTCAAAGGGGACAGCTGTGTTACCTAAGCTAGGAACTTTCCACCAAAATGGTTTTTTTACATTTTTCTGAGGAAGTTTGATGTTAGTGAGTGGTACTCAATCTACCATGCATGTAGTAGGATTATAGCAGAGGTCTTGTATGTTTTAGTATCATAGAATCATAGGTTCACAGAAAGGTTTGGGTTGGAACAGACCTCAAAGATCATCTAGTTCCAAACCCCTGCCACAGACAGGGTCACTCTCCAGAAGACCAGGTTGTCCAAAGCCCCATCCAGCCTGGCCTTGAACACTGCCAGGGAGGGGGCAGACACAGCTGCTCTGGGCAGCCTGTGCCAGGGACTCAAGTGAAAAATTTCTTCCTAATATCTAATATAAATATCCCTTCTATCAAAGATGTTCAAGAAATATAAAAATTATGTTTAAGCACAGTCTTTCATATACACCAATCTTATTTGCTTTGCTTATTTTATTATTCTATGTTTCTATGATTCAATGATCTAATAATGTTAACCAGAGATCTCAGTATCCATCTGAATAAGATCCAGGCTAACAGGACAGAACAAAACAGAACAAGAATTAGAGTAGAATAGAATAGGCTTTAAGGTTGGAAAAGACCACTAAGATCACTAAGCTACAACCTTCAGTCCAATACCGCTATGTCAACTAAACCATGTCCTGTACTGCCACATCTACACATTTTTTTAACACCTCCAGGGATGGTGTCTCCACCACCTCTCTGGCAGCCTATTCCAATGCCTGACCACTCTTTCAGTGAGGAATTTTTTCCTAATATCCAATCTAAACCTTCACTGATGCAACTTAATGTTATTATCCTGAACATCCAGCTGCAGTGCACAAAAGCATACTCAGTGATGTTTGATGCTGAAGAAAAAAATATCGGCATGGAGAATTACCAAAGTTCTAACCTCTTAATTTTAAAATCTTGAGAAATTTTTGTTAAACCAAAGGTCTTAACCAGTTCTTTTAATAATGCTTATAATTTACTGATAAATATAAATTCACTAGTTTCATGTTCTCTTTTACAAAACTGTAATGGTTGTAATATGTAAGTGCTTGTCCTAGATATGACCTACTTTAATACTTCTGTATTGTTACAGTTAACAGTTATGCTTTGAGTCACCAGTGACTCAACAGAATGATTCCTTTGAACTAATATTGAACATATATATTAAATACATTTAATGTGCTATTCTTATATTAAAAAGAAGATAAGTATATCCTGTGGATAAATGTATTGCATTCTATCGTTTATAGGTAAAATGAAATATTATTCCTATTTGATCTCTGAGGCAATTACAGATTATTTTTCTTTTCCTAAATTTTTTTCACTATTCAAACCAAGATAATTATGTACTTATGGTAGCATATAACTGTTCATATTGCAAAGCTAGATTTTCTGCAAAATTTATACAGTAGTTGCGCTGAAACAAGGGTTGGACAGAATCAAACTGTGAATTATAAAATAAAACATATGGGCAATCTATCCCTCTATGTATCTTCTTAGGATCTTATACAGTGACTATTAAAATTATATGTAAACACTTACAAAAAAGTACTATCAGAAATCAGCAATAGACATACACCAGAGTAAGCCAGAACCAGGAGGACACAAAGTGAGTCCAGGCATGATTTCCTCATCATATAAAGAGGTTCCATTCACTGTCACCATTACTTCCCAGTCACACCGTGCTTGAGACCAAAAGGAGTCAGAAGCCCCTACCAAAATACTTTCCTAAGATAGAAGCTAACTGGTGAAAGAAGCAGAAAGGTCAAATCATCTGACTGTGCAGACCAGCATTGCTCTACCACTAACAAGAGCCTAACGTTCACTCATGCTGCCCAATGACCTAAACTATCAGATATATAAACAATATGATTTGCTATGAGTGTAGCAGTTATGGGCAAAGGGAATCCCTTCCTTTCAAGAGAAGCAAAGTCATATTTCTCAAGTTTTACATTTGATTTAATAGGATTGCAGGTGTGGGTTTTCTACCCTGCACAACGCAAAGCACAAACCTTTTATCTTCAGGTCTGGGTAGCTGCAGCAACTGTTGCTTTCTGACTTCCTGAATCTTCCTGCCCCATCTTAGGACAACAACCTCCTTCAGACACTGGGGAACCCCCCTGAGACCAGCAGTGGGTTTGAATGTTCCCTACAAAGAAAGGCTTCACTTTTGGGATGATGTCTGAAGGGCCTGAGGAGAGGAAGATGGGCTTGTTTTGAAACAGAATGGAGTCATTAGGGTCTCAGAGCTGAGAGAAGGAAAGAAACAGAAAAAGATGAAAGTCAGATGTCTTATAGTCACTAAATGTAGAATAATTCACTGTCCTTGAGGTGAAAAATAGTGATGTGAGACTTACTGTATCAAAAATCCAAGTGAAATACCAATGAATAAATGAAACCCCATGGATCTTGATTATCTGAAAGAAATTGTCCCCATTTGAAAGCCCTGCTTTTTTAACATACCTCAACTGAGAGTTTGTGAAAGCAAATGACCAGAAGTTCTGTGAAGACCACTCAGATACATCCCCATGTCAGAAATATAACCTTTCAAATATGATTCACCCATGAAATACCTTGAAGTCTCTCTCCTTTGGGAACAATTAGAGCAAAGGCAGAGCAAAATGTCCTGCAGACGCTGGCTGTCTCATAGAAACCATTCAGTAACAGCATCAAGGACAAAACCGCAGTCTGCAGCACTTTTTTTCTCACTTCTCATTCAGACAAGGAGAATGCTACATGCTCACGCTGCAGCGTATCACTGGCAAGGCAGCAGGATAGTGGAGCTCCGTACCCCTCCTAGCAGCTATGACTTGGCAGGATACAGGCATACATTAAAGCACTTCCTCTCAAGTGCATAGCTAAGGTGAAATTATATTTTTTGAACAATATAAAAAGAAAGTCTTTGAAAAGGAAGACTTTGTGAATATCTGGCTCATCCTTTATTTCTTCTCCCCTCTCAATGATAAATGAAGGATGGTAGTGTTTTTCTGTCTTTTTTTTGTTTTAATGTTCAGTTGATTTTTAAAGAAAGCTTTTATTATGAAGACAGCACTTTTCGACAAACATTCATTTCCTTTAAAACTGAATTTAACTTCCTGACTACCATTCAGAATATTGCTTTTTGAAATTTGCTGATTATGAGGTAATAAGATTAATCTCAAGACCATCTTTTAATTACAATGAAATATTGGTTAAAGCTGTTCTAAAAGTTTTTTAGAAATTAATTCTGAGAACAAAACCTGCAGTTCGATTTCAGTTTCTGCATGTGCAGTTCCAGTTTGTAATTTAATTGCAGTATCAGATCAGTGATTGTTTTTCAGTGAGTTCAGATGTGAAGCTCTTAGCAGCTTCTATATGGATGCTTGCACACATTATATACCTATAACATCATCAAAAATACATGTATCATCTGCTGTACTCTGCTCTGATGAGTAAGGTGCCAAGAAATCCTTCCAGTTTATCTTCTCTTGTCTGTCTATCTATCTATCTATCTATCTATCTATCTATCTATCTATCTATCTATCTACCTACCTTCCTACCTACTTACCTACCGATCTCCTTCTCACAGCTGTTGTCTTAATGGCAAATATACCCCTTGGTAAAGGGGATGACAGTCAAGCACCTATGTATTGTAATCTCTTGCAACCAGAAGAGGCTGGAAGGGCCAAGATACAGCTGCATACCAGTGAAAACAATGCTGAGGATCCTCTAATTAATCATAGACTAGACATGCTTTATTTCTCATCCCCTCCTCTTTCCCAAATCTATGAGGCAAATTCAGGGCAAATGCAAGGATTAGTCTGTGACAGTAACTTTAATCAATGAATGAATATCTAGAATCCTATCAAAGTGTAAACTTCTGTTTGAGTGAATGGCTAAAAATTGTAATTAAGGCCCTTTGTTTTAACAAAGGGCAAAGTGTATTTTTACAGCTATAAATATATTTTTTCAAGTACAGCTGTATTACAGTAAAGTCTTCTGAAAGAAGAATTGACATTGTAAACTTCTGTAATTTTACTTCTTGGGCTCCTATTACAAGGCTGTACAAAAGAAGGTGACGTTCTTTCTTTTCTTATTGAAAGGGTTCAATTTTGAGCTCTAGAAGGCTACCAGTGTTATTTCTATTCAAAATCATTCTTAAATTATAGCAGCTGTGGTTAGTGTATCTACTCAGTTCTATAGCTGCCTGGTTAAACATAATAAAGTTCTACAGGTTTCAGGTTGTCAGTGTTTAAAGTCAGATACTTCTGAAACATTCAGGAAGACTTTGTTCTTCTTTTCAGGTGGGTGAAAGAAATTTATTCTGCGTCTAAAATTGCTTTATAATACTGTTCTCTTGGTATATTGAATTATTGTTTGTATCCTGTATTGAATTACTGTTTAGTATCTTTTGTACAAGTGAAGATTATTGAAAAGCATATTTCTCTGTCCTAATACACAACATAATAAAGACTTTTTGGGTTGTCCTAGCTACTAACATTTTCTTATAAGATAATCAAAATACAAAGTGTTGTAATGACAGGAGAAGCTTACTATCTGCTTGCAGAAAAAATTCTATTCAGAGAATGTTTGATAACTAAGGTTTCTTGATATTCCCTTATTACTCCCTGAAACCTTTCCATGAGAAGTCTCTGTGACTTTTCGAGTAGCAAAGCTCTGGTTTTAGGGTAACTCTACTCTTCAGTATGAACTTTAAAAAAAATAAATCTCATTATCATTTTATTTCAATCTAACTTCCTGACATGTATCTTTAGAATGCTTATTAACTGTGTCTTTGTCCTTCTAATTTATAAAATAGAAAAAAGTAAGAATTAGTAATCACAAGATGCTATAAATGTGAAACTATTCCTTCACAGATGTAAAATAGTCGTGGAACAAAAGTGACCATTTTGGAGATAAAATTTTCTGATCTTATGTAGGGTTTTGTTCATCAACTTTCTAGTCTATTTAATGTTATACCAGTTTACTATAGCTATTCAAGAGCTAAGGTCTTTTAAGTACTTTTAAATGGTATCTAGTTTTCTTGCAAAAATCTCAAAAAAAAAAAGAAATGGAAAAAGATATTAATTTCCATCTGAATTCTTAGCAGAGGATAGCAATACAAATTGGTTAGGAATCGAAGAACGGCTGAGATTGGTTGGGACCTCTGGAGCTCACCTGGTCCAAACCACTGCTGAAGCAGGGCCACTTAGAGCCAGTTGCCCAGGACCCTGTCTAGTTGGATTCTGAACAACTCCAAAGATGGAGACTTCTCAGCAACACTGGGTAAGTTATGCTAATCACTCTCAGATGGAAAAGGTGTTTGATGATGTTCAGATGGAACCTCTGGTCCTGTCACTAGGTACTACTACAAAGAATCTGGCTACATCCTGTTTGCATCCTTCCTTCAGGTAGTTGCAAACATTGATGAGATGTTTGATCTCCTCTCCAGACTGAACAATCTCAGCTCTCTCAGCCTTTCCTCAGGTAAGCGATGCCCCAGGATTTCCATCAGCTTGATGGCCCTTTGTTGTATTTTCTCCACTGTGTCCACGCTTTTGTCATACAGAGACCACCACTGGACACAGCACTCTAGGTGTGGCCTCACCAGTACTTGAGGAAGGGGCAAGGCTCAGCTCCCTTGACTTGCTGGCAACTGTCTTTCTAACACAGCCCATACCATTCACCTTCTTTGCAGCAAGGGCACACTGCTGGCTTATGTTAAACTTGCTGTCCATAAGGACACCCCAGAAACCTTTCTGCCAAGCTGCTTCTCTGCTGAGTGGCCCGCAGTCTGCACTGATGCCTGGGGTTGTTCCTCTTCAGCTGCAGGAATGTGTACTTTCCCTTATGGGACTGCATGAAGTTCCTGCCAGCCCATTCCTCCAGTCTGTTGAGGTCTCTCTCCGATGTTACCTGTGCTGCTAAGAGGTCAGATCTGGTTTGCCATGGTATGGTTGTATTCTTCTTCAGAGGACCTAAATCCCAGCAGTTGACATCCTTTTAAAGTCATTCATATTGGGCGCAGTTTAGTGAATCGTTATGGGAGAATTAAGAATACGAATTAATTGAACGGTCAATTTAAATACAGTGGGTTTATATCATGAGTGCTGGAACTTGATTTACAAGAATACAAGCACTCAGCACAGTGCATGACTGCCCAGTCTTTGAAATAAAAATTCAAAAGTTTGCTTTTCCTTCTCTATTCCTTCCTCTGTTCAGCGCCTATTTAAACATTTCTTTTTTATGTGGGTGTCCATTTGATGTTCTAATGAATTGATTAAAACTGGCATCTTTTAACTACAGAAAGACTGTGATATGCTTTCTAGCATTTGAACTCTATCACTTGCTCTTTACAACAGTTACCCTGCATAATCTATGTAGGAGTTGGAGGTCTGTGGATTTCTTACTTGCATGCAGAGAATACTGGATCAGTCCCTCTTGTAGACAGTCATCTGAAAATCTTGAGGCTTTGTGACTGCAGGCGTGGGCACTACAGTCCAAGTGCCACATATTGCTGTGCAGTGAAGCTCCCACGCCAGCTCATGCCCTGCAGCCTGCTGAGGTAATGAAGCTCACCACAGGAGACAGAGCACAGCTGGCAGGTGGTGGAGCTCATGCTTTGCTTTAAGTAACAAGTAAAGTGCCAGTAACTATGGCCATGTACTGGAAATTGTTCTTAAGTGTGCTAAACACAAGATTTTTGTTTTTTCTTTCAAAAGATTGTTATAGACGTAATGTAGTCTTGACAGAAGAGGAAAATGAAGAAGCTATGCTGTGAACTTCTATTAAGTACAAAGATAAGAATTGGCAAATTGCTAAAATCCCCCTAATTGTCACAGAGGTTTCCAGTAAGGAAGTGGCATAGCTATTTACCCAATAGAAAATACCTCAGAAACATTATGCTGAGAGGCTCTTCATAGTATCTAGTGTGCTGTGGAAAATGCATGTACAGTATTTGTTTTAGTGCAAGGCTTGCTGGGTTAAGTCATGCTGGCTGTCCAGGAGGCTGAAATTCGACCTAGCTGAGCCTGGTGTGAGCTCACTCACTGACTCCTAGGGTAACAGTCTCCTCAGCCTGGTGTTGAACACTGGTGAGGGTATGACTCCTGGCTTTAACTGCAGCTTAATGTTTCATAAACTACTTCTTCCCTTTCCATCACACAAAGCTAAAGCTTCAAATTTACTTATTTGCTTCAAGATGTTGGTTTTTAATAAAATTATTGGTCCTCTGGCTATTTTGTCATGAACCGTAGAACATAAAAGATAATGACCTTCAGATTTTCCTCTAATGACTTCCTCCTATATTAGGGATTTCTTTGAATTCCCTGGTGACATGAAGCACATTAAAACAGCAATAGCATACTTGTTATTCAGTAATAGGTTTGCTAAGCCTATTCTTTTTTTTCTAGTTTGTTGTGTAGTCTGTTGGCACACCAAGGAATTGGTTGTTGAAAAAAAGAATATTTAAAGATCCCAGCAATCTCAGAAGAAAGACTTTAGAGGTCTTTTAGTTTATTACCCTGACAGTACAAAGGTTTTTTCATAGTGTCTAAGTAGTGCACCATACAGCTTCATGCACACAAATGGCAAGAAGGGGCAACGGGAAGGAAGATATTCAATGGACAACTCAAGCAAACAAAGGGAGCATGAGAAGGAGATGCAAGGTGTAAGATGAGTGTGGATGTTTGATACACAGGACTCTACTTGCAATGTGATATGAAGTGGGAAGAAAATTAAAATGCTGAGGAAGATGCTGTAAAACTGAATTAAGAGAATCACAGAATCACACAGAATCACAGAATAACAAGGTTGGAAGAGACCTTTGAAGATCATGGAGTCCAACCATTCCCATCCTATGCTAAACCATATCCCTAAGTACCTCACCTACCCCTTTTTTGAACACATCCAGGGAAGGTGACTCAACCCCCTCCCTGGGCAGCCTGTTCCAGGCTCTGACAACTCTTTCAGTAAAACATTTTTTTCTAATATCCAAGGATATTAAGGATTTGAGAGAAGGACCAGGCTGCACAAATCAGGGAGGGTACGGAGGAGGAGAGAACAGAGGAACAGATGACTCCGTCCAGGACATGTGACTTAACCTCTGGGACAACAGACACAAAGCTTGTGTGTTTCCTCCTTTCTTCCTCTCTGAGTGCCAAGTCCTGTACTTTTCACAATAGCAGCTGCCACAGAAATTATGCTTACAGTCCTCCTCAGTTTTGTTGCAACAGGACTCCTTTGAGGAAAATAGAAGGAAAACAGTAGAGAAATGTGGTTTTCTAGCAGAATGGATGATTCCTCCCCTCCTCCCCATCCCATCCCTTTATATCTGTATTCCCAGACACACATGTTTCTTTATGAACAGTTTTGGTTTTGTTTATTTTTTCCTGTTAGATCAAACTTTCCTTGAATCTCTTGTTAAACCTGTGGTTTAAGGTTTCTGATTTTGTTTGTGTGTTGTAGGCAGTACAGTTTTCTTTCGTAATTGCTCCAGTTTGCCTGTATTTTCCTATAAGGGACCATTCTAAAAATAAATTATTTATTTCACGTACAACTACAGTAAAGCTACTTAAACAGAATTTGTGACTTTGTTTTCCTCTGTATGGAAACCAAAACTGCACCACTCCTTCTGCATGCATTTACAATGCATTTGTAATTTACCGTTGCTGCCACAACAAATGTTTTATGCTCTTTACTGATGAGGTTCTCCTGACCTTTTCAACATCTTTTTCCTCCACCTTATTGAAAAAGGAGCTTTTATTATGGTTAGCAAGAATAACAATTTCATACTTGTACTCTTTTCAACTAACAGCAATTCTTCTTCCATTCTTACTTTGGCTTCAGCTTGTTAAATTGTTAAATCTTCCAGAACCAGCCATGTAGCATTGCCATTTTGGAATTAGTAATTTTCTGCCTTCTCATCTTCTATAGATATGTGATTTGATTAATGCACTTTAAAAAAAAAATCAGAGAAGCATGCAAACATTTTTGTTCATTGGTCACCTGTCTCTAGAATTTCTGTTAGTCTTTATATGAAGGTGAACATCCTATCCTTCGTGATGTTCCATTCTGCATTGTTCTCATGGTTTCTACACAGTGAAGAGTTCCTAGCTCAGTAATTTTTGTGCTTTTCCTTTTTCTTAGATGTTTATATGCTCTTAGTGTTTCATCTGCTTTCTACATAACCAAATGCAAGTATCCTGCAGATCTTCAGGGATACTCATGAGCATTTCCTATTGCTTACAGATTTCAGCAAAGCCTTAAAGAAATCTCATAGAGCAAACAACAATTTGAATTTTTGTTGCTACAGTGATCTGTTTCTTTACAACATTATCCTACTCATTGCTTAACAAAAGACAGAGTTTTTATGAATCCAGATCCAGAGTTCCAGGTAGAAACAAAGCAACATAAGTTCTTTAAAGCAAAACTGTAAGATATGTTTAGGAATAAGATCAGGATTGAGTTTATTTATTAAGGGACAAAGTAAGTGTTACAGAGTTCTGCAACGGCACCTTGTGATGGTCTTGTGGGCTGGAATCATGCTTAAGGCTAGATGAATGACCACAGGAAATATAGGCCTACTAGGGGAACTCTGCACCATGACTAAGTTTGGCATACCTACAGCCCTCAAAGTAAAATTTTGAATCTTCTCACTGAGAAAGCACTGAAATCTTTACACCTGAGGGAGAGGACTGTAAGAGATGTGATATCCTCCAGTTCTGCTGGAATCTAAGTGAGCACTTTGAATTGCAAGACAAGTTTTTTCCTTAGTTTTGTGAAAACCATGACACAGAATGGTGGCATGAATGGGATGGCAAGAATCATGTATGAATAAAATCAGGTGAAGATACAGATGTGTGCCTTAAATTAATCAATTCAACCAAATGGTGTCAGGGAAAAATCACTTTTGTTCTGAAACAGCAAATGTAAGGTGAAATAAAATTTAAGGTAGTCTGTTAATCAGGTAGGCAATTTCAGGGTTAGGAACATACTGGTTTATGGAGCAGAACCGAAGGTCAGCAAAGAGGAAAGTGGCTTGGAATCAGCTGCAACTTGACGAGCTGTCATCTCCAGCTGGCTGCAGTTTATGGCCAATGTGAGTGTCCCATCAGGTAAGAATCCAGTACTAAGGGATGTCCAAGGCCCAGAGGGAACACAATGGAAATAGTTCTCAAGACCTTAACTCAAGAATGGAGAGCAAGCGTACACAAGGAAAAATCTGAAAGAGAGTTGAAGATTCTGAAGCTTACATGAGGAGGTGTTGAGAAGGCACCAGTATACTTATTAATCAAATGACCTGGCCTATAAGACCATCTAGCTTGTATTGTACTTCTATGCAGGACATGTGTGTAACGTATCTACTCTATCACTCCCCTCCTTGGCTGCTCAGGCAGAGAAAATATTATGAAAGGTTCCTGGGTCAAGACAAGAACAGGGAGAGATCATAGCAGAGGCCAATGGCATCTTGGGTTGTATAAAAACAGTGTGGCCAGT
Organism: Gallinula chloropus; assembly: GCF_964237585.1. Taxonomy (NCBI): domain Eukaryota; kingdom Metazoa; phylum Chordata; class Aves; order Gruiformes; family Rallidae; genus Gallinula; species Gallinula chloropus. Next base: position 25,048,215 of record NC_140089.1, read on the forward strand.
AGGTCTAGGGAGGTGATTGTGCCCCTGTACTCAGCACCGGTGAGGCCACACCTTGAGTACTGTGTGCAGTTCTGGGGTGCCCACCATAAAAAGGACATTGAGATCCTCGAGCGAGTGCAGAGAAGGGCAACCAGGCTGGTGAAGGGGCTGGAGGGCAAATCCAATGAGGAACAGCTGAGGAAGCTGGGGATGTTTAGCCTGGAGAAGAGGAGGCTGAGGAGAGACCTTATCACCACCTACAACTACCTGAAGGGAGGCTGTAGAGAGGTGGGCGATGGTCTCCTCAGCCAGGTGACAGGAGACAGAACAAGGGGAAAGGCATGAAGCTGTGCCAGGGCAGGGTTAGATTGGATATTAGAAAAAAAATGTTTACAGAAAGAGTTGTCAGGGCCTGGAACAGGCTGCCCAGGAAGGGGGTTGAGTCACCATCCCTGGATGTGTTCAAAAAAAGGGTAGATGAGGTACTTAGGGATATGGTTTAGTTTAGGATGGGAATGGTTGGACTCGATGATCTTCAAAGGTCTCTTCCAACCTTGTGTGTGATTCTGTGATTCTGTGATTCTGTAATTACTGTCAAGGGCAAAGCAGACTCAAGAACAACATAATCTCATTTATTACACAAGCAAACCAGAGTATAGTAATGAGAAATAAAACCAAACCTTAAAACACCTTCCACCAGCCCTCCTTTCTTCCTGAGCTCAACTTTCTTTCCAATTTCTCTCTTTATCCCCTTCAGCAGCACAGGGGAAGATGGGGAATGAGAGTTCTGGTCAATTCATCACACATGGTCTCAGCTGTTCTTTCCTCCTCAGGGGAAGCACTCCTCTCACTCTTTGCCTCCTCCAGTGTGGGGTCCCTCTCATGGGAGGCAACTCTCAAACATGAATCCACCAACTTCTCCAACATGAGTCATTCCCACAAGACTTCAGTTTTTAATCAACTGCTCTAGCATGGGTCTCTTCCATGGGGTACAGACCTTCAGGACCAGACTGCTCCAGTGTGGGTCCCCCATGGGGGTCACAAGTCCTGCCAGCTAAACTCCTCCAGCATGGGGTCCTCTCTCCACAGGGCCACAGGTTCTTCCAGAAGCCTACTCCACCATGGACCTCTATGGGCTGCAGGGGGACAGCCTGTTTCACCATGGTCTTCTCGAGGGGTTGCAGGGGAATCTCTCCTCTGGCACCTGGAGCATCTCCTTCCCTTCCTTCTTCACTGACCTTGGTGTCACATCTCCTTTCTCTCTCTGGCAGTAAAAAGCTGCCACTGGGTTTGGGGGTTTTCCTTCATAATTCTACTCGTGTCATTACCACCATTGCTGATTGGCTTGGCCTTGGTCCTTTGAGGGTCTGTCTTGGAGCTGGCTGGCATTGGCTCTATCAGATGGGAGGCTTCTAGCTCCTTCCTGCAGAAGCCAACTCTTGAACACCAGTCCCCTACCAAAACCTTGCCACACAAACCCAAAACAGCTTCCCTTGCACTTTTGAAGATGTAAATGGAAAAAGGATTACATTTTCATCTTAGATGCTGGCATATTTCTGATAAGTTTGTTTTATTGCTGCTGGCAAATGTCAAGATGACATTTCTTAGATCTTCCTACAATCCTACACTAACTGTTGATCAGTGACAAAGAACTGTGCAATTGCAGCACCTAAGTGCTGGGTCCTAAATTTCAATGCTACTGTTCTTTACTGTTTCTTTATATGTTGAGCTTGAAAGAGCTTCAACTCCCATATGGAATAAAATAATATTGTGGTACAAGCCAAATAAAAGAAATGTCTTTTGCTCTGAAGAGTTCTCCTGCATCATCCATCTAGCCTACCTTCTTCTCAAAAGAGTGTCAGGAAAGGTAATTCTCTTCATGTTGATTGCAGTATCAAAATAGTACTGTATTATAAACAATTCTCACAAAATAATGCTCTGTATAGATAGACAACAATTTCAATAACTTACTGAATAAACAAAAAGTAAAAGCTGGCTCATAGAAGTGTTCAGGAGAAGAATTTACATAACTGAGTTGTTTACTGTGATGTAAAATAGCATAGAATTCATAGATCTGCAATCAATTCTGTGCTGAACTCTTTCCGAAAAGCTGATTAGTATCACTCTCTGCAGTCCTTGGCTCTTTCTTCAAGTACCGACTAGTCCTGAGGCTACTGAGTACCCAGGAGGACAAGATCAATGACAGTGGTGACTTCGTTGCCATGGAATCCTGTAACAGATGATGATAAAACATTAGAAAACAGTGAAACAATATTTAAGCATTGTGAGAAAATTACTAAAAGCACTAAAGAAACACTTACAGTTGAAGAGACCTGCCTCACACTGATATATGCTCTGGGATTTGAACAGTGCTCATTGCCAGGCTGTAGCATTGGAAAAACAGAGACATTTCAGGTTCTTGAGAGTAATTTTTGCCTTAATGGTCTCAGAATTTTAGATATGCTGAGAGTCATAGCATCCAATGACAAATTGTCACAAGTTACATTAAAAACTGTCATAAATCATTCAGTGTGGTGCAGAAGATATCCAGGAACCCAGTGTCTACAATGAACAAAATTAGCTCGAAGCATGCGGGTTTTCTTGTCTGTAAGTGACTTTCATTGCCCCATTAGAGGGGGAAAAATTTTCATACAAATATATTCTGTTACTTTATGTCCCTAAGTAGAAAAATCTAACATGACTAACTCTACTACTACTATATATGGTAATTTACTTAGAACTTCCAGTAAAAAAAAGGCAACTTCCCCTATGACCTCTGGAATGTAGATTAAAAAGGGCAACAGGACACAGTCTAAAAACTGAAAATAGCTGAAATAAAACCAGAAGCACTGGGTAACTCTGGGGTAGAAAGGGAGATTGATGAGTCTAGGATATTGTGAGGGAGCAAACACTTTGCCAGCAGAAGGAATAAGAGCTGAGAGTAGTGGGGAGGCTGGCAGGACTATGCCCACTTCAGCTGGGCTACAGACCCACCACACCCCAACAAGGAGAGCAGTGCAGAGCTGGGACCTGCAGTGACCAGGGGTGGCCCAAGTATCTGTGGTCACTGCAATAGCCCCACTGATGGGGTCCATTGTCAGTCAGGAAGCCACATCAGAACATTGGAGACAGCAAGGGGCAAGGGTCTGAGCTGACATGCAGCTCCCACACTGGGGAAGGAGAGGTGCTCAGAGAGTCACCTCATGGCTCTTCCTCACAGCACTGCTGTTCTCCCAGCAGTTTCACCCAAGGATGCACCTTGGCTGAGCTGACCTTGAATAAAGGCAGCTAAACACCTGTGGTGCAGGTGGAAAGCATTTGACTTTGTTGGTGCACTGAGTGCCTGACAGATACTGACTTTAAAAATGTCAGGACATGGTGCTGCTGCCAGTTTCCTGTAAGTATAAATAATACAGTCTTGTGTTAACTATCAAGAAAACTCAAGAGGAAAGAACTGGAATACTTAGAAAAACAAAAGCCTGTAGAGAGATATTTAATGAAGATGATGGAATTGTTTATGTCCCAGTAGCTTTTAACATGCTACATGTGTAACAGAATTTATTCAGAAGTGTTAAGGTTTGTTGTTTTATAAACCTTGTTGCTGGTTTTGCCTGCAGCTTCCACTATCATAAATCCATATCAGCACAGTACAAAGTCACTCACTGATAAATATCTGACCTGAATTGGGTAAGACGTGTGGTTGCACTTCTGTAGAACTTGCCAAAGGATGTGGTAAAGAAAATAGATGAGACAAAATCTTGCCTTTCTTTCATTAGCCAGCAGAAAACTAATCTGAATCCTGCTTTTGTTTTTCTGTGAAAATATGATCCACTGAAGTTGGTTTACACCACAGCTGGGCTGTGCACTACATGTATGCAGCATCTTCATCTTCTGATCCAGCACTGGGAATCCAAGAGCTAAAAGCATCATGTTCATAGCTGCGTAGCATTAGGTTTTTTGTTAACCATGGATTTGATGGCACAAGAATCACCTTTAGATCTCAGTCAACTCTGATTTTTACACACATATTTTACCCTGTCTTGAAAAAGATAATGCAGTTACTCTTGCATAAGTGTGAAATGTACTTAGAACAGATAAAGAATTCTGTTCTTTTATGGTGTTAGAAAGAAACCCATTCCTCTTGTTCATGAGTATGAATTTGTTTTTTAAATAATGCATTCCTTTCATTTGCATCTTCTTTGGGTTTGTTGGTTTTGTTTGTTTGCTTTTTTAAATCTCTGAATTAAGTGTAAGATTTCAAACCTTTGTGAACACCCAATCTAAAAGGATGATGCAGAATGATTTCATGTTGAAACCATGAATCTAACATACCATGTGTGGTCACAGAATCACAGAATGACGAGGTTGGAAAAGACCTTTAAGATCATTGACTCCAACCATACCTGTCCTCTACTAAACCATTTTTCTAAGTACCTCATCTACCCATCTTTTAAACAGATCTAGGGATGGTGACTAAACCACCTCTCTGAGCATCCTGGTCCAAAATGATAACTGTATTCCACAGAAAAAAAAAAAACAACCAAAACTTCTATTTGAGCTAATCTTATATTTTATGTAGACTGCAAGGAATGCAGTCTAAGATACCATCCAGAGTGGGGTGAAATGCTGTGTTCATAAACTAAGTGGCCCTCCAGCACAGAAGCAGCATAGGCCCAGAAAAGACCTTTTTAATATTCATACCTCTGCAGGTGTGGAGCAGGAATTACTCTGAAATGTTGAGTTCTTCTATATTGGCTTATGTATTTTAAACCCTAATTCTGGAGGTATGCAGGTTAGTATAGGAAAAGATAAAGGTTTCAATATCAAGGCACCTCAGTTTTAACATTGTGAAGGGTTATAAACAGTTCTAAACAATTTTTCAGCACAGACAAGAAACAACTGGGAAAAGATCAGTGTTGATCTCTGCAAAGGGTGAATCCATACAAGACAGGGTCTATGAGAAAGCTGTTTGTATACAGGTGTATGGTAAGAACACAGGACTTGGGGGTGTTTCCTGCTGAGATGATAAAACTCAGCATGGGAGTTATTGTTAGCGAGTGTTAAGGAACAACTTCCTTCTTGAGGCATAAGCCTGTGCATGTCTGCAAAAAGCAGAAAACTGAGTGGAACTCTATATGCATGCACAAACTTGGGTCCTTATGCTTCTGCACTGGCTTTCTGATTTGCTGTTGCATCAAATTCAGTGTACACATGCTACTTCTGTCTTTTACTGGTGCCAGGTGTTGAAGTACAGGGGTAGACTTGTACAGCAAGGCAAACAGAAATTAAAAGTCTTATGTACTACTGAGTAGCAAGAAAGTGAGTAGGTCCTTACTCAAAGTTACAAAGTAAATTGCCTTGACTGAAATTTCTCCTGAGTATGGAAGTTATTCAAATGATATCAAAACATTGTGTGCTTTCCTTGTTGTCACAGTTTTGCATAGCTGATTACTGCTAGAGAATGGGGAGCTGCAAAGATGGCTGCTGCGAGAAGCAGCTAGAAGCTCTCTGCAGGCCCCGGACTGTAAACATGGGCAGATTCAAGGCCAGAGTTGCTGCTGACCAGGGCCGAGCCAATCGGCGATGGTCACAGCGCCTCTGGGAGTCACATATAGGAGAAAAAAATCCCACAAGCAGCTGCATTTTGCCACTGGAGAAGGGAGTGAGAAGATATAAGGAGCTGTGGAGACACCAAGGCTGGGGGAGGCAGGAGGAGGCGGCCCAGGTGCAGGAGAGAAAGATGCCCCTGCAGCCTGTGGAGAAACCCATGGTGGAGTGGGTTGTCCCCCCACAGCCCATGGAAAAGGCCAAGACCCCACCTGTAGCCCATGGAGAGGCCCCATGCTGAAGCAGCTGGCGACATACAGGAGACACTGTGACCCATGTTGTAGCAAGCCCCTGCCAGCACTTGCAGCCCATGGAGAGAGACAGAGACACAGAGATGAGCAAGGGAGAGATTCGTGGCGGAACAGGTTTGCTGGTGACCCAGTGGAAGACTGAGGGGCATTGTGATTTATGACTGCACCCCATAGCAGTGACCCACGCTGGGGCAGCTGGTGAAGAGTTGAAACCCTGTGGGAAAGGACTCACGTTAGAGAAGTTTGTGGAGGACTGTGTCTCATGGATGGAACCCCACGGTGCAGCAGGGGGAAGGTGTGTGGAATGAATGCTCCCCCTGCCCCAGTCAAGAAGGAAACCAACTTGGAAGGAATTGACCAAAGCCCCCATTTTCCCATTCCCTGCCCCTCCCTGTGTGACAATGGGGGGAGAAGGGAGTGAAATCATGACTAAAGAGAGGTCTGCTAAGAAGGGAGGGGTAGGAGGATGGTGCTTGAAGATGTGGCCGCACTTATTATCCAACTGTGGTTTCACTGTGTTTGTAGTATAGTATAATAAATTAGAGTTTTCTTTCCTTCACTCTGTGTTGAGTCTGTTTTGCCTGTGATGCTGATTGCAGAATGATCTCTCCCTGTCCTTATCTCAACTCCTAAGCCTCTCAATAGATATTTTCTTCCCTGTCCAACTTAAAAGGGGAGTGATAGGATAACTTTGGTGGGCGTCTGGCCTCTAGCCAGGCCTAAACCACCACACATGTATAATGTGAAAAACAGGGTTACCTTTACTTTCCCACTCTGCTGGGTCCCTCACTTTTAACTTTTGTGGAGGACTGCAGATACAAAATGTGTCAGGTGAAAATCACCAGCTAATCAATGTTTTGCTTCCTGTATTGGCTGAGCCTCTCTAAGACTTCCCTCTTACAGCTGTCTCTCTTTTTATTTTAGTAATACTGAAAGGAGATGAAATGCTGCAGTGGCATGACCTAAGCAGAAAGGGAATGGGGAGTCCTACTGATGTACCTCAGAATTCTGGCACCTTCACATCAGCCTTATTGTCACTCATTTCAATCCATAGTTTTTGTAATCAAAAGTTCATCTCTCCCACAATAAATTTTTAGGGCAGGAAAATTGTATTTTGTATCTGTTGCAATTAGAGATACAGTGAAGGCAAGTAGTACAACCAGGAAACTGGGTGAAAAAGAAGTTTCTGTTGCTGCTACTTGGAAAAATTAGCAAACTACTGCTACTGTTGCTCCAAGCAGTATTTTTCTTTCTGCAGGAAAAAAAAAAATAAAAATCATTGGCTCTGCTTTATCTCCTTTTTAAAAGAAATACAAATTTGTGGAACGGAGAGAAGAATCTTTTTTAATGCGTGTTTCTTTCAGACCCTTCTTGCTAAATTCAACTTTACCTTATTTGCATGTTGAATAAACTTTCTCAGCAGTTTAAATTCTACTGACGTTATTTATCTGGCCTTCTATGACAGCTTTCAGGCTAATTGAATTGAGAAAAGACAACACTGCAATGTAATACAGGGAAAAGATTTGGTTTTGTTCTGCAGCTGACCTTTGATTGCAAGAAAGATTTTGAGAAGACTATGCAGTAACTGTATTCAGCAATATTAACCAGTATGAGAATTTGCTGGCATTGCTGTCTTGGATTTTTTTTTTTTTTTTTTAATCTGACATTATCTCTCTGAATTTTTATAAGGCTGAAATATGCAGTTCTTGCAAAGTCCTCCTGATGACTTGGAGACTCACTCAGAAAGGTATTTTTTATCTGCAAGGTTTGAGGCAGGACCAATGCCAAAGTCCACTTTCTCCACATCACTGTGATGATTTCAAATACCTGGCAAGCAACTCTTACTCATCCTGTTAGGTAATCTGACAAAGAAAAATTATAACTTGTATCCAGTCTGTGGCTAGTACAGCATCTGGAAGAGCTGATGGCAGTGGTGAGGAAAGGTACTTTTGGGTAATTTTTGCAAGTTCTCCAGGGTTAATTTATCACAGGCATTGTCAAAGCTGTAATTGTTCATGTATGCTTAGAGGTTACATCTATGAGAAAGATAGATTTGAGCTCTCCAGATCACCAAACTGAAAACATTATCAGAAACTCTCTTAATGCGATGAAGATCACAGAAAATAGAACCAGCTAAGGAATAAATATGAAGTACATAAATGAACTTGAAAAGGTGTATTGCTCCAAGTACTATTTCAGGGCAACTGGATTGAGTGGTTTGTCTCAAGCAATCTGTCTTGCAAGATACAGAACCTGCAGAAGTAGGGTAATGTTCTGCGGACTGGCTCTCACCTCACAAGGGGCTGGATCCTGCAAGCAACTGCAGCACATTGTACTGGGGGCTCCATCCTCCAAAGGCTGGAAGGGCCTGTAAAGTCTTGTAGAGTCATCAATCTGTGAGGCCACTGAATGAGGTCACTGTTCCATCAGCCCCGTTGGTGGGGTCAAATGACCACTTGGGACCCCCATTCCCCACTGACTCATTTCCAGAACACTCTGTAGCTCATTGCTGAGTCTGCATAAGATACACTGGTCCTTCCCAGAGGGAAGATGCAGATTTGGGACATCTGGCATGTGCCTGCCATTCAAGGACCACAGCTTTATGACAATCTACTTTGGATCCCTGGGTGGTGGTATCTTCTCTTTTTTTCCTCTGCTCTCTTTCTTAATCTCTCTCTCTCTCTCAACTTATTCCTGGCACCTAATAGTGACATTGTTTCCAATTTTGCTAAATTCTACTAATTGTAATCCATTGTTTTGCATACACAGGGTGGTGTGATTTTGTTTGCCAGTGTTATAATCCTACTCACTTTTAAGTAAAGTTGTGCTTTGCTTGGACATTCTGGGTAACTGCTGTTACTCCTGAGGACTGTGCAGAGGACTACAGAAAATAATCTCTCAAGTGGGGTTGTAAAAAGAAATTAACTAAGAGAGAGTTAACACAGCCCCTGGGGCAGGGCAGACAGGTCTGGGAGAAGGATTGGGTCCAGCCGCACCTAGACTCTGCTCTGAGAAGGAGTCTTAGAAAGCAAGGGGGTCCAGTCTGAATCTCTCTGGTTTGCCCACCTGGTGGGATGTGAGAGAAGTGTTGTCCTCTGTCTGCTCTTCCAAGAGCAAGGGAGTAGTCTTTCTAGCTAAGTGTATGTGGAGCTATGTCTGGTCAGGTATGTCAAGACATAGAAAGCACAAGCCACTTCACAGTACTTCATATGAGTGTTGCATTACCTCTGAAGTCCTTGATGCCTTACAGTAATGAGTAGATTTTTTGTTGTACTGTGTCAAATGTAATGGACTTTCACTAAATGAGAATGAACAAGTCCTGATAATAGAAAATTCATGATCTACTGGAATAATAAAAGGAAAATGTTGGAAATCTCTCTTAAAAGAGGAGAAAAAAACCCAAACAAAAGCCAAAATGCTTTGTGCTTCTGTGGTTTACTGTGATTCTTTCCAAACACAGAGAATATTTATTTCCCAGTTGTAGGCCACAGTATTTGGCATGTGCAGAAAGATTTTAATAAGTACACTGCAATTGCTTCTTTGCAGTGTAGTTGATGCCATACATGAAGGAAACCAAGAGATGCAATGGAGTCACTGCAAAAAGGCAGAGGCTTCTGTGGAAGGACAGCAGTTCTCATGCACAGAAAAGTATATTTGGAAGATGCTGAAAAGCTCTGGAAACATATTCCCCTCTCTTCTGTGCATTGTGGTGAGTGCTTTCTAAAGTTATTTGCTGAAAACAAAGGTCATCTGGGACAGAGTATGAAAGTAGATGAAATCATTTTTCAATGAAAATGGATGCAATGGGGTGGGTAGAGAATAGAGAGGGTATGAAACTAAGAAATTTGTGTAATACTAAGTGCCTTCAGGTTAAGGACCAGATGTGATAGGCCTTGCAGTCCTGTGCTGCTGCTAGCTGAGTCATATCAATACACAGCAGTTGTTGAGATATGAATCTTGCCCAAAATATGTGAAAAATTTTATGTATATGACAGAACAGGATTGTAATTTTTGTGCTGTTAAACTAGTATAATCCTACCAATTGCATGGCTAAATATCTTGGAAGTGGTTTATTTTGGAAAGCATGTGTGTGGGCACATCAATGCTTATACATAAACAGCTGTATTGTTTGAAAATGTAGAGTAACATGGTTTCATTTTTTTTCTCCTGAAGGAAATTAAAATTTAAAAAAAGATTTTATTTGAAAGATGAGACAGCTCAGAGTAGCAGCATTTACATTCCAGCAACTTGCAGAAGTTTGTGTGGTTATGGAATACAGTGCTGCATTTTTAAAAAGCAAAAAAACCTGCAAGCTTACCATGGCAACATTTTGCTACACAGTTCACATGCTATAAAGATACACAGAAGCTTGATCAAGAGACTCCCACACATGCTTTGGCAATGTGACATTACCTGTTTGTAAAGCTACTGTGGTGATTGTTTAGAGAAACAATTCCCAGAATCTAAATAGAACTATAGGGTGAAAGAAGAGGAATTGGAGTGTTTTATATTCATCCTGTTTGCCAAAAAATTATTTCTTAGGATCACAATAAATGCAAAGATTTGGTGACCTGGATAGCATGTTTTTCTCTTGCACTGTACGAAAGTAAATAACAAAGTAGCAAGTGCTTGATCTACTGGAGTTGATCAAAATCAACAGCACTTTGAAAGTGCTCTAGATTAGACAAACTCTTATGCTTAGACAATCCTCACAAGTTGAAGAAATGAAAGTCCCCTAATGGGCACTTAATTCTGTGGAATGATTGCAACCGGTTCTCAGTGAGTGTCTTCTGAGATTTCTGACACGTTCTGAAAACAGAACCAAAATTACTCGTTGATTTGATGCCTAGGGGCTGGTGTGCAGTAGAGCTGAACAGATATGTGAGAGGGAATATCCCTTCCCTGAAGCAGATATAATTTGAGAGTTTGTCCTGGTTTCTGCTTTTGAGAACTCCTGGGATCCCACACAGGCTGCGCAGGCTGATTGGCATGCAGTTTTATGGGAAGGGTGAGAAGAAATATCTCCTCTTCACAGTTTTTCCCACCTGCCACCCCCACTTAAACATGAACAAATTCTGAAGGAATGCACCAGGCAGTCCTGCTTTCTGCCCCTGGCAGGCTGGCTGCTTGTTAGCCTTGCAAAAAGAAGTAGGCAGGGAAGGGCAGGGTAGCAGCTGCTCAGAAGATTTCAGGGAGGACATCCCTAAAAGAAAGCACAAAAAGCAACTGCAGAAGTGGTGGCCTGGTGCATCCTTCAGATAAGTTTGTGATATTGATACTTGATACGTCTCTCTCTGGTTTACACGTTGTTTTGTTTTTAGGACACCCTTTGTCAGGGACCAGCTGCTCCACAAATGCTGGGAACCAAGGGTGACAGAGAGACAGGCATAGCCATGCCCTCACGGACCAGAATCAGCAAGGTACAAGGCCAGGAAGCATGTATCTGCAAGATGACTCAGGCAAGGATTGAGGAACAAGAGCCTGAACTTAAATGCAACTTCTGAGCCAAAGAAAAAAATGTGCTCCATGAGGCATCTCACAACTCTTTCTCTGAACATAGCCATTTTCACAGGAGTTTCACCCAAGGCTGCAGGGCTGCACCATGGCAGAGCCAACCTTGGATACAGGCAGCTAGACCCTGAAGGGCTGCAGAGCCTCCCCTCCTGGGCCCTGTCATCCTCCAGTAATTTTAAGACAGTCTTGTCACTTAATTTTTAAATTTAAACAACTCCAGCCTCATGGTAATATGATATTTCATGGTTTCTCTGTTATACTCATCTTTCAACGCACTGCATTACAGATTTTGGACCTGGATAACATATTGCAAATAGCAACGTATCAGGCATGCTAATAAAGTTGATTTGCTTCAAATGCCCAGTTGCCAGTAGGCAGAATGAATGTGTATTATGAAATTATATTCTTCTGACTTGCTCCTCTCAACAGGGCATTGCAGCCACAAAAGGTATTAGGAATGGAAAACTCTTAGCCTTGTCTTGGCTGACTGCCTTGCCTCCAGTACAACATGCTGCCAGCAGAGTTCTGTGATTCCCTGCACCCATTCCTGCTGAGTCTGCTCTCCAGTTCCAAAAATGAAAGTGGCAGACGCACAGTCCTCCCCTGAACCCTTCCCTTCCAAATCTCCTTCTGGCACTACTTCAACAGAGAAGCTTAAATAATGGGGATGGGTGCTTTGTGCGGGTACGTGAAAGAGGCAAGGCTTTGCTCAGCCTTGACCCTAATGCTGTGCTATCGTGTTAACTCCGTTACCATGTCAGCTTGAGACATCTGCATTGGCAGATATGTGCAATGTTGTGAGAACCAAGTGTGAAATGTTGTGAAGTATTCAAATGGAACATGTTATAAATGGAGAAAGTATCACTTAAGTTGTGGGGGCAAGGACTTCTTCAGTCAAATGAGCTTGACAGTTCTCAAGGATGAATTCACATTTTTCAGTTTCCTCTCTCCTCCTCTCCCCTTTTGACCTGATGTACTACCAAAATAACCAATAAAGTAAAAAGGTCAGATTTTGGGACCGTACTACACTGAAGTTCTGCATTTGTGAGGGTGAAATCTTATTTGATTTAAATTGGTCAAGCAAATATATTCCTCTTATTTTCCTTCATAAATGTGCTACCTGGTATTATTTGTTCCTGATTTTTTTTTGTCTTTCAGTGTGATGACAAGCCAAAGCAGGTTTCTGAAAGTCCTGCTTAAATGTCATCTTCCTATAAATCCACGTATGAGCAGGCACAGCCCTGGGAGGTGAACTGACCCTTGTCTCATCTCGTCTTGTGGCAAATAACAGGCATGAGACTGCAAACAGGGCTGCAGACAGCAAGCCAACCCCTCCTCTGAGGAGTGCTGCAGACCCAGTCTGGCTGATGGGACAAAAGAGTGCTAGGAAGCTTGGGAGTAATGCAGAGAGGGAGCCGAGCACCCTCACTGTGTTTCTTTGCTCCCTTACTCCAGCCACAAGCTGCTGGTTTGAGTTCGGAGCAGAAAAATGGTAGAGGGAGGACTAATGATAGAGTCCTGGAGGCTGTCACTGGGCAGAACTCCTAGAGTTTGTTCAAAACCCTTTCAAGTGTGATGCTTCTTGAATACCCCAAATCAGGGCTGGACCCCAGACTGTCAGTTTACCCTAGCTATGCATAGCTACCCTGACTTACTGCAAATACTGCAGCCCTTGTATACCTGCATGCTCTCTGATATTTGTGCAAAGATCTGCTGTTTGGACTCTAAATGACTTTACACTCTCTGGGTGACTTTTTTAACTGGATACACACCTCTTCTTGTCCTGTATGTCCCAGTAGTTACAGAAGAGAGAAGCTGAGGCAGATGAGTGAGACAGTGCAGAGTGCAACTGCCGCTCTAGGACATTGTTAGGATCTGGGTGACTTATGCCTCTGCAGATGCCTCACCAAGCAGTTCTCCCCTGCTTTCCTCATTCCCCTGGTATAGATTTGTGCACAAGTTTTTATAGAAGTACATTTCTCACGAGTACTTAAAAGCTACTACTATGGACTGCACATATCTAAGCCTTCTGTTTGTACTAATTGCACATCTGGAAACTTCTGTAACTTAATCTGTGCTGAGCTTCTACATAAATATGTGGTGGCAACACCCAGAAAAATGGCTCAGAATTTGGCAATCCTTTTACAATGCTTACAGTTGTCTATTTTTACCCCATCAGGGGGAATTCTCCAATTAGGAGAATACTACACTCTGTTTTATGTAGAGGTGGAGAGGAATGGAATACAAAGTGATTTAACCTGCATTGTAAGTAATCCTAGATTATTTATTTTTTTATTTTTAAATGTGCAAGGTCAACTATTGTCTCCCTGGTAGTCAGTGAGTTGGTTGCTTCAGTCATTTACTGGTGAAAGGGCTGCTATGGGTACTTGAAAGGCTGGTGGGTTAGTCTTAGCAAGAAATCAAAACATATAAATGAGCTTTCTGACCCAGGGAAGTTTTAAAAATTCCTCTGACTCTGGTATTGAGAGAATTCTTTCCCGAGGCTGGAAAAAAGCTCTCTGCAAGACGCTCGCAGTTTAACAGCTCCGAAGCTGAACTCCTCAGGCACAGCTGCTCTTTACAGGCTATTTTGTTTCACAGTCTTCCCTCCAGTACAGTTCAAGTTTCATGGTGATTTCAACAAGCCCTTAAAAACAGCTGCTGCATTTTAACAGAAAAGACTCCTGGTTTCTGATACTGACAAGCTTTCCCTCGAGCTACTGCCAGAATGGCCAATTTTAAGTAACAAACAAACAAACAAAGTGTTTTTTTATCATTATCTCATTTTCAGAATATAATATTTGGGACCAGCCTGAGCTAATTGAACTTCCATTGTGACTCTGGGGTTGACAGTATTTATAGCAACCTAGTTTAAATTTTTGCTTCCCCAAATGTATATGATGTTAATACTAAGTTTAAAGGAATACTTGGATCTCCCAGCAGGCTCAGTTTTCTGGTCTAGAAAGCTACTGTGTGTGGTGTTCAGCCAGCTGCTGTAAAACAGTTCAGTTGGTGAACTGGCAGTCGTGTTTGCTTTTCTTCCTCCTTAATAAATTTGCTCAGGTTAAACTGCTCTGGAATTTCAGTCTATTGGCAGAAATGAAAGTGTGCAACAGCGTTACACATTGGTGAAGTTAAAGAACAAGTTTTTGGTGCTGCAATGTTTAAATGACAGGTTTCTTCTCATGGGTGTTCTACAAGTAGCAGGGAAACGTTTTACACCCCATGATTAAGAGCATCCTCTCACTACCCATCTCCATCTCTTCCCTCCCCAAACCTCTTTAAAAATTAGTTAAGCTTCTTTGATACAAGTGCTGATTTGAGATAGCAGGTTTGTATTCTCATGTTTTTCAATGTACCCAACACTTGCTAGCAGGTAAAAGTCAAACACTCGATCAACAGGACTCCCTGTCACAGACTGAAGACAGTTCAGAAGCTGGCCACAGCATCATCATCTGCATTTTGTAAACGAGCCTTTTCATTCCCCATATGTCATGCCCTGCATCCAGCTGCAACCGTAGTTTCAAAAAAATAAGTCCTGTTGACTTTTGATGATCTGAACTAGGAGATTTTCACAGACTCCACAAACAAAAAGAACTTTTGAGGTGGGGAAAAAAGTTAATTTGACATTGTTCATATTTTATGGTGCAGAGAGGTGGCATTTTATTTACAATTAAAATCTTTGCAACTCTTCAGTGTTATCTTTCCTAAACCAGCAGCCATGCTGTTTTCTTCCATTTTCTTGAGTGCTTCCACATTCACAAAGGAGAGTGAATTGGCCGTTTGCAATGGTTTAATGGTAGCCACCAAACTCTTTATACTCATTTGAAATTTTCCTCTAACTATCCAGCAAGTGGTTCTTAATGCTGGTCATGTGGCTTTTGAGAGAAATGATGCTGAGTGCTGTAGTCTAAATGAAACTTTTTCGGTTTTGCCTATGTTTCATACCATGATCAGAGATAAAGGATGAAGATTTATTTTTCATGAGCTCAATCATTTAGATGTTTTCCTTGTTTTTCATTACAGCTTACATCAGTGCAAGGAAGCTTACCCATGCGGAAGCAGTGTTCTTTAGGTAACTTCTGAGCCAGGAGCCATGGTGCTCAGCAGAGATATCCATCCACTGAAGTCCTGCATCTGTGGAGAACTCCCGTGCCTTTCTGTGAAGATGCAGTTCAGGCCAGAAGCACTTCTGTCATCTAGACTAATCAACTCCAGTTACATACCTCATTTGTCCCAACCACACATCCAGTTGTTGTTGGGGAGACACGGTATACATACAGTATTCTTACAGAGTGATGAACATTTTTTTGTGACTGCAATAAGCCTAAAACAAAGCCCTTGCTGCATCAGCCTCTGATCAGAATTGGAAAGCAGCAAGGTAAAATTATATCTTTTTCTTTATTATTGCTTTGTGCTAAGGACAGATGGACTGTGTGTGTTTCCTACTCTGGTTGCACAATCTGAAGGTATGTAAGTCTTACCTATGCACAAGGATTCTCCTACATTTGGTGGTTCTAGTGAAAAAACCCAACTCAATTTTATGCTAGAAGACAGTCCACCAAGGAACGTACTGCTAGCAGAGACAGGAATGAATTATTATTTCAGTGAAATCATGGGCAGAAATGTCATTGCTTAGACAAGTTTAGACTTAGGTAGATACTTGATTTGGATGATACAACAGCATTCAGTTCTAATTAATGTAAAACTAGGATTTTAGCACCTTCTTGAGAAATGTAGTGTCCCTGACCTATGCATCTTGACGTGCAGTTTTGGAAGCTCAGTGCTAATAAGAACCTGCTTTGGGTTTGCCCTCTTCTTCTTCCCTCCCTCTCCCCTCACAAGGTTGCATGCCTTAAATAATTTATATAGAAATGCATATAGGAAGCACAATGGAAAAGGAGTATCTGCATAAAGCAGATCTACATTTGATCCACGTCTCTTCCAAACCGACTGCTTAGCAAGTCAAAAGTTACCTCTTTTCATCCTAAATGGGATTTCCCTAAATGTAAAAGAAGCTTGTGGTTGAACTACTAAAATTTTGGAAAATCTCATGTAGGATACCATATTCAGTATTGGTGTTAGACATTAAAGAGCTTGGGCTGGGTGTCTTTTGATGTATGTGGTGCTGGATGGGGCTCCCTTTGATATTAACATATTAGGGGACAAGAGGCCACAAGAGTTTGATACTTAACATTCTTACTTAATATGTACTTTAATATGAACTACGTATTTTCTTTTAGCATTGACCTGTTTCAGAAAAATTGACCTCAGCAACTCAAATATGTCATGGCCTTCAAACACAGAAAGGCCTTCTAGGCCTTCAAATGTATGTTTGAGAGAGCCTCCATTTCTGTTAGAGAATACAGTAATTAATTTATTTTCAATGAGTAATTTATTTCCATGTCCAATTTCACCTCCTTGCTAATGCCTTTTGTGTTCATTCCCTTTTCTGTTAGTGTCCTGTCAGCCATTTATCTCCAGGAATCACAGAAGTGACTGGAAGGACAGATGATCTTTGTTCTTTCTGCAACTAATTTTGTTAGCAGACAACAGAAACCTTCCATTTGAACAGATCTTGCTAGAGGATGTCTGTCTTCTTTATGTGCTCTAGTGCTAAGCAACCCTTCCCCTTGCATTGCTGGTTGTCCTGTATATGCTTCTGAGAAAAAAATAAAAAAGCACTATAGACTTGTATTCTTTACTCAATCTCCACTGAAATTTGAAAGACTCAAAAAAGTCCTTGAGATGGGTACAGGTTCTCAATTAAAATTCAACTTAGTTAAGAGAATGGGAGCTTAATATCTCCACAACAGCAGCAGATGACTCAAATACAGTTCAAATGTAGTTGTTTGGAGGGTACAGCCAAAGAGGTTGCAGTTGGCTTATTGAATTAGATAATTCTACAAGCAGCAGTTTCACTCATCCACAGAACACATAAAATCACTTACTTGAACAGACAGAATTTTCAAAATTTAGAAGGGTATCCTGTTGTATAGGGATGCAAACTACTATCCAAGTATTACAATATGTAAAGCATCAGGAAATTTGATAGAAGCTAATGCACCCTCCAAGCTCTAAAATTAAGCTGGTTATTTATGTACTGGTATATGGATTTAGATGCTATATGTGGACACTTTTAAGGCCAACATGAAGAAATTGATATTTCATTACAAACTTGCTTACCCAGAAATGTTTGACCATGTAACTATGTACAAAGGCTAATTTCATATCCTGTTAACAGCATTAAAACTTGGAAGTTTATTTACTGTAGTTAGGGAAATCAAGGTGTACCTTGTACTACACCAAACATTTGGTTTATTTATTGACATCTGTTGTCTCTACAATTATTTCTTACATAGCACCATCTTGTCAAGTTTGTTTTTTTTTTCTCTATGTGGCAAATAGAAGCTAGACAGATGTTCAGATTTAATGAACTAGGCTCTTTAGAAAAAACCCTTGAGAATAATTTGTCTTAGAAAGGAAAGTTCATAACTGATTTGCCAAAATAATATTTGCAAGACTTTTATTCCCAATAAAGAGCTAATGCTAACTGGCTGTGGGAGAAGAATTTTTGTCTCTTTTAGTTCTTGCATGTTTCAATGCAAGACATATCTTGCACATTGCAGTAACACATGATTAGTGTCTTCAGGACTTACACTTCAAGAACTTTGGTTGGCCTTGGACATGACTGCCAAGATATGAATATAAAGTTGATAATTAGTAGGAATATACATAAAATTTTCCAGTTTTGAAAGTGCAGTGAAACGCATCCTAAACATGAAGACATGTTGGATGCAAGCTTTTAGGAGGACACTACTGTGTGGTGGGCTTTCTGCTCCCATGAAAACACAAGTTTGGGGTATCTGCTACAGCAGACATGAGGGAGGAGGGAATGAAAATCTTTAATTTTGTGGTCAGGCTAAAGACACCTGCACAACTTATTTCCCTTTCACGGCCTAGCCTTCACATCTTCACATCTTTAAGGGGGTGGCTGAGGTGTCATGCCGTAACAACGAACATACAAGCATTGAAAAACAGAACCGATAGCAAATATCACATTCTGTTCAGGAGAAATAAAAACATCAGTGGTAAAGGTTGGCTGAGAGTAGAAGGTAGAGTTCTTTATGTATATATGAACACACATTGGTGTGCTTTAATATTTACTTGGCTAGAATGTTCTGGCCTGAAAGTTGTCTTATAAGCTAGTGAGAGTCTGAGATCTTCTAGATGCTGGGGACTCCAACTCCTAAGGAACTACCAATGCTTTCCAAATTGTCCTGTAGTTCATGCATGAAGCATGTGTTAGGAACCTATAGGCAAAAATTCCTTTTCTTCTACACCTCCATTCCGTAGCTGCCTCTAAAAGGTGGCACGTGCATCATTGCCACAGGTCAGCCAGGAGGTTTCATTAACAAATACCCATTTGTAAAAGGAGCCTTGTGGAGATGTCTGAGCTCAATTTCCATTTTAGAATTCTCTGCAGTTGTTGGGGAACCAGATTTTATGACTCAGTGCTTCCCAGTTAGTTCTGTGTTACCAATAATTGTGCAACAGCTAAGTAGGTAGATAGTTTTTGTAGAGATTAGTACCTCTGTGAGAGTACATTAAATGCTTTCAGCTGTCTTTCTAAAGCAGCAAGCCAGGCAGGATTACACGATAAATCAGTCCCTCCTTTACTGTTGAAGAGTTGGCTAATTTCGGAAAAATGTTAACAGCCAAAAGTAAACCCAAACATTTTTACAAAACTCTATGACCTAAGTAGCTGGGGAAGAGAGGATCTGCTACTACACTTCCAGTGGAAGGGCTGTGGCATGGCAGCATCCATGCAAGAGCTGGATCCTTAACTAGGGTCTGCCGAGCAAACAGTTCTGTGGTCCGTCCACTGCTTATCCACGAGTCTTTGTGAATGACAGAGTGTGTTGAGTAATACATGTTTTAGAAAAGTGGAAGGATTTTGTTTGTTTTATTAAAAGCAATTTATGATATGAGCCTGACTGGTCTGGAATCCCACACTGTCTTTCTTGCAACAGCACACATATTTCAGTTAGCCCTTCTAGACCAGTTTGTGACAATGAAGCTAAAACCACCTCTCTGAAGTCAGGTAACAAAACTAATAGCTGTACAGATCCAGCTACACATAAGCAGAAAGGGTGCTGAGGTTTACAAGCATCCATGACAGCTCCTTCTACTTTAAGTTGACACTCAGCAGTCATATGTTTGTGCCTGTTCATTTGAAAGAATCAACTGCAGAGAAGAAACCTCTGCCTGCTCTAACAGCTGTATTAAAATTTGCAAATATTTGTAAGGAAAGTCCAGAGATCATGAAGGGGCTTCCCAATCCTATTTTTGTCTGACTGACAACACTGCTTTTAATTAGAATGGATGACTATTTTTCCAGCTTTGTCTGTTTCTACAAGCATTTTTGCTTTGGGCTCTGTTGAATTCCCCATGGACTTGCTAGTTCAGTCTCTGATTGCTTTCCCTCAAGGGAAGCAACTGTGCAAGTCTCCTAAGGGAAGTTTTTGGGTAAGGGTTTCAAAGCAAAGAAAGAAATTCCACAAATTTACAGGAATTAAGGAACAGAAAGAAAATACCAAAGATTAAATATACAGGTAAATTAAGTTTAGAAATACATTTTTCATCTTAATTCTTGAAAAATAATTTGTCTACAACCTCAGCTTTTTATTTACCTTTCTTAATTTTAGATAGCAGTCTTCAAATCCCTATGTTGTTTGGTACCTTTCCAAGTTAGTTGCCATGGCCATGGAAGTTACAGTGGATTTGTAGACAGACCTCAAACCCTGAAAACAACATAAAAAGTGAAAGGGAAATTCCATAAACAACAACATAAAAATCCAAAGCCTTAGTAAAAGGATGCACATATTTTTTTACTATTACTTGATAGTGAAACACACTAGTTCTAAAAAAAAAAGATAATAAACAAATGAAAGGACGATCTGGCAAATGTAGGCAAACAAAAGCTTTAGTCATGTGAGAGTTGCACATTTCTTTGTGACCCTGACTACCAAAGTTAGGTGTCAAGGATTTGCAGCAACGCAACTGAAAGGTTATGTCTTTTTGAAATATGATATGCAAATTCCATGTGCTTAGCAGAGAGCTGCCAAGAGCCTGCTGGTAGAAATACTGGCAAAGCAGCCAGTGGCACATGAGCTTAGGGGTTCGCTCTTTATTGAGACCTCCAAATTCTGCCACAGTTTCATGTGCCTAACTTGGTGGATGAGTTTCCCTCATGCTTTTTAACCTGTAGAGACTAGATGCCTTTGGGAGATGATAGGTATAGTATCACTGCGTGCACTGACAGCCAAAAGACAAGGCAACCCTCATCGCTGCTGACTTACGTTATCCCCATCCAAAATACAGATGAGAAAATGAGAAAAAATAGACAAAGTAGTTGATACTTTCAGTGATGTGCAAGTTGACTGTATCTGATGATCACACCAATTCATTCACGCTTTGGTATGTTGCTTTCTGTTTAGTGCTGTGGTAGATGTCCAATAGCTTGAAGCAGCGTGAATAAGGTAACTGCAAGGATGAACAGATTCATGTAAACAAATGTGATTCTGTGCACCTCAAATAAAACCCAGAGAAGTACTCCATGGATACTGAAGTGAAGGAAAACTAATGAATAATGTATAAGCACCTCCATTAAGTGAAAAATTTGTACATAAAGGGAAAAAATACTCTAAACTGTATTCAACTGAAAAAAGATATATTATACGATTGAGAGGCTCTGGGCTCTTAAAAAGGGACATACCTGACAGAATAAGATGGTAACAGTTCTAGAGGGTGAGGAAAATAATACTGAGCATATTAGTGCCCTGTAAGCTATGTTCCTATCTCACTAATGTGCTAGTGAGTAGTAGTGCTGTGTGCTTCCCTTCTCCAGGAAGGAGTTTAATGGGTGTCGCAACTGACCTATAGGTAAAAGCAAATAAATTATAAATGCAAGTTGGTTCTGTGATCTGACTTTATCTATAGATGCTTCAAGTCTATCATACCCTGCCTTTCTATCATAGTCTACCTAGAAGTAAATACTGCTCCACATTGGGGTTTGTTGACCAAACCATGATGTGGGGAGAAGCACGCATTCCGTACAAGGAAGCTGGGCAAAGATGTTTTCAGGGATCTTAGGTTTTTTTCATTGAGGACAGATTACTTAATGAAGAAGTGTTGTTCTTCTTCATGACAGAAAAATGAGGAAGAATTCTTCTGTGAATTGGCAATGAGTATGTGGCTGAAATGTGTCCAATGCAAGTATAAACTAACATTACATGATTTGTTATAAAATGCTAGTCTTAGGTGTGCTTCCAAGCATGGATCATGCCCGCATCTCCAGGAATATACCAATCCTGTGTCCTTACTTTTTTGTTGTTGTTGTTCTTGTTGTCTTTGTGCTCATACGTAACAAAATCAAGTGCTATAAGCTGTGGTGCCGAACTTTTTACCCCATCCTCAAGAGCTCTGCAATTAGATGGCTTCACAACCCCTGGGGACTGCAGCAGCAAGGTGGCAGCACCTTGTGCCCTCCTCTTGTGCTGCGGAGCTACACCACACACACTGCTTCCATTTGCTTTCCCTTGATGGCTGTTCTTTGCTGGAAGCAGTGACAGCAGTAAATTTCTCTTCTTGTCCCCCTGGGGAACAGATGTAGCAGAGTACTTTATTTCCTTTGGAAGATGTTACAGGTCATGAAGATCTAGTGTGCAAATATAAAAATTACAGGACTTAAAAGATTGGTTATGGTAGCCAAGAAGATGAATTCATACAGTATCGGACGTGTGTTAATTTTATGACAGGTATTTTAAGAAATTAAATATTTAATTAATATTATTTGGTTCTTTAAGTACTAATTCTTGATTAATTTGTGTGTGTGTGTAAAAATTGAAGTTTGGGTGTACTGTTCTCCATTAATTTTTACTTTAATTTTTACTTACTTTCTCTTCAGTAGTGTCAGGGAACAGCTGGATTCTCCTTGCTTGTAGAATGGTAAGGCCCACAATTAACCACGCTTACACAGGGTGCCAGCACTTTGATGTTCTGATATTCTTCTCCCAGCATTACCTGACTTTCTCAGAAGTTGGTAAAAAACGGTTGAAAATCCACTGGGAAGATTTCTAGTTAGCAAATGCTCCTAAAATTAACCCTTTCCAACTCATGGGAACAAGAAAGTCCCTTTGAGAGAAGAGTGAAGGAGGAGTACAGTTGTAGAGCACTGATAGTAGTTAACTGCATTCTGAGCAGAGCTGAGAATGGATATTTGTGTTCATTAAGAGTCAAACAGATTGTTTCAGAGAAACCTATAAATACTTTCAGAGTGGAAAGGCAGTAGCTGCTACAGGTAAACCTCCACTGGGTCTCAGCATCTGTCTGAGTGGTGAGATGCACTATTTACCTATTCTGATCCTGTTAGACCACTAATGGCTTTCTCTAAAGCCTGTTGAAAACTGTCTAAAAGGCTACCATTAATATAAACTATCTTTTCTTTCAAAAAAATTTCTGTGGGTTTTTTTTGGGGTTGGTTTTTTTTTTTTTTTTGGTGAATTTGGCTTTAATTAATAGCCTTCAAGCACTTGTAATCCTGTCCCCTGTCTGTTCCCTGTTAAGGACATACCTGATATTTTTCCTCTGGTTGTCTTTGTTACAGAACTGATAGGAAATAGCTGGACTTAGATGAATGTACATTTTCCATAAACCAATGAATTTATGAACTTTCATGTCTGGGAGGAAGAGTGAGGTGTTGAATAATAAAAACATGACTTCGGATGTGTTGGTGTGCCGCTGGTACCCATAGGATTCTATGTGTTTGTCACTACTTAAAGAAAATACAAACAACAAGTGTGTGGAAGTCTGAAAGAAAAAAGGTCATCAACAGTGAAGCAAGAGCCATTTTTTGCATAAGGTTTGAAAGGAGTATCTATATTTTAAAATAAATCTTTAAACCACATGAACTTTTTCTTCACTCATCTCGACATTGACAGTAATTCAAGAAATATTGAAATAATGCAAATCTGAAAGAAGGCAGAAGCATAACACATCAACTTATGCTGTGTACTTCTTTTAGTACAGTTGAAAAGAGTAATATTGCATAAATATTTCAGCAGCAAATCCCCATGTGATTCATTTTAAGTGACTGGTTAACACCCAAAAAGTTGCATGTTACACATTACCACTGAAATTGCTGAACCTCTTGTAAAAGAAATCATTTACAGCATTTTACATCTCATCACATTCTTCCAGTGTTTTAAGTGATCAGTAACCAACAATAGCACTGCTGGTTAAGCTTTTTCACTGTGCACCTGCCGGGGGTAGAAAAAGCCTATGACTAACTTCACAAGAGGCATTTTATACTGCCATTAGTTCTCAAAGTGTTTCTAGCACTTGCATCACTGAACTAGTCTCTGTCTGATTTGCTTCCAAATCCCACCAGAAACAGCTTCATTCTTCTTTAATATTGCACTTGCATGGTGCTGCCTGATGCAAAAGTTCAGACTGTTTCTGACTCCAAGGAGGGAGAAGGAAAGCACCAAGTCACCAGGTCTTCCCTCCAAGCCATTAAGACAATAAAGAGGCTATAGGGAGTTATGTATTTAGCACTTTATAGAGTGATCTGAGCCCAGCCTTCCTGTTTTCTAAGGGAGAGCATCCTATTGCAGAGAGAATGAAGCTTATGGATGGGTAGTTGTTACAGCAGGCACCTGGAAAGGAGTAGGAGAAGGAATCTGTGTGCCAGTTCTTGCTCTAAGTATCTTTACATTTGAATCATTTGAGCACATACTGAAAATCAGACAGCTGAACAAAAACACCTTGCAGAAATGAAAAATGTCTCTTTTCCCCTGACTCATTGCTACCCTGCCTTTGGAATAATTCAAATGTTTTTACTTAAAAAAAATGTCTTTGGTTTTGGCACCAGCACTGATGGTGGGTCATGTACATCCATCCCTGAGGGGTTAGAAATAAAATCTCAGTGAAAAGAGTGGTACTTGCAAGGTTAGTTTGTCCAGATAACTTCTCCCACCAAGAAGTTATCTAGAAGGCTATCTCCATAGCCTTCAATGGGAGACCTACCTGGCAGAAATGCCAGAGCTTGCAACAGAAATTAATTTATTTGCCATCATGATTTTCTGACAGTAATCTTGAAAATTACTTGGAGAAATAATACACAAGGAGTTTCAGGGAAGCTTCTGCCTCTTTTTAAGTGAATTAAGTTTTCACTCACAAGACTGAAATCTCCACATCCTTTGCCAGGCTCCTTCTTGCAGTTGCCTTGTACCTAGCCTTCGTGCTCAGCCCATTTGTCATGCACTCAGCTAAACTGAGCCAGAACTGTTCAAACAACTGTGAAGTAACTTGTGAAGCAGTATGAGGCAAGCAGTGTGAGCTGCTGTCTGCAGCTCCTTACAGGACAAATAGAGTGAGTCAAGTCAGGTGGAACATCATATCCTGAATCGTGCATCGAAATGCCACCAGCTTGAATCTGGCCAATTCATGCACACAGAAGAGGTATTTTCTCCAACTTAGGAGGTTACAAAAGGCCTCTGCTTCTGACAATGTCTTTTTTACATCCACTACGCAAAGATCAAAGGGAGAGGGGGTGAAGACAGCTTTAGAAAAAAGAGAAAGACTTTGCCAATCTGCTTGTCATTTAGAAAAAGCTTAATGTATAAATGTCAAGGAAACAAGCTGTTCCTACTGAATAAAACCAATACTGTTCTTCATATTTCTTTCTTCCTAATATTTTCAATGCAGAGAAAAAAGAAGGCAAATGTTAAACATTTAAAAGCAAATATTTTCTATCGTAGCAGTCTAGTTGTCTGTATTTTGGGGTTTTTTTTGGTCTAGTTCTCTTTGATTATCGCTACATCTGGACATTTTTGAGCAGAAAGCTGGCAGGAGAAGTAGATACTCAGGTTGAATGTGGGCTACCGGCTAACGCCCTTGTGCCACCACCAGACACCACAGCACTGTGTAGAGACAGCCTGCATTTTCTCCATGGTAGAAGCGGACACAGCCTCTAAAGGACAATTCAGACCTATCCACTGACCACTCATGGAGAGGCTGCAGGCTGTGCCAGCTGAGGACCAAACCCTTTCTCTCTCTGTCCTATTTCTACCTTCCTGAAATTTGTTGCTAAACTTATCTGAAAGCCTTCCCAGTACTTGCCTATTTATTTTCTGTTTCCTTTCTGCTGAAAAGAATATCTGCAATTCTGGAAATGCACATATTTCATGCTCCTATATTACAGCAATTGCTTCAAATTGAAAATAAATATAGCTGCATCAGTAAATACATTTTATAGGCTGGAGAAAACAGGGTAGCGGGGCAGGAAATATAACTCTGAATGTGGGAGTTCTGGAAAAGCAGTCTATTTCTTACCCACAATTTTAATGTATCTTTCCATACACTTGATAACCAACATAAATACAGCCTAATTTCCTACCACTGCACTTTTGCTACCTGATTAGCTTCCTCTGTGTGTAACTAAACAGTCTGAAGGAACAGAAACCCTTCCAGCTACTCCTCCACTGTCTTCCAGTGTAGCTTGGGAAATCATGGGAAAGCTGCTCTGCTGAAGACCTAGTTGGGAATGACGTGCTGAGCAGTCAGGGGAAGGTGTTACAACACTTGCTGACCAGGTGAATTTAACAGGCACAGACATTTTGTGTCATGTCTGTGGAAATGGCCAGGCAGTGGTGCCAGAGCTGCCCGCAGTCCCCACACTCGTAAGGGGGTCTTCAGCCCAGCAGCAGGAGGTTCTTTCAAACCGTGAGCATGCTGCAGATGATAAAGCAATGTATTTGAGTCACCCATACTAGTCAAACTGACTGAAAGGTCTGCCTCGAAGAGGGTGAAGCTGGGTGGCTTCCTACCACATTTCAGCCTTGGGATTGTCTTCTGAACTCCTGTGCTCAGGAGTGAATCTGAAGGTATTTTGTCTCACTATCACAGAGCACAAGTGAGTAGACTTTAATGTAAGCTAAATTCCTAACTCTCACTGCTCAGCCAGGACACCTTACTAAGGTTCATTCCCCTTGAATCTAAATGTTGGAGGAGTGCTGTTGGTTTTGATCTTGAAAGCAGACAGCTGTCTGCAAGAGTCCTGCTGAGTGGAACAGTGATGCCCTGTCCTTGCAGTGGAGCAGCAGACATCGAACCTTCCTCAAAGCAGTGGCAGAGCCTGTCAAAATGACTGAGGTCTTTTCATGCTTGAGATGTGATAGGAAAAGCATTTTACAGTCCATAATACCATTTGAGAAATACAAGAACGTAGTGATAAAGTGATGTGGGGGTAACTGCTCTGCAGCTATTTGCACCAGGCCAGTGACCTCTCAAGTGCCTTGGGGCTACCTCACCTTTCAGATCAGTTCTGGTGGCTCTGTGCCGGGGGTGCTGACAGAGGTAACTGCAGCTCCCCGTGCTCAGCAGCTGTGAGAGGAAAATGCCCAAAGTGCTGAGGGTGGGCAGAAGCGATGCGGGGGGGAGTGTGGGTGGCATGCAGTGGTGAGAGATGTTTTAACCAAAGCTCATGTGCATGCGTAAGTGATGCTTGAAAAAATGATCTCTGGCCGTCACTGCAATGTTACCCAGGGTGACATAAGTATTTGAAGCTGCAGGTTGAGTTTAGGAGTTAATACAGATTTCTTGCTTTCCTGCATGCGTATCAGGTTCATATGCCAATCTGTGGACATTTCTAACTTCTCCAAAGTCACTTTGAGAGGCAGAGCACTGCCACACTTCATTTTGCAGAGCCGTGCTACCCAGCACATTGTATAGGGTTGGGTTTAGGTTTTTTTAAAAGGGTAATTACGATAGTGCAAAATTGCTCCTGAGGTATTCTGTTTTTTTGCTTCATACCACATGAAACCTCATCTCTTGCAATTTTTCTGGAAGTTAGGTGCCTGTCTCTTGAGACAATAGCCTAGCACAAGCTCTCTCAGGCTTTCTCTATATTTCTATTCAGTTTAGAGTTCTTTGTTTAAAAAGTCTTGCTTTATTTCTGTGTGATGAGCAGCCCTCAAACTTCTGTAATAGTTTGGTAACTTCTTCATATAAGATGATGGATAGTACTGAACACAAACAGTGAGTGCCTATTGTTCATTTTCAGGAAATACAGTCTCGCTTCTCATTGATACCTATGATTTTCAGACCTGGAGTGAGGGTTGACTTAAACCTATTCTAAGTTCTGTAGCTGGTCAATTCAACTACTTGAATATTTACTTCTAACTTCATTATTATTCCTCGTGCCATACGATGTTTGATCATTCATCTAGACTGGAGATACTCTTCCCTCAGAGACCTGCCTTCTTATAACCACATAGCACAACATGCAGCTCCACTTTGGACTCAAAGGTTTGGAAGGCAACAAGAGCTCTGAACAGGCATTATTTTGAAGTAGTACTTTTTAAGTATAACTAAAAGCTTGTTGCTTCCTTCATGTATAATTGAAAACAGCCTAGATTCTCCTAAATATTTGAAGATACTAATGGGTTTAAGTGAATCTGAATGCAAGGGCAGTCAACGTAAAACAGTAACCTGAATTGGTTACTTGCCATGTTAGATTCCAACAGGTTCATGCCTGTGGCTTAAGGTTTTTCTTGCACTGCAGCTGTGCTGTCTATCCTCCATTATGCAGAAAGGCTTGCAGTCCTCATATAAAAGCTTGAAAATTATTGACCTAATGGAGCTTCAACTCAGAGTCTGATACACAGCAGCATGATCACACTAATTCTGGCAACTGCTTTCATTTTAGCTGTCTCTCAGCATGTGTACACACCCAAAAGCAGGCTATGCTGCACCTGCTCCATCCATGTGCTGCTATACTGCCCAGCCACAAGCAGTTCTTGGCAGGGAGTCAAGCGTCCGCATTAGGCTTGGTGCTATGTTAAGCCCCAAGTCTTGAGCAGGGCTGTATAAACTAGCACAAATGTCCTCTCCTGTTTATTGTAATCATCTTGACCATCAGGCTGTTCGGGAGAGTGCTCAGTGCTGTGCTAACTTGCTCCCTAGTGAGTGAAACCTGTGGTTTCTGGAGGGAAAGAAACCATGTGGTTTCTGGGCCAAAGTGGGTATGCAGGTGGTGAGGCATGCAGGTGGGTTAGAGCAATACCTATGCACATCTGACTGCAAAGTGTCTCCTAAGCATCTCTTTTTCGTTATTCTTTCAATCATGGAGAGGGCAAAGATCCTTACAGATACTCTTTACAAGGTTTGGAGAAAAAAGTCTAACAGAAATTACAGGTCGGTCTTCTCCGCACTTGTGCTGACAGGAATAGCATCAGATTCATAGGCCCTGGTTGACAAATGTAGGTTAATTTTATAATGCATACATAAAGTATCACATAGATAAATGGTTGGCTCTGAATGTGTGCAGTCCCCACCTCAGCACAGTACTGATACAGTGGTGATCTTCCTGGGCTACAGCTGGCTGGTATCTACGCAGCCAGGAGTGCTGTTGGAGGAAATGTGTGACCATCTCCTCCTGAGCACATAGATATGCTGATTGGGAAGTTCACGAAAATGAGACACTGCAGCATCAGCTCTTCCCTCCCTTCCCTTAAGTGGTGAGAAGTGCCTGCTTCTCACCACTTAATAATAATTTTGAGAGGGGTAGACTAAAAATGCAAAAGGACTTTAAGGACTCTCTTTTAAAAAAAGAAGCTCTATGAGCAACAAAAAGATTGGCAGATGGAGAGAACAGACTTCCTAATCAGAAAATCTTCCCTCCACAGCTAAACCTAAGAACTTTTCCTAACTTAGGGAAAAAGAGCTTTTAGTTTCCATTTGTAGTACTGATGTGGGCAATAGGTCTTATTCTGAATACTAGACACATATTTAAAGCATTTATTCTGTCATACTTCAATATGCTTTAAATGTGCTGTACACCCATCTGAATGTCCATGTATGATCTGATATGGTACTCTGATTTTGGTTGGGATAGTGTTCATTTTCTTCATGGTAGCAGGTACAGGGGCCATGGTTTGGATTTGTGCTGATTCTCTGCCCCACTCCACCAGGGAGGAGTAGGTGAGTGGCTGTATGGGGCTCAGCTGCCAACTGGGGCAAAGCAGTATGCCTATCACCTGTATTTGTCCTCTAATGATAACAGTGATTCAGACCTGGTCTGGAGAACCACAGTATTTAAATAACTCACAAGGAAAAGTATGGACTTTCCAGAAGGTGTTCAGTGCTTGTTAGTGGAAAGCTTAGCATTTAGATTATCTTTCCATAATAGATGCCTCTTTACAGAGCAGCAGGAAGCAAGGAAAGGCTGAGTCACACAAGTCTGCCTGGGAAGATCTTTAGACTTACAATAGATAATGATTTGAAGAATCAAGAATTTGAAGAAAGGCTTGGAAGAGAGGCTGGAAAGTTGCCCAGCAGAAAAGGACCTGCAGATGTTGGTTGATAGCTGGCGGAACATGAGCCAGCAGTGTGATCACGTGGTCAGGAAGGCCAACAGCATCCTGGCTTGTATCACGAATACTGTGGCCAGTAGGACTAGTGGACTGATCATCTCTCTATACTCAGCACTGGTGAGTACATCTTTTGTACTGTGTGCTCCTCACTACAAGAAAGACATTGATGGGCTGGAGCTTTTCCAAAGACATGTAACAAAGCTGGTGAAGAGTCTAGAGCACAAGTTTTATGACAAACAGCTGAATGAACTGGAGTTGTTTAGTTTGGGGAAAAGGAGGCTGAGGGGACACCTTATCCCTCTCTACAACTTCCTGGGAGGAGGCTGTAGCCAGGTGGGTATCAGTCTCTTCTGCCAAATTGCAAGTGATGGGACAAGAGGAAATGGCCTCAAGTTGCACCAAGAGACATTTAGATTAGGAAAAATTTCTTCACTAAAAGGGTTGTCAAGCACTGGAAAAATATGCCCAGGGAAGTGTCACCATCCCTGAAGGTATTTAAAACACACGCATATGTGGTTCTTGTCACGGTTTCAACTGGGATAGAGTTAAATTTCTTTCTAGCAGCTGGTGTGGTGCCGTGTTTGTGAGTTAGGATGAGAGCAGTGCTGATAACACACTGGTGTTTTTAGTTGTTGCCAAGCAGTCAGGGACTTTTCAGTTGCTCCTATTGCCCTGCTAACAAGAAGAGGGTGGGGTGGGGGGGGAAGGACAGGAAGCTGGGGGAGGTGACCCAAACTGGCCAGAGAAGGTATTCCATGCCAATTACATCATGTTCAGCATAAAGGGGCTCTGGTGGGTGGAGGAGCACTCGGCTCTGAGCTGTACAGCCTGAGCTGTGCAGTTCAGTGGAAAACTGCATGTGTATCACCAGTTTTGTGTATTTTGCTATAAAGCCCTGTTATTGTTATATCTCTCTCTGCTGTCCCAGTAAACTGTCCCTCTCCCAACCTGTGAGGTTTAGGTTTGTTTTTTTTAGCTTCTTATTCCTCCCTTTCCCTCTCCTCGCCCTCCTACCCTCTTAGAGAGTGAATGCCTGCATGGTACTCAGCTCTTGGCTGGGGCAAAACCACAACAGTTCTTCAAGACATACTTTAGTGGTTGGACTTGGCCGTGCTAAGTTAACCGTTGGAACCTGGTGATCTTAAAAGTTCTTTCCAACCTCAATGATTCTATGATTCAGAACTGCAGAGCATCTGCAAGTACAGTATCTGTGCATGGATTATTCTGATCCTGCAAAAACTCCAATGTAACTAAAAAATGATACTGTACTTAGCTTTAACAAGGGTAAACAGGCTCCTTACAGGCAAGATATCTTTGCTAAGTGTCACTGAAAATGCAGGGATTAGCAACAAGGCTCCAAAGTAACGGATAAATGGAATCGGTGTCTGGCATGCAGTGAAGGTCAGTAGCAAGTCAAAGCTCAATCTTCCTACTGGTGAGACTAAAGCAAAAGGTCATAGAACCACAGAACATACTGAGCTGGAAGGGACCCATAAGGATCATTGAGTCCAACTCCTGGTGCATGGTGTTTTTCAACTGTAATATCATAAACATGCCATATGCTTTGAGACAGATTCCATGTTGTTTGTAAACAAACTTAAAGGAAAATTTAGATTCAACTACAGAAGCAGGTTCAGAGATCTGTCATGATGCTGCTTCTTCCTTTTGGAAAAGTGTTCATACACTGAACATAGTGCAGGCACTGAAATTTTGGAAATAAAAAATCAGGAATGGAACTTGTGGTACTGTAAAACTCAAACAAGGCAAGATTCAAATGATTTTTGCTTCAGGACCAACGATCTCCTAAATACAACCTTATATCTGTCTTTTCTTGGACTGGATGCACACAGTGCTTTTCAGAACTACATAGTAGAAAAAAAAATGATCAGCACCGAAAAAGCAGATAAAATACTTTAAGTGAGTTTTAGTGTAAATTAAGATATTGAACTGAAGTATTCCATGCTGTCATTCTTTGTTGTTTGCTTCAAAAATGAAGGCAGGAATGAAAGAAAAACATGTCAGATGATCGTTACAGAACTCTATTGTTGAGGAGAGTCCTGGTACATCTCACAGCCCTACTTGCTTAAAGCTGCTGAAGGACAAAGATGACAGTTGCTTTTTCACATCAGAATAAACCAGCTCAATACTTTTAAGCTAGATCTTAATTAAAATTTATCTCTGGCAGATTGGCAAGAATTTTCAATGTGGAGCTACAGTTCTGCAAAAATCCAGTTATACAATCCATAGAAAGAAAATACCCCAAACCAACAAAACAGGTCTTAAATATAAAAATGATGTAAGCAACAAAAGAGTTAGTTTGAGTTGACAGGTCAAGAAGGAATGGAATCAAGCTACAGCAAGTGTATTTCACATTCAATAAAAAGAAAAAACATTCTAAATCAAAAGCAAAAGATGGGAGAATAGCCAAAAAAAAGTAATAATAATTAAAAAAATCTAAAAGTTGATTATTATATTTCAATATTATTAATCACTACTAGTCCTGCCAACAGTGTAAAGTGGGTCACCTCATAGCCACCCAAAATCTCATGAAGTTTAGGGCTAACACAGTATTAGTACTACATAATATCTATCTTTTCCTTTGGAAATCCTTCCTTCAGACTGTTTAGCTAAAAACAGAACCAGAACTGCAATTACTGTATTTCCCCTCACAAAACATCAGCCTGCAAACAAGGGACTCCAAAGGCATGCAACTGGACTGCCCATCTCTTGAGGGAAAAAATTGAAAAGTCATCAACTTTCTGAAGGGCATAATGGAGAAACTCTTGACCTTCTCCTAACCTCTTGGGGAATTTCGGGTGCTGGAGATTACAGCTCTTCTGCCTTGCCCAGCATGGCTCTGCCCTGGCTTTCTGTGTTCCTTCCCTGCCTGTTGCTACTGACCAGAACTCACAATGTCTCACGGAGCAACTGGCGTTTCCTTCAACATGCATGTCACTTCTGTGCAAGACACAGTATTCGTCAGTCAGCCATGCCTCCTTGTTATACTCAGCTACAGTGCCAACCTTCTCTGTAAATTTGGGAGTGGGGTGTGTGTTTTGGGGGGGGTGAGTGGAGGGGGTGGCACTAGCAAACTTCATAAATATCAGTACTATAAAGTCAAATAGGCTTCTGTTTATAATGAGGAGGTGTGACTGCAAGTTGCATGTCCTGGCCGTTCAAGCTCACCTAGTTTTGCTACTCTGGAATATGAAGAAAAGTCAGCCAGAATTTTTTCAGAAACATGTATGCTATGCTTTGGGGGGATGGAGGGATGAGTGTGTGTGTGTGTGTGTCTGGTGTTTGGTGGGTTTTTTTGAAAGCAAGAGACCCTATTATTCCTGCATGAAGGTAAAGTACCACTGATACCCCGCTGCCCTAACTCCAGTCTACAACAGGTTATTTTACAACAGTTTTTGGAAATAGTGGTAAAAGTGTCACAGCAAAAACTATGGGTGTTATCCAGTCCTAAGGTATACACAATGTGCTGCTGCCATCACACGCTTGTGTATACTGTAACTCTGTGGTCAGTCATTCATTAAACACAAAACAGAGAGTAGAGAAAGCAGTGACCTAACATGTTCAAAACCCAAAAAGCATTAATTGGAGACTTCCAGCCTGAAAGTCATGCTCCTGTCTGGACACACTTACCCAGCATAATTATGAGTCTCTGAATACATGAACAGGAATTTACCTGTGCTTTTTGCATGGCAGTAGTTTTACAAATAGTCAGTTTAAAAGATCTTTGCCATGGGCACTGCATAAATAATTTTATATACATAAGTATATATGTATATATATTATCTATGTATGTGTGTACAAATGCATGTTAAAAGCCCTAAGAAGATTAAAAAGACCCATAGCATACTCCATAACTTATTTTCTAGGATAAACTATATTTTTAATTAATCACTTCAGAAATCGAAGCTGTCAGTGACCTTTTAAAATGACTATATATATACAGCACACTGTTAGGTTACTATAGGTTTTTTTCCCCCTCCACTACAAGCAAAGTTTAGAGAATTAGTTTTCATACTGAGACATAATTTTTAAGCTTGAATTTCTTTCTTAAAATTTTAAAATTAGGTCTTTTGATTGTGAGCTTGCAACTATGTGCAGAAATGAACTTTTTTATTATATTATATACTGCAGTAGTAAAGTTTGTTGAAGTGCATGAATAAAAAGTTAGTGAAATAAGAGGAGGAACAATCTAATATAGCAATAATAGGTGCATTCACTGTGCATCTGAGAGGAGGAGGGGGGAAAAAAGAATAATTTTCATTTATTTTGGCCTAAAACATGTTCAGGTTTCCAGGATTCTGACATCAGAACCCAGATAACTCTGGTTAGAACCATAGGGCTTTACAATAAAAGCTAAAATATTGACCATATGATGGCAAAAAGTCTTTATTTTGTGGTTAACTTATTCTCTTCTAGCTACTCTCTGATGAAGTTGGTGGTGCTGTGGAGGATGATCTCCTTCTTCTTGACAAAGATCGTGATCGTTCAGCACTGTAGGCAACATGCTTATCAAAATTTTGTATCTGAGCCTCGAGGAAATCCCTCTGTTGCTGGCTGATTGTTTGGCTAATCAGTCCAGGGAGAGCTTGAATGCTACCAATTAAAGTTTCCAGTTTAGTTTCCAGAGTAACAATTCTCTTCTCAAAATCTTCGCTTCTTTCATTTAAGTCAGAAATCATGTCATACATGATGTTTTGAGTCTGAAAGCAGAAGGATGTAAACAAAGACTTAGAGAGACCTTACAAAGCCCTTACAAAGAGCAGCACCGCTCTATTGAGGTTTGTAAATCCTTTTGCATTTGACAAAAAAAAAAGGATGTATTATAACAGTATCTAGTCTTGTAAAATAATTTTCCTTGTCGATTCAGTATAAACTTTCTACTAAATTTCCTGATCACAAATATAATATATTTTGAGTAGCACTTTAGATGTCAAGGTCTAAATGAATTAGACAAAAGACCAGAGCTGTTTTTAAAGTTCAGTTGCTTAGAAATGCACCATGGTAAGTTTTGTGAACAGTCAGTTGTGTAAGCCACCAGTAGACCCAAGGCTCCAAAGCCTTGATCCATCCTTGACTCTTCTGTACTTCCTCCAACTTAGGACTAGTAAGGTGGATTGGTTTTGACATGCAGAGCAAGGAGTTAAAACTCATGTATTTATGTTTCTGTACCTCTGAGTACTCCAACCTATCTGCCCTCTGCAAAACAGTGTTTTGTTACAATAAGCATATATGGTGGACTTTAAAATGTCGTAGTGGTCAGCAGAGACCTGAAATCTAAAATAGTGTGATTTCACAGACTTGGAACTGGTTAAAAATAATTTATCCTTCTCATAGACTGTGACTTCACATTAGACTTTAAACTAGATTCAAAATGGATGTAATTCAGTAGATAAACTGGTTGAGGTTTATAAACCATCCAAATGGAGTGAAAATTAATTGAATGACTGCTTGCCTTAAGTGTGAGGTACTTCAGTATCAGATGAAAGTTGACAACCTGTTTCTCTAACCCCTGTTTTAAAGCAAAGTAGTCTACATGACTACTTGAAATCTAAGTAGTCTACATGAAATAGTATCTGAAATGTCCTTATCAGTTGCCAGAAGCATTAGATTGAAATGTACTTTCAGCAACTGAAGTTGTCAGGTGGTTCTCTGAAGCAAAAGGGGAGTAAACACTTAAGAGTTTAACCTTTGCTTTGACACAATTCAAATTGAGGAGGATCCTGAAGAGCTGCACAAGAAACACTTAGAAAACACCCACTAATGCTTCTAATATAGCCTCAAGTTAAGATCAAAGTAACTGTTAAATACTGAGGTCTAATGTGAAACCTGGAATAATACCAGCTAAGCCCTCTCTCTAGTTTTCACTTATATTAATGAAAAATTAATTAAAATCAATTAAATTAATGAAAAATCCCATCAACAAAAGAGAAACAGTTTGCAACTGAATCTTTTACCTTATATCAAAAGACTTAGAAAAAGATTAATAAAATCTTATCATATATCATCACGTTAGGCACCTAACATTTGTTATAAAAACTTTAACAAATGCAGACCTACATTTACTTGAGCAAAGTCACCACTGCATAAGTCAACAGGGATAGAAAACCAGAACCTCTGATTCCAGTCTGCATGTCAGGCTGTGACTGTAGGGACTACAGTCCCTCATGGCATAGTTGCTATTACCAGACAGGAAATCTCTGTACTACACAGCACTAAACTACTATGGCCCACTCACAGTTCAGCATTTACCATGACCACTGTAGTCACTTCGGGACCTTCAGGATCAGCCTCCCAACTGTGAAATCTTTTTTAGAATGTACAAAAAAAAATAATTATGGCACATTCAAACTTTGGTCAGAGCCATAAACAAGATCTTTCACTCAGTAGGTGTTACCACAAAACACACGCTTATTTTCATTTTCTACAACTATCACCTTTCTAACGCTATTTGTATGCATAATGTGTAATATTTTCACTTACAAACACTTAATTTCACTTACAAACACTTCATTCTGAAAGGATGAATGTTAAAACAGCAGTAATTTCCCACTAACCTTTGCCAGGTCCACCAAAGTGTTGGCTTGATCGTTCAGTTTCCTTTGTTCCATTTTTACACTTCTTAATCTAAAAAGTGGAATTTTAAGTCAGATTTTTTGTGTACATGGTCATATTAGGATTTCTAAAAAGGCATGCATAAAACTTACAAGAGCAAGTAACTGCATGGACAATGCCTTGAATACTTTGTGTAAAGTCAGAATTGGTCATGTGCCTGCTACAATGAGAAGCATGCTTCTTCAACACCGCAAAAGGGAAAGAGCAAGGAAATGTGATGTCCTTGAGAATATCACTTGCCATGATCAAACTTGAATTCGAAAAGGGAGATAACAATTTATTCAGACTATATGAAAGAAAGCCAAAACATTCCTCAAAGCCTCAGTATCGTGACAAGTAGATATAGGAAGAAACATAGAACAACTGGTTTTTGCCATTAATGTTGCAGCAATCAAGAATCTTCCCATGCCTACATGACTAGATACAGGTTTTAGCCCTGTTCTGTCGGAAATGGATTGGGTTAGCAGGTGTTTGAACCTGATGGAAATACAGTGATAAGTGAGTTTCTCATTTCTTTAAAGAGAACTTCCATCTGACCAGCAGCTAAATAACCAACGTACTTGCCAACACATTTGATGTTCTTTCATAATTTGTGAATCTAAATATGATTAAATTTGAAACTTACAATAGACATTCCTTTTCGATGCACTATTTAAATTACAGCATAAAAAACTATGAAAGAAGCAGCAAGGGTATATTTCTCTCTTTGATGCCTACCTCTCTGCATTATTATTAGGTTATGCATGTTCTTTGAGAGATATATAAATGACCTTTCTTATGCGTTCCCCGAAACAAAGTCCATGTCTTTCAGAATAATTCCTAGAGGAGTGTTTTACAGATGCTGTTTTCACAAATAAGCAATTTCTCCCATAAGTAGGAGTCATTTGTTCAATATTTCCCAACAGAAAAATAACTAGGATTTTCAATGACTTTTCTGGTGGCTGTTCTAAGCAGGAAATAGCATTTTTCAAAGACAGTGTATCAAATTATAAACAATGTGGTAAGATACCATGCAGTCTACTAGCGTGTCAAGGATCAAACAAATTAACCATGTGGTTAACTGTCAAATGAAGTAATGGCAGCATTTTGTGGCAGGTGATTTTCTAATGCATACTTTGCCTATTTTTAAGTGACAGTGTTACTTAGAAGGCTAATTTGAAGAAAGTCTTCTTGGAGATAGTCCAAAATCAGGAAGTTTCTGTTTGTATCTTTAGTTACCAAGCATTTCTTTTCATAACCAGGCTAAACTGCCACGAGAAAATAAGTTGTGAAAACGGAAGTATCTTTTAAAACACATGGAAATAACTTTGTTAAGGTAGACATCAATTATTCACACAAAATTGACATTCCAGTGGCTTGTTACTGGAATGTTGTAGGCTCTTCTCCCCCTGCAGGCTTCCTTCAGAGCACAACACAAAGGCAGACTGTAGGAATGGTTCTTTCAGAGGCTGGAAGCTGGAGTTATTCTAAATCAAAAAATATGGAGAAGCCTCCAAGGTATGGAGTTATATCATTACAGAGCAATTACTCCAAGGTAAGCATGTAATGACTTGACTGGAGGATGATAACCGTAGTGTTTTTATCAACATCTCTCAAATAATTTGAAGAGTATGTGTTTTCTACTTTTTGAAAGATTCATTGACACATGCGCTTGCCAGTTAGTATTTTAATCTTAAAATTCCAGGAAATGCATTATTATTGTAATAATACAAGTAACTAGCTAACACCAAAATGATAATTCCTCATGGTAACCAAGCCAATACCTATCACAGATTGTAAAAATGTGTCTCTAGGTAATGGCAAGTCTTTAGCTGCAGCAGCCGGATTTAACCAAAACTGTCAGACTTTCATTCCTAAATTCATTAAGAGAAAATATGTGACATCTTGATTTTATGAACTTCACTTATCACAGCAAAAGATCATGATTCTGGATCGCGTTTCCATGGCAGCAATCAGACCACTGAAGTTCACAAATAAAGACTCTATTTCTTGCATGCAGACAGTGGTAAATTCTGCAAATTTAGAAAGGAACAGCTTATACAACTTACTTCCGAGCTCTATTTTCATTTTGTTGAAATAAAAAGACAAAACAAAAGAAAACAAACTGTAAAATATACTAAAACAACCAAATGAGCACAGTGGGCTCGATTCAGCAGGTGGGAAGTCCTAGGGAGTTGCTACTTCTTCCAATAAGTAACTGCCTGAGGTGGAGTCTAACACTTGCATTCATGATGAAGGAACCCGTAAGAGCTTCAAACCTTCCCATTCACTATTATCTGTAGATTTTCTTATTCATACAATACAAAAAATGCCTTTTGATAGTATCATTTAGAGTAATGATCTCACCTTCACCTTACTTAGTGTGCAAGAGAAACAAAAAAGACTGAGACCAGCTGAAGGCAGTTTTAGAGACTCTTTATCATGATCTACTCTGGTTTCCTGTATAAAACTGGCCTTGAAATTTCACTCCTTTTGTTTCTGTCTCCAGTGAAATGGTTGGAAAGGTGAAGGAGGGGACCAATTAAAACTTAAGAATTCAGAAGATGGAAAAGAGCCACAAATCACTTGAGAAAAGTTCAAAGGTGCAAAGGGTGAAATCATCTACTCTGCTACAGGTGGAAGAAAGAAAACTGCTAGAGTAGTGTTTTAATCCATGAAACATTCTTCAGCATGTTGAGAAAATTATCCTTTTTTTAAAATACAAAAGTTCTCGGAATGCGATGCAAAGTGCTAAAGGACAGAGGGAAATGCATTATTAACAGACCTGTTCCAGGTTTGGCTAGCACTGCTGCCACCTTCTTCACTCTACGTGATTAATGAATTTTTAAGGCAGGTATAGAACATTTTACACTCTGTGAAGCTCTTCTGGGCTTAAATGATATATAAAGCTACAGATCGAGCCTGCTGTGCTTTTGAGATTCTTCTCTGAACATGCTCAAGTGCACGCGCGAGCACACACACACACAGAATAAATAGAAAATTCAAAATGTTAAGAAACAACCTTTGCAATCAAGGATTCAAGTCCAGCAAAGGATTCACAGGACAAGCCATCCTCTATCTCAGAACCTCTACCACTCCTTCCCGCTTCCCAATTCTTTAAGCTAAGGAGGATGACCAAACTGGGAAAATACACACTTTTTATATCCATATAAAAATGCCTTGACTTTTGGCATCTTTTTATTCCTCCAAGTATTTCTGCAATAGCACAGTAACATTTAATCCTGAAAGTTTGCTGAAGATAGTAATCATGGTTTATAGAATAATTCATTAACTCCTTACCTAACCATTGCTTTAAAACATTGATTTGAAACAGAAAAACAAAGACTGTTACACTTATTTACTAATAGGAAATACGATAAACTAGCCTTCCCTTCCTGTCTTTCCTGTAAGACAACACTTAGGTGCTCTTTTCATGATGGATTCTTTCCTCACATCTCCTCACAGGTTGGTTCAGACACAGACCCACACTCAAAAGTCAACAAAGGATCAATCCAAAATTAAACTTACTTAATTTACCTACATCTTCCCAGTATCTCATGAAAACTAATTTTGTAGACTGTACAAATGGCTGCCTCAGGCTGGATGAGGACATCAAACAGAACAAATAGTAGCATGGGTATTGATCATTCCCCAAGAAGAGTCGATGGTTTCTGGTGACAAAATATCTTTTCTTTTCCCCATGTAGTGCAAGGAAGACTAGCTGAATCACTGTGCAATTCTGCTGGTTTTGATGTGCTTTGTGACAAATATGTATTATGAATTTTATATAAATGCTGATGGTCTGTCAATACCACAATTCAGCTTAATCTTGCTACTGGTTACAGTTCTCAGGTTTGTTTTCAACCCTTTAAGTTTTCAGTAGAGGGGAAGAATTCAAGGGTTCATGTGCTCAAAGGTCATGCAACTGTTGGCATATACTCCCATTTTCTAGACTTCAGGGGTCATGACTGACAAACAAAGGCTTGATTTTATGCACTGAGAACATGTGGTGGAGACATCATAGAATTATAGTATTATTAAGGTTGGAAAAGACCTCCAAGATTATCTAGTCCAACTGTCCCCCTACCGCCTATATTACTTAATAAACCATGCCCCTAAGTACCTCATCCGATCTTTCATTAAAGACCCTGAGGGATGGTGATGCCACCACCTCCCTGGGTAACAACTTCCAACGCCTAACCACCCTTTCTGAGAAGAAATTTCTCCTAATTTCTAGCCCGAAGCTCCCCTAGTGCAACTTGCAGACATTCACTCTTGTCCTATCGCTACTTATCTGTGAGAAGAAGTTCCTAATTGCCGTTGGGCTCCACAATGACGCTTGATGCATATTCCTTTAATTGAACACTACATACATGCTCAGAAACTCTTTTCTTTCACATCATTCTGACTTTAAATTATAAAAACTTCTACTACAAATGAAAAGTTTTAAATTTTCTTTGTCTATTGCAGCTTGTACCTTAATACCTATATAACAGCAAATACTAACAAAGAATAGTCTCAGTGACCAAACACAAAAAAAAGTCTTAGATAATTCAAGAAGCATGAGAAACTTGTAAAATCATAAACAAGATCAAATTACCCTATATTGGACACACACAGCCAGTTTTTTTTTTTTTAAACAGGTCATATAGTAAAACCTGATTTTTGACTTACTCTTAGAGAAAACTCAACCTCAAGAGCAATGTTCTAGGAAGAGAGTGGGGGTGGAGAGAAGGGAGGGGGCAGGATGGGACATAGAGACTTAGATGTGAGGGAGAGGGAACTTAAGAGTGAAAACATCTGGAGAGGAAAATCAAAACAAAATAGTACTTACTGATGAATAGCTTGCAAGAATTTGCGTTGATGTTTCCTTACTTTTGCATGGTCTATCTTTTTAACCAGCTTTGTGTTTTTATAAATTAACCATGTTTCCCTGAGTACATTGGCTGCTGCATTTTTCACCTGTTTAATAAAAGAAAAACATAAAAGTGGCATTATATCATGTTTTTGCTTTTCTGGTATAAGTTCCTCCTAAAGCACTTAATACCCTGCCTAACTGTGGGAAGTGGGAAATCAAGGAGCTGCAGCAATGAGGGCAGAAAGCAATAAATGGACCAACGGGACTGTTGGGAAATTGAATTAAAAGTTAAATATTGGCACCAGCTCTCTTTGTGTCTGTGAATACTTTATCCCACTGTTTGCTGTTTATGGCAATATAAATTACAGTGAGAAAATACTAATGCATTATCTCTATGGTAATTAAATAAATGTATCTAACAGGGTCATAAAATATGTCTTGTTCTGGGGTTACTACCTCTTAATCCTCTTCACAATTTAACATTCTTTTAAATTTCCAACACTGTTTCACCATTTTTATGTTGTTTACATTTTTATTCTTGTCTCTTTTTTACCATTCTCCATGGAGATGAAAAAACAAACCTAGTCAATTTATGTGGTCAGTCTTCTATTTCGTAAGTGCTTTGATTTTTTTTGCTTTGCTTTGTTTTGTTTATGTTAATGAAGCTTTCATTAAAATGTTAGAGTATGTACAGTTCCTTCTTAGTCCCTCCAAAATTTTCAAGAATGCTTTAATAGAGCAGACAAAAAATTTCAATACAATATTGAGTGATGACAGGTTACTTGCAAAAGAACACTATCCTCACTGTACTGTTTTCTCTCCCTGCAACTTCATACCATTCCAGTCACTATAGCTAAGCTAAGTCAATGTCTCAGTAAAGGAATGCCATGCAGTAGCTCTTCCCAGCAAGAGGTCCTCACCTTATACCTGGAGAAGTGTTGGAGAATTTTGGGCCTGACTTCAGTGGAAGCACAATCACATTTTAGAGACCTCCTCACAGTTTTTTCCTAGTCATTGCAATTCCACACGATATGGCTCTCTTCAGGCTGTGAGGAAATCTTTCTGGTATCTGGGTAACTGATACCAGATGCTCTGATGTGAATCTCAGATTTGTTTGCTTAGTTTGCTTTTCATGTGCTTTGAGTTTCATCAATTTGAAGCTACAAAGCACCACTTGGATACAGTATTAGACTAATATGTAGACCTATATGAAGGATAGCTGAATAAAATAACTTCAAAAGGCACAAATGAACACCAGATTCAAAATCTGGCCAATCTTCATGAAACCTTTTTCCCTCCTAACAGCCATTTTGAGCTGAGTTGTCAGATCACACTAGAAAAGTGCCTGCATTAGGAAGGGACAAATTATCTGTGGTCTACTATCAACAAGACCTTAACTGGCTACAATAAGGGTGTAAATCAACAAGTTCATATCAACACTTCAAGACAGACACCCTTTAAAATACCTGTATAAGAACTGCCTTTCCACCCATCCTTAGTCTTTCCCCACTGTGACTGCTTAGGGGAGTTACAGGCTATTAGTGGTGACCAGAACAGAAACAAGGAGGCCAGCACAAGCACAGTGGTCTGCCAATGTGTCCTGGAAACATGGTGTGCAGAGACATGACACATCTCTCTGCAGCACAGGACCTGTGGCAGAGCAGCACTGCACTGCTGCAAAGAGGTGGGCTGAGGCAGACAACTTCCTTTCAGCCTGGAGCAGAAACATGGTTTCAGCTCAGGCATTGACATCCTTCTCCACTCATCACTAAGGACAAGATCTGCTGAGTTCCTGTTGTGACTGGAAAGGCCTTCCACTCTCTAATGGCTGTTCTCAGTAATGAAGATTAAACAAGTTGCGGCGAGCAAAGCTCCTACTCATTTTCTGGTTTTCTCAACACTGACCTGTTTTAATTCTATTGCCTTGCTTGCTGAATTTTCATTCAAAGTTTATTGAATTCTAGAGAGCTTTTAAAAATAATCTCTTCTAAAAATATTATTATTTACAATCTTTCAAGGCACTTCAGTACTGTGTGCCGCTAAGTAAACCCTGTGTTAAGTATACAAAGCAATTGGAAAGGCTATCTCATTCACCAACTACAAATATGTCTTTTTCTTAAGAACACCCTCCCTAGCTTGGAATCATTGTATGTATCAGGCATTTCATGTATTTTAGCTACAAAGCCTTTATCTATTCCTCTCATATGCTGCATGAATTTT
The DNA here is from genome assembly GCF_964237585.1 of Gallinula chloropus. Taxonomy (NCBI): domain Eukaryota; kingdom Metazoa; phylum Chordata; class Aves; order Gruiformes; family Rallidae; genus Gallinula; species Gallinula chloropus. Next base: position 25,091,690 of record NC_140089.1, read on the forward strand.
TTTTAAATTTAACGTAACACTAGTTTCACAGCATTTAACTCTTGGTTAGACCAATTATTTTACAGCTGCAAGGACCCTCTAAAGAAGAGTATTCAAATCTCCAAATTCTACTCAGAACTCGCAGTTGGCCTCAATTCAGAGAAAAGTATAAGGCACTCAATTCATCCTCCTTGCCAAATCACACCCATGAAAAGGTTCGGTAGGACAATGGAGCAGGAAGCTATTTAAAGCAAACACAGAAACAAATTAACACACATTTCCTTTTCACTTGTAAATATAAAGTGTGACTTACTCTTTTAGTTAGCTGGGTGTCCATCATGAAATTATGCACATGTTTTTCAGCTTTGGTAAGTTCTAACTTCCTTGCCACCACAGCTACCACCAGTGCAGTGCACCCAGCACCCTGAAAACAATAAAACAGACCCCCCAAGATGTTACTACTGCATTTTGCACAGTTTTTTAGTGGAGGTTTCTCCTTTGTTGTAGAAGTATGGCAGGTATCAGGAGATTCATCCCGGTAAATATAGTGAACAATCTACAGCTATTTCACTTCAGAATAAGAGGAAAAGTCGGTAATTACAGGCTGGTGAACTGTCAAGGCATCAAAATAATCAGTAAGCAGCATCATTTGGAAGTACTGCTTTTTTTTTCTGCAGAGGTTGAAAACTTGAACACATCCCATTTCTAGTCCACGAACAAAGGGGGTGATCAAAACAACTTACACAACCCAGAATATTAGTAAATAAATACAAAATACCCTGTTCTTAACAATTATCTCCAGGTTATAGTAACTGCTGAAGTGGAAGTAAGATTAGATTAGTATTTAGCATATAAAAAGAAATTTGGATTTTCTGTAGGTCTTAAAAATAATTATTAATTTAATATGTAATCACTTTAGTACACTTCCCTGTTGTTCTTCAAGATCTTTTTGTATGGTACTTGTTTATCTTATTACCATTTAAAACAGCACACATGCACAAGACTACTTCTTCAAAACCTGAATGAAGAAAACATCAATTCTCTAATTTTGTACTGCATATATGTATGTGTATGCATGCATATACACAGACATGCATGTTCACAACAGGACAAAGCGAGTATGTAACTGCCCTTTGGCATAACTGTGCCTTTATCAGCATCACAAAGCTAGTTTTTTCTTGGGAGAAGGAAAAGAGACTAAAATGAGCCAGGTAGTGAGAAGCAACATCTATTAAATGCATCTAGAGATGTCATTTACTTTATGCTATTAATAAATTCTGCTGCGTTAGTTACGAGGGTTTTTAACAGATATTGAGTGGTGTTGTGGGTTTTTTTTAAGTACAAAAAACACATTAAATATGTGAGGCTGGGTTTAACTTGCAGGTTCACCTCAATCTAGTTGTTATTGCACCCATATCAGTTACTCTCCAATATAAAGCAATCTCTCATGCACATTGGAGCTTACTACATTTTCATCTGCTGAGCTTTCTTCTACTTTTTCTCTATTTACCCTATTAAATTACAGTTTTCCTATCTCTCCTAATTTATTCTTTTTCCATTCCTCACCCCTGTAACTGCTTCATTCTCAAAAAGATCCAGAAGAATTCTCTGACTTTAGCTTCCAAAATACAACTCCCATTAATGAACACATAGAGACCATAAAATAAATTAACTCACTGGAAACTCTTATTCACAGTGTCCTTAAAAAAATACAATAAAATAAAAAAACATCTCTGATCTCTGCTTACTTACCAAGGTATCCAATGAATTTGGCCAAAGTCTCCAAAAATTTAATTCTCCAATCCCTTGGTAGATTGTTCCAGGAAATCCATCTGCTCCCTCACAAACACCCAGTTCTCACCTATCAAAGCTTCTATCCCCAGCAGCTCTTAGCATTCCCTTGAATGAGTCCCTTGAAATTTTGCTGCATCTCCTGCTTTTATCCTGTCCTCAGCATTAACCTTTCCATCTTTGCTGTTCCCACTTCCTCTGCCTTCCTGCCCTGCACCAACAGAAGTTATGGAAATTCATCTGAAGTCTTGCTCTCTCCTTGGCTTCTCCAGATTCCCCTAAGACTTAAAAAGAAAGAAGACAGCCAATGCAGCTTAAGGCTGAGCACTTCAGAAATGCACCAAGCCTTCTGAGAAGAGGACTAGTCAGGAGATGCTGTCTATCTGCCCAGAAAACATCCTGCATATGATGGAGGGCAGCAGGGAAGCGCTAATACGCAGAACACCTCTCTGTGGGCAAATAACTGAATTACCCCATACAATAGCAAGAACAGAAAGAGAAAAGTAGACGTATTTTGGCCCAGTCTGTTCAGGATAACTGAGACCAGATGTTGATTTAATGACATAATTTGAGTTCTGCCTGCTTAGAGCAAGAACGCTAAAACAGAATGAGCTTATAAATACAGACACCACTAACAAAGTGGCACAAAAGAACTGTTATACCAGATTGACAGGGGAGGTAAATATTAGATCCCCCATTCCCAGACCTCTCCCCACGCCCCCCCCCCCCCAAAAAAAAAAAAAGGCAAAAAGCAAAAGCTAAGAGGAACAGTAAAGGGCAAAATGAATTTAGTTTTATCTGAAGTTATTCCCACTGTTGTAATTAACTCTTGTGTTTTGTCCAGAGAGGCACAGAAGTTATAAGGGCCAAACGCTGTTTAGAACAGTATCTCTGTATCTCACATGAAAGACACTGCCTGCAGCAACAGCATACCATCACCAGCAAGTTATGACAACCACCTCTATGGTATGTACACACTACTATCTTCCTTATCTCCCAACAGCCTACTGAAACTGCAGTGTAGTCTAGATTCAGGTTACCCCCTTGGCTTTGTGGTATGATGGTAAATCAGCATATCAAAATGAGCTCCTTTTGCATTTCTGCAAAAGATGGAAGTATTTCATTATCTGCAAGTTTACGTTTCTCAGTATTTTGAAGGAAAACAAGTTACAATCATTCTTTAAACAACTTATAGAAATAAGATTGAAATTACACCTAAAGTATGTCATGTTAATTAATATTTTATGTTACATTGCTCTGCACCACTATATGGCTCCCCTAAAGATCCTTAAAAACACTAAAAGTGAGAATTATTCCAAATTACAGAAATTATTTAAAGGAAAGAAGAATTAATTTAAAATGGTAGCATTGTAAGCATCATACTTGCCATGCTTTTGAATATCCTGATTCATGTAAAAATCAGTAACAAGAATCCAATAAATTCATGCTCATATACACAGGGTTTTTTCTTGCATCAATACTACATAATGTAGTAGCTACATTTCTATTCAAGTTACTTAGGCTAAGTAAAAGTACCACAATAATTATTTCAACTGCAAAGACTCCTTTGAGAGTAAAATTCTAACAAGTCTTATATTACTTCATTTTATAATTTCCAATAAGATCACTTTTATACAGTTTACAGGAGTAAACTATATAAACAGAATCACTGCTCCAAGCTCTTGCTTAACTTTTATATATCATATAAATGGAAATGAAAAAAGACAGGGATGTATATATTTTCAAGTATCTGTTTGGAATTTGCACTCCTCAGTCAGCTCCCTCTCTGTCCCTTGCATGACAGATTTTTTTATAATGCATTTTGGTTTGGTAAGCAGCCTGATTTTAAGGGCATTTATGACTTCCAGGATGCCATAATTTGAGGAAAAAGAAAATGTAAGAGTTAATATTCATAATTTTCCTCGTCAGCCAATTTGAGTTTTAGATATACATACATATATACATCTGAAAGACACTATCTAGTACCCCAGTGAACACTCTATTCAATGTATGGCTAAAGTGAAATATAAGAAAATAAGTGCTGGATTCAAAAGAATTAAAAGGCATCAGTTTGTGTTAGTTAGTAAATATTCATAACTATATAAACCAGATCTAAAAGGTCTGACAAGACTATTTCAAAAAAAGGGGAAAATTGCTAAAGATTTTCATTAATTCATTCTGACTATTAAGATCTTCAGTGATTTTAGACAAATTTGAAAAAGAGGCAACTCAGCTTTCTCAAAGTTAGAGAATTCTTTTTCTGTGCATAAAAGTTTTGTATGTGACCACATATAATGAATCATTAAACAATTACAAGCTGTGTTGACAATTTAGACACAGCTATTAATAGACCTGAACACAAATTATTACAACACACAGAGCGTAAGGAACTTGGGCAAACCAAAGTTAAAAGTGTGATTATATCACAATTATATCCATTAATTTGATTTCTTTCAACTACTCTATGACCAATGGTTTGCTAACAACCAACCATTTTAAAAGCTGATATGCCTGATTTGTTCTGTTTTCCAGAAAGTATGAACAGTCTGAACAAACTTATCTACCAAACCAGGAGAAACCCTGAAAGACCAGATTTAAAAATGGACTTCTCTAAAATTACAACATCAGAAGTCCATGATGAGTGAGCAATCCTATTATCTGTTTGCAAGGATCTGCAGGTGAAGCACATGAACCTAATCCTGAAAGTAGAGTTTTTCTTGCTTGATATGAAATGGTGTCTACTAGTCTTCAGTAAAAGAAAGAAGTCTAAAAAGAAACACATGACATCCTCCGTCTTTCAGTTGGGCAAAGCAACAAGCATTGGACTGCACAGTGACATCAGTTTTCTGATGGTGATGTAAAATTTGCATTTGTGAGCAGTACAATCCTGAAATGTAAGATTTACAGCCATTTACATTGGACAGAATTCACCTTGACTGTTTAGCTGTTTTCCACTACAAAAACATTTTGACGCCTCTGCAAACAACTTTAGTACATTCTTCATTTCTTTAATTTTAAACATGCTGCTCCTGTTCAGGACAAAGAAAGATACCTTAAGTTCAAATGCTCTTGCAGGTACACAACAGTCTGGGGAAGTCCTCATTCAATACTGTCTTTTATGCCTAGCATCCAAAGTTGTCCTTATAGAAATAAGGATGTTAGACTCACATATGTCTTAGATACTTGTTTAACACTAGTTGGCTAATTATTTTCTCAGTTACAGAAGACTGAATGATGACTGATATTCCTCAGAAAAATTAATGGAAGAACAGACTGAGTTGAGGGAAAAAATAAAATGTCAAGAGGCATTGTCTTTTTGACATCAAGCTCATGCTATTTGAAAACAGCAAGAGAAGAAAGTTTAAATTAATTGTATTTGAGGTTATACTTTAGATTTAGCAACTGAACGAAACGTTTAAACACATCCTTGAGAGCAAAATAACTATTACTTGGTATATATTCCACTTTATTCTTAAGCATCATAAACTGCAACTTTCCCTGTCCATCCATAGTCTCTCTTCTTGGTACTTAGTTCCAAATTATTACAATCTTCTTTTCATCTGCTATAAAAAGCAGATTATTTCTTTCTTAGCCATATCAGAGATTGCTGCGATTTTTTTTCTTTGTTTATGCTTTTTACTGTTACTCTGCTTTGTGTTCCTTCTCTATGGCATCACATATAAACATTTCCTCTCAGTTGCAGTGTTTTATGACTCGAGGCTCTTCCATCTCATCAGTATGGAAGCAATGGATTTGAGCTCTAATAAGCCCTTCCAGACAAAATCTCTTGACTTTTGAAGATGTCCCTGGAAACACATACAAATCTAATGGTAGTATTCTTTCAAATTCCTCCCCTTCTTTTTTAGGATATTACCAAAGAGCCTAGCAAAACCAGTGAAAGATGCTTAAGATTCTGGTGTGCCAAGACCACATGTTTGATCCTACATGATGCCTCATTGTTCTCCACTCTCTTTGCTACACAGAGATTGTAAACTGTTCAGGAATTTGGACTACATATTTAAACTGCCTTTAAAAAGTTTTGATAATCAATAGTATCAGGTGTTAAGAGTCCTTAACTGCAGCAATGTAAGCAACAATAAAAAAAGAAGGTAGGTCTCCATTAGCAAATTATAGCACATCATGATACTAAACCTGACTGCCTGTTTTTTTATTCAGCTCCTGGTGCAGTTCACCAAAAACTATTTGTCAATACACTTATTGCATGCTCTATCAGCTGAGATGTCATTAGCAGACTAATCACAGTCCCCTGTCTTCCTCTTCACTGACGCAGCCAACCCTGACCTTTCTGCTGTTATCACCAGAACCACCAGACCAAAGATGACTGAAAGTTGCAACAGAGAAGTTTACTTTACGGTAAACCACAGCAGACATAGCCACAGCAGGTAGAGGGAAAAAGGTGCACAAAGGATCTGATGAGGGTGAGGTATGAACAAACATTTTAGCTGAAAGTCACTGTCAGCATTCGTTTACTGGATGGGAAGGGAAATGCAGTCTTAAGTGCTGTAGTTGTCACAGAATTGTCCTGCTGTGCTTGCTTTTGGCTGAAAGTTCGTTGCCAAACTTCTTGCTCATTTCCCTTGGGATCCACTGAGTGAGACAGAAGGTCTGTTTTGCAGACATATGGTTCTGGTGGGAAATTTAGCACTGCACCAGAAAAGGTCCAACATTCATCTTGCTGCTATGCATAAAACTAAAATCCTGTAAGAATTTAAACAGAAACTGTCTCCATTTGGGTATCTAGAAGTTGGGCATACAGGACCACCAGAGAAGAGGAACAAAACATCATTAAAGAAACCCTCTCCAAAACAAGCAATGCAGAAGTTGAGGGAGGAATCCATCCACTAGACAGAAGCTAGAGAAATGGTGTTGTATAAACGTGCCTTTGCATTTGTCATTGTTTACTGGGAGAGATATGTAACCTTGCAACACTGAAACAAAATAGGATGAATAATGAATAAGACAAGAACAACTATGCCATCTCAGCCAAAAAGGTGAACTAAAATAGGTTGGTATTATTTATACTTTCATAGATTTAATACTTTTCTGGCTTCTGCTGTCATCAATAGAGTTTGTCTGCACCACAGATAGAATTTTACTACGATGTTCAACTTTGCAGATGAGCAGATTCTGTTACTTCTAACGGGTCTACAGGGTTTTTAGCAATGTTGCAACAAAAAAAAATTACAAAGAGCATTAAATGTCATATACAAATAGATTAAGTAACCTCAAAGTAATGAGTAGTGGAGATGAAGTAAACTTTTCTTGAGTAATACAAGCTGGGAACTGGGAAAGGCTTCTGGGACAGTACAGAAAGTGATGATGTATAAAATGAATGCAATCTCTCTTTGACAGGGGAACCTCAAATGATAGTTGTATTACTCCAGAGAAGCCCAAGAATTGAGTGGCTGGGCTCCTGGGAAACCTTCCATGGTCCTAACAGCTGAACCCCCCCTGGCAGTTTCTGCCAGTGTGTAAAATAACTTCTGGCTGAGAAAAGAAGTGAAATGTGATTTCACTAAACTAGCAGACTCAAGAGCCTCCAATGCTGGTGAGAAGCATTACTTCAAGACGATGGCGATCAATGATGTTCTCATCCAACACCTGTGTTTTAAATACAAAAGTTTCATGACAATATCTATGAATACTGAATTTCTCTTCCTTTATTTCAGTGAGAAATTTCATCCCAAAAATCTGTAGCCATAAAACAACCCCAAACTATGATCTTCTCCTTAAAAAAGTCTCCGTTTTGGCAATCTGGTGTGCTGGAACAACTGCAGTAGAGGAGCTGAAGAGTTTCAGAGCAGCCCAACTTTTAATAGCTTCAACCCTAATAATTCAAGCATCATTAACTGTCTTCTTCATATTACATTTCTGGTTGATGCACTGTACAGTTAGGCTGTATAATGTTAAAAGGAATAAACACAATCTGTTCTGAATGCTGACATCACTTATATTTGTTATTGAATTCCCAGAACCAGCTGGATTAGATTCTACTATATATCTGAGGTATGGACATGAAAAGCTACTGATCTGCATGAAAGGCTTTTCCTATTTTCCTGTACTCTCAGGAGAGTAAAAACTGACCCGTGTATAGACTTTTTAAATTCCTCTAGTAGGTTTCTCCACAAAACTGTTCACCTACATTGCTCTGACCTTTTACTACCAGATACTAGAAATGATAAAAATTATTATAGATTTTTTTATAAATGTGAAAATGTTCTAGGTAAACCTTTAAATAGCAATATAATCTATTATTTTTTACTGTTATTACAGAAAATTGAGTTGCTTCTATCAGTTCAACCTCAGTATTCACCAGCCCTAGCCACACTGCCCAAGTGGCAGAAGCCTAAGCCAGGAACTAGAAGAATGAAGAACCACCCACTGTAAGAGGCGATCTAGTAAAAGACAATTTAAGGAATCCAAAGGGGCACAAGTCCATGGGACCTCATGAAATGGATCCATGACTCCTCTGGGAACCTGTACATGAAACTGCCAAGCAACTACCCATCATATTTGAGAAGTCACAGCAGTCCAGTGAAGTTCCCACTGACTGGAAAAGGGAAACATAATCCCCATTTGTGAAAAGGGTAAAAAGGAAGGGCTGCCATCCAGAGAGCTGGAGATGGGGGCCTGCATGAAATGTATGAAGTTCAACAAGTACAAGTGCAAGGTCTTGCACATGGGTTGGGACAATCCCAAGAACAACTATAGGCTGGGCAGAGAATGGGTTGAAAGCTACCTAAAGGAGAAGGACTTGGGCATGTTGGTGGATGAGAAGTCTCATGTGACCCAGGAATGTGTGCTTGCAGCCTAGAAAGCTGACCATATCCTGGGCTGCATCAGAAGTGTGACCAGCTGGTTGTGGGAGGTTATTCTCCCCGCCGCTATAGTGAGGCTTCACCTGGAATACTGCATCCAGCTCTGGGGTCCCTATTGCAAGGAAAAGAAGGACCTGTTGGAGTGACTCCAGAGGAGGGCCATAAAGATACCAGAGGGCTAGAGCACCTCTCCTATGAAGACAAGCTGAGAGAGTTAGCCTTGTTTAGCCTGGTAGAAGGGCTCCAGGGAGACCTTACTACAGCTTTCCAACATCTGAAGGCAACCTATAAGACAGGTGGAGAGGAACTGTTTACAAGGGCTGATAGTGATATGACAAGGTGGAATGGCTTCTAAGCTGAAGAACGGTAGTTTTAGATTAGATATCCAGAAGAAATTCTTCACTATGAGGGTGGTCAGGCTCTGGACCAGGCTGCCTGGAGAAGTTGTGTATGCCTCCTCCCTTGGGATGTTCAACGCCAGGTTGGATGGGGCTTTGGGCAACCTGGTCTAGTGGAGGGTGTCCCTGCCCACGGCAGTGGGTTGGAACTAGATGATCTCTAAGATCCCTTACAACCCAAATTATTCTGTGATTCTACGATTATTCTGTGAACCTTATCTATCCACCCACAAACCAGTATGAGTCCTAATCATACCTTTCCAGCTCCTTGAGTAAAATTTAAAATACATTTCTGTGTTTCACAAATATTCCTGTGTTTCTGCAACTCATTACAGAACTAAGTAATGTAAACAGAAGTTTTCAAAAAAGATCCCACAGTACTTTAGGCGCTATTATGCAAAATAATCTGTGACCTTCTTGTAAATTACCCATGGAAGTTTCTAGAACATGACTTTCATGTTTCATCACTCCAATGTGAAGTTTTGAAGTGTAACTTCTTTTTCACGAATCATCCCAGAAGACCTGCCGCCAATGTTAACTATAGAATTAGGATCTGTTTTCTCTTTTACTTGCAATCTAGTAACTATTAAATTCCAAAGAAATTACAGCTAAAATTTTGTTACCAACAAAATCAGATGGTTAAAAACTGTAATATTGTAGGTTCCTCATTCCTCTTGTACACTTCTTCACATCTGTTGGTAAGACCAGCCTGAGTCTAAGATAAAACTGCATGCACAAACACCCCAGTTTAACCTTAAATAGAGTCCTCTCTTCTCAGAAACAACTCAGCCTCATCACAGTGAAAGCTACAGCATAAGAAACTTTAAAATCAGATCTGATACATTTTTGGTTCACAATTTAGAACTAAGAAAAACTACTATCCCTAAGGCCAGATTGTACATGATGACTGCATGGTGACAGCTCTACTAAGAATTCTTCACCTACAGGAGTGATGTTCAAATATTGTAGTTAAAAGATGCTAATTTAAATTTTCCAAAGGAAATATCTGATCTTGCCCACCTCTGTGATGTAAATTTTAGAGAACTTTCCTAATTTATTTGGCTCTTTCACAGGCTTAAAAATCTCTTTTGAATTAATTTTTATAACAGAAGCATTTAAGCTTTCTAACTGCTCCATTGGTGGTTGGCTCTGCAGGAAGATTCTGCATCCTTGGCTTTGCATCACACCATAAATGCACTAGGTCATCACATAATGCCCAATGTAAAAGGAATAGAGTCCTTTTGAGACCTTGCAACAAATCCTTGTATTCGGAGTCAGATGAATGGATTGCCATTATTTTATCTTGTATAGGTACAAAACCCTACAAACATCTGTAAAAATTATCCATCTCTCAGTCGATAATTACGTATCTTCCCACACTTGGCCCCTCCTTTCACTTCTACTAATTTCTACTTCCCTTCTTTATTTTTTTTTCATTATTATACTCCTAAAGCAAGGAAAATGTGGCAAATCACTCCAAGGTCCTAACTCCAAAAAAACACTAAGGAGGTAGAATTGCTGCTTGTATAGGCAGTTCCATTTTGCGCCAGCACCAACACAGTGCTCCATCTGCAGGGTCTGAGAGATCTGCTTGGATATGCACTGACAACCATGCATGGCGTCTTCAGTGGGCAGACAAAACTCCAACAAGCTGCATGACATGGTGAAGACATCATAGGCCTCCCCATCTTCTCTATACCCTGCTCTGATATGTGTCAGCACTCACATGTCTATCCATTATACTCTTGCAGACCTACCTAACATATACAGAGGGCAAAGGACACATTTGCTATCTGATTTATAGTCTACCTGACTCATCGTCTACTACTGCTGCCCAGTGAAATCTCATTGCCAAAACACTGACAGGTAATGGAGTTGAGATACCCAGTTCAGTTCCACTTGCCTGTCTGCAAAATGCCTCTGCATCAGCCCATGCCACCAACTCCACCAACTCTGTATTGCACTGTATCAGTATTTTCACTAAGGTTTCACATACTTAAGTGCTTTCCTAATTTTTTCTAATACATTAACCAGACTTCTTTGCTGTCTTACTCTTAATAACTCTCTAGGCTTTTTACCTTTTTGTATAATCTGAATCTGTATAAAGATTTCCCTATGTCCCAGCAGTGTGCACTGGCAGAATTTAAAAGATGTCACTTGAACCAGTGCCTGAAGATAGCAGTAGCTGCAGTTTCAATACCCAGCACAACTTCATGCCATCAGCAGATTGCATAAAATCTACTTCCCAGGCTGGAGAGCAATGCTAGCTCAGCCCAAGCAGTCTAATTTCCATCACACATAAAGAATTCCTCAGGTAGAAGCAGGAGGATAGCTGGGACACTGACATCAGGACACCAAAGTAGTCTTCCATGGGCCACCAGTTATGTAAAGCCAGTATTTACTCAAAGTCTCTTTACTGGTTTGTGTAACTACTCTTGCATTCACATGCATTTCTATTTACTCTCCTTTCCGTCTTTTTTAACAAGCACCTTATTCAAAAGCAAAATCCCAGTGGTATTTAGTATTGATCACGCTAATCCAACACTGTATTTGCTACTACAGATGTCAGTGAATCACATTTTCCCTCTTAAGATCACATACCTGGTTTGGTGTCTTTTAAGTAGCCCATCTACCACTTCTATTGAAACAAAAATTACAAAGTCTCTTCTTTTAGGATCATATGTTTTTCACAACAAACATTAAATTAGTTACTGTACAAGTATCAGAAGGGTATCGGGTTTTAAAAAACTATATTCAAGACCTATAAGCTTTTTGGTATTTCAGGTTAGAATGGAAGATTATCATTATGATATTCGTTGTTGCATACTTTGTATCTTTCAGATACTTTATTATTAAAAAAAAAAAATAAAAGAGTCATTTCAGCACCTAACTTTCTCTTATTGGTCAATAATTTCTTTCTCAAAAATTGTGTTTGCCAGGGACGTATTGTGGATGTCCTTAAAAACGCAAATAGGGATCCAGCGTTCAGAATTGTTTTACCTGTTACTACACACTGGCTACCTGTCTCGTTTTTTGGTTAAGAATGCTTTTTGTCTCTGGAGATATTTATTCTGACCTCAATACTACGAGATACTGATTGAAGCCTTCATGCTTCCAAAGCATCTGCAGAATTTTTAATTATAAAAACCAGTCAAAGACATGAAGATGTGTATCATCCATACATTTTACAAGTCTAATTGTCAACAGAATCTATTTCAGTTGTGAGAAAGAAATGCCATGTGTGCAAATGGTAAGATTAACAAGTACTTCAGTTTTTCACCAAAGCAGTGGAAGCAACCACCATAAGTATTTTTATATCTGAATTCAAATGGTACTGTCACAAGCAAAATGACAAATACATAATTTCAGCTTCGGTGTGGTTCATTCAGAGGAGTACAGAATAACAGTTGCAATAATCTGGCATATGTTTTTCTGATTTTATTTTTTCCTTGTTTTCATCACAATAAAACCAGAAGCCTACTCAGAGCTACTCAAAATAACAGTCCAGATGCTGTTATCATTTGCACTAGCATAAATGTAATAGCAGTCTGAAACCCGCAGATGATTAGTATCAATACTACTATTCCCACTGCACTTCTTCAGGGCTTTGAAAGTCATAGGTTTGTGTTATTGTAAGTTTTTTTCATATGGAAATGTTGAAAAGTGGTGAACAATTTGAGTGAACAAAAAGATCTGACACCTGCATCATCATTCTGATTTCTGAAAAGTGCCTGGGAAGAAGGAAAGCTCTATAGCAGAGTCCTGCCCCCATTCGCCACATCCCCGTGGTAATACCTACTGCTTGTCCTCCTTTTTTTCTAATGAACTTATGACCATGTTTTATTCCCTCTGGCATCAAAATCCATCTCAGAAAGAGGAGCAAAGGCAAATACCCCAGAAGATGGCAGATTTGAGCTTAGCCAACGGCTTTTTAAAAAGCCTTCTGAGTCATTCTTCTGTTTACCAGCCATACCTTCCAACTACATCGCAAGCTTTGTATTTAAGGAGATATGCTGTTGCCAATACTGGAAAAATGTACTGGAAGGTTTTCTCAATAGAAGTCAATGACCTGAAACCTGTCTGATATTTAAAAAAGAAAAACAACTGGAAAAAAATTTTAAACATTACAAAAATGCATTGGTATACTTTACTCTTTGGACACAAAATACACCTTAAAAATTAAAATTTTCCCAAAACACCTGTTCAGAAGGGGCAACTATGTCATATAATTTGTTTTCACACAAAATCCCTATACACCCGTTTTAACAGAAGGCAGATATTGGAGCTGCATTACTTTTGATCAATGGTAAAAATTCAGAAACAAGCATTTATCTTACTGTCATATACTGTATATATGATGCTTGTTCTGCCTTTCTCACTCACAGGTACCTCACAAGTACTTACACTTATTGATACAAATAAAAGTGGCAGGGTCCAGAGATTTTTTTGCCTCTAATTTACTGTAGATATGCATAAATTACCCAGACATTATAATACACCAACTTACTCCCTAACTTTGACCAAATAGTGCAATACAGAAAAATTAAAATCAGACATTAAGTACAGTGAATAAATATATACTGAATATGAAAAGACTAACAACTGTTGCATTATATCAAGATAAGAAAAACTCACAGTGAAAACTGCACTACATAAATCCACTTAAAAGCAATGGAATGCTATGGATTGCATTTTATTAGACTTAAATAACGTAGAAAACTATGCTCATATAAAATGCTATAGGAGATTAGCCACCATCACATTTGTTATTAAATTAATTTTAAGAAACAAAAGTCTGTACTGTACACTGATTATTACTACTGGTCAAATTACATATGTCCAAAGATAGTGGCGATTACATGAGCCTTTAACATTTAATAAAACGGTCTATTGAGATTTTGAAGCTGCAAATTAAGCCAGGGTGGAATTTGTTTCTCTGTATTCCATTACACAGCTGCTAAATTTTACCTAGAGATGAAGAAACCCCTCCATTCCATTACCAAGAATGAAAGACCATGGGAACGGACTAAGTGCATGTATTCTACAAGTCAACTAATAAATATTTATGACTACCAAAAGTTTTGGGATTAATTGCAGCAAACTTAATCTCATATCCAATTACTAAACTCAGAAACACTTACCATGATTCCAGTGAGTAAACAGACTCCTTTCCCACAGTATGTATTAGGTACCATGTCACCATATCCAATGGATAAAAAAGTTATTGAAATCAACCACATTGCTCCAAGGAAGTTGCTAGTAACATCCTGTTGATCATGGTACCTGAAAAGAAAATAATTACTTTATCATGAAAATTTCTGATAAACTTTTGTGTTGTCAGAAAGAAATCTCATTAACTGGTTATTAAACCATTCTTGTATTTTGTAACTATTTTCTTTTTACAAGCAGCTATAAGGAATTAAATACAGTTCAAATACAATGACATCAGTAGCAAAGAAACAGAAAGTACAACAACAGTACCAGTAGTATAGATACTTAGGATGGTCTATAATTCAGTGAACTGTTAGCATTATTAAAATAGCAGAAAAAAAAATTAAATAAAATCTCATTATCAGGGGTGCAAGTCCTGCTAACTCTCTGCAGTGGCATAAAACATGAGTCTACTATAGGTGTTGCATTCTGAGATAAATATGAAAATCAGAAAAGGATGTGTTGGCAAGCAGAGAGCAGAGTACCTCTCCATCTACTTGGCCTAAAGTCTCTGATGATAAATCTAATCATGAACTATCACGTAAATGCTGACATAGACAACCTCAGATCTTCCTTCTCCTTTAACATGTTCAAGCTATAGAGAAAAGTATTCCAATTTGGTGCGGTGAGCAAACTTGCTAATAGGACATTCAACTCCTGCATCCAGGTCATTGATAAAGATATCAAACAGAACTGGCCCTGACGAACACCACTGGTGACTGGTCAGCAGCCAGGCGTAGCCCTGTTCACTACACCCATTGAGCTCTACCCTTAAACCAATTTTTCATCCACTGCACTGTGAACTTGTTCACCCCACAGCTGAACAACTTTTCCAGATGGATGCTGTAAGGGACAGCACCAGAGGCCTTACTAAAATCCAGAAAAACTACATCTGCCACTTTCCCTTTATCCACTAGCTGGGAGATCTTTACCTTAACTATAGCAAAACCTCCATTTTGCTTTGTCAGCTATTAAGTGTAATTTCCTGATGTGCCATTTATTGCCTTAGTTTTAACATTCTGGTAGAATATGTTCATTTTCTCCCTCAAAGAAAACAAGTTCGGTTGAATAATTCACATGACGTATACACCTAATCAACTGGGAAGCCATAAGGATGCATTTTAGGGCTAAAACACATTGTCACCACTCATCCTGTTGAGGAAAAATAGCTTAATATAGGTGGAATTGTGCTTCCTGGACAGAGTAGGCCTGCAACTAAGGCTATCTGTGGCAGCCACTGCAGCCTCAAGGCTGTAATAACCCCTGCAGCTGCTGTGAAGCCTCAGATGAGCTATCCATGCTGTTGGACACTCAAGGGTATTATTTTCACCAGTTCCTAAATCCATGTCTCACAGTGGGTCACAGAGGACCGTTAAGGAATTAGTTCACAAATCCAGAGCAACCTGCTTTCCACAACTGAAACAATTGATTCAGTTTTCTTCCTTTCTGGACCCCAGTCTCCACGACAGAGCAGGAATGCCATGTGAGCACAAAGACATTCCCAGGAAATACCCTGTTCTCTTCCCAGGAAATACCCTGTTCTCTCACTTGCAAGAAACTCACTGTAAATATCTGCAAAGTGCCTTACTTGAAGTCCTGACTATGCCCAGATAGATGCAGGAACCTAAGAACGCTTTGACTGTCTGAGACTATAGCAATCCCCCAAAACATGCCTGTTCCACATTTTGCCTACACTCTTCTCTCTCCTGGTGTCAGTCAGTGCTGTCTCTCTCATAACCGTTACACACATTTGCAAAGACTTTTTTTGTTCTGCAGCTAGAAAATGCAGTAACAGCCCATATCGGGAGGTCCTAAGGATGACAGTGACACAAAAATAATGATAACCACAACAGCAACAGGAGTAGTAAGAAAAATGAAAGCAATCTTGATTTAGCTCATTGCCACAGAGCTCTGCACCAAAACAAAAGAGATCTGACATTGCTTTCCTGCAGTCTGCAGTTAGTGTCATGGATTTCAGTCCCCACTTAACCAACTTAGCAAATATATGCATGCACAGAGACCATCCTATCCATGGGGCAGGAAGAAAGCCTATGTTTCATGCAAGTTCCTACAGAGTATCACAGAAGTGATACGACTCAGAGGCTTTGGATGAGTGTCACAGAGAGTGCGAAAGCCACAACACATATTCTAATGATACCAACATCGTTAAATTCCAATAAATGCTTGCATAAATACTTATAAATCATTTCTTTAATGTATCACTTTGGGTTTTGAACCTGGACATTTCTGTATTTCAGACAGGAAACAGTTTTTCTGTAAGATGAAAATGCAGTGCAATGCATTTGATTTTTTCAACATTTGTCCAAATAGTTATATCCTGACAAAATTTCATCCCTACATGGTTGTAATTTTAGAAGTCGTGATGTGACTGAAAACAGAACACTCATATCCAACTCGGTAAGTTCCTGAAATAAAAACAAGTTTCACATAAATAATGCCAAAACCATCTCTCTTAAGCCTTACACAGTACAGAGAAAAAATATTGGAGTCTATCAATGTATCCTCTTTTACCCATGCTAGAAAACAGAAGCAAGTCTACACACAGACCATTTAACAAAGGTGACATGGGGTTAAATTTAAAAAAGGACAGTAGTTTTCCATGTGTCATTGAAGACATGGATCTTAATTAGTATTATTCATTAAAGCCATCTGCATCCATATTTCCATTCACACTTCAAGGACTTGTTCAATGTTTTTTATCTTGTTAGTTGAGTGCTGTTGAGTTTCCTACTCTGAATATTTCATCTGGTTGTGATTTTAAGGTTATTGTCCAGCAGTTAAGTGGTCCATACTTCATTTAAAAATCATCATCAATACCTATGACTTTACTGTGACTAAGAAAGGATACATTGTGTCCTCTTCGCGGGCTCAACTCATCAAGCAAAGCTCGCAAGTTGCGACCCAATTTCATCTTTCAACAAAATCGAAACCTCTACTCTCACAACTGTAAAGGGAAAGTTCAAGGGCTGACTGCTTGAGTTAAAATCTGTAAGTAAAATAAAGACAATCTCCTGATAATCCTGTCAATCTCAAGATAATACCATCATTTCTATGACAGATTTATAGTAAGGTGGGATGGTTTTGTCCTGGTTTTCTTTGCAACCTCACTAATGATTTTTGAATCACTGTGGTTATTAATTCTGGTAAATGCCTACTACATCCTTCTGATTTTCCTGAAATGTGCCGGTATATATTTCCAGGTGCTCTGCTATGTCATTAGGCATCACCATTGTTTGGGATTCAAGCATGAACAAGCAAAGCCAGTGGAGTTTTTGCCTACCCTGTGTCCACCATCATGCCGCAAACTATTACATCTTTATCAGAAGGAGAAAAGCAATTCCTAAAAAAAAAAGAGGAATTGCAGCATATTTGTACAGCCATGGGAATGGCTGAAAATGAGCACTGGAGGCACATAAACTGCTTTGTTTTGAGGAGGAGCAAGGAAACCTACTTAGTGTCTTTTTGACTGGCTTTCAAAGTTATTACAGCCCTAAAGATTGAACTTTGCCATTTATGCAGGGAACAGTAAAATGAACACATCAGAAGTTGAAATTTCCCATGTTTTTCTACCAGCATACCTCTGCTGTGCTGCACTCAAATCAGCAGAAGTAATTCCTGTCACTGTATTTTTCACTTTGCTACTGAGACCATCCCCAGCAGAGCCAATTGCTGCAAGGAGAAAAGCCATTCACATGAGCAGCTGGACCAGGGCTGCCTTGTTCACTGTCAGTCGTCATCAGCCACTACAAACATCTCCTCCTTCCAGCTGGACTGTGAAAGACAGCTTGTATGTAACACACTCCAGAATTCAACCACCGTCTTCCTAAAGTATCCATTCACTGTATATCTGAGAGCTCTGAAAGCTGATGGTAAAACACTGTATCATGAACAGCTTGGAAAACCAAACCTTCAGGAAGTAAAGAAACAAATGCTTCCTTTCAACAAGTTCCACACAAAGCAAAATCCAGTTAATGCCAACCAAATACCAAAGCATAAACTTTTTTCCATTAAATTTCACATTGATAAAGGTTTTTTAATTTTTAGAAAGATTTTAGAAAGATTTTGAGTTTTATAATTTGAATCACTAGAAAAATATTTTTAAAAAATGTTTAATATTTAAAGCCCACTATTCCTAGTCAATGAAAACTTGCACTAGAAAACAGTGAGCCACTTGAAGATAAGAGCTATTATTTAATTGTGTTAAAACTGCAGCTATAAACAGACTGATTTTCTGGATCATGTCCAGCCTCACTCGGCAGCAGAATAAAGGGTCATTTAGAAAAGCTGTGTATTCCCCTGAGGTAGGAAAATCCTTGGCTGAAGTCACACAGGCATAAGTATTATTTATAACTTTTTCTCTCCTCCTTTAATAAGGAATGTGCTAGCAGGCAGGCAGTGCTGCAGCTGGAACACTCTGCTCACCAGGCAATCCTCATCCTGTGAGAAATATCATTATCCAGTTCTCACCAAACAGCATGTATAAATTCTGAGACTACTCTAATTTAAACCAAAAATAGCTGAATGATTAGATTTCTGCAGAAACAGCATGGCTCAATTCTTTCCCAAGCCAAAATGAGTGGGAGTTTTACCATTCATCTCAGGAAGACATAAATATATTCCTCAGCTGACAAGACTGCAGTGGCTTGGGTTGTCAAAGCAATATTTCAGATTCTTTATCAAACAGCAGTCTTTTCCTTCTGGTTTCACTGTCAGTATCATGATTTTCCGTACTGCTTTCCTGTGTTCATATTTGATCACACTTGATTTAACTGGTAAAACATCTATTTTTTAGCTGCACAGTTATCACACGTTGTAGCGACAGGATGAGGGGGAATGGTTTTAAATTGGAAGGGGGTAGATTTTGCTTGGATGTTAGGAAGAAATTATTCACTATGAGGGTGGTGAGGCTCTGGCACAGGTTGCCCAGGGAGGTGGTAGAAGCCCACTCCCTGGAAGTGTTCAAGGGCAGGCTAGATGGGGCTTTGGGCAACCTGGGCTAGTGAGAGGTGTCCCTGCCCATGGCAGGGGGTTGGATCTTGGTGAACTTTAAGGTCCCTTCCAGCCCAAACCATTCTGTGATTGATATCATGATATCTAAGACACATTTATCTTAAAAAGAGATGAACAAGAAGAAATCGAGTGTGCATTAAGCTTGACCAGTGGTGCATTTATTCACACTTATCAGCTTCATTTCAGTCTATCTTGCCTTCATGGACATCATCTGATAACTTTGCCGTCTTTGGTTTTGCTTTCTTGCACAATAGTAAACAACCAAAAAAAAAAAAAAAGAAAAGAAAAAAAAGATTGGAAAAACAGCCCTTTTGCAAGGAAGAAAATGGACTGCTTTTACAGTAATCATGACAAAATTCCTGGCCTGCACAACAATGGCAATCCAGACTGAGTTTAGTCTTGTCAAATCTTAAAAACTTTTAGACTAATAACAGCTGGAAACAGGTTCAGCCTATTAAATGAGAAACTTGTCAAGACTCTGTTGAGACACTGATTGATCTAACCAGCTATTAGAGCTCTCCCACAGTATCAGGCCATTCTGTTACTAAGTGCCTTTGTAATCTTAGATGGTAGATACTGGCAGCTTTTTATCTGTTAATACAGTGATAACAGACAGGTCTTTTTATTCCTTCTCACTTCCTCCCTTTTAAAGAAAGAAAAAAGAGAAAACTACAACAGCACTTGGAAGGAAGAACAGGGCTGACTCCGAGTCTAATGAAGTCAACAGAAGAGATTTTGCCTCCCTTGATGAGTTTATGATCAGACAGGCCCTTTGAAAAGTTCAAGTCACTCCTTGTCTTTTTTCTAATGTGCCTTTTGACACCCTCCCCAATATTATATGAACAGTTGTAAAAATGCAAAAAAAAGTGCAAAACACCATGGCAAATATCTGGTTTTCATAAAGACAGACTCACATCAGTAGCAGTTCTGAACCCAGACAAAACTAATGGGTGCAAGTAAGATGTCTGGATTAGTTCTACAGGGGTCAAAATGTTCATGGCTTTTCTATTAAGAGCATTAAGAGTATTTGTGGATTATTTTGGGGAAACTAATAAATCCAAAAGAGAAATGTTAAATATCATTACATAAGTTGCATATGTTACAATGTTATCTAAGGTGGATAGAAAAAGTAATCTAAAAGAAAACTAGAGGACAGAGGAGTGAGAGAAATCAACACAAAAATAGAAGGGTATATTAAATATAAATTGCCATTTATACTTAAGTGTGAAGACATAAAATTATTCAACCCCCTAGCTGCTGTCAAGATACCTACCTCTCAATGCCTGGGAAATGGGTAACCTGCCAGTGGAGAAATAAGGGCTAAATGCCATTTTTCCAAATGGTACTGTTTTATCTGACCTCCACTGGTGAAGGTCTTGCCTTGTTTTCCTGGTGCTGTAAAGAGCTGGTGTTCTGCTAAATTTATATACCTGTCTGCAGCCATGCTAGAGAGAAATACTTTCCATCCTTCCAAGAGAAGCCACTCAGCTACAAGCATAATCTGAAGATACCAAAGTTACTGAAGCTTCTTGAAAGTATTACCTGCTTTTTTTTTTAACATGCATTCAATATATATGTAAGTGTTAAGCATAATCTGTTGACTCAATTTCATAAGGATTGTAAAACTGAGAAAACTTTACATTTGTGTCAGACCACAACCTACTGTCATGACCAACCGCAAAGATAGGAATGTTCAGTATCAGGATATAAAAAAGTACTGCTGAGAATAAAGTGATAACTACCGTTTCAGACTACACAAAAACACTACAGTGGATTATGAAAGATTTTAGAGAGTATGTTCAAGGACAATTTTTTATTGCCTTGATTAAGAAATATATCCCTCAAACCCCACCTTTGGGGCTTATTCCCCAATATAAACATATTCCTCCTCCCACCGTTCTTTTTTGAAATTTCAAGCGATTTTGTTCCTAAAGTGATATAACTGAAGCACAATCTTTTCTCCATTGTGGTCTGCAGCAAAGATACTACTGACTTCAGTGGGACCAAGATTTCTTTTATTTTTGATCAGTTTCTACTGATCACCCTCTAACATGTTTCCATTTAGTGTTTCCATGCTTACCCATTTCAGAGTTCTTACTTTGCCTGTCTTCATCTCACATTTTGGATGCCAACCAAGCTTTGCTGTTATAAGCATCATTATGTCAGTATATTTTAATTAAATTGCTAAGCTAATTAAACAAACAAACAAAAAAAATAGGTAAAAAACCTATGCTTCTCCTCTTCCACATTCAGAAGCATAATATTGAAAAGAAATGCTTGTTTGGGGATTTAAACTTACCTGTAACATACACTTCCTTCCTTCCTGAAGTGCAAATCATATGAGGAGCGGCTGAGGGAGCTGGGGCTGTTTAGCTTGGAGAAGAGGAGGCTGAGGGGAGACCTTATCACCACCTACAGCTACCTGAAGGGAGGTTGTAGAGAGGTGGGCGATGGTCTCTTCAGCCAGGTGACAGGAGACAGAACAAGGGGAAATGGCATGAAGCTGTGCCAGGGCAGGTTTAGATTGGATATTAGAGAAAAATTTTTTTACTGAAAGAGTTGTCAGGGCCTGGAACAGGCTGCCTAGGGAGGGGGTTGAGTCACCATCCCTGGATGTGTTCAAAAAAAGGGTAGATGAGGTACTCAGGGGTATGGTTTGGCATAGGATGGGAATGGTTGGACTTGATGATCTTCAAAGGTCTCTTCCAACCTTGTGATTCTGTGATTCTGTGAAAATGCTTATTATGACCCAATAGATACTGAGTAACACAGACCTTGTAAAGTTGTAACCAGTCTTAAACCAACTCTTAATTCAGAGTACTGAATGAGCTCTGCCTGGAGCAGCTTTTTTAGAACATACATCCTGACTGCTTTGAGAAACAATTAGGTTACCTGTGTCTTAGTATGGCTTATTTTAATGAACTATGCACAAGAGAAATAGAAAATACAGTAAGGCCAGCAAGAACACCTTTCTGGGACTACCGATAGCAGCTCTCATGAATGTTGTATGACTGATTTTTTCCATTTCAGAAAGCATATTAATTATATCTGTGCAAAATTCTGCTCAACATATTTGGACTACTACATTCTATCACATTCAGACAGTCTTCTTCCAAATACATCTCACTTCTTTATGCTATGGAGCAGGCTCAGGGATTCAGCTTTTCCCAGCTCTACTGAAATGTGTTTACATTCGATGTTACTCCAACAAAAACAGTTTTTACGTTTCACAGTGTTGCCTTCAGATTTTAAAACTTCGACTCTTTAGCCTTTCCCAGCTCCTATATACCTGTCCAGACTGTGCAGACTTCCTGCATAAAGTAAACCATCTTTGTTACAGCTTATCATTATTTTGGTGATCTACACCTTCTCTTTCGGACCCGTACTTCACAGTTTGATTAGCTTGCACACTGAAAGTTCCGACTCAAAACCAATGAACTCTAAGACCTCAATAATGACAGATATGTTTAAAAATAAATCTCTCAAATTAGACATCCAAAAGTTGCATAACACCAAAATTCCTCACTTTGCCAAAAATAGCAGAATGTCCTGAAGCAGCAAAATAGCCCTTTAAATGCTCCAGGATCCATACATGAAGCAACATGGATGGAAAAATCTTATGAAACAAGTAACCAATCAGACTTTCCTACAATTCACAGGAAAAAGAACTGTTGATGCCTCTTTTTCACTTTAGCAGCTTAATGACAAGGGCATTCACCACATGGGGCAAATTTGCTTCTCAGGCACAGAGCTGATTCACATTAATATCTTCATCTCAGTACCCTATCTGTTAGTATACGGATTGTGAAACTATCACAGACCAATGTTACTCCAACTTTAAACTGAATTCAAAGTGGAGACAGCATGACTCTCTCATCTATTACCTAAAAGGATTCAGAAAGGAAGGAAACATGTTCATTCCAATCTCTGACAAGCTCCCTTTTGAGTAACAAACCAGAATAATAATGCTACATTCAAAGCAAAATTTGACAAGTAATCCAGAAAATACTGAGACTGCAAACACGTTGACTATACAAGTAGAACCCAGAATATCTGAGAACTGCTCTTTCTGTAGTTCTGTATATCATCTTTACCAAATGAGGTTCAGTAGGAGAAGCTACTAAGAATATACAGTTAAAAGAATATTATAATGCATGAATAGAAAAGATACCTATATATATACATGCAATGCATGTGTGTGTATATATATGTGCATGCATATTTCCTTTCTGTGGCCATGGGGGTTTTTTATAGTATAATCTTCAAAATTTCTCACTACAATAAGAATGACTCTTATTTTTAGGTTTTCTTTAATTTTTCAAAGCATGTAACAGGATAGGTTACAGCTGTATTGTGATAAAAATATGCATCATTCCAAATCAGAGTTTTTTAATGAGCTCTACTGTGAATCACTCATTATATTCACTAGAAACTAACTCCTTTCTAAATTTTTCCCATGTCTTGAATTTTGCATTTTCTCTGTAGATACTATTACTCATTGATATAGAAGCCTCCTCTCAGAAGGGGGAAAGGTTTGTATTTTGTTCTTTTTTCAAGATCATCAAATTAATATCTAAAGAATCTGAAGTAATTTGCTTAAAAAAAATCTTTCAGAAATAGAAGTTTCATAAATTAGAAACAAAATTAATCATTATGCACTTAAAGTTAAGCCCACCCTTTTTTTGTAACATAAAGTGTCAGAATTAAGTAAAAGTTATCCTTCCTTTTCTGCTTTATGTGGGAAAAGAGGAGAGAAAGAGGAGGAGGGGAAATTATACAGTAAAGATGATGCTGAATTCTCAGAGAAGACTTTCTGACAAACTGATCATTCTAAATATATTTTTATCTTATGGAACTAATTGCATTTATCATCATGCAAATTACTGGTTTTTAATACATTGGTTTTCCACAGCAGAAGTTGATGTATTGCCCTCCATAAAGAGGAATGAAGTAGAAGCTCAGAGCCATAAAGCCTACTCTTTTTTTTTTTTGTCCAAACTTCATGAGAATATAAAAAAAAATAATGAAATACACATGTTCTCTAATGAACACTGAAATAGATGACAAAAAAAAAAATAAAGAGAGATAGAGGAAGGAAAAAAATAAAAAGCCCCAGCCATTTTCATTTTCCTTATAAATTCTAGGAAGATTTTTTTTTTTAAATAATTTTTTGGATCAGCGTGAAAGCTTGAGATCAGAGTGAAAGCCTCAGATTTAGGAGACTAGGCTTACACCTCGTATCATGGACACTTCTGGAGCCACATGCTTAACTTAAATCTAGCTTAAATGTACTTATTACTTGAATAAACATTTCAGTTTCAGTTATGAAAAGGAAAGGCTGTATTGCGTTTGGCTTCTGTAAGTCACACAGCATGCATCTAAACAGATTTTGATGAATTTTTATAAAGATGACTCCAAACCCAAAGTCTGTACTTCTGAGAGTCATCTGAAAGTTGTGCCAGATTTCACTAACAGTTCGTTACTGATGTACTGGAATATCAGTATATAATATTTAATGTTAGGAAACATAAAGAAGCATAAAAACCATAACTTTATGTTGCTACATAGCAAATGAAACAAGGAAAGGACTTGTAACATAAATATTTTCCTTGCATTTTTATGTGAGGCTGACAACATGAAAAAAAAAATGTTCCCCTTTTTCAATTCTGTTCTTTTCATCAAACCAATCAGAAAGCCAAGCACATACTTCATGGTGGATTTCGTGATTAATCTAGAGATGTTCATTTACTAGGGATCAGGAAAAGTCATTCACATAAAGGACAATTTTTTGTGTTTCTCTGGTACTGTATGCCTTAGAGTGGAATGAGTACGTACACGGATCAAGTATAGGGCAGGCTTCTGTCACAAGAGTCTCAAGGCAAATTCAAGCTGGGAGAGTACCATAGATTCAGCCTGGCTATCAGAAATGTAATACAGCTGTACTTACTGCCTAACTTATTTACATACGCAGGCATAAGTAAATAATATGTCAAGACAGAAATATTGCCCAACTAAATGCACCCAAAAAGAAAACGCTCAAGAGACCTTCACCATAGTATTTTTTAAATGCCAGATGCAGTTAGGGTTTTCTTTGTGCTGTTTTCAGCCTTGGCATGTTGCTGTCAAATTCTGTACTACTGGGGGTGTGAGACTGTATGAAGTCTGACTCTTTGCTTTCTTCTCCACTTTGTCACAAAAAAAGATTAAAACTAGGCTTTGTGGCTTTGCTGATTTTGCATTTTCAAGTTATTCTGTTGCTTGCTCTTAGAACAGAATAACTTTTAAATTCATTTACCCTTTAGGGATCATGCTCATCTTGATAGCAGTCATTTACCAGAAGAGAATAAAAAACCCAAAACCCAACACCCTAAGCAAAACCATCTTGCAATGTTTTCTCTAAAGATCATGCACATGACAGAGTTCTTTTTACCAAGACCATTTAGTGGCCTGAAACCTCAGCTTTCATTCAAGGTTTTCTGACTTTTCATCTCTATTGATTTCAGTGAAGCATTGAAAAAATGAAAGTCTATGTTCTGAAGGAGCTCAAGAAGGTGACACTTTTGGCAAGGAAGCGCAGTTAAACACAATCACTGTGCAGTACTGGAGGGGAGAAGCTTGGATGGAGTAGCTGCTGATCTTACCTTTTCCACTGTCTACACTTATACAGCATCTGTCTTGCAGCCTACATATTGAACATGTTGAAAAAATAATTTAATAAAACAGAAATTATCTAATGCCTATTAATTGTTTTCTTGGTAATTTCTGTACACTTCTTACAGTAGACATGAGCTATCTACATGACTTCCATACTTAACTCTTTGGTCATGATTTAGGCACTAGGACACATGAATGGGTCATGCTTAGCTAAGAATGTACAGGATGAGAACAAGTGAATTTGGGCTTGATAAGAAAACTACATTTAATTTCCACTGTTACAAAATTTTCCTTCTTTGGACACATAATGGGTCACAAAAGCTATCAATGAGCAGGAAAATTAAATGTTGAACTCTTGGCCCTAAAAACAAGGCAAGTTCACTGGTGGGAGAAACACAGGAAAATGTATATGCATGGTAGGCCTAGTTCTAGTGAGAAGAATGCTGCCTTTACTTGCCTGGCAGAACCAGACTTTACATATACAAAAGAAACTGAATCCAGCCAAAAAAAAACCCCAAACCCAAAACCCCATAGGCATTCATACAGCTCCAAATGTGACTGCAAAGCTAAAATTTTTTGGGTCTATTAACTGTTTCAGCTGTCCAGCTTCATAAAAAGTATCTGAGCTTGTAATTTGGAAGCATTACACGTTACAAAAGAGACTGTTTTTTTTCCTGGGGGGTGTGTGTGTGAGGGTTGCACGTAATTTTAAATGAATAATGACCACTATCTTACAGATCAAAGACATGCTTGTTACATTAGCAAAACTCCATGGCATTAAAGAATAAGCAAGTCAGAGATCCTTAGGAGAAAAACTTTGATTTGTGAGAGGAAGGAGAGGACTACACTCTGAAGATGCGTGTCTCATTCTAGTAGAGTTTCTGCAGCTATAAAATATTCATTTAAACAAGGCATATTTAACATAGACTAAAATTTTTCCTGTATTTCAACTACCTTTTCTAGAACTCAAGAACAGATGTTTCTAAAAGTAAAATTATCTTTCATCTTTAAAAGAAAAAAAATTTGGATTGCTTTAAATTGCAACTTTTGAGTACAAGAAATTCAGTCATGACATCTGCCAGAGGAAAAGGACAGAGTTTCAACTACATGGATCAAAAATCCCTGGAAAATACATGAGATCTATAATGTCACTTTTCCATGCCACTCAATTTCAGTCAATTTCTCCTTTAGGTTTAGCAGTTGTAACTGAAGAGTGTATGTGTGGGGCTGCAGTACAGCCACACAGCCTTCCACAGGGGATGGCTTGTATTTTCTGAATATTTTTCCCCAAAGCCGGAGAAAGCAAAACATAAGCACACAGAATTAGCAGCATTTCCTCCTTTTTCACATCCCTTCTCCTGCTCCTCAAAATGGGCATAACTAGATTGTATTTCTACCTGCACAATAATTTTAAACAACATAAAAGCAGTAGTGTTGTGATCATTATACGATAGGACTTTTTTTCTGGGTAAATTCAAACCATTTTGTGATCCAGTGTAAGGACACCACACAAAACAATAACAGCAAATGCAATTCTCTGCATGGAATAGATACAAAGAGCCTCAGTGACTTTCTTCAAGGTCACAACATAACTGTAGGATAGGTTCTCTATTTCATATTTTAACAAATAGAGTATCCTCTATATCATTAAACAATGGTATTTGACATTAAAAAATTAATACATTTAGCATACTTTTGTTGGTGTACCAAAAACTTCACTTCAATGTTCCATACTGCCAACAAGGCTACTGCTGGCTATCTGAATAACAGCAAAGCATTAGGGTTAAACCCATGTTAACATTCTTTAGTTTCAATTTTTTCTTTGAAAAAAAAGTGAAAATGAACTGATAGAATGTGTAGTTCCTGGTACAGCTACTTGCATCTCCAGCAGGCACTAGAATATAAGGTCATGGCATCTGCTTTTTAGCCAATTATCTGTGCTAGATCTCATTTTCCAAAAATCAACAGAAATCATACTCCTTGCCATTAGAAATACACTCACTGAAGGGCAACAGTGTCCTGCTGTGGTACACTGATTGCGTCAGCAGGTCTTCTGCCTCCCAGCACACAATGATCAAGGAAGGCAACCAATCTGCTGGTGAGGATATTCAACTGTGTGAGCAAATAGCACCCTAAAAGCAGCATTATGAAGAATTATCATGCACAACTTTCTGTTAAACGCTGGTAGGCTTGTAAATGGTAGAGAAGTATTACTGAGAGCTGACAAGCATCTCTGGTGTTAAATTAACTAAATGTAACATATAATTTGCTTTTGAATACCTTGGAAAGAATCTACTGTGGAAGACTGCAATTTTAACACCAAAGTTTAAATAGTCAAGGTTACAATTTTAGAAGCTCATTAGTCTGAAGGTGTATGATGATTTTCTGAAAAGATGAATGATTAAAAACAAAGCCAAAAGGAAAAGACATTTGGGCATGAATACTTGATCTGAAATCCCTCTGTTCAATTTCAGAAAATGTTGTATCTCTACGATTTCAGATCATAGGAAGCTTTGCAGGTTACATCTACTGCATTCTTTAAAGTACAAAATAACATAAGAGTTCACTCTTAACACAATGAATCGGAACATAAAGTATTCTTTTTTATTAGAAGACTGTTACTTGATGTAAGTAATTTGCAAGGTTTTTTCCCTGCATATGCTATTGCATGCCCAGAAACAGGCAGTCCAGCCCCTGGACTGACACTTAGGTCAGAAAAAAAAACATTCTGGGCAGTTCTCACATCAAGCCAATTAAACTAAGTGTCTACACAACTGATAAATTTAGGTTACTCAGTAACAACAAAAAAAGCAGTGGCTAAAAGGATACAGGACAAAGATTAATGTCATCTCTCTTTAACTAACAAAAGCAAGCCTGGAGCAGCAAATTGATGGTGCACTCATCACACAGCACGTGCACCAAAGTAAACTCTACATTCTCCTACCACCACCCTACTGCAAATCTAGCAGTCGGTGTGCAACGTTTTATAACCCCCATGTTTACATTTCCACCTCAGATGCACCATAGCTAAATTCTTAATTCAAAACATTGAACCTTCTGACATGACTGATTATAAAACACCTTCCATGCTCTTCCACACTCTTCTTCAGAACTGAACCAAGGTAGCAGCTTCTTCCCTTTAGATTTCATGTCTTATATCCATCCTATACCTACTAGAGGCGTAGAAAACAAGCCAGTAAAGCAGGAAAATGCATTCAAACAAAATCCTCCCCTCTTTTCAATCAGCATCAAGCTGCAATGGGACTAAAATAGTTTTTCTTCCTTTTACATCAAATTCTCTTTAACACATGGTCAGCTAGGCCAAGAATTTATTTTGATTCCTTGTTGTTTTGTTTCATTTCAAAAACATCCGGGCAGTGTGAGATAGATAATATTCAGCAAACTAAGGGCAGAAAGGCATTACTGGCTCATAGTCCTTTTTGAAAACAAAGACAAGGTACTTTTGCTAAGGTTGAGGTTTTTTATATTAACATCTCTCATGTTCATGAAAAAAACCATACATTTTAAAGATAACAATAAGCCACTGCTTTAAGTCTTACAAAAAATTACAGTTCTGTATCACCGAACTGTTAAGTTCTAGATCGTTTAGCACCAGTATCCTATCAGTACTCATTCCTGATCATAGATTAATCAAGGCTCAAGTTGATTTGCCTTACTAGGGCATGAGCTTCATCTCCCAACTTGAACCTGCATATGTTCTGACAGCTGAGCCCCAAATTTTTAAATCTTTTTAGTCACATCTCTACTTAACTGTTTGCTCTATGACCAGAAGTGTTTTACTTTGAAACTGTGTCCTTTTTATCTTTCTTTGTCTGCTCTTAAACCTAAGAAAGAAAAACTCAACAAGCAATACAATGATGCCATAAAATGGAAGTTCAGCTACTCTTCTCAGTCAGGAAGGATCAAATGTTTAATTTTCTACAAATGAAGAACATATTACAAAATGGATATGCATCGACTAGCAGTGCCTTCGGTCATAATCACTAAATTTTACTCTTGCAAGTAGGACTACACCTCCTCTGCATGAAAGGGACAGTTAGTAGCTCAAAAGGTAAATCCCCAAGGTGGGATGGTATGAAGCCCTACAGGAGAAAAATAGAAGGCTAGTCGAGCTAGAGCCAGGGAGTATTATCCATCCACCCACACACCCACCCACCCATCCATCCATCCACGGGAAGAGGTAGCAACACAGCTACACAACGGGCTGTCCCTGGGAGCTGTGGAGCCCAGACCTCCACTGCCTGGCCAGAAAAGGCTCATTGGATGTGTTGCTGGGGTTGTGAGTGTCCTAATGTTTAATCTAGCATTTCACTAAATGCCAGACAGCTTCCATATGCATTAGTGAGTAATAATGGGTTCACACTTTCATGCTTTCCATACCCTGCTTGAAAAGCCTTTTGCACCTACTGAATCTGCCCAAATGATCTGGCCCAAAGAGGGGTGACAGCAGTATAAGCAAGGAAATTAAAACATATCTACACAAAGCAAAACCCCCTAATATCCTGATCTTCTCACATAAAATTCTGATCTTTGAAAGAATATGATGACTTGTTCAGCTGACACATCTCTCAGTTCCTAGGTTTTTAAAACCTTTCTGCTTTACACTCTTGAGTGTCCTACAATACAAAATATTTTTAATGCAGCCTGTCCAATGAAAACAAATGTTATATAAGTACATTTGCATATACTTGCATTTAGGATTATTAAGAATACTCTTAACATAATCGTGGCCTGCTTTATTATGTCATCATAGTGAACAATACATGACTGCAATCCTAAGACTTAGATACAATCTTGCAGTCCTGGCATACTCACAATATGAATCCCATTCAGCTGATATTAAGTGGATCTTTTGTTTACCCTTCTAGGTAATCATGATTATCACAGAAGTCTACAGTAACATTAATATTAATAAAAATATTCTGTCCTATAATTACATCTTTAATCATTCTGTCATTTCCTTTATAAGTATTACAAAACAGGTTGTTTCAAAGGTAGCATATGCTTTTTACTGCTATTTTCACCTTGCAAGTAGTCCTTTGCAAGTCAGTTATTTGTAAATAATCAGTGAATTGATGGAATAAATAAATCTTCTTTAAAAATCACCCCTAACCCCCCCAAAAGTCCCACTCCAAACCAGCTGTTTTATTTGTTGTTATTGATAGACATCCTTCTTCATTTCTGTTTTCACTTTCACACAGATACATCCTGAGATAGACAGTTCTGAGCTGATGGTAACATTGCTTTTTATACACACTGATGCCCCTAACAGTGGTGGCAGACTTTTTTCTGCCATGCATCCTTATTTCCTACTACTGCAAAACCTGTACAAATTTCCTTACAACTTCTACTGAACCTTGCACCTGGCTCATTCCAACAACTTTTGAATGCTTTGCATGATTACACAATCAGGATGTAATCATCTAACTCCATCATCAAGGCTGTAGCCCCAAGGCAGTGACAGCATCTACTACTGTTTCTGTTCCCATCCTATTGAGGTGGCTGCTACTCTGCAACATGTGGAAATTTTTCTACCTTCACAGCACCTTCCCACCTATCAGGGAATGGCCTCTTGCTGTCGAGCTCAGCATCAGACGATACACTTCAGCATTGCACCACAGAGCCCATAAATTATGGTATTGCATAGACACCCCAGTTTAGTGCCAGGCCCCCACCTGATGTGTGTTTGCAGTATAGTGCTGTGCACAGTGCTTGCACACACTTAACATGAGTACAGCTGACTGACCTTACGAGATAGCAGATTTCAGGTCCCACCATCAGACTGACATGAACATAGCTTCCCCTCTGCAAGTAAGACTACAGAGCCTCTCACATCAGCCTTCTCCACTTTGGGCAGCAAGTCTCTGCAGGGAAAACTAGCCAGCTAGCAGGGTGTTACTCTTGCCTGGGCAGTCTTCCCAGCACAAGCCGTCAGCCTGGTCAGCATCATCCAAAACAGTTAGCCTTAAACTGCTGTATCAGCACATGAAAGTGCTCATCTTCATCTGAAACCACCAGTTTTCAGAACTGTTTAGATCTCTTTTTTCCTCACTAGAAATTATGACATTCATTAGTAGTACAACACAATGTAGGGCTGAAGGGTGGGGGATGGGAGTGTGTGTATGTGGGGAGGTAGCCAGCCCCTGACCCAGAAAGCTTGCAACCCACAAAATCTGAGATATTTGTCCAATTCACATGGCACTGATAGCTGCAGATTTTGATTAACATACTTCAATTCAGCGAACCTCTCTTGTGGAAACCCAGAGGAATTTTACCAATGTATTTCACTTAACACAGAAAACAGCTTAAAAAGAAATAATGGATATCACGCTGTTTTAGAGAAAAATAACTGTGAGTAGATTTTCTAATTCAGGAATGTTCTTGATTGATCAGCCTACAAGCTCTGAGCTAGTATAGCATCACTTGTTGGAGGCATGTGTGTGGCTGACACACCAACACTCACACAATTAAAAGATTAAGAAATAAAGTCACGTATCGCAGCTCTAACTCCAAAGTCCTTGTTGGTGAGCACTGCACATCTGAGAATACTGAGATCCCAGGAACACATACACATCCCACCGATAATAATGGAGGAAAAAGGAGAACAAGCTTATTTTAAAAAACAAGTAATCATGTATTCCTCCTGATGAAGTTACCCAAATGCAAACATGTAAAACAATCTACAAAGGTTAGAATGTAGGGTGTTTTTATAAAACCACTTAAATCAGTATAAATAAAAGTGAAAAAGATACCTGGATTTCAGTCCAAAAACACCACTGAAGCTTTACAGAAATAGTAGCATCAGGATATGAGAATTCCCGTGTTTTGGGCCACAATGAAGAAGAGCCTTGTCACTTGCAATGAACATAGGAGGTCAGACATCCTTCCCTCTACCACTTTGTCACTCTTCCTTTGACTAGCAAAACTTTTAATTATCATTTTTTAAAATGAAATAATTCAAGAAAGAAATACTGAGTTCCTTGGACCAGAAGACAAGTGAATATAGCTTCAGCTGAGTCTGCAGGGAGAGCTGCTTGCGACAAGCACGCACATGTCACAGGCTGACACAAAGGGTGTCATGTCAAGGTAAGTCTCCCACATCACCCCAGTTCTGTAGTGGAGGGTTACTTCCTGCAGTGTTAGTTTCTTAGACTCAACAGCACAGATGAAGTTGTGCAGGCAGAGCTGTGCCCTTTTCCACCCCCACTAAGAGTAGGAAGCTGCCATTTCTAAACTCAGTGCTGGTGTAATATCTTAATAACATTCTGCACGGGCTGGTGACAGGACCTTGCCTCTCACTGGGCACCGGTCTGCATCAGGACACAACACTTAAGGCTCTCTGAAACTGCTGTTAAACTTTGTTGCAGGTTTAAATATCAAACGTTTCCATGGCTTGTGTATCTATTGGGACTCCTTTGAATAAGGAATTTTAATACAAGGCTTTTTCAGCTCTGCATAAACAAACCAGTACCCAATTGCCTGGTAAAAGGTAAAGTAACCTTTAAATATATAAAGCTATAGGATCTTCTGGTAGTAAAGATTTGTCTGGTGAGCTGTACTCCCTGTATATAAGAATCACAGAATCACAAGATGGTTAGGGTTGGAAGGGACCTTAAAGATAACACAATTCCAACCCCCCCGCCATGGGCAGGGACACCCTCCAACTAGACTACATTGCACAAAGCCTCATCCAAACTGGCCTTGAACTTTGCTAGGAAGGGGGCAGCCACAGCTTCTCCAGACAACCTGTTCCAGTGCCTCCCCATCCTCACAGTGAAGATTTTCTTCCTAACACCCAATCTAAATCTACCCCCTTCCAATTTAAGACCTCTCCCCCTTGTCCTGTAAAAAGTCCCTCCCCAGCTTTTCTGTAGGCCCCTTCAGGTAATGGAGGGATGCTGTAAGATCTCCCTGGGGCCTTCTCTTCTCCAGGCTGAACAACCCCAACTCTCTCAGCCTTTAATATACAGGGATGTAGCACAGCTAGATCTAAGCAAAGGCTGGCCACCAGTGTGATGTCTGTGCAGTACTTACTGATGATGTGCTGTAAATTGCTTACCATCCCAAGAATAGCTGTAGCAAAAACTATAGTGATTTTGAACCTTTCAAGGCAAAAAGCTATCCAAGAAAAAAAAAGATGACAAAAATAAATTAAAAGGGGGATGTGCACAGAACAGGAAAATAAAGAACATAAAAATATTTAAAAGATTTTAAAAGTATTTAAAACTATTTAAAAAGCACCTTGTGATGTTTCCCTTCATACAACTACTGATTTCTTTAAATTGTACAATTCCCCATGCACTATCTCCTGCAACTGAGCTTGTAGATTTAAATGTTTAAGACTGAATTGTAAATTCCCAATTAAAAAATTACTTAATATCTTAATCTGAGTTGAATCAGCATATTGCCCATTTATTAGCACTGAAGTGACAACCATGATACAAGCTCCTTTCTTTGCCCTGATATCAATATCAAGAAGCAAAAGAAAACCAGTAGTAAAACCTGAATCCCCATTTCAGAGTGCATTTTTCAAATACATTAAGCTACTGGAGCAACAAATTGTATTTTGAAGTGATGAGAAATTGATTTCTGCTTCAGTATGATCATATTTTCTAAGGACTGTTTTTAAGGTATTATGGCAAATAGTTTTCACTCCTTTTGAAAGAAAATAGATTGAGATGTTGGTTAAAATGAGGAGGAAAAAAATTAACTACCACATTTTTTAAATGCAAGGACCATAGAATGTATCTTTGTATCCACTAATGAAATCATGATTTTAAAAAATTCCATCAATTGCTCTCTTATCTGAAAGAGTTTGGAGTGGGTACATTATTGCAGAATAGAAGAAAGATTTGTGTTTTACAGATTCAAAATTAATGAAAAAGGGAAAAAAAGTTGTCCTTGAAAGCAGGTAAGTACTCCTTTGTAGATATTCTCATTCTCTTCAGACTTTTGCATTTAGAGAAATAGTTTTCATTTTGCTCACTATTCTTATGAGACCTTGGAACTATACATGAGCTTTTCCACTTCATTCTTTTCTCATGCAACTTCTGTACATATAAAACCTTTGTGGAGAAAAGGGAATTTAACCTAAAAAAGTTTTTCTGCTCTAGTTAGATGACCCTGAAAAAAAGATATAAAATCTTTTCTTAAGTAAGCAATGAGATTTTTTTGTGTTTGTTTTTTAAACTTTTTGTCTTTTGCAGTCCCTTACCCCAAGTTGAGTCTGCTACTTTTGGACTAGAGAAACACCAATCTATCTTGGCTTGATACATTTTTGTGAAGGGATGACTATATCCACTGAATTGCTGTACCAGTTATAGTTAGTTTCCATTACTATAAAGCTAATTCCATAAATCCAAACTGAAGAAAGTGTTCTTACTTGGATTCCCAATATTCTTTTGCTGACAATATACAAACAGCATTATTCCAAAGGGAAGTAAAACATGAATTTAGAAGAAAACTGATCAAACTCTACAGGCATTAGAATATAAGCCTCTGTTTCCCCCACCTTAAATGTCTATAAACTGTTTTGTCTTCAAGGAGCTAAAGAACACATTATTTACTTCTTAGTCTGTATTTATAAACCTAGCAACCCAGTTCTTCATTTGAGTCAACTGACTTTTTTTCGGATCTGGGTTATGCATATTCAACATCCACTGATGTACTTCTTTGACAGACTCACTTGCTGCCTTCACTGTTTGACAAAATAATATATCTTTTGGTAGGAGTTGAAAATGCAATCAGTTACATCTGAGTTTAGTTACAAGTTGCTTTGAGATGTAAATACTATAAAAGAATAACCTAACATTTAGAGTTAGCCTACACTCAGTCTGCAAAACTGGGGATTAAGCCTAGAAGGCAAAGGATCATTCATTCATAGCACAGATCATCTTTGATCACTGTTGTGTGGAATATTTGACAGTTAACTTTTTCTACCACCGGATACACCTGACTGCAAGTACCACATTTAATTTCAGTGAGCCAAGAGAAG
Source organism: Gallinula chloropus (assembly GCF_964237585.1). Lineage (NCBI taxonomy): Eukaryota > Metazoa > Chordata > Aves > Gruiformes > Rallidae > Gallinula > Gallinula chloropus. The sequence continues at coordinate 25,127,608 of NC_140089.1, forward strand.
GTAAAAAAAACATGATAAATAGTCTGCACTGTCAATGCACAAATGTTATATGAACTGTCAACAGTAACTAGATGTACTAGCTCAAAAAAATAGAAATGATGCATCATTGCCTTTGAGCTTTTGGGGCTAAAACCAGGTTTCAAACTAAATACCCAAGCTGGGCTGGCTTGTTTGCGGGGTTTTTTTTAACTACTAGGAAGAATCTTCACATTGGCACTGCAGAGACTGGTAATAGCAACTTCAAGTGGACTGTGGCCTTGGAATTATATGTGCAGTGTTCAACCTGAGATAAGGTCCTCAAGCCAACCAAAGAAGTCAAACACATACTCTGAGGAAATTAGATAGCTAAGAAACAATTTTCCCGCATGAATTACAACTGAAAGTCTCAGTGCATCCACCTGCTTGTATCATATGAACACTTAACATTTGCCTAGCAGTTGTCATGTGTGAGCTGCTTACTGGAAGCTTTGTGATGGCATCGTATTTCCAAGAATTAAGACAGATATTTATTTATTTGTAGAAAACAAGAATGAGAAGACAGCAGAAAAGGATTTCACCTTCACAGAGAGAGGGATTTTTTTGTTTTAATGGTTTTCGTTCAGTTACTTTTGCTTTTGTTAAATCAAGGAAAGATTACAGAGCAGAAGCTGATGGGAGCAAGAAATGCTGACTAAACAAACCACTCAATCTGAACTGACTTAATTGCCAGAAGTTAGAGAAGTACAAACAGAACTAAATATGGTGCCAAAAATGTGCTCTTTTGGGAAACAGAAAATCCACTTCTGTTCTGTGTTCTGCTGCTGTAAATCCACAGTAACTCCAGGCATGTGATGGGAGCTGCTCTGGATGTACAACAGTGTAATGTGGACACATGTGCCTCATGATACATGGGCGCATTATAACCCTGTGTACATTCAGAGAGCAAGGATCTTTCTTCATTTGCACAATAAAAATAAAAGATCAACAAGAGTGACTACCTTCCACATATCCTAGATCACAGAAGACAAGTTTTCTCCAGAAGAACTTAGCTAATTTGTCAGGCTTTTCAGTGTTAAGTGTATTAACTTTTTCTTTTTAGAAAACAAATATTTCTGTTTTAATTGCTGTAAACAACTGACAACCATGAACAGAGATATTTCAGTAACAAGATCCGTATGGGACACTGCAAAAGGTAATCTGCTTATGGAGTTCATAATACATAGATGAAAGTAACATATCCCTAAGTGTTCTAGACCATGTGTCATAGAGATGTTATATGCACAAACATCTACTGAGTTAGACTTAATAAAAAAATTAGATTTTCAATATAAAGGTCACATATGACAGACAGAAATATATTGATGCTGGCAAGTAAAGGCAGATATTAAAACCTATGTAATGTAATCTTGCCCTCAAAACAAATACAAAAACCTGAGCAATAAAAAAGCAAGAGTTTCTGGCATTGTGTATATAACAACACTTCTGTGCTTTTCCCATCTTTTCCTCCCAAACTCCCTCACTCGTATTACTCTGCAGCCCTAGCAAACTGTTGATAGTCAGCTGGCTGTCCACCACCATTATCTGCACCACATTCTGCCCTCACGGATGACCTTAAACTGCAATCCTGGAAAATACCTTGCTCACCAACCCAAAGTGTCACTTGCTATAATTAGCATTCTGGGAGCTAACAGTACAGCCATTAAGGCACTGAGAAAGACATATGTCCTGACTTACTTCAGTGTATACCAAGAGATCAGTCAGACAACCATTAAAGCAGAGAAGTCTTTATTCAGATGGTCAACTCATCTGCCTCAACCCATAACCTGGCTCTACAGGGTTTTGCTTAAGGGAAATGGATAGTGATGTGCTTCCATGGTATCTTCCTCACTATGAAATGCAGTGCTTCCAGATCTCCCTTCCTGTTCCCAGGATACTCTGCAATGAGAAAAATCTAACTTCTTATAGAACACTCTCAAAATTAGGCTGGCAATCAGCAGCAAAAGCTTTTGCTGAGCACACATAACTTCACAGTAAGGACACTGCCAACTGCAACATCCCCCCTTACTGAGGACATGGGATAGCACGAAAATGTTTCACCTTCATTCAAATATTTAATCTATTAAATCTTGTACCCATCATCTCAACCCAATTTGGGTGGCCAGCTAAAACGTCTAATACACTGAAGAAATACTAAACATGTCATCGCAAAGCTTTATGTAAAACTACTATATAACATGAAGAGCTTGGTCCTAGAGTGATGCTGAGAATCATTTAACACTATAAAATTTATTACATGTAAATCCCCCCTCATAAAAACAAACAATCCACCAGACTTCTGCCTAATTCCTAATTTCTGCTGTTAACCATATAAAGACTCATTAAGGTTCCATGTATACTACCAAATGGAACAGAAAATACTCCTTCCAATGATAACATTTATTTTCAGGACAGTTTTGTATATATAAAATAGTCTATTCCAACAAATGAAGATATCCTCTAGTTAAAACTGAGGAAAAAAAAAATCAACATCAAAGCAGATGAAATAAATATATGTGAGTATACTAGACTGTTATCTAGTAAGCAAATCAAAGCCATTAATGTCTCAGGAGACATCTGAAGACTATGATGTCTATACAGTACAGAACAGCTTCAGCAAGCATATTTGTATATTTCCAATGACAAAGGGATATTATATCTGCATCCAACTATACCAAACGTGATGTTCAGTTTCAGATGACAACATGTTAAGAGCATTCTAATCTGGGGCTTTGGGACTTTTTTGGTTTTGGGGTTTTTTTTCTAACTGTACGTCTTAAGAGCTATTGGTGGACTAATTAGTAGCTGGAATCAAGAGCCAGTGGAAAATCTATTACTAGTTTAGAAGGGAGATGAAGAAAATTCAGCCTTGGTTGGAACCCTGAGTTCAGTCTACCTAACCAAATGAGTAAATTTCCTCCCAGGATAACTGTGATGCAGAAGTGCCTCAGCTCTTCTTCAGTAATTTTCATTGTGAGAGGCACAAGTTTTAGAAACTTATTTTAAATGTGTATCTGTTAAAAAGTTAGTAACACTATGACTATTTAATGAGTAATAATAACGACAAACAATTATGAAGATAACGATGATGATGTAATAACAATAATAACACCACCACAAACAACATCAACAACTACCAGTTATATGTAAAACAGTGAGAGTAATGGATGCTTAAGTTATTCGGGGGCACTTCACAAGTGACAATTTGGGAATGCCTGAGCAGACACTCGGAAATTCCAGAGCAGTAATACTGTTGAGAGAAAAACTGGTGGGAAAAGAGGTGAAGAATGTGAGATGAAGAGGAGAGCCTTTGCAGAAGTCAGTTGCATCTGAAATGAGAAGATGCTTACTAAAATACAACTATTACAGATTGAGTCGATATCTAGAGTGCTCCATCTGCTCACACTACGGGGAATATTTTGAAACTATAATATGTCACTGTTAACATGGCATTTTCAGAACATTCTTAAATGCCATAACATGAGTAAACAACATTGACACAAAACATCTACTGTAATAAACTACATTCCACAATTCTGGCAATTTTAACAATAAAAACTAGAATATTAGCATGATCTCTACACTTAGTTTATAAGATACAATATTTTTCTGTGTAACTAATTGAGAAGTAATGCAAGCAGTAACTTCCAAAAGTAACATAACCATAACAGTTGGCATGCAATTGAACTGCGGATTTAAATCAGCTAGCTGTCACAAATACCTCCCTTAAACTGCTTCTAAAATGGGCAAACATGGACAGGAAGAGACACAAAATGGTCAACAACCACCACCAGAAATGCCTTAAATATGTTGAATATCTTCCAGGTTAAGTAAGGAAAAATTCAGTTCAGGATCTAAAAGCTGTGCCAGGCATTAAATCTTACCCTAATTGTCTCCTTTGAGTTAACCTACCTTATATTCCTAAGCAATCCCACACAATTAGAAGGTAATTTCTTTTTTGTTAAAGCTATGTTTGAGAAATTCAATTGCAAGCTGTCAGCACTGATAGCCATTTATTCTGCACCTACACCGAAGTCTGTGGGAGGGGAAGACTGGAAAACTAGCTGAAATGAATTAAAATCTGCCTCTCAAATGCACTTTTTCTGATTTTAGAGAAAGAAAAAAGAATTATCACTTTAATATTTCTTCATTTTCCCCTTTTTTGATCTTCTAACTATCCACAAAATTTTGCACCTCTCTTACAGGACAACAAAACTCAAACTAAGAAACCTTCAAACATTTTCCACTAGATTTTTACACCAACACTGTATCTATCACACCGTTAATAAATTTACTTTATCGAAAAAAACCCCACCAAAACCAACCAAACAAAAAACAACACCCCAAGCTGATATTAATGCAGAAAATCAACCTCTATTCTTAAAGACATTTCATGGTATCTGTCCCCTGTATTTTAGCAAACATACCTAAAGTTGTTTCAAAACACTAAAATCAAATTGCAATCCTATGGTAAAGAGTGTAGCACAAACCTCTCTGCAAGAGTCCTTCAAATTAAAAGGCAAAGCATTTCTGACAATTTATGACATGGATTACAACCCCACCAACACTCAAAATATCAAGAACCTGGAAGCTCCAGTCCATTCAATATTTAGGCCCCCCAAATCCAAAAGTGAAGAGGCAAAACAAGAGAGAAACATAGAAAAACAGGCAGAAAGAACCAAACAAACAGAACAACCTTACCTTTCACAAGCTCGGACAGTCCATGCAGCAATTATCCATAATGAGATACTAAAAACCAACAGTACAGTTCCTGGACATATTGTCATTAGGGTCTTCATAACAAAACGGGTATTGAAGTTTATCTTATTTAATGCTCCAATGCTTCTAGATGAGGCATCTGTGAAAAGTTTGCTATGCAAAAGCATAACTCTGGCAATAAGATATAGTCTTAAGAACATTGGTATAGATAAAATAATATCCACATCAGCTGTTGTTGTGGATGGAGCGTAAGAAAAGGCGAGCCGGGCTGTCCATGTGAATGTATAGTTCCCAGGTATGGGATGTATAGCACACACCAGTATTTCCAAGCAGATAAAGAAAATACGCTCATAAGTCATGGCTATTCTCCAGTCATCTGCTCCATTGTCCACCATGAACAACTGAAATAATAAAATATAAGATTAACTTTAGTATGTCATTAACAAACCTTGTTATAATTCCATTTTAAAATATTATAATTTTCAGAACTGCCAATGACCACTAAAAAGAAAACAAAGATGCCATTTCAGAAAATGACATTACTGCATCACTATGAAGTGAAACATAACACTGGCTAAGACAAAAATAATTTTTTCATGCACTATTTTTAAAACTGTACATGAAACTAGTTTTTCACGTACTATTCACTATGAATTCCTCATTGTTTCTTTAATTGACATTTCTGAAAAATAAAACTCTAGACCAATTAAGCCTTGTCCCATCAAAATCAATTGCATACTCTAAGTTCATAAAATTGAGAGAAAGTGTTCGAAAGTGTATGCTTAAGCCAAGGTGATATTATAGCTTCTGTAGAACTATCCAAGCTTCCTTCAAGCTTTATGTACCAATACAGATCAAACTAGGATGCAAAACTACATGAGGAATGGCTCAAAAAGATATCTCGTGCTGAAAATCTGAAAAACAAGAGCCATCAGTTAGGTGATGTCTACTATTAGCACATGTTGGTTCTTGCATAATCATGGCCTTCCACTTTACCACCCATGAACAAAGGTACTGAAACAATTCACACTGTTTAGTAAGTGTTGTTCCTGATGATTAAATAAATACTTAATCAAACAGTATTTGTCACCAGCAGCAAATAGCAGTGTGCAAAAAAGTGGCAAATAAGCAACTTTTCAAAAAGGAATATAATCCATAATAACAAAGAAGATATAATGTCAATGACAAAAGATCATCTCATCACTTCAACTATAGTCCATATCTAAACTGGGATGTTCAGTAAATAGGTAAGAGGAAATAAAAATACTTTTGCAGGATTTTTAAAAATAGATTATTCAAAAATGTCTAAGTAATTCAATAGGTGAGAAGGAAAAGCACAGAAAGAATGTCCTCCTTAATGTGAAAAGAATATTTTCAGCACACTACACAGACACAAAACAATTACTCATCTGTACTGCTCTTTGCCATTTTTTCATCTTTCAAGAGTTTAGAAAAATGAGCCTGGTCATTCTGTATATATTTTTGATTCTCAAAACATACTCTATCTCTTTCCCTCAATGCATTCAGTTTGACTTTCAGAAAATTGTTCCATTCGTTTAGGAAAGGGATAACCACACATTAACTTTATTGTAGTGGAACTGATTCTAAAAGAAAAAAAAGAAGTTAACAATAATAAAAAACAAACCAAGAAATTTCTCTATTCATGGACCTGTTTTTCATCCCTTTGTATTCTTCCCTTCTGTCTTACTGTATTGAGTGTCAGTGACAAGGTTTTGGTACTGAGGGGGCTGCAGGAGCAGTGTTTGCAAGAAGTGGTCAGGTGCTGCTCTGCAATGGACCCATTGCGGGACATACCTGATCTCATCACTGAAGCTGGTGATGCTTCTGTGACTGCATACTTAAGAAAGGGCAAAGCACTGACCAGGTAGTGAGAAGTAACAGGAAAAGTGTTGAAAAACAACCCTGCAGAGGTTGCCAAGGTCAGAGAAGAAGGGAGAAGAGGTGCTCTAGGCACTGGAACCAAGATTCCCTTCAGCCCATGAAGAGGACCATGGTGAAGGAGGTATTTCCCTGAAACCAATGGAGAGGAGCACATTGGACCACATACCTAGACTGCAGCCCATGAAGGACCCTGTGCCAGACCAAGGTGAATATTTCCTGAAGGATCTGCCACCTGCAGAGAGCTCATGTTGGTGCAGATTCTCCTTACAAGAAATAATGTTCATAGAGGCCCCATGCTGGGTGCAGGTTTAGCCTGAACGACTGGAGAATGCGGTAAGGATCCACACTGAAGCAGTGGAAAAGCATAAGGAGGAAGGACTGTCAGAGAGGGACTGTCATGAACAGACTCCCATTCCCCACATCACCTCCACCAGTCATGGAGAATAAGATAGAGGACTTGGGAATGAAGGAGGGATGCTCAGCCTGGGAAGAGGGGTAGTGGGGCGAGGTGATTTAATTTTTGTTTCTCACCATCCTGCCCTACTTTTATCTGGCAATAAATTAAATGAATTTTCCCCAAGTTGACCCTTTTTTGTCAATGCCAGTAATTGGTAAGGAATCTCCCCATGTTTATCTCACAACTCTCAAACTTTTTCATGATCTTCTCGCCTTCTCCTGTTGAGGAAGGAAAGTGAGAGAGCAGCTGGATGTGCAAGATCAAGCCACCACACTTTCATATAATTCTTACCCCTACTGCAGTACTGTTGAAGACAAAGAAACACAAAACACTCAGTAAATTCCATGTATGTGACATAAGTTGACCTAAATACACACACTCTTTTACCTGCAGTCATTCAGCAAACTTTTCATATTAGAAATGTGAATTGATACTGAAAAGGCAATGCATGTATCTACGTATGTATGTCTTACTAAAGAGTGTTGGCTTGCACTTAGCAGGAGTAACAGTTGGTAAGAAGGGACAAACTTTGAAAGCACAGTAAGGTTCAAATTCATTTGCTTTTGTGATTGGCCTGTAAATGCTGTCAGTCAGATCACTGAAGTGCTACATCAGCTATGAAGAGCTCCAGGTATTTAGAACACCCAGAATACAGCTGAATATAACCAGATTGACTGAAAAAGAGAGAAAATACCAAATCTCACAAATGCTGTGTGGGTTTCTGAAGAAAGGAATAAATTAACAGCAGAGTTAAATATTTCAGCTCTCAGATACATATCAAATACAGATCAAACTGTCAGTGTTTAAAAATCTCTTTTGAAGTTTCAAAATCTGCTGGAAAAAGCAACGGTCTTTTGCCCTCCCTTTTTACCTACCATCTTCACAGATTTCAAAAAGAATTCTATATGCAGAAAGGCAATTCAAGAAGAATTATACCTTAAGTACTGAATCAATTTGAAAGATGAGAACAGAAGAATATTGAGTTAAACTTAGGCATTAAAATTTTATCTTACAATTTTCATAGAAGAATAATTTATTTAATCACTGAGATTTAAAAAATCTTTAAGATGTTTTTATGGAATACATACTTGATAACATAGTCACCTGCCAGCAGAAGAAATCCTAACATACTACAAAGAAAGAAATTTCTCTGTAGTTCTCAGTGGAATGGATTGTATTTGCAGATACAGAAGAACCCTATAAACTTCTCTTGACCTCTGCAGTGCCAATTTCTCCTAAGGAAAATAATATTTTTAAATTATAATATCTTAACCTGTCATATAAAGAGATTTAAGACGTGAAAACATGGTAAGCAGAAAAAAAACAGAAGCCACAAAGGACCACAGGTCCCGTACAAACACTTCTATTTCATAAAAATATTAACATTTCAAAATCATATTTATGAGAAAGATTTCCTTACAATTCTCTGTCTCTAAATTCAACTACGATGGATATTAAACATTCTGGAACAAATATAGGCCTCTAAAACAGTCTCCGAGTAATAATTAAATTGTGACATACTGAAATGCACAGAAAGTAGTGCAGGATTTCACATAACTTTTCTATACTTGCAATTATGCAACTAACCAAATGCAAACTGAACTTTTAATTTGGAAGATACAGATGGTTTTTTGCTTGCTCTCATTTTATCCTGTTATGGTATCATGCATTATTTTCAAAATATTACTCCCCATTTGAATGGAGAACGATGCAAGCAATAAAAAGAAAACACAGTAAGAGAGTGAAGAAAGTCTTCTATAGAATTGTGTCCTTCAGCCTACAGAGAAGGACGAACTCCAGTCAAGGTCAAAGATGTTATGGCTGTTCATAGCTTTCAAATTTCTTATAATTATTCAGTGCTGAAATCTAATGCAGATACTTCATCAGTGTTCTGCAAGGTTCTTCAGGTACAGTACTCTCAGAATACCTGTACTAGGCCTGCACTGTACAAGAAAAATTTAAAAGTTATTTTCACTGGAAATTACATAATGTATTTCCAGCATGTATGCAAATGTAAGACATAAATCAATCCTCAGCTTCAACGGATCTTGGTATTTTTAAAGCCACACATCGGTATTTATATAGGTATGTATGTATTTACATACCACTCTGTTAAAATCACCTAACACCCGATAAGAAAATGAGAAACACATTCAAAGAGGACAGATTCCACACAATGACAACTTAGATCAGAGACTCCCTGAAGCTACTTAAAACAAAAAAAGATAACAAATTTTTGTAAATCGTTAGTATATCAAAACAGATTCATAGAAGTCTATCAGATGATGTTGTAAAATGCAAAGAACAAGGAACTAGCAATTTTCTAAAAATGCCTTTAAAATCCAGGTAGTAAGGCAAATCTGAAAAATGTTATCACTAACCTGCTGTAATACTGAGGGGATATATTGATACAGGAGTAAAAGGAAAGCAATAAACAGGAATAAAGTAGAATCAGTTGTATTCCTGGAAGCATTCCTTGCAGAGGGGGAATCAACTATTGTTGCAATTGTTTAATTTAAAAATCAAAATTAAAAATGGTTAAATACCGGTGTCGGTTGAACCTGATAAATAATTCAGAGTACAAAACACAGCCTCTTGGGTTACCAACATTTTTGACCAGAGTCAAACTCTTTTTCTAGAGTTTGTAGTCCCCAAAATACAATTTACACAGAGAGGAAGAAGACACTGCTTCTGCCTCACTGCTCCAAAGGGCAAATTAGTGCCTCACAGCAGCCTATTAAATACAAAATATTTGAAACCGTATGGTGGTGGAGACAGACATCTCCAGCCTTCAACACAGTTCCCCCTAACGAGAGGGTTAAAAAGATCTTTTCCCATTGTCAAAAGGCACAAATGGTCTGGAAGTTATCTAAAGGCCTGTCCTTGACTTTGAAGAGCCTGCAGGAGATCCTGAGGGCTGCTGTACTCATCCTAAACACAATGCCACAGAACAGAGATATTTCTGGGTTTCAGTCATATGTAAAGTCATGGGGCATCAAGTAACTTACGCTCGCAAAGCTGTCAAATAATACATTTTCTCACAAAAATTGTGTGAGAGCTTGGCTACCTTATATTTTCCATAACTGTTCCCACATCCAGAGGTAAAACCAAAATTTCCAGTAGGTCACTAGAAATCGATCCACAGAGTCTTATGGATACAGCTATCTACCAAATGAAACACGCTTAGTCCGTTCAAATGGGGAAGCTAGACTGCTCTATCACTCACACATGTATAGATGCACACCACATCTCCACACCCCCAATTGCAACAACTACCCATTTAAACAGTGGATTGTAAAAGTCTGGTGCTTAGCTTCAGGACAAAAATGATGATTTGGCATCTCTATGCAAGAATACTTTTTCAAAGTTACTGCTATTTTGCTACAAACACTGTGTGTGCTGGTGGCTAAGCAGGTTCAAAACCCTTCTCTCCAATATTATGTTTAAACCTTGCCACCTCAGGAAGGGATCCACAAGAGAGGCTCAGCCCATTTACAGTCATTGCCAACCATATTTTGAGAAATGCAGTATCAAAAACTTCACAATAAAGTACATCTGAATAATACACACGTAATCACAACCATTTAAAGAAATATGTGTTAAACAAAACTTTTATTACGTTTGCCTACATCTTTTTTTAACCTCTGTCCCTCAGATCATTATAAAAAACCTACCCCAAATACCCTATGAGATTTTTTACAAAGAAAGGGTATTTATAATCACATAAACTAACAGAGGGTTAAATTCTGACTAAGCGCTCAAAGTTAAATTCCACCTACCCACACTTCCCTTCTGTTTTAAATCACATTTATTTATTTTTATTATTTTTAGCTTTGTCTCTCCAATTTCTTGCCAACATCTAATCCAAAGCACTCTCTTTCAGTTTAGGGCCATTACCTGTCCTGTCACTCCATGCCCTTTGAACTAGTCCTTCCTCAGCTTTTCCATAGGCCACTTCAGGTAATGGAAGGCTGCTATAAGGTCTCCCCAGACCCTTCTCTCACTTCTTTTCATCTAGGTCTCTCCATGTATGTGTGCTCTAAGAAGCCAAAGACAGTGAGTTGCTCCTAAAAATATCATTCATTCTACTCAGTAGTATACCTTTCTATGAAGGTAGCAGTGTTACGAATTGAAATCCAAGGAATAAAAAGGGAAAAAAAAGGGACATTTGAAGCTTTCATGGTTACCTCCCCAATACCATGGAGAATCCCGTGAGAAGCATGTAATTATGCATCGAAGTAAGGAGTCATCACAAGTTTATAAGTATATAACAAAATTAAGAATTAGATAATGAATTTATTAACAAAAAAAGGCTGATTTTAACAGGGAGATTAATATCAAAACATTTTTTTCACTTTCATTATTAAAGAGATTTCATAAGACAATCTCGTAATTTAATTTAGTTTGGAATCTTGCAGGAACAATCACAGCTGAACTCCCTCAGATCTGTAATCAACAGGGAGATATTTAGTTATATGAAATTTTTTTAACCTTTGAACCAAATCAGAGGTCCAGAAATAAAAGTCAGGCTTACTATATTAATTTGAGATACTCAGTAGACCCACTAGTAAGTGACTGAATTAAACTGACCGAAGCAGAAGTTTGTACAAAGTCAGTGGCTATGACAGATTATGTCTTAATCTCAAAAATATTCTTAATAACTATTTAATTATATCAAAGTTACAGATCTCACCCTCTCCAGCTGCTTAAAACATAATGAGAATCAGCTTCCTAAGCCAAAAGCTTCCAACATGAACAGCTCCCAAAAGGTTTTGTGACTAGGGTCGACAGTCAAAAATGTTCTCCAAGCAGATACAGAAGGAGCACGACTTAATAAAGCTCTAAGTAATGCTTAAATGCTAGAAGAATAACAGAAGGAACAGTTGAGATGGGTCTCCTGCATAAACATGCAAAATGTGACAATGGGACAAATTCACTTAAAACAGCATTAATCTTCTTTTATACTACTTATTACTCTGTTATTTGAAGAGTAGGAGGAAATAACAAAGCAAATAAAAATAATACATACATTACTATAGAAGAGATCATTTACTGCGTGACCCAGAGAAATCCAGAACAGGGGCTTCAAACAATTACCACAGATGGTATGAAAAACATACATAGTTTTCAACCACAGCTTTTTTTTCTCCAAGAAACTAAGAACTGAGCAAACTTATCTGGATGTAGCAATCCCTTAGCAAACATTTCTGCACATAAACTAACCACACTATAACCTGCAGAGAGTCCAGCTTCCATCAGCTAACCCTCCACACTACCCACCACTTGTGCTGTCCTCCTCTGGTTCACTCTCCTCGCTAAGAGAGTGCAGGAGGCCATGAGCTATGCCAGCTTTATGGCATCTAAAAGGGAAAGTTGCAAAGAAATAGTGAATGAATTGCTCAGGTTCCCTTTGCACAAATGAACACATTAAACAAACTGCTTTGTAAATAAAATAACCCCAAAACAATAAAGACATATCTTTAAAAACTTTTTCCCGTCTTCTAGACCTGATGCAACTACTACACTGATCTCAGCAGTACAGGGATGGAAACACTAATTTCAAGGTTAGGGATTAATTTAGTTTTGCACTGAACCTGCAGTTCCAAAGCTTCATCTTTGAAGAACAGAGCAATATTCCCACAAAATAACAGTGATATTTTACAGAACTAGTTTTTTAGAATGCATTTTTTAAGAAACCTAGTGGTCTGTGTTACATTTTCCCCCATTTTGAGTACCTCAGAGCAACTACAATCTACGATCTTCCAGAAGCAAAAATCACTGGGGAGAATTATCTATATTCCAATATTTATATGATGTTAATTTTAAATTATTATTTTACAATTCTTCATTTAGGATTAGTTTTTCTCCATTCAGTACTAAAAATAATTTGTTCTACAGATCACTGCATGAAGAAATGCCATCTCCCAAAACGGCTGCCATCTGCCACTGTTCCCAGCGAGAGAGAAGACTCACTCTATTCAGGAACGATCAGCTTCATTACTCTTAGGAAAACTGGAACCAATTTTAAAAAGGATGTATTTTCTGAAGAAATTGGCAATAAAATATTTTTGCAAGTGAACAGGGGAAACAGAAGTTAAAGAAAGAAACACCAAATCTGAGGCTAGCTAAAATAAGCTCATCCATTCATTCTGCCAAAGGAGTACACCAGTGACTCTAAACTTAGGAACTTTCTTTAAGGAATGGCTGGTACTTCTTTTAGAGGCTACTTATGCCACAAATACTTCAGGTATTTGTGAAAGTTTGTGTGTTTTGTTTTTAAACTGGGTAATTTATTATTTAACTGACAATGGGTGAATACACAGCACCAGGGGACTTAGAAAGCCCTTGTAGTGATTTACTGTTTTAGAAACACAGCTAAACTGGGAACTTCATTTATGGATATGTTTAAAATAATTCCAAACAGAGAAATGTAAAATGTTCTAAAGCATGACCACTTATGTAAGATAAACTAAGAATTGCAAAGTAGAAAAGTAGGAAAAGCAGAGTGCAGCTAGATGTACTTGTGTATTTAAAAATCCTAATAAATATAGTTATGCACTAATTCGAAGTGTATAGAGACATTTCTGCAAGAACTTCCCCTGTGCTTCACCCTGGCAAGTAAAACTGGGAGGGTGTAGCAATAAAGCAGCTATTTAGCTAGTAGCTGTTCCTCCTGAATGCCTAAACTAGGCTTCTGGCTAAACCATACAGTAAATAAAGCCTTCAAACTGCTTCAAAGATTAAACTGAAACACCTTTAAGAAGGGCAACTTTCAACATCAGTTTGAATAGAGGCACAAGTTTTTTTACAGGTTTTTATTAGTGTTTCTTATAGGTAAAATACTGTTTTGCTTCATCACTACTAATTATGAGTGCAGCAGCTTTCTCAGAAAAAAAAAAGTGAAAACAACCACCATAAAAAACAACACCCCAAAAGAAACAAATCCCAGCATACTCTGTCAAACACCTCAACATGCACAGTTCTTACAGTTCTTGTCGCTGCTCCATTAATTATTTGAATATTACAGCCTCATCAAATCCATCCACTTCACAACAGCTCTCTTAGGTAAGAGATGTTCTGTCCTCAAAGGTATTGAGTTGCTTTTTTAAAGAAGTCTTCAAACCAAATGCATGAAACAAGTTTGCCCTGAGTATTACCAACCCCATTATCTTCCATGGCTTAAACACAAATTCGCTGTTCAAAATGGTTTAGAAAGCTTTATTTTCACAACCATCATGTCTAACTGGGTAGTCCATGGCAGCAAAAAGTCTGATGACCAGCAGTTAATGCAAGGTAATGCCAGCCACAACATACACACAGAAGTTACCGGTGAAATCCAAGAATTAATTATTAATTTTGGATGATCTGACATCTCTGATCACAGGCTGGATATAAAAACCCTGTTCATCTTTTTTATTTTCCTTCCAAGTGTCAAATAGCAGGGGAAAAGAACAGTCTGACAGCTCACAGCCATATTGCTAAATTTCTCATCTGCCTCTGCTGCATCCCATTCTGTTGTTGGAAGGTAGACACATTCTCCATAAAGATGGACAACCATACATGTTCCTATCTGGCAACCACTGCAGAAATTACAACACAATGCTTTTGCTATGAAGTCCAAACTTGACTGAGAACAATAGAGGTTGTGGAAGCCCCATTCCTGTAGGTATTTAAGGCCAGGTTAGATGGGGCTTTGGGCAAATTGGTCTTGTGAGGGTGTCTCTGCCCCTGGCAGGGAAGTTGGAACTAGATGATCTTTGAGGCCCCTTCCAAATGTAACTATTCTGTGAGTCTATGGAAAGGAGAGCATGGGCTTAGTATGAAGCCACTTTGCCCATGACACCCTTCAGGTGAAGATCATGTTCAGGAGCAGCTGTCACAGAGAACCCTTTCAGCTATACTGGAGTTTGGATAGATAATAATGTCTCCTACATAAGTACATTCCTCATGCAGAGCCCAAGAGTAGCTCTTGGGCAGTATCCTACAAAGAAATCTACGGTCAAAGGAACCCACTACAATCTTTATCTAGTAGCTGCATGGCCAAAACTGAATTTAAGAGCAGAGAGCAGCTCTGTGGGCAATGAAAAAGTGGGCAAAAAGCATCCTTACTTTATTCATACATCAATGTCTGTTCAGGAGTTTCTAAATCTTTAAAATATTTTTAAATAATGATTTAAGTGTTAAGGACCAAACCCTTGGCATACAATGCGGATACTCTGAATTGAAGAGCTCTAAAGATCCCATCAATTTAGATACAGATTCTCCTCTGAAGTCAAAAGACACCCTAAATGTGCATGGCCAGTGTAAAAATGTTAACTAATGTTTATTAGAAATGCAGCCAGAATACTGTCGATAAAAACTTCATTAAACCTAGGTGCTATCAAGGGAGTACGTAACAGCATCCCATTAGGACAGCTTGTGGAGCACTGCACTCATTTTACATTGCAGAGTTTGGGACATCCGCTAAAGCAAGCTGTTCTTGAAAGTTACAGGCATAGCTGGATGGAAACAATAGTGTCTTACATGACAAATGACTCATCTGAGGATAAGATCACAAGACAGGCAATCCTGAGATTCAAATGCAGTTATGAAGCATCCCCCAGACTACTTCCATGGCAGTTGAACTGGTCCCAACATCCCCTTTTGTAAAAACATCTTTTACGTGGCAGAAAAAAATGTGGGGATTTGTCCAAGTAATTCCCTTAGATGATGAAAACTGAAATGGAAATGCTTATCATATATGTTTCCTTCTTTACAGACTTACATCTACCCATCAAACCACAGAACTGACATGTAACTGTTTATGAAAGACACACACTAAAATGCTAAAAAACCCACTATTTATTGCAGACTGCAGGTAAGAGAACTCAGGAAGCTCTTATTTATATATAAGAACCCATATAGATTTATTTCTCAACTATTTTTTTATTTCAAATGTGCTCTTTTACAAGCAAAACCTCTTCCTTTGCATCTGGTATTTTCTTCTGAATGCTCACACTCAGTATCAAGCTAGATTCCTTCCCACAGATACATCCTTACCAGCAGCAGTGGTTTTGCAAGACAAATTATGTTCAGTTATACCTGAACAGCCTTTTAACTCTCACTCCTGCAGTCTTCAATATCTATACTTTACCCTGATACATATTCAATGAGAAATCAATAGACAATTATATTGGTCAACAGAACTCAGCTCTCCCTTATACACGATAGCTCTACAGTGTAAATATGTGTAAAGGTTTAGAAGGTGCCACTTGGACAGAGTGGGTTTTTTCTTTTAATAAATGTTTCTTCACAGAAAAAAACAACCCAGAGCAAATTACTCTTAAAAAAACTAAGTGTAGTGATTTTAAAATACAAAGATATTAAGGCCTACCTTTTGGTTTTACTTCATATGGAATTCACAGGGGTATTTCCATCTGTCATGAAAAGCTTTAACATTTCCTCAGAAGTTATTTAATTCTGGTAGATCTGCTGGTCTCCACCAAAAATAATGAGGTAAGGAGATCCACACATCCCTCTCAGAAGATCTACACATCCCTCTTCAGAATGCATCCCTCTTCACTCCTTCATGGATCGTCTAACATTCACATTGTTTATAAAATATCAACATAAAACTATGTTTATTGAGGACTGTTTTCACACAGATGAAGGAGCGCAATCACAGGGACTGCTCAAGGGGGAAAAGCTGAATGAATCTGAGTTACACATGCATGATTCCAACCAAACTACAACAGTATTATGTAAAATATTTATGTATGGTATTAACTGAAATTTTTTGGCTGCAAAGGCCTGGGTTCAGATATACCAGTTTAAAGTATAAAATGTTCATATTTTGCCATTTCCTTTACACAGCAATTCTTTCTAAGCTGTAAAACATTCTTGTGACAATCTGTTTTTATCTTCTGACTTCCATACGAAGAAATTACTTAATGTACTGGGACAAAGTCTATTTACACAGCTTCATTACAAATACTCTAAGATACATTGGTATTTCACACTCCTTGAGTGGAAGTTTCCATTCATATTTTTCAATGTAATATAGTTTATTTTATTTAAAAGAATAATGAAAAATTTATGTTAATTTCTAACATCTCTTGTATTTTCATTATGTACAATTTTTCTTTTCCAAAAACAGAGCTGTGGAAACTTCCTCATAAAATTACTTGGTTTTCTGTGTATTTTACAATTTATTTTCAGTTAATAAAAGGAACTTTGTGCAATGACCAATGTATGCAGCTCAGATGAAAGCTAATTACAAGATCAATTACAGCCTCTTTTCTTAGGGTTAATTTATGTCCTAAAAAGGAGCTTCAAAGGCTCAGTGCAATAATTCATCCTCTAGTAAGGGAGTATGACAACTTTCATTATCAAAATCAAGGGTGAAAACAGCTGACTGACGTTGCATAGGTGCTTCCACACAGCTTTCTGGTACTCCCAAGCCCAAAGCAGCAGCCATTCCTGGTCTGCTCTTGCTTGAAACAGACAATAAATACATGTCAAATCGAATTCAAAGCCCAGAATACTGAATTTAGTAGATCAGATACAAACCAGAGTCACAAGAGCAGTACTCTACACTTGTCAGTCTTGGCTACTTTCACATAAAGCCAGGCAAACCAGAGCTCAGTCAAGTACCTAACAGAATTTTCCGAAGTCCCCGCAGTTGAATCTGGCATGCACAATGCCTTCTCATCAAGATGTGCATGCAGAATGCTTCTATAAGATCACAGGCAACAGTATCTCTGATCGTTTCTGCTAAGCTACATGATTTATACAAATTCAGAATCTGATTACAAATGGTCTTCCTCAACAGAGGCAATAACATAACTTCTCATGCTTTGTTATCCACTACTATTTATTGATAAACTTCAAATAATCTCACTAAAAAATGCTCAGACCAACCTTGCATTTAAATAGATAATGCTATGTACAGCCAGGCCAACCATTCGGTGCCCTGATGACCACGCATAACCTCCTCCTATATTCTAATGAAGCCTACAGGAAACAGAGGCATCTTCTACAGTAACTTCAATGCAAACGGTCTCAAGGTCCTTTATAATGCTGACCAAGGTCAAAGGATTATTTAGCCTGCCTTCTGTGCTGAATGTATTGCAGTGCTGCATTTTGTAGACACTGGGCACCCGTAACTTTTCCAAGGTCAACAGGTTCTGTGGATATAATATATCAAAAATGTACTGAATAGAACTAAGTATTTACACAAAAGTACTCCGAAGTATTAATTTGACAGATACAGTGTCCTTGGGTTCCTACATGATCTTCTGCTGTCCAACACACATAAGGAATGTTCTGTTTAATACACGTACGGAATGCGCATTAAACTTGATTGGTAAGATGGAATTTTCAAGTCTGTACATCAAGTTACTGAATTCTGGATCAAAACTGCTACGCAAGGAGTTCTGTTGCTGCCTCATTCAAAGCCTACTACAATAAATCGGGAAAAAAAAATCACTAATTCTCATTAGACTTCAGATCAGAATAAAATTATCACTCAAGCTTTATTTCTTGATTTTTCCCTGTTATTCAAGAGGCTGTCTCTCTGTGCCACAGCAGACGTTTTACAGTCTGCATGAGGAAGCCTTGATATTTCAATATACCTGAGCAAAAGCAAGTTAGATCCAGCACAGAGTCAAGAGATTGCCAAGACAGCTAATGAAGTGTACATGTACCGTGCTAGTGAAGGCAAAACAGTAAGATAGATAAAAACAAATAAATTATTTGGCCTGCAAAATACCCACTAGTTCTTACGAAACTATAGGGGAGTTTAACTTTGTATTTGTTCATGAGTGAAATTTTTTTACTGCAGAACTTTCTACTGACACCAGTAAGATAATGAAACTCCTGTCAACACTGTTACTATAATGCATTATGCAATTTATTTGCACAATAAACAGGTCAAGATAGGTATCTATTAACATCCTTTGTTGTCTCCTAACACTGTTCTACTTCTTGGAGTATTCAGGAAGAGAGAATAGAAGAAAAGACTCTTGGTTCTTCGGCGAGGTATTTGGGTTCTCGGCTGTGATAACGTTCCATAAAGTTAATGAAGACAGAAAGTCTCACTCCAAATTCATCAGTAGCACATTATTTTCCTACCACTTCAGAACTACCTAGGCACTGAAGGTGCTTTCTCCCTGCAGCCCTCAGAGGCTCAGATGTGAAAGCAATGGCTTACCCTTAACCTTGGAATTTGCAAGACTTTCCACAGGGGTTCTACCTAAGTGTGAACTAGCAATACATTCTAGGAGTGGTTAGAAATCTCAATTGGCAAATTTCTATTAACATCTACCGAATGCCAACAACTTTCACGTTTCAACATGAATTAGAGCTTCTGTACTGGGGAGGCTGCCATGGATATATTCCTTCAGTGACCACCGTCTCTCAAGAAACACCAGGTGCAATGCCTGACAAAAGACATTAAAGACCTCATACTGACTTCTTCAGAGAAATACTATTTTAATCCTTTGCTCTGAGTAACACAAGAAAATGACAGTAGAACTTCAGGAGTGCATACTTAAAACACATTTCTATTTCCAGCAATACTTGAGAGAGACAGAGAGGTCTATTTTTCAATAAAAGTACAAAAACTGCAGCTGTACCATGTGAACTGCCACCCAAAATTTTCTTAAATTCCACATTATTTATTGATCCAACAGCAAATTCTGTTAGACAAATGTGGAACAGAACAACAGCTTGTCTAGGAGCTACAATTTTAACCATGTTCCAGGCTGCTGCTTTAATTATGTAAAATAGTATTAAGTAACAAACTGTTTATGCATAAAGTGGATAATTTATACATAAAAAATTATTATGATAATTGGATCATGCTATTTTCTTAGTTCTTCCCTCCTCCACATCTTCAAATTCTCAAGTGGAGTAATAGTCAAGAGAAATACCTGTTCTAGGCTGGGATAACAATGAATTACATTTTTCCCATTGATCTTCCAAACACAGGGCCCTTGCTCTGAAGAACTGAATCGACAGGCCCATATGGTTGTAGAGAGAGCAAGGCATATTTCATAATCCCCCAAGCGCAATGTTTTTAACAGCATTACAGGCATGACAACAGTGGAACAAAAGGGGAATATACAGATTTGGGGTTCTCATTATTCTCAGCTCCAACATGGTTTAGTGGTTAGACCTGGTGATACTACCTTAATGGTTGGACTTGATGATTTTAAAGGTCTTTTCCTACCAAAATGATTCTCTGATTGTAGCATTACTGTTGTTCAATTGGGATTTTTTTCTAGCAGCAAGAGAGATGTGGAGGAGATTTGCTTATAATTTCTATCTTTTCCTGGGAATGATAATGCAAGCTACGAACTGTTATTTAAATCCACCTGCTTTCAATTGACTTTTATTAGTGTCTTAACACTAACTCAGATTTATTGAACTTAATAACAGCTCCTGCTTTAATCTTGAAGTTATACAGAAGATCTGACACCGCGTGATCACTGAAAACGACCTGACGAAAATATTGTAACACTTCCAGTATTTTACAAGACTCCTCAGAACCCAAACAGCAGATCTTGTCTCGACACCACACCCGTCCGGAGACGGCAGAGCTCCGGGCAAGTTCCTGGAGACTCAGAAACAAAGCCGTGCAGCCAACAGGCTTTGAACGCGCCGCTTAAAAAACACGTCCGGGGGGATGCAGGTGCCGCCGGGAGCTCCAGCGGGCGCGGGCGGCCGCCCCCCGCCGCTGCCGCGGCGCCGGGCAGGGCCCCGCCGGACCGTCCGCAGGGCGCGGAGCTGTCTGCGGTGCTGAAAAGGCGGCGGCGGAAAACGCCCCGCCGCCCCACCCCGGGGCCGGGAGGCGCTCCGGCTCCGCCGCCGCGCAGCGACCACAGGCTCCGCGCGGCGGGGAAAGTGGGGCGGGGGCACGGGGGGGAAGAGGGAAACGAACACTCGTTTGCCTCGCGTCGATGCATGTATTCTCCTGGCTCCTGGGAAGACACCCTGCTAGTCTGCATGAACTTCCAGCCTCCAGAAAACGCACGGCAGGTCTGGGACAGGCAAACTCCTGTTTTCGAAGCAAAACACACAGGTACGGTCATTCCAATGGAATGAACGGAGTCACCTTCTGTGACCCCAGATGCTTGCAGCTCGGCTCTCTGGACTTCCTACCAGCACTTCAAGGTCACAGGCTACTGGAAAGAACGAAGAAACTGACTTCTGTTTGCTGGCATTTCTGGTCACCCTGAGTTTCTAAATACTACATCTGCTGTCAGTAATAATCACTAAACTGACAGCTTCTTATTTCCAAAGGTTTTGTCACGTGCTTTGTAGAAAAATCTATGCTTAGGTTGATTTGCTTCTACCAGAGTACAAAAGATGCCACACGGCAAGCAGAACACATTGACCTTCTGTTCCATGGAACAATTTTTCTTCTCTCAATTAATTCCTGTTTTTTTGCACTATACCCACTGGTCAAGTCTAAGTACTCTTCCGACAAGAATTAAAAAGGAATGTTCAAACTTGAACAGGATTGACAAATAGCTGGTGCAAACAGTCCTCCAGGACACAATCAACCATCTGTGGGCATGATTCTACAGACGTGATTCATTCTAATGCACGTAGCACAATATCAATATTTGCTTGAATGAAAGGCACGTGTGCCTTCAGAAAACAGCCATCTTTAAAGATCATTAAAAAACACACATTGCATTACCAGGGTTACACAGCGTTTTCCTTCACCCGGAGAAGATTCCTGCACGTTCCTATGCCAAAGTATTTTAAAGGTACTTCTTGTTTTCTGATGTCACGTGTAACATAAATTTATAGCCATAGATGAATTCTGCTGTTCCTCATCTTATCTTTTAAAAGTCTAGTATGTGTACAAAACCAGAGTATGCCTAAATTAAAAAGCTATCAGATGCCTAATGGCTAAGGGTGGAAATATGCCCTTTCCTTCTAACAAGGTCCTTGAACAATAAAAGTCCTTTTTCATTTTTAACATGAATGACAGAGCCCCCTGAAGCTGCACCTCACTCCAGGCCCTGCCATGACTACTGCAATTTTCTCTCTAAGACAATTTTGCCTCTACGACAAAAACATAGGGTATTGCTGTTTTACAGGCAGGTATATTTATGTTCTGTACTGTCAGGCAGCACTGAAAACTACATTAACCTTGATGAAGTCACATGATTGCATAACTCCTTTCATGCAGTTGCATACATGAGGAAGTTCTTTAAAATGATTGATTAAAATAAAATTAACCAAAACTGAATTAAAACTTTGGGGGTTTAAGATTGTTTTTCTGATCTGTAGCACACTTTTAAGGGAATTAAAATTTGCAACTTATTTACCTGAAAAAACCTCCAGCCAAATCTTGGAGTAACTACTTCATGTAAACTGATGCATACAGGGATCTACAACTATTTGGTTATCTTGCACAAAATTTTCCATTTAAAGTTTCTGTAAAATGCATAGAGTAATTCAAATGTTTACTAAAATTTTTTTTCAGATCTGTTCTTCATGCCTCAAGCACCACCAGAGAAGAAGGCTCCCACATTGCAGCAGCGCCGCTTATTTTTATACAGATAAAGAAACCTCTTAATCAGTACTCCAGTAGTTTATAGAGATGTTCTTTCACCAGAACACTTGTTTACTGAGTACAATATCATTAAACAGTTCTCAATAACTTTGATGTTAATGCAGAGAAACTGGGTTCTGAGCCAGGAATGGAAGCTTTGCATGTGCAACGACTGCACAACAGGATCCAATTTGGCAAAGAGTCTTCAGTAACATAATACTTCTCTAACATTACCCTAAGTGGACGACTATGGTACCATTTCACATTGAAACTACAGCACTCATTTGCACAGAAGCAGAGTATATTACAACTCCTAATTTATTTTTTTTAACAACTTTTTTTTTTTTTTGGAACTATTTGGTACCAGTGGAACAGTCGTCTTTGTCTTTGAAAGCTGTCATTTCAGCTTTTAGCTCAAGGTATCCCTAACTACTGTGAAAAAGCAAAAGCACTGATGTATCTACAAGTAAGGTATCTTCCCTTTGAAACTCGGAAATCTCTCTGTTGTACATTTCACTTGAGCTGAAATGCCAAGTTTAATTTCTTGATGAAAAAAAAAAGAACTGAGTTCCTCAAACAGAAGCTGGGACAGTATTTGTGAGACTTATTCTACAGCTTTGATCATTACGTTCCTTCTACCTCTAGCCCCGTCTTTCTAGACAGTTTTCCTCTGTCACATTCCTAGTGGCTGTGTGGCATTAAATAAAACAAGTTGAACATAAGTGTCCCTCCCCCTCCTAAACATTCTCTTAGAGTATGCTCATATCTGAGGCAGCACGGTGAAGTTTACATACCTTGCACAGCGAAGGCAATTAACCTTGCCACCAAGATAAAATGCACAGCATGAAATTCAGTCATTGGGAAATTAAAGACTTGCTGCACATCCGCTGCAGAAGACGGCAGTCATGTCAGCAAGAAAGCGTGTTATAACCTAAGGGCTAAGCGATGCTACAGCATAACCGCAGGCAGCACTTCCTGGCAGGCAGAGTTATACACCTGCCGTGCCTCTTCCCCTCACCAACTTCGGCGGGCGCACAGATCACGTTCGCTTTCCGAGCCAGCGGGAAGTGCCCGGTACCTACCACCAGCGCGCCCTGAAACAGCCCGCCTCGCACCCCGCTGCGCCCGCAACGACCACTGACCCACGGAAGGGAACGTTACCTGGATCTCTCTCGCGTGGTACACGATGATCAGCCCGAGCAGGATAATCGTGGAGAGGCTAATAAGGCATTTCAGAGCGAGGGAATAGAGCGACTCCTGCAAGAGAAAGACACCGCCGTCGCTCAGAGACCCTCGCACAGGGGCCGCTCCCGCCCTGTCACCACCCCCGGCCCCGGGGAGGGCCGCCTCGCCTCAGGATGCCGGGGACAGCACGGGGACCGGCGGGCACCCCGACAAAAGCCGAGGGGAGCGCTTCGGGACGGGGACGGGACGAGCGAGCAGCCCTGCCGCGCTGGGCTCTCTGAGGGGCCGGGGCCGCCCCCCCGCGAGGCGGTCGGCCCGGCTGCCGGAACGGGACGGGACGGGTGTGAGGCGGCGGGTACCTTGGTGTAGGCGCCCCAGGAGAGCTCGGTCTCGATGACCATGACGACGATGCCGAACATGCCGAAGATGAGCGCGTAGTCGCTGAGGCGCTTGCGCTTCTCGAAGAGCGCCCGGCGGTGCCCCAGCTTGTAGCCAATGTTCTGGTTCTTCTTCTTGCTGGACTTGCCCCCTCCGTTGTTGGAGCTGCCCGGGCCGGGGCCGGCGGGGCCGTAGAGCGCCAGGTTGTTGGAGTTGTTGTGCTCGGGCTTGGAGACCACGATCTCCGGCGCGGCGGGGGTGCCGGCGGTAGCGGCGGCGGCGGGGCTGGCGAGCGGCGGCTGGAGCGGCTGCGACTCGGAGTCCAGCTCGTGTAGGTTCCGGCGGGACGAGCTCAGGTTGCTGAGCGGCCGCATGACGCCGCCGTTGTACCTGCAGCTGCTCATGGCTATTTCGGTGAAGGGGTTGCTCTCCCGGCGCTGCTGCTGCTGTTGCTGCTGATGGTGGTGGTGGTGGTGATGGTGGTGGTGGTGGTGGTGGGTGCTGCCGCTGCTGACACTGCTGCTGGGGCTGGCTGCCTGCTGCTGCTGCAGGCTATGGCACTGGTGGTACTGGTGGTACTGGTGAGGCTGCCTGGACGCTCCGGCATGGCTGGAAGGGGTGAGCTCACTGACGTTCAGCTGGCTGCCCTGTCGGGAGGAGGCGGCGGAAGAGAGCGGCGAGGAGTGAGTCCGGAAGGCTCCCGAGAGGGGCGAAGAGGCGCGGAGCAGCAGGGGCAGGTTATCCCCCGCGGCTGCCGCAGCAGCCCCGTAGTAGGCGCAGTTATTGCACTGGAGGCATGGGCTCTGCTGCTGCTGGAGGAGGCTCTGCTTGTCCTGGCCGTGCTGCTGCTGACAGTGCGGCGGCGGGCGCTGCTGCTGCTGCTGTTGTTGCTGTTGTTGCTGCTGCTGCTGCTGCTCGGGGCCGAAGCCCGCCGGGAACTGCCGCGGCGCGTCCATGCCGGGGCCGTTAAAGCCGCAGGAGGACCGGGCGGTGGTGCACCCTGCGCAATGCGTTATGGTCGGCAGGGGAGAGTCCTGCTGCCTCCACGAAGGGCCCATCCCGGCTCCCGTAGAATCCAGCCGCCGCGTCCGATTGGTCGGGCGGACCAAAACAACGGGCATCACGTCACCTGAAGGGGGGGGGACCGGCCGCGGCGTGAGGCGGCGGGGGCGGCGCAGGGTCCCCCCGCCACCCCGCCCCGCCCCGCGCGGGGATCCCGCCTCCCGCCCTCGCCGCGCCAGCAGGTAAGGGCTGCCCCTCGCCCCCAGCTCCCTCCCCTGCGCCCGCCCCGCCCGCCGCGGGGAGCCCCGCGCCGCGGAAACCCGGGGGTTCCCGGGGGCGGGGAGCGCGCGCGCTCCCGGGATCTCCCCTTCGGGAAGAGGCCTCCGCGGCGGGGCTGCCCCGCTGCGCGCTACCGCTCACATCTGCGCCGTCTCCGGAACATGGGCGCCGCGCTGCGCTCCGGAGCTGTCCAGCGGCGCCTCCTGCCCGCCGCCGCCGCCCTGCAAAACACAACGCCGCGCTGGCTCTCCTGCGGGGCCCCGGCGGCCCGCGCCGAGGCCGTGGGCCGTGCCCGCCGCGGGCCGCCGGAGGGAGCCGCGAGCGGCCGCGGCCCTGGCGGGCTGCAGCCGGGCCGGGTTGCAGGCAGCCCTCCCCGGCACATCGCGGGGCCGTCACCAACGGGCGGGGGTGGAGGGGCGTCGTCTCTCGGCGGCTCCTTCCCTCAGCTGGAGAAAGGAGAGCCGGCCGCCGCCGTGCGAGGCCACTACCCGGTGCACCGGCGGGCCCGGCTCAGAGGCTGCTCGGGCGGGCCGGCTGGAGCTGTACCGTGAGGCGGGATCGGTGCCGCCGAGAAGCTGGCTGCCTCCCCCTCCGGCTCTGGTCTCCTGGCGTGCGGCGCCAGTGCAGCCCTTAAGGTGGTCGCCTGCTACCATTTTGTCTCTTCCCCTTGCTTTCCCTCCCAGCCTCTGAGTAAGGCATTCCTCCTGGCAGAATACTGCCTGCACCAGGCAAAAGCTCGTTTCTGCATTTACTTAAGGGAAGATTCTCAGAGGGGAGAATGGAGAAAACGGTTAAGCGGTTTACCTTGTCACAGCAGGGCCATTCTTGTCACCTAGGTGAGATTACGAGAGGGATTTCTTTCTTTCCTTTTTTTTTAAAATTTTCCAGGCGGGCAGCACTATCTTTGAGGCTTGAAAAATCAACTGCAAAACTTGATTGTGTGGAAGGTTTCCTGACATTTTTAACTTCTTACCAAAGGCAATATTCAGTAAGCCTTTTTAGGACAAAAGCCTATGTCCTTGTAATTTCTCTGTGTCAGTCAGTTTCCTTTGAAACTCTACACCCTTGAAAGGCTTGCATTCCAGAAATTTGAGTGAGGCACCATCGTTAACCAAGTTTTAAAACGTTATTTGCTAAAAAATTGCAATGACATTTCCTAGACAAGATGTATCTTCTAAAGCAAGCACATACCGCACACACACAATCAAACATTCCTTAATAGTGTTGTAAGCGTCAGGGGTGTAAAGCATAGGTAGATTACTCACAGAGTGACCAAAAAATTAAAAATCTCCAAGTGTGTTTACAGACCGTAGATTATGCTGGAAAAAGTACCCATCAATAGGAGTATGTGTCATATACAGCATCATAACGCCGTGTGATAATTAACAGTTTGTTTAACAACCAAATAGTTGAATAAAAATCCACACACATATTCATGCATGAGTGATAAAGGACTTTGCAAATATATCACTCTGTGGTTTTAAATCATACTAAAGTGAATTTCCATGCTCTCCACTGCATTCAGTTCTGACCACCAAAAACAAACAAACAAAAAGCTTTTATTTTTAAGAATGAAGAGTCTGTTTGAGTCAGCTTCAAAATTTTCCATTGTCTAAAAAGCATGGTGCTGTATTTCAATCTCACTGGTCCCATTTTGCCTGTGTTCTCAACACACACACATGAATTGCAGGTACCTTAGAAAATGGAAATCTTAGGGAAGTTGGTTTTTTATCTGGCCACACATAAAAGTCTTGCACAAATGTGCTGTCAGGATATATGTTTTGTGAACTAGTTAAAGATTTAGATAGGCCTAGGTTTCATCTTTCCTTTTCTGTGCATGGCGTGTCCTTAATGTTTTCTTAAAGATGCTTCTGTTCTCCTTAGCAGTAGGCAAAGTCTTCAGGACCTAGTTTACCATGAGAGGCTTTTTAAGAAATTGGTAAATCTTCATGTTTTATTTAGAAGCCACCAAGGCTCTGTCCTGTAATTTCATCTACTCTGGTCATTCAAGGTTTTGTTAGAATTGCGAAGGAAAAACGGATCTTTTTAATGTCTTGGTAGAGTAAAATTCATGATAGCTGTGTTCTATATGGGGAAATGATTGCATCTGATTTTCTAATTCATATATAAAAGTCACAAGTCTGAATTTTACTGCATCTACTGATGCTATCCTAATTATGTGTAGAAATGTCAAGGACAGTTCTTTCAGAAGCATTCCTCTATTTGCTTGATTGTTTCATTATGTGAATAAACAAATGAATATTCCCATGTTTAACACAAGAGGTCATACTAATCACACAGCATGTTATAAAACTAATCAACTAGGGGGTTTATTTCAGTTCCATTGTGAAACCTGGCATGTCTCATTACAGTTTCAAGATCTAAAATAAAATTCATTGAGAGTCTGCATATTTATAGCTAAGGAGGTAAACCATCCTTCCTACAACACCAATTAATGAGCTGGAATAGAAAGATGCTATTTAATTAACATCTTCCACTGTTAAATAATTTTAAAGTTTACTTGTAAAAATTAGTGTATTTATTTTCAGAAATAAAGCACATTCTTTGCATGAACTGAATTGTGCTATTCTTTTGTATCACAAATGAATTTAGCATGGGCAGCTCAGAACTGCTAAATCATACCAAACAAGTAACAGTAAACCCCTGTGAAACAGACATTATCTGTTTGGGGTTGGTGACCTGGTTTTCTTCCTACTTTATGTATACCAGATGGAACTGCTCTTATTCATTATAGTAAGTCCTGTGGCTGATTTGCCAAAAAGACAGTTTTTACACACACATATGCATATGTGTGTGTATGTGTCTACACTCATGTGCGTGGTCAAAGTTACATGAAGTAAAAGACAATTACTGCAGGTAATAATGATTATTGGAGATGTTTGAAAAACGGGTGGGTTTTTTTTCTAAACCCACTACCTGCAAGAACAAGGTAAATACTATTGAGAAAACCACATCAAAAGCAGCACAGGAAGCTCAAAAGACACAGGAAAAATTAGATACTGAGAGGAAAAAACACTGTGAAATATTTGAAGTGACAGCTAATGGCTAGTCATTTGAAAAGCTCACATAACAACATCCAGCGGAGATGCAACACCTACAGGCTACAATAAAATGTATTAGAAAGCTATTTTGGCTGTTATTCTATTGCCCCTACTCATCCTGTTAAAATCACTGAGGATTGTGCACTCATAAAAATGTCAAAAAATATGGGAAGATGTAGCTATCTAAAAGAATGAAAAAAAAAACAAATGCCAAAACCAAACCAAAACAGGCTAGGCAATTCCATTCTGTAACAGTACTTTGAACTTCAAGCTTATTCTGCCCAAGACCTAGGAGTTTCAAGAAGGCACTAAAGGAAGCAGCCTTGTCCAGTTCAAAAAAAAAAAGCAAGCAGGTACATAGCTCTGTGAAGACAGAAGGTGCCATTCAGTGAGAGCAGTCACATTAATAAAAACAGAGGTAGAACCAACAGCAGCAGGGTATCATGAGATCATTCAAGGGTATCCATGCAGCAGTAAAACCGCTGTGTGAGGTGGCACCGCAATGACAGCAGTACAGCTGCCGAGATGATGGCATGGAAATAACCGTATGAGCTACATGAGGGAATTACCTTTTGTGTATCATCAGGCAGGGCTTTTACTTACCAAACATCTCCAACATTCACCCCAGCAACTTCTGGTGTCAGGTATAGTCCCTAACTGGAATCCCACCCCTGCTCGATCTGTGCTGATTTCAAAGACCTTTTGTTAATGTTCCACATTAGCAGGGGAAGGAGAAGAAATACCAGTTACTCTATGCAGATAATACAGCAGCATGAAAGAAGGAGGCATGCTATACTGTTTCTACTTCTTGATTTCATACTGCTACACTAACCTACATTTTCTTCGGCTTCTTCAGCATATCAACAATGAAAATGCAGATTCACTCCAGTTCAAAACATTCATCCTTTATCTGGATCATAGAGGAGACAAATGATAAGGACACTTGGTTGACAGATCTAAAATGCTAACCACATTTTTCAAACATGGGGATACCTTCATTGATAGGGGTGCAGCTTAAGAACTGGCTAGAATTGCTGCACACCTTTCTTCCCATCAAGGGGCCTTCCTCGAGAGATGGAGTATTTTCAATATTTTTTTGCTAAAAAAATTGTTTATTAATATTGAGCTGGAAATAATGCATGGGATTCTCAAAACAGGTGGGAAAATTATTTATTCCTTTAATTCAATCTTCCATCCTTTCTGGATATTTTTATAGCACTTGGAGATTACACAAACCTAATGACTTCCTTTCTTTCCCCTATTTTTTTCGCATTATGAAGGGACGCTACCACACACAAGTAATTTCTTAGCTCGCTAATTGTATCAGCATTAGTACTGTTTTGCAGAGCTGTTACAGGTGCTCAGCAGGTGACTATTAAGTTATGTTTAATGTGACTACCTTCTATGATTCTCACAAAGTGGTCCAGTTTTGTAACTCAGTGCAATTACTGAAATGACAGCATCATGCAGCATTTCTTTTTCATCCT
This sequence comes from Gallinula chloropus, assembly GCF_964237585.1. NCBI lineage: Eukaryota > Metazoa > Chordata > Aves > Gruiformes > Rallidae > Gallinula > Gallinula chloropus. The sequence goes on from NC_140089.1 coordinate 25,157,644, forward strand.
ATGCAAAAGTAACATTGTGTGTGAGCTTACTTTTAACTTTGTAGAATCCAGTATTGGAAGAATTTTGACCCATTCAGTCCAGTGAGACAATGTTTACATCTTAATACAAGATCATACGTTGCAAAGTTGGTACTCTGCAAATTGAATGTGTTAGTAGCACTTTTCCTCTCCACAAAATATGTTATTTCCCATTCATGTAGCAACTGATTCTAAATAATTACATTTCATTTGCCATATTTGAAAAATAGACTTTTTTTCCACTGTTATTTTACCATCACTGCTTCCATTTTGCCATCAGAACATAGTTACTATGGATTTGTGCTGTCATTGTTGTATTTGGAAAATTCATTCTAGGTTACTTAGCACAATCCCTTATTCGGCTGCGAAATGTTAGATGGACTTTGTTTTTATCTGGTAACAAATGTGTGGTGTGTATAATTACTTTAAAGTCTTAAAGGCACCATGAGTTGTTCCAGTCAGTAGCCCTCACAATTCATGTAGAAAATGTTTTCAGCCTGGAGAAGAGGCGGCTCCAGGGAGATCAGCAGCCTTCCAGTACCTGAAGGGGCCTACAGAAAAGTGGCGTGTCAGGACGTGTAGTGATAGGAGGAGGGGGGATGGTTTTAAATTGGAAGAGGGTAGATTTAGATTGGATATTAGAAAGAAAATCTTCACTATGAGGGTGGTAAGTTCTTGACACAGGTTGCCCAGGGAGTGGTGGCTGCCCCCTTCTTGGTAGTGTTCAAGGCCAGGTTGGATTTGGCCTTGTACAGCTTGGTCTACTGAGACATGTCTTTGCCCATGGCAGGCGGGGGTTGGAAGTTGACAATCTTTGAGGGGCCTTCCAACCCTAACCATTTTATGATTCTATGATTCTAAATCATAAACATTGTGTTTATTGGGGGCTTTTTTATTTACTCAGTCCTGATTCCCTGAAGGACTCTACAACTTTCACAGCACATTCTCATGTCCCAACAGCCCATCTGCTCTTTGTTGTAATCACCATACCTAAAACCTTTTGGATAAATTCCTAACACATACAGTCCTGTTTGTGGAAATTACCTTTCTAACAAGTTTGGTATACACTTGTAGAACAAATGGAAGTAGGGAAAAGATGAAAGGCAATGTTCAAGTTTAAGTTATCTGTAGCCCTACTTTCTATTCAATGCACACTTAATTATATCTCCTATTCGCAAGAATTCTCCGCAGATGGCATAGGACCCTAAGTGTTTTTTCAATCATCATCAGCTGCTGTATTCTACTAAATGTAAGCTAGGTGGGTCACAGTGGTTCTTCTCCACATAAACACCGTAGGGAAGAAAAAGTTATTTTCCTTTTTGCCTGTCTGGATTGACTCACACACATACTCCATCTCAGAGGCCAGGTCCTAAAAATCAAGCAGTAGAAGGAGAAGATGTAGCTGGAGAAGGTGTAGCTGGAGAAGGAACAGCCAATCCCTGCCCTTAACAGTTGTCTACCTCTGAAGTATGAGATGATTCATTGGGTCAGACAGAATGAGAGTACACAGGATACATGGATCTAGCCAAAAAGCAGTCACTGTCTTCAGAGTATGAAAAGGAACAAAGGAATACACCCCTGTGAGATGAAGACCCTTTCACAGACCCCTATTCAAGAGCAGTACTCAAAGATCCACTGAATCCCTACTACATCTGCCACTGGTCTCTTTGGAGCAGTCACAGGAGCTGGTTGGCCATCTCCAGACTTTCTCACATTCAGGTTTTACAAACGGCTGCTGCACAGTGACAGCATTGGAGTACTCAGGGGAGCATGCAGCACTTTCCACTTAAACGGTACTTTCAGAATTGGCCTGAGGATCAGATGGGATTTGCTAGAAGTTTCTAATAAACTTGGAGTGTTTATTCTGACATTCAAGAATCACTTATACTTTGCAATACTCCAAGCCATGGTTGCTGTTGCTCTTGCGTGTGAAATTCAGCACTTCATCTCTTCTGTTAAATACGTAGGACAAGGAGGATTCAGTGCAAGCTGATGTCATCCTACTCATTTGTCATTCAGTTAACATGCAGTTGTCAGTGTGGATACTTTTGTGTCCTGCTGTCCTTCTCACTCACATGCTATATAACTGACAGGACTGCCATTCTGAGAGGTGAAGCTGCTACGTCACCACTAGTTTAAAGCAATTTTAAGTGCCTGCGTGTGCTCTTCACTAACGTTTTGCATAACAAGAAAAGGAAAAAAGACTTTACATTTGGTGTAAAATGGCCACAGTCTTTTTTATAACATGAAATATGGCACTTATGAAAATAGCTACATTACAAAAGGTATGACTATATTTATTTGCAAAAACTACCTAGGTTATTTTTACTCTGATGCACTAGAAATTTACTCTTTAAACTCCTTAAGATAAATTACCAAATCAGTATTAAATTGTAGCTAAAATGAAATACCACAATTTTCCTTCTGAAATGTTCCTGTCTTCTAGACCTTGTAGTTAGTTTTAAAGAATGTAGAAAATTTTTTTCTACTTTGTTTTGACTGCCTTGAACACGGACAAGCCAGCTAATTTATAATTAAATGGCATGACTTTGCAGAAAGTGCACTCCAGGTTGTATTTGCCTGTTAAATTAGTCAGTACTACCATGCAAACAAAAGCAATATCAACAAAATTAGGTAAGATTGCAGAAGTATGTGCTGTGGCAATTTCCTAAAGGCTAGAAGTAATTATGAGGAATAAAAATGTATAAAAAATTATACTGCATGTTGAAAGTTTCTGTTTTTATCATGAATGAAAAAGATTTAAATCTGGTTTGATGTGAACCTAAACTTTGTAATTACCCTGCTGAAAAATAAATTATTCACATTTTTACTAGTTCTAACTTTGTTCAACTCTGTTTCAAGTGTAATGCTTTCGTTTCTGCAGGCAAGTATTTGCACAGGCCAATTGTGTGTGCCAGTGAATGTTTGCTCATGTCTTTCTACAAAAGTATCTCTTTGCGGATGTAAATGTATATTTTGTAGACACAGCCTGAATGTTTGCTTTTGAAAACTGTCCTGGAAGACAGTAGCAGATGTAATTGCAGAATTGAGGTCAGAATGATAAATCTACAGCAAGTGAAACACAGGAAGCAGAAATGAAAAGCCAAGCAATTGCAGGTGTCGTTTGCATGCAGAGGCTTACGTTTGCAGAAAGGTTGCTGCTGTATGGTGGATGGGCACAAGCTGCCTGTAAGTTTGTATCTATGGATGTACCTGTGTAACTTCAGGGCTGCAAGCAGGCTGGGAAGGTGAGTGCTAAAGCAGTGGAAACAGATGCAAAGTTCTGCTACTGGAAGGAAAAGTGTCCATTCTGCCTGTTAGAAGGCAAAGTGTCAACTTGCATAATGATGCCCCCTAACACGCTCATAAACAATTTCTGCTAAAAGCCGTTCAAGTGGATCAGTATTGCTTATTGGTCTTTGATCTGTAATATAAAATTAAGTCATGACAGCAGAGCTAGAAATGAAAATAAGACAGCAGTCACCATGAAGAAATTCTTGAACTATAGAGTTGAACTATGTGAGGTGGAAAGAATGGTAATGATGGATACAAAAAGCTGCAGTTCCAAAAGAGATGTGACAGCAGATGTTTCAAAAAAATATCTGAGACATGGGGATTGAAAAGTGTAATTACAGAAATGAGAGGTGATGTTTTGGCCAGAAATACAATATACATACAAAAGAAATTGTCTAAATTTAATGTGTCACTACCACTGAATTTCTTAAAATGCAAGAATGTCAGTAATTAAATGCCAATGATCAATCTGGGAACAGATTTTATCCGTGTAGAATACAAATATAATTTTGGCCTAAATCCTAAACAACAAAAATTGGCTTGCTGATGTATGATGCATGGTCTTTTAAGAGCAGTTCTACCAGTGAGTAGATCTTGTCATCTTTACGGTCTTGATCTAGGACCTCAGCAGATGTAGATCACTCCCTACTCTCATGCCCAGCTTTAGAAGGCAAATAAGCCCCATGAACACCAGCAGTGCCCCTCTTTTTAATCTGAGGGCAGAAGGTAGCATCAAGGCTCCAAGTTTAGGCAACTACCCTGACAGGAACTCACCAGATAAAGAGTGCTAAGGACTTGGCAGTAGACACAGGGATAATCTATCCCCCTTCTAGTTCTTACAAAGGCAGGAGACTAGGGGATATGTTCAGGTTGACTTTGAATGACCTGGGTGGCAGAAGCATGATGACTGGTGTGGAAAGATTGGTCCTTGTTGGGGGAAGGACAAGCATAGTTCTGTTGTTGGTAGGAGCCCCTTTCCAGAGTGTCTCCACTGTGCAGCAGGCCATCAGAGTGGTACGACAGTGTCGTCTCAGCTCTGCCCCGTGGTGTTTTGGCAGTAATAGGCATGAGGAAATGGACTATAGGTTGGCTAGATCTTCCCAGATGTCCTATTTGAAATGCTAGATATAAGTCTAAATAGATACTCCAGCCACCTTCCGATCTTTCTTAGCTTAAAGCTCCAGTTTAATAACACAGTAATTTGCAAACTTTCACATTTTATGAAAAAATAATCCCAGTCTAAATTTTGAATAGTCTTATTTCTAATATTGCATTTACTTGCTGTAACTTCTGTGATAAAAGAGAGAAGACACAGATCCTGTTCTCTTTTTCTGTAGAATGTATTTTAGGCCCTTTTATCTGAAATACTGTTCTTATAACAATGTGGAGCACAGATATTTAGAATACTGCTTAAAAAAGCTAAAAAGTAAGGAGGGCAGGTAGTGTGGGTTTTTCTTCCAAGTGTCTTCTATGGCTGGTCCACAGAAATTACTCCTTACTCAGCCTCCTGTAGCACTGAAGTGGCCTTCTTGAAAGTGAGCACTGCAGAGAAGGTGGCAACTGTGTTGTCTTCAAAGTTACTAAACTTGTGTTACTCTTCATCCTATCTGTATACATGCAACTTTGGCTATGACTGCATACTGAAGCAGTTTACTGAGATACCTGCAGTGATGGGTAATATTCCTACCTCAAGTAATTTTGTAAAAGAAGGTTAAAAAATTGTTCATTTATTGCCACAATAAAGCAGTAGTTTCCTCAGGTTCCCAGCTTTATGTCATTTGTTGAAGCCAAGCTTATCTACAAAGTCCAAGCAAAGAACTCTTAATTAATAATGACCAGCCTACCCTAACATCCTTTATCCTGTTAAGGCGTATGCAAAGATTAACCCAGTTTACTTTTCAGGGAACTTAGGACTGTTCAGGTTTTTCTAAATGTGTTTGTATAGCAGAGCACTGCAGTCAAGGACAGATTTGTTTCTGCTATACCTATGCAGAATATGGCTCAGGAACCCAGCAAGTCCAACTCTTGGTGCCAGATCTTTTGGAGCTTCTTAGCCAATGTATTCTGTTGATAACTGGTTCAGTTGCTTAGCAGTTCTGAAAATTAAGGCACATACTATGATACTAACAGACAGTACTCTTTCTTAATTCTAGTACAAGCTTAGTTTTTCAATTCTAGGCAGAGGAAGAGGGCAAGTATTCTAGGCCTAAAGAAAATAGCAGCACATTTCCAGTGCAAGCAAACACAGGTGATTTCCCTGGATGTAAAGGCTGTTTTCTGTAATAATGTAAACAAGACAGTGTCTTTCATAAGCTTATGGAGAAAATGGGTACTGAATACATGCATAGAGAACTATCTGAGAAAAAAGTAATAGACTAATCACTAGTTTTGACTTGGGATGGCTATTTTTCGTGGTGGCATTCATTCTCTTGTAGCATTACTGTAAGAGTATTAAATACAAATACCGTAGAAAAAGTAGATTAATGCAATTATGTTAATTCAAAGTTAAGGGAAATATATGAAAAGAGGCATTAAGTACTGAAATCAGACCTACTGGAAGACTGGAAAGTACTTTTGTGGTAACTATGGCAGTGGACACAAATAAGACATGTTAAATGAGAAGAACTTTTAAGGGGAAGCCCGAGAAAATTGTATATGAAACTTGAAGAACCATGCACAATACAATTTGGTTTCTCCAGCTGCTGTAGCACTTTTGTACTTCAGTGTAAATGGATTGCATAAATATGTTTATCGCATGAACATGTTCTTGTATATGTTCTTGATTTATACATGAATGAATGAAACAGGAAGGGAGAATCAAAGCAGAAGATTCTTCCTTAGAGAAAGCAAATCTGTAATTTAGGTTTATGCAGTTGCCTGGCACAATATAGCCTCTAAGGAATCTCTAGAAATAGAATTACCTGATAATAAGTCTAGAAATTTCCTATTGTAAGCAGTCATCTCTTTACATCTATTTTACTAGAGAGTCAGTCTCATTTTGACTAACTGAAGGGAAGTGTACAAAAAAGGTCACTGATGAATTTTAAGAAGTTTAACAACAATAGGCATTCAATACTGAAAAAGTAGTTAATAATAGTGAATAAACATTAATTGAATGCTAGCAAATTTCCCCCACAATTCCTGCATGTAGGAATAACATTTATTGCAATACCATTTCCAGTTCATTGTGGATGTCAATGCCCACTTTTTACAATAAACTAAGTAAAGTTATTCTTCTTTGCAAAGTGGAATACCAGCATTTTCATAACTTGTGCTAAAAAATCCTTTTGCACTGTCTTACTTTTCTCTGAATACCTGCATTGCCTGACTGTCTCAAGTGAACTTTTAAGTGGGTAATTTTTGGCCACTAAATTACCCATCTCCAGTCAGCTTTTTCCAGGGATCCAGTTGAGCACTAAGTACATGACCAAACTGAGATGAAGATGTGCTATAATCCTGATACTTAAGAAATGGTAAAGGATCAGTGAACCACAGAAGACAATGGCAAAAAAAGAAAAGAGAATCCAGATTAGTAGGCTGACAGTAGGTCATAACCTCATCTTTGAAACTGTATTCTCTTAATTTTAGACATTAATTTGGAAAAATGCTCATGCAAGTTAGACAAATATTATGTATCCTAAAACACTGCTGGTCAGTAGCTTCCATATTATGTTTCTGGTTCTAAAAAATTTTCTAGTAGATGGATTTCTTAATTATGTTTACATTCATTATCTCTCACCTGAGTCTTTCTTTACAATAATTGTGTATAAAGTTGAACCCTATGACACTAGAGCATAAATAATATAACTCTGAAGCATTTAAGCAGTGAAACTACTCACTACTGAATACCCACTTGACTCCACAGAGCATTACTTAACATTTGGGACAAGAACTAGAGTTTGGAAAGCTGTACCCCACATCAGCAGTAGTAATAAATAGTTATTTCTCAGCACTATCACAGTTCTTGGGTATCTAGCCACTAACATAATCCAGAACATTTACTTGCTGATTACAGCTTCAAACTTTATGCAGTAGGCTGGAAGAGTTAGTCATCTAACTGTGCAACTGAGAAGCAATATGAGAACCTTCCAAGAGACAAACAGCTGCTATCTGAGGGACAACGACATTTCACAAAAAGAAGGTGCTACCAAACAGTCCACAAGATGGATTCCCAGATCCAAACTGTTTACAGTACCCACTGCTGCTCCCTGAAGAATGGAGGGGAGGTGGGAAAAGGAAGAAGAGGATGCAGCGGTGCCTGCACCACATTTTGCTTGCTCACTCAGCACACATCCAAGACACAGAAAAAATATGGTCGGTATCTTCCTCTGCCTGATAAGCTTTAATGCATATCTCTTAGCTCAATGCTTAGCCACTAACTTAAGAGGGTTTTTGAAATGGGACTCTTAATAGAATACACTTTAAACACTCATTAGTACGGAGACTGGAATCCAGACTTCCAAGTCCCAAATGACTTCCTCAGCCATTAGTCTGTAGAGCTTTGCAATGGCTATTTAATTATTCTGTTCAACAGCAAGAGTAATTGAGAAAACCTTACCCTATATTCAGGCAATTAGGGAATCCAGCTCAGAGGGATTTAAGATTTTATCACACTGGAGAGATCTACAGCATGGTCTCTCACATGCTAGGGGACAGTCCTAGCTTCTAGGATTATTTAGTAAGTGAATTTGTAGGAATGGGTAGCAGCACCTCTGTTTTGAAAGGACAGTGAGGGAAGGAGAGAAACTAGATGGCAAGTTATAAAACTGCATACTGGAGTTTGCTGTGATGGTGAGAGAGGTAGTAGAAATACTCAAGATCAGGTTGTTCACGGCAGATATAGGCATGAGCTGGGGCCTTAGCTGGTCAGTCCACGTAAGCGTTTAAGCTCCAGGCGTCCTCAAACCAAGTGTCTCAAAAATTCCACCAATAGAAGGTAACAAGTTCTCCAAAAAGGAGATCCAGACAGGCAGTTCAAATTACCTATCCCATATTGATTTCTCAGTAAAAGAGGACATGGGAAAAACAAAGGAGGGAACATTAGCCAGTATGTACCAATGCATTTGGTGATTCAAGATTAAATAGCTGAATTACTAACTGCAGAATATATAACCTCTAGTTTAAGACTACATCAACACCAGACAGCTGGAGAATGTCCAATGTGACACCAAGGTTCTTGGGTAGGTGAGTGATACTACAAACCAGAAAAACTGATATCAGGACTGCAAGACTGAGTAAGAACTATAATAAAAGTTGATGAGTATGATTTTGGGAAAGAAACAAGTATTTTTTATTCCCCATCAGGAGGGGCCCTATCTTAAAATTCATTGGATTTTCTTGAGTAAGCTGACACAATTGTGTTAACGAGGGATAAACATTTAATAAATTCAGATATTCAAAAGGCAGTTTAGTAGAACCCTAAAATCAAATAATATTTGCAGTAAATAATAATTACTTTTGTTTTTCTACACTGTGTAATTTTTTCTTAAGCATTAAAATAGACTGTTATATGGTAAGGCTACACCACTAAAATGTACCAAATTATTTAATTTACTGAGGCAGAATAGCCAAGTCACTTCATCAAAACATTTCAAAACCATTAATTCTAACTGGTTTCTTCTCTCTGCATATACAGTTTAAGATGTTATTTGTCACTATTAAGAGGATGCATGGCAGCCCTGATTATCTTACTGCTCTTCCAACGAGGCTCTACTGCAAATAAATTTAAAAAAAGGAAAATGGATGCTAAATATGAACCAATTTTGCGTTAAAATGCAGCATACATCTATTTTGCCTGACATGAGGGTGTGAGTCGTGGCAGAATGTGGCTAGGTGACTGGTCAGTGGGCAAATAGAGAGAGACTCCTACAGCAAACTCTTCAGGGGACTAAATCCTGAAGAAGTTTTTTTCTTTGATTTTAGAGGAAGACTGTTCTCATGACTCAATCAGCTGAACAATTGGAGCAATTATATTTTAAAGGGAAGCATAAGTAGCCTTTTATCAAAAATGATTGTTTCATCAAAGATGATACACAGAAAGGTTTCTCCTCCTCTTTTGTATGGTGTACTTCTTCTTCCCTTTTCATGCCACCCTGTATGCCTGTAGTAGTAACAGATGAGTTTTATATCTAACTATATGCAATTGCAGAATGATGTATAAAAAAAAACCCAAAAGAACACAAACCAAAACCAACTGACCACCACCACCAACAACAAAAAAGCCCAAACAAGAGGAGGATAGGATCCCTGAGTCACTTTTTAACTGACAGATGGTCAATACTTTCTATGCAACATTTTCTTTATCTTCCCAAAAAGGAATCATACTTAACATTTGTCATGGGGAGAAGAAAGAAGTTTCACATTTTAGGATTTTATTCTTTTACCATTGTACTCTATCTCCTGCAGTAAAACGGATTTGGGAAGGCGGTTTAGCTGACAATATTGATTTCAATTGTATGAAATGGGAAAATAGAGAAGGAGAAGGGAAAGAGAAAAAGTAAAAGAGGAACAGTGTTGAGAAATGCCAATCTTAACAAAACAGAAGCACTGCTGTAGTGGAGATACTCAGTTAATGAAAGATAAACCAAATCCTCTTTATACATTAATTTCTCCTTTGAATTCTCTGTCTTTCATCTAACAGGAGTAGCATTAGCAGTCTACAGAAAAATAATCGTGCTTATCCTGGAACCTTGTAATTGTAAGAAAAATAAAGGAGAAATTAAGAAATTGAACTTCAACATTTGCAGCTGGACTATTTATATCCAGTCTATAAATATATAGGGCATTGTTTGGTACTCCCTTTGTTTCATTGTACTCCCTCACATGGCTAAGCCAAAGACAAAAAAATGATCTATTTTAGATTTAGTTACAGCTTTTGTGGTGCTCAGTACTGAGAAAAAGACAGCTTTCTACTTTAGAACTGCTACCCATGTTATTTGTACATTGCAGATGAGTTACAAAAGCTTTGGTTTTAATTTGGGGGAGAGGAATTGACAATTACTGACGCATCAGTGAAATGGATAGTGGAAATTTTCTTAATAAATTGAGAGATAGTATGTTTTTTTATCCTGTAACATGCATAACCATACCCTTTGTCTTTTGTTTAATTCATTGGTCTGCTTCCTGATAAGTGCTTTGCTAAAGAACCTAATAGTTTGCTGTCTTTTAAACCATTTTTTTCAAAAATTTTTTTAAAATTTGACTGTCTTATTTCTCAACAGATATATTTGCCATTTTTAAAAGGTCTGAGCTTCTGAAGGTGCTGAGTATCCAACCTCAACTACCAGGCCTTGTAAATGCATGAGGTTGAACACTGAAAGCAGTGGTTCCAACTTTGTTTTAGGCCTGTGTGAGTCTTGGTCTACCTGCCCTATGTAGCTGTGGCTGATGCAAGGAGGAGTATTAACCTCTATCAGAATTGTGTTTGAGCCTACTTTTTAGTCCTCTTGTTTCCTGAAGTATGTAAGCCAAATTCCTGAACTCGGAATCAAATATTCAGTAGGATCAAATGCCTATGAGAGTGGGAAGATGTTTTCAATAGGTGCTGGATCAAACCTCTGTGTGCAGTAATATCAGCTACAATCTTTCACATTTAGCACAGAACATTGTGAAACCAGTGGTAAAAGTGCTGAGCATAGCAAAACTGTGACTTTAAGGTAATGGAGCCCACTGTTAAGCACCTAGGGGCCCTGTGCAGCAGAAAGAGGGGTTTCCAATCAGAATACACAAGAGCGACCTAATAAGTAAACCCAGGTTTTAAAAATGTACTTTGTATGCAGCCTGTTCTTCAGGTTAGTAAGCATTGGAGATCAGTACCTGTCTCCATTTTGAATTCAGAGCCTGAAGCCTCTCCTGAAGACAAGTCAGTGTAAAAGCAAGCCAGAAAGAGGAACAGTGTCTTCCCTCCTACATCATAGTCTTGGGATTAGAAACTCACCTCCTACCTTTTGGAAACCATCCCAGAATAATATTTTACTGTCTGTATCTCTCTCCTGCCAAAGCATTGAGTAAAGTCTTTGAGGAAGAAAACGAATAGAGAGGGATCATGACTGTACATCTTATGGTCTCCAGAATCCAGTAAGGCAGGGATTCCTAATGTCCAAAACGCTGATATTTGTTCTATATCAATCCAGAGCATCACCTACATCTTCTCTTGCAGCTGTGCTTTGAAGAAAGCAATGTCTCTGGTTATATCTCATAAAAAGTGCAGTACCCTAGATTTTGCAGTACGTGTGCTGTATGAAAGCCTACCAGACCACTGCCTCAAAGAGACTGATGTAGTAACATAAAATTTCTGTGTCCAATTGAGATTATGTATTAGCTGTTCTGCAGAGATAAGACAACACATCCTGATGTAGGAAGCCTTTAGAGGCAGATGCCAAAGTGATTGTGGATTAGGTCCTGTGGATTAGTGCTGAAGGCTTCCTAGATGAAAGCTAGTTTTAGGGAATACTTAACATATTTTTCTGGTTGCTTTCAGGTGGACAAGGAGAAGGGAGAATATAAAAAGCCCTCTCATCGCGTGTATCAACATGACAGCAAAGCACAGCTGCTATCTTGAGCTCCCTTGTGTTTCCATTTCTTGGCATGCCCACATTGCTCCAGTGCTTCAGAGCTTGCCTACATTTCCCATGTGACTGGTCTCTAGTAAGAAATAAAAGACAAAATACCCATGGTTCATTTGAGGTCTCTCATTTGTGATTCATTAACAAAAACTTTAGGGTTTTGTAAAAATATGCTTATTGAACTCAAGCGAGATGGCTAACAGCAACAATGATTCTGTCTTTGTTGCTGTAATATTCCCAAGGTTGAATTTTAAGTATTTATATGTATTTGATTGTATTAATCCTTCTAGCTGCTTTTTTTCCCCCCATGAGGGCTGTAAATCTGTTCAAGCAACAGATAAAAATTGAATAAGCACAGTTATTGAGAGCACATCACCTTGAGCTAGAAAGCACAAATTGCTTGTCCAGCCAGGTCAGGTATGTCTCACAGCCTTGTTGCCTGTGCTTGTGTTAGGCAGTAGAAGAAAGCAAGCCCAAGTCTGTCTGACCCCATTAGTGTAAAAAAATGCCCTGTCTCGATGTTCTCCAAGGCTTCTTTCTTAATAGAGTACCCTTTTCCAGTCACTTGATTCATGGTTCATGGTCTGGAGTTGTCTTTCTGAGGTAGAATCCTTTCTCCTTTTGTGAAAAAAAAAAAAAAAAAAAAAAAAAAAAAAAAAAAAAAAAGAAGCTGACAAGAATAGATAGAAATGCAGCTTGGAACTTTTTTTTCTTGGGAGAGCCCAGGTCACCCTGCTTCAGTTTGAGCTTGGGGAAACAGCACCCTCAGGCTTTCCTGCTGAAACTAAGCCATAGATTATAAAGAAAGCATAATTCCCTGGGCCAAAATGAATTAAGATTGCCTCAAGGTTTTTTTCCTTTATAGGCAATTACAGCAAATGCATTTAAATTTTTCAGTAAATGAGTACCAGATTGAATACAGGTATTAGTGATTAATGCAATTTACTGTACAAATACCATATATTTTCAGCTGTAGAAATCACATTTTTTCCTGTCATCATTGCCAGAGTGATATTTCCTGTTTTCTTTATAGTTTTCCTGACTTCTGAAAAGTTTTTGACAGGGGTGCCACTACCACAGGCAGATATGTCTAACTATAAATATGTGGAAGTCAAAGCAAATGTTTACTTAAAGCAGTAGAGACAAGCAGAAGTATGTAAGAAGTTGGAGCATCAACTGGCTATTTTGTTTGTGTAGTTCTTTGCATGAAACACCAGCGAGCAATAGAGCTGCTGAACAAAGTCTAGAAATGCAGACACTTACAATGCATAGGAGATGGTAGTGTAGCAGTTGTTACAACAGAGACTTGCATGTCAGTGATGTGATCTAGCAAGAGAAATTTTGCTGGACAGTAAGACAGAAGCTGCTGAGGTGACATTTCTCATCTCTATATATCTTTGAGCAAGGGTGATTTTGTTATTTCTGCTTGTATCTTCTGCGTTTTCTGGCATGCCCTAGGCAAGCTTAAAGGGAAGATTTACATGTATTCAGAATTACGCTTTCCTGTGCATCCTTATCCTGCAATTTCCCAGTGCTTCTCTCTGTGCCAGATCTCCTAAAGAAAGAACCTCTGCCCCCACCACACAGTGAGAAAGAGAGATGTGTGCTGTGTGTCACCAGGCCACGGACCTTCCCCTGCTGTTCTACGGAAACACTCATTTCTTCTCAGCCACTGTCCCCCTCGATTCATGAAGATGGAGGTGTTTCTACACCCTGCTGTAAGAGAGTTGCAGTGTCCATTTTCCCTTTAGCTACATTAGCACAGCCAAGCCTCTTTCTGTATGTGGGCCAGTCCCACCCCACCTCCCAGTATCAGGATGGTTTAGTCTGCAAGCCATGAAAGCACCACAGTTAACACTGCTCATCTCTCAAGACTTGGGTGGCTTGTTCCTCATGCAACACAGAACCTTAGCACATCAGAAAGCAGAACTTGTCTACACCTCTTCTTACACTCCAGTAAACTCCAGAGTGACAAAGTTATTGAAGGTCAAGAAGATGCTTTTCAGCCTGAAAAGAGCCTGTTTCTTTTTCATCACTATTTGCGCGTGCTAAGAGATGTTAGTGAGAGTATTATGTTTGAAATCCTGCTTGTCATACCTATGTGATTAATCACATTATAAACTAAACCTCTAGAAGGGCTAAACACTTGAAGGAATAATTAATTACTTCTTGATATAATCAGTATTCATAGTTCTCATTGATTTAAGCTATTGAATTCTGTACCTTTAATGAATAAGGGTGGATTTGACCCTAAATATTTGCCTCTAAAAATAGAATCAATTGTAAATAGATTAAATTCGGTATCGTCCAAGCTGTACACCCCAAGATAGATAAATATTTAAAGATGGGATTTGTAATTGCGGTCTACCATTCCCCTAAATCATTGTGAAGTGATAAAAATGAAACATTTTTGCCCCTTAGTTAATTTCTGGCATCCTTCTAAAATGAAACTATCATGGTTTGGAATTTAATTTACATCACAGTGAAAAGAATAAATCTCTCCAAATAGACAAACATGGGGCTCAACAGCTATAATTCGTTTGATACTCAACATAATTAGGTTATGCCTGATCAGAAGCAAAAAGTCAAAACTTCTTTGCATATCAAGTTCTCTTCTCCGAGCAGGTAGCACCATAGCAAGCTTCCAGAAGTGCACCCTGAGCTGACGGATGCACTTTGTACAATTAAAGATCTAATTTTTAAGGGGCAGCATCCTGCTTTCTCAGATATCTATGGCTCCTGCATTTATATAGCATGTGGCTCAGATTTCATTATTTATTACTCTACTGTCATTTGCCCTGTCACTCTCCATTCAGCCATATGAAGCATTAAATGCAAGCACACAAGAAGCTAGGGAAATCTGCATATTATCTGTTGATAAATAAGTGACATAAGTGCTAACATAGAATGGAAGTATAGCCACCTTACATGACAACATGGTTGACTACATAGCCATCATAGTAGCAAGACTCTAACCATTACCATTACACATGCACTGCCTTTCAAATGATATTCTGAGAAATTTCTCAAGTAGGTGTACCCTATAGCAGTGATGCAACCTGTAGTTACTACACTTGATTCCCATAAAGAGGATTTGAGTTTGGTCAGGAGCACATTGTTTAGATTTTATGATATTGATTGCTACATAATACTGCATGTCATTACTACTATGATTACTATATACCATAACAATGGTATTAGAGTAAGAATCTTCCAGACTAATGAAGAATGAACTATGTTGAAACCAGTCAAGGTGCAAAGCTCATGAAACCAAAACTGGCGTCAACAACAAGCGCCCAGCAACTTCATCAAGATTGACATCATTAACCTGCAGGCTGTGAGCACTGATGCAGCATGCAACAGTCACATACCACCTCTCCTGCTCTGAGTGACTGTCATGCCAGAGGAGCCCAAATGTCATGGATTAAATTAACTCAACGGATGGTTGAGAGGGATACCCTGTTGACTGAAGGAATGATATCTATGTGTATTATATCAAAAGACAGAGGCTGGCCAAAGGGATGTTCCTGCCTATAGAACATCATGCTCCAAATGCAACTGAGGAAGCTAGGTGGGAGATGGGATCGCTGCTTGGAAACACAATGGGCATCAGGTTGTTGGGGTTTTTTCTGCACATGGTGAGTAATTGCATTTGCGCATCACTTGTTTTTATTATTATTGCTATTGCTCTTACTACTGATGCTGCTGCTGCTTATAATTTTCTTCGTTATTCAATTAAACTTAGCCTCATCTTACAAGGTTTGGGTTTGTTTCATACTGTCCTCCTGAGGGGTGAGCAAGGAGCTGCATAGTGCTCAGTTACTGTCTGAGGTAAAGCTTGACAGTTGTCCACAGTGAGTTTACTCACTTGCCAATACTTGTGCTGTTAATCACAAGCATTTGAATGCTCACATCTATATCCCAGATGTTTTTAGTACTTGTATTCGCATCTACAGAGTAAGGGATAAGAGATTACAATTTGTTTTCCAAACCAAAGCTCAATTTATTGTAATATTCCTGACAGAACCCAGAATGCCTTTCTCATAAGACCAAAGTTTTTGAGGAAACTGGACAAACATAACAGACCGTTTGGGCAACAAAGCAACATTGCAAAGAACAAAAAAGTCATCTTCTTAAGATTATTCCAGAACATCCATTAAGTCAAAACAATCTGGCTTATTATTTTGTTTGTTGATTACATCAGGAAATAGCATAAAAGAATCTATAATTTACATTTACTGAAATGTAAGAATTGTCATTTCCCCATTAAAAAGAGATATAAATTAAGAAACTAGGGTTGACAATACATGGTTAAGAATACACTAAGCTTTCAGGACAGCAGTTTCTGCCTCTGCCCATCTTCTGTGCAATCCAGCCTTACTGTCTAGGTCTCATGGAAATATTAAGATAACTGTCCAGTAGTTTTTGCATACACATTCAATGTGTTTGTGTAACGGGAAACATAGAAATAAGGGGTTAGGCATCACCATCAGTACTGTGGAAGGGTCAGATTTAAAAAGTGCAGTTATATAACTTGATGAAAACCTGGACTTTGGTCAAAACAAAAGTCCATCTTCTAAACTGCATGTATTAAGTAGTACTAAGCCACTGTAGGACTAAGCTCTTGTAATACCAGGATATTAATCACAACAAGGTCTAGATGGATACAAACCATGACTGAAGCTGGAGACCAATCTGACATCAACAGCAAGTTATCATACACAGGTAAAAAGTAAAAGAAAACCTGTTTATCCCCTCTGTACTTCTTTCCCAGCACCCTGACAGCTGTGAACAGAAACAGCTAATACAACTCTTTTCAATGCATCGCAAAGGACTTGGCTTTAAAACATGGCTCACAGCTCTCCCTCTCAGCACATTGTTCCTTATGAAATGATGCACAGAATTGTATCACACCTCAGCTCTGCAGAGGGAGGTGGACACAATCTTGGGCCTGAGCCTAGGATGTGCAAGCAACTCCTGTAACTCCATGTAGGCTGCTTTAAGCTCTATTGGTTTCAAAACTCCAGTGTTAAAGTCCCTTGAAACTTGTTGGTGGCTTTGCAAGTAGAAAAATGACAGCAGAGCAGATGGGAACTAAGGGAGTCCAGTGCAAACTGACAAGTTATTTATATTGGCAGAGCATAAAATATACAGCTACCAAGAAGATACAAAAGCAGAGGCTCCATGAAGATTTCACTACAGGATCAATTCCTAAGAATGAGATGTATTCCTAAATAACCTCCTTCCATTCCTCAAAATATTTTTTTATTAATAACACAGTATATTTCCTATTTCCCGCTCTTTCCTGAAACACATATAGTTGAGGTTTATGTGATAAGTCTCTGTAGGCTGGATTCACCAGGCTTATATAAAGCTAGCAGAATGCCAAATAACAATCTAGCCAGCACTGGCTTTCTATCACAGAAAACTGAGATGAAATAGACCTCAAGATGTCATCCAGTCAATTCCCATAGCCAATCCTCTTCTGGCATTCCTGACACCAGCTTGTCTAACCTAAAAGCCTCAAGTAAGGAAAATACATCACTCTCCAAGACAATCTTCTCAAACGCTACAAAAATCTTAGCAAGCTTTTTAGATAGACAAAAAGACAGTAGATGCAGTATCTGTTACTTTGGGGAGGGTGTTGACCGTTTCTTACAACCTTTCTGTAAGTGTATTGCAGAAATACAGTCCAGGTGGGAGGTACCATGAAACAAATATAGAAGTGATTAGAAAAATTACAGTCAGTGTAGTTCTTAATGTTTCACCATCAAACTAAAAATATATCAATTGGGTTTTCACACTAATGACCCAAAACCTTGAGGAGATGGTGCACTGAATAAGTCAGCATGTGTATGAAGTGGAAAAGATTGCACTCACTTTGGCAGATAGCATTTAAACATGGGGTTGACACATCAAGGAAATAATCTGTGTACCATATGATGTTTCTGTGGGAATAATCAGCTACAGAAGTTCAACCTGAAGAACATCTATGCAGCAGCTTTGGGGGAAAGGAACTGGGGATGGAATGACTCACAGAACAAAGAGGCTTTACCAACTCATACTTTTGCAATATAGCATCATCTGAGGTATTAATAGGACTATCAGTAGTCAAGAGTGACTAAGGAGCACACATGAGTAAAAGCCTTACTAATGGAAATACTCAGAGTACCACAGTTTAGAAACTACTGTGTTAGTGGAAAGCTCTGGAGAAGAGTAACAACAGCTGGAAACATAAGGGGCAAGGGGAGTGGGAGAGTCAGAGATGACAAGAATATTTATTTTGTCTACACTGCAGTGATGAAATTAATATTTCCCTGTGTATCCTGGAGCAGGGAGGAGATGCAATACTCCTGAATTGCTTATAGACTAAGACGTCTTTTGTGGTGTGGATGGTTAAGGACAAGAATGGATTATCTAAGAAAGATTATAGCATCTCCTAGAAAAAAACCCACATTTGTTAGGAAACTTTCAGGCTGACATTGGAAATGAGCTATATAATCTTAAAAGATCCCTTCTAGCCATATTCTTTGTTGTTCTATCTATAAGAGCTGAGCATTCAGCTCCTGCTGACAGCTAGTTTTAGAAAAGCTCATGACATATTCTTGGCCCAATGTATACCATGGCTCACCAGCTTAGATCATTAATTTCCTTCTGGAGACCTCATCTACACAATTCACGCCATTCTCACCATAGTCAATACGGCAGTCTCTCACTGACCTCTCCAGCACTGCCATCAAAAGACTCTATTTCCTGAACTACCTTGTGTTTGTCTCCCTGACACATTACTGGATGGCAGATTCCTTTTCCAAATCCTTTTAATTAAGATTTATATTTAAAAACTTCCAGTGATGCTCTAGCCATAGGATTTTTTTTCCCTCAGCAGCTCTGCAGTGGTGACACAATTTCATTTTCCATCTACTAGTGCACAAAACCAGACAGTTCTCCTTACTTAACATTTCAGGACTCTGGTGTTATGCCAGCACCATGTGATGCAAATGTGGGCAAGACTGTGTTCGTATGCATATTGGAGCACAATATGCAGTGCAAAACAATGCCATGTGTCAGCTTTTGTCTGATGATGGCCATAAGTCCTTGAGCCAAATGCATCAGTGTATCAGAACAATAGATTTTTTTTTCTGTTTCTAATTTAGAGTAACAAATGGTTTTTACTTATTTCAACTATAGTTAGTTCTGGTAATTGAGTTGGACTGATACCCACAGAAAACAAAGCTGCATGTTCGCCCTTTCTTTTCTTATTACTACAAAAATCAGCTTTAAGACACAAATGCTTTAAATATGGTGTAGGTAATCTATCTGATTAAAAAAACACCTAAATTTTCCTCTCTCCCTGCTATCATCACAGAATTATCTTCAATTATTTTTTTCTAAATTTAATTTCATTTTTATCATCCATAGGAAATTGTGTAACATTTATGTGTACAAGTTCTGGTCTTGGTTTACAAGAATGGTTCATACTCTGAGGTAATGAGAGCATCCACCACTGGCAAACTTGTCCCAAGTCTCATACTTGCCATGCTCTCTGATATTCATAGCAATGCCAGATACAGAAATTTCTCCAGTTACTCCGAATTGTCAACCTCACTTCTTCAGAAAAACATTTAAAAAGTAACCAAGACTAAATTCAGGCATCTGAAAAGAGCTTGAGGCACAATCTCTGTGCCATGCAAGTCTGGAGTAAGAGGTATCAGAGGTCAGTTCACCTCAAAAATCTGACTGGAACACAATCTTACATACACATCCCAAATTGTCTTAATTTACTAAAGTGGAATGAAAATTAACAGATGACTAAATCAAAATGATGGAGTGATACTAATGACACAACTGCACCTTTATATCTCTAGCTCACCAGAAAGAGCAGAACCTGGTTGCAGCAATCTTGCTACATACCTTGTCCACCCAGGACTGTGGTAAAACTTATATGTGAAAAGCATGCACATCTAAGAACAAATAAAAACATACAAATATTTTGGTTGTCTTGTGACATGCCAAAAATCTGTCTCAGTTTGTCCACGCAGTGCTCTAGTTTATTTTCATTTTCAAAGCCATGCTTACTCCAGAGGCACATCCCTCGCCAGGAGTCCTTCAAGACCACTGCATTCTTCTGAAGCACAACAAAACCCACAGCTGAAACAAGCCAGAAGCTGAGAGAAAAATACTTCTCTTTGAGGCCCTCATGGGTTGAATTTCTAGAAGAGGTCAGTTCACTCTTGCCACACTGAAGCATTTTCTCTGTAGAAGTTTTCCTGACCATAACCATGGAAGGGGAAAAGAAAAAGACATACACTATACAATCTCACTCAGAAAGATTCTTCTGTATCAAGCACAGAAGAAAAGATGAAAGCTTCTTACAATCCACCAGACATTCTTGACCTGTAAATCCAGTTTGCTAGGCTATTGCCTAGGTGCCAGTTGTTTTAGAAATTTCCTAATGCAGATTAACACTCTGGGCAACTGCTTATTCAGTAATTCAAAACCAAATCCTGAACATACACCAGTGTTCCAGACCTCTTGTGACTCTCCTGCGAGCTGCATAATCTATGAACGTGTTGGCACACAAAAGCGAGTGCTAATTAATAGATTCATTATCACAACGTGATACACATCATGAAATTTTTACATTGTCTTTGATCCAACAGTCACTGGCAATATTACAATGCATGGTAGCTACTTTAAGCTATATTATTATACTTATACGCATGCTTAAAATTTGCATATCTGCAAAGCATGAATTCTTTTTAAATTTGGGGTTTCTGTATGTGGATGTCATACTTGAGAAGTTTCAAGACAGAACTGAAATATCTCTGCCAAAAATTTTCTTTATTTATTTTCAACCCCCCTGAGTGAGATGTTAGGTGCTTTGAAAATACTTCCTCTTTGTAATGAGCAGAAAGCGCTGTTTCCTTTTGGATCATAATGCCTCTCTTCTTTTTTTATTCTTTTTTTTTTTTTACCAAATTAAGGAGATGGGATTGTTCAGCCTAGAGAAGAGAAGGCCATGGGGGGACCTCACTGCAGCCTTCCAGTACCTGAAGGTAGTTCATAAACAGCAGGGGAATCGACTTTTTAAAAGGGTAGACACTGGCAGTCTGGGTCCAGTCTTGTTCAACATCTTTATCAATGACCTCGATGAAGGGATTGAATGCTCCCTCAGTAAGTTTGCAGATGATGCTAAACTAGGAGGAAATGTTGATCTGCCTGAGGATAGGAAGGCTCTTCAGAGGGATCTGAACAGACTGGACCGATGGGCTGAGACCAACGGGAGGAAGTTTAACATGGCCAAGTGTAGAGTGCTGCACATGGGACATAACAACCCCATGCAGCGCTACAGGCTTGGGGGAGACTGGCTGGAGAGCTGTCAGGCAGAGAAGGACCTGGGGGTGTTGGTTCACTGCAGGCTGAATATGAGCCAGCAGTGTGCCCAGGTGGCCAAGAAGGCCAATGACATCTTGGTTTGTATCAAAACCAGTGTGGCCAGTAGGTCTGGGGAAGTAATTGTGCCCCTGTACTCAGCATTGGTGAGGCCACACCTCGAGTGCTGTGTCCATTTCTGGGCTCCTCACCATAAGAAGAACATTGAGATCCTCGAGCAAGTGCAGAGAAGGGCAACCAGGATGGTGAAAGGGCTGGAGGGCAAATCCTATGAGGAGTGGCTGAGGGAGCCTGGGCTGTTTAGCTTGGAGAAGAGGAGGCTGAGGGGAGACCTTATCACCACCTACAACTACCTAAAGGGAGGTTGTAGAGAGGTGGGCGATGGTCTCTTCATCCAGGTGACAGGAGACAGGACAAGAAGAAATGGCATGAAGCTGCACCAGGGCAGGTTTAGATTGGATATTAGAAAAAAAATTTTTACAGAAAGAGTTGTCAGGGCCTGGAACAGGCTGCCCAGGGATGTGGTTGAGTCACCTTCCCTGGCTGTGTTCAAAAAAAGGGTAGATGAGGTACTTAGGGATATGGTTTAGCATAGAATGGGAATGGTTGGACTTGATGATCTTCAAAGGTCTTTTCCAACCTTGTGATTCTGTGATTCTGTGACATGGCAAAAGCCACAAAAAAAGGCACTGATATTACTGGGCACACATACCACAGCGGTGCAGTGGCTAGCTGTACACAGGCCCTGTACAGGAAGTATTTGTTGATAACCTTCTAAGGATGTGGCCACCTGCTGAAACTGTAGGACTTTTGGGCAGGTCCTACAGGTAAATGTCCAGTTGGAACCGAAAGAATCTGACTGCTCCCACATTGTTACATCTCAACTCTGAACTGTGGGCAAATTAAACTTCAATTATGGCTACCGAACCAGTTTGTTTCACAACAGTACTAATGGAAATGGAGATATAATAGTGTTTTATTGCAAAAAGAGCCTGGAAAAACATGAGTTAATCTTAATGATGGGAGAAATAAGTTTTTAAAAAGTTAGGGAGAATGTCACAGTTTTGCGTTGCTGGGTCCTGGTGAAGAAGGAGGGCTGCAGGGTTGTCTTCTGCAAGAAGAAGCTAGAAGCTCTCTGCAGGCCCAAGGGAGTAAATAACAGCCGATTCAAGGCCCAAGACATTGCTGACCAAGGCCGAGCTCATCAGTGACAGTCACAGCACCTCTGGAAATCACATTTAGGAGAAAAATACCCCTCAAGCAGCCACTTTTTGCCACCAGAGAAGGCAGTGAGAAGATGCAAGAAACCGTGCAGACACCAAGGTCAATGAAGAAGGTTGAGCGGGGGTGGAGATGAGGCACTCCAGGTGCCAGAGAAAGAGATTCCTTTGCAGCCCATGGAGAAGACTGAAGCAGTCTGTCCCCCTGCAGCCTATGGATGATGATGGGGGCACAGAGATCCCATCTGCAGCCTGTGGACGACCCCAGACCAAAATGGGTGGAAACAGCTGAAGGACACTGTGACCCTGTAGGAAGCCTACATTGGAGCAAGCTCCTGGCAGTGAAACCTGCAGCCTGTGGAGATACCAACCCACGCCAGAGCAGGTTTGCTGGGGAACTTATGACTCTGTGGGGTACCAGGCTAGAACAGTCTGGGCCTGAAGGTCAGCACCCCCATGGAAGGGAGCCATGCTGAGGCAGCCAGTAAGATGATGCCCTGACAGAAAGGACTCACGGAGACGTTCATGGAGTACTGTCTCCTGTGGGTGGGACCCCACAGTGCAGCAGGGGAAGGGCCCCACCCAGCTAAGGAGGAAGTCAACTTGGGAGGAGTTAATGGAAACACCCATTCCCACATTCCCTCCCCCTCCCCGTGCCACAACGATAGGGGAAGACGGAAGCGAAATTATGACTAAAGTCAAGTCTGTTAAGAAGAGAGGACTGGAGAAATAGAGGTGTTTTAAGATCTGGAGATGGAAAACAGCTTGTGAGGAACTGACTGAAACCCAATTCCCCATTTCCTGCCCTTCCCTGTGCCACAATACAGTGGGGGCAAGAAGGGACAGAAATAATGAATAAAATCTGCTAAGAAGGGAGGGGTGGGGGGAGGTGCTTTAAGATCTGGTCCCACTTCTCGTTACCTGACTCAGGTGTCACTGAGTGTGCAGTGCAGTGCAATAAATGGGAGAGGTTTCTTTCCTTTATTCTGTGTTGAATCTGTTTTGCCCATGATGCTGATTGTGGAATGATCTCTCCCTGTCCTGATCTCGACTCCTAAGTCTCTCAATATATGTATATATTCTCCCTTGTCCAGCTGAAGAGGGGAGCGATGGAGTGACTTTGGTGGGCATCTGCCCTCTGGCCAGGGCCAAAACACCACAGGGAAAAAGCTTGACTGGCCACAAAAATGAAAAAGTTGAATCTTCAAGATTAGTTTGTGGTTTATTAAGAGTCAGAGTTAGATCAATGGAAGTAAATATGTCTATTAAAAATATATTTAAAATGTTTTTATGAAGTTATTGCAGCAAAATCAACTGGCTAGCCAAAGTCAAAAAAATCCAAGAACATATTTTGAAAGTCCCAAATAAGAGACAGTTATCAAAGGCAAGAGGAAAACTGCGTGGATTTTGAGCAGCTTTTAATCATGTTACTGTTCTCATGTAGTAGGTTAACATGCTTTATTTTGGACTTTTTTTTTTTTAACTATGGTTGTAGTTCAAAGAGGGTCCCAAAACACAGACATTTTTAATCTGTGAGTTAAGTGATTCATAAAAATCCTTCTAATAGTTACTAGTCAATTAAAAATAATGGTAAAATATATATGCACTAGTTTGAGGAATTCTGCTGAAATTAATTTGATTTTTCTCTTTAAATAGGAAAGAGCCCAAGTTGATTTAACTTCTGGATTGATCTGATTGGAGACTGGGCCTAACTTGTGTAAAGTGTGCTCTCGAAAGATAGATACAAACATAAATAAATATATAGGTTATTAGATAGATACATACATAAATAAATATATAGATTTTTTTAAAAAAATCTATTTTTATTTTGAGTTGGGAAGCAGTCTGCAAGATCAAGGGATGTGTCTGAAAAAGTCCTGCACATCTCCAGCAAAGATAATAATATACAGGAGATGTATATGGGAATTTTATCAACAAATACACACAAGTCTTGTCTATACAAAAAGCCTGGTCGGTTTCAGTATTTGTTTCTTTGTCGGTTGGTTTGTTCATTTTGTATAGGTTGTTTTCATTACCTAGTCCTTTATTTCATGGATGGTAAAGATGTCGTGTAGCCCAAATCTGGACACAGCTAGCCAGGCAGCACATCAGCTACCATGAACACAAAGGTGCCTGAAGGCACCCTGTGGAAAGTAGAAACCTTTTATGCAATAGAATTGCAAGACAAGTTGCTGGATTTTTGTTTGTCTTTTAAATGCCACCAAACTGAAGTAGCAAAACGGATGACAGGAAAAAACAGAGTCAAAATTTGCAGGTACTTGCAGCCACAGTGGGAGCTGAAAGAAATGCTAAGAGAGCACCAGTATTATGATTTGACAGAGAGGAAAATACCCACAAGAGTTATGATAAATGCTCATCCCACTGTGTGCGTTGCTATCTATGAAGCCCTCCTATTGCTCATCATATTCATTTTAGCTTTTCCTCAATTCAGAAAACTGTATGTGTCCCAAAGAGCTACAGCTATATGTTTCTACATTATCAGCAGAGTGGAGCTCTTATCTTGGGCTAGGATAGTGCAGTAGCAATACAAAAATACAAAAAATAACAATAGAAATAATGCTGATAATTTTTACAGATCCTGTAGGACGCTAAGTTTAAGGACTGTCAAGCAGTTAGCGTTACTATGGGAACTAATTTCTTCATTACTCACACATTCAATGTATTTATCTCACTCTGCACTTTTGAGAAAACTGTTCAGTGATTTTTGTTCCAGGGCTGCTAGAGTTGCATGGAAAGAACTGTTCAGTTTATTAGAGGGTTTTTTTCCTAAAGTAACACATTAAATTAAACCAGGCTACAGGGTTTTCTGATGAAAGTTGGATGCACTTTTAATTCCAACAGCCTTAAGGAGTGGCAGAGCAATTAAGCTTCCAAATCATGACAGCCCCTGCAAGGCTGCAGAAACTGTAGTGCATGGACTAGTGCTTAACTAGCCTTCCTGTGTGAAAAATTCTTAATGGCTGTTATTTCCAATAGAAATTACAGTTTTTCTCTTCTTGCTGACTAAGAACTCTCACAATTTCCTTTCCACAGTAAGATAAATTAAAATAAGTTCACAAAGGACATCAGACAACAGCCGTGAAAATTCCTGTAAATCCAGGATGAATGCTATACAAAACACATACACGTTCAACTGAAGAAGTTCTTGCATATGTCTGCAGCGTAGGAAAAATAAGGTCAAGGACTTAAGAGTAATTGGTAGGAACTGCACTTGAATCCAGGTTAAATTTAAGTGTTAAGAATTTTTCTTAGAGTTCTCCTCGCCTTTTATCTACCCTATTGAGTTATGCCACACAATGGGGGTAGAAGCAGGGCGGGGAGTGTCGAAAAGTCTTGGACTTCTCCCCAGCCCAAGTGAACTGTTATGTACAAAACCATTTTCTTTTTCTCCAAAGAGCTTGGAGAGTAAACTGTGACCATTGTTTCAGAGAAAAAAAGAACCTCAGAACACAATTTTATTCTTCTTTCATAACTAGCTTATATGCCAGTATTCAATATTTTTGCAGAAGCCATCTTTCCCTCTCCACAATGATTTTCTTCTCATCCTCCTAATTAGAATAAGTAAACATATCTATTACATGTATGTATATATATATGTTTATATATATGTATATATAAAAATCAGTGTTTCAGACTTATGAAAAGCAAAAGCAAACTTTACCATGTTAACACTTTACTGATGTCATAAATTTTAGGCACCCTAGAAGAGAACAATCACACTGGAAATTTTATTCACCTCTTATTGCATCAAAATTTTTATAAAACATAATAACTGTAACAAGTTCCATATAAATTACCTTTTTTAACATCTCCTGCAAGTCTCAAGTCATCATCTGAGGTATACTGCAATAAAAGATGCTAGTAAAGGGTGGGAATGTGGCCCTTGTGAACTGTGTTTGTGCAAGAAAACTGTATTTGTTTTAATAGTACGCTCTCTGTAGAGTGATAAATTGTTACAGAAAAGTAAGAGCCTTGCAACTCATTAAACTACATCAGAAGTGACAAAATAGGAGATTCTTACAGAGCTAATGGCGTAACAGCACATCATCCATGGACTACACCTGCTAACTACTGGGAAAACTGATAAGCAGATGATCCCTTGGGATCTAATTTGGCAGTAAAACCTACCAAACTAATGACAAGAAAACCCACAAAAGATTACTGAATAACCAAATATTTGCTGATACACTGCAAAAGCAGGTAGGCAAAATTTAAACTGGTCCCTTGATGATTATTAGCTGCAATATCTACTATAATCCAGTCTGAAGATTTACAGTTTGACAAAGGTTAGAGAACAAAACTTGGCTTCCTGGGCTGAATGCCCTAAATCCTCAGCATTTCTGCATACTCCTGCTTTCCTCTGTTACAATTCTGTCCGTGGGATATATAGTAGCTTTCAAGTATTTTGATTATGACAATCTTTCATTTTAAGAAGCCTAGAAAATAAACAAGAGAGGTTTTTTTCCAGATGACTGAAGAAATGCACTTACAATAGGGCTAGAGGGGATGGATGGAGATAAAGAACACAATCACTTAAGCTCAGTGGTACCCAAACATGGAGCATCAGGAAGGAAACAGCAGAAAATCACACTCTTGAGTTCACTTGTAACTTTGAGTTATACGTGACATACGTGCATTCGTAACTTAGAATCATACATGTGACAAAAGTGGTTTACTAGTGATCAAAATCCCTCCCATATAAGAATATAGGATCAGTACAAGTGCCTTGCCCTTAGTGACAATAACAAGTTGGCAGGACTGCCATTTCCTAGTGTTCATAGCATGAAAACCCAGCGGGGGAAAACATATGTGCCGCTAGGCTCAGGGATCAGAGCGAGCTGATTACATCAAATACATACAAGACACTGTAGATTTTGGCATCATCGTGATAATATTGTGGCAGATCTTGGTAACCAACCACAGTGACAATTTCATTGAAGTATCTGACACAGAATTAAAGAACATTATTTTGCATTCAAGTTCAGAGCCGTTAAAACATTTGGGAACAAAGGAAGTACCTTATAGTACCTGTCATATTATCATACCTCTTACTATTAAAAAAAATATTTTTCCATTAGCAAATGGCAGAACTGATTCTTTATCTGATCCAAATCCTACTCCCACTGAACCTGCCAGAAGCAGCAGAGAGGCACATTATTCTCATGCAGGTAAATTTCTCAGTGAGCCTCTCACTGAACATTCCTTGATTTAATATATGACCACCTGCTTGAAGGTAGCAATTTTTCCTTGTGTTTTGGGAAAGAATAGCAAAATCACAAGTCACAGCAGCTCTGAGTCATGCTTCTTCAGACAAGAAAGAAATTGCCATTGGCTCATAGAAAGTTTTCCAACACAGCTGCTTTTCCTGGAGCTTTGACAACAGAGCTGTGCCTCTGAATTGTAAACATAGCTGCTGCTTTGGCCATCAGAAATTTGGTTCAAAAATATAAACACTTTTGGATAAAATAGCCTTGGACTGCAATACCCTGTGAGTTACTGAAAAAGATGCAGATACAATTGGAACCCATTCTTTCCCAAATGCTCAGAAACCATAGCAGTAGTAATTATTTTTCCTCAAACACTTTTAAACTCACTTCAGCCATTGTTCAGTGATTTGTAGGCTCTGCAGAAAAGCAGATGGTGTGCTTTGACCATTGTTTAATTTTACCAACCAATTTTATTCCACTGTTGTTGCATATCCTTTCTCTTGCTTATTTTATCTACTCATTTCTTCAGACCATACCTAAGTAATTCTGGACAAGGGACATTTCTGTGTGTGGATGGTGCTGAACATGGGATGGCTCTGCCCCTAGTGCAGGTCTCTGGAGACAGATAGACACTAAGGATTCTTTGAATGCCATGTGCTATCTTGGGTCGCTTGAGGTGGAACTTCAGGTTTTTCATCAATGTAATTTTTGCCCAATTAAGAGACCCCTGTAGATAGAAAAGCATGTTTCACTTGACGGATTTCAGGAAAGTGAAGCTGACTAAGAAACAACAGAAATACAATGGTCTACTCAGCCTTCCTCAGGAAACAAAAAATGTGAAAGGACTTGGGCAAAGCAAGGAAAACTGTTAGCAGTCCTGTCAGTCCCACATGGAGTGTGGAAAAAGTAGTGAAGCTGAGGAACCAGGTGCATGCACTTCAGTACTTGATTCTCTGTAAACCAACAGATAATAGAAGTCTGCTAATCCTCATCTCCATTGTTCTAGTTAAAATGAAAGAAGACTTAAATGAACAGAGGAACTCATCCGAGTTACTGAACTGTAGGCAACCCAAACCTTTGCCTGCACAGACTATTTTGACTTGAAGTGGCTCACTGACAGAAAACAAGGGGTAATAACACCACAGTTCAGTTTCCAACCAGTAGAAACAAGAACATTGTTTCTGTTTTAAACAGTTTTTCCCTAAGCAAATTATTCCTGAAAAACCAAGCCATGACTTTTCAAAATGTCTATGGTTTATTATTCAGCTTTCTTTTACTT
This sequence comes from Gallinula chloropus, assembly GCF_964237585.1. Classification (NCBI taxonomy): domain Eukaryota; kingdom Metazoa; phylum Chordata; class Aves; order Gruiformes; family Rallidae; genus Gallinula; species Gallinula chloropus. The sequence goes on from NC_140089.1 coordinate 25,186,640, forward strand.
TAGTTTTGAGTACCTTTTCAGAATTGATACACTGATGAAGAACACTTGCTTCCTTTTGATTAATCGTTCTGGAATTCATTTGCTTAAAAAGCAAGCAAACAAACAAAAAACAAACCCAACACATCAGCTTTGATCAGTATTTGTGCTATATGCTCCCACTGGATGCTTAAATCTGTACATCCTCATTTTCTGCTGTAGAGTTTGTGTATGCAACTACATCACAAAATCACCATCCATCACTGTTGTAGGGATCAGCTCTTTCATTTGTACATTTTAAATAAAGAAAAAGAAAACTTCCAAGTAGTTAATGAAATTCTAAGTTGTTTGTAAACTGTTGGATCAAGTGAGCTGAACATGTAAGTGGATTTGTCCTGTGTCAGCCTCGGTACTTTCTGTGGCATCACCAGTTCATGAATGGACTATGAAGTACTCTGGCACTACAGCCTGTAGATTGTCCTGTCCACACATCCATCCTAACCATGTGATGTTACATTGCCCTTTTACAAGGAACAAAGAACTTCAAGGAGAAATGTGCATCATGTTGTGAAGTGGGATGGAGGGTGTTGCAACAGTCTGGTGGATAAGAAATTATAGAAGCAACTATAGCAGCAACAGCTGCCCTGGGAGGAAAAACAAAAGGGTCACTGTTGTAAGCCAGAGCACAAGTGTGCATGGGTCTCCTGCCTGAGGCTTGATGGTACCTTCTGACTCAAATTCACAAGCACCCACAGTGCCTCAGGAGGAAGGAAATGGAGGGAGAGGCCAGATGGAAAATCCAAAAGAGAAAAACCAGTGAGAAAGCTACCCAAACCATCTCCAGACTACAGACAAACTCTGCCTATGAGTTGTCTCTCCCCGTTTTTGGGAGGACTAAAGTATTTAGATCGGTTATTTTTCAGATCCAGCATAACAAAGTCTCACTCTCAGTTGCTCACAGACATTTCTAACCTCAACAAGAAAAGTAACAAAAATCTTTATCGCTAAATAACTCTGTTAGGTGAAAGCTAGTGAAGATTAAATAGAATAAGCCACTAATGCTACTTCAGGCATTATAAGCTGAAATGACAGTAAGCTAAACAGAAGGAATATCAACTAGGGTACAAGCAGGAATACCAACTATTAGATGAAATTTGAACATACCCTTGAGAAGGACCTCAGAGGCCTGTCCAAGCCCAATGAATCTGTCACTCATATACAGAGCACTGTTATCACAACAGCTCTTCTAGAGATGCTCTAGAGCGAATAGAGATCCTGCTGCAGGCTGGGCATTGAAAGGATCAGCTTCAATAGGAGTGAACAAGAACTGTTGCACCAGAATATATTGTCATGTAGGAGGCAAAGCAACATGGTAAGAGATCTGGGGTGAAATCATTTCATGGGGAAAATTAAGACTTTCCAGGGAGAGGTGCTTAATGATAGCAGGCCACCAGCTTTTTCCTTGTTTTCGAAGACACTGATGCAAGAAGCACCCAAAGGGGCTTAAGTAAAGGAGGCACCTACACAGCTGAACACTGTCTGCACAGAGGTTTGGTGACTGGAGAATGCTAAAAGCTGCAGTGTCTGCAGGCTAAGAGGAAACTAAGCAGAGAGGTCCTGGATATCTAAATTTGGGGCTTAGACATTTCTAAAGAAAACTAAGCGTATAATCCTTTTTCAAACATAGCTCTCCTTGTGAAAAAAAGGCATCACTGTAAGATGTCATAAGGTTCTGTGAAGTTTCTAGTCTGTGGAACACAATGTAAGCTAGAAAAAGCAGCACAGAGAAAAGCAGAATGCACTAGTGTAAAAAGTGGTATATGACACCAAAATCTGTCCCACAATCAGAAATATCTGTAAAGACTGGATGTTCTTTGATGCATTATGTAACACATTGCAGCAAAACATTCAGTTGATTCCAGAACTGAACTGTAACAAAAATAAAGCTATCTTTATGAGAAATGAATCTATGACTTTTACAAATTATGCTGATTAAATTTTTGTCCATCTGACTTCTTGTATATGGAAGTGCGTTATGAAAAGCAGCACTGAGTCACTTCATCTTTTCTTTAAGAATGAATGTCCTCTAACTTTTCTCTGTGAAGGATATATGGGTGGGATAAGAGGAAGCTGAAAAATTAACACTGAGTCTTTGAAATGGAAATTGCCTAATAAAAGATTATCAGTGATAACAGATGATTTGTAGAATGTGATAATGCATCATGGAAATGGTTTCTGAAATGCTGATGCACACAAGACTCTAAAAATAGATTCTTATTGCTATGGCATGTCCAAAAGATCCTGTCTTCCTTACTGCACTTTTCAAGTATGTCTATGCATTCCAAGGCTGACATTTTGTCTGGTATATGCATGAAAAATTAATGGTTTTGAAAGAACATGCAAGTGATGCAGCAGTCTTGACTTCTGCAATAGCCAGTGAAAAAACCTGCTGCTGTTCTTTGGACTTTGATTTGTAAAAAAATTAAATAACAAGAAAAGGTTACTGTCTATAAATTTTTGGAAGTTCCAGATTCTGCTTGGACTTTAAGATTACAGATACTTACAAATTAATCACAAAGCACAGAAAAGTGGATTCAGTGGCAGAGGGCAAGAATGAGAAGAGGGGCTTGTTGGAAACTTTTCTCATTTCAGATTACTGTCAGATTTTGCAATCTCACCTGTTCCTGTTTAAATGTTAAAAAGTATAAACGATATAAAATGTTACCAGGGTCTCCTGGTTTTGTTATTAAAGTGTCTTTCAATGAGAGTAGGAGACAAAATCCTGGCAATAAATAGGCAATACCAATTTCTACTTTATTGAATTTTTTACAAGTTTAGAATCATATTTATAAGCATTGCTTGGCCACATGTTAGTTCTGCTTGGGATTATACACTTCCTGATGTTTGGCCAGAGTAGTTTAATTTGTTCTTGCAATTACACTAGTGCACTTTTCGATGTGTGCTTCAGCAAAATGAAATCTGGATGACACTGAGCAGTAATGTCGGGGCTCAATGCAGGATGGAGCAGGGCTAGGAGCAGCAGGGGCTCTGTCACATGAAGGGTAAGAGTCTGATTCGGCCCTCCTCTTGAGTAACAAGGTTCACAAAGGACCCCCTTGCTTTCTAAACTCCTTCACAGAGAAGAGCCTAGGTGAAGCCAGGTCCAGTCTTAGTCCCAGACTTGGTCAATGGTTTATGTCTGAAGGATTATATGTAGCCACATATCAGAGTCACCATTTGCCTGTCACAGCCCCCTTAAGGACTTTCAATGAGGAAGTTTTGATTAAAGCAACAGGTATAACAAGTTCAGGTTTGCTGTTGATAAATATGTTTACTGCAGTAGTGCTAATACATGATTATTATGCCTGCAAAATGCTGTCCCAGGCATTGTTCAATGAAAGGTGAAGATGCAATACTTACCAAGGACGTGTCGCTATCTTGGGTGGAGGAGAAGGAGCACAGCGCATCGACTGCCTCTTCTTCTTCAATCTCTTCCCTAACTCCAGGGGTGACTTCTTCAGTACCCTTTATACCCCAGTCTTAGCTGTTCCCCTCCCCAGGATGACGTTTAGCATGATTTAGGTGGAGAGTTGGGCACTACAGTCATATATGTTTAGCATGGACTTCTTTCAGCTCATTACCATAATTAGGGGTGTCAACTTTAATATTAATTTCACAGATAATGAAGCAATAGGTCATGCTCCGGGCACCGTGGCCTTCAAGAGTCTTTGTAGAAACCGTCTATCTCTTTATTTTTCATTCTCTAGACAAAACAAGGCCGCCTTGCTGCTACAAGACTCCCTACTTCAGCTGCTTCTCATACCAATCTTGTGGATCACCATCCACAATATTACATCAGAGATAAGCAGACACCAGTGGTTTTAAGCTCTTACGTGCAATTCTCACAGGCTCCCTGGGGGTGCTGCTGGTCAGTGCATTGCACCACCTCAGCCAGGATCCTGGAGTGCCCTGCCCTGTCATGTGCCCTCTTGTGCAGCTAGCACTCACCAACACACCCTGTGTTTTGTGACGACTTCGATGGAAAGCACCAACTCAGTCTCAGCAATGTCCCTTTCTCTCATCTAATCATACCTTGCAGCCTGCTCCAGAGCTCTTTTAATCTTGGAAATATACCAGGAAGAGGGGATCTTTTTAATAACATAAGGAGCAAGCCTTAGCAGAATTGTCCTCCTGTCACAGCTTCTGGGTTTTCACCTGGAGAGTGAACACCAAACTGGTGTTTGCAGTGCTGATAAAGGTGCTAGTTGTTAGTCACTGATTACAGAGATTAGCTGATGGGAGTAGCCAGCCCAGAAATTCTCAGAATGCCTCTGACATACAACATAAAAGGAAACAGAACATAAAAAAAACATCTTTCCTCCCCAAAACCCAGACTTTTTGAGTAGGTACTATGTATACCTGACACTTTATATCACTTATATGCCTGTGTGCAAAGTGTAACAACAGCTTAAATAAACAATTAGCTTTTCTAAGCCGGACTATGACTAAATTTCAGTTCCATATTTGACAAACAGTGATCAGCCTACATCCAGACTGAACTTCTGAGTCAGGGAAAGTTTCAGCTGGTGATTGTGGTTTGGATTAATTATGCAAATGAAGGATTCAAGCTGCTTCTATCTAGACAAGTTGGTTGATTTTGTGTATAATAGAAAGAGCTTTCCCAGATAGGAAATAGGTGCAGGGAGGTAATGGCGTGTTTCCTTAGGTACCATATGAATAACTCTGTACAGAATCCCTCCAATAACAGTATCAATAGTGATAACAAGAAGTTGAGTTGATTTCAAGAGGCAGCTACTATCTACATTTTATGAAAATGGGACGATCAGCTACAATATAAGGCTGGACTTTGAAATCTAGAAAGTAATGTTTCCTTGGTTAAAAATATTTCACCCTCTGAAAGGCTAAATATAAAACCCGTCAGAAAGCATTCATTTCAGCAGGCTTTGAATGAGTCACCAGAAGATGTTTGACTGAATGTCACTATGTCACTTTTCCAGACATCTAACACTCTCCCTTCACATTTTTAAGACTATCTTCTCTAATATTTGACTAATTTATGCGCTATACGATGATTGTTTCCTTGATTAGAACGAGCAGCCCAGAATTATTATTCTATAAAACAAAGTATAGAGGCTATTCTTCAACGCATACAATGACCAAACTCATTTTGGATAAACAAACAGCTTTCTCTGATTTTTTTACTTCCTTCTACTGTAGTATGCCAGATGCTTCCACAACATTTCTAATACAGAAAGATTTTGTTTGGTTTTGTGGGTTTTTTCCTTTCTTTAAGTTCACCTTGCTTTGTTCCATTCACTCGGGCACGTTGAAGATCTTCATCTCTGACAAGAAAAGTCTTGCCTCACCCTTGATCTCTAGAGGAAATCAGTTTCAGAGATTTATACTGACTATTGATGAGAAACTTCATCTTCCTGTGGAGCTACAGTGGGTGCCACTCAAAACACAGCAGTGCATTATGGAGCAGGAAAGCCAAAGAAAAATCTGATGGTACCCACTCACATATTTTTAGCTGAATGCCTAAAAACTAGCACAGAAGCAAACAGTCTGAATAACATTCTGGACTTCCTGATGCAAGTACAACATTGTGGAGAGGATTTCATGCACTGTTATTTAGGAATTCATATTTGAACACCCAGTCACACTACTACTAAGATCAAATTCTACCTTTGAAAAATAATTCCAACATTAAATACTGCTCTTTTTAAAATATTATTTTTTTCCCTCAGAGCTATTTTTTTTCTTTTAATCTATTTCAAAAATGTATTTTCAGAGAATCATTTATGTATTTACATAAATACTTTATCTTAATCAGGTTCTTTTCAACAGGAATGGTCCATATCTCCTTTAAACTCACATGCAATCTATTTGTTAATATTCTGATAACAAAGCCAGTAACAAGACAGTGTATATTAAAACTGAGATTAATTCAGTATAAAATCTTTAATTATGACTTTACCACACCTTCATAAGGCTGAGTGTAAGGTTCTGCCCCTGTGTCAGATCAATACAGACTGCATTGTAAGCAGAGAAAGACTTGGAGGTCCTGGCAATGTGCACTTGCAGTTCAACAAGCCAATTATATCCTGGGCTGGATCAAAAGAAGTGTGTTCAGCAGGTCAAGGGATGTGATTCTGCCCATCTACTCCTCTCTGGTGAGACCTCACCTGCAGTATTGTGGCCAGCTCTGGGGGCCCCAGTACAGGAATCCTGTTGGAGATCCATCCAGAGAAAGTCCACAAAAATGGTCATGGGGCTGACACTGCAGCCAGGCTGAGAGAGTTGGGCTTTCTTATGTTTTTTCAAGATACATAAATGGCTTAAAGGAAAGATGAAGAGAGACTTTTTACTAAGGCCTGTTGAGACAGGACAAGGACCAATGGTTTCAAACTGAAAAAGTGCAGATTTAGAGTGGATAATAGGATATGGTTTTTTATGATAAGGGTGGTGAGGTGCTGGCACAGGTTGCCCAAAGATGCTGTGTAAGGCTCCTCCCTGGAAGTGTTGGATGAGGGTTTGGGCAACACAATCTAGTAAAAGATCGCCTTGCCCATGGCAGGCAGGTTGGCCTAGATTTGAACCCAAACCATTCTCTGACTCTGTGATGTAATTATCTGTTTAGATTTAATCAGATCTGATTAAATCTGATCTGATTAAATCTGATATACTTAAGTCATACAACTGGATATTGTTTTCCTACACAGACAATTCTGCACGAGGCGTCAAAGAGGTAAAAGCCAGATTTGTTCAATTTATTCTGCATTCATTTGCTCTCCAAACCCATATCTCCTCTCCCCAGGTTCTTTGACTCCTTTGATGTTTTATCAAAAGACCTTCTATTTTAAGGCTGTCTCAAATGCTTTTCTTCTCTTCAACCCTGTCCTTTTACTGGCCTTTCCTTCCAGTCCTTGCAATACTTCTCCTCTGCTCTATTAAATCTCTGCCTCACAATATTCTCAACTCACATGTCCAGCTTGAGAAATCCAGGTAGTTCAGCCTACATGAAAGTACACAGTGTTTATACACTCAAAGTAAAACACATATATATACTCTGTCAGTCCCACAGACATAGGCCCATCCTTCATGGAAACCACAAACCACTTAGGAGAGTTTTTTTCACTTTTAGTTAACCTAATAAGAAACTACGAGTTGTTTTAAAATTAATTCATTAACCAATCTGGAAACTAAGGACTGGCAGCTAAGAACAACCCTTTCAACCAACTGGCAGAGGAGGTTGGTCATTATGCCTAATGATCACCCCCTAAAGACTTTTAGGTCCCTTAAAGTCTCCAGTGCTACACGAAGCCAAGAATTTATTCCTCTATTTTTTGTAAATCTTCATTAAACCTTCTTACTTGCCGTGGTTGTTTGTTTCTGTTTTCAATTATATTATTTTTCATTCATCCAAAGCAAGATGAACAATAAACAATATAAAATAGATATTGGATGGTTAGACTGCAGAAATACTAATTGTGATATGAAAAAAAGTTCAGGACTTATAAGCCTTTTGTTCTTCTGTTTCCATGGCATCCTGGTCCACTTCTACATGACATATCAGAAGAGAAACTACATCCTCATTCAGCATTTCTACAATAAACCAAGGAATTCTCAAAAGGAAATACAGCTTTAATAGGTATGTAAGTGATCATTATAGAGAACTCGATTTGTTAGGAATTTCCACCTAAAGGCATATTCAACATCAGTTTTTCTCTATTAGCAAATGCTGACTTTTTAATGAGACAGTTGCTGAAGTCTCTGGTGGTACTATTTCAGTTTGTCTCCAATTATAAACTCAGTAGGTCAAAGCACAGCCTAATAAAAAAAGAAACAAAAATAAAAACCCAAGGGGAAAAAAATGCAAACAAAAGAAAACAACAAAAAAAAAAACCACCATAAAACCAAAACCAAACAAACAAAAAAAAAAAAAATCTACCGAGACCCAGACCTATCAATAGTTCTATTAAAAATATCAAATAGAAATTCTGGGCTGAGAAGGCAACCAGCAAATGCAGTTTCAACATTTCATTTTTGCTGAAAGAATTACTAACATGTCTACAAACTGATTAGATTTAAACCTTCTATGCCTGGGGCATTCATTTGCAAAAATACAAGCAGTCCATCTCAAGTGATGTGGGGGCATCACCTCAAGCCTACAGCAGAGGAGCACCGGTCTTATGAACAACCCTACTGATCTTCCACGGTAACAAGGAATAAGGACATAGACACAGTAGCATAGTAGGCCAGATGCAGAGCATGCTTTTGGAGAGAATTTCCCACTTGCCTCCCCATGTGCTGGTTCATAACCATACTGAGACCATAAAAGCTATATTCCTCCTGGGTGACACTGGGGAGGTAGTCTCCAGGAATTTGTCTAGTGCACTCCAACATCTAATGGGCATTCAGATCAGAGGACCAGACTAATGTTTCTTTGAAACAACTACACTCCACCTCCAAAAACTGTCAGTGTCAACATTAGTAGCATAGCACTAACCTTGTCAGCTCCAAACAGTTCACATTACTTATTAGCATAGACACAGCTAAAATGTAACATGACAAGAGACAACTGTAACTCTGATGGTGTAACTACATTGCTGAGAATCTTTGCCTTTACCTGAAGCAATTTTCTATTCCTTTAGAAAACACAGAGAAACTTTAAAAACTTACTCATTAACAGAGCTTTGTTAGAGAAGGAAAAGTTGCCTTTGCAGCTACCCGGTTAGCTGAAGGATGGAAAGGTCACAGGAAATTAATGTTATTGCAGAACAACTCAGAGCACTGTTTTGCCCAAACCACAAGGGAAGAGGGTGGAATGGCAGGATAAATTGACCATGAATACTTTAGACTGGAGATCAGAAAGAGACTGGTAATCCATAAAGGACTCGGAAGTTGAAAGCATCTAGAGGTTGCTGTTATCATTATTTCTAGCCAGTTCAAAGATGGATCTTGATCATATTTTTAAAGGGATTATATGAAATATTTGGCCAGTAAATATCTTTCATTCTTATTTTGTCCTATGGCTCCCAGACAGAGATGTACTCTAGGTAAGTATGAATATCAGCAGGAATGAGGGCTTGTTCCCACCCAGCTCCAATGTTTCTGCTGCCTGAATAGGTGAGAATCAGCAAAGTTCCTCCTTGAAAGCCTTGAAGAGAAGAAGGACAGGACAGCCTAAGGACACCACTGTTCTCATCTCACTATCTCCTATCCCCAAGAATACTAACACAATAGTGGATGCTTATGTTAAAATGTCTCTAGTTTTTACTGATTTGCAATCAGAATCGTGGCATTTTATCAGCATGTCTATATACTGAAGATTTTGTGGTTTTCAATCCTAATACAATAAGATATTAAATGTGAAGTAAAAACACCTCTAGTGAATGTGGCAAGTAACAAAGCTATACTGCTGTGCACGGAGGTAGAGATGTGTGTGTCTGTTGATAGTAACATTTCACAGATACATGAAGCTGTTTGGTAATTCACAATTTTTTACTTTACTCAAAAAGCTGGAAGATGCCTCAGAAAAAGGAAAGTCTACACTATTTCCATGTTTTAAGTGCAGAGGAAAAGGAGAGGAGCATACTCCTTCAACCTTACAGCAGAATTAGTAGGGTCCTACTCTGCAGATAACAGTATGGTTCCCCTGGGGCATGGAGGGTGCAACAGTGATTGGTGCAAAGTCACAGCAAGCTGGTGAAGTCAGAAGTCTCACTGTCATCCTGAAGTAGTACATCTTTCCAGGCACTTTTTGCTTCCCTGCAGTTGTTTCCTTTTTTGTACACCACTTATTACTTGCCACCAAGTCTTTATCACAGGATTTTCTTTAGCAATGTCAGGCATTCAGCTCAGCCAGTGCTCCATAGGAAATAGCTCCCAGTGCTATTAAAGGAGGACACATGGTGCAGCTGCATCATTGCTAATCATAACAAATAAATGAAAGGCATCATGATTATTGGTAAAAGAAGGCTTGACACAGCGGAAGAGAGGGTCCTGAACAAGACATATTTAAGATCAGCTTGTACCCTTCTGTTGTATTTGTTCTGCAAACTCCAGACATGAATGTGACTTGTGTTCATCCTGAAGTATTAGTTTCTTTTACTTTGACTGGCTCAAGGACATATCTGTCTTTTTCCAAGGAGAGTTAAAAAAAAAGTTTCTTAAAGTTAAAAAAAAATTCTTAAAGTTAAAAATACCCCAAAACTTTATGATAATAGTACAGGAATGTGACAAGAAGCCAACTCATTTGTACAAATGCATATCAAACTCAGAATCATAGAATGTGTTAGGTTGGAAAGGACCTTTAAAGGTCATCTAGTCCAACCCCCCTGCAGTATGCAGGGACACCTTTAGCTAGATCAGGTTGCTCAGAGCTTCATCAGGCCTGACCTTGAATGTCTCCAGGGATAAAGCGTCCACTACCTCTCTGGGCAACCTCTTCTGGTGTCTCACCTAATAGCTAAGAATTTCTTCCTCATGTCTAATGTAAATATAACCTTCACTATTCTAAAACCATTGCCCTTCGTCCTATCGCTAAATGCCCTTACAAGCAGCCCTTCCCCAGATTTCCTGTACATCCCCTTCAGGTATTGGAATGTGGCTGTAAGGTCTCCCAGGGTCTTCTCTTCTCCAGACTGAACATCAGCCTGTCTTCCTAGGAGAGGATCTCTAGCCCTTTCATCATCCTCAAGGCCCTTCTGAACCCATTCCAAGAGGTCCATGTCCTTCTCATGTTGAGGGCTCCAGAGCCAGACACAGTACTCCAGATGGGGTCTCACCAGAGCAGAGTAGAAGAGGACAATCATTACTCTCAACTTACATATTTACACTCCAGGTACTTTGACAGAGAATCTATTACTGACAAAACTACCTGTCCATTGCAAAAGGTAGGGAAAGGAGAAGTGGATGAGAAGTGGGGAAAAAAAAAAAGGAAAAGACCTCTCTTCAGACTTTAATAAATAAGAGAGATTCTGATCAACACCAGTCTCTGTGAATGGCACCATCCATCTAATTGAAGCTGGCTTCAGCTACCATATTCATCAGCACCATATTCATTGTTTACACCTGGAAATAAACAGGGAAGACAAACTGCAAAACAAAACTCAATGGAAATTTTATCTTACTATCTGTCAGTATGAGTCCAGAAGAAGAAGACCAAGTGGTTTTGATTTCAGGAAGGCTAAGATTCTGCTATACCATGCACACAGTTTAGGGCTGCCATAGAGGCAATTCTTTCTCCATCCAGAGAAATACCTACATTTTAAACATGTATAGATATTAACTTCCTTTCATTTTTTACATTAAATATTTGATCAATGTAAGTCTAGGGACCAGGTAAAAATTCCTAGTTATATTCAGATACATATATTCAGTTACATATATTCAGTTACGTATTTCTGCAGCTGATACTTTTATGAAATAAGCTTAAGCATTGTGAGAAATAGTGGACATACAGTGCTAGAATTGTGGAACCTGCTGCAGAAGATTTACTGAAACCAATGGCCTAGTGTTCTGATGAATGTCTCAAAACTGAGATTGAAAATAGCCTAGACATGTAGAGAGGTCAGAAAAATTGATGGTGATACTACATTCTGAAAAACACTTGTCAGCCTTGATCATGACTGCTTTATGCAATGCCCATTAGCATGACAAACATTTTTGTTTGGGTTTCTTACAAATATGGTAGCATAAAATCATTTACTTACCATTAGTATATATATAATTTATACTTAGTATAAAATAATATACTTTGCCTAAAATTCTATAGCCTTCTGCCAAGGCTGACACTCCATTCAGCCAATGTGCGAAATAAAATATCATCCTGAGCCTATGGGAAGGCTTTTGGCATCCCCATGCCATTCCTGAGCATAACAAAATGTTAGAGGATACCGTGCTTACAGTGGAGGCAGAATGTGTTGGCAGAATGAGACCTGGAAAATGAATAAGTAACTGAATGACGAAGAAAAGTACATGGAAAGGGGTTCAAAATTCAGAGGTCAGATGTGAAATCTAGGAAAAGAGAAATAAACAGAAGATGGATAAGAAGCACAGGGAGTGATAATTCCTCCAAACAGAGATTTGTGGCAGAAGAGTTGAAAGATACCTATGATACTTAATGTTGAGGTGTAAGAGTATAGGGGACAAGAGTATAGGGGACTGAATAACAGACTTCACTGAGGCTCTTGGCAGATCTTTCGACTCCAGGTCCAGGCATGTAGGAGGCACTGCTGTTGCAGATAAAAAACAACTCAGATATGACATAATATTTATATTACTTTATACTACTGTCTTCAAAAGTCAGTAGCTTCCAGTGGGGGAATCTGGGATTCCCTGAGGTCAGTGGAAGTTTTGTCACTGAGATCAGAAGGATCTGAAGCTTCACAACCAGAGGCTTGGCATTCCTCTCAAGAGTGTCTGTTTTTACAGGAATGAAATTTCCTTGTTAAAGCACAGATCAGACTATTGAACTTGTCTGAGCCAGCATCAGCAAGAATGTCTCTGGAGAAAGTGAAATACTATGTTAGTGTATCAGACAATAAATGTTGAAAGCATGTTTAAGTGGCAGTTGCTTACTCTTAAGAGTCCGCCATAATTTTAATTTACATTGCTGTAGCATTTAATGGTTATTTAGACCTAGCACTGGGTCAATACATCATTTTTGGTACCAGTTAGCTCATTTTCAGTGCTTTACAGAACTGCCAAGAATTGTAGGAGGAGGAAGTCCATTAGTTTCAAGCTCACCTCTATTATACTGGGAAAAGTCCTTATCTCCCCACTGGAAAAGACACCCAAGTTCTTGCTGTAATAATTATTATTTTAGAAATTCTGCACAAATTTTAGCAATGCAGAGGAAATTTATGGTATTTGAAGAGTTCTATTGCCTCACCTGGTTTATTTTTAACGATCTCTATCATGGTAAAAAGCTGTCCTATCAATGACTCAAATTCAAGCATCAACATGGTTTCAATGTCACTAACCTGGGACCTACAAGATTTAAAAACAAGTTATATTTTGATGAGGGGTTCTGTTATACATGATGCCTTCATTAGATGCCTACAGGCCAGTTGCTGATACCTCTAGTGTGTCTAGACAATGACCCAGCATCATTGCATACTTGGTCATAATATATATGTCAGTATTTCCTACACTAAACTAGTTTTGCAGGTTGAAGTATTCAGGCTTCAATTTTCTCCCTGTTCAATGTCCTGCTTTGGAGGTAACATAGGCTGGCGCCCAGAGACTGATGCTGTTCCCAGCCAGAACACAGAGGTGCTAGAGAGTGAACAGAGCTATGCCCACACACAGACGTCCTGCTGCACAGCCGAAGCCCAAAGACATTTGCTGTGACCTCAAACTATTTGTTGTAGGCTCAAGTCAGAGTGCAGCAGAGCAGGGAGCTGGATCTAACTCCACTTGGATGCCACTTTATAAGAAGTAACATCTTAGGAAGATACTGAAATTGGGGGGGGGGAATGAACATAAATGGTATTATCATTTTCTCTAGTGAAGGCAAGGTGTAGATGTACTTGTTGACAAATTACATCGAATAGCATATTCAGTGCTGTTCATCAGACCTCAGCTATATCTAACTAAAGGAGAGTTTATAACTTTCATCATCTTCTGTATCAAAAGAAATTTCCTTTTAAGAAAGGAAAATACCCATGTCTCCCAGGTCTCAAAATAAAATAAAATAAATATGAAACCAAAACAAATTAAAACAAAACAGAACAGAACCAAACAAAATAAAATAAACCAAATCAACTAGACCAAACCAAACTAAACTAAAAATGAATGTGTTTCAATTTCATTTACAACAGCCATACAATAAAACAATACTGACACAGGGCTCTCTGTCAGATGCTTTCCAAACATTTTACAAAGGAATGGAAGCATAAAATGTAAGGAAGAATGAAGCAAAGCAATAGCAGTTACATGGCTGTATTGGGTGCTGGTGTCCATGTGTTGCAGTGGGGGTATTTAACAAAGGGCAAAAACACTGGAAAGAGGGGGAGAGGAAAAAACAAAAGTCAAAAAAAAAAAAAAAAAAAGTGTAAACCAGCAGCCTGAACACCAAGGTCTGAGAAGGAGGGTGGGAGGAGGTGCCCCATGGCAGAACACATGTTCACACTATAGCCCCTGGGGATGAACCCATGTTATAGCAGTTCATAACCAACTGTATCGCACAGGAAGGACCCACACTGGAGCAGGGAAACCGTGTGAGGGGAAAAGAGCAGCAGAGAAGAGCAGTTATGGACTGACCACAGCACACATTTTCCATCCCCCTGCAGAGGTGGAGGACTAAAGTTGAACCAGGAAAAGTGGCTGAGGGAAGACATTTTAATTCTTGTCTTTCTTTCTCATCATCCTAATTGACTTTTAATTGGCAATAAATTAAATTCACTTTCTGCAAGTTGAATCTCTTTGGCCTGAAACAGTAATTGGTAAATGATCTCCCTGTCCTTCCCTTGACCCATGAGCTATCTCATCCTATTTTCTCTCCCTGCCCTGCTGCCTTGGGGTAGCAAGAGAGCAGCTGTGTTAGGAGCTTGTCTGCGTGCCAAGGCCAACTCAATACAAGGTCACAAGGCAATTCACAGTACCAAACCCAAGAACAAAACCCATCTTTCTGGCTTCCCAGACCAGTGGTGCATTGTTATAAGCCATCTCTATAATCTCCCTGGACATAGCTGCAGGAGGACAACCCAACCCATAGAGACTTGCACAGGAAATATCAACAAGGCACAGAGACTAGCCAAGGAGAGCACTGAGGCTGTGACTAATGCCTGACCCTGGGCAGCCCCACCAACTTCAAAGGAAGCATTGCATTGGCACAGTATGGCAGGGGCTTGAGAGGCTGTGCAGTTGATTTCAGTAAGTGCTTTTGGCACTAGCCACATCTGAAACATTTCATGCAAAGAGTGCCTGCAGAGTGTCAAGAAGTCATGTCAGAATAATGTTACGTTATTTTTGCACTCAGATGTATCATCTGCTATTCGGTCTGAAGACCTGGCTGTTGCAGAAGGCAAACTTTGCACAAGAGAGTAAGTGAAAAGCAAAAATCCTTAATTATTTTTTTCTCTAAATATTTTCAGATGCTTTATAGACCACCACCTGCAATTGTGTCTGACTTAAGATACAAATTTTTTTAACTTTTATAACCCACAGTTGAAAAACTGTTTCTATCTGGGCCAGAAAAGGTATAAAATAAACCACAAAGTGTATTTGTATATTTAAAGTGTATTTAAAATAGCTATAATGGAATTTCACTACTATATCTATTATATAAGTACTTTTATGGAAGAAACCCACATATTTATATTGGATTTTGGAAAAAATCCAAGTTCTCTTGGAAAGTGTCCCATTTGTACTGGATTTTTTTTTCCTCCTCTCTATTTGTATGCTAATTGACTCTGTTCCAATTCACTGCCAACAACCCCCCGCCCCCAAAACCCCAGTCACTACCTGTAAGTATGGATACACACAGAGTTTCTAAAAGAACTAATAAAAATCACATTGGCATGGAAAGGTGTCTCAGTCAAAAGCCATTTTTAGGTTTTTTTGATCTGTATGAGCTACCCACGAGGAGAGAACAAGCATGAATCTACTGTGGCTCATAGCTGTAAATGGTCAATGACCACACCAACGGTCTTTTTATTTTTTTTTTACATTTCCCTGTGAGTAGAGGCAAAGCCAGTAATTCTGCTAAGAAAACAGTCAGCCATTTACTCTGAATGTCCCACAATTTCAGGTTCTGTTTGGTTTAGCACATGTATTGTGTCCTACTACTACCACACAAATGCTTGAAATTTTTTTCAAAGTGTAGAAGTGGTAGCAATTTACCACATGACAAATAATAATGTAAAAAAGTATATTGGTGGACCAAAATTGCACATTTACAGGAGAAAGCCGAAGTGATCAACTGTTCTGGTACTATTGCCTCATGCATATCTGGCTGTATTTAATTTTCAAGGCTGCTTACAGAAATAAGATGTGTTACAGTAGTAACACCTGAGAAATTTTGCACAAGTTTTCCATTCCCCAAACAAAAATGGCTGGTTAACTTTTTACAGAGGTATTTATATAATAATCACTTGCAATTCAAGGTTATTACCAACAGCAGTCTTGACTGGGCTAGCATCATAGAAGTATGCTGTACTTTGTCTCACACTGTACCACACCAACAAAAATTAAACAATGTTAATGTACTTCTGTGGATGTAAAGTGGGACATGCAATCAGGACATGTAACCTCTCTCACAAATCAAATATTTTAAGATGCATTCTCAACGGACTAACAAACACAAATATAATCTTAAAGCTTTGATCCTCTTTGAATCCTCAGGCTACAGAAAAATCCTTGATTTTATACTGATATGTGAGAGCTGTGAATTAGCATAGACCATAGAAAAGTGGAAACGGAATTAAAATAACTTTGGTCATGATAAGCTTGTGCTGACTCTACAAGACAGAGTGCATAGCCAAGAATTAGAGAACATTGGAGTATATGCTAATGAGCTGGAAAATATCTAAGATCAGTAGTGATAAATTTTTTACAGTAAAAGTGGAAGGAAAGACATAGACATTGAACTCTTCAAGTGATGAAAATGTTGTCTGGTTTTAAATGTAAACCAAACAATATTCATTACCTCTAGCAAGAAAATGCATGTTGTTCTATTTTATTCACAACAGTTCTTAACAGGTTATGCTTCATTCTTGCTCTTCACAAGCAAAACTGAAATAAGAAAACTTTCAAAGACCCTGTCTTTGTGTGTTTGAGCAAAATGTAAGTTGCATGGGGAATACAAAAAAAAGGACAACACTTTTCATCTCCCACTTTCATTTCATCAGATTATACCATTAATTTCAGATGTGACACTATCCCCAAGTACAGCTACAATATGAATGCTCTCTGTTCATTATTTGAAAGTTAATCATTGCATTCCTAAGGTTTGAGAAGTGCTGTTGATCCAGTAAAGCTCCAGACCAGCTTTTTCACCTGTACTGAATAGCACCCCAAAGTCTAGATAGCCCTGCTCACCTCCATGTGAACCAGAAGCATGGATCTGGAAAAAGGAAGACTTGTGTTCTCAAGTGAAATTAATGCTGAAATTAAATGAACATCAGCTAACTGAGGAGCTAGAGAAGCTGAAAGAGAAATGGATTGCTCAATTCTAAAAAAGGGTAAAAAAAGAGATGAGTGAGAATTATATAATCTGTTTCTCCTTTCCTTGAAGTTCATGCCTGAAAAAAATATCCCAGCTGTTAAAATTACCAACAAACTCTGTGTTTCCCTAAGCACAAAATAATTTCTCAGCTTACCTGCCGTGTCCCTCTATCAGTTCAGCGGGTTCCTGTTCTGACACCTCGTGTTGGGATCAGCAACACTGTCCCCAAAGGGCTCTTGATCCTAGGATGTGGTGACCAACCGTAGGCTGTAACCTTCTCTACCACCTACAGTCTTCTTGCTTGCCTGTGCCTGTGTCACTGCAAGGGTTCCTGGTTGATTTCTGCAGATTTCACTCACTCACTCACTCACTCACTCACTCACTCACTCACTCACTCACTCACTCACTCACTCACTCACTCACCCTTTCTGTCTGAGGCACTATCCTGTCACTTCCAGTTGCACACCCTTAAGGAGGATACATCAGCCAGTGAAGACAAAAATTATCATTTGTACACAAGGCCTAACATTTATAAGGAAACACTAATAAAGTCTTCCGAGATATAAAACCACTTTCGGAGTCAGACAACTCCTGTTGCTGCGAGGAATTGGGGGAAAAACAGCGGGAAGCTCCGTGCTTGCAGGGGAAATATCTGTCAGGAAATCAGCTTATTGGAGAGGAGCAAACTGGTTAGAGAAACATTTGCATGACTGACAGCCTTTTGATTCATTTTCTTTCTTCTGCACAGTGAAAGGGACACCTGGATACAAAAATAATGTACAGCTAGTTGTTTTCATGCCCTCATGAGATGATGTCTATTTGCCTTTTAAAACAGCTCCAACAAAGAATTGTTTCTAGGTATAGTTTTTGCTGTGATCGCTGCTTCTGTATTTGAGGATTACTCATTTGTTTTGCACATCACAAAGCATAACAAGTCTTTAATTATTTTGGTTTTACAAAAGAATTAATCATTTAACTATAAAATGTTTTCTCTTGCTTTTGGGTAATCCCATATTTCTGTCCCTTTCCCTGGAGAAGTGACAGTTAGAAAGGAACTGTGACCCTGAGTATTAATACTATTTAATAAAATACGGGGGGGTTATCATTCTTTTTACCCTTCTTGTGTTGTCTCCTAACTGATTTGACTGTGCGTGCTTAAGCAATGGAAGTCCTTAGAGGACGGGTAATGTGAGCTATGCAATGTGCCTGTTAGTTACTTAAAGCTAAAGGAAAATGTTGGCTTGAAGTCCAGCCTGCTGTTTATCCCCAATTCAAATGACTTCACTTGGTCAGGTATAGCTAAAAAGTAGGCAGGATGGACAGGTAGAATAAATTACCTTTTTTCTTTAAAAAGTTCATTAGTACTTGACTTCCCCATCAAGTAAGCAATGCAGATTGCTCTGGATTTCACTGACTTCTGTAACGTCCCTGCTCACTTTAAAGTGTTTTGTATGAACTACAATCCTGCCAGTGTTGTGCAAGAGGGACTGCCATTGTTTTTCAGATAATACAGCAGACATCTACCTAATGGAAAAATACTGTTAGCTGAATATTGCTAGAAGATGCTGAATTTCAGTAAGTAACACAGGCTTTTTTTACTTTTAGTGATCATAGGTTTTATTTCTGAGTGATTCATAGTAATTCTCCTTGACTCCAGTCAATGTTTTTTATATTTTTAGAACAACAAATTGTGTACTATCTCTGTGGGTACAGTCTTTCCAGCATGACAATCAATCGCTGGTGTTAGAGGATCAGTCTCATTTAACTTTTCGTGTACTTTGCTTTTTTCTTAATTGCATCCGATTACTGTTCTTTGAAAGAGTACTGGACATTCAGAACATGCTCAATTTCATGTCTCAGCACACATAGTGGTTGTCAAGTGGGATGATGGCCTGCTGCTGCTGAAGTGTTAAGAGACTTACATAATTTTGAGAGGAGACAGAGATCACAGGTGCAAGTGCATTAAGGAATTAATAATGTGGTTTATATCTTATGATGCAGTTTAGAGGGTTCTATATTACATTGGAAATATACATTGGAGTAGGTATGAGGAATACATAATTCTATAGGTATAAATGTTGACAAAGAAGAGCTTGGTATTTTAGTCCAGAACCTCTAGTTCTGACAGGACTGAAGAGAGTATGTTATAAAATCATTACTCAGAGGATACACCACATAGGAAATCTCTGGCGAACAAAATAGCTAAAGAAGAATCCCAAATTATTTTAGATAGAATGCAGTACATGTATAAGCTCCCTTAGAAGTACATTGCCAAATAATGAACTGCATTTCTTGTAAAAGCTTTTGACTTCACAATTCTTTCTAGGCAAAAGAGCTTAATTTTAACATATTTATTGATTACCATTCTGCTTATTTGTTTTATGTAGAGACTGATGAACAGAAAGCCAAGTAAAAGAATTGAAACTGAAGCGGTAGGCTCACGGGGGTAACTACTCTACTAGAGGGAATTGGATAAGAGAGTGAAAGAAATGGGCTAAGGAAGAGATGGCATGAAGAATTACCTGGTTTTCCATGCAAAAGCCACATCATCAGACTACTTCGGATAGCAGTTTGTCTAACCTACCCACCTATGTAAAATCAACAATACCTACAGTCAGAAAGCAGGTGCTGTTACAAAATGTGAGTCCTTCCTTGCGCGTTGTGTTAGTTTCTTCCTGTCCTTCCCCACAGAGGGCTTAGGGAACTGTCACTGTTCCCCGTATTACACCTTCTATGGTGCTGGCAGTGCTGCCCAAACATAACTCTTCCTGCTGCTCTCTTCATGACTCTGCCGTGTTTTTGCTTATTCAAAAAGGAGCACATCCTACAGTTGAACTTGAGTAGTCCCAAACAGAGCAGCACTGTTATTTCCCCTCCTTCCTCACAATCCTCTGCCTCAGTGAAGAACCACAGAAGAATATTTGACTTTTTAAGGCTGGCACCATGCTATTACTGACTTGCATGCTTGTGGTCTCCATTATAAGCATTCTCTCATCAGCGACTGAAATCATTAGTGGCACTATCCAGTAAAGCAAGACCTGGGAGAGACCACCAAAAGCACTTCAAGTCTTCACCCAGGTAGTAACCGGTTTCCTACCCATTATATATAGAAATAAAATCCATTATACTACTGTAAAGAGTGCCTTGCAGAGTACTCTTGGGCTTGGTATGAAGGCAGGACAAGTCACATCTTGCTTTACCTTGTTCCTCACTAAGCCATCTGCTATGACAAAGAAGAAAACCTTATTACCCTGACTATCACATCTGAAAAATACTCATGCTAGCTTTTTTGGCTTGTTGACTTTGGAACTGCCTAATTCAAAAAATTAGCCCCTGTTTGTAACAAAATAAATTAACGTTTTTTTAAAATTGTATCATTCCAAGAATCAGAGTTGAGTTGACCAGCCAGTACTTTTTTAGTTGCTTTTCCTTAAAAAAACTAAGTATTATGTCAACATTGTAGTGAAACTTAATAGGTAACTAATATTTAGTTATTTAGCCAGTGATAGAACAGATCTTCCATCAGTATACCTTCTACCACCTTTTAATGAGCAGAGGAAGGAAATGCTGCAGGATTGTGTCTTTCATTGGTGGCTGGTATTGTACTGGTGATAGAAAATAAATATAAGTGATTTAATAATGGACTGTTTATGCAACTGAGTTACCAGAGCCATTAAACAGTAAAAGACATAAAATCCTGAAAAAAGGAAATAAAGCTCATCAATGGGTCTATGTCCAGGTGGAGGCCTGGGGTCTGTCTTGAGACTGGTACTCTTTAACATCTTTATCAATGACATTGATGATGGAATTGAGTGCACCCTCAGCAAGTTTGCAGATGTCACCAAGCTGAGTGGGGTGATCGACACCCCAGAAGGAAAGGAAGCCATCCAGAGGGATCTTGACAGGCTGGAAAGATGGGCCCGGGGGAACCTAATGAGGTTCAACACTGCCAAGTGTAAGGTGTTGCACTTCAGCCAGAAGAATCCCAGACACAGATACAGACTGGGAGAAGAGCTCCTTGAGAGCAGCCCTGCTGAGAAGGACTTTGGGGATTCTGGTGGATGAGAAGCTTGACATGAGCCAGGAGTGTGCTCTTGCAGCTCGTAAGGCCAATGGTATCCTGGGCTCCATCAGAAGAGGAGTGGCCAGCAGGGACAGGGAGGTGATTGTCCCTCTCTACTCTGCCCTTGTGAGGCCCCATCTGGAGTCCTGTGTCCAGATCTGGGGCCCCCAATACAAGAAAGATGTAGAACAGTTGGAGAGGGTTCAGAGGAGGCCACAAAGATGATTAGAGGGCTGGAGCATCTGCCCTATGAAGAGAGGTTGAGGGAGCTGGGCTTGTTGAGCCAAGAGAAGAGAAGGCTGCGGGGGGACCTCATTGCAGCCTTCCAGTACCTGAAGGGAACATACAAACAGGAGGGGAATCAACTCTTTAAAAGGGTAGACAATGGCAGGACAAGGGGGAATGGATTAAAGCTAAAGGAAGGAAGGTTTAGATTAGATGTTAGGGGGAAGTTTTTTACAGAGAGTGGTGAGGTGCTGGAACAGGCTGCCCAGAGAGGTGGTAGATGCCCTATCCCTGGAGGTGTTCAAGGCCAGGTTGGATGGGCAACCTTGTGTAGATCCAGGCCTGGTGATTGGTGGCCCTTGCCTATCGCATGGGGATTGGAACTCTGTGATGCTTGGGGTCCCTTCCAACCCAGACCATTCTATGATTCCATGATTCTATGATCGTCATATATGTATAAATACACACTTATGTAGGACAGCCATACAGAAGTGTGTTTTTTCACTTTCTACTCAGCAAGCTTCAATGGGCAAGCTCCACACCTTCCCCACAAGTGCCAGGGAAAGTTTGTCTCCCCTGATCCCATGCTGCTCAGCTGCTAGCCTGCTATGGGCCAACCATGCACCCTACAGCACCTGCCTCCCTGGCACCTTGTGGGGCTGCTGCTCTGCTTTCGTCTGGCTTTGCCAGCTGCAGCAGCTGGGTAAGGACAAGGGGAACACTGTGGCTGCCAATGTGTTAAGTACCAGCGGGTCTGGTAAGAAGCCTCCTGGAAACAGTGAGCTAGCAGCAGCGTAGCTCAAAGCCTGACCCTTTATCCTTCTTCTTCTATCTTTGCTGATACTTATCCATTCTGAAAGTGCAGTTTTCGAAAAGCTGCTTATGAAACACTTTATCAGCAGATTGTGAGAATTTCTACCTCTGGGAATTTGGCAGAGGGCTGTATTTTCTCTACTATTGCTGGAATCTCAAGCTTTGCTATTATTAACTGCTGTTAACCTAACTTTAGGCCAGCTAATCTGCTTTTATGTCATCTTCTGCTATTATGTTGTATTTTTTTATCTTGGTTAATATTCATTCTCACTTATTTCTTCATAGCCCTGAATTTTCTTTGGGTACTTCCTTTTTCACCTTTGCTGCTTTGTATTTGGCTTTGAGCTTATTTGCAATTTTTTTTGTTTTAGATCTAAATAAGTTGGTTTATTGGAAGTTTGTATCTTGAATTTTGGTTGTTGTCCAATTTTTACCAAATGGCTTGCTTTACGTTGCTTAATTCAGGAATATCTTTGTGTTAATAGAAATGTACAAAGAAACTGTTTAACTTGTGGTTTCTGAGAAACTACATGGGGACAGAAATGGTAAATTAATTAAAAATGCAAAGACCTATAGTTTACGTAAATGTTAACTAACGAAAGCCACCTAAATTGTGCCAGATATTTAAAGAAGAAAGGAAGCTTATAAAATATGTTTTGTATAGAAAATCATTGATTAATAGCAGAAATAATACTTAAAGAATTAAGCTGGTTGTTCTTAGGTACCTCATGTAGTAAAAAAAAAAAAAAAGAGCTAGTGGAAATTTTCCTGAACTGGCTAAATAAACTGAAAGGAAAAAAAAATTTCTTCTTTTCTCCCATTGCAGGTATGACATTTCTATAGGTGGTTTACTGCTGTAGCAAAATATTTTTTGCAGTTAATGCATGATGATGATAACTACTTCTTTCCTTTTAAAGTTCATCAGCAAAAGTGTTCTGCTTGAATAAAGTTGAAATTAAAAGATGGTAATCTTAAGTCTTGCTAAATTGCTATAATGTAAACTTGCACATTTCTGAAAGTTAAGCTAAAGGAAAAAAAAGTAAATAGCAGTAGATGACCACGGCAGAAATACCTTATGTTTTTAACTAAACTGCCAGGATGAATATATCATTTCATTCTGGCATATCAGTTATATTTATCAAGGAAAGAAGCTGAAAAGGTGTGGTTTAACCTGGTGGGCAGCTAAAACAACCGCACAGCTGTTTGCTCATCCTCTCCCCACCACCAGATGGGGGAGAGAAGTGAAAAGAAAAAAAAAAAAAAGTAAAGCTTGTTGGTTGAGATAAAGACAGTATAATGTAACAGAAAAGGAAGATGATGATAATAACAGAATATACAAGAGAAGTGATGCACAGCACAATTATTCACCAAAGGAAGCCATTATTCAGCTAACTCAAGCCACACTGCCTTCCAGCCCACTCCCAGCTACATAAGGATCATATGGTGTGGAATATCCCTGTGGCCAGTTGGGGGTCACCTGTCCTGGCTGTGTCCCCTCTCAGCTTCATGGTGCCCCCCACTTTCTCATTGTCAGGGCAGCGTGAGAAGCCTAAAAGTCCTTGGCTGCTTGTCAGCAACAAAACATCAGTGTGTTACCAACATTATTCTTAC
This sequence comes from Gallinula chloropus, assembly GCF_964237585.1. Lineage (NCBI taxonomy): Eukaryota > Metazoa > Chordata > Aves > Gruiformes > Rallidae > Gallinula > Gallinula chloropus. The sequence continues at coordinate 25,210,525 of NC_140089.1, forward strand.
CCTTTATCCAAGACACAGCCCTGTACCAGATATTGGAAAGAAAATTAACTGTATCTCCAATGAAAACAGGACAAAAGATTGCCTAAATACTACATATTAGATTAGATTAATGATAGGAGTAGGTAGCTGACTGCATTGGAAATAATAGTATTCTTCTCAATCCCAGTATCTGGTGACAGATGTGCAGAAAGCATCACCATGCTCATCTCTGCATGAAGAGCATGTGCAGAGGCACAGTTTTGGCAAGCATACCTGAAATGTATCTAGATAAAGATCAGTGTTGAGATGGACCAAGTAGAGGATACACAGATCACAAGCAAGTGCTGAATCAGACTGGATAAGCTGAAAAGGCTAATATGGAGTCCAAAAAAGAGGAATAAATGCCCAAAGCGAAGGTGGCAAAACATCTCTTGCATCACGATCAAAGTGTTCTTGGAAGTCCTGAACAGGGAGCACAGGCTATTCTTACCACATTACAGATTTTAGCAGAATAGTGGTAGTGCAGATAGAAAAGAATCATGTCCTAAGAGGCCTCACTAATTAGGATTTTAAGTACTTGGCAGGAAGAGTACACAGAGTAGACTGCTTTTAATCCAAAAAGCTGTGCATTAATTGGGAAAAATAAATCAACTTTGCATTACCGAGGGGAAAGATACAACCATGTAGTTCCTCATTAGCTGGAACGGCATGTAGACTAAAAGCCAGTTTTCTTTTGGTAATGGGTATTATGATAAGCATCTGCCTCTAGCCAACAACCCCTGTCCCACTGAAGAGGACCTGGCTACATTTGCATCCTGTCCCCGCAGTCATTCCTGTTGCAGGAGTCAAGCCTGCACTGCCTCAGCAGCAGACAGCATGTTGGCAAACATTTCTCAGTCACCCACCAGAGGCTGGAATTTAGCAAGATTAGAAAATTATTAAAGAGCTCATGTGTAGACCAAGAGATGGATTTCTTTCAACTAGAAAACCTCACCAACTCCCATGTTCCCTCCAGCATTAACCCAAACAGCGGAGAGCATATTGTCTTCACAGCATGCAGCAATCAGTTCCTGGGAAAGGATCAGCAGTAACTACAACAGACCTGGGAGAAATACCACCTTGCTGAGGACCACCCAGCCCTTGTCAGCTCCACGAAAAAAGGTGAGATGTCAGAGGCTAGGCAATACAAGGGATTTCTGTCAGTGGAGAAGTCCCTAACATTTTACCCACAGACCTCTAGAAAATTATTGCTTCTTATAACCACAAATGCTCCTGTGGCACATTTACTGTGGGCACTGACAGGCAGTAAGAGTCTTAAGCTCCAGGCATATGTGGGGCCACAGCGTGCAGATGTGCCCCAGTGCCAAGGAAAACACAGGGAAGCAGAAGCGTATGCAGCAGGAGCACCAGGGGGTGCTAATCAGCAGTGGCTGTGTTGAGGCTGGGGTATTCTGGAGGAGACAACATTGGTTTTGGCTAGAGATGGTCACCCAGTGCTGCTAGCCTCAGTGGGGCAATTGCTGTGACTGACAGCATGAAACAATAGGACATGTCCAGGGACAGGATAAACTTGTCTATTAAAATTCTAATTTAGGATTAGACACAATTTTGAGAAAATACTTATGAATGTTATATATCAAGGAAAAGAGATATCACAGTGCAGAAAGACAAAAATTACACAGAAAAACTGTTCTAAATTAACCTATCAGGGAAAACAGTGAAGGTTTATTGATAAATAACTGAAAACATCTCTGTTCAGTGAGGAAAAGAAATGAAGACAAGAAAAGAAAGCATTCAAAAAAACAAAGATAGGTAAAATACTGAAAATATTGCCCTGTAAAGTCTGATATGAAGCAATTTAATGTGACAGTACAAATCTAGCAACACCTCTCCCAAAGGGACACATAAAGAGAGGAATTCACAGTTAAGCTACAGATCGCAGGAGGCAAAAACCAGACTTTGTCCACTTGAAGGCAAAGCAAATACACTGGAATAAACTGGGACTGCTTAACTAGAGAAAGGAATGAGAATGGGTGTAAAAGCAGTGAATGACTGGGACAAGAAAAAGTCATGTATATTACAAAACAGATAAAAATAAATTTTTTCCTACAACTTAGTTGATGTTTGGGACTCCAGGCCCCAGGGTAGCAAAAACCGGCACTTGGTGAGATTCCAAGTCTTTACAATGTGGTTAATGAGATCATTCATAAGATTCATTTGCAAACAAAATGAGGCAGATTTGAACCCCTAGTTTTGAAGACAAATGGTTATTCCAGTAACTATCCATTGAGTGATTTCTGGAAATTTTCCCCGAAACACTCATAGAAGCCACTATCTAAAACAATACTAGATTGGATTAATTATTCATCTAATCTAGAATAGCAATTGTCTTCTGTTGTACACATCCCTCTATTTATGTCCTGCCATTTGTTCCGTACTACTCTGGTGGGGTTTTTTTTAATTCATGACCCTGAGCTTTTTTTTCTATTGCATCCTTTTTGTATTTAATTGGATTTGGTATTTTGACATATTTTGAAAAAAAGGCAACAGCTGATAAGTGCTGCTCTAGAATCAGTACTCACAAACATGTAGCGATGTAATGAAGCCAAAGGTGTTGCAGTATTTCTGTCCACTACACGTCTTCAAAGTTCAAGTGCACCAAAGTTAGCAATTTTTTTTAAAAGATAGGGGGTAAAAAAAAGACAACATGGAAACAGAGACACAAATTTTAAAATACCATAAATATTCTATAAATTATAGCAACAGATGAATGGGAAAGCTGTTTCCTGGTCTCTGCATCAGCAATATGTTTTCTGAGTAAAAGAGAAATCTGGAAACAAACATAGGAATGACAGCAACAGCAAAAGAGGATAAATTAAATCAGAAGATATTGCTGGTAAGTTACAACACTTACCCAAGACGTTTCTTCATGTTCTTTCAACTGACTGCACTGTTATCCACCTAGTCCCTGGAGAAGGAATACTTTAATCACCGGACGTGTTGTGAGCTCGGTAACTCTTGATATTTCTCTTTGAAGCTGCTCCTCTGTGTCAGTATATATTCCACTTGCAAGGTGGCTCAGGATGGAAAGTCTTCGTTATCCCTGATGTGCCCTAATTTGGGTTAGAGAGAAAGTTGGTCTCAGATACTCTCTTAAAAATTGAAAAATACATGGATAATCAGGATTTTCTGTGTGGCAAAGTGCAGACATAAAATACAGCTATATGCCTTCATAGTCCAGACTAGTACCAAATGTGGCTACCATTTATCTACTCTGCTTCTAGCCAGTACTTTGTGAAAGGGAGCTACAGACACAGTCTCTCTGTCATGACACTTTCTGCCAGGTCTCATTAAAAAAACCATGAGCCAGGACAGGGTGACTTCCTTGGTTCCCCTCCATTGTTCTTCTCCAAGACTATTATTGTTTCTCTCTCTAATGGCACTTGTTCGGTTGTTCTCACAAGTTCTCAAATCAGAGACTCTGGCCAACTGCACCAATCCATCTAGCACTCCCTCAGTTTGTCACCAAAAAATTTTTCTTACTGCCTAATCTGAATGGTCCTTGCCATAGAGTTCATCCCATTACGTCTTGTACCAGCAGGAAGAACAGACAAAATTCATCTGTTCTGCAGCTGCAAAGACCATATCCTGTCAGGTCCTGCACTTCACTTAATTGTTCTACAGATCTTATGTTTGCCAAAAAGGTGAACATCCCCAGTGCTCTCTTCTGCCCTGGATCATGTCTGCTTGTGACCTTCCCAGCCTGTCAATGCCTTTCTTTAAGCCATGTACCTAAAACTGGACAGAGCAGTGCCACGGAAACCTTGTCACTGTGGTAGGGTACCAGGTGCGTCCCAGTGCAGTTTTTCCATGAGTTTACATATGAGGCCTACAGGGAAGGAGGGTGCTCCAGGATCTGAGTCCCAACAGTGACATTTTCCTAGGCATAAACCCTTTGCACTGCAGCTCAGAGGGTGGCAAAAGCAAAGAGGGAACATTTGTAGTCAGATCTTTGCCTCTGGAGTTTACTGGAGGGAAATAAAAAGTACAAGAAATACGCAGTGACGAATAACTAATTCTGAATGCAACTGTCGAGACACAATAAGAGTGTGTCAAGAGATGGGAGAGAGTAGGAGTCTGAATCGTCCCAACTCCTACACAGACTCCCAGCTCAATTCCACCAGCACAGAAGTGGTAGAGAGATCAGACCAGAAACTCAACCATTTTAAAGCCCAGCCATCCTCCCTGCTGAGGTACTGCTAACACGAGGCACCATGCCAAGAAAGCCATCAGCCTGGCAGTATTTTTTCACGTTCACTTAACAAACATATTCTGTGCTGCTTACACTGTCTGCTGCCCAGAGGTTAATCAAGAAAAAAGAGTGGACAGATGGGAACAAAACTCCCAGGATATCAGGTGGAGGCAAGGCTAGGTCCAGTGGCAAAAGAGCATGGAACTGAAATCACAGTGGCCAGAAGGCTGTTAAAAAGCTGGGGCACCAAGGACAGGACTCACTAGCAGCATCATTCCATCACATTCCCCTGCCTGCCTTCCACCTGCATCTCTTCAGGTCTCATATCCTTATTTCTTTTCTCTTCCCAACCGAAGGCTGCCAACTTAAGTGAAAGAAAACCTCTGGCAACTGAACAATTGATCCTGAGTTGCTCTGGTACAGAAACATCATTATGGGTAAATTATTTTTCAGAAAAGAGTAAAATAAAATTAGGAGGTCACAGATACTGTTTTTTGCTGAAAAACTAAGTCATAAGCACTGAAGTCCTCACAGCTGTTGAGCCAATGCCTATAGTCAAGACAGACAGCAGTGCAGGAAAAGCATTTGTGAATATCAGCCAATGTTTATCATCTGAAAAACCTTAGGTCCTATCTTGAAGCCAAGAGAGGAAACTGAAAGCAAACACCTATTACCTATGCCACTTCTTTATTTTCTTAGTAGGACAAGGAACACAAAAGACAAATTTTCAGTGAAGATCTAAGGCATTGTGTTAATATAACTTTTCAATTGATTAAATACTTCCATATGGCTGTAATATTATGCCATGGAAATGATCATCAGTTTAAAGGTATTTGAACACTGCAACAGCAATAACCAAGAAAAACATCCAGATTGAATCAAACATTTCACCTAGGAGCAGCCATACTTCATCCACAACCAGTTTTCCTACCCTCCTTTGCTGACTTCCAGTTACAACCTAATTTTCACTGAATTGATGACATCTCGTAATACAATTTTCCTGCTTTGAGTAAGAACTAGTAAGAACACTTACTGCTAGTTCAGAAAAGGTTCTAAGCATTTCATCAGTCTAAGCCATTAAGCCAATCAAGCTTGAATTTTTCTGCACCATCCAGAAAATTAAGGACATTCCCATTAGGGCTCCACCATAAATTTGGGGTTACTAGATACTCCTTCTGATCAATCAAATATCAACTAGGCAAATAATAAGCTTCTTTATAGTCCATATTAGAAGTTTACAGTTTGTATTAGAGACTAAGCAGGAAAAGCTCAGTCCTGACACCTTTACAATTTCTCCACTTCTCAAAATACTTTCATTTGTTCCTTTAGGTTTGGAAGGATTTTTTTTTCCTTCTGCTTCCAAAAATACTTAATAAAAGAACTCTGTTCCAGATTGATGTTTCTTACTTATAAGTTACTTATAAGTTCTAGCACACTAGTAAGGTGTAAATTTGTACTTGGGAAAAGAAGAGCAAAAACGTAGAATCTGCAGTCATACAGAATCTTTTCTCCTCCCGATGTCTTCATAAGAGTGTACCAGTTTACCAGGTTTTTCTCTGTTCCTGTTTGCATTGCCAAGTATCTCTGATTCCAAAATAATAGTGCAACATTTGCTTTTGTATTTAAAAAAATAAAACTAATCCTACAGTGATCCATTCTGCATTGCTCATTGTTTTACTTTGCATAATCTTTTATTAGCTGAGTTGGAACCAAAAACAAAGTCAAGGTGAGGTTCATACTCCATAAAAGAGGAAAGGGAAAGAGTTTTTCAAAAGGGAACTACAACTCTAAATATATCAGGTAGTTCTGCTGTAGCCCATCTGGAAAATATGCAAAATGTGTTTGGCTCTTTTTTCTACAGCAGATATTTCCCTAGAGGAAGGGCACACAAGAATATATTCCCATGCCTACCCTCCTGCACCACAGAGTATTTTTACTGAGCTTGTATAGACACAGAAAGAATCTAAATCACTTGATGCAATTGTCCTTAATCTGTGATTTCATCAGAAACAAAATAACAGAAGACAGAATGGTAATAAACGCACTTTCACTATCACAAGATCACTCTATAAAATGATCACTGTAATCCTTCAGGTCAATACCAACATGTAGTTTAGCTAACAAAGTTAATCTGTAAGTCTAATGCCTACAGACATGTTAATGGCTTCAGTGCTCAGGGTTGAATGTGCACTTTTTATGTTGAGCAATGAGATATTCTAAATGCCTCATTTCTGGACTTTTCTTTAATGTGCTCATTGCTACTCATATTTTTTCCTTGCAAATATACCTAGCATAGACTGTGGACCTTCTAATTATTTCTAATAGTCTCACTGACAACATTGGTCATTTCAGAATAGGTCAGGGCAACTAGGAGTCTTCTTACTCAGCTTGTACATACTGTTTGCTTTATTCTTACTGAACTTCATAAACTGATCAGTAGAACTTTAATCCAGACATATATTTGATAGTTATATTTGTATTCCCATGGGAGAGGAAGTGCACTTTATAGAAATTTGCCAAGAACAAACCAGCCCTAAAACAGAGAGCTATAGATCCTTTATCAATTTAAAGCATGCACAATGATTACAAACTTAAAAATGGATAAAGGGATTAGAAATTATTTTTAAATTAGTTCTGATAACAAGAACTCTTATTAAAGATTATAAGTAGTTCTGTTAGTATTGTATCATTTTTGAAGGGCAAAAACTGATCTGTTTCAGATCATTTGGGGGCTGCCAAAAAATTACTTTGTCTCTAAATGATATATTCAGACAATCAAGCAATCGTTGTCATGACTATCATTACAGTCCCAGTCTAAAATTGATATCAATTTTACTCACAGATAGCTCTAATAGCTATCTTCATCTCTAATTTTACCCAAAGAACAGGAAAAAAGAAAACATCTAGATTGGTTTCCCAGTCATTCCACTAGCAGCTGTCTCACTGCAGGCATCATGTGGATCAAAACGACAGGGTAAATCTCAGCTCATCTCAGGTAGCTCTGATGACTCTGCTGAAGAAGGGTAGAGTCAGATGTGAGGGTTATGGTGGGACTACAGAATGAAGTAGATCCAACTGCAAGGAGGTTATATGAAAAGGGAAGGAGGATCAATCACTCTGTAGGTGTTAATCCTCCCGTATTTTTCTACTGAAGTCACATGTGGGTTACAGACAACTTCACTGCTTGGGCTATGGCAGTGTTCACTGCCACACATCTTTTTTTCCAACACAGTGCCAATGCCCACCTCAGTACTTTGCCTCAGCCTCACAATTTGTCTCTTAGATCTAAAGTAGACACAAATTAGTCATAAAAAACTAGAGCCATTGAGCTCCATGGAAAACCTCCAAGTTTGGTGGATTTTATACCAATAGGGAATACATTATTTTGTGCACATGACTCTTACCCTCTATTAGCATTGCAGAGTTTATGAGGATGCACAGAAGAAAACTTGCATTGTGAGTAAGTGAAACTTTATCCATGCAATCTTGTGACAAACTCAGATAAACAAATATCTTATTTCCATCAGATGTGCACAGGAATATGCATGTATGTGCATACAATTTCAGTTAGAGAATTAGTAAGGTATGCAGGAAAAGACATTGGGAAGGATTTAAGACCCTTGGTATCTCTGTAAAGCTGACCTGGAGAACCCTCTGACATATGTTTCACTGTTCAGAAAAGAGCATTTCTACTATATGTAGTCATCACGTATATATCTGCATGAAGAAGCAGCCCTCCCTTCCCCCTCCAACATTATAATAGAGTCACAGGACTGCCCTTCCTGACATCTCAGTTTTCTGGTAACCTGATTCTTCATCCACCTGTTGGGTGTGTAGAAACTACTCATGAAACCTCAATGAACCTTCAACAGAAATTGTGGAATGCAAGGGATTATTATAACCTTAGAAAAAAATAAGTAGTTTCCTTTGCTCTCAGGCTTAATATCCATAGGCATCGATTTTGATTAGCCAGCTCAAATTCACATCTTATATTTTAAGAGTATTTAAACTAAGAAGACAAATCTAGTCCCACTTTTTCCTTCAATGGTGTTTATGCCGTTTTTCTGTCTGTAAGCATGCATTGTCATCAGCAGTTATATCAAAGGTCCTTTTGAGTTTAATATTTGCAAGCTGTTCCCTTTTTTGTTTTTGTTAGCAACTTCTCTTGTACATATTAATTACTGCAGACCTCTGCCAACATGTGTTAATATCCAAGCACAGTCTCTTTCAAAGGGAAATGTCAAAGATTAAATTCAAATGAAGGATGACATTTCAGTCTGCATATTCCATGTATAATGGTCCTTCTTTACCTTCTAGAAGCTTCAACTGAGGAAAAATGTAATATTTAAAGAAAAAGCCCAAACAAAAAGTTCACTTTGTTCTTTTATATAATAGCTAGGTCTACAAATCATTTTTCCAGAGGCCAAAAAATCCTACAGGACTAAAAAATATCAGAAGTTAAATTAATATATTTCAAGCTACACATGTTTTACTTTCTAGGTGCTAATAAAGAAGTCAGAAAAAAAACCAAATATAAGCCACTCTTCTTTCCTTTTACTTTTCCTGACTACATGCTTGAGTAGAATGTATTAATAAGCACTTCTGCTTCTCCTAGACGATGTTCACCTCTTTAGCCTAGTTTGCTCTCATTGGCAATTTTCTATGCACATGTCAGGAAGCTGCAAGGGCAGGCTGCTCCACAAGGGAAGGTGAACCAGGACCAAGCGTCAGAGGGATGGCAGAGGCAGCGATCCACTGAGATGAGCACGGGTTCACTACACCTGAATGCAGAGAGTGATTTAGAGCCAAGGTAATGACCCAGGTCGTGAAGAGAACTGTGTCTGCCACAGCAGCCCCTGAAACAAAGCAGTTCTGAGGTCAAAAGAGGGAGCCAGGTCAGCAAGTCAGGGACTAGGCACAGCATTCCTGTAATGTAGCTCAGGCAGACACCACAGGCAACAACTCAGCTCAGATCCCAAGGGAAGGGAAGCTGAGATGTCTGTCCAGGGCTTCCCACAGCCACACAGCTGCCCTATTGGAGCTGGATCCCTTCCCAAGTAGCTGCAGTACTGGGGCGAGGCCGTTGGTAACTCAGCTCTGACACTATGGTCAGGGAGAGGAAGTCACTAGGACTGCTTTGGGAGGGTGTATCAAAGAAAGCCATGATTTGAGATGACTGTTAACAGACTTGAGTTTGCTTTATGAAGAATTTGCAGTTTCATTGTTACATGGCCATATTCCATCCATACAGACTTCTTTCAAGTTTCTTTGAATCAAACAAACAAACAAACAAAACCCCAAAAAAACCCAAACACAAAAACCACAAAAGGAAAAAACAAACCAAGCATTGAAAGTGATAGATAAGTTAGATCTGCAACAATTTATTATGCCTAAGAGAAATGTCCTTGAGGCTCACTCAAGTGAACATGCCTTCTCTTCAGCTGCTTTTCTCTGCTGGAGAGTCTGTGTGTTACTAGTAATGTATTTGAGGGGACAAACACAGAAAAGACAACAGTTGACTCCAAAAGTTAGCATCAGTGAAAAACATACAGTCTTAAAGAGACAAATAGGGCCTATCATGACAAAAGGGGACTGAAACACAAACATTATTTCACCACAATGCCTTAGACTTATCTACTGGTGGAACTAGCATTCTGATGATCTAGAATCAGCTATAGCCCTAACGAATTTTTCAACACAGAAGAATTATTGGTACACCTGTTCTGGGATAACTAGTGAGATTGTGATATTCAGACATAACATGCTTCTGTGAGCCCTGCTAAAGCCGAAAACCACGTAGCCAGGAACTAATATACTTGTTCGGAATTGTTTGGTGCGATTCTGTATATCATAGTCATTTGATATACTCTATCAGCCATTTCTTGGTGTTAGCAAGTCTCTGGATGATTTAACCAAGCTTGGTTAAATCATGGTTTGATTTTATAACATAGCCAGTATTACTTTTCAGTATATTTTCTTAACATTTGTAACCTTGGCTTGATGTCTCAATAATAGACATCAGCAGTGCTATTTAGGTTCCCTGCCTCTCAGTGGGACCCAGAACTGGTCCCACTGGGCATTTCCTAGCAAGCTGAGATAAGCGGTGACCAAACTCAAAATATAGAAGCTCAGAAAGTTCTTTCTTACAAGCTTTGAGCATTCTGTAACTACAAACTAAAGAGTATTCACAGACATTTATCTAGAACTTTTGTGAAATATTGTATTGTATACATACAATTGAATAGAGGGTAGAAGAATCTGAATCACATTACAAAATTTAATAAAGAATCGAATCACTGTTGTAATGATAACTCAGGAAGCATCTAAAATGTATATTTATACTAATCAAATATCTCATATGTCTTATTTAAGATCCTGAGGTTTATATGAAATGGACTATTAATGACCAGCATCCATTCTTTTTTAAGCAATTTTCTTGTCACTCTTTAAGAAGTTTTATAATAAGAAATAGACCTTATTTGCTTGTCTCTGTTTTGTCTCAGCAAAGCATATCATCCTTATATTCATCTTAACTGACAGATATTTGACATTACAGCATTTTGTAAATTAGAATTTGTAGTTGTTTTCTACTGCCATTGACATTCATTGTTCAGATGATTTTAATAAATTCTACTCCTGCTAATTGATTCTGAGGGCTGCCTATTTTTAGAAGACACACAATGTGATCAATAGAGTAGAACTTTAGTGAGCAGCAACACCACATAATCATAGAATACCAGGTTGGAAAGGACCTCAGAGATCATCTGGTCCAACCTCTCTTGGAGCTTTTCCATCTAGATAAAAGCACCATCTGGAAAAAAATACCACCTAGACAAAATGGCCTGGTCCAGCCAAATCTGAAAAATGTCCAATTCTGGGAAACCTACCACTTCCCTGGGATGATTATTCCAACAGCTGATTGTTCTCAGTGTGAAAAAAATTTCCTTTAGGAATAACTTGCACCCATTACCTCTCATCTTTTCTATATGACTCCTTGTAAATAGGGAATGTGCTAAACATAGTGATGAGGTCTCCCCTCAGGCTTCTTTTCCCAAGGCTCAATAAACCAAATTTTCTTCACATGACAGGTTTCCCAGCCTTTGATCATCCTGTTGGTTGTTCTCTGCACCCTCTCCAGCCTGTCCACATCTTTTTTGTGTAGTTAGGACCAAAACTGAACACAATATTCCAGGTGTGACCTGACAAGCACTGAGTAGAGTAGAATGCTGACTTCTTTATCTGTGCCGGGATGCTATTGTTGATGCAACCCAGCATCCTGTTGGTTTTACAGATTGCTGCAGCACACTGTTCACTCATATTGAGCAACTTGTCCACCAGGACAGCCAGGTCCTTCTCCTCTTCAGCTGTGTGCATCCCAGGTCTTTTTCATATCTTCCCACAACTCCCCAATAACAACTAAAATGTCCAGAGGAACCTCCTGTTAAAGGTATCAGAAGATGTTTTGTGTGCCTGAGGAACAAAGTGGATGCGACAAAGGAACTACGCACCACGGGGGTTTAGCAGGTGCTGTCTGCTCTTCACAGCTCTGGGACAGACTAGCTCAGGCTCTGCACTTGGCAGGTTCACCTCAAGGCATGCAGAATTAGGTATGCACACCACTGTACTGCTACCACCCGAAGGCTCATTTAAGCTTCTAAAGTTTTAATCCACAAATAGTATGTTAGATTTTTTTTGTCCTGCTTTTGGAGTACTATTTCTTAACATATATTTCCATTCTGACCAGCATTCATTTTCCACCTCTGTTGTCTCATGATGATTTCATCCTCTGGTGTTTTTAGCTCCATCTCCATACATTTGCCTCAAGGAGTTTTGCAGCTGCAGCATATCACTAACCTTACAGACGATGCTGCATGACTGATTCACATCTATTGGTGCAAATCAAGGACAAAGAACTGAACTGAGTGAAAAAAATAATTGCAATTTTCCATTCCTGCTTCACAAGCAAGCCAACCAAATGGGTCATCATCCAAAAAAGGTATTCAAATTAACTGGTGACTTTTAAAATAGAAATAAATAGGAATGCACTGATCTGCTTAGAACAAAAATAGAACATAAAAACCTCAGTAGCTCATCACTGGCTGCACAGCTGAACATTGTAAGCTTACTACTTTTATTGTTAAAATGACATGTACATCTATTTCACAATAAAAACAGAGAAAAATCTTGCATTTATTACATTAATAATATTTTGCCTGCACAAAGGATTTTGACAATGCTGAACGTAAGCTACACCATCTATATTTCTCCTGTGCTATTCAAATTCAAGTAGTAATTAATTCAGTGGTTATTGAACAGCTCTGATCAGAAGATCCTGACATAATTAGTAAGACATCAAACAAACTTTGAAAAGAAGTTGTTTAGGCCTTTTTGGTTTTATTTGCCTTGTTCCAGACTATCAAAAACCCCTCTCTTCTTACCCCTCTTTTTTCCACTTAGAAGTCCTTTAAATTTTAACCAGTAATGGGAAGTAGCAAAAGCCGGGGATGTAAATTAACATACCACCAGATGTTGTTTCTAAGAACCTTACTGACAGATAGGTTCTCTCTGAGAATGAAAATATATATATAATGAAAATATAACTTGCAGCTGGCCAGATGCAAGTTATATTTTCATTAAAAAAATCATCAATTGAAAGAATAACCATTTCTATATTAATGCCTGTCACCCCTATGAACCCCAAAATGTGACTTTACAGTGTCAAGGATGCAAATTCAAGCAATCATTCATTCACTGCTGCTGTTCAGTCTTGACTGTGTAGAGACACAAAAGCAAACATTTTTGGACAGCTTAAGGAAGAAAATTTTGCCACCTCTCATGAACAATGTCGATGGCATTTGTATACACATTGCTGCGCATGAACTCCTGAGGGTGCTTTTTTTAAGAATCTTAACTTTAGTATGGAGTAAGGGTTGCTGCTATAGGAAGCTTTTTTAAAATGAAGCTGCAAATAACTTCCTATCCTATCCATTGCATATAACTTGAAGTTATCTAAAGGACACCTGTGACGTTGACTCAAGCAGCACTACGGTACCCTTCCCTTGATTCCTGCATGTTTTGAAGGAAAGGCAACACATACATATTCTCATCTATCTTTGCTGTAACTCATTTCTGTTATCACATTATTCCTAATGTTTTAAGAATTGTGAGGCTAGCAAATCATTATTTCTGGAAAATTAACAAGATTTAGGATTCAACATGCCTTTCGCTAGATTTCATCTCTGAGGAATGGGAGAGATTTAAACTATAATCTCATGACAACACTGTTACTTAGTAAGACTGGGGCACATACATACTTTCTTGAATGTTAATATTAAAAGTTTTCTCCTGTGTTTCATATATGACAATAATATGGAGTGTTATTTATGAAACTGTCATTTACATTGTTTTCATAAATGTTCAGGGAAAGAGAATAACAGGGTGACTTTATCACTTCGCTATTAATGTGCTTAGTTAGCCATTTTCCCCTAATTCATCCCTTATCAGCATTGCATCATATATTCAATCAATTTCAGTTTATCTTTGAATCAGTTCTGGGGTTTTTTTGTTGTCACTGCCTTATGAAAAGACTGCAATGTTGACAGCTGTGCTTTTGACTTGTATACATTGCAGATAAACTACGCATCTACCTCAGTAAGATTTCAATGACTGTTTTTTTTATCATCTTGAATGCATGGATCTTCTTATCTCAATGGGTGAACAAAGAGATCCTGCACAAACTCAAATACAAAAAGGAAGCTTAAGAAGGTGGAAGGAAGGGCAGGTAGCCTGGGAGAAATACAGGGAAACCATCAGAGCTGCCAGGGATCATGTTAAGAACGATAAAGCCCGCATAGAATTAAATCTGGCCAAGGACTCCAAGACCAACAAGCAAAGTTTCCCTAAGTGTATCAGCGATAGAGGGAAGACAAGCAAAAATGTGGGGCCCCTCTGGAATGATACAGGAAACAGGGCTCCTCAGAATATGAAGAAGGCTGAGGTACTCAAGGAATTGTTGATAGTATTGCAGCCTGTCTAAGGGACTAGAGATATGCCTTAACAATTGCCAATAGAACTATACCCCCTCTCTTCTCTTTTTTCTCTACCTTCCTCTTCTCCCCCTCCACTTCCTCTTTTCCACTCTTTTCCCTTTCTTTCCCCCTTCTCTTACACATTTGTTGTGGGCCAAGTAAAGTGACTTGACACTTGACTCTGTTTTGAGTCTTAATTCTGCTCCCAAGAAATGTGAAGACCTGGTCACAATAAAACACCTAATTGAACCTAACTCAGGAGTTAAGACCAGCAGCCCACAACCACCCAAAGAACCTGAGATTAGTTGGAACTCAAGGGGGTTTAACCTTTGTCAAAATGATCTGTCTGGTTGTGGATGTTGACAGCCTGATGTATTGATTGTGTGTTACCAGCAGAATATGTTATTCCACTTATTGTCTTAAAATATCAAACTTCAGAGAAATTAAAAAAAAAAATTAAATCCAAACAGATAAAACTATGACCTTTCATCTGCAACTGTTGTTAATTACAATGAAGAAAGACCAGCATTCCATTTGCAAGGAGAGAAATCTTTAGAGCTCAAACACTGCATAAGATGAGAACCGATATCTCAGGGAAACTGGAACCCAGTTAGATTTTATTACATATTTCAAAATAGTCCAATAAGCTATCATGCAGCCTCTAGACCTGTAAAGCAGTGGGAGAGAATTTTCTTTTCTTTACAAAAAGAAAATTCTCTCTTCAAAATGTAGGCAATTGTATCAGTAGCTGGTATTTATTATGCACTTGTAGAGTGATATTTGTTGCATAACCTTATATATCCAAGAAGCTTGAAGAGTGATTCCTTTATTACGACATACAACTACTTCCATAAAATGCTTGAGCAGCAAGGACGTTTATTACACATAGAAATACTGAATAAGTCTTACTAAAGCAAGAACCAATATTTCTCTGTAAACAGTGTCTTCATCACCAGGGAACCATCACAAACACTGGCAGGACACAGAAGTATAGTTCTACTTGATACAAATTAATTTGTGGAAAACTAAATGAACAATGTTCTTATTCTGCAGTGCTCAAAGATGCATTAAATTCTTATTAATGTCAAAGTATAAGGACATAGAAAGAAATGTCAATCTATTGGAACGCAGACTTTGTTCTATCAGTATATAAATACACATATTTGGGTTAAAAGTGCATATCAGTTGGCCCAAGGCAGATACCAGACCTTTGTAAGTTGAAGATGCAAAGTTTTCAATTCTGTGGCTAATATATGGAGTGCCACATTGAAGTGAAATGCTTGCAAATCATTTATTTTCTTTTAGTGTCTGGATGTACATAAGAAATGAGACTGCAATAAACAACATTGGGTTCATTTTAATTCTGATTAGGTCTGATCACTTAATTACTGAAAGAGAATTTTCCTGTGAAACTATAATAATGAAGCTTTTCTTCAGAGAGTTACAAAAGTATTTACAAATGCTTAAATCATTAGAACCACATACTCAAAAAGTGGAAGGGATTGCTGACACACCAAAGGGCTGTGCTGACATGCAGCAAGATCTGGACAGGCTGGAGAGTTGGTCAGGGAGAAGTTTGATGAGATTTAATAAGGGCAAGTTTAGAGTCTTGCATCTAGGGAAGAACAACCCCAGGTACTAGTATAGGTTCAGATCTGGTCTGTTGGAGAGCAGTGTAGGTGAGAGGGACCTGGGGGTCCTGGTGGACTACAGAATGACCATGAGCCAGCCATGTGCCCTCGTGGCTAAGAAGGCCAATGGCATTCTGGGGTCTATTAGAAGGGGTGTGGTTAGTAGGTAAAGAGAGGTCCTTCTCCCCCTCTACTCTGCACTGGTGAGATCACACTTGGAATATTGTGTCCAGTTCTGGGCCCCTCAGATCAGGAAGGATAGGGACCTACTTGAAAGAGCCCAGTGCAGGGCCACCAAGGTGGTTAGAGGAGTGGACCATCTTCCTTATGAGGAAAGGCTGAGGGAGCTGGGCCTCTTTAGCTTGGAGGAGACTGAGGGGTGGCCTCATTAATGTCTATAAATATGTAAAGGGTGAGAGTCAGGAGGATGGAGCTAGGCTCTTTGCAGTGATGGCAGCAATTGGACAATGGGCAATGGGTGCAAGCTGGAGAATAGGAAGTTCCATGTGAATGTAAGAAGAAACTTTTTCACTGTGAGGGTGACAGAGCACAGGGACAGACTACCCAGAGAGGTTGTGGAATCTCTGTCTCTGGAGACATTCAAACCCCACCTGGATGCGTTCCTGTGTGATTTAATGTAGGTGATCCTGCTCTGGCAGGGGGGCTGGACTAGATGGTCTTTTGAAGTCCTTTCCAACTCCTAACGTTTTGTGATTCTGTGATTTATACACGTACTTATCTAAATTTATGGCCTGTTTTGTGCTGATCTCCAGAAGCCAAGAGATGCTACCAGAAGCAAGAGGGAGGAGTTTTTCAGATAAGTGATGTATCAGGTAATAAGACAGTTCAGAAGATCACAAGACAAACTCTTACCCTAACCAGTGATTCTCATACCTGCAATAGGTGAACATCTGGAGGGCAGCTCCACTTCAGGACAGAGCTGGGGCTAGGGATCACCTGCAAAACCAGTGTGCCCTGGGATATCAACAGAAAAGTAGGTACATTAGCAGAAGTGGAAAAAAGTCTGTACATGACACAGTTAATAGGGTTTTATTTCATAATAAAACAGACCCAATCTTTGTTCAAAATATAGCACATCAGTGCTGCAATTCAGAATTTTATATATATGTATATTCCATATATATATATAACACATACATACACACACATATAGAATATAATAAATATATATTTATATCCATTCACAGGAAACCACATCCAAACAGCCTATACTGGCTCACAACAATTTTACACTAGAGTTCTGCAGGCAAATTCCTTCACATTTTTTTCTGTATTCCCCAGCAAATACAGAAGTGAGTGAGAGGATACATAATGCTAAGCTCCTACCTTACCCTACCACATGCGCTGTTCTGCTTTCCTCAAAGGTCAGAACACATACAGAAAATTTCTGGTTTGCACCCACTAACTGGCAAGTTGTGGTAAATTTACTTAGCATGTATGTATTAACACTCTGGATCTGATAACGGCTGTGGAAGGCCCCATGCACCTCAACAGGCTTTAAGTTCACAGCTGAACTAGGGTACAATTTTACTGCCAATTTCTATGTCATTTTTCCCCTTCCAAACTCTTTTTCTTTAGTCATAAGCACAAGATAAAACACAGATGACCATAGTAATCTGCATAGCACCTCAAATGAAAACCAGGCTGAAGCCTGAACTCTATCATGGTAGTAATATAAATAATATTTATTCAGTGCTCCAGTTAGCTAACTGCATTTTTAAATAGGAGCAAAACAAGGACAACTTATCAATTCATCAAACTTATGTTTAATGCATAGCCAAATGTACCATGAAGCAAGACAAACACACTCATAATGAACACACAGATTAATGAACCGAACTCACATAACCTTTCTTGGCTGAATGATTTCCTACTCAACAAGCTATCTGAAAGATGTAAGCGCACCTTTTATTAAGTAAAATATTATTCACCAAGTCCAGAAGTAGTAAGATCTGTTCTCCACGTAGAATATTTATTCATACATGCATTTATGTTAATAAAAATGTTGGGTTCTCCTCTAGACTATAAGCATCCGTTACATAAGTCTAAGAACTCATATAATTATAAAATACAATATAATAAAGAGAATTAAGCCTTTGCAAATTTCTTCAGCCTTAGCCATAGCCCATACAAAAGAAAAGTAGAAGTATATGGTAAACTCTTAACATAACCAATACATCCAGGAAGAGCTATTTATAAACAAATGTGTAACACAGCCAAGGAACAATTTCATCAATAATGCCATTTATTAGAAAAGCATAGCTGTATTTCAAAATGTTTACACTTCATGTGTAACTAAAAAATTGCAACCTCTGTATTGCTTTCATAGTCCCCTGTTGCACAGAGAAACCACTCACAACATCCACCCTCAGGAGAAGGTCATGGCGGGTCCCCAGGGCCATCACACAATCCCTGGTTTTCACTGGCTCTTAATTGAGACTCTCCATCATAAATACGTAATCCCCACTCTTCCACTCCTATGACGAGCAGTTTTTGAACCACTTACTGTTTCACAGAGGCTTACGGACTGATGGAAAAGTTTGCTTTCTCTTTATATTATGCAAGTTGCTTTTCATAGCTTAGAACAGATCCACAAGTAAATAGGCAAGGCTTAAAAGGGGAAAACGCAAACAGAGTGTAGCAGTCTTCTAAATAACCTCCCATAAAGTCTTCTGCTGGGATGCTCTCTATCTTACAAATCCCTTCTGTGTAGAATATCATGAAAAAGAGAAGCCTCATAACTGTCCATAAATTTCTTTACAGGCCATGTCCAGAAAATGTTGCAGCCTTCCCAGAGGAGCATCTAGAAAGATTCATGGAGAGACAGACACTGAGAGCAGATGTTTTTCTGAATTGGGTATTTGCCCTCTGGAAACCTTTTTCTGTGCCATAGACATTGTGATGTGGTAAACCCTATCAAAAGTGGTGTTCTCAGCAAAAAATTATTTGAATAAGTTTTTATGTCAGCTGTTTTGCATTGTAGCATACTATCAGTAGCAAGGGCTGAACACAATACTTGGAATACACTCATCAATAATACCTGAGCCTCCCAGCACCTTAATTCTTGTGCATATATACAAAGAACCCCTTGTCATCGATGAAACATGTTGGACACGATTGCAATTTAGTCAATCAAAGATAAAATTTTAGCCACACTTAATGATCAATTAATTTTAGGTCATAAAATATATTATGATCAAAACAGCAACTTAATCACAGATTTGAAGATTACAAGATTCACACTAACTTACTATAAGGTATCTTAAATCAAAGTCAAAAAATCAAAAGGTATAAGATATACTGTAAGATATCTTAAATCAAAGTTAAATTAAAAAATAAAACATAAGGCAAAAAGTTACAGACAGACATAAATATTTGGGCCCAGTGATATATGTCACTCACACTAGTAAGGCAAATATATGTATTTAAACACTATTTAGAGTTGGATGGAGGAAGCTATTTTTCAGTTAGGAATTCCTTCTTTGAGTTTAGAGTAAATACTAATAATGCATCAGCATTCCTCAACAGGTGACAGCTGAGACTATCAGAAGAAGGCTGGAAGCTAGCTTATAGTTAAAATATCACCCTTTGAGTTTAGAGTACTCACAGTGCATCAGCAGCCCTCAACGAGTGATAGGTAAGACTAGAGAAGTCTGGCTTTGCCCTGGCAGATGATACTCACAAAGTTCTCACCTGTTCAGCTGGGGGTGCCAGTGTTAGCCTGCTTGATCCAGGAGAGCTATAACAGTTCTCACTTAATATCGCTATTTATAGGGTCCAAGATAATTGACTGTTGTCAGGTATTTTTCCACTCCAGCCCACTTTGGATGACTAAATATTCTGGTACATTCCATCAGTTGCGCAGACTCAGAACTTTCTGATATCCCCCCTTTTTGGGACACAGGTGTACCAGGTTGTCAGGAGATGATCAATTATCACTATTGTTCCCAAGTAACAATGGAACAAGAACGTTACGGTTGGAGCACACATGTACCAGGCTGTTACTGTTACCAAGGAAGCAAGAACCAGGTGCATTAAGGGGACGCCTTAACCTGGCCTACTGCTCAGGTATGCAGCCCAGAGAAAGGGGGGGAGAAATTGCACCAAGTGCAAAGCAGCTTAAAGGCAGGGACAGGAGGGAGTGTAACACCACCACAATCCACCCCATGACTAAAGTCCATTTTTTCTTGTCCATGGAGTGGCAGTGTGGTTGTCTCTTGCCACTATGACTATAAGCAGATAATGCTGTCATTGAACCATAATTGTGAAGGAAATTTTGTGCCCTTGTGTGTTTTTTTAGCTTCTGTCAATTAGCTAAAATTTAATTAAATGTGGCTAAGTTATACTATTTACATGTGGGGGAGAGCATATGCAGTGCAATTTTTGTGTTTTCCACATTCTGATGTATAAAACAATCATTAGTAACAAACATAGTACAACAACAGGTAGGAGACTCACGATGGGGTGAAACATCAGGTTCCATGTCCCAGCTGCTGTTAGAGACCATCCGAACAGGCCGTCCCAGTGGTGGTGTTCTCCATCTTTTCTGACTCTTCGTAACATTCAGTGTATTACATTCATTAAGAAGAACAGTGATAAGGGTCTTCTGTCTGGTTTCTTATGCTAATTGTAGGAAATTGTTCAAATCAGGATGGTGGAAGTGTTTGATTATGGTTAGATTAATCTCAACAGGTGTATAACTTCTAATATAACATACAATGGAAAAACAAATTATCACGAATGATTATTGGTACTGAGTAACTAAGTCATAAGCAATGATCATATAAAAATTACATATACACAAATTACATTTGTTAGTTATGTT
Source organism: Gallinula chloropus (assembly GCF_964237585.1). Taxonomy (NCBI): domain Eukaryota; kingdom Metazoa; phylum Chordata; class Aves; order Gruiformes; family Rallidae; genus Gallinula; species Gallinula chloropus. The sequence continues at coordinate 25,231,261 of NC_140089.1, forward strand.
ATAAGCACAACTATCTATCAATAAGGATCTACATAATGTTTGCATGCAAATACATCCTTTTCCAGCATATATCACTATGGTTTCAGGAACTTCATTTAGATGGATTTCAAAGTGGCAAATGTCTTGTTCCATGCCTAAACAGATGTCTTGAGCTTTAAGGGCTACTTGCATAAATTAAACTCTGCTGTTCTCATATAATACATGAATTTACATCAGTTGTTTGCCACTTTTTCTCCTTTTGATAGGCCCACACTCTGTGCTTCAGAGTATACAGTATGGGTCCAGTATGATTTAGTCCTAATGCAATCGTTGGGTGTATATTACACACCAAAGCATTGGGTATAGTGAGGACAAAGGTGACAATCTTATAATTCTCTGCATAATAACTGAAGCTACTAATCACCACCACAATTTTTTTTTCAATTTCTGAGGCATTGTCCCAAATCAGGTTATGAATTTCCAATTTGGTCAGGTCATCTCTAGCAGCAGCTAGTTTGTCCATTACAACTTCAGTGTCTATGCTATTTACTACTCCTAATCATGTTCCAAATAATCCAGTGATGCCATGTCACATACATCAGTATTTTTTTAAAGATCATAATGCAATTAATGATTCAGTAAAAGTGAATTTGTAACAACAAGGTAATTTGGATCTGCTCTTTTTTGTAACAATTGTTGTTGTCTTTTGATTTGGAAAAATCAATATAAAATATTTTCATTTTGGTTGGCTTATGGTAAGTGGATCTTTTGATTACCCAATACCCAATTTAGATGTTAGATATGTTGTTTGTTCCCATGATGTAATTGGTGGAGTTCATTATTTCCATCAATGAGAAAGAAAGATAAAACATTCTTAGTGGGGATGGCCAAAGACATTATGGCTTTTAAGACTTAGGATAAATCATCTGATGTTGATTTTATATTCTACTCCATGATGTGCCAAGAATCAATTGTCAAACCCCTTCTCCTGTCCAGTTTACAGACTGGCCAAACCAGAGAGTTACATGGGGAGGGGGTTCAAGAAATAACATACAATTTTTCAATATCTTTTATTACTTCAGAAGTTCCAGTCCATGCTGCAGGGGAAATTGCAGTACATTAGTGACTTCTGATTCATGAAGTACTGGAGCTGCACAGAGCATTTGTACTGTGCCAGCTTGTGGATTTTTATTATGGTTAAAGTCAGTAATTGACCCAAAAGACCATGGTCTACTGTCTGGCAGATGCCAGATTTGGCTGTTCAAGGTATGAAAGGCTAGATTATTTTCATTGTGATCTTGCAAAGTGAAAAGATGTCATATGCATTTTGCCAGGGAGCCAAAAATTAACTTTTATGATTTGGCACACAGTGTAAGTTCCCATAACTCCAGTAATTTTATCTCTTCCCCTCCCAGGTCGTATGTTCAGCTTGTCAGCATCTTGTTGTGTAAGTATTGAAATTTGTGTTCCAGTAACAAGTAAAAATTTTATTAATTGTTTTCAAGGAACTATTGGAATTAAAATGTAAGGGCAGTTTTCAGTTAACTATCAACACCCTTATACTTTCTGAACAGGCAGACCTACTTATCATCTGGAGGCTATTAGGATCTTTTTTTTTATGTCTTATAATCGCTCTTCACCAAGAAAGTTTTATCTCTCCCGTTAGGAGAAGTGGAAGAGTTGGGGTATTTAGAGGGTTACATTTCTTGAAAGCTTAGATTAGACTCACAATAACGCTGGTAGGCTATCTTTGAATTGTTTCCACATCTCATTTAGCCACTCTTGGCCCTTTAATTGTTGGTCAGAGGATTTTGGTTCTTGGAAGTCTTTTTGATGTGATTGTTTAATTTGCCTACCAGCACGACCTGTGCTTTTCATTTCACTGTGACTTTTGTTCCATCCCATTTGTCATGCATGTTTTACAGCTTCATGCATTAACACTGCCCAGTTCCCTTCACACTAATCCTGCTCCTTTGTTATGTGCAACGGCTTGTGTTAAATTTATTAATTCATTGTGATTAAAATCACTTTGAATTCCATCTTGCTTTGCAACAAAAAAGGGTTTGAGGGTGGTAGAGGTCCTTTTGTCAATGTTTTAAGTATATTAGGATCTACATATACTGAAACAGGAACATCAGTGGGATCATATCGAAGCACAGCCTGAATATAGGCAGCTATTGTGAAAGATACCCAGAGTTTATTAAGAGCTTTAATAGGTACTAATGGAGGCTTTCATTCCTACAAGACAGAGATACCACCAGCCCAAAAAGCCTCTCTGCTTTTAAATGAGTGAGGCTGATCTGGAGGGTTAGGACCAACATTAAAAAGACAAAAGGACCCCAAAAGCCATGGGTTTTCTCACCATTTAGCATAATTATATATCCCCTGGTTAGAGACACTCTTCATAGATATTCAGTTACTCCAGTTTTGCAGCTATAACATTCTTGTAAATTGGCCATGGGGTTATTTTTACTAACATGATTTCCTGCACCACCCATTCTGCTTTAATAACTGATCTGAGTGTGGATGGTGGGGATGTTGCTCAGGTGGAGGAAAAGAATTTCCTTTGTCTGATGTTACTCGTGGTGGCTGAGAGCAACCTCCTCTCCGAGCTGAGAGGTTGCAACGCTTTCAAGTCACTCTTTCCTTTTGTGCCCTAGGTGACTGTGGCCAGATTTTGGCCGTGCAGGGCATGGAAGTGCTTGTCCTTGCCCAGGAGACTAAGACAAAGCGTGGTGAACTGTGACAACAGGCTACTTTATTTCAAGAACTAAGCTGAAATCAGCAACTGTTGGAAATCCCAAGGAGCATGGGCAGGACAGAGCAGGCCTCTGACACTGCGGATCAGCAGCCATTGGCCCAGCAGCACAAGGCAGTGGTACTGTGCTGCCTGGCTGGGATCCTGGCCCTGCTGCTTCTTCACACCTTTTCTTCCCACAGGCCCTGCAAGAGCTCCTGAACCCACGTGAAGCACCAGCTTCTGGATGGGAAATGGGCAGGAGGTAACTCCTCTCTCCACTAACCTTATCCCCTTCCAGTGGCAAAAAGTGGCTGCTAGCAGGTTTTTTTTCTCCTAAATATGATTCCCAGAGGTGCTGTGACGATTGCTGATGGGCTTGGCCTTGGTCAACAATTACTCTAGCTTTGAGCTGGCTGGTATTTGCTCTGCTGGGCCTGCAGAGAGCTTCTGGCTGCTTCTTGCAGAAGCCACCCCTGCAGCAATCCATTCTCCACCAGAATCCAACCATGCAAAACTACAACACGATGTCCTTTTGGGACAATAGTTTTTGACACCCCAGATGAGACTGGGCTGAAAGTGCTGCCCAGATTCTCTTGCCAAACCTGATAAAAAGAAGAGGACCGACTGAACTCCAGCACGCACCAATCAGTTGATCGGGGACTCCATCAGTCCCTCTCCTGCATCAGGTAATGAGCAACACAACAGTGCAATGCTATTTTAAAGAGCTTTTCAAGAGGAAAAGGGGGGGAAAGCAGGACTTTTAAAGCATCAGGGATGCCTCTGACTATAGATAAATTAAAATAGTATTGTAACAAACTGTGGCCAGGATATCAATCCAATAATGGTGAAAAATGGCCTGAAAATGGGACCTTGACATATCATAATATATTTCAAGTAATGTTGCTCTGTCAAAGAACACTGGGTTGTCTGGGGTTGTTATGACCAAAGTGAAGGACCTGGCACTTTGCCATGTTGAACTTACTCCATCGGCCTCTGCCCATAGATCCAGCCTGCCCAGATTCCTCTGGACAGCCTTCCTACCCTCTAGCAGTTTGACACTTCCTCCAAACTTGGTGTCATCTGCAAACTTCCCAAGGGTGCACTAAATTCCCTCATCCAAACCTTCAGTAAAGATGTTATAGAGGATATGCTCCAATACTGACCTCTGGGGAACACCACTTGTGATCGGTTGTCAGTTGGATTTAGCTCCATTCACCACCACCCTCTGGGCCTGGCCATCCAGCCAGTTTTTAGCCCAGCAAAGAGTGTACCTGTCCAATCCATGGGCCTTCAGCTTCTCCAGGAGAATGCTGTGGGAAACTGCATCAAAGGCTTTGCTGGTCAAGGGAGACTACATCAACAGCCTTTCCCTCATCCACTAGGTGGGTCACCTTGTGATAGAAGGAGATGAGGTTGGTCAGGCAAGACTTGCTTTTCATGAACCCACTCTGGCTGGGCCTGATCCCCTGGTTGTCATGTACTCGCTCCGTGATTACCCTCAAGATGACCTGCTCCATAATCTTCCCTGGCACTGAGGTCAGGCTAACAGGCCTGTAATTCCCTGGATCTTCCTTATGACCCTTCTTATAGATGGTACCTATCCAGTTGACCATGATCACTGAATCATGGGGGGTTTATTCTGCTCCCTGTCCCAGTCTTCCAGGTCAGGAGGTTGAGTACCCTGAGAATAACCGGTCTGAATATTGAAGACAGATGTAAAGAAGGCATTGAGAATCTCTGCCTTTTCCTTACTCTCAGCAGTCATGTTCCTCACCACACCCAGTAAAGGAGGGAGATCCTCCTCTTGCTGTCAATGTATTTGTAGAAACATTTTTTATTATCTTTTACTGCAGTGCCCAGGTTGAGCTCATGCCGGGCTTTGGCCTTTCTGATTTTTCCTCTGCATATGCAAACAATTTCCTTGTACTGTCCCCGAATTTCCTGCCCCTTCTTCCACTGGACGTACACTCTCTTGTTCTGGACAATCAGACAAAGTTCCCTGTCCAGCCACACCGGCCTTCTTCCCCGCCAGGTTGTTGTGTGGCACATGAGGACAGCCGGCTCCTGTGCCTTTAAGACTTCCCTCTTGAGAAGCTCCAGCCTTCCTGGACCCCTTTGCCATTCTGGACTGCCTCCCAGGTTACCCTCTCTACCAGTGTCCTGAACAGTTTGAAGTCTGCCCTCTGGAAGTCTGAGGTAGCAGTTTTACTGACCGCCCCCCCAACCTGACTTCAAGAACAGAGAACTCTATCATTTTGTGGTCACTCTGCCCAAGGCAGCTCTCGACCACATCTCCTGCCAGTCCTTCCCTGTTTGAGAACAGAAGGTCTAGCAGTCTAGATGACAAGATTCACATTCCAAAATGTTTGCATACAAAAATGCAATTTTTCAAAAGTCAGAAATATTTTTTCCTACCTCTCCCAAGCTTTTGGAATTTCCAGGATATAAAAAAGTCAATTATTCACACTGTTCACAAAAGCAACCATGAGTTGTGAACACCCTGCATACATAAACTATATTGTACCAATATACTCAGAAAGCCTATCTAGACATATACCTACACAACAGGTTTAAAAAAAACCCACAACCCAAACCCAGAGAAACACATACCTTCCTCCCCTCCCCCCAAAAATATCCAACAAAACCCAACAACCCAACCCTGAAAGACTAGTTTTGTAAAGGGAAAGAATGGAAATCTAAATTTACTTCTTTTGAGTTATTTTTTAATTACGGGAGAAATCTTGCTGCAGAACAAGATATTATAGTAAGAATTTGGGTTCCATTAATCTGAAGCACCTGAAGATCCGGATTCAACACAACTGGTTTAATCTTATGCCCCATTTGTTCTTGTGTATGATGAGCTCCTAGGCAGAATCACAGTCTGTATCATGTATGCCATACTAAATTCCAGAACAAATAAATATGCAAGCCACACATCATCACTGTCTGACAAAATTGCAAGTAGAATTCCAAGGACTTTCTTTAGGTACATTTCCTCTTTCAAAATCAAAGAAAATCTGAGGGAGGATACAACCCTGTAAAAGTCAAATAACAGACCAGAGGGTTTTCAGAAAAATTTTGCTGAACATTCCAACTCAGAAAGAAATTTGGTGTCACCTGGTGTACAACTTTTTTTCCGTTCATAATACTTAGATTTCACCCACTGTGAGAATCACAAAACCACTTTCTAAAAAGGTGATGAGATACTCCAAATGAGTGGTAGTGGTAGAACATACTGCTACACATAATGGGCCTCAAGAGAAATTAAAGGAAACCTTCTCCACAGTATACAGTCTAACTGCTTCCTCATAAAAGTATCTGGTTTATGTCACTAAATATATTCAAGCACAATTATGGTTATGTATGCTTGAAAAGCCTTTAGTTGTAGCTGCACCAGCAGCCAGTGTTATACAGACAATTACCGTACACAGTACTTCATGTGATCACGCACAAAATAATTAATAACTTTAAAACCTTTCACATAAGTGAGCCTCTCCGAGCAAATATTTTTAAAAGTGAATTTCACCCCTACATTATTGATATATTTCTTGTCTGAACAGAAAGACACTCTAGTGGGTAAACCATATGCTGCCACAACTGGTTTCAAATCCATCCTTCCCATTTGCAGTGCTTGAAAGAGCCTGGTACTCCTGGATAGCTCATCCTGTCCTCAGCAAAGGCCTGGCATGACTGTCCGTGCCCCTTACATGGACAGTCCTCATCTCTAGTCCACACCAATCTGACTGCAGCTTACATTCACAACTAAGATACTATAAATCTCTGTGTAGAAGTGCTTTATGACTACTCTTACAATATTAGATTATTTCAGCTAGAGAAGCAGATGACAGTTCTCTGTGAAGAGACTATCCTGCCAGGAAAATGAAAATGAAAAGAGAAGTCCTACTGCAAGTATTTTATGCTGTGAGCTTCTCCTAAGCCATAATTGATCTAAAATTCTTGGCTTTTCACCTGTCTTCTTACGGTTGTCTGAACGGATTTAGTTTGTTATTTCATGCCGGAAAAAAAGGAATGTTAAAATGTCCAAGTTGAACTTCATAAAGAACACACTGCATTTTTCAAAATGTTATTCCTATCTATATACAACATTAAAAACAACCCCAAGTCCCTCAAAAAGGCCTTAATTACATAGAAAAATCATTAAAGTAATAATAATAATTGTCTGACTCTTTCAATTCCAAGTTTTTCTTTCCTTTTATGACAGTAGGGATGGATAGATGTTGCTTTTCAGTGAAAGGCTATGATTTCTTGACAAGAGACATATTCAGCAAGCAAGCAATATGTCTGTTCTTACTTAATACTTACATGCAGAATAAAGTAACAGAATGGCATATTACTCCAGGTAGCCTTTAAATATGCACTGCCACTATCCTGCTCCAGGGTGAATCAAAGAAGACTTTAAAGAATAATTGAAAATTACACAATGCATCTTTGAGAGGAAATAGCATTATAGCAGACCATACAAGCAATGAAATACAGTTGCTGCCTTTTCTTCTGAAATCTTACAATCATTATGGAAATCTATGGATGTCAGTTGCTCAAGAGCAAGAAGACTGAAGATAAGATTAGTGAAGTATTGGGAATAGAAGCTGATTTATTTCAAAAGTCTGAAAAAGTATACTGGGTAGGCATATCCTTATTCCACAGTAATGGCAGTTGACACACTGTACATGGAGAACTTTCTGCAAGAATCAGGGAAGGACTTAATATTTCCATTTTGATCTCAACTCAGACTGTGAATTTTGTTCAGTCTTGCTTTTCTTTATAACTTCTTTTTTACTGGAAGAGAAATCTGTAACTGGAAATATTGCTAGAAATGACTGCTAGTTAGATTTTTTTTTCAGATTTCAGATGTTATGGTTAAAATAGGATAATTCAAATTAGGCCTAAAAATCAATATTAATATTTTTCTTAAACTATTTCCTCTCAACTTACATAAAATTCATTGTCATTTAGAATGTCTTTAAAAGATATGAAGCTAAAGCTCAGCACTACTTACTAATTTGGTTAGGAAAAATAATCCTCCCTGGCAGAAGTTAAAAGTCATTCATATGATAAAAGTCATTATTCTCAATAATTATAAGCATTAGATTCTTTATTTTTTGATAAGCACTAACCTTACAAAGTCTACCTTTAAAAAGCCACATTCACCACATCATGATATTTTATAGTGGCTATTTATCTTGTATTTTGTATAATTGCATTATGCAAATAATTTTTCAATCATTTTCTCTCTCAAGCAACCTATAGTTTCCCGAGCTTCCATGCAAAATACATATAGGTTCATAAATACATATACACACACACACACATCCACACACACACTTCTGTATATATACATAGGTGCTGCTGGCTCAGTCTCTACCCAGCATGGGAAGACATGCTAAGCTGATAGGACAGATCTGAACCAATGACTGCATCATTGCTCTGCAGTCAAAAAAAAATGTTAGGAAGATGCTAAAAGTAGTCTAAAGGGGGATTTAAAAATTATACCTGTAACACAGCGATTTGCCACATTTTAGAAGGGAATGATAATGATTGGGACACTGACTAGAAAATGTGCTACCAATCACTGAAAAGTCAGGGAGGTATTTCTCCCCAAACCCAATGGTTTTCAGAGGGACATTTTATATCAATTAACTTCTCTGCAGAGAAATATGCAAAAGCTGGGTGACAGAATTTAAAATTAAAACTGTGCAGTGTGAGTTGAATCACAGAGCTGTCACAGCCTGGGTGTAAACAGGGTCTCCTTGGGAGTCTCCAAGAAATACCTCTGTTTGTCAGTCAGAGGAAAAGTTCAGTCTGGCCCTTACTGGATGACTGATTATTCCAGGCTAAGGGTAAATAACACACTGGTCTCTTTGCTGCTCTGCCCCTTTGTTCAAAGCAGAATGGGAGCATTGCATCAGTCTCATATGCTTTTGCAGACTGGAAACCATTTCTTGCCCAGAACTAATTCTAGATGAATAATCTTGTGAAAAGTTAATTTAAACTAATTAGAAGTATTTCTCTGGCTTTATAAATATTTTTCTGAAGAATTCTAAAAATTAGCTTGTCTGAATTCTCAATTTACTTCTGTTTTTTAAGCAGTATGCGAACTGTACTCTTCAAAATGTAACATTCTGTCTTGCCCTCATACCAAATAAAAGGAAAACAGCTAGAAACAGCCAGCTCTTTCATTCTGAAGTAACCTGCACTTTATACACACGTCAGAACAGTAATTTTTTTTTTTCAGAAAAACTGCAAATTGGGCAGCTTTTAGCCTGATGTAGCTGTAAAATCTATTTTTTACAGTGTATCTTTTCACTTCACATTTGCAAACACAGTTTTGAAATCTCTGTTCATTAATCCAATATTAGAGCAAACATGTGGCTATTTAGAGGCTACAGACGAGATTCATGGTCTTACCTAATTATAGACACCTAAAAGCTGGGCATTTTGTCTAATTAGTTCCTTCCATAATTAGTAAAGTAGCCATTCTTGAATGGGAACATATTCTATCATCCTGTTCCTCAATCTGAATGCTACTCTGGGAATACATACTTTTACATGGTTACAAAAACATGATAGGAATCTTTATCACTTCAGAAATTAGAGAAGGTTGCTTAAGATTTTGCTTTCACACGATAGATCAATGGTAATTGTAGATTTAATTTGTTTCATGTTTTCTCATCTCTAATTAAAAATTGGAAAGATATATAGCACTTTTCATGCATGGAAAAAAACCAGAGTAAATTCAGGTCAGGTTTTGTCTGTTAACAAAAAGACTTTCACTAAAAATTATGTATTTAAAGTATTTTGCTACAGAGTTAACAATGGATTCTGGGCTGCCATCACAGTGTAGCTATTCCAAGTCAAGGAGGGGTAGAAGAAATGACATAACAGAGAACAAAAAATGCCTCACTATGACTCTTATTCCTTCTAGCACACATAATAAAGAGAAAAGAAGTAACATTTAAAAATTGCTCCCCATCCCACTTCCTTCCAAAAATGAGTCCTTGGAGCTTTTGTTTTCATTGAAGCAGATAGAAACAGCTACAATTTCTGCCCAGATAATGGCACTCACCCCTACAGCAAACAATTCTGCATTCAAGTAGGAATAAAACTGCTTTCATATCAAATTGCTGCTGTTATATTTGCTTCCTGTCAGTGAGAAGCCACATTTGTGAAGCAGGCAGTTTTTGAAAATGAGACTGTCCTATTAAGTACATAGAAATCTTATTTTCAGTTAATGTAAATAGTTTTGTCAATAGAGCTATGCATTCTTATGTCTGATCTCCCACCCATCTGTTTGTACCAGAAAGAGCAGGCCATTAATAATGGTTTCAGTTCTAACAGAGCAACTTCATGATAAAATAGTACTGTGAAAAATAAGCAATTGCTGGTTTTAGGTCTTCCTTGGGTACATTTGCAAAGTTAGTGCTGGCATTCATGACCCCAAAGACTGAAAACTGGCGCTAAGTCCATTGAGCATCCAAACTCTAACCTGAGTACAGAATTACTAAATCCCTGGTTGAGATACAGTGGAATTAATTACTGCAATATTTGAAGTGCTTAAAATTACTCAAGTTCCTCAACACAGACCACAAAGAGGAGGCTTTTACAACACCGTGTGAACACACACCCAGGCTGCTTCTTGCCTCAAGAAGTGCACAGTGTAATACAAAGACAACTGAGAAACTAGACAAGAAAATACTAAGACTATAGCAAGCAGATGTGTGGCTTCCACACAACAGCAACTTGTCTGTTGCCACAATACCTACAATACTTAGAAGAAAGAGAGTGTCTGAAGGATGGGAATAAAACAGGGTTGCAGACTTTTGTTGAGAGCTCCTCCCAAATGAAAGCAAATGAGTGAGACAAAGTGCACTTCGTGTATTAAAATAAATCTCATAAATTAATAGAATTTCTAAGAAGCACAGTTCAATTTCTCAATGCCAAGTTATAAAAAATAAAAATGAAATAGGTAGATAAAAATGGTAGGCAAGGGAATTTGAGTACTTCGGACTTGAAGATAAGGAATTTATGATTGACATTATAGAAAAGCACCTCACAGAGATGAAGGGGGAAAGTTGATCTTTGTGCATTCTGTACTGCTACAAAAAGTATTTCTCAAGGCCAGAGAAAAGTCTAATGCTGTAAGAATGCTATAAGCAAGTGGCTTAGAAAGGGATTTTAGATGGATGGTTGCACAAAAAAAGATATTCTGCAGAAAGTCTTCAATGCGTGAACCTTGGATGCCGGAACCTCAAGAGAGAAAAACAGCTGTAAAAAGATAAAGGAAAAGTGAGCGAAGAGGAGGGCAGTTATGTTGCACTTCATCAGTATGATGTTTCAGTGACACACTGTACTGCACAGGGTGAAGTGCAGGAAGAGCTGGCAGTTTGAGGAGTGACAAAGCAGCAAGGGAGAACTATATTTAAGGAAGGTAGCAGAACAGGAGTTAGGAGAACAAAGGCAGGACTAACCACACTGTGAGAATGACAACAGACCAGGAGCACAAGTATAGTCACCCAAAGACAAAACAGAGCCCACAAGAGATGACAAGATTGCAAGCTGGAAGAGTGAACTTTTAGGGATTGGGACAGAGACTCCAAAAGGTAAAGATGATCAAGAAATTGAAAAAATCTGCAAGAATATGTAGGGAACAAAAGACAACATGTAGAGATCTAAGAAGAGATGAGAAAGAGACAAACCTAGAAGTCAAGACCTCATTGAAAGGCCAAGTAGCAGGCACGGTGACAACCCTCAACCCAAAATGATGAGAGGGAGCCACTTATGATCAAAGTGGGAGCACAACAGATCAGAAATGAAGCCTCATAGGTGAGCACAAGAGCTGAACTGAGACTGCAGGCCACATGAAGAATTAAAAACAAAGCTTAAGGGACAGGTGAGTAAACACTGTAGGTCACCGTGGAGAAAGGCTGGAGGCTGCCAGAGAACAGAGACTGCTTTGCACATTGTTCAAACAAAGCAAAGCAAAATTTGCCCTGATAAATTGTGGAGGCAGACAATATCAGCAGCTCCAAAGAGGGACTGGAAAAATTCACAGAAAACTGCATCATATAATACACTAATGGCAAAAGGCAGGATTCACTCTCTTTCTCATCGTGGTGCTGGATACGCAGTACTCCTCCAGTCACTCATTTCAAATGTCTGGTCAAGCCTTGAGAAGAAAATTTTAATCGAATGTAGCTGAAATACAAAAGGTTGCTACGAGCACTACAGAATATTTTTTTTTGCCAATTTAACTCTGGAAACTTCCTGGATTATTATTTTCTGAAAGAGTTTAAGAACAAATAATTATGGCCTGAGGTTGAAAGTGGTATGAGAAACCGAGACCTCAGTAACAGAAGGAGGGAGGAATCAACCAGCACTATAAAAGGTCATTGAGTCTAGTTTAAAACCAGAGAAATTACTTAGATGGTAAATTAATTTTGTCCATTTTTTAACTCTTTTACATGGTCCCTAGCAAAAAAAAGGACCTGTTTCATCTGTTTAATGACTGCATATAATCACATACACAATCTTGCAAAACAATGGTTGCTATAAATGTTAGCTGTGGCTAATTCACCTCAGGAAACTTCTTTTGTCTATGAAGGGATGGAGGATGAGGAGAGAGAGATAAATGTTCTGGTTTCTGTTAAACTGCATCAGTGTCACTTTCAAGGAACATTAAGTCTGTTCTTGCACACCTCTCAAGAGCAATTCCAGAAAAAGAAATCATGGACACAATTTCTGAAGACACATTTGTCTCTCCACTGACAAAGAAGAATGGACAGTGCCCTTTGACATGGAGATAGGATTGCGACTTCACTTATTGAAGACATGGAAATTTAAGAAAAGAGTAAAACAGAAGAACAGGACATATAAAGGCGGAGCTCTTTATACAGCAGTAAATGAGTCTTCATTATACAAATTACTAAAATTCTTAGAGACACCTTAACCCTACTTTGTTAACCTTACAGTATTCTGTGGTTTTAGTCTTGTGTTTGCACAGACTTTTATTCACAGTGCCTTCAGTCCAGGTGTAAAACAAAGAAAAACTGACAAATGCAAACAGAGTACTGAAGTGAAACAGGGTGGGAAGCGAAGGAAGTTATCACAGCTAAGCAATTAATTAAGTAATAAATTATCCAAAGTGCAAATCTAAGCATGTTTTTGATCTAGTCTTTTGCTTAAACATGCAAATCAATCACATTTTTTGTACAGTTAAAGTAGAGGATTAAGTATTCAATGGACCAGAGCTTTGGTCCACATGATGGAATTATGAATTTCAAGGTGCTGCCATGCCTTCACCATGCCTAAACCATCAGGTTTACTGTGAAGAAAATAGAAGAGTTTATCTGATGAACTAATGTTTGCCTCAAAAATAGGACTACAAGAGTGGCACAAATTCGAAGTAGTTTCACAATAACTAACAAATATTTCTTGCAACATGGCATCTGAACCCTGCATTCCAAATCCAGGACATCATTCTTTACCTATTTTGTATACATGCAGCACTCTTCACAAATACTGTGTGGCATCCATCCTGAAGTTGATGAATTTTCACTTTCTTGTACATGAGAAAGGACAGAAGGACAGGGCTTTAACCTAGATGCAAGGGCAGAGGAGCATAATAATATCAGGATTGTCTGTGACAAGCAGCCAGATGATTCAGCAGGGTTGGAGGGATGGGATGATAGTAAGGGCTTGTAACCTGTTGCCCTGAGGCATGCAGTGGGCCCTACAGAACAGTTTCTTACAGGGACAAGCCAGAGGCTCCTGATGCAATAGGAGACAACAGGGCTGTGTCTATGGAATGCCCTGGGGGAATAAAGGGATGTCCCTCTAAGAAGTGACACTGCCACCAGCCCAGCTGAAATTCCTCTACAGGAATGAATGCATCATGAGCAACAAACAGGAGAAGCTGGAAGCTACCATGCTCCTAAAAAGCTATGACATAGTGGCCATTACTAAAACTTGGCAGGATGAATCATGTGACTGTAGTGTGGCTATTGATGGTCACAATCTGTTCAGAAGGGACAGATGAGGAGGGAGGGGTGGAGGTGTTGCCCTCTATTTTAAGAAAGGGATAGACTGGTTGGTGTTTAGTACAGGCTGGCTGATGTCTACTACAGGCTGGCTGATCAAGGGGAGCCTATCAATGAAGCCTTCTTGCACCAGCTCAAGGAGGCATTGAGCTCCCAGGCTCTCATCCTGCTGGGGGATTTCAACCACCCTGATGTTGTTGGAAAAGTAGCATGGCGAGCTGTAGGCAACCAAGAGGCTCCTGCAGTACATTGAGGACAAATTCCTCCGACAGGAAATAGGCAGCTCTACTTGAGGGGAAGCAATATCAGACCTGGCGGTCACCAATGTGAGTGGGCTCCTCAGGGATGTCAACATGGGAGGCAGCCTGGGATGCAATGACCATGCACTGGTGCAGTTCATTCTCCTAAGGCATATGAACCAAATGAGAAGCATAGTCAGGACCCTGAATTTCAGGAAAGCTGAATTCCAGCTCTTCAAGGAGTTAGTCAATAGGGAAACAGTCCTCAAGGACAAAGGGGCAGAACAGAGCTGGCAGATCTTTAAGGATGCTTTCAACAGAGCACGAGAGCCCTGGATCCCCAGGTGTAAGAAGTCAGGCAAGGGAGACTAGAGACCAGCATGACTGAGTCAAGACCTGCTGGTCAAACTAACAGGCAAGATGGAACTACACAAGCAATGGAAGTGGTGACAGGTATCCTGGGAAAAATAAAGGGACATGGCCCAGTTGTGTATGGACAGAGTCAGGAAGGCCAGGGTGTGGAGGGAGCTGAATTTGGCATGGGATGCCAGGAAAAACAACAAGGGCTTATATGGGTGTGTAAATAAGAAAAGGAAGGTTAAAGAAAGCATCCCTGCCCCTTGATGAGTGACAATGGTGAACTGGTGACAACAGATGAGGAAAAGGCTGAGGTTCTCAAAAACGTTTTTGCCTCAGTCTTCACTGAGGGACCTGGACAGGCTTAGAGAAGTGGGCCCAAGTGAACCTCATGAGGTTCAACAAAGCCAAGTGCAGGGTCCTGCACCTGGGGCAAGACAATCCCCATTATCCATACAGGTTAGGAGGTGATGTGCTTGAAAACAGCCTTGAGGAAAAGGATGTGGCAGTATTCATGGATGAAAAGCTGGACATGAGCCACCAGTGTGCATCTGCAGTCCAGAAGGCCAACTGCATCCTGGGCTGCATCAAAAGAAGAGTGGCCAGCAGATCAAGAGATCTGATTCTGACCCTCTACTCTGCTCTGGTGAGACCTCTGGAACACTGTGTCCAGCTTTGGAGCCCTCAACACAATAAGGATGTGGGCCTGTTGCAGCACATCCAGAGGAGGGCCACAAAACTGATCAAAAGGTTGGAGCACCTCTCCTATGAAGACAGGCTGAGAGAGTTGGGCTTCTTCAGCTTGGAGAAGAAAATGCTCTGGGGAGATCTTTGGGATCCTGGGATGCATCAGGAAGAGTGTGGCCAGCAGGTCGAAGGAGGTGATCCTCCCTCTGTACTCTGCCCTGGTCAGGCCCTGCCTGGAGTATTGTGTCCAGTTCTGGGCTCCCTGGTATAAAAAGGACAGGGATCTCCTGGAGAGAGTCCAGAGAAGGGCTACGAAGATGATTAAGGGCCTGGAGCATCTTCCCTACGAGGAAAGGCTGAGTGACCTGGGACTGTTCAGCCTAGAGAAAAGAAGACTAAGGGGGGACCCAATTAATGTCTATAAGTATCTTAAATATGGGATGCAGGGAGAAATGGCCAGCCCCTTTTCAGTGCTCTGTGGGGACAGGACAAGGGGCAATGGCTGCAAGTTGGAGCACAGGAAGTTCCACACCAACATGAGGAAGAACTTTTTCCCAGTGAGGGTGACAGAGCCCTGGAATAGGCTGCCCAGGGAGGTGGTGGAGTCTCCTTCTCTGGAGATATTCAAGACCCATCTGGACACCTATCTGTGCAATATGAGCTAGGAAGCTGCTTTGGCAGGGGGGTTGGACCCGATTATCTCTCAAGGTCCCTTCCAACCCCCACAATTCTGTGATTCTGTGAGAGGCCTTCCAATACCTGAAATGTGCCTATAAGAAAGCTGGGGAAGAACTGTTCATGAGGGCATGTAGCAATAGGATGAGGGGTAATGGTTTGAAACTAGAAAAGAAACTTATGTTGGATATTACAAAAAGTTCTTCAATATGACAGTGGTAGATCATGGGAACATGTTGCCCAGAGAGGAAGTGGAGGCTCCGCCCCTGGAGATACTGAAGGGCAGGCTTGAAGGGACTCTGAGTGACCTGATCTGGTGAAGATGTCCCTGCTTACTGCAGGGGGGTTGGATTAGATGGCCTTTAAAGGACCCTTCCAACTTTACACATTCTATGATTCTATGAAGGAGACAAGGGAAGGACAAATGGGGGGCTCTATACTCTGATAATCACTATGGGAAAAGGAAGGTCCTGTCAAAATTTAAATTAATCAATCTTATATTCTTTGGTACTTTGAGTCATTAAGTAAATTCTTACTGAGAAATACATAAGTTAAATTTTTAAAATGCAATAAATAAGGCTTAAGCTTCCCCATTAAGGTTCTTTCCACAAGGATGTGACTTAAAGTGCAGGGGAAAGAAACTTCAGTTACAAAGCTTTAAATAGATATAAGAAACCTTTTTTTTCTGAAGTTAAATCTGCATTTAAGTCACTTTTCTTGAGTTTAATCTTCACAGTATCTGCAGTGATCTGCTTTTTCACAAAGTCAAAGAAACCCCAAAATATAAAAGTTATGTTACTTTGAAATATATTGTAGAAAGATATGATTTAAGTATTCAGAAGGACAGACAATATTGATATAAAGTTTATTTGTGACCACAATAACTGGCAACATTAGTTCCCAAGCACTTAAATGTGTGCTCAGCTCAGAAAATAGAGGGTCATATTCCACCTAAAAGTAGTTCCTGAACCTAAAGCCTCTTGCCAACATAATGTTTTCAATTTTATATAAGCTTTTACAAGACATCTAATTGGTATTATAGTCAGAAAGTGGAGGATGTAACAAAGATATTAGCAAGTTTTCTTCTTGCATGTAGGGATTACAGTTTTTGTGATTATAATCATCTTTCTGTTATGAGCTCAGTCATCATTAGGCAGAGGTAGTAGGAAAGCAACAGGAGGCTCACTGAGAGTGTCATGATGGAAGTCCAGAATTGCATTCACTTGAAAAATATAAGGGTGACAAGTTAGTCCTGGAAAAGCACTGGTTATGCAATTAAGTTCATACACACCTTCTGGGAATACTTCCCGATGTTTTGCCTCAGCAGTTTAATCAGCTGTATTTATCACCAAGTTCTGTTCAGATGTTAAGGTGTAACTTTCATTAATGAAAGTGTATAGGTAGGAAGATGGAAAGAAAATTCGGGTCTTCATCAAGTACTGTCAGGAGATAGAAAAATAGGAAAGTAAAATGTGCTCTGTGTGACACTATTTTATTGCCTAGAATTATCTCCTGCTCTCACAAGAAGATTCCATCTTCACAGATAACATGCATATAATTATAGAAGAATTAAAAAAACCCAAACCAGGTGAATGCTGTTATGAGCTAACCCAAACGAAAAAAATGTCCACTCATTTTTCTGGATAGTTCCTTATATAAGAGCCTCAATTTGTCTATATCAACCTTTTATCTGATTTTTACATAAATGTCCAGAATTTTCTAAGGCAAAGATGCTAAGATCAGAAAAAAACAGCTAACTTTGTGGACTGACAGACAGACAGATACATGGAAGTACTTCTTTGAAATCCTCATTTAATCCCTAGAATTATCAAAGGAAATTTCTGTAAGAATGTAAACTCCACGACATCACAGTGGGCTCAGCTGTTACTCTTGCTAAGTTCAACAACCATAATCCATTATATCCTGAGCATTGTTGGACAGGCTTGTGCTCATGCTTCCTACCCCACTAGCTAGGGTATAAATCAGCAGTTTAAAGACAAAGCATTTTAGAGCACATAGAAGTATAGTTCATTCACAACATCATTTCTTACATTTTAAGCTAAAATAAAATGTAGTGTAACTTATTTTCTGTAAGATTCAATTTTTTCCCTCTGCATATTACAGGTCTATAACCTATTAATTCCTTTCTGAAAATCATAAAATACTTTGAGAGAGTAAGACAGCAATCAGTATCTATAGTCTAGATACATGCATTTAAAAATAAAAATAATCAACCTTCTGGTGTTCACTAAGAGTTAACAATGTAAGTTCAACCAGCTACCTGAAAAGAGCACACCATCCACTTCTTTCAGAGTGTCGGAGGACATAAGGAAGCCAGTATCGATACCATAGGATTTGTTCAAATGCACTCCAGCTTTGTCTAACCTGAGGAAACATACTCAATAACTGCCCCAGAGCTAGTGCTGCAGTTTAAATCTACCCTAGCTACTGAGAACCAAAGCAGTGCTACTTATTTCAAGGGAGTGCAGTTGCCTTCCACTGCACAGTCACTCCGTATCTGGGCACTATGTAGATTCACATATATATATATATATATTACACATTGTAGTTTTGTGTGGTGGGGCTCTGGTGGAGGGGGAAGAGAGGGCTGCAGGGGTGGCTTCTGCAAGAAGCAGCGAGAAGCTCTCTGCAGGCCCAACAGGGCAAACAGCAGCTGGCTCAAGGCTGGACTCCCTGCTGACCAAGGCCGAGTCCTTCAACAATGGTCACAGCACCTCTGGTAATCACATTTAGGAGAAAAAAACCTGCAAGCAGCTGCTTTGTGCCACCAGAGAAGGGAGTGAGAAGATGTAAGAAGCTCTGCGGACACCAAGGCCAGGGAAGAGGGGTGGGGGAGGAGGCACCCCAGATACTGGAGAGAAAGATGCCCCTGCAGCCTGTGGAGAAACCCATGTCCCCCCACAGTACATGGAAAAGGCCGAGACCCCACCTGCAGCCCATGGAGAGGCCCCACACTGGAGCAGGTGGAGACATACAGAAGACACTGTGACACATGTTGGAGCAAGCTCCTGCCAGCACTTGCAGCCTGAGAGACAGAGATGCAGAGATGAGTGAGAGAGAGAGACATATCTGCACAGGCGTGGATTTTGTAGATATATGAGTCAAAATAATTCAAAAAAATAAATTAACTGTTTCACCAAATCAGGACCCATGTATCCAGAACCTGGCTGAATCTAACCCCCACTTAAATTTGCAAGTGCATGAAGAATAGCACCTTAAAATATTCAAACAATGGAACAGCTGTAAAATCCATACACAAGAACCATCCAGAAGCCTCTAAAATTGGGAGGATATCCCAAGCTGAAGCAGCAAGCCAGCTCATTTATCATCACACCCAGCAACAGTTAAAATTTTAAGTCACAGCAAGATTGAAAAACACATAGGAAAGAAAAGACATGCTACCTTCCCCTCCAACCTCAGCAGTTGCAATAGTTTTTCCACAAACATACTAAAAAGCTTATAAGCAGCAGCAGGCCTTAACATATCAATGAGCAGAATAATTAATCACACTGTCTAGTGCTTTAGCACATGACAACTTGTTAAATTCTACGCACTGCATAACATGATCAGTCAATCAAATGAGATCGTACATACAACATGCCTTCACAGGCATACACAATCAAGTAACAATAAGAAGAAAGAGATTAATGATTCCAAACATGTAAAATCCCTTTACTAAATCCATCAGAAATAATCCCCACAAATCGATATCAGATTAAATTTTCATAATATGCAGAATTAAAACTCAGAAGGGAAAGTCAGTGCAATTTCATGCCAGAACTGAGATTGCTGGCCCTTTGGGAAACAAATTCATGATAAGAGAAACTCTCTGTTGAGACAGTATCACTTGAAGACCATTGCCTGTGTTGAATCATTTTACATTCAGTGATGTTCTTGCATATATTTGCTCTAATTCATGTGAATGCCATTTAATGTGCTACTTAATACTGCAGAATTTATTGTCTCAGAGATACAAAGGGCTTTCTGCCTTGTAAGGGAGAAGAAAGAGAGAACACTGTAAAACAGCTAAGTAGATGTAATAGGTCTCCATCTGGTTTAAAAATAAAGTTAGGGAAAAACAAGGAAAACTATTGATTGAAGTCAGAAACTTCACTCTCAATTTGAACTGTTCCTGATATGTGGTTTGCTGGGTTTTTTTTAAATGTCCTACTTCTAAAATACATACAAGTGCCTTCCCAACTCTGATGATGCCTAAATTATTGGGCATTGGTATATTATTTGGCTACTAATGGCTGTCATTGGAGGAAAGGTTCTGATGAGGTTCTTGCTTGGTCTTGTTCTTACTAGCATTTGCAGATAAATGGCTTACCTCCTGGCTGGACAAATTATGTAATTCGACATCTTTGGTATTTCTAAATGACATCCAAATGCATCAAGAAAGAACAGCAAGGTTACCAAGGTACTGAATAAAAGACAAACTGGAAACAAATTATTGATCTACAAAATCAATGGGCTTTAGACCAGAGAGCAAATCATTGATGGAAATTCACTGAACATTATACAGCAGTAGTAAGAGAGAAATTCAGTAGTTATTATAGATGAAGAACAAAGAATGAAACATCTGTTTAGAGGTAAATAAATGTAGATGAATATATACTGACACAATGCTAAGAACAGACTCAACTACTTTGGAAAATTAAATACTCACAGACCTCTCAAACTGAAAAATATTGAAATACATTTTTATATTTCTTTCCTATATCAAAAAAGAGATCAATTTCTTCCAAGCTAACACATAAATCCTGTACCACTTCTATTTCTTAAAAGCATCAAAATTTCACACATTCTCTACCCTTTAAATATTATTTGTGTGTATATAGTACATATAACAGTTCATTAGCAAACTGCTTTCAAAACCAGCCATTGTGCTTTTCCAAACTAAGTGTACCCCACAATGTCAAGAATGATTAAATATCTCTACATAGCAACAATTATTAGCAAAAATTTAATTTTGTCTCATTAAACAAAATATGAGGCCAATGCCATAAAAAGATCATAGGTCCAAATATGAGTTATTTTGTTTCCCATTTATTTCTTGTTTTCTATCCTGGATTTCAGCTAGGGTAGAGTTAATTTTCTGAAGAAGCTGTGAGGGGACACAGCCAGGATAGATTATCCAAACATCCCAAACTATGATGTCATGGTCAGTATATAAGGGGTGAGCTGGTCAGAGAAAAGTCACTGGGCACTGGGCAATCAGCTAATTGCATTGCACATCACTCACTTTGCATATTCTAAGTACTATTGTTGTTACTTTCCTTTTCCTTTGCTGAACCAACAAACTGTCCTTATCCCAAACTGTGATTTTTACCTTTTTCTTCCGATTCTCTCTATCTCACCAGGAAGGGCAGGATAAGAGAGAAACGGCATGTTGTTTAGCTCCAGCTGCTGGCTGGAGCTAAACAACAACTCCCTAAGCAATTTTTCTAGCAAAAAATGTTTTGGAATACAATCCACCTTTAGTCTTTGATTCTTCATGCAAACTTGGCTAAAGGACTGTAGCCATAATACTGACTTTTCAAATTCTGGACAGCTCTGCAAGAGTATCTTCAGAAGTATCATGAAGTTTAAATCAGAATAGGCCTTAGAGAAAACATTTGTCTGTCTTCCTACACTAAGTATTTGGGGTTTTGTCATGGACTAGTGATAAACCTTATGGTAAAATAAGGAGGTTAGATGCTTCAGAAAGTAACTAAGTTGTTTAACTCTAAGCACGTGCACAGATCAAATATTCTTCCACTAGATTGTTTTCAACCAAGTACATTAAAAGCAGTGATAGCAAGATTCAGGCTATAATAGAAGAGTAATCTGGATAAATCTGAACTGCAGTAATTTTGAAATGGAAACCAAAAGGAAAAACAAACACTGCAAATGGTTGCATACATGTTAAACCTATCAACACGAGAAGTCCCATTAAGTTCAAGGCAGACAATAAAGCACATGTGTATTCGCAGAGTAAATATCTGGAGTTGGAACTCAATGACTGAAAACAGACTAAAGTAAACTATTAAGAGGCAGTGCATAAAAAAATGCTTCAAACTCACCTGCTAATTCAAAAGTATTTCTTCAGTATCCCTGAAGATCTCAGTTAGTACAAGAAATATGCCCAACTTCCTGAAGTCAGGGAAATGTGTTCTCTCATACTCACCAAGAAAACTTACACCCTTAAAAAACTGATTTTTTGGTCATAGAAGTCTCTTTGCTTATTAAAAAACACATGCATTTATCATATAAATACGAAGTCTGATCTTGTGCCTTCCCAGGGGAATTTTTCACTTATGTAAGTCCTAAAGAATCAGAACATAATCTAACAGCATATTCGGCTTTTGCTTCTTTATTTTTTTTCAGTTACATTGAAGGTTCTTCTATTCTCAATTGTCACCTCTTTCTAGAGGCTATAGCATCTGGTGGTATAACTCCTCAGGAATAGCAAGTCTATTTAGAAAATAACTCTAGAAACTCAAAAGGATGTGATGTACGTCATGACTGATACTCAATTCCCATGAAGAAAAGCAGTTTTTTCAATACTCAGGGCATTTCTGAGGAACGCAGCAGAAGACTGGTGTTTGCAAAGACTGCTCTAGCCCTTATCTCATTATTATAATCCCTGCATCATTAGAAAAATAAGTTAAAAGATAAAATAAGCACACTTTGGAAAGCAATTGAACTAAATTTTATTAAAATAAATTTTAAACTTCCTTTTAGATCTATTATTGGTTTTGTGATAGTCTTGGACATTACATCTAATAAGATTATCTCCAGGAACAACTGACACTCTTTTAATGTTACTTTGCTGACAAGTAAAATGCAAACCCTGCTTATTTAAAAGGATTTGCACATAGTCCAGGAACAGTCAACTACTTTGAAAATTTAGGAGGTAATTATGGAGATTAATTTATTAACGATGTAGGAAATACAGTGGGGAAAATTATGGAAAAATGAGAGGAAAGTTAATGTTTCCAAAATTAGTTAAATCAACAAAGAAACAATCCATATATAAAATGAATGTTCACACTCTTCTATTGCAATTAGAAAAAAAAATCTGCATTATGAACTTCTGTGTTTAGTGAACAAGAACTGAATGAATTTGCTAATGTAGCAATTTTGCATTACAAATACCTTATATTGTCATTCACCTAAAGCTTATATAAGGAAATGAGAGTCTTATACAGATAAATCCCTGGTTCCTGCTGTCTTATCCATAAGAAAACAAACTTCATAAAGCTGCTTACTCTAAAGAAGTGAGACATCATCAAAGCACTGCTGCTTCAAAGTTTCCTTTTGATCAAAAGAGAACCTCAAGAAAGAAAATTTACTTTTAAAAAGATTTACTAGCAATGCATATGAAGGAATAGAACAAAAGGTTGAGAAAAGACCATTAGGTCACTTTAATTTTGGCAAGCTAATATTTTTTCCAACAATAACTGATACTAGCATATCTGGATTTCTAACTACATGGCATACATACATTTCACTCTGATAAACTTGTCTCATGCACAATTTTTCAAAACTTAGCAGTATGTGGCCAATATGTCTATTTTACAAGACAGAAGAGTTGTGACTAAAAAGAACTTTGTGACCAGAGCAATGCACATGCAGCACGCACAGGCCACCTGGTCTTTTTTTTCTATCTCTGATTGTTTGTAGATTATAGATAAGATTGAAGAATCTTTTCTTTCTAATGCTATAATTAAATTTATTAGGGCAGTTAAATGAGAAAACTTCATTAATCTTCCTAATTTGATTCAGAATGCTTTATATAGAGACATACTATATATAAATTTAGGACACTACAAAGTTATCTTTTCCTCCTCTTAAATACAATTCTATTTTTAATGACCATAATAATTATCAGATTCTCTCTACTTTAATGTTTGATTTAAGTTTATATAATGAGCACTGAATCTTAAAGTGTGCTACATGACACAGGCTATTTTTGTAACCAGTTCCAACCTTCCTAATAGTGGAGACAAAAGGGAATTTTTCTACCTGAGGGGTCATGAAGCAAGAACTCCTGTAAAATAAAGCTTGCCAAATGGTGGGAGAAACAAGGACACCTTTGGAGACAGATACCCCCAGCCATTACAACCAGTTGCATATGTCCAGAGGCAATCCTGTGGGAACTGATAGTTGAGCTTTTCCAGCTCCACTACAGGCAACAGGACATTAGCACCTCATGGTCCTCAGCAGTTTGTTGTGTTTGGCAGCTGCCTTTTCTGCCTGAATCTATAACCAGCCCGGTATTGCAGAAATACTCTGCAAGGAAATCAGAGTCTGAGAGAACCTGCATGCACACACCAAGCTGCCACCCAAATCTACCTATGGTATCACCACAACCCAGCTCACCTCAGCTGTACTGCCAGAAGAGACATGCCCTGAACGGCAACAGAAACAAAGTAAAGCCAGGTCCCCAGCATTGACACCTACTGTTACCAAACTGCCCTTGTACAGCTCCCTTGCTCCCTATATAAAAGGCATATCATACGCTCCTGTTATATGATTCTCAGTATTGCATATGTGCCACATCTTCAGGGTTTTGTGTTGCCCATGGAAAGGGAGTAACCAACGTTCCCCCACTGCACTTATAAATAAGGACACTGGCCATCTGGCCCATGTGGAATGACCTTTGCTACCACAACCAGTAAAATGCTTCCATAATGGAAAAGGCTGGATGCACTGTACCCCAATGCAGCAAGTTTCAAAAGGAGAAGTATGCCAAGACCATCTGTGTGCCAAAGTGTGCCAATGCCATCTGAAATGGCTTTCCGAAGGTGCTAAATGAGCATCTGGCCACCTGTAGGTAAGACAAAAATAAAAGGAGCTACTTCATCTGCACTCGTGGGAAGATGGACCCTGTTGAGCAAGGTGTGCAGAAAAAGACAATAAGAAAGATGAGACCATTTCATTGGTATACTTTGCAATATATTAAAGCTGGGCACAATTTCAGCGTTTGAAAAAGTTATCTTTTGTGCAAGTTCTAAACGTTATGTTCAACTGCTAGCATACTGAAATAAATCTGTGAATCAGATACGTGTCCTGGTTCTGGTATCAACAGATACTTGACCAACAAGACATTTCAAAAATTTTCAAGAACAACTTGAGGTTCCCACAGTATGATTAGTGTAAATGTAAATTATTACAACCTCAACAACAGAAGTTAGAGCATACTGGCAAATGTGTTTGTGAGGGAAGACGTTGTAAATTTTGCCTCAGCAAGCCTCTACCCTGCCCTGTGAATGGTGAATGCCTGCCTGAGGATTCCTTTTTTTCTTTCTCATCAAAAATTTCAGCAGCCCTCTTCTGTTAAAGGCAGCAACCTCCTGACTTGTCCTTGAACTATGCCATGTTTTGAGACCTGAAAAGGAAGGAAGACCTTGCAGGAAGGTAGCACTATAAGGCCTGCTCTCTGTACTCTGGCATTCTTTTCTTTAGCAGGAGTAGGAGAAAAATAAAAGTAACTGAAATGAATGAGCTGATGAAGTCCTGTTATATCTGCAAATAAAACCAAAATTGTGCTGACCACTTCTGCCGGAAGAAGAGAGTTGTTGTGATGTCAATTCTCATCTACCACTTTCCTTTTCACTTCCGTTGTCTACATGACATGAGCTAACTGGTTGGTGTGTCCACCCCCAGTGAAATAAAGTTCAACCTGTGAATTTCTGAGCTTTACAAGAACTAAAGTTCAGGCTTCCACCACCCATTTGGATTTGCTATACGGTTCCTGTGGGTGTGGGGTGGTGGGAAAAGGGGTGGAACAGAAATATCACCTCAAGCTGTTCAGAAGCAAAAGGAATGAAGCCTTGTTTTTCTGCAAGATTAAAAAAAACAACAAACCAAACACCACCCTAATCTTGAAGTGCTATTATTATCAAGTATACTCAGTGTAGAATTCTGACACCTCTTTGGTGGGTGCCATGAATTTTCCTAATCATTCTAAAGAAAAGAAAAGCTGTAATTTGGCTGATTTTTCTTTCTCATGGTTGTAAGAGGGTAATGGCATCACTCTGCAAGGCTTTCACACTGTGGCCTGAATTCTCAAAACACCTAATCGCTACTCAGAGTATAAACATGCTGCTTCTGGGTTTCACTCTTTATGTTAATGACTTGAACCACGATTCATAGCCTCTTCCAATTTCGATTCACAGAATCAAGCATTTCTTTCTGCTTGTCTTCTGCTATATAAAGCCATCTGTTTGCTTTGAAGCAACCCAGACTCATTACTTCTGAATGACTCTTACTAAGAATTAACATAGACAGAATTAAGAATAACATGAGAAAATTGGAGAAAACATAGATGTTAAATATGCTCAAATGTTTAGGGGAGAAACAAGCAATATCTACCAGTTTTACGCATACCATCTGATAGAATAATTTCAGTATAAAAAATATTCTGTCAGTAGCATTATCAAGTATCATCACTAGTTTCTCTCCATGTAAAATTAACTCTCCAAGGCTATGTGAATTCATATAATGTAAGCCTTCCAAGTCAAAACTGTTGCTCATTTCCATAGCTGGAAGCATTCAAACACAAACGATGCGAGTCAGCAGGGCAAACCCATCAGAAATCTGATAGAGCATAAAGGTTGAACCTGGTTGCTCTGCAGCAAAACTTCTACCTCAACACTTACCTTCAGGAAGGGTATATTGAGGTGTTGTTCTATCTCTGTCAACTTCTCATTTCTAACGATTTTATGTCAGTGGACAGCACCATTTAGTCCAGGAATATTGCTGGTGCTGAAACAGAGGAATCTGGCGTGGTAATGTTGTTTAAGCCATGCTGGCAACTAGGGCCCATGGAGCCACTCACTTGCCCTCCCCCAGTGGGATAGGGGAGTGAATCAAAATAATAAATGAGAGCAAGCTCATGGGTTGAGATAAAGACAGTTTCATAGGTAAAGCAAAAGCAAACCAAGGAATTCATTCCTTGCCCCCGCTTCCATGGGCAGGCAGGGGTTTAACCATCTCCAGGAGTGCAGGGCTCCCTCATGGTCACTTGGAAAGAGAAACACCATCACTCCTAACATCTGCCCCTTCTTCTTTGCACAGTATGCTGAGCATGACATCCTACAGTATGGAATATCCCTTTGGTTAGTTGGGGTCTGCTGTGCCCCCTCCCAACTCCTTGTGAGCCCCGAGCCAGCCTGCTGGTGGGGTGAGAAGCAGAACAGGCCTTGGCTCTGTGTAAGCCCTGCTCAGCAGTAACAAAAACACCCTGGTTATCAACCCTGTTTTCAGCACCAATCCAAAACACAGGCCCATGCTATCTGCTGTGAAGAAAAGTAGCTCTATCCTATCCAAATCCAGTGCAGATGTTTTTCACTGTTTATGGCCCGAAGAACAAAGGAGTCACACAGCAAGAAACATGAAAGACTTTTAAACTGACGCAGCTCAGGACAATTTGAATGAAGTTGAGTCCTTGGAGTTGAAGGACGGAAGTCTTTCTGTTCCTTAAGAAATTACAAAGGAAGGAAAGAATTGTGAGGTGACTCAGCTAAGCTGTTTTGCAAACATGTTAACTTGTATGACAGAATTCCACTTTACAGACATAAATCTTCCTTGACACTTCAGATGTGGTATGCAAGCATATCAGCAGAAAATTTCCCATACTGCATTTTGCAACCAAGTTCACACGATTGACATAAAGGCCAAGTAAGGACTAGAAATGTTGCTGTTCACTTTTGACTTCACGCTAAAAGAACTGATTACTTGTTTTCATTTGTGTATGCTAGCCAACCCTGCTGAGAACACCAATGAAGCAAATGTTTTTCTCTACTACATCAATAGTAACATGCTGTGTTTAAGATAATTTGCTGGCAAAATTTCTCTTTGCTTGTATATTTGTTAACATTTTTTTGAGCAGAAATTTCAATCTATTCATACCAAAACCTTTTCATCCCTTAGAAGTAATGTGTGTTTTAGAAGTGTGGAGTTTTTTGCTTAGAAAAATAAGTTACTTTTATTAATTAATAATTTACAGTTCACACATCTTATAAAAAGAGAAGTTGCAAATTTTTAAAAAGTCAATATTTTATTTTATTTTTTATAATTTCGTACTTGCAGTAAAAAAGTTTTCATTTTTATCTGCTTAGATTCTAGCCAGTAACTCACTTTTTTCATCAGTAAAAGAAAGTGATAACTATTGCAACCACGGGCATTTTCTCCAAGATGATGGATAACAGTTTTCTCAAAGAATCAGTAAAAACCTCGACTTGGAAGTATTAATCACATTTGTGGGATTGGACTGGACAACGCCTGCTCCCAAGGGCTCTTCAAAATCCAGTTGCTAAAAATTATCCACTTCCTAAAGATTCTCCACTAACAACAGACAGATATTTCTGTTTCTAGAATATTCTTATTGATATTCTGGTGTACAGTGACTGCTATATTTCTTTGACTTTGATAGCATAATTCACTTGATTACTGATAAATATTATTATTAAATAATTTGAAACACTTTTTGAGTAGTTAGGTTTCTTTCCACTGTTTAAGTTCCTTGAACATCTGTTCACTACTTACTCTGAATATTCTCTCTTTTTACATTTTGTGAAACTTTCTTCCAAAACCATGTCATCCATTTCTACAACCATTGTGTTACCATCAAAAGAATATATTTGACTTGATACGTATGGATTTACTTTCTGCTATTATCATCTGCAGCAATCTCTAGTAAATTTATTACTGTGTAGTTCCTATTTTCTCATGTACAGTGGCATTATTCATTATGCCAGAAATGTCAAGAAGTTATTTATGTAAGAATATGTATTGGAATTTTTTTTAGGAGAATAATTATATTGCTAGAGGAATACCAGTGAACAGTTACACTCTCAATATTATAGTATAACTATATAGTATATCATAATTGCACTGAAAAGAGTTTGCTATTAACTAGTCTGAAAGAACTTGTTTAGGATGATTGTTGCTGGTTAAAGTACTGACTTAATTCATCTTGGCAGAAAGGTTACATAGGTATAATACCATTATTCTCTACTATTAAAAGCAACACTCCAATAAATCAGTTTTCACATAAACATGCAACAGACATTAATCACTGCTTCTGCGCCAAATTCAGCAAGATTGAAAAAATTCCTTCAATCATGAGTCAGTCAGTCTACCAGCAACCAGCCACCCATTCTCAAGAGATGAGACACCTCTATCCCAGTAGCAGATAAGCAAATTCCTGCCAGAAAGGGCAGAATCGTTCCAAGCACTCTCTAAGAATAATTTGTCATTAAAAATTGAATGCAGTTTGTGTTTGTAATGACATTCAGCATTTAAGGGTCACACAAGCTGTTGGAACTGGCAGATTTTTGGCTTAGCCTTTCTCATCTTTTGAAGGATACACTCAGCGTACACTACCCAGAGCTGCCCCTTCATGGGAGAAGGGTGTTGGAAGGAGCTTCCTGACCCCATATTAAGCCTAGAGCATGCTCAGGACCTGCAGACAGAGACTTTGGCAGTGGGGAGTTTCTACATGCTGTCCTAAAGTAGAAGCTCATCCAGCACACTGCAAAATATATTGAGACCCTTCACAGTGCTGATGTACTGATTTTTTCTCAATTGCATCCTGTCTGCCTGTAAATCAGCAAATAGCACAATGTGCTAGGCAGAAATGGACAGTTTCAGAAACAATTTGCATTCTGATAGCCAATTTCCATTTCTGATCCATTTGCGCCTTCCTAGGGCATGTTTGCTGAAGAAAAATGAACTCGCGTAGAGCACAGCAAAATCATTACACCATTAGAGCAGAGGCTATATGTGTTTTTAAAAACACTGTTTATGAGAAGCGAATTTATTTCTATAGAAACTCAAAAATTCTTGAGCCTCTCGGAATCTAATCAAAAAGAGCCTGTGATGAATTGCCGTGGCAATTTACCTCCTCCTTACACCATCCAGGTTCCTAGTTATTACCTGAACATTTACATTCGTGCTACAATAGAAGCCTGTTAAATGTATAACCTTGTCACTCGAATAAATTTATTCATTTAGAATGTGTCTACCACAGAGGATTGCTTATAGGGCACTGCCACCTGAAATAGTTATACTTTGATGTATATCAAATCTTGTAGCCATCTGACAAACTTTTAGAATGGAGGTTAATTTTCCTTCTGTTTATTTTGTATAGAAAACTGGAATCAGTCTTACTACAGTGAAATTTTGATGAAGATTTACACTGCAGGAAAACGAAGCACCAATACCTCTGCAAAAAGGATGGCATGGGATGGTTTTTTTTTTTTAAGAAATCAGGGTCTCCATAGCAGCAGCTATTACAGCAGCTTTCCACAACAGAGTATTGAACAAGTTCCAATGCCTGAGTCATGTAGCCTATATTGCTTATATGGCAGTGCATGCTTTTCCCTTCAAAAGCCTGTGTACCACGTCTGACTTTACTGCCTGAAACAATATCCGTTTTTCCCATCGTCTCTGGATTTGCAGTTCTAGATTCAGCAAGAAACACCAGCAGCACGGCAGTATAAAGAAGACTCTATTCATTCTCAAATTCAAAATAATGAGGCACAAACAAGAAATGCTTTACTTTCTAATAACTTCATAAAAGTTGACAAATTTAAGTAACTCAAAACCTTGACTGTGTTCTTCTTTTAACTTATTTTCCCATCACCATAATTAAGGAAATCTTTACATGTTCAGTCTTAGAAATCTATTAAGCTATTGCCTTAGATTTCCTCCGAGGTATTTTGGGGTAATGGGTTATTAGGAATGTTAAATAGCCACAGCAGTTATTACTGCCCCTTTAACAAAGACCCAAAAGAAAATACATCAGACCATTTCCTTTCACAGTGTCACAATGATATATTTTGGTCTGCACTTGACTTTTCCACAGTTCAGGGCTTTTTTTTTTTTTTACTTTCTGGACTCGGGTCTGGCATTTCCAAGCTACTCTTTGGGAGTTAAATGAGGAGTATGGGAAGGCAACAGGAACAGAAAACCTATCATTAGAAGACAGCAAGGGTCAATGAGCCCCCGAAACAGCTGCTCATACATGATGTATTCTAATAACTCAATAGTAATTTGTCAAGTATGCCTAATATGCAGGTATATGACAAAACAGGATCCTCAAAAAAAAGCATGAAGTAAAATTGGATATGGAAAGATGTTTGGATAAAAAAGAATGGGGGAAACAGTGTATTATGAAGACACTGAATTAATACGGTCTTAAATGACTTACAGAAGACAATAATTCCTGTCAAACTTCAAAGATTTTGAGCACAGATGTTCAGAATTGTAATTTTCCAAGCTGAACTGGACATTATTCTCTCTACATCTTGTTTATATTTTATATTTTTGCAGCATCAGGGCTTGTTCATATCCAGGTAATAAATCTGAGTGTTGAATAGCATTGTTTGTATCTCACATTAAAAGATGGAAAGACTTACTAAATATACTTAGTAATTTCTGTCTTTCAATTTATACTTCAAGTGGTGTTCTGTCATCATTAATTATGCTGGCAAATAAACACAAATGTTTTGACATCATAAAATACTGTTCACATCAAATAACTGCCTGATTATAGTTATCTTATTACCCATCAATCATTAGTTTTACCTCTCCTTTAAAGAGGATAAACTCTGCCTGACAAATGGCTACTGTCAAAATCAGCAGAAAATAACTTGTTTTCAGGCTTCTAAGAGGAAGAGTACTTTAGATGTAACTTTGTAGAAAGCATGAACTGTTGAAAATTTCTGACATTGTCCTTTAGCATTTACTTCCCTCTTTATCAAATTGCTGAATAATGCTAACTGGAAGCAGATCTTCAGTTAATGCCCTAAGGAATTAAAAGACAGATTCAGAAGACATAATGGCAGAGAGATGCTGACAGCCATTCCACAGAGGGATAGCATCAGTGAGAGGAACAGGAAACCTTCTAGATACCCCAGTATTTATACAGAAATGATAGGTGCCCCTAGCAGTTAAACCAAATGCACAGTGGACAAGGCATAGCCTTTAAAATTCAGTATTAGCCAAAGTGTTTGCATTGTTTTGGTATCAAAAAGGAAAATAGGTTCTTTCCCAATTTCTTTAATCCATATTCTGAAAAGTATTGGCAAAAAGTAAGTTTGCACTCTGGAATCAACAGTGCCATAACCAATGCTCATGTAGTTACTTGTGTGTGTCAGGTATATTTTTGCAGTCACTTGAACACTCTTCCAGCAATTGCATTCTGCTCTCTCTTGCAAAGGGCTGGACTTTTAAAATTTTCCCAAAGCCCTTTTGTGCCAAGCAACTAAGTACCTCTAAATGTAAGGCACATATGCCCTAGATAATTTACTGAACTATAACATAGCAGCTAGATAGTAGAACTAATTTTTAAATCCTTGTTGAAATTTAACATGAATTACCTCTGTTCTGTTATGAGATGAATTCATAATAATACTTTAGTGCCAATATTAACCCTATTTTATAATACTAGAGCAACGTTTAGATACCAGGTTAAGACATTGCCTCCACAGTTATCCTTCCCTTCTTCCATGCCAAAAGTGAAAAATTCCACTTAATTCCTTACATTGATCTGTTTCAGGCCTTCATCAGCCTGAGAAAGAGGTTGCTGTGGCACAGGTGCCTTTCATGATACTATCAATATAAATAAAGTAACAGATAAATAAATAAACACATTATTGCATTGTAAGAGGGAGTTCAACATCATTGAAACTTTGTTTTGACTTTGATCTGGCATTTCCAAGCCACTCTTTCAGAGTTAAATGAGGAGTACAGAAAGGCAACAGGAACAGAAAAGCTATTATTAGAAGACAGCAAGTGTCAATGAGCCCCCAAAACTCCCCTTTGGGAGTTACAGGATGAAGTCTCAAATAGCAAAGAGGAAACACAACCAATAAGTATAGAGGTATTTTTGCACTAAAGTTTTGAGGGGTGAACACCTTTCCAGAGTCAAAGTAAGGTCAATGATAATGTGTGAACAAAGGTTACGTTCATCACATAACTTGTGAAGACCTGATGTGTGAACATTTAAAACTCTGGTTTCAGTTCTCTGAGGCTTGGAAGCTTTCTATAAATTCTTAATTCTTAACATGGTTGTAAAATGGAGAGGGAAAGGGAAGTAACATAACATTTAACTGAAGACCAGAAAAAATTTCTTTAGAGAAAGAAAGACACGATGTCATGAATCTCTTGAGTTCCCATTTATCAGATAGAGACTAGGGCTTCCTGGGAAAATGAAGGGTTTCCCAGCTGCCTAGTGTTACAGTCTGAACCCATGGGTAGAATGCTGAAAGGAAATAACACCGCTGCCACTCAGCAGTCCCTCAGCTGATCAGGAGGCTGGAAAGTAAACACTGTAATACAGCAGCTAACTGTGGGAAAACATAATGGTGAGGGAAAACAAAAGCCACAGGAGTAAAATTCTTATATTGTTGACAGGTAGGGGGTAGATAGATCAGGAGAAGACTTTGGACACGCACAGTACGAGTCCTAATGAGAACTGAGTGTGTCACAGGTGTGGGCGAGTGACACAGAACAATGCAGGAGCAGCAGTTCCTGAAGAACAAGTAGTTTCTCTGTGGAGCTGAGTTTCCCTTCTGTGCTAGCTCACAGGCTAACTTTGCTGCCTTACAGCTGTCACGCCTACCACCTTTTGGGATGTTTCAAAAGAAGTTTTACAGAAAACTTAAGGTGTCATTGCTACTTGCCTTTTCATACTATGGATTCCACCACAGGAAAGTCTGGTTTAACACATTATGTTTTCATACGTATTATGTCTTGTACTGTTCTATTGCTAGAACCCAGAGTGTTAAAAAAGTCAGTTAGCTGTTTCTATTTGTAATCCTTAGATATGAGGTTTTTAAGTAACAGAGGCTGGTGTAGGTGCTGATCATGGTTAGAACAGACATTACCTCTCACATACTTACAAGACACCCCATGGTTGTTACCATTCTCCTAGTCACTTAGGACAAGATGCCACACGTAATGGCCCTTCTCTGACTCTGAGCAGCTGATTTTCTCTGCTCCAGCAGATCGCTGTAGAAATTAACAGGTTTTGGTACAAATGTTCAGTGATTCAACCACTTGGATGACATTAGTACAACATGGTTCCTGGTTAAGCAATGGGGATAACTGTGGTTTCATTTCAAGTTTCTCAGGAACTAGCACAACAGTTCAACCACCGTGTAACAGTTGAAACCAAGTCACACAAACAAATGAAATAAAATATCTCAGCTTAATCTTCACTATACTTGAGGGGCGTAACAATAATTCTGCTTAGATACATTGCTTTACAGAGCCTCACAAATAATAAAAACTGTGCCAAAGCCAATGACATCTGTCTGAGATCACAGATAGCAGCTTATTCAGAGGCAAACGGCAGAGACTTTTGATCTAGAAATTACTTTCCATCCAAAAATCTGGGAACAATTTAACCTACAGAAAATAAGAAGGAAATTAAAACAACAACAACAAAAAAAAACAACAGCAGGAAGAGTTAAGAAAAAGTTGTCAAAGCACAGGAAAGAAATAAAGGCAGTTAGAATAGCTTTTTGGTAACTTATTTGCTTGCAGAACTGTGTTAACAATAATAGACTAATAATATTGTATGTCTTTAGAAACAGACAAACTGATTACGTTGATTTTAGCATAATCTTAGTCAAGTGTATTAGCAATGCCTCACTCACCAGAGAGTTATTTAAGAAAAGATGTTTCTCTTTATATTGACCCTTTTTATTTCTTTTGCATTATGGCCTTTGAATATGCATCTCACAAGTCATTTGTACCAGGGACTCTCACAAGCCAAAAGATTATCTGCCAATTCAAACAGGATTCAAACACTGGCCCTAGACTTTCTCGCTTACTCAATACTGGGAAGGTGGCAGCTGTGAATGGGATCTTCACCTAACAGAGACTGAAACCTCCATAACTGCAAAGCTGTGACAGCTGATTAACATATCCAGCTCAGCATGAAATGAAGTGGCAAGTGGGGTGAATGGACAGAAATGCTCAAATTTATACAGTAGACCACACAGTTAGCTTAGAGGTAAACACAACCTCTACTTCCGACCTTTCCATTAAGACTCAAA
Organism: Gallinula chloropus; assembly: GCF_964237585.1. Classification (NCBI taxonomy): domain Eukaryota; kingdom Metazoa; phylum Chordata; class Aves; order Gruiformes; family Rallidae; genus Gallinula; species Gallinula chloropus. The sequence goes on from NC_140089.1 coordinate 25,266,074, forward strand.
TGATTTACATGTGGGGCCAGGCTCATGACATCTGGCTGTCCTTGGCAGCATTTTGTAGGATGAGGTCAAAGGAGAAAACCTAGTCATTGAGTCTATAATACGTATTCCTTCTATAATACATATCCCATCATAAAATCTTATATCAGGACCAAAGACAGCAGAGCAATTAATTTAATCTTAAAACATGGCCAGAAACAGTCAGAGATAGAGGAAGCTAAACCTTTTGGAAGAAAAAAATATTAAATGAGTGGAACACACATGTATTAATGTTTAACCATGCTGCATTTTGTGATATTTAGAATTTTCTGTGAGAAAAGTCATGATGTTTGGCTATACACGTTGAAATGAATATTGTTCTCCCTTGAGGAATTATGGCTTTTATGTCTAAGAAAAACAATCTAAAATAACAAATGTGCTGCTGCTTATTATAAGTTAGTAAAACTTCTCTGTTGTAAATGTTCTCTGTGCTCCAGCCTGTGAAACAATGAGTGCTCTGAACTGCATGTTCAGTCCCTCACAGGATCAAAACTGAAACCAGACAGGATCCTGCACTAATTTTTTTCAGCTAAGTTAGTCTTAAAAACAGTAGGGATCCTCTTATATTCCTATCCCATAAGAAATCATTCTTGCATATTTATTTCAGATAACACATGCTGCTTTAGTAGCAATACTTATCTGGTTAGAAAGCTATTCCTGTAGGTAAATGCTTGTCTTAAGCCCTAAGCACTAACAGGTCTTCTCCTAGCTCTCATCAGCTAAATAATAAATCAGCTAAATAATCAGCTCTGAGTACATCCATCTTCTATGGGATTGTATAATAATCACTAAGTGAATTACTACAGTTAGTTTAGTATAAATTCTATTGCCTGCACCGTCTTGCATATCATCTCCTCATGCACACAGAAAATGTTCTAAGAAAAAATATTTAGTTAAAAAACATCAGTTTTAATTACCATAATGTTACCATGGGCAGAGGGTACCAGAAGAAGGGTTCAATGAAGCTTTCTTCAGTGATAGATGGCAAGAAATTCAACTGCTGTTACTGCATCTTGTTATTTGTAGAAATACAGAAGGATATTAAATAGATACCAATAGACATCTTCTGTGGCTTAAACAATTTCTTTGAAAACATTCAACTTGTAGTACTTCAATTCAGACTGAATAGCTTACTTTGGAAATGACCACTGTAGTATTTAGATATCTGTGCATGAAAATAGGTATATTGTTCTGAGCAGAGAAGAAAACAGTAGCTCTAGTTACATTGGTTATGCAGTCAAACGCTGAGATTACAGAAATTACTGTCTTGCTCAGAAGGGAATCCCCTTAAAGTAAACATGCAAAATGGGAAATGAGAATACTAATCTATAATTCTTGTGACAGACTTAAGGTGAAAAAGTGATTCACAGAAAACTACTTTTAAGCACTTAGCATTGAAAACAGACTGGGATTTCTGCAGAGATTTTACTAAATTACTCAATAGGGAATATAATGACTTGTTTTCAAGGTAATACAGAAAAGGGCTGTTTATCATTTTACATGACCTTTTTGGTATATATATACGCATGTTCGTTGCACTACTACAAAACACCACCATTCTGAGACTCACATTTAAGCATTTTAAAGGGTTTGACTTGGATGTAGTTCTAGGAGGCTGCTGAGTCAAACCACTACCACCCACATGCGTTTACATCATGTATCACTTGATGCTTGACATGCCTGCATCATTGCGTGCCCTATTAATGCAGATAAGATATTTCAAACTCTCTTGCAGTTATTTGCAAGGAAGGATCATGCATAAAGGTAGGACTGACTGTTCACACCTGTGCTGCCGAACTCTACCTTACATATTGCCATACCACCACTAAAACCTAGGGCAAGTGAACTAGATTTTTCCTATCCTGTACTGTGTATCAATATCTAAGGCTCCTCAGACATAGGGATGATCTGAATTTGCCTGTGATATATAGATGCACTGGTGAGAAAGATGCAGAAGTCCAATGGATCTCAGCAGGATCTCAGTGTTCAGGCTGTGGTTGAGAAGTCAGCTGTTAAGGCACACACACAAGAAAAATATCATAAATTCAACAAGCACTATAGACCTAATAAATCACTGAATCCCGACTGTCATGTGTTTAGTGCACTCAGAAGTAACAGTGTTATGATACCTTCAAAGTGTTTCAACATTACTGGAACAAATGCAGTATGTACATCTCAAGGTATTGGCAGGACTATGCTCTCAGGAAGTTCCCGTAGTGTTTGGGACTTAATCATCACACTGAAACAGTCCTCAAAGAGTCACACGAGTTTAGGCCATGACAGCTACTTCCCTGCATATCCTGCAGTCACTGGATGAGGTCCAGAGCACATCCCAGGGCCACATATCCATTTCAGGGGGATGTAAAACCTGACCTGCTTTTCCTTGGCAGCTCAGTAACAGAGCTGCCCCACCCCTCCCATAATCACCCCCTAGCTGTAAATCCTCACTGACTTTTTTCAGACCATAATCATTTTCCTAGTTTTAAATTAATAACAAAATGTTCATCTCAATGACTATGTTGGATTTTGTTATAATTTGACCTTGGAGAGGAAAAATATGCACATATACTTTCTATGGTTTTAGTGGTCCGTAAAGCAAACAATACAATACTGGATATTCTGTTGAGGCCAGATTAAGTTTATCCATATCCTAATTCAGACTAGGACAGCAGCAACTTCACCTTGTCCTTTGGCGTTGTGCAAGTGGCCTGAATCAGAAGGAGATGAGGATCCAGACAGATTTACCCATTCCTCATTCACAGAAAACTGAGTTCTTCTAAACACATAAATGTAACAAATGTAAATAACTCTTTTTGGAAGAACATGAGGAGGCGTGTGTACAGAAGGATGTTATTTTAAAGGATCAAACAGAATCAATGGACTGATTAATAGATCGTATGTTGTCCTTGCAGATGTCCCAACTTTGCCTCCATGGTGCTCTCTTCAATATGTATAGAGGCATTTCTAACTTACTTATTTCAGCGATACCCATGCATGGGCTTGAGAGCATTCATTTTACGCTGTCTCTTTGTCTGTGCTATACAATTAAGGAGTAATTTTGTCTTTACTGTGAAATGCTTGCTTGCTTTGTCTGGAAAAAAATAGCTAATTCCTCCTTCATTGTTAATGCTTCCTTTCTTTTAGAGTCTGAGCATAAAAACTGGAAGAATTTGTTTATTCTGTTATAGACTACTACTTCCATCACATTTTCCCATGGCTTCACTTGTCAGGAATTATTTCACTACACAAATGTGTTCATGCTGCCACTCCGTGGCAGTGAAGAGATAAGTAAATCAGTAATACCCATGTTTATGATGCCCTCAAAAATCTCTTTAAGTGATTCCTAAGTTAAATGAAATATCATGCACACTTTTTCTGACCGTGGAGCAGTAATTCACTCATATAGTTCAGCTGCTTGAGTTCATACCAGGCATGTGCGAGCCATGACTCCAATGAAAGCTGTGATAATACTTTAGACTTCCTGAATATTACAGATATACTCAAGAGTAGAATTTCTTCTCCTTATTTCTTCCAGGGCTTTTAAGATAATGTTACTGCAATATGTAAAATTAAGTCACCTTCCCAGGTCCCCTGCCTGCAGAATTTGAATGAGAGTTTCCTCTACCAGCTTTACTGGTAGAATTCCTGCTTTAGGCAGACAACAATATTCTGCTACAAGTGCAACAGAACAAACTTTGTTTTTCTGACCTAGGCAGTTGGCCAACTGGCACTTAGTTTTCTACTTCATCTGGAGCTCTTATATATCTGTCAGGGCCAAAACATCTCTAGTCCCAACAGCTGCTTTACTGCAGTAGAATATACAGAAATTCCAGAGAGGCAACAGAAAGTGTTGATCTCAAGCAGAGAGGCAGCTGGCAGGCCTCTGTAATTAAATTCCTGGCACTCTTTGTATGTTTTTATAATTTTCCCTCAGTCAGCAGATAAAATTAAGTGTGTCAACTCCCATAACTCACTGCATATTCTTTTAAATGTCAGCACACATTTGCAGGTCATTGCTCAGTTAGGATCCTGCAGATTTCCATTTAGAAATCTTATTCCTTAATTGTTTCTAAAGTATCAAACCACACATGATTTCAAGTCTCCAGTGATTTCAGGTATGCCCATTCGTTCCAGACATGGGCATACCGGCTGGTCTTGTCTATAGCCAGGGCCTTCTTGCTGGTTCATGACTTGTGAGGATCTCATATACCTCTGCACTTGAAAATTCTTTTGTACTGACAGAGTTTTCTATTAAGAAGAACAAAGCAAAGGGTACAGTGAAATGAAAAAGATTGTATTTTCCTAACAGGTTATTCAAACAGTCCATTTCTCTCCTAAAACATAGCTAATCTCCAACAAATTATCTCTGCAACCTTGAATCTCTACATGGTTATGTGAGTTCAATGACAATGAAATTTTTTCTTATTGCCCCACAGTCCTTGATTCCCTAATACTTCAGATAACGGCTGAACATTACTTTTATATTTTGGTTTTGTGTAGTGTGCTACAGGACATTCTGTGCTTGTTCCTAATATTTCTCAGTGCTTGTTCAGCCTGGAGAAGAGAAAGCTCCAGGGAGATCTTATAGCAGCCTTCCAGTGGCCTACAGGAAAGCTGAAGAACTGTTTATCATGGTGTGTAGTGATAGGATAAGGTGGAATGGCCTTAAAATGAAAGAGGGGAGATTTAGATTAGGTATTAGGAAAAACTCCTTACTCTGAGGGTGGTGTGGCCCTGACACACACCAGAAGCTGTGGCTACCCCATCCCTGGCAGTGTTCAAGGCCAGTCCAGCTGGGGCCTTAGGCAGCCTCATCTAGTGGAGGGTGTCCTTGTCCATGGTAGGGGGTTGGAAATATACGGTCTTTAAGGTCCCTTCCAACCCAAACCACTCTGTGATTCTATGAAAAACAGCAAAGATCTCAAGTTCCCTCATTTTGTGTACATTCTTTCTACTTCACCAGAATAACAGTGAGGCAGCTAATTTTTGTTTTAGCTTTGTAGTGATGAAGGACCTTCAAGCCACTAAACCTCTGCCATGGTCACATAACTCTATTATGCAGTTTGTCCTTTCACGGGATCACAGGACTAAGCTTTTTAACCTCAAAGGAAGATCTGCCTGAACACCTCCACAACAAGGGTAATAAGGTAAGACACTGAATTAAAATGGCTGGTGTCACAAAACAAATAGAGCTGCATTAAAGTGTTTATACATCTTTGGCAGGGTTTGCAGGATGCCTTACAGATCTTATCAATACCTTGCTCATGCAGTGTTGAGAGGCAGTTTTCTATTCTGGCATTCTTTCACACATGCAGTTGGGCTGGGGCCTAAATTAGTCTGAACTCCTCAGACATAAATGAAATGTAGGAATGAGCACCAGCATTGTTTCTTTCTAGTTCCTCCTCCAGAATGCAAGCCTGGAAGGTGAATAGAATTCCAAAGAATAGCCCAGGCCCATAAGTAAGGAACCGCAGTGGACCTGTAAAATTTATTGTTGTGCTTGGCAACTGCAGTAGCAAAATTTTGCTGGACTATGTACCTTCAAGTGATGTACTTATATTTTGCTGTCAGACGTTCTTTTGGTTTATACTCTCTGTTTATATAGCAGAAGAAAGTGATGAATAAATGCTAAAGTGCAGAAATATTAACGACCACGCCATCTCTGATGTAAACCTTGAGTGTATTTGTGTAATCAGCTCAAGTTGCCAATTGATACTGCACAATGTGCTTGACTCCTTCTCTGACTTCAATACTAGGAAGGACATGTTGTGTGTACAGTACAGAGATCAACAGTCTGTGAAAGAAGCTGATGTTATGCAGTGCCAAATGCACCTGAAATTAAGGACCAACAGCCTCCTAAATTTCTATTTCACTTAATGTTGCTATTCATGTGAGCGATCGACCACTTTGTTTCCACAAGCCTTAAGACAAGCTGTTTTTACTGTGGGTGGTAGTGATGACCCCCTGCCAATTCTGTTCTTGTGGGATTAGATACTATTCATATTGATGCCTTTACCTAACAACATTTTGTTCAATGATATTATGCCCTTTGTACCCAAGCAGAAAATGGGAATTACCCGGGTTGTTCCTTCATTTAAAGCACTGTTATTTTCTTTAAACATATCACCCATCAGGTATCTCCCTTTTACATGTTGGACCCTTTCTCACATTTGCTTACAGCTCCATAAAGGGTACTGGACACATCTGCTTATTTTTCAATACATATTCTAATTACACAGAAAAGAAATAGGGGAATGTCAGTAATTCTGTTGACTCTTCCAAACACTAGGTTTGGACTTGTTCTGCTGCATCTCAGATAGCACAGGGCTAAAAGATCAACATAAATTCCGTCAGAATAGCCTGAAGTAAGTATGAGAGGAAAAACACTTCTATGCCACAGACATCATCCAATAACCTAGCATTACTGGTGATGATGGCTGTGCAGGATGTCCAGGGCAGACAACACTCCATAAATACCACAAAATCCCCTGTCCAACCTGCTACAACAGCCACTCCATGCTTATGAAGTTCTCTGCAAATATGTAAACTAAAAATGGATGTGTTGCTCAGCAATACATTTTCTACAGCTTTTGTGTATTTTATATAGTTGTGCTTCCTGTTCTTGAAGTACCAAATCTGTTTAGAGCTTTAAAGGCAAAGACCGTCACATTTGTAAGTATAAATAATTTGGTGCAGTCTGCAGGTCTGCTTTTGTAACTGAATAAAATGCAAGTGATTATAAGCTAATTTTACCTAACAGAACTCCAACATTTCCCAGCAGTCCTTGTAACAGAGCAGTGGTTCATGATATGTTGGAACAATAGATTTGAGCACTGAATAAAATTAACTGCCTTTATGTTAGAATGATAAACATTCTGCTCTCCCTCAGGTTTGAAAAATTCCTTGTTATGTGTGATAAATCTTAAAGCGCCCTCCAACATCTAAAATTAAACCCAAACCTTTTTCCCTGATATTTATTTTTGATACCGTGAAGTTGTATCAATGCTGTTACTTTCAAATTAAGAACAGACTCGCTATTGAACACCATGGTGTGTAACTTTGAAGTGCTTAAGCTTTTTTGAAAAACGTCACTTAAGACACACAAAAACACTGTTTATTGCAAATTTAATTTCAGCCATGATATTACTCACATTCTAATGAATACTGCAATGAATACCAAAAGGGTAAAGTATGCATTTCAGGAGACTTTTTCATCTACAGTGGTGTGAACTGAAATAAATGATGCAGAAGCCAAAGTAATTGGAATTGCTATCTAGAAGTTCACAGTTCAAGGCTGGGATATTTATAATTCTAAGGACAGCATGTTATGGCTGCTCTTGGCATTTGACATGAGAAGAAGGTTAGGAAGGCTTAAGAGCAGAATGTCAAATACGAACAAGCACACAATGGAAAAGCACAGGACTGAGAGCTACAAGCTGTAAATTCTTTTCACCGCTAATTTATTATGTGACTATTTAATTTTCATGTCTTAATTTGCCTGGTTCAAAATACTAGTATCTTTCAGATGTGTAATAAGTATTCTCAAATCTGTTGGTTTTCTTGTTACTAAAAATCATTTATAATTTCAGAATTTTCAGCAACCTCAAGGAAGTCCATAGACAATACTCTTTTATAATTATTTTTTTCTGTTTTTATAATTATTTCTTACATGTTCAGTAAAAACTTGCTTCCAATCTGCTTGTATGACAAAAACCTTTCCTATTTCTTATTTATAAGTAATTTAACCAGCTTAGAAAAGATGAGGACAACACAGAGTATCTGTGTGACTTATTCATTTGTTTATTTATGTCTTCATCTCCAAAGTGACCAGGAAGATGTAGTGATTCTAATTATCAAGTCATGATAAAGGCAGCAGCAACATTTATGAAAGCTTCCTAGCAGAGGAGTGGAGGGCAGGAGAATACTGCAGTGTATTGCTGCAAACAAGCAAACCCATAGCTGTTGCTTGATAGCTCCACTTTCACAAGGTAATTAATGAGGACAGTAGGCAGTTTTCAATACAGCCTGTAATTGTAGGCTAAACATAGCAGAGTGCTGTTATGAGGATTAATTGGTTAATACCTGTAAAAGGCTTTAAGCATGGAGTCATATAAATGCTAAGTGGCATTATTATTTTAATAGAAAAAGGATGAGTCACATATTTTCATTTTTCTTTGCCATGGGCAGCTACAGAAGACCTGCTTTCTGTATAACAATTTGAATAGATGTGAGTTATGAGCTCAAAACTGTAACATGGGGAACAGCTGGAGCTGTAATTTTCTGTTTACAGCACATAATTCATGTCTGGAACTCCATTCCACAAGATAACGCAGAGACAAAAATTAGATTAAAAAAAGATATTACATATTTGTTGCCTTTTTTTCAGAAATAACTAATATAACATTCCTCAAAATTATATTCACCAGGTCAGGGACTGCTTAAAAGAATTCTGTTATAAAAAAGAGATAAGCAGCATTTCTGTGCTTGACAGGACCAGTATTTCAAAATGATCTCCAAAATTACTTCCTAATATTAAAAAAAAAAAAGCTTCATAATTTAAGACCACTGGCAGTTGCCCAGGATCAAATCCTTTTTAAGGGAACAAAACTGAAAAACTGTGGTGATTTTATTTCTTCTTCATGATAGGGAAGAAATAATAAAACATACAGTTGGAGTGCTGGCCTGAATCCATACTGAAGCTAGATACAATTTATTTTGTGATAGCTAACACTTAGAACGAAGTCACATCATCAACCAGAACTGAAGTGGGAAGGAATGGGGTGCCGTACCAGTTTTTCCCATCACAGCAGCAGGGCAGAAAACCTAGGTGCTTTTAAGCTTAGCCTTTATACATTTATTGCAGGACTATGTGAAATGATCCAGAATCCTTTCCTACTTTGCCAGCTGAGTATTAGAGAAGGCATCATCTTTGTCATCATAGCTGCCAGACAGTTGAAACCTTAATGCAACATTGAACCTCAGTCTAGTGAACCTAAACTAGTGTTTCTTACAGCATTTTGTTGACATCTTTGTTTTAGGATTAATTAAATGTGGCAAAGGTCCTCAGAGCCTTCATGAAAGAACACCACCCAGCAATATGCACGTATGACAGACAAGACCATTAAGGGCAATTATTACTATAACCAGTAAAGAAGCATATACATTTCTTTATTAATCTAAAACTAACTAAAATAATTTCAGTCTATTATCACATCAATTTTTGAATATAACTCTTCAGCAGCAACAGATTGTTATTGAAATGGCTTCTGTCCTGTTACATTTAAAGTATCTCTCTCATTAAAGAGAACTAAATTGTTATCACAGTGCTGTAAACGAGATATAAAGGATTTCTATCATGAACAAGAACTTTAATATTCCCTGCCACAGCAAGGAACTCAAAACTACATTTTCTTTTCCTCCAATAGGACTTTGCTAATGTTTCTAGTCATACTTGTTCCAGAGATTCTGTAATCCAGAGGCACAGGCTCTTTTGTGAGTTGGCTGCTAAATTACCTTCCCCGATACCAAGGGAATAATGCTTCTAAGGGACAGTGCTGGTACACAGCTGCCAGCCTTGAATTCACATGCCAACAACTATACACAATTAATAAAAAACCTAACAGAATCACATAAAGTTTCCTGGTGTCTAGAGGAAAAAAAAAACATGCACAAGCAAAGAGTTTTGAATGAGGAAGATGGGAAAGAAGAAAGGAAGAAACTATAAGAAGATACTGTGCTATAATACAGTGGGAAATACTAGAGACCACTCGTTTTTCTTTATTCACTAAAGGCACCGTGGTGAGCCAGCGTAGTGGACAGACCCTCAAGAGTTTTCAACTCTTCAGCAAGCTACTTGCTGGAAGATGTTAGGCAAGACAATTTTTTCATAGCTTTGCAGTCTGGTGTTTGCCTACACCTGCTTTGCTTCCACAGCCACCACTCCATCTTCTATAACTAAGGTATCACAGTAAGATATCACCTGCATGGTATGTACCACAAAGGGATACAAACCCTGTTTACAGAAGTGTTGTACAAGTCATTGTCAGGACACACAAAACCACCCCTGGGGATCTATGACCTGTCCAAAGGAAAAGGGTTTCAGAATTTTATGTTGAGTTTAAGTCAAAATCAGAGAATAAATTAGAATATTAAAGGGGACAAAATATACAAATACCTAAATTTAATACTTTTAAGTATAAATTCATTCATTCTAAATTTAGAAGGAATTTACATATCATTAGCTAAAGGAAAAAGTAATACAAGAAACAAATGTTATCTTTGTAGTCCAGTGGAGGGATCATGCCTCCAGCTTACAGAGTTTCATCTCTGCTTTATTCAAAGCCAGATTCTTCAAACTTCCAGCACCAAGGCCAATGTCCTACTTGCCAGCTTATAATGCCACTGGCACCACTTTCTCTTCCTCCATGGTTTTGTGAAACAGTCCTATGTCCTCTCATGGCTTAAAGCCCAGCTTCATTAAAAATAAAGAAATTAGAACCCTAACTAGGAACTGGAAGTCAAAATACTTTTTTTTTTTGATTGAGACTCTTATTCTTGAGAAAGTGCCCACAAGCGTTTTTGGTTGGTTTTTTTTTTTTTAACTTTTAAAGACAATTTTTCTATTTATGTTTTCTTCATCAACAGCTGAACTGAAAGAAAAGCCACTAGTGGCATGAAATATCTTTAAGAATTCAGGTTGAGGTATAGAAAAGTGATACTGCTCTAGGACCGGAGCTGTATTGTTCATATTATGTTCATATTATCTACCAACATTTTTAAAAGTATTATACTTCTAACGTATGTCAAGAAGAATAATGGTTTGAATGATTTTAACATCTTTTATACAAATTAATTATTTTGTTTAGATATACTTCACTAATAGAATTACCATTTTAAATGAAAAATCAAATTTTAAGGGGTTTTTTTGGAAAGCAGAGATCAACTGGAATAATTGCTAAATGTTACACTAATATTAGCTAACAGTTTCAGACAACAGCAGTTAAATTTGTACTCATTAATGTAATGACCGAAATTGAACTGGAAAGTCTATGTCATTTCTTGCCTCCTACCGATCTCAAATGATTTTGAAGATCCTGTCTGAGGGATAGAAGGGAAAAGAGGAAATACTTCTGTGGCAGATTGATTTTTACCACAATGGCAATAATTTTAAAGGGTTTTGACAGTGGAATGATCTCAAGAAATCCAGATTAGAAAGGAGGAATACAGTAGAAGGCATGAAAGTTTTTCACATACTATGTATGTATGTATTTATATGCCACACTTCTGGCATATCACAGAATGATATAATCGTGGAACTATAGAAAGGGTTGGATTGGAAGACACCTCAAAGACAACCCAGTTCTAACCCCCTGTCTTGGACAGGGGTAGCCTCCTCTAGACCAGGCTGCACAAAGCCCCACTCAGCCTGGCCTTGAACACTGCCAGGGAGGGCACAGCCACAGCTTCCCTGGGCAACCTGTGCCAGGGACTCACCTATCTCACAGGGAAAAATTTCTTTCCAATAACTGATCTAAATCTCCCTTTCCTTTGTCTTAAGGCCATTATCCTTTGCCCTATCACTTCATGCCCTTGTAAAAGTCCCTCTCCATCTTTCCTGTAGGCCCCTTCAGGTACTGGAAAGCTGCAATAAGGTCTCCCTGGAGCCTCTTTCAGGCTGAACAAGCCCAATTTTCTCAGCCTGTCTGTATATAAGAGGTGCTCCACTCCCCAGTCACCTGTATGGACCTTCTCTGACACTCTGGTTAACATTAACACACATGTGGAAAACTAATCCCCTTGTTTAATTCTGGCCTCAGAAATTTCCATTAAAATTTATACTCTTTTACTAAACGAAAGTGGTCCTTTGTTTTCAGGATTTTAGAGGTTCATAACATCTCTTTGGCCTCATCCATAAGTCATATTTCCTTTCAATTTCTTCTGCAAGCACTGAAGTGCTGACACTTTTGCCACAAACCAGACTTAGGTTGCATATGCCTTCACAGTTGCAAAGCCAATCAGGCAGCAGATTTGGGTATGAATCACTGGTGAAGCACAGGAAACAAGAGGGTTAAAGCCAAAGACTGTTCTCAGTTACTCTGAGAAAGGAGCAAGAAAAATACTGATGGGATGGGCTGCAAACTTGCCGACTGTAGTAACAGATGTTGGATACAAAGCTCAGCGGAATTTATAAAAGGCCATGCTTTAATTTCCTTTTAAAGACAACAAATGAGAGAATATAAAGAAGGGTTATTGTGAAACATAAACTTTTACCTTTTCAGTGCTTTCTAAAGTCATCTCCCATAGAAAAAAGTGTTAACTACAACTTCCCCTGGGGGAAGGGATTAGTCATGTGGGGTGCAGCTTCTGATAGGAGGAAATAGTCTCTGATCTCACTCAAGCCACACTGGTGGCTTCCCTCGTAAAGAGCAAAAGGTGGAGTCCAGCACATAATGAAGAAATAAATGAGACATTACTTTCTCTAATAAGTTTGCTATGTGATTTAATAGCTCATGTTACACTTGTGTCTGTTACTATAACTGAAGAATAGCATCTCACTAATATGGGTGCTAAAGGAGAAAGAAATTATAGCAGTTTGTACCCCAAGTTGCTGTGGGTCTGTCTCTTGATTTATAAAATGGATTGATTAATTATATTGGATCAACATATAAAGCTAAAAATAAAACACAAGACAATCCAAGCTACCTCTGCCATTAAATTAATCTTTCTGTTTCTGCCAAATGGAAGGACCCTATTTATCAAAATGAAAATTCAACCTCATTTACTATACTAAAAAATGACCTTTCAATTAAATTAATGAGATTTCAAAATATATCAGCTATCAGTACCTCTCCTATTTTAGGATAACTGTGGATTTAAAAGTCATTCTTTCCCAGGCAATTTGAGCTGACTGACAAGGTTGTAACTGTTAGCTTTCACAGGCACCATTGTGACTGGGCTTTTCTTGTTTTCCTTTATGTACTCCATATAAGTTGAAAAATAAAGCAAAATAATCTTCTTGTTTGTAACTATTAGGTAAATTTTGTTGTATGGTGGGTTGTTTGGGGGTTTTTTATTTGTTTGGCTCGTGCAAAGCTTTGCAAGAATTGCAGAATTCAAAACTTTTTTTTTTTAATGCCTAAGATTTTCAGTAAACACCCAACTGACCTGACATCATCTTCTGAGAGGCCACATATGAATTTGAAATGCTTCTGCCTGATGAAGTGTTAAGTTTAAACTGTCAGCGTCACCTGACACTGTTTACAGCTCTGACAGAGTAAGAGACTCCCCTATTCCTTAATTCTTCCCCAAAACAGTGGAATTCACAATAACAGTTAGACTTACAAGTTTTTCCACAACGCATATCTTCCCATTATCTTCAGTGGGAGAGGTTTTTATTGTCTTCACCAGTTTCCTTCTCATCTGCTTAATATTTCATCACTGGAAATTACCAAAGAAAAAGCAGCACATATATCTCAAAGCAAAGAGGTAGGCAAACATTCTGAAGAGGAAATACATCACAGAGGGCAGGCCACAAGCCTTCAGCACTAAACTCAATTCCAGTCTGATGTTTCCAGATGCATGACAAAGACTATTAAGAAAGATCGTTTTCTAAGAAGAAACAGAAGAACTGAAGGAACATCCCATTACCAGTCATACATACAACTCATTCCTAAATAGATTACTCCAAGCTGCTAACATCAGTTCAGTGATTCACTGATGGAGAAGTCATTATTTAACTGCTGCATGAATGACAAACTGCAACCCAGTGAAGTGTGGAGTAAATCAGTTCCTGAAGTCCCACTGATCTGCTTTTACTAAGAGGAAATTTCTACTTTCAATGCCATTCAGTGTGTAATTCCTCCCACAAACATAGGCATCACCACCTTTTCTTTCCACCTGGCTGCTACCCCTCCTTGGGATGTTGCAGGCAGGCACTTTCCCTGGGGAAGAGAGAAATTCATGAAAGCCTCCTGTGTGCAGCCCCAGCTGTGAGCAGGCAGCACATCAGGGGAAGGTCTTCCTGCTCCCCTAGCGCTCTCAGACAGCCCTTCCTTCCAGGGGCAGGGCTCCAGATGATAGTTCACATCAGTTTTGACACTCCAAAGGTGATGACTGTGCCACTACTGCTGAAAGCTGTCACCTCTGAAAACGTTGTAGTTTCCAGCATCACCTACAGCAGGCTCAGAATGATAATCAAGATCCTCCCTCCACTCCGTACATTTGACGTAGCGTAACTAACCTAAAGAAAAGTACCTCCAACCAGAGATATTCTCTTTTGCCTTCAGGTGAACAGGAAACTGCTCTCACATCTTCCCCTTAAGAAGAGACGAAGTGTAAATAGAAATGCATTTTCTTACTGTCTCTCACCCCCAGCCACATCTTCACACAAAAGTTAGGTATTGATTGCAATACCTAATACTCATTTCTGCTTCTTGGAATTTTACAGAAAATAAATTTGGTATTCAAAAGTCCATCACCTTGAGAAGTCACGAAGTATGATTTTAGCACAAGCAAGTCCTACACAGCAAAATATTTTCCCCATATACATAGAGGAAATCAATACCTTAACATGGCTAGATTACAGATTTATAATCAATAAAGCTGTATTAGGAGCAATATCCAGATGGCTTGCTTTTCATATCCTGCAAAACAGTGCAAAGATCAAGAAACTGGAGATATTTTTTTAATCCACAACACAGATGATAATGAAAAAGGAAAAATTAGTTGTCATGCCTCCCATTTTCCAGTTCACATGTATTTGTATAGAGTAGAAACAAACCTCACGTATGAAGAAGCACCAAGCTTTTCTCTACTTGTTCAGATTTGACAAGATACTTTATCCAATAAATGAAACAGTTGTTGACTGATGGGTATTTGCAGATATTGAATATGCTACACAAAAGCTCCTCTCTTTCTCACTACGTGAGATGTTCAGAATTTCCCTAAAGATATTCCTTTGGCATTATCACTGTAAGAAACAGCTTTCAGACAAAGCCCTTTCCTTAATTTATAGCAGTGTCTCTATAAATGCAGAATAAACATTGTATAATGCATGTTTGGGATTTTCTTCACAACACCCATTTACTAGCCCAAATACCCCCCAAATACCATGCATAATTCAGACACTTATTTTTGTTGGTTGTTTGCCCAATTTTTGCAAAAAGACTAGTATAGACTCTGACATTTTTAACTTCTATTACGAATATTCTACTGAATCCTTACATTAGAGTGGAAGGCTGTTTTTCTGAAATGACTGAGGTTGAACACCACTGGACATTTTACTAGTTTATGACTCAATTCTTCCTTGCAATATGTGAGTCAATGAAAATCAGGTTTTAAGAAAATTTGTAGTAGTGATGCTGTTGCATTTGTGACAATCTAAGGATATAAAAAGTCAAGGTTTGCAGGAAGAGGTATTATGTGTGTCAGACTAACCTGACAGAACTGGAAAAAAAGTCGCTGTTTGGGTTATATTTGTCTATTAATGCTTTTGCTGACCTTTATTCAATATTTGTGCAGGTGTACTGATTTCTGGAAGCATTGCTATTTTTAAATGAACTCAAGACAACTTATCTTCAGGAAAACAGATTTGGGAAGAAGCGGTATTGTGTATTAACAATATGGAGAAGGAAGGGAAGAAACTAAAAAAAAGTATTAATCTGACAGGTTCAGCCATGCAATCTGAAAATGTATGAGGGAACCAGAATTGGATCAATTATGTCTAAATTCCTCAACCACCACGTTAATTCAACAGCTAATGAAATCAAGTTTGAGATGGTCAGACTGTTCCTGTCCAAATCTCAAAACTTTCTCCCTTGATTGTCTGCACCACCTGTCCTGGAGAAAGAAGCACAAAACACTGACCACTGCTGGGGGTGGGGAAAATATGAGGTTTTCTTCTCAATCATACTTGCAAGGGACATACTATTAACAAGTAAGGGTCGTAGGACATTAGAAGTCACTTTCCAGTAAGTGTTAAGCCCATTTAGTATCACATCACCAACAAAATTTTTCTCCAAGGTTATACAGATGACCTAGCAAGTCGTTTACCACCTCAACCATCTGTGTAATCTGTTGTCTAGGATAGACCTTAAGAATCAGACCTAGGAAATGAATACATAGCTTTCAGTTAGACACAAATAGACTTTTGCTGCATAGAAGAAAAGCTTTAATTATAAATAAGGATGTAATATATCCCTAACGAATATATATATATATATATATAAAAAATAATTAAACAAAGTTAATTATGCTGTAGCTGTGCAGGACTTCACACCCACCATCTGTTCTTTTCTAGTTTTAGGATCATTACTAGAAATAAAATCAGGGATCACAGCTCCCAGAGACTTCTTCCTACGGTTTGGATTAAACTAAAATGTACATTAGCGCCTCCTCTATTACTGTCTTTAAGCAGGGCCAGGTCCTCTCTGCTGACTTCGAAACAGAAAGGGACCCAGATGATAAATCAAGCAAGACAAGGTACCTTTACCAAAAGAGGACTATACATGCTGTCAGCACAATGCCTCGTTATTTGGTAGTAGCGCTTCTGTATCTTGACCTTGGATTTCAGGAAAAATGAACACAGACACCCATACAAGTTGTATCCAATGAAGGGACCAACAAGGGCTCTGCCACAGAGAAAGGCAACACTCATCTTCACTGTTTCCCTGGTATTACCCAGGGGAGGAGCAGAATGAAAACATTTTACATACTTGCAGGCTGGGCAAGCCCAGAAAAAGATTCTTTATACTCATAATTTATTTATTCAAGGTCACTAAGCCTTTCTACAATCAGTAAGCAAATATGAAAACATAGTAACTTCTCTCTAAAATACAAGAATGACGTAGATGTCTTGGACTGGGTCTAGAGGAGGGCTGCAAATATGATCAGAGGGCTGCAAGTATGAACAGAGTGCTGGAATACATCTCCTATGAAGACAGGCTGAGAGAATTGAGCTTGTTCAACCTGGAGAAGAGAAGGCTCTGGTGGAACCTTATAGCAGCCTTCCAGTACCTGAAGGGGCCTACAGAAAAGCTGGGGAAGAACATTTTGTAAGGGCATGGAGTGACAGGATGAGGAGCAATGGATTTAAACTAAGGCAGGGTAAGCTTAGATTAGACATTAAGTTGTTCTTCACTATGAGGGTGGTGAGACACTGGAACAGGTTGTCCAGAGAGGTGGTAGAGGCCCTGTCCCTGGCGGCATTCAGGGTCAGGCTTGATGAAGATCTGAGCAACCTGATCTAGTTAAAGGTGTCCCTGCTTCCTGCAGGGGGATTGGAATAGATGACCTTTATAGGTCCCTTCCAACCTAACACATTCTATGATTCTTCCATCATTCATCCTGCCCCCATCTCCAAATATCAGCTCCTTCCCTCAACAGCATGGTGCACCACAACTCTTCTACCTAACCATTCTCCTGGGAATAACTGAGGAATGTGCATGAGATAAGCAATTCTCATAGTGGCTGATGTAGAGCAGGACATCACCTAGGCCAGTTATCTTAAACCCATCTTCTTCTCCCTTAGTCACTATAGCATAAAAAATGTGAATTTCCAGCTATCTAACAACACCCACCTAAAGATCTCTAATGTTTCTAAAATTTCCCCCTCACCCAAGATGAAATAATCTGCTGATATAGACTAAATATATCCACTGGGGGGAGAGGATTAGGCAAGTGGCATTGAGGTGCTTACCTGCCATCAGGAGCTAAACCACCACACTAAAGTAGAGTGAAAATATGCTGTGGTTTTAAGAAACTCTAAAGTTACATGGAAAGAAAAGACCCATTGAAATCTCTAGGTCACACTGGAAATTTTCTGTAGAAATCATCTGGTTTTCTTCCGACATAATACAGTAACCATTGTTATCTTTCTTCAGTCCCCAAGGAGTAACATTGGTCTTCAAAGAAATGTTAATAAATAAATCAAAAAAGAACAGAAAAAAAAAACTGTTGAGCTACTTCTTATTTGTACTTTTTAAGTTCTCTATTATGCTCTATTTCTCTTTATTCTGTCTTTAGAACTCATACTATTTATACCCCTGCAGTTAACAGTAAGTAATGCACTGGCAATGCATAGGGAAAGGCTTGAAGAACACAACTTTGGCTATGAATATATCTGGCTTTGCAAAAGCTTACCGTCTTAAAGGACATAAGCACAAAAGAAACAAACTACAATTGATGTTAAACTAATCTGGATTTTGTGTAAATTCATTTTAAAATATATATTCATGCAATATCAGTCTGAATGAGAAATTCCCAGCCAATAAAGTTTGGGTTTTCCAATGCATTATTTTATAGTATATTATGGTAACAAATTACAGCACTGTCTATACTTATCATTATGTAGACTTGCATATTCTTTCTGTTAATGAAGGAATTATTCTATTAATTTCTTTACAGAAAAATGAAACTCCGTATTTGTTGAAACTGTTATGGTGTCAGCCAGCAACTCAACCCCACACAGCTGCTCGCTCACATTCCTACTGCAGGATGCAAAAGAGAAATGGAAAATTGAGAGAACTCCTGGGTTGAGGTACAGACAGTTTAACAGGTAAAGGAAAAGCTGCACACACAATCAAAAGCAAGACAAGGAATTCATTCACACTTCCCATAGGTAGGCAGGAGTTCAGCCATCTCCAGGAGAGTGGGGCTCCATCAAACCTAACTGCGACTTAGGAAGGCAAATGCCACCACTCCAAATCTCTTCCCTTTTCCTTCTTCTTCCCCCAGATCTATATGCTGAGCATGACATCGTTTGGTATGTGATAACTATGCAATAACCCTTTACTCAGTTGGGGTCAGCTGTTCCAGCTGTGTCCCCTTCCAACTCCTTGTGCACCTCCAGCTGTCAACTGGGTGAGAAGCAGTGTAAGCCCTGCTCAGCAGTAACAAAAACTTCTCTGTGCTATCAACCCTGTTTTCAGCACAAATCCAAAACACAGCCCCATGCTAGCTGTGATGAAGAAAATTATCTCATCTGAAACCAGCACAGATATTTATTGTAACCTTCAGTAAGCAAAGTGTAAAAACCCATTAATTTTTCGGTATATTAAAATCATGGCATTTTGCTCCTATTTTCATGCCATATACTGCAACTAATTCAAGAAAACAATTTGGTTACAAATTAAAACCTTGATTTATAAGTGATCAAAATATCTGTTTATTAGGAGCTCAGAGTAATGAGATTACAGCTTAATATATGATAATTTGAAAATAAAATTTGAAACAATTTAACAACAAAACACAGATGATTGTGCAAAACCACTTCATTCTTTCAAAACCCTCTGCAAAATATATGCATCTAAACCACACCCTGGTTTAGACATCTTTCAATATGGGCAATTTAAAGAAATGGAAGGTCATGACTGACCACTTGTAAGCTTTACATCTGCTTCCACAGTTACATTTTGGGACAGAAATACTTGTGTATGAGTGTTGATTTATGCATGCACAAGTGTAATGATGGGAGTAGGTGTCTGAAAAGCAGAAGCATAATTTTTTCTCCAGAGTAGTGGTGTTTTGATTTTGAGTCAGCCTTTGAAATAAGGTGTATATAAATAACAGGAAAGCCCATCTGCTACAGCTTTCCCTTGTTGGTACACTTAATATTATTTTGACTCACTTATTAACCTAGTAGCAAGCCCTCTGTTATGACACTCTGCCACTACACTACGTCTTTTTGACAACTGAATAATTTGTAATGTAAAAATTCAGTCAATATTAATAACCAAAGACTGCTTTGATCATGTGTAGTCAGCCACTTCACATAAACATTTTGCCCAGAGGTTCTGTTGATTGTGTATACTGGAACTGTATTTAAAACCTGGGGGATATATCAAGATGAGCTGCACTGGGTAGTGATCTCTCTGCTTGCTGAGCACAGCCATGTGCAGCTGGCCAGCACAGGCTCCCTCACAATATGTCACAGCTGTCAATAAGAATCAGGGCTGCTCCTTCGGGAGCACAAAGGAAATAATACAGCCTCTAAATGACCAAAGACCACTTTTCAACCTTGCAGCTGCTACCTAACTGGTAGTCCTCTGCACATTCCTGTTTTGAAGTGACAGAACTGCTTACTGCTCATATGCTTATATGCATTAACAGGCGTGAATCTTAACCACGCATGAAACAGCCTGTTCTGTTTTCCCTGTACATGTGAAACTCACTTTAAAAATACAAGTGCCTCACTATCTGAGAGTCAGTTTGAGTTTAGCATGTGTATCTGTTGAAGTATTAAAATTCAGTTCCACTTTCTGAATACTATCATATTTTTAAATGTCTGAGTTTGCAAGGTATGTGGCAAATACAAGGTATAACTCCGAACCTTTAGCTTTTTTGCTAGTCCCCACATCAACTTCCATTTTGCAACAAACTGCTTATTTTGCAATAAAAAATCAGTGGTGCACAAAATTAAGAAGAATTTATTATACTAGAGCTTCTCATGAGCATAAGAGTTTGGAATCTGTGTTCCCTCAAAATAGTTCTTTGTTTCATTTCATGTTTCGTGTTTCACTATCACCACATTATTTCCCCAAGTTCAGTAATACCTATGAGCAAACTCCATTCCTGATCCTTGGTGCAGAACTGCAACTGCAACGGGAATCATGACAAATGCAGTGAAGTCAGGGTAGGTGAGTACATTGTGCATGAGTGTATGTGAAAGATGACCTCATAGCCTCCACACAATGAAGATTGTCCATTGGGAGATGGCTGAGGTTGAGCTGCTCAGTGCACACGTGTCCCACATGCACATGGGTGATGGTCCTCTCAGACCAGTTGCTGCAGTTTTGGCCTTGGTGAGGAGTTAAAAGTCCATCCCTCCCTAACTGTTACATCCTCTCCCTCTCCAAATTTTTCATCTAGATTAGTGGTGACAAGCCTATAGCTAAACAAAAGTACTGTGACTATATCGCATTGCTGAGCACAGGGCCCTGCTGGTAGTCATCTGAATTCCTGCATACCTAGAGATGAAATAGTACAGACACCCTGAAACCTAACTGTGGGCCTTCCTTGAGACCTATTCAATATGAAGCTGTGGGGCTTTTGTGTAAATATTGTCAGCACTCATCCTAATATTTCTGGAGTTTTCCCTTGCTTTTACAGGTATATAGTTAACATTTTAAGGCTATCAGCCATCAGAAGTTGTGTACACAGTCTGTAAATCAAGAACATTGGTCAATCTAGTTTAATTTACCAGGATTTATCAGAAGGCACGAGCTAAGCATGCAAAGAGAAACAGGAATAGGTTTCACAACATAGAAAAAAAAATCCAAATAATAAAAATAAACAGTAAAAATTGAAAAGCAAGAGTTTGATCATTGAACATTGTGAATAATGCTGGACATGATTAAGAGTACAAATCAGAAGATGCTCTTCTATTGCCTCCTTGCTGCTGACTTCCAGATGGAATTGAATTTTGCTGCCTACATAAGAACAAGATATGATAGGTAACATAAGAAGTGTTTCATACAGAAAGACAGGTGTATAAGTGTGGAAAACTGCACTTCATAATGAAAATTGCACATCTGCTTTTTGCATGCTGATTTTTTCCCCTTACACTGAGCTACCAAAATGATAGATTACACTGTGAGTGCTCCGATCAATCTATTGTCAACCCTTTACAAGTATTGGTAGCTATGACAATTCATGCTAGATACCAAATGAAAAGGTTTTCACTTTGAAAACAGAGTAAATAATCATTAGCAGACAGAATGGGAACAGAAGATGACAAAGGATCACTGCAATATCACAGGCAGTAGGAACAATGAGTTATTCATAACCTCCAATGCTGGAATGGTAGGAAGCATCTGATTTCACTGAAAAAGACCAAACATGCCCTTTTATAAAGAAATTCCCCTTTCACAGATCCTTTTCTGCTTTATACATCCCACAGGCTGCTTGCATTAGTCACAATAAAAGGCATTCTTTGGAAGGAAAATGCCACAATTCACCCCCTTTGTCACAGAGTTCCACAAATAAGTCATCCTCTAAAAAAATTGTTTCTATTATTTTCCTGTTGTTCAGAGCTGGGAAAAGTGCATCTAAATGAACTAGCAAGCACGCAGCATCTCTGTAATCTGGTAAATGCGTAATCTACAGCCATTTTTCTTTGTTTCTTCCTTCCTTCCTTCACCACCCCACCCCCTCTTTGTGCTTATTAGTATGCAAAGCAAGTTCGAATGAGGGAATTTCTTGTTCTCTTGCTCACTAGCTGGAGGGTTATTCCGTTGCTGTTCTATTTATAGATTTACTTTCAACTGCAGCAGGGAACTCGCCATTTGCTGTTCAGCATTTTATGCTCAGCTAGCCTCCTGGGACACAGCATTTTCATAAATTCTATGAATGGCACTAAGGTTGCCTCGCATATTCCATCTGTCTTCCTATTTCACAAGTAAAATCTTAACCTACCACCATTTCTAAGATAAAGGAATGTCCTTGTTAATCTTGTAATAGAAGTGCAAAGGAAGCAAATGAGCTTGCTTTTGTAGAAAGATTTTTACAGTTTTTTTGATAACACTACCTGTTACAGCCTTGCAGAAAAACTACCACTGAAATATTACAAGCACAGATTAAGGAATGAGATACTAATTTATTCATGAAAAAGATGGCACACTTGACATGGTATCATCACCTGGCATAACATCACAACATACAGAAAAGGATATGTAGATCCGTTTGTGTTATAAATGGCAAGGTCAGTTCTCAGATGCAGCCACTCGTTTGATGCTGCTGCAGTAAATTCCAGACACAGTGCACTACTACAGTGAGCAAACTCCTCGTTTGCCTCTCTCTCTTCACTGTCCATGTACTACTCCAGCAACACAGAGATCTGAACTGGACACTCAGAGGCCAAGGGTGACCTCTCTTAGAGAAATCAAGTGCAGGCTGCCATAAAGAGGGTACACAAAGCGGAGCACAGCAAGGAAGAGGCCAGGTGTTGACAAGACTGGGGAGAATACCTCTATGTTGTCCCCATAATAACGGCAATATGGGACTGCAGATTAACCCACCAACTAATCTGTGGAAAACATCCCCAGACAGAGCTGTTTTCAGCTTACATCAGCTCTTATGGCATCGGTTTTCTCCTTGCTGCTTCTGCTCCTAGACACATCTTTCTGTCCCCCGCATGCTGCATCACAGAAGGGGACAGTGGATGATGCTGGCTGCAAAGTGCTAGTCAATAGCATTTTCAGGGAGGAGCAGACATGAGGCTCCACTGCCCCTGTGTATGGTAAACAAAATGCAAAATCATACTTATAAGAGGCAGAGGATCCCCACAACTTTAGAGAATTTTTATGTTATCCCTTAAGGGGATTTAGACAGGTTTTTGCTTAAATATATGATAATTAGTGAACAACAGATTGGACAGGGTTCTACCACTACAAGTTATTCAAATAGGAGTCAGCATAGATGCATCACAAGCCATTTTCTTATATATATTCATACTGGCACCAATCAGCCTGGCCATGGGACCATGCTGCTGCCCAACTCTACTGCCCAGAGGTTGTCATGGGCACTCCCACTTCAGGATGATTGCAAGACAATGCTGAGGCTGGTTTTTATCAAGGGAAACTTCACTCCTTTACAGGGAGTCCTTCTGTCAGAGTTACTTCTGCCTCTAGGCAGCTAACCCCTTCTGCAGCTGGGTCTTCTTGCCTTCCATGCCAGGTCATTTCTTCGTTGCAAATCACTACTGTTGAGCACTTATAATTTTAATTTCCCCATCACATATTTTAGGATATACATTATGCTTTCTTTTCTCCAGCTGAGGGCATTAGACCTGTAGCCTGGTCTCACTGAGGAATGCAAAAGCATTTTCAAGGTGGGATCACAAGTTTTGGCAGCAGACACATCCCAAAGACAGTCAACTTGCAACGAGGGCTTCCCTGTTGAAAACAAACTTGCCATGGGGCACCAGAGGAAGCCCTGGAGAGAAATTGTTCACATCCGCACGACCTCCACTTTTTAGGGAAGGGCCACATTCAACCCTCCGTGCTGATACACAGAGCATCACTGAGGGAACACGCCTAGGGAAGGTATTTTCCATGCTGAAAATCCATATGCCTTGAAGCATGAAATGTTTCCACTTTAAAAGAAAAAAAATAGAAACTTTAATTTCACAGCAACAAATGTAGTTTTTTGCTGCATGCTGATAAGCACCCAGTGCTTTTGCCTACTAGCAAAAGGTTTACTGGCACAGTTGAAGTGAAAATTACATGGTAATTACCTAGCCCTTCCATTTGTCTTTTTGCTCGTCTAATCTATGAGGGAGAAGAAAAGAACACTTCAAAATTGAAAAATTTGTTACACCATAATGATTAGAGACAATATTCAAAATTATGTTTCTGCCCTATGTCACTACTATCTGTAAACACAGGTGGAAGCCTTTATATGATGTACCTATGCTTGCATCTCTGAATTACCAGAGTTGAATTGTAATTGTGGCCCAATTTACACTCTGCATTTCTGTTTTCCATTTTCATCCTAGTCCAGTATTTAGACTCCTTGATCTAGAATTCAACTATGTCTCCACTGAGGCAGAAGCTGCTTTCTCAAACTTCAATTTCATATTTTTAATGCAAAGAACCATCCACAAGCATTAAATGTAGAATAGATCCCTTTTTGCCAAAAAGAAAACAACAACAAATTCCAAACCCAAAACCAAATAATTGTATTCAGAAATAAGATATAAAAAAGAGACAATTTACAAGACCTAAAGATTACATGCTACTATTACTTCTTTTTTGTTTGTTTGTTTTCTGTAACAGAGGGACATAAAACTCTGTCAGTTGTGAAACAACTAACATATCCCAAGGAATGAACAGTAATGAAACCACAAGTCGCCCTGTTGTCTAACATGAAGTGTCTCTGATGAACTCTGTACAGGGAAATGAAATCTATTTTCTAAAAATTATTTATTGGTATGCAATGAAAAATTTAACCTTTATATTCAATACTGCATCATCATAGTTAACGTAAAAAAGGTGTAGATCAGGTGATAGACTGTGTCAGAACAACTCCAAAATGCATCTGAACACTGACAATATGATCAACATAATAGTACAAAAAACAGTAAGTGATGATGTCATCACATCCCAGCATTGTGTCATGTATAATTCATGATTTTTCACACGCTGAAGCTTTTATGTCTGTAAGCATCCAACAAAGGGCAGGGTAACTTTCAATTACACGCACTCTATTTGTTCTAATTGAATTTGAAAGAAAAAGCACCTAAGTGCTAATTTATGGGTTTTACTTAGGACTTCAAGCAGCAAAAATATATCCTCTTACAAGTCAGGCAATAACATCTGTAGTCCTGCATGGATGAACAAGGAACTCCTGGGCAAACACAAACCCAAAACAGAAGCTTACAGAGGGTGGAAACAAGGGCAGGTAGCCTGGGAGGAATACGGAGGAATTGTCTGAGCAGGCAGGGATGAGATTAGCAAAACTAAAACCCTCATAGAATTAAATATGCAAAAAGGTTTCCATAAGCATGTCAGTGACAGGAGGAAGATGAGGGAACTAGGTGGGCTTTGAGGTGTCTTCCAACCCAAACCATTTAATGATTATGATTCTGTGATTCTGTGCTCACTAGTATTACCCTCCATCTTGTTATTCCATGCTGAAGTTTGCAGTTGTCTTTGGCAAGCAATCGTTCCACAGTGGAAAACAGAAAGAAGCACAGGTTATAGGGATAGCAAAAGACTTGAGAGGCCATGTTGCTATCCAGGGCATTCAGCTTTGCTAATAATATTGTCACATTATCTCAGCTTTGAAAAGAAACTTTCAGATTACCCATAGCACCTGTTGTTTGTCCTTCTGTCTGCAGTGAGGAGCGTGCTGTCATAGCCAGATTATCTGATGTCCTGCTCAGACAAACCCTGCAGGAGGCGACCTGGAGCCTGCTGACAACACTGTGTGCTTATATCTCCATTCAGAGAAGGGCCATCCTTGGCCTTAGGCAAGCAGCACCAGATCTACAAGTGCTGAGGCTGTGGATGTGCATTCCTGACTAAAGTGCTTGCTATTTTCGTTATGAAGAACACATAGACAGATGAAGGGGATAATGAAAGTCCTAGGTGAAAGGCTGGAGGGCGGTCTCCATTTCTAGGCAAACACTGGTCTCACGGGTCTCACAGCCAATGATAAACCACTGTACAGCCACTCGCTCACTCTCCACACAGCGGAATGGGGGAGAGAATTGGAAGAGTAAAGAAGAAATTTAAGCCTATCCAAGCCAATGGGAATATCAAAGGTGCAAAATACTCTGCCTTGCTAGAGGGGCTGAAGAGCAGAGGTGCAAGCAGGAGCACAGGCAGACAAAATGGAAAGCAAGATGAAACACCATGATCCCATAGTGAAAGGGATGAGCCGCACCAAAAAGGTGGGCAAAGAGTAAAAATTCAAAGAGAATATCCCACCTCCTTGGCCAACAATTTCTGCATTTAAAGATAAACAATTGTAACACGTGGTTACTGAGAGTGCTCTGGCTGGGACTGCCTCAGGAACAAAGACAATTTACAGCCCTATGGTGCTTCAGGTAATAGTGTGAGGAAATGGGCAAGTGTCTCCAGTGAATAATGACTCTGCATTTCCCTGCCCTTTTAATTTCACCATTGCAAATATTCTGGCTCCTAGGTCCATTTTAAAACGTAATTGGATACACTCTCTCACTGTTGTTACTTGATTTAAATGTTTCCTTCTTTGTCCTCCCACAGGAAAGAGCTGACAGAAGGGGCAGAGGCATTCTGTCCGTGCAGAGCTAGGGAAAAATGGAACACTGCTGTTCTGGAAGGTGAGGATTTGGGGAAATCTGTTCAGACTGAAGGTACTACATACCACTAGTGTCAGCTAGGAACTGACAGGACACCACTTAATCTGTAAAAACAATTATGAATTAATTAACAGAGCTTGAGGCAACATACACAAACCTGAAGTATTGTCTACAGTACTTCAGTCATGGTTAAGCATGGAAGAGTGTGCCCAAAGAGGTACTGGCATGTCCACTCTTGGAGATTTTTCAAAACTCAGCTGGGTCAGGCCTTCTACAAGCTGAGATGGCTTTAAAGGGGGTCAGACTATAAAACCTTGTTTTTCCTATGCTTGCATTTTAATAATATTTAAATTATAAGACATTTATGCATAGAATTGAGACAGAAAGCCACAGCAACAGATTCTTTCTCCCAGAAAAAAACCCTTTTTTCACACCACAGAAGTAGAAAGAAGAAATTACTTCAAGTGAAGTACACAGTGGTGTGAACTGTTTATGCTACAAATAAATGATGTTTGATAAGCAATGAAAAACACGTCAAGGACATTGAATTTATTGATATAGATCATGCCTTACACAGACATGTAACTATGTGGCATTAGCAGCACAGACACAAATAACACAGGATAATGTACTAACAGCATTTTTGAGTAGTACTCCACAATATCCCAGCATGAAAATTTTGGTAATACAAAATGACTTTTAAAGTAAATTCATCCCTCCCCTTATTGTCCCTCCTTACATTTCACAGCAGTACAGTTCCACCTACACTCAACAAAAACTGATTTCTTGCTTACACTTGAGTAAAAAAATCTAAAATTTAAATTTTCTTAGACAACTGGAAGAAAGCACCTTCAAGGGTATAACATAAATACAAAAGGATGAAAGCAAAATCTTGAACGTAGGCATGAGTAAATGGCTATGTAAGTACATTGAACACAGTTCCAACATTGCAGAAAGAAAACCCAAAAGTTGAGTATGTGTCAAAAAAAACGATTCTGGGACGTATAAACTGAGGTATATCTGCATGACATAAGAAGCAATCCTTTTAATCCACTCAGTGTTGGTAAGGCCTCTATGATAGGCTAGGCATTAACAGAGAAGCTCCAGAAAACAGAAAGAGTAGTATAGAAATCTAGAAAATATTCAACTTTCTCAGAAAGACTAAATGAATGAAGGTATTTTCAGACAGAAATAGATTGAGAACATCTTAACTGCCAATTAGTTTTCTTTTTATCAGCTTAATTACAGCTGAGGAAGATGAATGTTTCTACAAGTAAGGAATATTCTCAAGCACAAAGAGCCTCACAAGTCACATGGAGTGGATTCTTTGGAGGCAGGTAGTAACAGAAGTAATATGAGAAATATTGTCTCAAATCTTATGGAAATTAATTGTTAGTCATGCTATTTATTTTTGGTTGTCCAGAACTGGAGTGACAGCAGTAAAAATCTGCAGATGTGGGTTTATTATATACCTGACTCTACAAATGAATTTCAGAGTTAGAACAAAAATATGTGGGTGTCAAGAAGGAGGGGCAGGCATCTGTGGTAGGTTTTTTCTTTGCTTTTTTAAGTCTGCACAGTTAACTTTGTATAGCCCAAGGTAACCTTAACACTGAACTGAAGGTATTTTTGTAGCCCTTCAAAGCAGAGGTAAATAAAATTTTAGCTCTCACACATAAAAATTCTATAAACATCATTCTAATGAAGCCTTATTTTAAAGAGCTTAAAGAGCAAGATTGTAGCAAAAGAGTTTTCAGACATATGATTTTAGAAGCGGTCTAAGAATGTAAAGAAAATTAATGGGTACAGAAAGCACATGCATCCTGATTTATGCATCATAGAGAAACACTAATAGTCTTATAAAGTCAGGCTTTATGGCTTATGTATTCATGAATTTAGTTTGCTCTTTCAATCTGCATTGTGTAGAAAAAGGAAAAAGAAAACTAAACAGTCTTCTCCGTATAGAACAAATCATTTAGAAACATATATTAAGCTGGCAGATTGTCTGGTGACCACAAACCTATCTGGAGAAGAAATAATTAAAGTAATATTTTCTTGAGGGTGTAATTTCTGCAGTTATTCTTTGACAGTAAGCTAAGCACCTACCAAATAAACTGAAATCAAAAGACAGGGGAATCAGCCAACCTCTGACTACATTAATTTTTAAGCTTATTTCCTCTCTATTTCTCCTCAAATTTCAGTACTATTCAGCAAAATTCTGGTACATTTTAATTAAAAACATTGCAACTAGAATTCCAGAGTTAACTTTTCTTATCAACAGAAAGCTGCTTGGATTGAGTCCCTAGTTCCCTACCAACCCATTCAGTACTAGCACAAATATTGGTGGTTTTCAAATGACAGACAGAGCTTGCAATTGATGTTAAAGTGGGGCTTTCTTATGCAGGGATCTCTGTTCATATCATATCTCTAACCATTATTAGTTAATGTATGCACTTTGCCTGAGGTGGACATTTCACACAGGATTTAGAAAAAGTATTTTTCGTTATAAATATGATATCAATATATCATATCTTCTCCGGACAAAACTAAAACTAAGTATTTCAGTCCTTTGAAATGAAATGAATATAGCAAAATAAGCAAAGATCTAGGCCAAAGCACTGTACTTAAACTCCCTGTTTTGCACAATATGCTGCATGGAACCTTTTTAGAAATTCAGTGTTAGGGCAACAGTAAAGTTCTCCTCACTTATAATGGAACCAGGATTTGATCCTGATTTTTACAATGGATCAAGAAAACTATTTTATTCCCAAACCTCTAACTCCTGTTTGACTTTCAAGAGTCATTTGATTTTTTTCATAAGCCAAAGGAAAGAGCAAAAATAAAAGATCATTGAGAACAGCTGTTTCTTTGACCGTTCTTTGGTAAAGGTTTGCAGGGAATTAACTGTAGCAAAAGATCATCCAAAACAAAGGAAAGGCTAGAAGGTATACAAGTGACTCAACGTTCCCAAAAGCAGCAAACTACCTTTAAGGAAGATTAAGTGTGAGAAGTTTTTCAGACTAAACACGTATCTCAGAAAGTCAAATTGTTCTCAAATGTCCTGTGTGGTTCTTTCAGTTCTTACTGACTAATGGAAATATATTAAAAGGTTGATACTAAGAGCTGCGTGGGTTTGGCCAATGCCTGTGGAGGAGTGCTTCATTTCAAATCTTTGAACAAACACTACATTCAAAGAATTCTGATAATTTATTTCAAGCCTAACTCTAGAAGGAACAGGGAAGGTCAGTATGATGCAAACTCATACTTGCAATTAATTTCCACTGAGCTCTGAAAGACAGAGTAGAATCAACACTATCTCTCTACTTCCAACCATAGCGCCTGAGCAAAGACATGGACCCAACCTTCTTGGTTCTGTGTTTATACAAGCAAACCAAAAGTCAGCCTTCATACCTAGCTGCCTCCTCTGAGGTGGATAAGGTACCATTACAGACATAATAAACA
This sequence comes from Gallinula chloropus, assembly GCF_964237585.1. Lineage (NCBI taxonomy): Eukaryota > Metazoa > Chordata > Aves > Gruiformes > Rallidae > Gallinula > Gallinula chloropus. The sequence continues at coordinate 25,296,351 of NC_140089.1, forward strand.
TATGTTTTTTTCCAGAATGTCCTTACAGCAGAGTTACAGAAATACTTGAACTAAAGGTTCCCAGAAATGTGTTGAGACCGATACTAAGTGTTAAACCCACTCCATCATAGCCTTCACTACCTGAAAACATAAAATTCTATCAAAAGATCAGAATAGTTGAATAGTGCCAAGTAGAACAACACAGGAATGTATTACCATTGCTAAATATATATATATTCTTTTTTATATATATATATATATATATATATATATATAAATCCTGCTTTTCTAAGGCAATCAGAAAAGGAATCTTTTACAATAAAAATGGTATTTGTTACAAATACCCTGCTGATGAAAATTTTAAATTTCAGTGAAGCAGAACAACAGTTATGTATGAAAACCATATATGCTTAAATTCTAAGCCAGATTGAGTGGGGACTAAGGTTTCCTCCATTTGAAGTTCAATACTTTTCAAAAATCACAATGCAGTTTCAGTTCCAACAGAAGAATAATCACACATTAGTTTCAGATCAATTTTTTAATTTATGATGCCTGTGACTGCTCAGATAGGACACATTCAACACTGCATCCATTGCTAAGAGTATATGAATGGCACTAAAGTCCCAAACTGTGGACTCTGAAGATATGCGGGACCAGCAACAGACTGTTTTGTTCAACTCTTGCTCAATCTGTACTTGGGAAAAAGCCAGCAGAACCCCCCTAGAAATCACTACCATTTCCCTTGAAAGAGATCCTGAGAAGTCTCATTTTTCACTTTCATGCAGCAAAGCCTCTGGGCTCCACAATACTGGTTTGCATTGAGAGGTATTTGGAAAACTATATGCAGAGGAAATTGGAAGTCATGAAACCTTAAACCTGGAAGAAATTTACTCTTGGAAAGCATCATTAAATTGCATAAACAGTACACTAGCACATGAGCCTATCAGACAACCCCATGAATGTCTAGTGTACTAAAGGATACTGCTTTTGGTGCACTCCTTTTCAAGGAACACCATTTTGCCTTGGCAATATGGTCTGGCAAACACCGGCCAGGCATCTTGGGAGCTCCCAACAACCTGAATATATTTGGCATTCCCATGTCTTTAGGACACCTCAATTTTAAATAGACTTTTTAGAGCAAGAATATAAAATACTTTATGCCTATCAGTTCAGCTTCATGCTACCATTAAGGGTACTCATGGGTGAACTACAAGCAGAGAAACAACAGCACAGAGCTCCTTGCTGCCCGAGCCGTCAAGGCTGTGCATGCTGTCCTCTGGGACTGTAACATGGAGGGATGACATTAGGAACTGGAACATACTGCCCTTGATAATGCTCTAAATACTGAGCAGAACTGAACTTGTCCTAGGACAGCTCTGGAAGGATCAAAGCAAGAACACAAAGACACCAGTCTAATCTCTGATGGATGCTCTGCTTTCTGTCCCAGGCGAAGAAACTTCACGTAGTGTTTGGTGAATTAATAGCCTTTTGTAGTCCTCTCTATCAGCAACTGCTGAGCGGCTGTTTCAATTAAGTGTTTTTCTGTAAATTTAATCCCAAGATTGTCAATTGAAGGCATCCATGTTAATGAATTACAAGTACCAATTCTTTTTGGTCATATGTGAACAGCAAGATATTTCAATCCTCCTTTGCTCTAACAAGCACATACACCCTTTTCCTTTCAGATACCCAAGGTCAAAATTTTATGTCAGTACTCTGATTCCTGCACATTTCTTGCAGAAATGAGCAATAAATTCAAGTATCTTAATATTCAACTGCGGCAAGTCAAACGTGCAAACTACAACTTCAATGAAAACTGAAGAATTATTTATTTGGTTCTGTAAGCTTTAAAAAACATATTAATTGAAGCAGAATATAAATAATCAGAGATGATTGATAGTGCATATAGGAGCTTTTTGTTCCAGTCAGTTGTTTCATGGTCAAAAAAATACAGATCCTGTCACTGATGGCTTTCGTCTCCAGTAACACTTGGAACTATGATTATCTTGTTAGTACTGCAACACAGTGCTATTCTTATTTGCTCTGCAAGGTTATGAACAGAATAAACCTTCAAAGGGAATATAGCTTCTCTAATCATTTACAAAGGCAAGTTGTGCAACCAGATGCTTTGCACTTCATACAGTGCTCTAGTCACCAGCACTTTCTTTGCTGCCATTATCCTCTGTTAATGAAGTTGACTTCATGTTTTCTAAGGCAGGAAAAATGTACTTCTGGCAGCTGTTCCTGTCTTTACCTCACAGAAACCTTTTCATAACAAAGCCTCTTTTGACAGAGGTGAAATTAATTAACAGGGTACTATATAGGAAAGTTTTCCACATGGAAAAAATGGGTAAGTTCTTGGATCCAAAACATGTAAGACTTAAATTTGCTTGCTATACATCCTATTCAAACTCATTGTAGCACGTACCTACTATCACTATCCAACAATGGAACTATAACAGCAGCAAGAAAGAAGTGATGCCAGAATTCCTACCATTCCCAAGAGAATGGTCCCAAAGAAGGTCTCACACTCACCAATTACCTTTACTTTCCTCACAACAAAACATGGTGAGAGTGTATACCTTCAAACTACTCTCCAACGCCTTTCTGGACCCCTGCTAAACCACACTTTGGGGGTCTTGGCTACTGGTTAGTGTGCTGCACATACACAGAGACACATACACACAAACACACACATTCAATGGATATAAACACAGACCTAGTTATGATATCACCTTTAAGTACTCATGTTCAACAGTTGCAAGACCAATACACAATGTGAATGTTTTTTTGATAAATTCCCAGATTTGTAGGGAGATTTTCCATTCTTAAGCACTGCTATCATATAACATAAATTATCTCAGTTAAGAATGGGGGGGGGGGGGGGAGCCAATTCAATGCATTCAACAGCAGTGATAAAAAAGCTATGAAAATTTTTTTTTAAAATCTTAAAAAATACTTTAAATATTACTTTTTTACAAGATTTTAAGTTTGTATAAGCATTACACATGCTCCAGTGAAAATCAAACAAACAAAAATGCAACACAGTCATTCCTTAAAATATACAGAGGGGAACTGGGAATGAATGGCAACTGATACCAAGGGAGAACACTATCGTATCTGGTGTGACATGAATGACAGTAATTCACCACATACCCTTAGGAGGGTTTGGAGAAAATTCAGGAACAGACAGAAATGCCACTCACTGTCTAACTGTGACAGATCCCACCAACTTGGCACCACTATTCCATAGGTTTTAAGATGGTTTATGATGGTCACTACTTTACAGCTGTGTCAAAAAAGGTGTCTTCTGACCTTCCTCAGTAATCCGTTCAGACAAAGCACTGGTCTACACTGCTGGAACATGCAGGCATTTTGGAAGTTTTCATTAAAAACTTGGCTTTACAAGGTGATTAGGGGTGCACAGCACAAACAGAAAGTGACCTAGGAAACTAACTACTCCCTGCTTCCCAAATGGTATCACACATTGGTTTTCACAATTAGCATTTCATTGCTTGAGGCATGCACAGCCCAGCACCAAGGAAACAGCACGTTGGCTACATGTCAGGCCAGTGGTACTCTGAAAATGTATGTCTCAAAAGTGTGCTTGTTAATTCGACACAAGAAGATCGAGATGTCAAGTCACATATCAAAAAACCATTGTGTAAACACCTGCAAAGAAAGAGATCTTTTGCTTTTATATAAAAGTCCACAAATACATAGCAGATCATCTTTCAGCTCTCTTACATTACTGCAATCAGAGCCAGATTTTAGAGTTTGTGAAGTAAACAGCCACCTACCCTTGGCAGTAAAGAAAATTTGGAAATAGTAAGAGACAAAAATTCTCCAGGAATATTAGTTTCCTTTTAAAACTGGAAAATGGAAAGATTGCTCAACACAATTCACTTCATGCTTTTTTATTGACTAGGGAAGTCAGGTGCAAAAAAAAAACCCCATATTTTAATTTAAAGCAATGTACAGAATAGCTAGCTTCAATGTCTCCAAGTGCTGAACCGAAGCTTTATGATCACATACGTCATGACAAGCAAGAAAGCAGCTGGGAAAAGTTTTAGTGCCACCTACCTGATATGCTGGAGATCATCACAGGGATGAATTTCATTTTCTGGAAAGTATCTCTAGACGTGAACCCACCATCATGATCAGTATTGGAAACTACATATTTTAATAAAGTGGTAGGTACTATTGATAAAAGGGTTGGTCTAGATGATCTCCAGAGGTCCTTTCCAACCTCTATTAATTCTGTACTGTTTGCTTTTTTTACATTAGAAGTGTTATATCAGAAAACTACAGTTAGTAATTAGACTAATCCATGCCAAGTAAAGCAGAAGTTTTCCCAGAATACTAGCATGTGATTCAAAAGAAGTCATCAGATTCAAAGCCCTCAATACTTTTTGCTCAGTGTTGATTTTCATAGAAAAATAGAATAAATAATGTCATGACTTGTTTCTTTCTTTAGGTGAATACTCACACCTTTCCTCCCCACCCTGGTTCTTTGTTAGCAATCAGAAATACAGCTTCACTTTTCAGACAGCAGCAGCTTTATATCTAGCTGCCATCTTCAATTTCCTCCTCCTACTGTCTTTTGGAAGCAAGGGACAAGCATTAAAAGCATAACAGAAGAAAGCAGGATGTCCTACAATACTGTTAAAAAACCCACAAAAGACCACTAAATAAAACCAAACCAAAACAAAACACAAAACCCCACTAAAACAAAACCAAAAAGCTTTAAAATCACTATTGGGTAGAAAAAGCAGAAGGTACAAAAGCTTTTTGATAGCCAGCAAGTAAAAGGAGTGCTCTAGGGCACCCTTTTCTAAGTGCTTTGATTAGTAAACATTGCACGCTTCAGGAACAAGAAGTATTTTGAGTCCAATCATGAATCCAAATGCAAAAGGGAAATTACTCTTGTACTGACCAGAGGACCATCTGTCCTCCAGGACTTTGTTTGGATGGTTTTAGGAAAGCTTAAACCCAGCTTCCCTTTGTTGGGACAGTAACTGATTAACAATTCTGGCAGACTTCCAAGCAGTTTGAATATGAACTAGAAGAAGGTAATTTGAATTAGCTCTGTTTGGTTTGGTTCCATCAGTAATTCAATGCCAGCACATTTCTACTTAAGAGATTTTAAACAATCCAATTGCTAGGCTCAGAAAGCACTCAATCCAGAACTGTGTCAGATAATATCAGTACAAAGCAATTTTACACATGAATAAGTTCATGTGGCAGTTTCCATGTTAATTTTGTTTGCAAAATGGATAATTTTCATAGAATTTCACAGATAAAGCATCCCATTTTATTTCTGTGAGCTGGAAAAAATGTAATGTTGTATTTAAGAATATTTCGTGTTTCTGGCATTTTAAATAATTGCAATAATTGGCAATTATAAGCAAAGCCTGGAAAACTATTTCCATATAATGTATCTGTCGTCTCTGCTTCCTGGAAGAAAAGCTTCTTTGGTGCAGTTCTTCAATACTTGCATTAGAGAGGTTACATTGGGGAAATCAGAGTGTGCTATACTGAAAGTTTTTTAAGTATTTTTCTACCCCAGTACAGTTTCTAAGGAATCTGTAGTACAGAAGGGGCACGATGCAAATAAAGCCAATACCTGGTGGCTTCAAACCTTCATCTTCCAAGCTTTGTAACACAGTTGGAACTGAACTGGTGTTTACCAATGTCTCAAGATATTTATATCCTAAGACACTTTTCTTAGCATTAATGATGTTTAAGATGGAAAACATCCAACAGAAGAGAAGCATGTTAACAGTCCTTCAGCATTCAGAGAGGGGAACAAACCATTTTAAGACTCACAGCAAGAAAACACTTCTCTCGGAATACATGAAAGTCTAGGGTTACTTTCAAGTGGCAGAGAAGATCCAGGAGAACAAGGGATAGACAAGACACATAGAATTTGAAGTACAGATTAGAAAAGTAGAGGTAATGTGAACTCAATACTCTATCAACATCTCCTGAAGAGCACACAGGATCCAGGTAACAGCATAACTCTTGCTCCACAGAAACCCTAGTTGAAGCATTAGCTTCCTGAGGAGCATCTTCCCTGCTAGTATCTCTAGATATAACAAAAAATGTTCCAGTTATTTACTGTGGATAATGATTGTATCCAATCTGCCTTAAAGTATGAACAATAATAAACATTCTGCTGTTTAATCCTGTGTATACATATCTTGCGGCTGCTTAAAATACCAGAAAGTAGAGACTTCCTAACAAATAACCAGTGCTTTGTCAACTGCAAACAATGTCTCCATGAGTACAAAGACAGGTCAGTCAGACCACAGTAAACTTGGTAATGAGTTGTATCCATCAGACCTAAAACATCTTTAAGTGTATGGTGAGATATTCTGACAAATGCATCAGAGAGTTCAAGCATCTTCTCACATTCTGAGCCATGACTGGCCTATTTCTGAAATAAAATCTTTGGGACACTATCCTCTAAAGGACAGACATAAAGGGATGAAGTGAGAACAAGCCTACAAAGTAGTCTTAAACAGAACTTTCTAAGGGGCAACTGAACATGCAGACCCTGTTCTCATAGTCCATGAAGAAATCCTCACATTTGTTCTCTTCATTCCATTTTTGAAGGAATAATCAAGCTATAAAATAAATACTGATGCTCGTAAGGTCAGTATTTACTAACACTTTGTAAAAGCAATGCTGGATTGCAGGTGTGCTCTGTGGAACTACATACACCCAATGGAACGTGATCAAAATTTCCACATATCCCACAGTCAAGTATATCCAGAAAAAACGATAAATGCCCCATATTCTCAAAGGCCACCAAGTAATAGTTTTCAGGTGGAAAAGAAGATATGTTTACAGAAAACCAAAGGTATGTTCTTGTATTTACAGATTAATAAAACTCTATAATATTTGAAAACAAACTTCTTTTTCTCAAGATAGTTTCTGAATCCAATTTTATTGTTGATTTGGATTTGGGGCTTCACCCCCACCCCCAGCATTAAAGACCATTAATCTCACAGGGTATTTAGTAAACATTATGGGTTTGTAATTTAGCTTTGGGCAGATAAACTCTCTGTAACTCTCTAAAAATTTGGAAAGTATTTCCCATTTGTTTTATTTTTTTGCCTATCCATATACTCACATGCAAGAATATTTATTTATAGTTGTTAAAATAAATTGCTTAAAACTGCAAGTTCAAAATTAGAAAATGACTGGCGTTAAAAGCTTTATAATAGCTTAGTTAAGTGAACTCCATAATTTGCAAGTAATTGGTGGTATCCTGGATGCAACTGATAGACATTATTAAGTATATGTAAAAGATTATAATACATACACTTTTGTATATGGACAGACCAGTCCCTATCCCCTCCCCCCTGCAAAAAAAATATTTAGGTAAGTCATCACCCTTTGCAGAGTGATGCAGACCAACTCATTCCAACCCCGAAACACTAGGCTATGAATGCATTCTGTGGACCTGTTAGCTACAGCTAATAAAACCCTGCTCCGTAACTGGAGCAAAACAACAACTATCCCAGAGACAGAAGTATTGGGAGGCTCCTGTTGGGCTTGCCTCAGCATGTTCTGGTTATTCCTCTAGCACCCATCACAAAATGCAGTTGTGTTTTCTCAACAAATCCTGTATTTTGCAATGCAAATACAGCACCTCAGTTCCTTAACTCAAGCATGCAGGGTTTGACTGAGCTTGCCCAAATAATGTTTGAAAGTTTTACCCCCTAACATATTATCAGAATAGTTTAAATGCAGTGAAAGAAAAAAAAAAACTTTTTCCAAGAGGCAACTACTCTTCATTTGAGGAAGCAAGCTTTGTTTACTTAGCACTGCCAAACAACAACTTTTAAAAAAACACCCAATTTTAATTTTTGTTCTTCCCAACTGTATGTCAAATCAATAGTTCTTTTGTGGAATTAATTTACTTTGTGCCCAGGTAGACAAAATTGAAAATTTAATCAATACTAAAGAAAACTTGTTTGACACATCCTGGGTGATAATGACCAATGGTTTTTGCTTTCCTTTTTTCTTTCTTTTTTTTTTTTTTTTTTTTGTAGAATTGCTTTTGTGTGTGAGGAGCTATAACAATAATACTAATACTATATAGAAAGCTATCCTACTGATAGCGGAGCCACACCTGCCAGGCACAGTTCCATAGCAGAGCAGCATTCTAAAACAAAGGAAAGAGAAAATAAAGGATAAAAAGGTCTGAGAGTACAGCTTGCCTGTGAGCACTCTTCTGATAAAATGTTACTTGATTACAATCCAATAATAAAGAGAGGCTTATTTAGGAGGTAATGGCACCCTGTTATTTATTGGATGGTACACATAATGGTCCTAAAAGCATTTAAACAAAAAAAAAAGCAAGCAGCAAATATTTGGGCAATCGGAATTTCACACCCTCACTCAGCCAGTCAACTTCAGATCTACTTTAAGATGAAATTCTCCACAAATATAAATTGTTCATTCGAGAAATCTACACTGAATCCTACCTTAAAAACCTCAGCAATGAAGAAACTTCCATATCACAGGCAATCATCACATTTGGGCTACAATATGCTAACAAAGTGGTCCAACATCCTCTAGTGCTCCCAAAGAATGTCCTGTTAGTCAGATCTTTTCCACACAAAAATCAAGATTCAGTTACAAAGCAGTGGTGCAATTTTTGTGGTACTACGTCACTAAGCAAAACACAATTAGACAGGCAAGTTTATGATTCGGCAGGACGACAGAATGAGATGTTAAATATCTATAAGACTGACACCTATAAAGATCTTAATCATTTAAAAGGGAAAATTACAATGAGAACATAAGCGTTTAGGCATTTGGCAAACAATATATCCTTTCTCAAAAGGCATGACAGCTGCCATTGAAAATGACGACTCATTTTAATCGCACTTCTTCAATAACATAGGAATTGCTCATGATATAAATGAACATATATATATATAATGATTCATATATATATGAATCATTACTAATTACTTAATTCATATTCTCTCTATAAAATATATAGCATATATACATCCTAATTTATATAGAAAATAATTATGTATTGTGTACACATACACTTATATGTATGTTCCATGTAAATGTATGTAACAGTCTCAGATTTTAGGAAGTGATGGACCTACCTCATCTAGCTTGAGGTATCTACAAAACAGACATGCAGAACTGAGCTCTTTACCCTTAATCAACAGAGGGGAAGAGCAACTGTTAGCATTCAAGTCATCCACATCTAATTTCACTTCGCACAGATGTGTATCTGGAGTAACAGTGCTTCCATAATTATTGTAAAGGAGCATGAAATCATGTCATTAGCCCTTAGTCCTCCAAGACTTCCTTTCCCAGCCCTTGGTTTCCAAGCTATTCCAGATGCCACAGGGTATTTAAATAAAAATTAAATGCAGCACAATAGCAAATTAATGAGTGTGACCCTAGCCCTCTCTTGTATATGGATCTCTAGCAAGTAGCATGGTCTCTCTTCCATGTGGGAAGTGTGAGGATCTGTCAAGCACAAGCACACTGACTGGATTCAGTTGCCTGATCTGACAAATTATAGAATCATAGAATCTTAAGGTTTGGAAGGGATCTCAAGAGATCATTAGGTCCAACCCCCCTGCCAAAGCAGCTCCCTAGGACATATCACTCAGATAGGGGTCCAGACAGGTCTTGAATATCTCCAGAGAAGGAGACTCCACCCCCTCCCTGGGCAGCCTGTCCCAGGGCTCTGTCACCCTCACTGGGAAAAAGTTCTTCCCCACGTTGGTGCAGAACTTCCTGTGCTCCAACTTGCAGCCATTGCCCCTTGTCCTGTCTCCACAGACCACTGAAAAGGGGCTGGCCATTTCCCCCTGCATCCCCTGCTTCAGATAATTATAAACTTTAATTAGATCCCCCCTTAGTCTTCTCTTCTCAAGGGTGAACAGTCCCAGCTCACTCAGACTTTCCTCATAGGGGAGATGCTCCAGGCCCTTAATCATCTTTGTAGCCCTTCTCTGGACTCTCTCCGGGAGATCCCTGTCCTTTTTTATACCAGGGAGCCCAGAACTGGACACAATACTCCAGGTGGGGTCTGACCAGGGCAGAGTAGAGGGGGAGGATCACCTCCTTTGACCTGCTGGCCACACTCCTCCTGATGCCCCCCAGGATCCCATTGGCTCTCTCAGGCACCAGGGCACACTGCTGGCTCATGGCCAACCTGTCATCAACCAGGACCCCCAGGTCCTTCTCCACAGAGCTTCTCTCCATCAGGTCATCCCCCAGCCTGTACTGATACAAATGGTTGTTCCTTCCCATATGCAAGACTCTACACTTGCTTTTGTTGAATCTCATCTGGTTTCTCCCTGCCCAGCTCTCCAGCCTGTCAAGGTCTCTCTGGATGGCAGCGCAGTGTTCCTGCGTGTCAGCCACTCCTCCCAGCTTTTTATCATTGGTGTACTTGCTGAGGGTGGATGCTATTCCCTCATCAAGGTTGTCAATGAAGATATTAAACAGGACTGGACCCAACACTGAGCCCTGGGGAGCACCGCTAGTCACAGGTCTCCAGTCAGATTCTGCTTCACTGATCACCACCCTCTAGGCTCGTTCCAACAGCCAATTCTCAACCCACCTCACTGTCCACTCATCTATCCCATGCTCTCTCAGCTTTGCTATCAGGATGTCATGGGAGACAGTATCAAAGGCCTTGCTGAAGTCAAGGTAGATGACATCCACTGCTCTCCCTCCATCTACCCAGCCGGTGATGACATCATAGAAGGCTATGAGATTGGTCAAGCACAATCTCCACTTGGTGAATCCATGCTGACTACTCCTCATGACCTTCTTCTCTTCCAATTGCTTGGAGATGGCATCTAGAACAAGGTGTTAAATATTACTATTGGAAGTAACAACATGAATTTTTTTTACTTATGTATTTGCTGCACTGTATTTTTAATTACCAGAGTGAAATTAACACGTTTCTTGACCTTAACTCTAAAAAGTGTTTAGTCATTTTAACACTATTTTCATTTTAACAAAATTTTCCAGTTACTGTAGTCAGAAAGTGTCAAAGAGATTTCCAGTTTTTCTTCACAAACACCTTACAAGCCATTACATCTTTCTCAGTAATTTTTAGAAGTACAGAAAGCCTCTGGGACACTACTGTTTTGAAGATCCTAGTATCCAGTGTTTTGTTATGTAGGATTTCATTTTTCAAAATGTTGATTCTCTAAGACAATCAATAGCTGGTTCCTCCTATACCTCATGATTATTTTCTTCTGGTTTTAGACTTCTTTTTAATTTGGTATTTGCGAAGACCTCTTAATATTTCTTAATGAGTCCACAAGTCTAAAATTGTTGAACAGAACAGGCGCTTGGGCCAGAGACTTGAAATGTACTCTATCATCAGAAGCCTGGTATATTTACACGCTAAGTGGATACTCTGTTGAAGCCCACTCTCATAACCCAGACCCAGCGGTATCCAGGCTCACTGCTTCATACTGACTGGGAATATTGCTAGGTCTACTAGACAGTCTGGACATTCCATTAAGGACCAGAGACTCTAGAAGACCTGGGATGTACATGCTGGGAAGTGTCTATATCCTTGTGCTCTGTTGACAAAAGAAGGTCCTTGTTACTGTGAAGAGCTGCACTGGAGCAGGCAGCCTCCTGCCCTCAGGGAGAATTTTGTCTTCAGTGTGCAAACAGAGCAATGACTTACAAAATCTGTAGTTGAATAAAACACATACATTCACATAGTAAGAGGACTATTACTTAAACGCACTCAGCTTGTGGCAAAACACCCTGCAAATTAAAACATAAGTAAAGATTTTCTGTCATACTCCTATGCTCTAGACAGCTGGATTCCCAGAAAGGAAACTACTTAATGTATAAACAAAACCTCTAACATATCTGCTCAATGTCCATCTGGAATAGCCACAGAGTGATCACACACCAGTGGAGGTCTGGAATTCTGATGTAAAAAATCAATCCAAGGCAGCGTGATGAAAAATGGACAGTATTTCTTTGAGTAACAGACACAGCAGGGGACAAAATGGTGTACAAATGCTGCTAATATTAAAAAATACATTAGCAGACACCTCAAAGGAGCCTACATAAGTCGACCAGTACAAAACTCTCTAGTGGTGGAAAAGGTTTAATTCCATGGAGGACACTTGCTCTGTAAGAGCAGATGCTCTTTGCTTCTTTGAGAAGCATCAAGAAATACTTGTGGGAAGAAGCTCTCTTCCTTGAGATCACTCCATCAGAGAGAGGATATCAGGAGAGATATCGTCCCAGATGGGTACTGGTGTAACTATTCCAAGTCCCCTAGCCTGAGATCTGTCAAAAAAAAATTAAGTCACAGTAATGCCAGCAGCTTTCTCTCACCATCTTACAAAAATCCACCAGAAGTCATTTCTAAAGAAGCATTGGTCCTATTTTGGTAATACCCAGGATCCCTCTTCTTACTGACCCACAACGTGAAAGTCACTGTGTGTTCTCTATTCTTAATATTTATTTTGAAATGACTTTTTTATTCTGATGTTTTATTCTAGTTAGTTTGAGAGTTGAAAATTCACTCAATGTTATGGGAAGGAACCCATTTTTAAAATGTGTACATTCCCATGGAAGGGAGATTGGAAACCCCAATACAGAAGGCATTCTTATAACACTTTAATTCCTTTAAAAATGTAAGAAAGCTTTCTGACTCTGCAAACTGATTCTGAAGTATCTGAGGTAGGTCAGACAACAGAATGAAAAGTACAGGAGAATTGATTTACCTCATTTATGTACATAATCATCAGTAAATCTGGTTCACAGCAAATAGAAAATTGCAGATTGTTGCTAATGAGTAAAGCATTAGTCTATTTATGAGGAACATATGGTTCAGAAAAAATGGAACAGAAATTTTCTGACTAGCCTAATGGTGGGGTCATTAATGCAATTGTTATTAACGCTCTCTGTCACTTTCCTTTCTTCAGTTTCCTAAAACCGTGCCAAGTGTTAAGCATTTTCACTGCAACACAGGCAGAGACCTCCAGGGCAGCACTGAACTGTCATAACTACTAGATCATCCTTTCTCTTCCTGCTGTTCCCTGCCTTGTCCAATACACATCTTCCAGATTGTGCAATAAATGAGACAGCAGTTTGACAGACAACAGCCTCTTTTGCAAAAGAATCCTAATTAAGCCTCAGAACAGCCATTCTTCTGCACAGAAAGAGCCAATCATTCTGTGGAAAAATAGTATTCGACTATATAATCAGGGGCTTAATAACAACATCTCCTGACTTTTTAAAAGTAATACATTATTTCCAACATCACTTTTAGGTATAATTACTTATATCTTACTGAGAGCACCACTTTGCAGACAAAATGGGCAGCACTACCTTGAAAAAAGCAAGATGAAAAATGCTTTCAATATACTGCTGCTGTTTTAAAATGGATATTAAGTACAAAATGATCAATAATCCTTGTTTAGCTCTGCTCCTATCCATTACATCACCAACATTTCACTAAAATTCATTTGCTTAAGAGACTTTGTATATTCCCATTGGTACTTTGGGGATTTTCCAGCATTCCCTACTTTGCTTTCTCATATACAAAGAGCTTATAAACACTTAGAGCTTTGCAACAGATTTTCCCCTATATACTAGCTATTCCTTCTCACAGCAGCTATGCCCAATAGAACAAATGACACGGCTGTTCAGTGTCTTGACTTCCCAGCTTTTGGGAGAAGCTAGGTTACAGCAACCAATGACCAAATAAGCACTTCCAGTCCAGTACAACCCTAATTTCACTATGACAGTGCGTAGGCAATGATGGGGGCTACTGTAGGATCCTCAGTCCCAAAAACAGCAGAAAGGAAGCCACCTAAGGCTCCTGAGTACAGGATCAGCAGCCAGGGGTGAGATCAGGTACACACACTGTGGGATTCTGGCACATGGTTCAGAGAGCCAGGGAAGTTGGCTGCCTTCTTGTTAAACTGTCATGAAATTATTTAACTGCACCTCTTGGCTGCCATGGAGATGCCACCTATCCATGTCCAAATCACATCCCAGCCAGCAGGACATTTATATTTCCAATGACTGTGCTATGCATTTCAATATTTCTAGTGCTCCTCAAAGAACTAGAAGGGTTAATCCCTTTATTTTCCTTTATATAAACAGAAATTTCACTGCAGACAGTTTACTTTTGTCCATATCTGTCCTCTTAATACTGTCAAACTTTGCTAAAGAGTGAGAGGATCAAAAAACATTTAAATACATAGCAAATTTAACCCATTAATGACACAGACCAAAGTTCTGATTAATGAATATTCTATAACCATCCCTTTGCAAAGAACAGAACATTACTTTCAAACCTTGATTAATAAAACAAGCTAATAGAAATCAATATAGTAGTCTTCCTGCTTGCTATGATTACAACTTTTTAGATAATTTTTTTTCTGTGCAAAAACTGCCATATTGTGCCTAACTCTTAAGAGCAGATAGATCTGTGTCTTTTAAAAGGAAGTAGACCTAAAACACTTTTCAGGAAAGGAAAGGGTAAACAGATTCATTTTAAGAGGTTACAAGTCACCAAGTTTAATTCTCCTTTAGTTTGCCGGGAGCCAGCAACATTGTCTTCATACGTAATTAACAAACAGTGCATTTCCAGTAAGGCTGTGAGATCATTTAGTGAAGTCTGAACTTCTCCATGTTAAATTTTCCTACACTACTGATTAAAGACTACCCCTATAGGGGAGCAAACATCATAAGATATGTGAAGAAACATGGAGAGGAATTTTCATCTCACACGGTCTCCTCTGTGCTGTTTGGGAGATGCTGCTAAATAATGCTGCAGTCTCCTCTTTGCTGCTGCACTCAGAAGGAGTAGATATTCCCTGGCCCAGAAGAAAGCAGTAGTTTCTGGTCATGCTTCTCCTTCTAACTGCTAAAGCCTTGAACAAGGTTCTGCATCACAGTCTATTTGGGTGTTTCCGTAATCTAATATTATGATTTGTATAGCTGGAGAAGCTTTCAGGAAACCCTACAGATAAAGAGAGATAGTTAACTCTATCTTCTAAGTCTCCTTGTTACAATATTAGAAGTTATGTAGATGTACATTGTTAAAATATCTGAGAAGGAAACACAAAGGCATGAAGTTCCCTATCCCCTATGAGGATAGGCTGAGTAAGTGGGGACTGTTCAGCCTTGAGAATACTAAGGGGGGACCTAATTAAAGTCTATAATTATCTTAAGCAGGGGATGCAGAGGGAATCAGCCAGCCCCTTTTCAGTGGCCTGTGGAGACAGGACAAGGGGCAATGGCTGCAAGTTGGAGCACAGGAAGTTCTGCACCAACATGGGGAAGAACTTTTTCCCAGTGAGTGACAGAGCCCTGGAATAGGCTGCCCAGGGAGGGGGTGGAGTCTCCTTCACTGGAGATATTCCAGACCCATCTGGACGCCTATCTGAGTGATATGTCCTAGGGAGCTGCTTTGGCAGGGGGGTTGGACCCGATGATCTCTCGAGGTCCCTTCCAACCCCTACAATTCTATGATTCTATGATTCAGTTTCATTTTGGGCCTTCAGATGCCACAAGAAGGAAACTGCTATCTGGTCTGTTGGGCTGGGAAAGACAAAAAAACCCTGGTAATCTTAACCTTACCATTTTCTCAGCATGAGTTAAAATTAGTCCTTCACATTTTTCAGAGTAGGCTCTTTTTTTTCCTTTCCCTTCTTTGAACACAATATTCCCCAATATGAATACCCAGTAACAAAAATGAATTGTTCTATTTCATCTCAAAACTACCAAAATGAAGAATTTAGCTTATGTTCCAACTTCAGTTAGGCTCTTACATGTTCCCCAGGTAAACATTTCTTCAAGATCAAAACAGAGTAAAATACACAGCCAACCACTGTAGCAACCTGGGTTATACACCAGTAAAGCTCTGATACACTGTCCATTTCCAAGGAAAATGTTTATTTTCCCATTAAAATGTTGCCTCCTGCAACAAGAGCTTTTTAATATCACAACACAGAACACAACTTAAGCCTGGGTTCAGCAAAGCAACCAACAGTAGGGGAGGAGGAGGTAGAAGAAGGAAAAAACGTAACTTCAGACAACTGTTATTTTACAGAACCACAGAGTGCTGTACGATCACGTGCTTATTACATTCTGGAGGCTGATTTTAATCTGTACATTTTTGTCTCTCATTATTAACAGTAGTTATATTTTCAGTATGTTGTTACTCTTCTAAAAAGTTTTACCTAGAACTTCAACATAAATTATGAGCTTCATTGTTAAAATCAAGGACGTGTTTTTATATGTTTTTATTTTTATATAGATGAGGGAAGGAAGCTTCTGGAAGTTGTCTGTGGGTGAAATAATTCTTCCCACCTGCATCCTGACATACATTCCCATTTAATGACATAGGTTTCAGAGCACACTTCCGTGTAAGAACAGATCACAATTCAACATTTCCTACTGATCTAGTAATCCAAAGGTGTTTCTTTGACACCTGCTTCCAGAATGATGGAACAGAACATATCTTCCAAGAGGGAAGGTCAGTTTCCTTGTGCTCTACACTGCCAGGAAGTCAGCCAGAGCAGACTCCAGGTGTTTGGGGGTGGCAAAAGTAACAGACCAAGAAACAATTCAGTTCAGTCTCTGTTGCTTCTGTGAACTATACAGCTGGTCCACTGTGGTCAGAACAAGCTCCCCAGCATATCACTTCTGGCTGCAGGTGTTGGTTTTGAAAACCCTGAGAGAAACAGCAGATCTCTCCCAAGGATACACACACTTGAGAAGACACGGAAAGAAGAGAAGACAACATGGCCTGATGGCATTGCAATTTCTACATGAAATAAGGAACTTTTGCCACATCCCTGCCTAACAATGTGCACTTCAAAGTGCTCTAAACCCCACAGAGCTCCCTGAAACATTCATAACATACACAGAACACACCATGGGCATAATGTCCAAAACCCTTTCAGTAACACAAAAGTGCCTCCCAAGGAAGTGTTTGGTGCAGGACATTCCAGCCTTTCACCAGGGAAATCAAAGCAGAGGGACTTGTGCTTCTGTTCCTTGCTGGACCAGAGCTTCACATGACCTCCTGCCCCTATTACCCTACCCCATAATTTTGCAGTAGCCCCAGTGTAATGCACCTGCACCCCAGCTCTTGGGTCCTGTAGCCCAGGAACATGGCACTGCCATTGCTTGTAGAAGGACATGGGCTCTGTAATGAGTTTGTAAGACAAGTGAAAGCACATCAGATTTCTAGCTGAAGCATTTTTTCACATCTGGCACCAGAAATGAAGACTCAGTAGAAGGTAAGCTATGGCATGGCCAGCTAACATCAACATCCCATGCTCCACCTTTGCAGTCCCCAGTGGATGTTTACATTGGATGCTAGAGAAAGGACTTCGTCTTCAGCCACAGTTCTCTCTACACACTCTTGTAAAATGCTCTTGTAGAAGAACAAAACCTACTCCCATTTCCACAGAACTACATCTTTTAACAGGATTGTTTAGGAACTTGGTCTTCTCACTCAGCAAGGTCTGCTGCATCTTAAAAGAAGAAACTACTTGCCTGTACTGGAGTAAGACATTGGTCAAATGCCACAAATTTTTCTCCTTTGTATTTGGCTCAGAAACACTGATGAAAACAAACATAAGTATATAAGAAGCGCAGCATTTTATGATAACTAAAGAAACTGGATAAAGTGTTTCAAGAATTTCCAAGAAAGCAACATGAAGAAAGAAAAAGAAACATCAAATGGAAAGGACACATACATAGGAAATAGAAATCGAAAAAGGTAGAGGACACAGAAAACAGAAATGGAAAAGAGGAGGCCTATAGAAGTTAAGTTTGTATCACTTCATTTCAGGTGTTTACCATGTATATGTCCAAACCTGGCGTTTCTATCTTCCCTGTACAGTCAAGGAAAGACAGTGATGATCCGACCAGTGCAACCTAGGGTGCAGTTCATCTGGCTGATGTAGAAGTCCACTTTAGGATGAGATGAACCACACAAAAATTTCACTGCCAACTCACTCTCCACTTGTGAGAAATCTTGACCTATTCAGACACCAGCACAGCATCTGGTTGCTCATTCTAATGCAAAGGCTAATTCTGAAATTCTTTCTGTCTCTCCCAAGAACACAAAAATGGAAATTAGACTATACCCACCAAATTAATCACTAAGTAAGAGCACACTACATTATCAAGTTTCCTTCAAGTATTCTCTGGGAAAAAAAAATCAAAATATACCTACTATTTTTGATAACTTCTCAAGTGATGAAATCATCAATATTTTGTCGGTTCCAAGTGGACTGAACTGAAAAGAATGCAAAAATATGATGATTACAATCTCATTTAAATTTGCTGCCCTTCATTTCCCTGTCAGTTTTCTTACATGTTTGAGAGAGTGTCTAGGTTATGCAATGCAGCATTGTGTGAAAATATTTGGATTACGTATAAATTCATGTTACCATGCAGCAATGGGCAACACAAAGCCAATATCCTGGAAGCAGGAAAGATGTCCTACTGCTGCATTCTGCTTGGGATAATTTCTTAGTGCATAATTTCTTATGAATCACCTCAATTGGAGCATTGTCTTAAAACAGCTGAATTGCTGCAGGCTCCAGATTCCAGTTCAGAGTTGACTTGTGTACATCTACACGACACATTGGAAACAGACTCTCACTTTCAACAAAGAAAGATAGTTTGATCAGTCTTATTCTAACTAATGTTGCTTCTTAGTATTGTAATCTTACAGTTTTTCCATATCTGATTAGATGCTACTCTTGCTGCAGCGTATGAAGAATAACTGCATGACTATTTTCCAGATTGGAGAAACACATAACCTTAAGTTTTTGCTCTCCTAAAGGAGTTCTCCATCATCCATTTACTGCCAAATTATTATTCCTCTGTGTCACCAAGAGGGCCCTGGAGGGCAGTATCTCAGTTAAAAACCTGCTCAGTACAACACAGCCGTCTCCACCCAGATTCTTCAATGCTAAAAGATATGTGTAATTTAACACTTCAGGAGTTTCCTTTGTGAAAAATGGCACTGTAGAAAACAGTATTTTGGTTGAGAGTGCCAGTAAATTTACTGATTTTTTTCTTTCTAGCTCCAAAGAAGCAAACCAAAAATGTTTTTTTTTAATGAAACTTCCTATTTCAAACAACTGTTTATAAATTTATTATTCTGTAATAGCCTGTTAGGTTTGAATGAAAGTCTGAATTATGCATCTAGACATACTTTATTCAAAATGTTTTTTTTCCTGAAGTGTTCTGATACTCTGATTTTCCATTCCAATTTAAAAGCAAGATGAAAAGTCAGTGTTTCCCACATGGTGAAAGCATTGTTTTGCAAATCTACTGGGCTTTGTACAGTTAACCAAAACCACACCAAGGTCAGGTCTTTCAAACAATAAGAAGGACATTCTGCCCTCTGTTATTTCTGAAGAAAGCGGGTCAGGAAAATTACAGTAAGCAGTTTTTAATAATGTGCAGACATCTTGCAACACAGCCAAAGTGAGAATGCCAAATGCCTGACTCTTATTTTATCTCTGCTAGCCAAAAAGACTGAGAAATGGCCCTTTTTGCAAGCTGTCATGGCAAATATAAACCTACCCCTGTACTGATTGTTGATGTGTAGAATGAACAAAAAAAACAGGAAAGGAAAGGTTTTCCTCCTTTTGTTCTATCTATGCCAAAACCTGAATACCCATGATGCTGTCTGGCAGCTCCAACTGAGTATTCTGTTAGCAAAAATAAAATTTATTCTCATACATTTATTCTCATACATTTGTCCAGAAGGGACTTCTAGGGTCCTTGGATTTATTCCCCCATGGTCACACACAGGCATGCCATGGATAAGGTTCAGAAGAGTCAGCACATTCTACTTTATCTTCCTGATAACAATTGGTTTATACGCATTTTTCCCTTCAGTAAAAAAAAAAAAAAAAAACCCAAAAAAAAACCCAACGAAATAAAAGCCCAAAGCAAGGAAAGAGAAGTTTCACCAATACATTTTTTAATATGCCTACTTAGAAGATTTTAACCATACATTTCTCTTACACAATAATTTATGAAAGCAAATTGAAAATTCCACTGGAATTCTCCAGATTTTTTCTGGGCTTGTGTATTTTGCATTTAGTTTTACATGTCTGTGGCATGTTCCACTAGGCATGAAAATTTACCCCTATCAATTTTTAACTATAGAAGGTTCTCAGAGAGTTATGTTGGTAAAATTAAAAATGTTCATATGCTGCAGGATAATTCTGTAGCCTACAACTTTGTTCTGGAAGCACATGTCATTTGCAGTAGATCCTTTATGTGCCTTAACAGCTTTTCTTGGGAAAATACAGAACTTCCCTTTCTGAGTCCCTATAGAACTTCCCTTTCTGAGTCCCACCAGCCAAGAAACATTCAGCCCCAGTGAGAGGAGATTAAGAGGATTTGGAAATTATTTTTTCTTCATCTACATTAAATCAGATTGCCTTAGAGACTGTCATAGACCAGAAAACAATTTCTGGATCACCACATCCATCTTGTGCTGCCCTCCCACTACTAGACAGCTTAAGAAAAAGCTTGCTGACCAAGATCTTAAACAGTAATATATAAAACAACTGCTGTCCTTAACAGCTAACCTCTCCTTTTTGGAATTCTCTGACAGCTCTGGAAATGGCACACAGAGAGTAAGATTGCTTAAGTCCTGTACTCCTGTTGCACATGATGAAGACAGACAGGGAGAAAGCAAGAACACGGTTGCAAATTCACTAGCCACTGCTGCTCCTTGCTCTCCCCCATCTATCCTGGGCTGAGAAAACAGAGCTGAAATGCCAACCTTATGCAGGGAGAAGGCTCCTACAAGATGGGCCAGTCTTCAAATCTTAGTAGCCTGGCTGTGAGATGCGGAAAAATTGCCTCATCAGCTTAACAAAAACCTTCATGAGAAGATATTCTATGAATATGTGGTTTTAAACTTCACCGCAAAGCAGCACTGCAGAGCATTTCAACTGCACATACAGCAACAGTGGAACAAAACTGGCATCAAACTGGAAATGCAATACAGGTAATTGATTCATGTGACAGAAGTTTCAGAAAAATCGTAAGAAACTATGCACAGGCAGAACAGTTCACTGCATCCTTGAAACTGCACGTTTCTGCAGCAGTTTGCTATTAACCCTCTTTAATTTGTAGCTACACAATTAATTTTCACTTCATCACAAGTGCCTACAGCAGCATCTTTCCAACTGAAAATGCTGGCAGTGAATACAGATCTTTTCTTCACTGAGTTCTCGTCATTTAACACTGGTACACTCAAACAAAAAGTGACACCACTACCTGCTAAACAGTGGGAATGAATGATGTTTTCAGCAATGCTAGCTGGCAGCCAGGAAAAGAAGTAACAGGGCTACCTGTCAAAATCCCTTCATACAGAGCTGGTTTCCGAATGCTCTTCAGAAGTAACAGGAATCCGGCAAACCTTACTGCACTTCTTGAAAGACCAGCACTACTGACAAGGAGTTGGCTCCCACTGCAGACAAAGCATGGCTCTCTTACTGCTTTTGTATGACTTTTCATGCAGGTTACCCAGCTAGACTCTACAACAGCATCAAGTTTACAAAAAATCAAAATAAATATAATAAAAGATACAGGCAAGAAGATAGTGCAGACTTTCAAAAAGTATTTAGGAGCAGCATATTCCTGATGCTGCTAAAACCAAATGCAAAATCACTGGCAGGTAAGGCTGTAAAGTTAGGTTTGCTCTTGCCTCCTTAGGAAAAAAATACTCTATTACAGCACTTAAGGGGTTAAATATACCCAGAGAAAGCCTTTACTAAATTCCAAGTAAATAAAAGTATTGTCCCAGATAATTTATAAGAAAGTTACTTTACACAAGTACCTTTTTTCCACAAGGAAAACTTTTTCTCAGTGCAAAATTATTTTTGCACATCAGTATTTTCAGAACTAAATTCTTCCACCTAGGATAGGAAGAATTATGCAGCCAGACAGTTTTATATTAATTATTTTACTTTAATATGTAAAGACAGTACTATCCAAGTATCAACATCCATTTTTAATGATAGTTAATGATACTTATTAAACTATGGAATCAAGGTCATTGTATCAATCTAAAATTGGCAATTAGTCTTTCAGAGTTCACAAAAAAAATCCCTGGCATGCCTGTAAGAGTGGCACAAAACCATGAACTTTCTTCATGGAAACAATTTTCAAAAGCTAATATTTTTTTTACTTCTATTCAAAATGCTTCATAAATTTGTTCTTGATTTTTCAACCAATTGTAACCCTTGATCATGCTTTGGTAAATTTTCGTATTTCTATAAGGAAAAAACCCTCTCTAGTAAAGGTACTTCCTCATTTTCATATACATGGCAGGCTACTACTATTTTGTTTGTAATGAGTGGTTTCAATCTACAACAATTTATCTTTATCATCCAGAAATGCTTAACAATACAGGACACCATTAATCCTGATTTAAAACTGGCAGACAATTTCACACATACCACGAGCTTTAGCAAACAAAGAATATCTCATTACTACCAATTTTATGGCGGATGCTACCGCTTCTTTTAATTACTTTAATTTTGTTAATAGTTAAAGTTAACAGCCTGTTTAGAATTCTGGTTTTGAGGGTTCTTTAAAAAAAATGTAAATTTTCTTAAATATAGTAACCAGCCAGTGCATAGTTGACTTTCTTTAAAAGACCTTCAGCCCTTCATCCTTGCTCAAAGCTCACTATATCAGATAAGGAGAATAAAACTATTCCTTCTTTTTCGGGAGGCAAGCAAGCTTAAAAGTTACAACCAAGCATGTGATGAGGGAGCTGATGTTTAGTCTATTACTACCAATTCATCCCTATGAGCAAACAAATTCACTTCTCTTCTACCTGGAGTGTACTTCAGCTAGCTTGTTGCCACTTGAATATGCTTAAGTGACACCTAGACAAACAATCAGCAGTTTATGTGAGATGAAACAATCTCACAGAGTTGGATATCTTCCATAAAATAAAACTACAGTAATCAAAAAACTGCACCACATTACTTCCTGGAAAAAGTTCATAGGGCCTTCAGAAGGATGTGAGCAAGAGGTTGAGCAGAACAGGTGTCTGTGGTGTCTCTTTGGTGTCCTCCACCATAGAAAACACTCAGATCATTACAGCCTTCACACAACCCACTGCCCTCCATGTCTTCTCCACATTCCCCAAACACAATGACATCTACTCCCATGCTGACCTACAGCAGGGTCAGTTTACCCTTGCAGTCAGCATTCTCAAACACAGATGGTGTATCTAAAATTATCACCACCAGTACAGAAATTATGGTGTGGCCAGACTGATGGAAATATAAGGCAATCTCAGTATCATACCATGAACTGAAATATAGCCAAGAAATCAAGGGGGTTTATAAACCTTGATAGTTTTTGTAACTACTTTATAATCACCATTATATAACCTTTCACAAAAAACAGGGATCTGCAACACCAGTCCTCACCAGGTCAGCAGTCTCGTCTAGCAAGCACTGAGTAAAACAAATTCTTTACAACAGGCAAGCACACTGCTTTGTCAAGCAGAGGTGCCATAGCAATACACCACTGTTGCCTCTACTAATGAAGCAAAAGAAGATAGCCCATTCTGCTTCCTAAGAATCAGGACTCTAATACATAAAACTGGCTTAAATTCTGTGGGGAATATACTTTCTCTACCTTCTCCCCATGCTAACTTCTTTATGATGAATCTTTAAAAATTAGTTCTTGTTTTAAGCCAAGTATCCATGAATGCTGGTGAGCAGCAAATGAAGCTGTATTTCATAATCTCAGACACCTGAGAAATTGCATTCCAAGAGCATTTAAAAATAGATATGCGAGTGCGACATAATCCTCCTAAAAGTTCAAATAATTGGAAAGATGTATGTTTGGGGGAGCTGTAAGTTCACAAGCAGTGGTAGCATTTAAGAAATTACTTGAAACTTTTCACAAGAAACAGAAATTTTTCCAGCTCTTTACAGAAAAAATGTTATTTCATTTTCACCTGTGACTAATGACACAGAGTCCAAACAAGCAGCTGTATTCCAGTTCATGAACAGGACGTTCCCAGGAACAAAATAAGCCAAGCTGTTTCTTTGTCTGTTCCCAGCTGCTGATCAGAACATCTAATTCTCAGCTTTGCTGCCTGCTTAGAGGGTGTATTTCAGTGACAAAAGAGGTTTCTTCATTTGCTTTCTCTATTTCATTCTTTCAATGGTGATTTACAAATGCAGTAAAGCCTAGGATCTTGTTCACAGGAACACCTCCAGGTCAAATCATAGCTGCATTTTCTAAAATAAAACTAGAAAATATTACTTTTCAGTAAGTAGAAATCTGCAAGTAGCAGCTGTGTTTCTTTTTCAGTATAAACCCTTTATCTATATAATTACATTATTTATCAGGATTGATTTTGCTTCTCCACCAATTTAAATATTACATGTTAGTGGAAAGAGCAAATTAGAAATGCAAAGAATCCATATGTTAGTGTTGCCATTTGCTTTATCTACAGTGTTGCAGATTCCCTTCTGGCTTCTAATTGATTTCATAATTTGCTTGGATGTACAAGAAACTGACTCCATAATGAGCTCTTGTGAGTCTATATTTCCATACAGTCTATCTGAAGTGCGAAGAACTAAGCTAAAGATATTTCAGAAAATACCTGCACTATAACATGCCTTACAGTGTTTAAAATTAATTGGCACAGTAAGAGTAAACATTCTCTGCATTTTCATCTATGATTCAATGCTCTGCAATGGTTTAAAGGTAAAGCCACTCGCACTTTGTCCCTCAAGTTCTCCTGTGGCTCAGTCAATAAATCTCAACTTCAACTCAAATACATTTCTAAACCCCTAGTGCCAACAGTGAAACTCTCCTTTTAGCAACTTTTACATCATTTCCTTTCCTCTCAGAAAAGGAAACAGAAACTTGAGAATGGCTGGCAGTGGAGGCCAAATCTCTGCGAGCTATATCAGCCTGCTGCCCCTCTCCAGTATAAGGTACAGCACTGTAGAAGATACCTTGGGACACACAAAGGCAGCAGTCTAAAAGAAAGCGTGGCCTGAAATATTAGAGGAAGGCCACACAATGTCATTTGAGATTATTAACGCATTGAAGTCATAACACAGTCCATTATTCTTTCCTCTAAATTACCTCCGCAACTACCTCACCTATGGTCATAACAAAAGCTTTGAATTTTCTGCATGAAAAACCTTTTCCTCCCATCTGTTCCAAATTTGTTTCTCATTAATTTCCATTTATGCTTACTTGTCGTGTTTAAATTGGGCCATTATTATAGATTAAGATGGCACAGATTCAACAAAGAGTGGGGCACAAAGACCCTGCCCTCTGCATAGTAGTTTCAAGAGTCTCCTTGACCTCACTCTTCCATGAATGCTCACTGTGCCATTTTGATCTGGTTTTATCAGACACAACCTTGAATTTCCTCAGTATCAAAACACAGACTTTCATCATATCTGGATTTCAGGAATGCTTTCCTTCCGTTATGGACCAAATTGGGAATCCAGACCTGCATTTCAGATCTGGGCATAAATCTGAGACTGTTTGTCCAATCTGTCCTGTCTGGCCCTGAAGTCTGTCGTCCTCCTACAGCAGTACTGAAGTGAACCTAAACATTTCGTCATATATATATATATATATGTGTATATATATATATATATATATATATATATATATATTTCGTCATATATATATATGACGAAATGACATATATATATATATGTGTGTGTGTGTATGCGTATATATATATATACGCATACACACACACATATATATACATATGTGTACATGTATATATATGTGTGTGTGTATATATATATACATATATATATATCAATCATATTGTTCTGCAGAAAAATTAACTAACCAAACACAAACCTGAATTTCCTCATGGACCAGTAAAATTCTACTCATTTACATGACACAATTTCCAGCAGATACAGCAAGTCTGCTTTGCTCTTTCTGCCTACAGCTGCCTTCTTAAACTTTCAACTTGTTCCCATTTGATTCAGCATTTCAAATCTTAACTTTTTGTGGATTTAGAATCAAAAGTTTTCACTACCATCCTATCGTTGTGTCTCTTGCATTGACCCAGTAGAGAAGGTTTCACTAGTAGGAAATAAAATATCAGTAACTGTCATTAAAAATATTCTTAATGATAATCTAGGTTAACTAGTTCTTATTGATCATTTTATTGCAACAATATTTTAACTGCATATTTCAAATTCATAAACCTTATAAATTGAGCTGTTTAACTGCAGCACTTATCAGGGGTAGGTCATTATCACTAGCACACTGTTAATGTTCAGGAAATTTGATCAGAAAAGATCAAGGCTTTTGAGTAGGCAACTCAACTGAAAATAATATAACTACCTTTTTTAATGTCTTACTATATGGTCTAATTCTTAAAATTCTTTTTCTACAGTTATTAAACCAAAATTGGAGAGTATTTTTTTAATGTTCTTCAACACACTTCACTAGAGAGTGGGTTCCTAATAAAAGAATTAGCCAATTTTCTCTTTATGTTGTAGAAAGAGAATGGGGGCATTATTAATTTGGTAGTAATAGAATGGATTAATCATGCTGATAAGATGTAAGAACACTATTGAATTTTTAATTCATATATATACATAGAATAGTTAGCCATTAAAGTACAAAGTAGTAATTGCCAAATAGAAATGCTAAGAGCAAATCAAAAGTCCATAAATATCAAACTGTATAGTTACATTCAAACTATTATATTAATACATAAATGCACCCTTTTCTACAGACAGACCAAAGATGGCACACAGAATCACGTGTTTATTCAAAGGTCTTGCCTCTGGTCAATTAGGAATAATCTAAAATACATCAAAACACAGGCAAAGTCTTCCTCTAGCAGCTTTTTCATTTTAAACCAGAAAAAGAAAAACTTGGGGGCTTTCAAATTAGGGGAGAAGGGACTAGTAAATACAAAAAGATAAACCTTAAAGGACAGAAGAAAGATCATGGCCAAAAGTCAGGCTGAGTATGAACTCCAGTAAAAACTGAAAGATCCTTTTGTGATATATGTAGAAGAACAAAAAATATGGAGCGACTGAACAGAAGGAAGAATTTAAGATAACTAAATATCTTGGTCTATTTTTCAGGCATAGTGAGTTATCCCATGTTAGGAGAAAGCAAAACTGGAGAAGTTGCATGTGATGGAGGAAAACAGGGGAACCAATTAATTCCCATTCCTGCATTACACAGCAAATCAAGTTGCAAAGATTTTTCACATACTTTTCAATGAGATTATTTGTGTAGAGACAGCAGACATGATGCTAACAACAGAGAAAGGAAAACGAAACACAGAAAATTAACTAGCCCTGAATCTCATTAAGCAATCCCCTATGAATTCCTACATAGCTAACCATTTACCTAGAAAAGCCAGCTCAGCAAAACCATTGTTGTCAGATAAGGAACTAGTCAAAGGAGAAAACACACTGTGGTGTGGTCTGGTGTAGTGTTGTGAGAGGAAATTTATAGTCCAAAAGAAATGGGGTTGCAAGGAGATAGGTGACTTACAAAATGAGTGTAAAGAAAAGCAAGAACATACTAATGAAATTTGCTGAAGTCACAAAGCATTTTCAACACTGAATCGAACTTTAAGGTCATATAAAACATACTGGACAGTGGAACATGAAGCACCATCATCCCACTGTGCAAATCCAGAAGAAAAACTTCTGTACAGGATAAGGGTTTATCAGTGGGCAACTGCAGAGGGATAAGAAAGAGCTGTATAACCATGAAATTATTATGAACCACAAAGTGATGTGGCAGTGAAAAAAATTTATGCAATTCCAATCCATCATTCATGGATTCCTTTCAGGAAGTATACAAATTTATATGCATAAATACTAAGATTTATTTCCTTCAGGAAATATTAGTACCTCTGCCCAGAACCACAGTGATATTGCACTGAGATAGACCACTTAGACACAGTTTGGTCACACTTCATAAAATGTGCTTTTTTCTGGAACAGACATGGAGGAAGTCTGTGACCACCAGAGTAACAAAATAGTGTTTCTCACCTGAAGAAAGAAACAGAGTTAGAGTGGGAAATGTAGCAAAATAGAAGTTGGGCATCACTATCGTTCTTATTCTAAGGTACCAATGTAGATCAAAACAAGGAGTTTAAAAACTGTTACTAGGTAATATTCATTCAGGAGAAACAGATGCACATTAGCCATCTAAGTAAAAAAACAATCTTGACCAGATTTCCACTAATAATGATGCCAACAACTAAATTAACCTTGGACCACATTTGATAAATTTATAAGCAACATCATGTGACTGCTGTTATCAAAAGCGGTCTTTAACCAGCTGTTTTCTTGTGTTTTATCCCATGTTCAGATGGGACATTTAAGGTCAATTTTTATTATATAAACTGTGGATAAAGTCTTGTGGAATTTTATTTTTATAGTTAATAACCATGATCTCTGACAGTTCAAAGGAGCGACAGCAAGGATTCAGAGAGGGGGGTATGGACCCACATTACAGTGCTTTCTTTAGGACCAACTCAAGAATTTTAGCCATGGGAGAAAGAAGCAGAGAGGAAAAGGAGTGTAGCATTACATAAAGTGGATGGGACCTGAACGGAAGAAATGAAAATGGAAAACGGAACAACTGAGAAAGAAAAGGAGGTCCAAAATACAGAGACCCAGGAAAGGGGTTTTAATTTGCTAGAGTCTGAAGAACCTCTGCTGTTATGAGGAAGGAAAGATATTAGCAGTAATCATGGCAACAAGCTTCATCTGCATTGTCTGAAAATCTAGAGGCTGCATAAAAATGTAAGGCAGCAAATAAAATACTTTGCCACCAGTTTCTCCTTTTCTATCAGGAATGACATATAACACAGATTCTGCAGTCACACAGCTGTGAAGAGTCACAATATCTCATTAAGCATACATGACTTCTTTAAGAATACTTATGCTCATGGATAATTATGTACAGCAAGTAAGACCAATCAGTCATGAGCTACCCTGAGCTGCAGTTTATTGCAGATGAACAGTATATTAAATAATTTTATATTGCTTTGTAGGTAATTCTTCAAGGACAACAAAGCAAAAGTCACCTGCAAGATTCCTAAAAACTTGAACTCAAAACCTAATCTCACACACTTGTAGCAAGCTGCATAAAGTCACAGAAAAACCCAAGCAGAATTTGTCCATTCTTCTGGCAGAGACCTATTTTGCATGTCTTCACATTTCTCGTTTTCCAAGAAGTTAATTCTTTATCATAGCCGTCTCACATAAAAGTACTCAGGCAACAACTTGTCCCCACACTCGTGGATATTTCCTAACTGATTCAGATTACTTGGAACAGATTCAAGAACATTAACCCCACATCCAGCCCCATGGACACTAAAACAGCCTGCCTGAAGTGTACTAGAAACACCTTGATACCAACACATGCAACACAGAAATGGGGTACAAGCCTTTAAGCCATTACTTAAGTTGAAAACCATCCCAGTCACGTGGCTGTCAGATGATTTGGCGAATGGGAACATGGCCAAGTTGTGCATTTTGGTTACATCTGATTAACCAAACAGCTTTGGCAGACCAAAAATTTTACTGTGAAGTTTACCATGCTGGCCAGCTTGCCTTCTCCAGACACTTGTAAAGGCAGAGCAACTGCCATCTGTGAATGACAGTTGACCCAAATTTTAACCCAAAAATTACCTTAGTAACCCAAAATTACCTTAGTCAGGATCTATTATGCACAAAATCATCAGGGCTGCATCACAATGACTTTCACAGTTTTGTTTGTTCCTTTTGGCTTGGAAACAGTTTTTGTATGTAGAAAACCTGTATCCATATCACTTTAAAGAGAAATAGAGGGATTGCAATACCTGATACTCAAGCTGTAAAGGAATGCAACTCACACACACAGAGTGTCAGATCCTGATTCACCTTTTTTACATTCACATACCACAAGGACGATGCAGCAGAAGAACACTAACCTGGCACCTGAAGGAGTCAGGGCTGCTCTGGGTACAACAGGGTCCCTACTCATGTGGTTCAAGGCTCTAGTTGTTTTCCTCAGTATGAACAGGACAGGTCTTACAGTCTCCTCAAGAACACTCTTACAGCAAGGGTTTATCCAAGCATAAAGCCACCCTTGTCCAGAGCTCACGGACCCCTCTTCACTTAACATATCTAACTATAAACATACATCAGGCATGTGTTCACTTTTTTATATATATTCACAAACAACCAGCTAGATTATCAGAACAGCAACACAGCCGCATTCAAAATGTTACTGCATTAACAGTGGCCCATGAGTATTTACTAGCAGACCAGTTTAATAGCTACCATGTAGTGGCCATCAGAAAATTAGCTGTGGCAAAACACTGCTCAGTAACTGACAAACACAGTAGTCTTCTATCACCATTTTAAAAAGGTAAAACTGTTTAAAGTATAAAATTCAGGAACACACAGGAGAGTTCAGTTTCAGTCCTGCTCAGAGAAATTAAGAGTGAATTGACATTGGTGTTAATTATAATAAAAACCCTTAACCTTCATTTATTCCCTTTTTATCAGAAAATAATTTTGCCATGACAACGAATACAAATTCTTCAAATTCCTTTTTTTTTTTTTTGTAGAAAGATGATAGTCACATTACTAGTTTTCTGCACATGGCAGATCGATTTTCTAGTTATTTAGTATGTCAGTTACATGCTTACATTGCTTACACTGTTCAGAAATCATTTTCTCTGAGTTGAGTGCTGTGGCCTGAAGGGATAGTCACGTTCAGCCCAAGCCATAAAAAGAAAAGGAAAGTCACTTTCATGAGGTTATCTGCATCTATCTTTGTTGGCATAAATATACTGGAATGGAATTTAACCACTTTTTTGCATGAGGAAACATAACCTGAGACACAGAAAGCTTTCTTGACAACTGAAAACATAGTTTTATGGCTGCAGCCAACAGTGACTGTAAAGGTACACAAAACAAAATCACTCTGTCTACACTAGCTTGCTGATGCCTGCGATTGCAGCCAGCGAGCACAGCTTAGAGTGTGTTAGACCACTGCAAGGTTGCTGCAATTACCTAATTCTTCACTATGACTCTAAAGCAGAACACAGTCCAGGAGGATTAAAGCCACTTTAAGGAATCTTATTATGATCATCTTAATTTCATGCATAGATTCTGATAGTCTTCCATAAAAGCAAATGATTCTTAAGACAATCTGGTGTTTTCATACATTTCATTGGATAAATTTTCAAAGCAGCATACAAGTTAGAAAATTCCAATGCTTTATCTCCAGTCCGTAAGGAATGCTGCAACACTAAATTCCCAGTGCAAAGATATTTGACCAGCTAGAACTAACTTAGCTACCCAAATCTAGCCACAGCATTCAAGACTGCAGCTGTCCTAATCAATGGTGGCTGTTCAATGTAAAGCTAAGAGCACTCAGTGAAATTTCAGCAACATCTACGAGGTTAAACACGCATATATTCTAGTGTCACAGTACATGCTCTTTCCTGAGAGGGGAAAGAGAGATGACTGAATTCTGATCTTTCCACACAGGAATGTAAATCATGAGTGAGCTTATGGAGCTATCCTGCACAGAGCACAGCATGATCTGCTGGTATGTGTCTACAAACTCCAAGCTAGATTTAGATACTAGACTCTCATCTTCTCAAAATCTCACTGTCAAGACACCACACCATGACTTGTCTACTTCCCAAACCTTTCTCCAGCTCCTGCCACATTCTCTGCAACCCCTACTTAGAAAGCTTTTCTACTGTATTTCTCTTCCAAAGAGGATCCGACTCTTACATCGCAATATCTTACAGGATATTGAAGGAAATATAGCAGGATATAGCAGGAAAAAAAAACCCCACAGTTGATTTCTAGTTTATTTCTTAACCAAGAAATAAATCCATCTCTTTGAATGAATTAACCAAATAAGAATGCTTTATTTATGAACCCTTTACATTACGAACAACAACCGGGAGGAAGAGGGGAAATATTCTTTTCTTTTTGAACTTTGCTGGAAACCTCTATCACTGACACTGAATACTGCTATCATTTAGTGGTACATGATAGGAAAACCCAGCAGTGTAAGTCTCTTGACTAGAAATTAAATAATATGCTCCACTGATTCCTCTCAGAAATAGTGACCTAGTTCTACTACCTACTATGGCAGCTCTTTTTCCTTTCAAGTCAAAAATTACCTTTGCACAAAGATTACTGTGACAGCCAAATGATTGTTTGTCAGCTTTGGAGTCAGGGAGAAAGCCTGAATAAAAAATAGCTCCATTAAATCAAAGAGAATCATAAGCAGCTATTTATAAGAATCATTTGCTGCTGACACACTACCCAAAAATTAAGTATTCCCTGGACTTCAAAATGAGTGTTCAACTTGCTCATAGGTGATCACAATGAAGTACAAAGGAAATTAAAACAGGGGGACCCAGGAGAGCTGTCATGTCAGCTCTCATTTCCTATTTGCCAATAGGGAGTCCTTTGATTTCACTTGCATATGGATTTATTTGGTGAAGTTATTAAAATAAAATCTATAGAATACTATAGAAACTATTGTTTATAGGAAAAAAAGAAGGGTGGGGTTTTTCTATTTTGTAAAGTTCTTTTAAAGTTTAGCACATCATGTTACTCCAGGTTTGCAGTGTGTTGTTTCTCCCTGATTGCTACTGTTCACATTATAGTACCCTTCAGGAGTTCTGCCCAGTAGTAAAGCGATATTGCTGCTTTGCAATCTGGTATTGAAGAGCAAGTGCAAGACAATAAAAAGTACAGTACATTTGCTGCTCCAGAGATTTTATTTTGCTCTAAGTAATTGCTCCAAGCTATAAATTGTATA
Source organism: Gallinula chloropus (assembly GCF_964237585.1). Taxonomy (NCBI): domain Eukaryota; kingdom Metazoa; phylum Chordata; class Aves; order Gruiformes; family Rallidae; genus Gallinula; species Gallinula chloropus. The sequence goes on from NC_140089.1 coordinate 25,329,225, forward strand.
TAGGAAGAACACAATAGAGCAATTGTATTATCTCCATTTTGACTATGGCGGTCTAAGGCACAGCATGACACAGGTTCTTCCTCCTGTGGCCCATTTCCTAGGTCCATGTGGAGATATGCAGGAATCAGCAGTTTACCCTGCGCAAGAATCATCAGAAAATAGAGGACAACCGTTTGCCAGATCAAAACCAGAAATTTGCAGCATAGCTAAAAAACAGATGCAGGTCACCTGAGCTGCAGTTCTGTACCTTTGGGTGATTGGGAGAAAGACCACCAGATTTACCATTTACAAATAAACAGCCATGAGTTTGTTGAAACCACAGTATCACAGAATCACAGGAGTTGGAAGGGACCTCGAAAGATCATCGGGTCCAACCTCCTGCCAAAGCAGCTCCCTAGGACACACCACTCAGATAGGTGTCCAGACGGGTCTTGAATATCTCCAGAGAAGGAGACTCCACCACCTCCCTGGGCGGCCTATTCCAGGACTCTGTCACCTGCCCTGTGAAAAAGTTCTTCTGCATGTTGGTGCAGAACTTCCTATACTCTAACTTGCAGCCAGGAATAATTGCTTAGACTAACAGAAGTTTTAAAATGTCATATGTAAAGAAATTGCATTGTAAAGGAAAGCACTAAGAAAAATGAGATGGTGTTCTATCTCATTATACTCCACCAATTCCTACACTGTGTTGTTACATCCTGATATAAGGACGGAGGAGTATTTGTTCGCACTGCGCAAAACTGAGCCAACTACCTCTCCATGGTCTGTGAAGAAAAAGAGAAGAAAAAAAACCCACAACAAACAAAACAGAACCTTTTTGTCATGACAGGGAGCTAACTGGATGAAAAAAAATTTGCCTTTTTATAGGCTACAAAATATTGTTTGAATGGCTTTGGCCTTTTATCACATCAACCTCTTGGACCTTTTCAGAAGACAAACTGGAATGAGCTGGTTTTATAAGTGCAAAAGCTGCACTGTATCAAAACTGCACTATGGCTAATTGGCTGACCACAAGCTAACTTTTCTTTAGCCCTGGAAGTACTACTTGATATTTTAAATAGGAATACAATTACCATTGCTACTTTGATTCCAGATGTTTTATAATTGTTGACCCTCAGGCAAAGAGTTCCTCTCTGCTTCACTTACAATTTCCTGATAGTGTTAAGTGATAAGTACCTCGATTTCTTAGCCCATGCCTCCTTTTTATAAGCACTTCTTATTACCAAATTCTTAATTCGCCATTTTTAGGTTATCCAAGCTCCGAAGACATTTCACAAACCCAGCACTGCTAGGAAAGTCTGTATCATTCTTTACAAGAAAATGATTACCCATACCCAAAAGTTTCAATTATTCCTCAACACCTCAAATATATGTGTCTAAATGACATCCACTTATGTGCCAATATCCACTTATGGATGCGTGAATGACTGATAAATGTGTAAACAATGACATGCTTACCTAGCCAGTCCTTCTTTCTTCTACATGCTCTAAGTTAATACTTGCAAAGTAGCTTGAGAACACATCTCAAGGATGGAAGGGACAAAAAGCAAAATAATGAAGTCAAAATATGGTTTTCACTCCCATTTATTGGTCTTCCAGAGTGGTAATATATTTTACTGAGAATGAAAAATCCAAAGATTGCTCTGTAAACAAGGATAGACAGACAATTTGTTAAAAAGTCAAATACTCCTTCTGCATTCTCCATCTTCCATATTCATCAATACCAATAAACGATATGTTCTTAACAAGAAATTGCTTGTGACAAAAGAGAGAATGAGAAACTGTGTAGCCATTCCAGCATCAGCAGCATGAGTGCTTCTGTCATGAACACTGACATGAATGGCAATGAAGCAAAAGCTGACTGCTCTGCACAATTAAAGAGATAATAAAGCAAGTGTATCCTAGCAAGTTACCACCAAAGGCAGCCCAAAAGACATATTTATGAGCATAAAGAGCTGATGAGTACCAGGTCTATTTTATGTTCCTGTCTTTTCATTCTGCAAAGTGGAAAATCAAAACCAAAAGTAAAGAAACTTTACATCTCTTACACAGACCATCCATGCAGGGACGAAACTACACTTTTGTACATAACTAATTTATTTTTAAATTGCTGTGGTCAGAGTTCTAAATACAGCAATGAACACAGCACCAGTAGATCTTTGGTTCTGTATGAAGTTTCTGCTATTCCAGCAAGGAAGTATGAAGTTTCTAAATGGAACCATTAGTTTCATAGTCAGGACATCTTTATTACCCAATGTCTTATTTACATACTCATTAAAAAGAATTAAATGCTTCTTCAGCCCAATGTATTCAGACTTGTGGAGAGTGCAAAACCTAGCATTTGAGTTGAGGTACTACAAAAGAAAGATCCTTAAATTATGCAAAACTGAAGCAAGGGGTGCACCCAAATCCAGGCTGGTACTGCTGGTTCTGTTCCCAGCTGGTACTAAGAGGTGGAAATTTCACAAACAAGCATTTTGCCAGAAAATTTAGCCAAGTACAGCTCACTGAACCTTTTCCAGCCTCAGAATGCTATGATAAATTGAAAGGACCATAATGTTCTGTTTAGTCATATTAGAGTAACTAAATTGCCATACTCCCAGGTGATGTGCCAAGTATCATGCTAAGCTTAAATACCTGTGAAGATAAGGCTCCGGTATAGCTCATGTGTTGGCTTAGTATTCAAACCATCCCTTCTTCCAAATTCAGACAAATCACTGAAAAACAAGCCAGCTCAGATTGCAAGGAAATAATCACTTTATTTTAAGCATGATCTCATGAGGCAGGCAGATTTTAGCTAATACCTTCTTACAAACCTCTTGTGATGATAATTTCATAGTGTCATAGTGTGACTGCATCTAGAACTGACACCCAACATTAAAAACCACCAAAGTAAATCGAGTTTCTTCGTGTTCAGTTCTTAACTGATACTCAGTGTAGTTGATTGCTCTTATCTTCAGTGGGATTTTGTCTTTGGCTTTTTTACTAGGATTTTGTCTTTGTCTTTTTCCTTCTTGCTAGAATACAGTTTCTGAATTGAAAGACATAAAAATTAACCTATTCATCATCAACAGCAATATCTACAAGGCAGCTCAATGCAACAATGCAATGCAAAAATCAGCAAGGCAAAGCTGCAGCTGATTTCACATTATGTTGGAAATAGTCCTGGATTGAGCAGAAAGTAGGATTAGTGACCTCCTAGAAATCTTTTCCAGCTTATGTTTTTATGGGTCCTGTACACAATGACTAAAGGCAATTAACAATTTGGAGAATGAGGTCAAAGCATAGGCAATTCTTAACTATAATTCACCAGTATTTGAGAAAAGTAGAGCAATCTATGACCTTAGCACATCTGATCTACACTGAGATATTGTCACAAATTACCAATATGACTTTTTTTTTTTAAATACAAGGGGGTATTTTTTAATTTCTTCTTATGTAGATTTTTTTCTTGCACATGTCCATCAAGCCCTATTTTTATTATAATCAGCACTTAATAAGAAAATCAGAATTTAATATTTCATTAAGACTTTTATTTTATGTGCTAAGTGTACAAAAGAGAAGATAGTCTAACAAAAACATATTTTTAAATCAGTAAGTCAAAAAATGAGTGTCTGTACACATCAAGTAGACTGTTTCTAGCCCAATTTATGAGGCCTGTAGTACAGTACTGAGCCATTGTTCTAGAGCTTCTTAATAGTGCAGTGGGGAGGACTAGCTGCTATCAGGGCACGACTTCTCTGACTCCTGGGGTCTTTACACCAGGAGGTGCTGGACCATTATGATTCCAGTAAGAAAGACATTCAGCCTCTGCAAAATTTTACTTTAAATGCCATTTATTAGAGCTAAATAATGAAACAACAGAGAAAACCTATTCTGTGCCACTAGTTAGAGACTTTTCCAACATGGCCAAAAAATGTATGTGCAAAAAATGTATATTCTTATAATGACAGCAAAGTGCTGTATTATTCAACGCATATCAGATGTGATAGTTGAAATGACAGTTACCTTCATTAGTCCCAATTAGTTCTGATGTGTAGTTTAGATTTTTTCCTGTAGCAGACCCTTCAGAACCTGACCACAGCTGGAGCTCCAGGCTTTTTCTCTGTCCTAACACTAACCTAGGCCTATGGTGAATCTTGACATGAAGTAAGCCCTGGAACCAGGCCTCAAATCATCACCAGGATAGAAATATCTGGGGACAGCTACTTTTGCAGCCTACTTTTACCCTTGGCAGATACTTTGCAGCCTTTCTCCAGCTCAAAGTGGTCTTTCTCCTAACACTCACCTACATTTTTCTCAAAACTGCTCATCGTGAGTAGTCATTATACAAAAGAAACATGGAAGAGTTGGTAAGAAAGGACCTCTAGAGCTCACCTAGCCTTAAATCTAAATCTTTCTAATTTGTGGCTTTTGACAGCATTTTATATCTGTACAGTGACTGTAATTCAGCATTGGACAGGTTATTAACAATAGCTATGATTTTTTCCCCAGAGAAATGAATGCTGCTTGGGTCTGTCCTATGGTGTGCCACACAGCCTAAATCCTTTAATCCTAAATTAAGCACTTCTGCTTTGACCTCTGTAACAGTGTAGACTAGAACTAATTATCCTTTCTTTAATCAATATTGCTTTTTTTCCCTGTTGTGAATTGAATGCAACACAAAAAACAATCAACACACATTCCATGCAGGTCACAGAGCAAGAAGTATTGATCAAAAGAAAGTTATTTCTGTTTTGCATACATTGTACATTAAAAGTAAAAGTGGCCTTACTCAGTTACGGTAAGCAAACCCAGGGATTTCCTGCCATCGCTCCCACAAGGAGCTCCCCAGCACCTCACCTTTCTACTTGTGATTAATGTGTAATGCATATGCTTCCATAAAGAAGGAGAATGTATCATAATACAATTAAATACTTTTATTATTTATGCAAGATTGTCTCCCTGCTTTTTGGAAATGTATCCAAAGAGAAAAGCAATACTACAATAAATAGCCCTGAGGAAAATCATTTGTAAATACGATCCTGACAAAACGTAAGTATATTAGTGGATGGACAGAGTTTTTTGAAATGGGAGATAAAGAACTCTTACACTGAAGTGTGTGAGAATCACACATAAGAGGGTAAAAACACTGGTGTCCACTTATCTCTGACGCAAATATTTTGGATGGACATCCACAAGATTGGTATGAGAAGCAGCTGAAGGAGGGAGTCTTACGACAGCAAGGCAGCCCTGTTTTGTCTAGAGAATGCAAAAGAAACAGCTAGATGGCTTCTACACAGAATCTTGACAGCCATGGTACCCAAAGTGAGATCTTTTGAAATTAATATTAAAGTTGACACCCCTAGGTATGCTAATGAGCTTAAAGAAGTACGTGCTAAACACATATGACTGTAGTGCCCAACTCTCCACCTAAATCATGTTCAAAGTCACATCTGGGAGGGAACAGACAACATTAAGGTATGAAGGGTATTGAGGAAGGGTATTCTCTACCCTCGGGGGAGGAAGAGAAGAGATTGAAGACCCCGAAGAAGCAGTTAGCGGGCTGTGCTTCTTCTCCTCCACCCAAGACAGGGATGCTTTATTGGCAAGTATCGCACCTTCACCTTTTGGTGAGGCATACCCAGGGCAGCATTTTGCTGGCATGATAATCATATATTAGCACTACTGCTGTAAGTACATTTATCAATGCCAAGTCTGAATTCTGGAAATCTCTCAATATAATAAACTTTCTATCTGTTTCAACTTTGTGAAACTGTCTTAGCGAAAGTTCTTTAGGGGGCTGTGACAGGCAAACGTTGACTCTGGTATGTGTCTATACATAACACTTCAGACATAAACCATTGACCAACTCTGGAACTAAGACTAGAACTAGATGCACCTAAGCTCCTCTCTGAGAAGAGTCTGGAAAGCAAGGGCAGGATGTTCTTTCTGAATCTCGTGAAAAAACAGGAGGGAATCCCTCGGTCACACATCAGAATCTTACCCTTTATGTGAAAAAGCGTGTATAGAGGTGCGGTGGTTTGGCCCTGGCTAGAGGCCAAATGCCCACCAAGCCACTCACTCACTCCCCTTTTCAGCCGGAAAGGGGAGAAAATATGTATTGGGGGGCTTCGGATTCAAGATAAGGACAGAGGGATCACTTTCCAATTAGTGCAATGGGCAAAACAGACTCAGCACAGAATGAAAGAAAGAAAAGTGATTTATTACTACTACAACTACACCCCCAGTGAACCAGAGTTGGGTAATGAGAAGCGCAGCCAGGTCCTAAAGCACCTTCCACCGCATCCCTCCCTTCTTAGCAGACTTAAACTTCATCACGATTTTACACCCTTCTTCCCCCACCCAACATGGTGCGGGGAGGGGCAGGAAATGGGGAATGGGGGTTTTCAGTCCGTTCCTCCCAAGTTGTCTTCCATCTTAGCTGGGGAGGGGGCATTCCACACACACACACTCTTCCCCTGCAGCACCATGGGGTCCCACCCACGTTAGAGTCGTATCCATGAACTTCTGCAGTGTGAGTCCTCTCTACCAGGGAGTCATCTCCTCACCACAGGCCTCTCAGCAGGACTTCCTTCCATGGATGTTGATGTTCGGGCCCAGACTCCCCCGGCCTGGTCCCCCGTAAAGTCACAAGTCCCCCAGAAAACCTGCTGAGGCTTGGATCAATCTCTTCACAGACTGTAGGTGTCTCTGTTCCCCACCCTTATCCGTGGGCTGTGAGGGGACACCCAGTCCACCATGGTCTTCTCCACTGGCTGCAAGGGCTCCAGCACTGAGAGTGCCTCATTCTTCTCCACCCCCTTCTCCTTCAGGCCTGGCCTTGGTGTCTGTGCAGCTTGTTACATCTTCTCACTCCCTTCTCCACTGGCAAAATATGTCTGCGTGCAGGTTTTTTTTCTCCTGTATGTGACTCCCAGAGGTGCTGTGACCATCTCCGATTGGCTCGGCCCTGGTCAACAGCAACTTTGGTCTTGAATTGGCCAATGTTTACTTTCTGGGGCCTTCAGAGAGCTTCTAGCTGCTGCTTGCAGAAGCCATCTCAGCAGCACAGCTATGCAAAATTGTGACAACAGGATGGCCATGCACTTTTCTAAAAGGAAATTAAATCTTCTAGGACAGAGAAACTGACTCATATTTCAGCTTCACACTATTGCTGAATGGCAGTCAGAACTACCTTGATACCTTAGACAAAAGTAGCACACAACTTTAACAATGGTCATACAGTTCAACATCCCTCCCAAACATTGTGCCTTAGTCTAGGCCTCCCAAATCCACTCCAGCAGTTACAGTTTATAACTCCTCAGCAGGAGCACACCTCACTAGCCTCATCAGGAAAATTAGTATTCCATCCTACGAAACATTTCACTATTGTTTATCCACAGCCAGCAGTTTAGCACCACATGGCCAGTCATTCATTCCCCCCTCCCCAGTGGGCTGGAAAGGAAAATTTGAAGAAAAAATTGAAAGTCGTAGGTTGGGATAGGGACAAGTTTCTAGGACAGCAAAGGAAGACAAGAATACTTAAAACAGAATATATATAAAGCAGGTAATACACAATGCAGTTCACTCACCTGACTGATGTTGAGCCTGTTCCTGAACAGCGACTCCTCCTCAGTCAGTCCCCCCCTCATATACTGACCATGGCATCATATGGTATTGAATATCCCTTTGTCTTATTTGGGTCAGCTATCCTGGCTGTGTTCTCTCCCAGCTTCTTGCCAAAATAAGTGTACCCCAGCTGAAAACCAGAAGAAACCCATATTCCAAACTGCTGCAATATGCTGAAAGCTCTACTTATCAGTATCAAACTAGTAATTTTCACTAATGTCTGATTTGTGAACACACATTTTCACAAAACCCATGTACAACATCAATATATATCTGCAAAAATTTAAGTTATGTGGTTTTTAAACTAGTTCAACTTGCAAATCATATCATTCTTCAGTTACTAAGAAGCAGAGTTGCAAAATTATTGCATTACAACCTTACATAGCTCTTCAGCATTCTTATAGTATTGTCCTTTCTCAAACAGCTTTCTAGTTAAAGAAAACTTAATAGAATTTGTAATATTGCTGAACAACAGAGAATTCATCAACATGCCTTTGTACATCAGCCTTCAGTTAACTCAGGTTTGCAGAAACAAGAAAATGCTCAGATTACTACCATAATGTATACCCAAACTTAACTAAGTAGGTGGATATTTATAAATCCAATTCAAAAATATATTTCTCACCAAACTTAAGGAGCAAATGCAAGCAGAAAAAAAAATGATGTGTTGGGTTACATTTGGATCATTAATGTTTTAAAAATATGATTTGTTTCTTTAAAAACAATGGGGAAGATGAAAACAGTTCCCTTCTGTTGGAGCAACAGGAAATACTCTCAGACTAGTGACATGCTGGTGCCTTCCCCAAGTCTATTGTCACCCATTATGCCTCATAACATTAAAATCACAGTGGAAGAACCACAAAGAATATGAAAGCTGAAAAGGACATTGTGGATCTCCTCACCACACATCAAGGCAGGATGAAGTATCTGTCTGCATTTCAAAGAAACCTTTTTCAAGCAGTTCTTTAAAAGACTCCTCATGATAATACTACCAGCTCCCACAGCAATCTTCTGTAGTGCTCCATTATCCATACTGCCAGAAAATGTCTCCTAATGGCTATTTTTTTTTTTTTTTTTAACTTCTAAGCTCATTAGGTTTTGTCCAACCCATCACTTTCCAAGTTTAGTGGATTTTGTCCTAGTCATCGCAGTCATGGAGAACTAATTACTCCCATCCTCTTCAGAGCAAACCTTGATATATTTGAAAACTGCAATCTAATGCCATTCACACAATTTGCCTGTGTAAAAAAAATTAAGTTCTTTCTAATACCCTTCCTCTTTGCAGGTATATGAAACATAATCAGAAATATAGGACCTTTTCCATCACCTTTCTGGCTACATGTTTGTCCCAGTTTCAGCTGAGATGCAGTTAATTTTTCTTTCTGGTATGGTACAGGACAGGTTTGGACTTAATATGAGAACACTGATGTTTTAGTTGTTGCTGGGTGGTTCTAGGGTCTACATTAAGTTGAGGACTCTTCAGCTTCCCACATTCTGCCAGATGCAGAAGAATCTGGGAGACCACAGCCAGGAGAGCTGGATCAGGCTGGCCAAAGGAGTCCCTAATGAATAAAATCATGCTCTGCATATAATTGGGGAGGATAATCAGGAGGCAGATTCATTACTCAGAAACGGACTAAGCACCAGTTTGCTTTGTTTTCCTTGTGCATGTGGTGATCAATTGCGTTTGTGCATCACTTGTATTATCAGTATTATAACTATTGTTGTTACTGTTGTTGATTATTATTGCCATCATCACCATAATTTTCCTTCCTTATGCTATTAAACTGTCTTTATCTCAACCCACAAAGTTTTTTTTCCATTCTCCCCCCAATCGTCTTGGTGGGAGAGGAGTGAATTGAGCAGTTGTGTGGCCCTCAGCTGGGATTATATCACAACAATGCTGAAGATGTCTCCATACTAATATCAACTCAGACAACAAGAAACTCCTTGTTTAATAAAAACTTTACAGCTTCATATACATATTTGACAACAACTGACTTACCAAAATAAATGTGAAAGTAGATTCGAGAGGTCATATAATTCCTCCTTCTCCCAGGAGATTGTACTTAGTTAAAATTTAATCAGTGCTCTTAATTACTATTATTTCTCTGTATAATAGAGTTAATTATTCCAATATATTTTCCATATAGCAGGATTACTTATGCTATCTACTACCAGAACCAGTACTGTTATCATTATCGAAGGTGGAAGTCTTCACAACAAAAAGTTCAAGACGTTCAACAAAACCCAAGTGCTAGGTTGCATATTCTTGAGTGCCATCTACTGGTACTTTAGCTATTCAGAGACTATCTTCGAGCATGCATGACTGCTCTTAACAAATAATAACGTAAGTTGTTTTCACTGTTGACCCCAGCGGTAGTGTTCAATTTCCTTAAACCAAAGGAGGTATCAGAGGCTCTTCTGGGTAATAAGTGCATGAGTTGCCACAAATCAAAGACCATAGCCATACAAAAAATTTGCGTTTCTAAAGTTTTCCTGTGTCAATTCTCATTAAATTGATAGAGAAAGATGCTTAGTTTCACCATACAACAATATGATTCCACTCACTTTTAACACAGGTTTATATATTCTATGCATTATACTAAAAAATGTATGATACTTTTCCTTGTCAAACTTTATAGAATATCAGAGGCCCTGCACAAGAGGGTTTTATGTACATTACCAATTGTACCTCTCCACACAGGGCATAACAAGCACAATTAAATATTACTCTAGAAGTATGGCATTTGACATATGAAAAGCACATACTCTACCTTTTAACAGCACATTGAACAAACATATAGCTCATCAACCCAAAGACCTATATTTCCGAATGCTTCTCTGTTTGCTAGGAAGAACTGCAGTTAAATGGATACTTTGCTCCTTTAATACTGCAGCCTGGGCAGTCCAGTATCTGTTTAAGTGAAGGCAGTGAAGTGAAGGAAGTTTTTGGTGCAAGACTGAAGCAAAGTGCAAACTCAAATTTGGTCTCAAGATACTTAATTAACCACTTTGCTTCTGTACCCAGAGGGTCAACAGGACCTCAAAACCACATAAACTGAAAATAAAAACCATAGAATCATAGAGTGGTTTGAGCTGGAAGGTACCTCAAATGCTACTGTGTGTTACAGGACACAATGACAGCAAAAACTATTTTATGGGTCTCAAAACAAAAGTGTTTTAACCTTGACCATATAAACCTGTAAAATTGTCCTCATTTCTTCTTCTCAGTAACAACAAAGAGAGTGCTCACTCCTTTCCTAATCATTCTGCTCCCTTGGCAGAGAGAAAAGTCACCTGGGGTTTCATGCTGCACAAATATTACTATACCACAAACAAGGAACAAGACATGTGATTTGACCAACCTGCAATTAAATCTGAATATAAACTATTGATAATTAACTTCCCTAACAGCAATTAAGACATAATGCAATTCATTCACAATGTAACTTTGAACAAACAGCAGTCTGAGTGTATAAAAGGTACCTTCCTCTCGGAGGAAGCTAAACCAGAATTTCCATAGCAAGAGCTATGGTATAACATGGTAACATCTATGTGAGACAGGACAGTGTGACATTCCTTAAAGCAGCCCATTTAATGGGACAGCAGGCAATATGAGGTCAGTTTCATTTGGACAACCTCAAGCCACATATGAAATGGTGAGAGATGATCAAAGGAAACTGACTAAATCTGATTCAAAGTAAAATGCCCAAATAACATTCAGATTGGATATAAGGTCTTCAGCATCACCTGCTTCAGCCTACTGGCATGATCCTATTTCTTGCTAAGATCATCACAGCTATTAAGATCGGAGTAACCTTTCTGACCACCCAAGCAAGTAAGCAGACAGACTCCTCTGGAGACATGTGTGGCGTGTGCTTGGCACAGACCTTTCTGGACAGGTTTCAGCTTTGATGCAAATATGGACTGATTAAAAAATGTTCATGAGAAAAAACCCACTAAGCATGCCTTGGCTGACCAAGCCTTTGAGGGAAGTATTGTTTCAGATGCAGACAGTACATCAGCTTTTGTGTCCAAACAGCTACACTTAGGCAGACTGGTTTACCTGCATACAGAGTAGTCTAATGCAAGGCACACTATGGGAATGATGAAGGAGAAAGTAGTTGCCTTATGATGCTGCACTGGAACAGCTCCCTAACAATCAGTTTTACAAAATCTGCAATGTAAAGGAATTTAACACTTGATCAACTCAGTGGAGGAAAAAAAGCTGCCAAGTGACACGAATGTAGATTAATTAAATTAAGAGTTCTTAAAAGATGTGCAGTTAATTTATACACCATTTACAAGACACATCTTAAAAAATCATATTATAGCCTTAAAACCTGTCACAAAAGCAGAACTTATCTCAACTAACAATATTTTCACATCTTTTCTTCCCTATCTGATAATTAGAACTGTACCACATGATTAGAAGCCATGTCAATTGATAGCTGTGTAGCCAGAAAAAAACAGCTAGATTCTCCTCTCTGCATCATCAAAATAGTACATCACTTCTGTAGTATACATTAGGACCTAAGCATTTACTGATATTTTATTTTGGGATCAAGAAAAGCTACTGGGAGAAAGCTACATGTAAGGCATCCTTAGTTTTCTCTTTCTCTTGAGTCTGGTAGAAGTCCGCTAACCTCATTCAGGCTTTCCCTCACACATAAGGAGTCCTTAGGATTTTTTTTTTCTTTTGAGGCTGAGTGTTCCAAGCCCATTCAGGCTTTCCCTCACAGTAATACTCTGCCAAGAACTCCAGCTGTGAGCCTTAAAAATTAAAGGACTTGTCATTATTGTACCTATGAGGTAAATGAATCATTTAATCTGTGATATAATTTAACAGTGCATTCTTCATTTAGCACTTCCATGTTACAGCTTTTACTACTAGCTCCCTCATTTTGTTATGTACTGTTCAGCACACACACACAAATGCTTTGCTCAGTGCCTTGTCTTAATTTTTTTGTTCAGTTTCTGCTGCTTTTCTCTTTCACAGCTACACGCCCGAGTTAAAGCTCCACCAACACATCCCTAATAATTCTGAGCCAGCATTATGATTCAGTTGGTTCCACAAACTCAGTTTAATTACAGATCAACTCATGATCTAAAGTGCAAAACCTTTAAATGCCAGCTTCTCAGAGCACTACATTTTTCAGCATTAGATCATCTGCAACAGAATGCAGATCTCAAAATCAAGACAAGTATTTAAAGATCTTGACTTCAAAAGAAGTCAGAGAATGATTAAATAGCAGACCTTAAACTAACCACTTGAATTCCAAATTGCTTTAACTTCAGAAGGTTTGTGAGCAGAGTGGTTGCAGAACAGAGACTTCAATGCATGTTAGTGTTCAATGTCTGAAATAAAACAAAGCCTCTTACTAGCCACAACCATGTCCAGGTCCTCTGGTAGGTTCTATGTCTCATACGCAAAAAGGAACGTACAACTCAGCAACACAGGCGGAAAAAAACCCACAACTATACACACTTCTACGATGCTGAATCAACAGTTATTACATAAGAACATGTTTAATATTTACATACTAAAAGGCTTATTTTCCTAAATAATTGAGTAACCCAAGTGTAAATAGTTAATAGGATAGAAGTACGCATTTGCCACAGAATGTGGGGAATTTCAAGAGATAAATGCTGAGGCGGTGTTCCAGCACCCATACGCTTACCCCGGGAGTTGGTGTACACAGGGAGAAGAACAAATTACCAACTCAGAGTGGTAACAAGTGAGTTTCATTGTGTGCAGAAACACATCTTACAAAAGAGAGGCTCATCACCGTATGGTGGAATAGCCAAGTGGCATTCACCAAAATTTTTAAATATTCAAATACATTGACTCTAATGCAACAAGCTCTCCATATAGGATAAAGACACAGAGGCCAATTCTCCCCTCTGACAACTTTTAAACACTTTGCTTGTAAGTCAGTGAAGCTAGTCCCTATTTACATTAGATGTGATTGGAACCAATTACAGTGTCATACAAAGATATACTTGTATCATACTTTTTCAAATCAAGGGCAATAGTCTCATTCTTGTTAAAGTATTTGCTTTAGTTCTAACAAAAGACTCTTAGATATGATTTATTAGCTTTCAGCTGAAGAAATACAGAAAAAGAGAAGTGCTAAATTCTCAAAGATGGATTCTAAAACGGAGCACACTTCCAATTAGCTAAGCACCAACCTGCATTTTCATTGCTTTGGAAATCTCCAGCTTTGGAAGTCCAGTGATGGAAGTAACACTTTCACAGTAAAAAAAAAAAAACAAAACCAAACAAAACCCAGTAATAGCTGAGCCCAAGTTCAAAGATGTAGTGGGAAATCAACCTTTATTTGACCCAAATGGATTACTTAGTGCTTATAAACAACACTAAGCCTTCTTTTAGGAAAAGGAGAGCACTGGAAACAGTAGAGACAAACATTGCATGCATAAGAAAACCCAGGCAAACCCATATGTACACTGAGCTCTACTGACTAGACTCAATGTATGGAGTTAGCAGTCCATTCACCTACACTTCCTTGTGGCACTAGCTCTTACGCTTATTTCGTGTAAGGGTGTAGATTGCATACAGGTCTGTTACACAAGCAGAGTACAGAAGACACAATTAGTCCTGATGTCTAGTTAAATATTCAGTTTACAAAGGATTAAAAAATAACAGCAAGAAAAAATATTCCTTTTCTTTTCAAAACCTGGAAAGTATAAACAAAAACCTTTCAAAACGATTTTGAACTATTGCAACATGTGTTTCCTCAAGAGGGCAGTTTGTTCTGGGTCAGAATCCAAAGTCCAGGTATTGGAAACCTAGTTCTCACTCAGTCTGAGCACCTCTCACTGATCCCCACCGGGAGAACTCGTGTTTCCAAAGTTTTGACCTGAGCAGGTACTGCAGTGGGCAGATGAATCAGCTTCTTGGGTCCTGAAAGCTGAATATCTATGAAAGCATGGTGCCGCACCATGTAAATTTGCTTGGCTGTGATTTAGGTTTATTTACTTGGACATAGTTTTACGCTAACATGACTGGTCTCCTACTCATTCTGCAAGTGTGGTCTGGGCAGCTCTGCCTTTCATTCTACATGGATATGTTGCAAGATTGAAAGATCCCATGAGGTCTTGTTCTTGCAATGCTCCAAATAAATGCCATGTAGTATTCATAAAGAATTCTCATTCTGAATGGTACTCACTTCCTTTTTGCTTCTCTCATAACACTGTGTCTACACTAAGTTGAGGACTTTTCAGCTTCCCAGGCCCTGTCAGATGCACAAAGAGCTGGGAGAGCACAGCCAGGACAGCTGGACCAGGCTGGCCAAAGGGATGTTCCTAACCTTGCAACGTATTGCTTCCTGTATAACTGGGGAAGCTAGCCAGGCAACAGGATTGCTCCTTGGAAACAGTCTGGGCACCTGGTTGTATTTTGTTTTCCGCACATGGTGAGAACTTACGTTTGTACATCACTTTTTTATTGTTATTATTCTTTTTCTCTTCCTTTATTAACCTATTAAACTGCTTTTGTCTCAAACCATGAAGATTTTTTCCATTCTCCTCCCCATCTTCTTGGGTGGGAGAGGTGGGCAAGCAGCTGCCTGATGCTCAGTTACTCACTGGGGTTAAACCACAACACCAGAACAGCCCAACCGTGTATATATTCTCAGTCCTGGTTAAGATTCCAGAGTAGATTACTCACTGATACAAGGCTATCAGAGTGCCTAGCTTTAAAAAGCTTTTTTTTTTAGTTGGTATTGTCTCTATTGGAAGAGGTCGAGCTCTTCATAGACAGTGCTTTAGACATTCAGGAGTAATTCTGCACCAGCTACCAAAAACCATAGAATGGAGTTTTATGGTCCACTTGGCACAAGCACATTATCAATCAGACAACTCTCAGTTATTCAATAGCTCATCCATGCATGCAGGTACCCCGCCTTGTGCTCACAGACCACGCTGTGTCACAGTGTCAGTGTCAGGGCTATATGTAGAGTACAGTTCTCAGATCACCCCCACTTCACCTTCTGCTCTTCCAAGATGTCCCAGCTGTCTCCAGGCCACAGTTTACAAGTTTTCTAAACTTACAAACATACTACGTATGCTCTTACAACTTAATTTACAGAAGTGTTATATAATCTGTATTTTCACTTTATCTGGGTTGTCTCAGCCCTTCCCTCCTTCACATACTCTGACAAATTGGAAAGGCACCATAGGAAAATTGCACAAATACATTTTACTTTTGCACTAAATGTCTCCCTGATTCAGTACTTGTGTGAAAGAACTCAGTGCTGTCCTGTAAAAACATTCCTGTCTGTAACACATTTTGTCCCTGACACTCACTGGAAATTACACAGAAAGATGTGAAAGACCAGAGCTCACAGATGTCTCTACAAGGCCACTGTACCATCCCTGAAAGGTGGTGGCAGCTGTGAGAGGTTCTAAGCAACTGGAAAAAGGCAGATATCCCACCCATTTGCAGAAAAAAGGCAGAGATCTATTGAGGTACTGGCCAGTTACTCTAAAGGTAGTCCCTCAGAAGAACAGAAAACATTACTTTCCCTGATAGGATTATGAAACTGCTTCCAGGTAGATGAAGGGCACAAAAATGACAGATTACAGCCACTCTATAGTTACCAAAAGCAAGTTATGCTTGACCATCCTGACTGTCTTCTGTGATGAGACAACCTGCTCTGTTAAAAAAGGAAGAGTGGATACAAATGGCATCCTGAAGTTTTGGCACAGTCTCTCATAATTTCTTACAAGATAATGAGGCTGGGTGGTTTGTAACCTAAGTAAAACACTGACTGGATGTTAGGGTCAAGGGGCAGTGGTGAAGAAACCAAAGCCTACCCTTTATCAGTTAATCTAATTTAGTGCCACACTGGCATAAGGTCCTATGGATACAGGTATTTCTCAGGAATAAATACTGGAGCAACTTCCACTTAACATCTTCATCAGTATCATGGGCAATGGGAGGAGGGTGAACCCTAAGTGTGTGGGTGACTCCACATAGGACACAATAGTCAGCAAGTTGAAGGGTAGGGTTGCCATTAACAGAGACTTCAACAGTTTGAAGAAATGAATGACAGGAATCCCACAAAGTTCAACAAGGTCAGATTCAAAGCCCTCCACCTGGGATAGAAAAGCTCCAGACT
Source organism: Gallinula chloropus (assembly GCF_964237585.1). Classification (NCBI taxonomy): domain Eukaryota; kingdom Metazoa; phylum Chordata; class Aves; order Gruiformes; family Rallidae; genus Gallinula; species Gallinula chloropus. The sequence goes on from NC_140089.1 coordinate 25,345,982, forward strand.
AACCTAGCAGGGGAAAACCTTTGCAGAGAAAAACCTTGGGGGTCCTGGTAAACAAAAAGTCAAGCATGACCTTGCAACAGTGAAGGTCCACTGCATTAACAAGACTCTAGACAGCAAAGAGGTTACTCCTTTCTCTGAGGCATTTGTGAGGCCAGATCTGGAATTCTGGGCCCAGGCAAGGGGCTCCCACTGCAAAAGAGAGAGCAAAAGCTTGAGAGAGTCCAGCAGAAGGTCACTACTGGAAGTCAGGAATTGAAACACACCATGTATAAGGAGACACGAAAAACAGGATTTCTCTAGCCTGGAAGAGAGAAAGCTGAAAGAGGAGCTAATTGCTCTCTCCTACTACTTACACTGGGGTGACCAGACTCTTCCCAGAGGGTTGCACTAAAAGAAAGCCAGGAAAAGGTCATAAGTAGCAAGAGAGGATATTCCAGATAGAATAAGGAAAAATTATTCTCCGTAACAGTGGTTAAGTGCTGGAACAGGTGGTACAGAGATATTTTGAGTTCTTCATCCTTGGATATTTTCCAACCTCATCTGAAAAACACTCTAAGTAACCTAGACTAAGTTTTATGTTGACCTGGCTCTGAACAGAAGATGAGGCTACATGATTTCCAGAATTCTCCTCTTATCTAATTTTTTCTATGATTGTGTGATCAAGACAGATCATCTCAGGAAAAGAAACACAAAAACAACTGTACAGTGAACTTGAAAATTAGATCTAAAATTACAAAATGAGATTCTAATTAGAAAATTGGAAGATTAAAAGGTTAGAAGGATTAGAAGACTAGAAAATTTCTCCCTGCTCTATTCTAGAGGATAGTTGCAAGTACACAAGCTATTTATTGCCTAGCTGGCCACTACGTGTAAACTTCAGATTTTCTAGAGGTGCCTTTTTTTGAGGTCTGATCTAAAGAAAAACTAAGTATTCCAGCCTGCAACCAAAGGCTATATTAAATTGCAGTTTATATACAGGAAGTGCTACAAAATGCTAAGTACTATAAAAAAACATATTGGATGTCACAGTTACTGAAGACCACAAACTCTCAACTGCTTCTGTGTCTCAGCTCTGTTCAATGGGGATGCTAATATCCCTTCAGCTTGCAGAAATTTTGCAAAGACTTAGGGATGCTTAGGTTGCACTCCAAAACGTGCATCATCTATCTTCAAACTAGCATTTGACTATTACTCAATAAATGATTAAAGTATGCACTCTGGGAAAAAAAATAAGAGAGAGAGAGAGAAATACTTAATATCTGCTTATAAAGCATGCACCATCTATCCTCTTCAGCTGACAAAAAGATGAGGAAAAAAAGGAAAACAGCACAGGAGATTGGCCTATAGTTAAGTACTTCTTAACACAAGACCATGGAAAAAGCAGGGAAGCAATAAAATGTATAATGGCAAACTTGATCCAGGTTAGTTGTGAGCATCTGACCTTGCAACATCAAAAATGTTCTTTTGGTACAGTAAGAAGCAAAATTTTTGAACCAACTGGCAAAAAACAACTAATTAAGCCATGGGAGTTTAGTCAGTTCTAGTCAGAATGTCATTTCTCAATGACATTCATTTCATGTTCAGTAGCTGCCAATACACTCCTGAAGGCTCATGTATGAGAATTAGCATTTCTGATACAAAGTTAGGTTATTTCATCTGAGTTCATGTTTATCATGCCCAACCTTCATATCAGATCTTACAATGCCTTTTCAGTTCACATTTCTGATTGCAGTGAATGTAACAAATGCAGGTTGCACTCACCTTGAGGAAAGATAGGGCCAAATGCCAACACTGTGATACAGATAAGGAAAGATAAAAAGTAAATTTCATTTCCTGTCAACATGTTTTTCTCTGGGCCCTTTGATCTCACCTTGTGCTGAATACTGATAACACCCTGTATTCTATTATGTAATCATACCTGTGCTGTCCTCATTGACTGGGCATGACAATTACAGACCACTGTGCAAGACTGAACCACTACACCTCAGTTCTGAAGTGAACCTGTTGGTCAGAGGTAGCTGACATAGAAACTTCTTTTTTTTTTTTTTGGATAGGTAACAGGTGCTTTAAATTGTTACACAAAAGACTAAGTTCACCTGGCCTTATAATCAGAAATAAAGACAAGAAACCACATGAAAAAGTCTAAACTTGGACAGTCCAGAGAACAGTTTTTCTCTCCATCAATGTTCCTGCTGTTCTGTGGAACATTTATTCTCTGTGCCAGAGAAAAGGGAAAAAATAAGAGAGCAGTTGTCTGTAGAATTTGTGGTAGAAGGTTAGACAGTACAAAGAGATGTGACTCTGTGATTCTGTGAAGAGTGCACAGAGTGTGAAGAGATGTCCCTAAAGAATAGTCATGAACAGACTGAAAGCTTAAGGGTAAGAATTAGGGATGGCAGCAAGAGGAGCCCTGTGGTTGATGTCTACTACATGGCACCCAACCAAGGGGAGCCTATCAATGAAGCCTTCTTGCACCAGCTCCAGGAGGCATTGAGCTCCCAGGCTCTCATCCTGCTGGGGGATTTCAACCACCCTGATGTTGTTGGAAAAGTAGCATGGCGAGCTGTAGGCAATCAAGAGGCTCCTGCAGTACCTTGAGGACAAGTTCCTCTGACAGGAAATAGGCAGCTCTACTTGAGGGGAAGCAACATCGGACCTGGCGGTCACAAATGTGAGTGAGCTCCTCAGGGATGTCAACATAGGAGGCAGCCTGGGATGCAATGATCATGCACTGGTGCAGTTCACTCTCCTAAGGCATATGAACCAAATGAGAAGCATAGTCAGGACCCTGAATTTCAGGAAAGCTGAATTCCAGCTCTTCAAGGAGTTAGTCAATAGGGAAACAGTCCTCAAGGACAAAGGGGCGGAACAGAGCTGGCAGATCTTTAAGGATGCTTTCAACAGAGCATGAGAGCCCTGAATCCCCAGGTGTAAGAAGTCAGGCAAGGGAGACTAGAGACCAGCATGACTGAGTCAAGACCTGCTGGTCAAACTAACAGGCAAGATGGAACTACACAAGCAATGGAAGTGGTGACAGGTATCCTGGGAAAAATAAAGGGACATGGCCCAGTTGTGTATGGACAGAGTCAGGAAGGCCAGGGTGTGGAGGGAGCTGAATTTGGCATGGGATGCCAGGAAAAACAACAAGGGCTTATATGGGTGTGTAAATAAGAAAAGGAAGGTTAAAGAAAGCACCCCTACCCCTTGATGAGTGACAATGGTGAACTGGTGACAACAGATGAGGAAAAGGCTGACGTTCTCAAAAACGTTTTTGCCTCAGTCTTCACTGAGGGACCTGGACAGGCTGGAGAAGTGGGCCCAAGTGAACCTCATGAGGTTCAACAAAGCCAAGTGCAGGGTCCTGCACCTGGGTCAGGACAATCCCCATTATCCATACAGGTTAGGAGGTGATGTGCTTGAAAACAACCTTGAGGAAAAGGATGTGGCAGTATTCATGGATGAAAAGCTGGACCTGAGCCACCAGTGTGCATCTGCAGTCCAGAAGGCCAACTGCATCCTGGGCTGCATCAAAAGAAGAGTGGCCAGCAGATCAAGAGATCTGATTCTGACCCTCTACTCTGCTCTGGTGAGACCTCACCTGGAACACTGTGTCCAGCTTTGGAGCCCTCAACACAATAAGGATGTGGACCTGTTGCAGCACGTCCAGAGGAGGGCCACAAAACTGATCAAAAGGTTGGAGCACCTCTCCTATTAAGACAGACGGAGAGAGTTGGGCTTCTTCAGCCTGGAGAAGAGAAGACACTGGGGGGACCTTATAGTAGACTTACAGTACCTGAAAGGGGCCTATAAGAAAGCTGGGAAAGAACTGTTCACAAGGGCATGTAGCAATAGGATGCAGAGTAATGGTTTGAAACTAGAAAAGGGGAGATTTAGGTTAGATATTAGGAAAAAGTTCTTCAACATGACAGTTGTAGATCACTGGAACATGTTGCCCAGAGAGGTAGTGGAGGCCCCATCCCTGGAGGTATTCCAGGGTTCAGGCTTGATGGGGCTCTGAGCAACCTGATCTAGTAAAGATGTCCCTACTTACTGCAAGGGGGTTCAACTTGATGGCCTTCCAACCTAATGCATTCTCTGATTCTATGATTCTGTGCTCTACAGCCCACTGCATTGACTATTAAGCGACAAGCAAACTTTCTGAAGTGCACATTTCAAAGACAAAAAGTCCCTAAGACCATCTGAGTTTCAAAAGTACTGAGGTACTAACATCTTGTAAATACGTGAATTCTTGGGACCTTAAAATATACAATTAAAAAAAACCCAATAAATTCAAGATAAGCACTTCCAATCTTAAGTAAATTATTTTCCCTGACTCTAAGTAGTAACTGTTACTTCAATCTCCATTACACCCTCTGTAGGGATGGATAACATTCCCTAAAGAAGGCAGGGCTCTAAAGCAAATGTGAGAAAAAAACATACAAGCACCTTCAAATACACAAGAGGTGTAAATGACCTCCTGCTTACATATCACTTACATTTCAGTGCTTTCTCATCCTGCCATTCTGAATAAATTCAGGGCAAACTTTTCCTGGCAATTCACAGCCCCACACTTAAGCAAGCCCTGGGACCAGCAGAGATGTTCCCTACAGCTAGAAAGAAGATACTCAGTAAAAATTCAGTAATATATTCTGGTTTTGCCAGCAAAAACAGTTTTGAGAAAAATTGAATTAATTATACTTTGTAGGCACAACTCTGTATGAAGGCTGGTCCAGCAATGTGAGGTCCCAGCCACAACACTCAGGGCTCCATGCCCTAGGGAAGCACTGGTACCAAAAAGCACACTACCCACTCTCTGCACAAACAGTGTAAAAGAAGGTCTTTTCCATCTACTCCTGCTCCTCTGTCTGCCCCTACAAGTATGTAAATTTTCCAACCAAATTTCCTATCATTCAGTTTGATGACTTGGTGGCAAGGTGCCTCACTCCAGCATCTCAGAAAGAGGATTTTCCTTGAAACTGCAGAACATTTGTCCTCCTTGAATGGTGTTCAGCCTCCAAAACAGTGTTTGCAATCATTGCTATTTGTAACCATTACCACCTTTACTGCACTGTATTTTACTAGTTGTTCATGAAGCAGCTAAAAGGGACCCCCACAAATTATCCTGAAATATGAGATTTGATTATACTTCTAATAAAAAACTGTCAGTCAGGAGCATCAGATGTAATCCTGCTCTTTTCACAATCCTTTAAGGGAATGACTATGAAATTCATGGGATACAAAACTCACATGGATCCACATCATCTTCAGTCTGATGCTTTCCTTCCATTTGCACAAATCAGAGCATCTCTGATTAAATAGGGTGACAAAGACTATCCCTAATTAAGAAAGCTCCAAGCTGCAATGAGCCCTTTATACACACCATCAATTCCCTCTTTCCTCAGTACATTTTATCTGCAGGTTGAACGTGATTCCAGTCTTGGGGCATGTTAATACCTTGTCTGAAAGGCTGAAAAGAAATGTCATCATAGCCTTGGATATTTCCAAAACTCTGCTGAGTCAGACCCTGAGCATCCTGATCCAGCTTTGAGATGAGTCCCACTTTAAGAAGGAGGCTGAACTGCATAACTTTCCAAGATCTCTTCCACCCTAAATTAATCCTGTGCACCTTCTTGCCTTTCTTCTGTTGAGATTGGCAAAAGAGCCTTTTTATTCAAGACCAGCAGCTACAGGAAATATCCACTTCTTCCAAAAGGTAAGTATGGAGTTCCTCATGCAAGCTCTTCGACCAATTCTGGAAACCATTTTTGCTTGTTTGATATCTATCAAGTTTAATATTGCCAGCAGCTTGTAGTTCATATTTGAGCTGACACTATAAACTCCTACCATTCTCTAGATTTCAGTAGTCCAATTGCCTCATTTTGAAAAGGAGCCCCCGTGGAGATGTGCAGAGTGCACAAAGGCACTCAGGGTAAAACTTCAGCAGCAGAAGTGTTTCAAAACATAGAAAAGCATTAACTGGAAGAAAAAAATTTGCTTTTTCTTCAGCAGCCAACTAGTAGAATATGACTTTAATATTAAAACACATTAGACTCTCATATGGTCTGTTAATTTCAAATTAAACTGGAACAGTATGATACCTCTTTTGCTGAGAGAACTTGAGAATATATTTCAGGTTATTAAGCTAAATTCTAATGATCAAGCAGCTCCGCTTCAAATTCTATCACAAGTTCAAATATGACAAATAAAATTAATTAATTTTTGAAATTTAAAGATAGATTCAAATATGAAGACCCAGCAAACAGCCTGCAAAGTGACATAGTTTGAAATAATGATTCAAAATATTGCAGTGAATATTCCTGTCTTCTGAAACACTGCAGTCAAAGTAAAAGGAAAGGGAAGGAGGTACTGTCTTACCTTTTAAATGTAGAAGGATCTGAAAGATTATGTATTTACTTGTTTTAAGTAGCATAGAAAAGGACCATCTTTTCTACTACAGATATACCAGCAATATCAGTATATTAAATGTTTTTAAAGGTGTTACACAAAGAACCACATCCCAGATCTGCAAGCTTTCTCAGCCATTAACTGAGAAAGCAAAGGTGGTGAATTTAAAAGCCATCTGCAAACATTTCAAGTCATTTTTTTCAGACGAATGATATTGTCATTAAGACTGATGTAATCTCTATTACCACAATGTCTTGGGTCTCTGTGGCTTTACATGAAGCTTAAGCTTGATACTGCTTTTAGCCTTGGACCAGAAGAGCCAGACCTGTCTCTACTACAGCTGAAGCCAGTTCTGTACTGTGTCCAAATTTAGTAGCTTTCTCTCCATTTTGAAATAAAATAAAATAAAATAAAACACAATAGCAGCATGAAAAAAACCCCACACATAAAACCTTACATTCACATATAAAACCAACACTAGAATACAAACCAAGAAAAAAATGGTTCAAGTGACCTTCATATATCATACTGTTGGTTTTTTTCTTCTCAGTAGATACTCTTTACAACAGACTATGTGAGTCAGTTTAGCACATGAATGCATTGCTGGTTCATAAACCAGGAAACAAGTTAGTTTTAATAGGCTAAACAATTAACCTTGAAGAACCTTTCACGCTTCCAAGCCTAGATTAATTAATGCCCATTCTTGCTTTTGATGAAAATACAATGTCATTCTTCTGACATAAAGCTTACCCCTAAATCAAGGATTCACACTCTTGCTGTTTTACTTTACTGTATCTGAAAGCAGAAGTTAAGTATATATGAATCTAGGGAATTATATACATATGAAGCCTTTTAGGTATAAGAAATTTAGTCTGAATGAAATTCCAGTCCAGGAAACAGAAAATTTTTACAGCTGACATCAGTTGGCACTTCCTAATTTTTAAGGTGCTATTCTACCCATACCTGAATTCTGACCTCTGCTTTAAGAATATTCTTTAGAGAAATCTGATCTTCTCATTCTGTGGAAACGAACTATACCCGGGGGGGTTTCATTATGGTGGAGAGGTTTTCAATCTGAGCTTCCTAATTACCAGAAATATGTCTGTATGGTGACATTTAGATGAAATTGCATACAAATTTCAAACTTCCTAACATTTTTATTTCACTATTACAGTTATAAGAAGTCTACATTATACTTCCATATGTGGCATGTGAAACAAAACAGGATCTTGTACAGATTATCAGAGGCATAAATCCATATGCACTAAAATGTCTTAGTCCCAAATTCACCTTCCAGCTACCAGAAGTTAAAATTTCCAGACTTTTCTTGTCCTCTTCTGGCCTGTTAAAAATTACTGTCCGTCATCCTGAATCATCAATTTTGCAGACACCATGACTGTTTCATGACAACAGCTTTTAGTACATATTACATTATTGTCACAGTAATAAATTTTGTATAAATAATTAATTCATTTCCTTTAGGTTGTCTTTTATTATACATAGGCTGCAGTTTTCTGAGCACTATTCAGGGGAAGACTTAAATGCAACCTCGTGATGTCTGTGTTATGAACTCAGAATGCAAGTCCATTTAAAAATAAATATTCCAGAAACATTTTACACATGGGGCCACGGCTATAAAAGCTTGCCAAAACAAACTAGAGAAAAGGTTTTCTCTCCTGCAATCACTTACTCAAACTCTACTCATTTCTTTTTCCTTCTTCATCAGTCTCTTATTCCATCACACACAGAAACAAATGCAGGCCTTCTGGTGCTGATTTAACATGTCACTCTTTTTTGGGAAGAAGTCTATTATCAAAAAACAAATAAATGTAAGATTCTTAAAATAAAACACATGGCTGCTTCTTGGCTTTCTTACTTGGGGATTCTCCAATGAATCTTCAATATATGCTTGCTTTTAAAGTCTGCAGACAGAAATATTTTGTGGTTAAACACATCAGATCATTCTTTATCTTAAGTGATGTTTCAGGTCTACTATAACCAAGGATAAAGCTTTAGGCCTGAAAAATTCCTCATGCATCCCTAAACTTCAGTCAAATCCAGATCTCAGGTTTGCTTTGAAATCTCAAGTTCTGTGAAAAGTTTGGGTCCAACCACAATTTCTAGATATTTGCAGATAGGCAAACATATTTAAATACACACTGCCATCCTTGACTAGAAAGATGATTGACCTTATTTTTTCTCTTTATAAGGAACAGTTTGAAAATATTAATTTTCAGGAAATTTCATGTGAAAAAATAATGCATTGTAAACTGATTCCTAGGATAAGCCCTTCTTTTCCTATTGACTACAGTGAGAGTCTGGGGAAAGCAAGCTCTTGGAGTTCAGACCACAGCCTTCAGCACAAGAAGGAGTAGAGGGAATGCAAGTACCTCAGGCTACAAAAGAGAATCTGTTATGCCACAGAAGACAGAACAAATGTATAGGAACCAACCTGCCTCTTTGACTTCAGATTTAGATCTGAAGTCCTCCAAGAACCGTATGGTTTTGACCAGGATTCAGATGGAGATGGGCTGAGGATACTGAGGTTGAGTTTTTCTTCAGCAGAGGATGTATGTAACGTAGGTGAATGTGGTTCACATGTACTCTTCTTGCCTGCAGCTCAGAGAACAGGCATCTGTTACAGCCCTGTCAAAATGATGTTTGCTCAAGCAAGAGCAGCTTATTTTAGTTTTGAATATTTTCCAGTTCACTCCCCAGTGCATTAATCAAGATGGTGGCCATCACAGCTGCAGCATCTCCAATTTCAGCCCACAGCACTGACAACATGGATCCCTTTGCTAAGTCATCCAGGCCCCAGAATTTTCACTAAGGGAAGTACAAACTGCCACTGCTTTTATCCTAACAGGGCTGTAAGCCTTCAGGCAGTTTCCCAGAAGCTGCATTGCAGCAGTGCCCTCTCATCAGCTTGCAGTGCACATGGACGATGAGAAAGGATTGCGATTTTTTCATTGACATGCTGGTCTCGCAGTGCTGAGGAACCTGAAAGGCACTCCCACCGCCCACTGCTGCTCTCACACTGTGTATTTCTTCTGACCTGAAATTCTCACTTTCCATTCAATGCAGCTTGCTTTAAACAAATACAACACCCACCCACTAGCCTCTTCCAGATCTTGTGCTCTGCAGCCATAAGGCCACTTTCGGCATAAGGCGGCACAGAGAAAAGCTATCTGGGACTCTTTCCACCATGCTGAATCTACCATGAAAAAGGTCGTGATGCTGTTGAGAACAATCACTGCCAATTGTCATTAAATAGCCAAATAGAAAAATAAAAAATAATATCAGAAGGAGAAAGTCAGTAAGTTGAGTAATCAGGTTTTCATTGGACTGATAAAGAATTAATAAGAATGAAGAAAAATAATACCAATAAATCTTTGGGGCACAAATTAAAGTGCCTTATCCAGGAAATCTTTATATTCCTTTGTCATCTGGGCAAAGCAGATGTTTGTAAAGGTCCCAACTGATGTCACTTTTCAAGTTACTGAATCAATAACATCAAGTATCTTTAACTGGTTTCAAAACTCAAACCCACTGACTTAGGTGGAATCCTACCCAGAAGGAAAAGACAACGTTCAACAGCAGCATCTTTCAGCCAAAGAAAAAAGCCATGCACAAAATCTCAGTGACTAAGCAACCCTACAGACATTTATATTTTCCCACTAGATTTTAATAAATTCAGCTGTCTTTTCTTGTGGGATCACTCTTTCTGGGGCAAGAGGGCCCTCAAAAATGTTTAATAAGAAGCCTTTAAGCTACAAGAAATGTTCATTTTGCCCTTGAAGACCTGAAGTAGAGTTATTTCACAACAGAATACAAAGCAAGTGAGTGAAAAACAAAGGGCTCTTAGCTCTTAGAGGTCTTACACAGATATTTCAAATTCATTGTGGGATTGTAACTTGAAAATATATTTTTCAAATCAAAAATGAATGTGTATATGTAGAACATTACCAGATAAACAACCTTCAATTTTGAAGAAAAGGAAGCAAGTGTCATCACAGCAAGTGAAAGTACCTACATGCAGGGATGGAGGGGAGCAGGGGAATATATGGGGTGAGCAGGAGGATATATGGAGGTTTCCTGAAGTCCACAAGTTAAAAAATGACACATTACCTTTCAATCAAATGCCAACTGCTGGCTTGAGCAGATCATGGAGAAGGTGCATGCTCCAACCACAGCCACTCAGTGCAGCTTGGAGCAGATCAGAAAATAATAAAATACTGCATCTTCAGTGTTTGTTTCAGTTTTGAGGAAAGTGTTGACACCACTTGAACTTTACAGCAAGTCCATATTATTCTAATTAAACAGAAGATGTAGATCAGAATAAATGATTTTACCAAAGTATATTGGGTTTGCATGGTAAGGCTTTGGTAATGGGGGGCCTAGAGGTGTGGCTTCTGCAAAAAGCTATTAGAAGCTTCTTCCATGTCCAAAAGAGCCAATCCCAGACAGTTCCAAGATGGACCCGCTGCTGGACAAGAATGAGCCCATCAGTGACACTGGTAGTGTCTCTAGGATAACAGATTTAAGAAGGGACAAAAAAACCACCAAGAACAATTGCAGCTGGAGTGAGGAGTGAGAAGATGTGAAACAGCCCTGCAGACACCAAGTTCAGTGCAGAAGGAAGGGGAGAAGGAGCTCCAGGCACCAGAGCAGAAATTCCCCTGTAGTCCCTGAAGAAAACCATGGTGAGGCAGGTTGTCCCACTGCAGCCCACGGATTTTCATGGTGGAGCACCTGCAACCCATGGGGGACACCATGCTGGAGCAGGTAGAGACACCCAAAGGAGGCTGCCATCCCATGGGAAGCCTGTGCTGGAGCAGGGTCTTGGCAGGACCTTTGGCCTCATGCAGCGAGAAGCCCAATCTGGAGCAGGTTTGCTGTCAGGATTTGTGACCCTCTCGGGTAGTCACACTGGAGCAGACTGTTCCTGAAGGTCTGCAGGTCATGGAAGAGACCTATGCTGGAGCAATTGGTGCAAACTACAGCCTGTGGGAAGGACTTATGCTGGAGAAAGTCATGGAGGACTGTCTCACATGGGAAGGGCTCCGTCCTGGAGCAGGGTCAGAGTGTGAGGAGTCCTGGCCCTGAGGAGAAAGGAGCTGCAGAGACAACATGTGATGAACTGACCACAGCCCCCGTTCCCATCCCCCTGTTGCGGGAAGGAGGTAAAGAAAAATGGTCATGTTAAGGTGGGAAGAAGGCAGGGGAGGGAGGTGGCTTAAAATTTGGATTTATTTCCCATTACTCTACTGTGATTTAATTGGTAATAACTTAAATTAAATTTACTAAGTTGAGTTTGTTTTGCCCATGACAGTAATGAGCGAGTGATCTCTCCCTGTCCTTATCTCAACCCAGGAGTCTTTCATTACATCTTCTCTCCCCTGTCCAGCTGAGGAGGGCAGTGACAGAGCTGCTTTGGTGGGTATCTCACCTCCAGCCAGGGTCAAACCACCATATAAAGTGACATAAAGCCAGTGACAAAGTCAGCATTAGACTTCCTGTAAGTTCTTGGTTCAATATATTTGGCATATCACACTTGTTAAAGAATTTGCTTCTTTCATTAGTTCACCTAGGTATGATTTCAACACCATACCTTTAAATCGAAGCTTATATTCTACAAAGTCTTTCAAAAACAAGTAATGAACATAGGTTTCTGAAAAGTCACAATCCTGGTGTGATGTGAAGCAGTAAGACGGGTTAACTTCCTGGAAAGGAAGTAAAATACAGTTCACAGCACTACAGCTTTTTCACTTTTTTCCTTTTTTTTTCTTTTTGGTATAAGAATTATATGGCTCAGTATATTTGTCATATGACCAAAGAGCAATTATAAAACAACATTTTCATACCAGGATTTTGTCACCATCAAAGCACTTGTAAACAAATTGTGCTACCAGAAGATTCCACAAAGAAATTGCTGCTCTGTAATCAGGGGGCAACCAGGTTTTCTGCAAGCAATGTCTAACAGTAATCCTTGGGCATGAGGATTAAAAGTAAATTGAGAACGTACACTTCACTCAGACATCTCCAAATCAGAACCTCTTCATCTATAGGCCCTGTAGGGCAGGTAAATGCCACACAGACATTCCCTGAAGGAATTTCAGAAGCTCAGAAACTACCTTTGGCATTATCATTTTGCATAGCATTTTACCCAGAAACATGCAAAAATTATTCAAACCAAAACAATTTGCGATCTGCAAAGCTCTCGGGGCAAGGAAAACTCACAGGTTTGAACAAAGTAGTGCAATCAACCCATGCACCTCAGGTAACAGCACAGGAGTGTGCCCAGTGCAAGTCGCAAAACACCTACAGACTTTCACCACCCTGGCTACTCTAGACACCAGAGTAGGGTGGAATAAAAGAAGCCCAAGGCCAGGGGGGCTCTCCTGCATGGGTTCTGGTGGCCACCCCATGGTTAGGCAGCCTTCATGGCTGTCAAGGGGTTTGAGCTGTCGGGGACACCTCCATGATATGGCAGGAGAGGGCAGGGAAAAAGCTGGGCCCCCTGCCAAAAGGACCCCACCTGTTCCTGGTGAACGGCTGGACAAAGGCACAAGGGAGGACAATAGCAGCCACGTGCACTTTGGCAGTTGATCAGCACACCCTGGGCCTTCCTGGTCACAAAGGGGCTGGAAGACCTCATCCCTCTCCTCTGGAGCACCTACAGCATCTGTTGGGATGCACTCTGTAATGCTCCTAGCACACACACAAGCCATATGTTCTGCGGCTATTTTCAGAGCCCAGTACTTGGAGTCAGTGATTGCTCATGCCACGTTTGTCAATTGGCTGTATCTGTGGTTTTGATAGTTCTTTCCCTCTAGAGCAAGGCTGCCTTCCCCATCTGTTGTGTAGAAGCACTGTGAAGCAGAAGGCTGGGGTTTTTTCCCCTGCATATTTTTAATTGAAAAATTCTGAGTAACCATCACATACAGATATGATGAGACTTAAGCCTTCATATGCATTTCTATAGCAACACACTGATTTTGCATTCAGCTGGGTGTGTAACACAAAATAGAACAGCAAGTGTTATTCAATCATAATCAAACCAGAGCTAATGAGAAGGGGTTTTATCTTCCCAGACCCCCTGAGAGTATATTTACATGGTATATTTGGTGAAAGTCAACCCTCCCACACTTTGAGCTCTCCTGCCCAAACCATCCATAACCTGCATGACTACGGTTGGTACAGGAACGAGCACAAATTGTGACCCCTGTTTGAGTAGCAGGACATAATTGTTCAGGTTCAACCCACTATGGCATTCAGTTGCCTCAGTATGCTGGCTGAGCAGTTTGGCATCTGCCCAGGCTGGGCAACTTTCTGCAAGAGGCTTCCCTTTGAAACTAAATGCTTTTCTCATACAGCCTTCGATCTATGCAACTATACAGGGTAATTTAAAATAGATAGAGGAGGGAAGTCCATTTATATATTTGGATATTCCTCAGAATTTTTTCAAATTGCATTTCCTAAATTTTTGAGGTCAACATCAGGAGATCCATTCTTTCAAGTTTCTATCTATCACATGAACTCCCCTGGAGCATTGTCACCCAGAACACTGGGGGCTCTAGGCTACATTCATTAGAGGGATGCATCACTTCATTTCTAGGCACAGTGTCATCTAAGCATCCACCTGGTCAGTTCTTTGGCAGATGTGGAAGGGAAAAGATACCTTTTCATTTCTATACTGAGACCAAATTTTAAAAACTACAAAGCTTGAAGATTCACCTGGGCTTAAACCTGTCTCCTCACAATTTGCAGTGGAAAATTGGAACAAATACTCAGTCTGCAGCTGCAGAGTTATGAGTGGAGGGCATTGTTTTCTGTTTGCCAAAACCTGAATACAATTCTAAGTCAATGACCGTGTAACATAGCCTACCTTTTCACCTCTAGAAACAATTGAAAACTCCTTTCACAACCAGAAACAATCCATTTCATATGTGGCATTCAAAATGGATCTAATAATTTTCCCTTATGTTTATTCCCACATTTTCTAATAAACATTTTAAATATCCACTGGCATATTTTTAAGGTGTTACTCCATGCTTTCATATTAGATGCTTGTTTTATCTTACTGGATAGTTAAATTACTAAATATTGGACCAGCAGAAGCAGCTACTTGATGTTCCAGGGCTTTCAGAAATATTTTTCAAGACTGTTAAACAAATGGTCCCCTTAGCATCTGAGAGGGCAAAACAAGGATAGCACTCAGCTGAAGCAAACATGGCCATGCATTGCACTGTTTATCACCAGCAGAAGCTTTGACAAAAAAGTCATAAAGTCACACTAGGTCATATCGACATGGTTTTTGCTCAGCATCCAAGTGCATGTACAGTCAGGACACAACACTTCAAGAATAGTGTGGCTCAACTGAAAAGAGGCCAGAAGAACCCAAAAAAAGGTGATTAGAAATTCAAATGCATAAGGCAGATAAGAGCAAAATATGAAATGAATTGAGATGCTGTGGTTGAGAAAGGACTGAACAAGAGCTGAAAATAGTCTGCAGCTATACAGAGAATTTCAGCAGAGAAGGAAGGAATCTTTTTCAAGTCTTCCATAAGTAGGACACAAAATGAAGGATTCTTCTCAGAGGTTACAGCATTTTATATATTCTACTCTTAACTAAGCAAGTCACTTCTTTTACCTTACAGGGACCCCAGGCATTTAACTGTCATCTCGTTCCTTCTAGTAGGTACATAAATAGGTAAAAGTTACAGCCTGCAAAGGCTGCTTTAAACCACTTAGCACTAATCCCTCAGAGACAACCTAAATTGATTCTCAACTTTACAAATGACATTGTAAACCAATAAATATTATGAAAAAATACAAATGTAAATGTTAGTTCATTTATTTCAGGGAGAAACGGTAATTAATATTTTTTAAGTGACCAGCATATCAAGTTACTACTTTTCTTTTTCATGATATCTAACACAGTATTTCCCTTTGTTGACAGTTCTGATTAAGAACAGTTGCCACATATGTATGGTAGCCACAACTGCTGTAATTGAATCAAGAAAAATATCATAACAGAAGTCTCTAAAAGGCTCTTTTTTCCTTAACAGCAAAAGCTCTTGCATTTTAAAGGTTAATGAGTAGTCAGAAAAACTCTTCTGACATATAAAATACACATTTTTTAAAAAGTTAATTATCTTTTATCATTTCAGAATCCAGATCAAAAAGATTAACATTGCTAAATAGCTGAAAAGGAGATATAAAAAAGGGAGAGTGCAAGTAAATTGTGGACTAAGATCATCATCGATAGATCTCATAGGAATTTCCAAAGCAGTTGTCCTTCCAAAAAATTTGGTCTACTGGGAAAACCAAACCTCGTGTTACAAGGCTCAGATTCATTGTGCATAAGCCAGTATGCCACTTGAGTGATTGACTACAACATGAAAATGATTGAAAATCCTTTATCAATTCAGGCATGTTCAAAGCCAGTGGTGCACTCTACAGACTTAGGACTACCACCTCCACCACTGGCATATGGAGCCTTCCCCATCCAGGCCATGGAGACCTCCTGCCTGCTCAGGCATGCCACTCCTCCCTGCCATCTGTCAGCACTGAGCAAATACAAGGAGACTTGGTACTCCATAAGTAAGAACACTGCGAAACAGCATTCAAGCCTTAATTTATTCCAAACAAACTGTGTCAAGCTAACTTACACTACATCATTGTTTTCTGTCAGCAGGTGTGCCTGCTGACATACTTTATTTCAGATAAGCTTTAACATTGATTTATGTGGTATTCTCAGCATCAAATTGTGAAGGGATTTGTGGTCAAGGTACACCTACTGAAGAGGGTGGTCAGATTTGAAAAGTGAACTCAGAGTATTTGATTTGTGCTTCACTGTCAGACACGGAGGACACACCAGACCTGGCCCTGCAAAAAGCTGTCCTCAGTACAACGCTGTAGTCCCATCAGTTGTCTGGGGAAGGAAGCATACCGTGGAGAGATCTGTGGGCAGCTCAAAGCTTGAGGCCTTACAAGGTTCTCTGAAATCAGTAAGATTCATCAGTAAGATTAAAGTTCACAGTAAAGTGGAAAGTAGTACGTATCTAGAGGAAAAGCGCATGCATGTACGTGAAAAATCAGAGAAGACATCTGGAATGTATCACAGACTGAAGATGAGTGAACACGATGACAGCATGATTAAAAAAGCAAATCTTATTTTGCAATATTGTATGCAAGACACACCAGCTGATATTCTGCTTAATTTAGTGCTGGCAAGGCAGTAGCTGGAGTATTTCATCTTGTTTCCGACACACACTTCGAGAAAGGCAGATTATTTAGACACACTTCAGAAGAGAGCAACAGAAGTTACAAGAAGCAGGGAAAACAGCAGACAAGAAAAAAAGCTGAAAGAAGTGAGCTTAATTAGTCCACAAAGAACATGGAAACCAGTCATCAAAGCAGTATGCAAATACCTAGAAGGTTGCAGAAAAGAGAATAATGATGAAAAGTTCCCCATGTCCAATGCATGATGTGTCTCAGAAAAGTATTTGCTTGCAAACTTAAGATAGATATTTGAGAAAGTTTTCTAATTATAAAGACAATTAAAAAACTTCTGTAAGATAAATTCCTCAGAGAGACTGTTTCAGTTCTGAGAAATTGTTTGCTAAATATCTTTGAGTGAGATTACTTTAGTTTACTTGTCCTTGTCTCAGAGCAAATTAATATACTTTCTGATTTCCCAAATTTCCTTCAATTAACATTTCTGATGATAAGCAAAAGTAAACACAAAACAGCCTGTAAAAATAATATGTAAATACATATAAATCATTGTAGAAAGCTCAGTTTACATGGAAGGGTTTTACTATAAAAATACATTCAATCACTAATGATGTAAAGCACTTAATCCTTTTTAATTTCCTGAGATATTATAAATATGTCACTGTGAAGGATTATTTAAGTGACATTTAAAGAAAAATGTAAAGAGGCAAGATTAATTTTTTGTCTTTGAACAATATATGACAGGAGGGGAAAGTCCTCCAAAGATCCTTTTCATCTCTGTCAGTTCAGGCTTGTGAAGAGAGAGAAGACTTAACTGTAGATGCAGAATCCCTCTTTCCAAAAAAGCCCCAAAGTTCCAGGCAAGAGGGGATTTTCAACAATGAAGGACTGAAATAGGAAGCTATGTCACTTCGGGAACACCTTGACCTTGTCACTGCTCTGATAAATTGTGATGCAAATTTCCTCAGAAACTGTATGTGGGCCTTCAAGGTGGCATGCCAGGTTTCCCTGACTCAGATGTCCTGGATACAGGATTAACAGAATTTAGGCCCAGAATTTCATCTCTGCAGTGGAGAACCTGGAACCCCATACCTTTCACAGTTGCCGTCTCGAGGCAGGAACACCAGCACCCAAACAGCAGCAGGGATTCAGCTCTTGTAGCCTCAGATCCTCACCTACATAAAGAGCCAGGAAAGCTTGGCTTGTCTGGCTATCCCAAAGCCACTGTGCCTTCCTCTTCACCTCCAGAATAAAGCTGCAGGATCGCAGGGCTGGGAAAGTAAGAAAAATCTGCCAGGTATTTAGACAGGTTCTTCGAGAAACTCCTTTTAGATTTTAGGTAAAAATAGGTCAACAGAAGATATTTCAAGAGCCATTTGTATTAAATGATTTGAACTTTCTGATCAAATTAATTAAAGAGTAGTAAAAGTGTGCAAAAATGTGTAGACAGAAACAAATCTGATTGTGAAATGAGTTCCCAGCATATGCTACACCTTTCTATTTCAGATGTAAGTAAAAATAAAGCAGACTCTAGCACAATCCATTGTAAAGGGCGGCAGCAGAACCAATTTTAGAAGTAATTTGCTTTCAAATTAAACTCACACAATCAGTGCATGAAGTTTTCTTCCACATGTAGAAGATACAAAGTTTGAAAAGATTCTGCTAAATACAGCTGCGTGCTAAGTTGAAACTCATGTGCTGTATATATTTTTGTCTTGAAGGTCTGTTAATGGGGAGAAATGGTACAAACCAAAACATCGATGTGCTGACAGGCAGTTACCTTAAAGCCAGCTATGAGTGTTTCACAAGTGAGCTTTAGCTGTGCACCATTGTCTTTCATATTAACTGCAGTGTAGAGTAAAGTTTGGGAAGATTTATACTAGGTTCCATATTTTGTGGGAATCAGTTATTTGAAGTTTGGACCACTGATTGGAAATCACTGCTGGAACCTTCTAGGACCCACATCTCACTTCTGAGACCAAAAGGATAGAAAAATGTGAAAAGAAAAAAAAAAGTGGTAAATATAAGACTGGATCTTGAAGGCTTTCTTTACTTTATTTGAAGCCTTTATTTACTTTAAAACTAAGATATTTTCAAGGTTTCCTCAGGGAATAGCAGGATCTCTGCATAAGAAAAAGCAGGCTCTTGGAAAGAGCAAAGAGGCCAAGCTGCCAAGAAGCATACAAGCTCTTTAGCTCACCATATCTGCTGATCTCTATTACTCACTGTCTACAGCTTTCATTTTCACTATTCTTCACATGTCATAAATTGATTTTCTCTCTGTCCTTCACTGCAGCAACAATATTTCCCCTCACCTCTGCTGCTGACACATGCTGACAGGCTTAGGCTGTCAGGCCATGGTTCTCTCAGAGAGCATTTCTCCCAGTGCATTTATTCCATGCTTGGTTTGGAAAGTGACAGTGCTCATGTTCACAGTCAGCCAGCTGTGACCTCTTCTCCCCTGCATCTTTTCTCCAGATTTCTCAAGGGTAATCCCTGCAGAGACAAGGAATTTTGTATTAAGGTATCTGTTCCTTTTGCATTTCTCAGGTTAATCTGGAGGCACCAGTAAATTACACCACAGTTAGTCTGGACCTGTATATACTGCACTGCTTGATTTGGGTTGGTCTTATTCAGACTTCATTAAGAGAATAAGAAACAAGACTTCAAAATATTTTGAATATTAAAGAAGTTTCTCACTCTCTCTGCCAATTATATTTGTTTTCTTTGCTTGGTTAGGATATAAAGTACATTTTAGCTTAATGGCATTAGTAGATTTACAAAGAGTCACTGTTGCCATGAAAATATCCTTGTACTGACATCTGTGTTCAGAAAGTGATCCTGGCAGGAACGTCAGCCCTGACACCAATTCCTGATCTCCAGCACCTTGCATATGACTTACCTCTCTGCCATGCCAATACAAAATTCTCCAACAGCAGTATTCTGGTCATCTTGGCATTTGCGTAAGTCACAACATACTTGACACTGAAGGAAAACCTTGTCTGCTTCATCAGAAGTTTATAATATCCTGATTTTTTTTTTTTAAGTCTTCAAGTCTTTAACCCAGCTGGCAGATGAAACAACCTCACTCACACCCCATAGCAAGATGGGGGGAGACAGATTATGATGATTATAGAACATACAAAACAGGTGATGCACAGCACAATTCCTTGCCACACAAAGTCAATGCTCAGCTAGTTCCCAAGCTCCAAGCCCCCCCACCTCCTGGCCAACTCCCAGCTACACACAGAAGATGACATTGTATGATATGGAATATCCCTGTGGCCAGTTTGGATCACCTGTTCTGGCTGTGTCCCCTCCCAGCTTCTTGGGTGCCCCCTTCCCTCTTTTTGGCAGGGCAGTGTGCGAAGCTGAGACGCCCTTGACTGCTTCCAACAACTAAAATATTAGTGTGCTATCATCAACATTATTCTCACCCTAAATCTAAAGCACAGTGTTGCACCAGCTGCTAGGAAAAACATTAACTATCCTAGCCCAAGCCAGGATGCACTGTTACTGTCTGAAATTCAGTACAGTGGTAATAAAGCTTGAAATTGCATTAAGAAAATTTCAGTAGAGCAATACATATATGCAAATTATAAGTAAGAACACATTATCATTTTAAAAATATTTGATTTATGTAATGTTCTGACCTTGCTATTTTCCTAAAAAATATAATGCAGCATTTAGATTATTTATCAGTCTTTTAAATATTTATTTATATTACTTTTGCAAAAAATCTCTATACTGTTTTTAAATCAAAGGCACACACTCCAGCCAGTATAGTTATTGTAGCTTTTCTAGTCCAAATATAAAGGAAGACTGGCAAACACAGTCTGCAATCTTACTACTATTATTACAGTTTATTTTTCCTATAACACTGCATGTAACACCACACAAGTTGTAGCATGCAAAGACAAAGGAAAAATTACTGTCCCTGTACCAAAGACTTAACACAGTAAAGGGAAGGCTTTCTTGTGAAAATTTCTGAGTATTGCCATTAATTTCTCATAAAGCCTTTCCATATTTCTACCATAAACTCACTAATCATGCTCTCCCTAAAAATCACATATGGTGTCATCTTTCATCTGATGTAAGATTAATTATTCATACCTTGGACACTGGACAGTCAGAAACTGTAAGTGGCCACTAAACTTACCAAAACTGTATTCCTAACCTTCCAGAAAAAGAGTCTTGCTGGATATGAAAGCCTGTCCCTAGACTTCATACCGTTTTCCATTTAAATCAGAATAAGCCTACTTAGAAAAAATAGGCAGAAGTCTCCAACACATCAGTATTTTTGGGTAGGTTTCATTTTGCAGTTTTGAACTTTACTGCATAGTCACCATTTTCCTCAAACAATATGTCAGAGGTGACACCCTTGCAGACTTCAGGATCCACTTTTCTTCTCAGTTATGACAGCTCAAATCACAAATACCTCCACTGACCTCATCAGAATTCCAAGAGTAAGAGGCCAGAGAACTGAACCCTTTGCCTTTATTACAGTCTCTCTCTGTGTAAGAGACAAAATTGTTCAAAAAGAATGGAGCAGAACAAGCAGAATTGAACAAGTACAAGAGCATTCCAGGTCTGTCTCTCTCACACACACACAAAATCATTCCTCGGTTTGCATATAATTGTCACAGAGGGAGTGGGAGAAACTGCAAAAAGAAAATAAATTTCTTAAGCTTAAATATAAAATTACTGAGACAATAAAGCAGGCTATCAGTTAGTTAGAAAACAGACAGATGTAATTAATTTTGTCAAGACTGATAGGAAGTTCCTGGGCAGCATCAAAAGAAGGGTGACCAGAAGGGCAAGGGAGGTGATTTGGTCCCTTCTGCACATGATACATGGGAAGAAATATGAAATTCAGCTCTCTGGATTTCCATTATGAATGAATACAGGAGCAACAAAGAGCAAAGTTTCCAAAATCACAACAAAAATTATTTAATGGCTTCAGGAAAGTATTGTTTTAATTAATTTGCCAGATTTACATGCATTATTCAAAGCAGAGCAAAAGCATCTTTTGGAACACTGGGCAGGTCTACTTTTTAAACGATCATCTCAGAAGATGTAATCTCCAGATCTGCCTGATTCAAGATCTGCTTTCTGTGCTACTTCAGCAATAGGTAAAATCTTCACATGTTCTGATGTAAACTACATGCTCCATGCACATGTCCATCACTTGCTGAATTTGAAAAGTGCACATTAACCTTTATAACATGCTACTACCACTGGAAGATATATTTGGAAATTCAAAGAAAAAAAAAACCACCTTTGAAGCAATACTTTGAAAATATAATCTCTTTTAAACATTACTTAAAAAAATAGATTTAACCCTGCCATCAAAAATTCAATTAGGATATTTCACAGGTAATGACTTTTTATTTTCCAGTTCAACTATCCATAAAATGGAATCCTCCATGTGATTACTGAAGCATTTTTAATCGGGCTTTTCCTTACAACCAAACAGAAGGTCCATAGAGTAAGAAAAAGTTTGTTGTGTCCTCCAGGTTTAGAGGGAAAACATCGTCATGATGGTGAGCATGGAATTGCCCCTCACTTCCAAAAAGAGGCTGTTCAGACCATGCAGTTTGTGACTAGTGAACAGGGAAACATCACTTCTACTAAGCAAGCTTTTCCCATGCCACAAGATGGCTCACAACCCTGTGTGATGGGCATGTCCACTGCACATTGACCAAACAAGGATAGATAGCACTGTGAAGCAATGCTACTTTCCTTGAATGAGAGAAAGCTGAGAACTTCCAGCATAAACACCAACTCCCTGAAGTCCAATTTATCCCAGACGTATCAGAAACTCTTCATATGTGACAGCTTTTCTGGTAGGTGAGTTAAGTGGTATATGCTGTTGAGTTTCTTTGTTAACTGACTCCTGCATATGGTCTTATGGGGAAGACAGTTTGAAACAGTATCATTTCTCAGAGTGCCACTTGTCCTCAGAAAGTTCCTGATTCCTCTAATTTAAGTCCACATCACGGTTTGTCAAAGGTTCCAATTATAGCCACAGACATTAAAAGCAAGAAAGATCAAGAACAAGCCACATATCATATTTTGCCAGTGCATCTACCCAGTACCAGCAGATGCCTCTCTGAAACAGAATCATCAAAATCTGTGAGTCCACATCCACGATATAATGTACATTGAGCTTTGACTGACCCTGATCACTGCCTCTGGCGCTGATGTGGACCTGGACCTGCTGGTCTACATCCAACCTCCTGTTCAGTCAGATTCCTGCTCACATTCACCTTGTTACCATGCTCAGGTCCCAGTCCACCCTCTCTAACAGAGCAGCTGGGCTTCACTGCACCCTAACAGAAATAAGGTGGGTGAAACTGAGCATACAGTAAGCACTAAAATTACTCTGCACACACTAAAAAGGACAGATATCAGCAGTGACTAATGGGAAGGCAGTCTGATGCCTTAATCCACATTTAAAACCATCCTCAAAAGACAGGTCTGGGAACCCTCATCCACCTAGTGATGAAATGGAAGCGGTGGAGATAGTTTTTATTATTTCAGTACAGCTTCTGATACTGTCTATCACAGCATCCTTCTGGCCAAGTTGTCCAATGTGAGATGAGCAAATTCACAGTGCACTGGATGAAGAACCAGCTGAAGGGCAGACCTAAAACACTAGTGAATGGGGCTACTTCTGTCTGGCAGTCACCAGTGGTGTTCCTCTGGGCTCAATTCAAGAGCCAAATCTATTCAATATATTAATCAGTGATCTGGATGCAGGAGTCATTTGCAGCATTAGCAAGTTTTCTGGCAACTCCAAACTGGACCAGAGGCCTTGCAGAGGGATCTAGATAGATTGGAACATTGGACTATAATTAACGGGATGAATTTTAACAAGAACAAATGCCAGATTCTGCATGTAGGATAGAGTAACACCAAACACAAGTATAAATGGGGAGACAAGTGGCAGGAGAGCAGCTCGGCAGAAAGGGATCTGGAGGTGCAGGTCAAGAGCAGTTCAACATGAGCCAGCAGTGTGTCCTGGCAGCCAAGAGCACAAACCCATCCTGGGGGCATCAAACAGTGCATAACCAGCCTGTTGGAAGATGGGACTGTCCTGCTGTATTTAGTGGTGGTGAGGTCTCACCTCAAGCACTGTGTGCAGTTCTGAGCTTCACTATTTAAGAAGGGTGTGGAGGTCCTAGATTGTGTCCAGAGGGCATCAAAACTGATGGAAGGGCAGGAAGGCATGTCCTGTGAGTAGTGACTGAGGATGTTGGGTTTGTCTAGTTACACTGTGATAGCCTTGGCTGCAGCAATCACAGTGTTGAAAGTTTGGGATCCTGCTGAGAACACTGGTTGTTAGTACTAAGACAGAGGATTTAGACTTTAAAAGACCAAACTTCAGCTCACTCTGAGCTCATTTGGGAGACTGTGGTGGTCTGACCCTGCCTGTAGTCCGGACAGCCACCAAAGTCACCCTGCTTTGTCAGGGCAGTTGGACCCAATGATCTCTCAAGGTCCCTTCCAACCCCTATGATTCTGTGATTCTATCACTCCGCTTTTCAGACGGACAGGGGAGAAAATATATACTGAGAACCTGAGAAGTTGACATAAGGACAGGGAGAGATCATTCCACAATCAGTGTCATGGGCAGAACAGACTCAACTCAGAATAAAGGAAAGAAAACTCTCTCATTTATTACACTGCACTGCACACCCAGTGACATCAGAGTCAGGTAATGAGAAGTATGACCAGATGTTAAAGCACCTCCTGCCACCCCTCCCTTCTTAGCAGACTTTACTTTAGTCGTGATTTCGCTCCCTTCCTCCCCCTCATTGTGGCACCCGGAGGGGCAGGGAGTGGGGTAATGGGGATTTTGGTCAGTTCCTCATGACTTGTTTTCTCTCTTAGCTGGGGGGGACATTCCTTGCACCCCTCCCCTGCTCAAGAGTGGGGTCCCACCCACAGGAGACAGTCCTCCATGAACTTCTCCAACTTGAGTCCTTTCCATGGGGCTTCAGGTTCTCACCAGCTGGCTCAGTGCGGCTCCCTTCCATGGGGTGTGACCTTCAGGCCCACACTATTCCAGCCTGGTCCCCCCCAGAGTCACAAGTTCCCCAGAAAACCTGCTCTGGCATGGGGTCCTCCATGGGCTGCAGGTTTCACTGCCAGGAGCTTGCTTTAATGCGGACTTACCACAGGATCACTGCGTCCTTCAGGTGTCTCCATCCACTCCAGCATGGGGTCCTCCATGGGCTGTAGATGGTTCTCTGCTCCCCATCATTATCCATGGGCTGCAGGGGAATCTCTCTCTCTCTGGCATGTGGAGGACCTCATATCCATCCACCTGCCCCCACCCTGGCCTTTCTCCCTGGCCTTAGTGTCTGCACACTTTCTTCCATCTTATGACTCTCTTCTCTGGAGGCAAAAAGCAGCTGCTTGCAATTTTTACTTCTTAAATGTAATTCCCAGAGGCGCTGTGACCATCGCTGATGGGCTTCACCTCGGTCAACAATGACTCCAGCCTTGAGCCAGCTGCTGTTTGCTCTGTTGGGCCTGCAGAGAGCTTCTGGCTGCTTCTTGCAGAACCCACCCATGCAGCACCCCTTCTCCATCAGAACCGCACCACACAAAACTACAACAGAGAGAATCCCTGGGAAGCTTCCATGGAGGGTAAAGAAGCTATTGAATGTTAGGAGATTTTTCAAGAACAGTCTCCTGGAAGCATAAAACCAGTTCATCCCCTTTGCAGCTGAGGGAAGTAGGGAGAGCAAGAAACACCCTTGGCTTAACTGAGAGCTTCTGATCTACTCAAAATCAAAAGGGAAGCATACGGAGATGTAAAAGCAGATAAATACTCATTGAGATCTATAAGGGCATCTGTAGGGCATGCAGAGATGCAGTTAGAAAATCAAAAGCTCAGTTTGAATTGAAATTCACCAGAGATGTCAAAAACTACAAGAAACAGCTCCTCAGTTACATAAACAACAAGCAGAAAGGTAATATTGGCCCACTGTTAAACAGGAGAGGTGAGGTGGTCACCAACAATGTTGGCAAAGGCAAAGGTTCTCAACACTTTCTTCACCTCTGTCTTTACCAGCACTGTTGACCCCCAGGCCTTGAGAACAAAATCCAGGTTGATGCAAACACAGATCCACTGTCCATGAAGGAAGCATTGGTGTGTGATGTATTACAAGACTGTGACCCTTGCAAATTGACAGACCCCAGAAATATCCATCTGAGGGTGTTAAGAGCTGACATTGCAAGGCTGCTCTCCATAATGTTTGAGAAATTGTGGGAAGTCAGAGTCCCAGAAGACTGGAGAAAGGCTAATGTCTCTTCCATCAACAAGAAGAGCTCAAAGGAAGATAGAGATAACTGCAGGCCCATCAGTCTTACTTCGATCTCTGGGAAAGTTATGGAACGAATCCTCCTGGGAGCTGTCATAAGCCAAATGAAACACATGGCTGGGAAAAACCAGCATGGATTCACCAAAGGCAAATTGTGCTTGACAAATGTGATTACCTTCTATGACAAAATAACCTGCTTGGTTGATGTAGTGTGAGCAGTGGACATTGTGTACTTGGATTTCCCCAGGGTTTCCGATATGGTTATTCCCCCTGCCTCAGCCTCCTCCTAGAGAAACTAGTGCCTTATGGTCTAGACAAGTGGTCCATGGGGTGGGTGGGGAGCTGGCTGACAGGCTGCATGCAGAGTGGTGGTAAATTGCTCTTTTTCAAACTGGGAACCTGTCACATGTAGGGTTCCCCAGGGATCAATACCAGGCCCAACACTGTTTATGTAAGTGAGCCAGATGTTGGGATCAAGTGTACCTTGGTGAACCTTACAGATGGTACCAAACTGAGTGGGGAGGTAGGCACTTTTGGAGAACCAGCATACAGGAAGACCTAGATAGGCTAGACATATGGGCTAACAAGAGTCTTCTAAAGTTCAGAAAGGACAAGTGTAAGGCCTTGTACCTGGGAAAACATAGTCCAGGAGTGCAGCACACACTGGGATCCACATGGCTGGAGATGGAAAGGGACTTGGGGGTCCTGGAGGAGAAGCAGCTCAACAGTGTGCTGCAGCGGCAAAGAAAGCCAACAGGATGGTGGGTTACATTAACAAGGCCATCCCAGCAGAGTTAATTATTCCACTCTACTCAGTGTTTGTCAGGCCACACCTGGAGTATTGTGTTCAGTTTTGGTCCCCGCTATACAAAAAAAATGTGGACAGGCTGAAAAGGGTGCAGAGGGCCAGGGAAGTGATGGATTCCCAACACTGGGCACTTTTAACAGCAGGTTTATGGGTCATCATAATGGTCAAGCACTGTTTTTATGGATCATCATAGTCTTCCTTAGACACCACATATGGTTAATTGATTTAACTGGTATTTGACTGGATGGGTTGCTGGGTCTTGTCTAGATAGTGCTTTTTCTAGAGGAGCTTTTTTGTCGGAAAAAGGTTAGACCAGATAATCCTTGAAGTCCCTTCCAACATTGTATTCTATTATACTTTGGAGAAAAGGAGGCTGTCAGGCAACATCATTGCTGTCTACAGCTTCACAAGGAGGGGAAGTGGAGAGGGAGGTTCTGATCATTTTCCTTGGTAACCTGTGACAGGACATGTGGGAATGGTTCAAAACTGTGTCAGGGAAGGTTCAGACTTGACATCAGGATGCTTTTATTTACAAAGAGGGTGGTCAAACACTGGAATAGGCTTCTTAGAGTGATGATTCATGCCTCCAGCCTGTCAGCGTTTAAGAGGCATTTGGACAATGTCCTTAATAATATGCTTTAACTTTTGGTCAGCACTGAAGTGGTCACACAGCTGGCCTAAATGATCACTGTAGATGTCTTCCAACTCGGATTACTCTATTCCTAAAATTATTAAATTGACTGCACATTAAAATCACAGGTTCAGCATCAGTTTTATGGGTCATCATAAGGGTCAAGCACTGGTTTTCTGGATCATCATAATCTTCCTCAGGCACCACATATGGTTACATTATTTGTGTCTAAGAAACAACAGATGCTCATCCATCTCTCTGCTCTAGAAGCTAAATGAGCTCCTTGGGTGTTCCTAAGATAACACTTCCCATATGTCACTTGCTCTCCACACATCTTGATCTCCAAATTGTGTAGTTTTTAAATACAAGCTAAATTCAAGGCAAGTTCTCAAGCTATAGCTAGCTTCGGAAATAACTATTTCTGTATGTATGTATATATTATGTATCTTCTATTTTGTGTGCATGTGTGTAAGTTTTTAGGGATTTAGGAATATTCTCTAAATATTCGGGACCTGCTAAGGTGTCCAACTGTCATTGCAACGAGTTCACAGTAGTGTTAAATTCAGTCATTTGATTTTAATCAGTCAAAAAGTTTGGTGTCACAAAACAATACAAAGTCAAAGCTGAAACTGAGCTTACTTGCTTTGTTCTTCCTGGCAGACAAAATACTAGAAGATGTCATATTAAGTATAGTTTGCTTCCATCTGCATGACTAAGAGCCAGGCAGGTTATAAACCAGTTTGGGGCTTATGGTGGCCAGAAAATATAGATACCCGGTGAAGGGGCAGGGATACCTGGTGAGAATGTACTTAGTGACCTCTTTTCTTTCTCCAAGGAGGTAATGTTTTTCATCACCAATGTCCCCCAAATTGTATTAAGCAAATCACAGATAATTGATCACATAATTATTTATGGGACAAAAAGATAATAAAACTTGCAAAAGAACAATTAAAAGCGATTGTTACCCTAGCCACTGTCAAGACAAATGCATAAGAATGAGACAGCATTTGTCAAGCTCTCTCTAGTGAAATCATCCAAATAGCAGCCATTGGAGCAGTTGCTGCTTACCGTTAAATTGATGCACTGATGAAACCTGAACAGACTTTAAAACAGGTAAATATCAAATGCAAAAGAATTTCCTGAACTTGTCATACTGAATGCTTAACTTGGGATGTTATTTTATTATGCTACCTTGTTGACCTGCCAAACAGGATGGGGCAGGCACAAGCCCTGACTGTTTTTTAAACATGTTGGACCCTGCAACTACTTTTGAACATCTGCTTAGTGCTGTGGAAACTCCTGCTGCTAATCAAAGGCTTTCCCTGTCTACGAGAAGATGATAGGGACTGGCAGGACTGGAATAATCCTTTTATAGTTCTGTTGGTGTTACTGATACACACCAAGCCAGGATCTCACTGCACATGCCTAGACTGTTGTTGAGTAAATAAAATTCGGCTTGATACGATCTAGGTTCCAGATTCAGTCCACACTTCTGTACAAGCGGGTCCTTTGGATTACCTGGAGTGTGACAGCTGACCTTTT
Source organism: Gallinula chloropus (assembly GCF_964237585.1). Classification (NCBI taxonomy): domain Eukaryota; kingdom Metazoa; phylum Chordata; class Aves; order Gruiformes; family Rallidae; genus Gallinula; species Gallinula chloropus. The sequence continues at coordinate 25,374,945 of NC_140089.1, forward strand.
TATGGAGTCCAAAGTCCACATTGTTTCCCTTTTCAAATGTGTCTAACTTTAAATGGTTAGAGAAAAAAATATAATTCTCAGTTGTGCCCAGATTTTTAGCAAAAGCTGTTGGCAATGGGCAAGTCAGTCCTGCTGAACCTTGTAAGGCTTCATACTGTAGAATAATTTGCCTCTTGTATCAAGAAACCTGCAGAAAAAGTTGCTGTTAAAAGTTTCCTAACTCCTAGGATTCATAAGTATTGTATGAATTCTTCTCTTGGGTTTTTTACTCCCTAAAAGTATCAAAGTTAATGGCTGTCAAGATGAGTGCACTGATAGTGTCTGTAGCCATGACAATTTCAGTAGATTTATGTATTTAAATTACATTCTAACAAAAAATAAGTAAAAAACCCCGAACAAATCACCACTTCATGTATTTTCATTGACACAGGTCATGCAGTAATTGCTATGGTCTGTACAGTTGCTTGTTATTTTGTTAAATTGCATTTACATTTTATTTATTACTTTTATGCATGGTTGCCTTTCTCAGGCTGCTTTATCCAATTAACCTGTTCTTGAGCATGTACGCTCTTAACTTATTGATAATTAAAGCTTCTCATTGCTGAAAATAAATTGCATGCTTATCTACCACTTTACAGTAAATTAACACAAGTCAGACAATGAACCTAATAGATCCCTGAAAGGGGTTTCTCTGGCGGTGTAGATTTTTTTTTTTCATGGGCAATTAATTCCATTTGTGCTCAAAGACAGTGAAAAAAAAAGTAATGATCCTTCTTTCCCTCACGGTGGTTGTCCTGTCAACAATCCACAAGCAGATGCACAAGTTGGCATCATTTATTTAGATCAGACCTGGAAGCTGGTGGCCCTGCCTACAGCAGGGGGTTGGAACTCTATGATCCTTGGGATCCCTTCCAACCCAGACCATTCTATGATTCTATCATTTACTATTGGCACAACCATATTATAGTGCATGGTCTTAACAATTCTAGCAACAATTCCCCCTCATAGAGAGAGCTGGATATATGCTCATGCTCTCAATTGCAAGAGACAATCCATGGAGTAGCTTAGCATTCTGCAAGGAGATCATTATGTAGAATGCCTTTATTCCTATGTCTCAGAGCTTTGTAAGTAAATATGTCTTTGGAAGAAGATTAACTTTTATTTCACCTCTCTCTGCTTTTAAATAAAAATAATCAGAAGTGTGTAACAGCCTCCTTAAAAATACCTATTCGCTATTCTTCTGGTGCAGAATGTATGACCATCAAGTGAAGGGAGGAGGAACAGGATTCAAAACAAGCAAAAAAGAGGTTGTGCATGTTGCCAGAACTCTGTTAGCTCTCTGGAAGTCCCTAAAAGTTAATGTGATCATGCAAAACATGTATTGGGCTTCAATGGAAGAGTGAGCAAGCATTTCAAAGACAGCAAGCACTTTAAAGAGAGATTGTCTAAAGACTTCTAGATATACAAACCATATAAGATTCATTAAGTTCTTCTCATTAAAAAAAAAAAAAAAGTATGAGTCTTTGGAGAGTACATGGAAAAGTACAAAGTGTATAAGTGTATTTGCCCAGTTACTAATCTTCCTGGTCATCTGCTCAGTGGTTACTGTTGTAAAGGATATGGCACTGGCAGGAGTTCAGGTACAGCTTTTATGTTCTGTCCCACCATACAGTTCCCTGAGGGTACTGAATGTTGAGACTCAGCTCACATGTTGAGTCTCTTCACTGTGTCCCTGCATGTTTTCTCTCCACTTGGAAAGTTAATGTGACAGTAAGGAAGGATAGCTTTGCAAACACAGAAGCATAGAGATTAAAAAGCTTGGTCTGGACTATGCCAGCATACATTGTAAGGGTATCAGTTAACGGTACCAAAACACTACTATATTCTGACCGATATGTCACATATTGCATTTTCCCTACTAAATAGCCTTTCACCTTCTTTCCTAGCAAACTCATTTCCTTGGTATCTTCCAGATTATAATATTTTATTTGGTTATTTCCTATGGACTTTTCCCTGAAAACTGAAGATGATAGTTAATTTTCAGCTCTTCCTCTATATTCATTTTTAAAGACAGAAAATACATTTTTCCCTGTTTATTCTTCTATTGCCTCACCAAACTTTCACTAGTCCTCAAAGATAATTACTGCTATAGGGACTTCTTCAAGAAGAACAAGGGACAAAGCTCCGTCATTTCATATCAAGCTGATTTGAGAACACCTTTACTTACTTAGGCACTAATCTGTTACTCACTGAAGTGTTATCCCTTGAAGATTATGCTAGATTCCTGATTGTGGTTGATGTCTTTGGTAAGTATCACTAGCAAAAGATACTATCTTGGGTCTTCTCGACATCATGTGCCAATAAATATTCTTCTGTTTTTGGCAGTCAACAAACTTCTTTCCTTGTTCTTTTGTTTATTGATAATACACTAATAAAATGACTCCATGGTACCCTGGTAGTTTTATGGTTGGTTTGCATTTTGTTTTTTCTTAAGTTTATGCTGCAATTCCATCCTCACACTTAGTCATCTGACCTAGTTTCCAGTTACTGTACATTTTCCTTCTGGTCCTAAAGTCAATGAAGTTGTAGCTTTAAAACATCCTTTTTCTTTCCTGTACATTGGGGTGCTTTTCACTTGTGAATTTTTGAATAAAAGCAGGTATGGACACCATTAATTCAGTATTGTCTCTGTGTATGAGTTGTGTTCTAACAATGACCATAAGATAATAATGTTCAAAAACTCAGTCCCATATCTAGACCTCTGTGGGGCTTCTGTTGGAGCTAGGCACCAACATGCTCAGACAGTTCTGCTGGCAAAAAGTGAATCACAGAGTAGTAGTCGCCTGGGGAGCTTCCCTATCACAGGAAGATGCAGTAACATAATTGGGCCTTGCAGGTAGTGGGTGGGTACTCAGCAGATGTTTTGTGTATTCCCCTGTCACAGGTGATTCAAATCTTTCTTTTGGTTGGACACATGATCCACAAGTAACAATAATCACTATTGTCTTTGTTGATTTTCAAGGGCACATTTTTTAACTGGCAGACAGATAGGATCAAATAGTTGAGAGAATGCAATAATTCAATATTTTTTACCTGGAGAATTTATTTTTCTCTACCTGAATGACAGAAAAACTTCACCCAAAATCATGCACAATAAATACCGTCACTGTAACTTACAAGAAAAAGGTTAAAGTGCTTGGCAAAACTGTCTATTAGTATTGTATTTCAATGCTAGATAGGAAAGGAAGTGGAATCTTAGACTGTCTGGGATGAACCTTCTTAAATTAGCACTGCACAGCAAGAAATGACATTAACTCTACAGTACAAAAATGACTGCATCATTCGTCATAGATCACCAAGGCTTGTAGTTTTCAAGGTTTCCATACTAAAAATACAACAATTTAATTAGGATTATAAACTGTGCAATGTTTTACTGCCATCTATTTAATATAAAAATGTCCAGATTTTGGTATGATAAATATCCATTCCTCATCTAATATCCAAAGACATCTATCACTGATCATCTGTCTCTGTGCAAAGTGTGATAGAATTTATAATATAAACCATTATTGAGATGATTAAGTACAAGGAGTTGAATCCTGCTCTAACACCATTAGCTTGCATAGCATTACCCTACATTTACATTGGAAGGAAACATGTTTTCAGCTATAGTCATGCTCGTAACAGAGATGAAGAATGCTCTGTATGCCAGAAATCTGATGTTTTACTGGCAGACTTGCCTTAGGTCCAGTTCTCCTCGCATGACTCCTAAATGACATATATATTAAATATAGAATCACAGAATGGTTTGCGTTGGAGAGGACCTTTAAGATCATCTAGTCCAGCTCCCTGCAATAAGCAGGGACAATTTTTACTCCATCCAATCTGACCTCAAACACTTCAAGGAATGGGGCATCCACAGCGTCTCTGGGCAACCTGTGCCAGTGCCTCACCAGCCTCATCATAAGCCATTTCACCCTTATCCAGGCTAAAACTGCCCTCTTTTAATTTAAAACTATTGTCCCTTGTTCTGTCATTACAGGCCATGATAAAATGTCTCTCCATCATTCTCATATCCCCCCTATAAGTACTGAAAGGCCTCATTAAGGTCCTCCTATGGTGTAAACGCAGCTGGCAACTAAGCAACAAACAGTCGCTTGCTCACTCCCTGTCTTGGTGCAATGGGGGACAGAATCAGAAGAATGAAAGTAAAAAAATTCCTGGATTGAGATAAAATCCTATTAATAGGTAAAGCAAAATCCATTTGTGCAATGAAAACAGAACATGGAATTCATCTCCTTCTTCCCATGGGCAGGCAGATGTTCAGCCAGCTCCAGGAAAGTAGGGCTCCATCAGTGACTAGGAAAGACAAACATCATCATTCTGAACATGTGTGTGTGTCCTCACCCCCTTTCTTCCTGTTCTCCTAGCTTTATACGCTGAGCATGACACCACATGGTATGGAATATACCTTTGGTAAGTTGGGGCCAACTGTCCTGACAGTGCCCCACCCATCTCCTTGTGTACCTCCAGCCTACTTGCTGGTGCAGTGGGATGAGAAACAGAAGACTCCTTGACTCTGTGTAAGCACTGCTCTGCAATACCAAAAACATTTCTATATCATGAACAATGTTTTCAGCACAAATCTAAAACACAGCTTCCTACTAGCTACTGTGGAGAAAATGAATGCTACACCAGCAAAAAGAAGCACAGCGCTTATCTCTTCTTTCTAGCAAATCAGCTGCACTGGTCAACTACATGTCACCTGCAAACTTGCTGAGGGCATACCCAATTACACTCTGTATGTCATTGTTGAAAGTATTAAATAGTTTTGGCCCATGTATGGACCCTTGAGAGATACCATTCATTAGTAGTTTCCACTTGGACATTAAAGCATTGCCTGTAACTGTTTGGATGCAGCCATCAGCCAGTTCCTTCTCCATCAAACACATACCTCTCAAATTCTGGGGTAAAAATCTTGTGAGGGACCTTGTCAAAATCTTTACAGAAGTTCAGGTAGAGGACATCCACAGCTATCCTTTTGTCCACCGATGCAGTCAATGAGCATTTGCTGCCTACAGCAGCATGAGAGTTCAAGTTACCGTGACTGCCCATTACTATGAGCCCTGTTGTACAGACCAGGCAGTTTGAGGACATCACTGCAGAGCACGCACTATCCCCAAGATATTCTTAATGCAGGCACCTTCAACAGTAACAACTACCACACCAAGGCTTTCCTTAATTTTCTATCCTTAACAAAAACCCAAATGTGTACACCATAAAGCAGTCTGGGGAGTATCTGCATGAAGGGGATATTGAAGGAATGTCAGTGGATGCCACTTCGCCAATCTGTCACTTCTGAACCCAGCAGATTATCCCCTTTCTATAAAAAATCAGTGTATTTAGACACTGCGTTTACTCTGCCATCCCAGCCTCAACATTCACTAAACACTAATACCTTGGCCCCAGTCGCAAACCCTGGTATGGTTCCTTCCAGAGTCATTTCTTTCATAGCTGCTATGGCTGTGGAAGGTAGTCAGAGAAGGTCCACCTCCCCTCAACAGTTTGGGGAGGGGGAGAGTGGGAATGTAAAAGCAAGGAAGAAAGCAAAGGTCAGTGCAACCACAGGTGTTTGGGCTGTTTGTACAAGAACAATGGAGCACACAGCCCACCAGAGGCAGTGGAGTACCAGCATTATCTAGATATGATAGAGACAGCTGCTTGGGAAACCTTATTTCTGGGCTGCATAAACCAACTGAGCTTTTCATACTGAAAGCCTAAAGCTTTTTTTTTTTTTTTTTATTTCAGAAACCATAATCACAATGAAAACAGAAGGATTCCTTATAAATCTGTTTTAGAACATTTGCAAAAATACTGAAGTAGATTCTGCTTTGGAGTAGATAACTCTGCAATAAAATTCTATTAAATTCTACGGGGCTTATTATTAAGGAGAGAGGAATTTGTGGACACAATATCTATGCTAAAGCTCCATGCTTGTTCTCTAGCAGATGAGCAGATCCAAGAGACTCACTTCTTGGGTTGTTTTTTTTTGGAAACAGTAAGAATGTTCTGTTTGCTCTTAAGGAATATCACCTATATACAGAATGGATTCAGCAATCTCGGAACAAACTATGAAAAAAGAGGCTTCATGAAATATACCATACAGTCTGAGGCAAGCAGTTATTTTTTAGGAAGAAATCCATTCATGTCAAATATGTTCACATGCTTAAATCAAAAAACAAGCAGAGCACAACAACAGCTACTGCAATTTTACCAAATCTTAATGGAAAAACCTTCCAAAAATAGCCTTAAGAAGATGCATTTAAATTTAAATTATATAAATATGGTTTTTATTTATAAATCTGGTTCTGCCATCAGTAGAAATGGAGACATCATGCACTTCTATGCTGGATCACCTGTCTGCATAAGTCAGGCTTCAGATCCACACCATGTAACATCGTAATGTTTAATACATTTGTTCTATAGATCTGCTCTATGAAGAGATAAAAGCATTATAAATAGTGTCTTGAAGCCGCTCACAAAAGATCACTTATTATTCCTGTAAGCAAGAAGTGCAAAGAAATCTGTAACCTTTGGGCTGTTGAGAAAAATACAGAATATAGCACAGATGACTAATTGGATGTAATTAGTACTATTTTGTCTTACACAAATAGTACTACTAATATTGACAGTTACGCAATCTGTTCCATACACTTTGCAAATTACGAGCTGAACAAATGGAAAATTCTTTGGTGCTGAACACATTTTATTTATTTATAATTAAAAATGTAATCACCATACAGATGAACAGAAAATCTGGAAGGTTTTTGTGATGCTCCTCGCATAAGATAAGAAACAGGCAACACACCAGGGACACTGTTTCAACAACAAAGCTTTGAAGTCCCTATCATTTTTTGTCACTTGAGGAACATCTTTCTGAAGAGCTAGGATGCTATCACTTTCTCTATTGTAATGCAGGTTCATCAATCATGGTGCAGATCACAGACGGCACCTCTATATTCAGCCAACACCTGGGTACAGTATGACTAATTGTATGACTATGTGAGGAGATGCTATTGCTTCTTGTAATTAACAGGACTTTAGGAATAATTGTCTGAAAATAAGAGGAAGAATTTGCTTTACTGAAAATAATGGCCAGGCAAAAAATAAACGAGAGAGGAAATTACTGGGAGATTAAGAAAAACTTTGTGTAAGAGAGGAAAGCTGCATCTCATAACTGCTGAGGCAATGGGATGAGCATTACAATTGACTTCACAACCAGCAAAGACTTAGGAACAATGCCTTCACTGTCTTCCCTTGACAAAAGCAGGTGCCCTGGCTTTAGCATTGATGGTTTTACACAGGCTGGGCTCTGCAACTGGCAGTGGTGTGAGCCAGGATTTTTGCAGGGGCACTGAGGGGATATGAAGAGAAGAAACAAATGAATTTTTATACAGCATCTCATATCCTGATTACAAATAAGACTGTAGCAAAAGGTAAATAGTGGTTGCTACAGCTTGATTAGTACAAGCTACAGAGACTGTGAGTGGCTATCCTCCAGCATAATCCTGATGTCATCCCTTTCAAAACATTTTCTGGAAAGCATAGGTTATGCTTTGTGGTTGCTTCTATTTTATCAGCCTGCTGTTCATTCACCCAGCTCAAAATTATGATTCCATATTCAAGAGGTATGGAAGGGAGGTAAAGGCAGGCGGTCAGGAAGAAGTAAGTCCAGAGAAGGGCTATCAGGCTGGTGGAGGGACAGGAGAATGAATGTTATGAGGACCGTCTGAGGGAACTGGGGTTGTTTAGTCTAGAGAAAATGAGGTTAAGGGGAGACACTCCAACTAACCGAGAGGGGGTTGTGGAGAGGTGAGAGCTGACCTTTTCTCTCAAGTGACAAGTGAGGACAAGAGGAAATGGTGTTAAATTTCACCAGGGTTGGTTTACCTTTGATATTAGGAGAAAATTCTTCACAGAGAGGGTTGCTAAGCACTGGAATAGGCTGTCCAGAGAAGTGGTGGAGTCTCCATCCCAGGAGGTATTTAAAAGGTGGTTAGATGTGGTGCTTAGGCACGTGGTTTAGTGGTGGTTGGCAGGTTAGGGTGGTGGCTGGACTTTATGATCTAAGGATCCCTTCCAATCAAGACAGTTCTATGATTCTATGAAGTAACTTCTTAAACATAGCAGAGTGCACTTGTGGCAGGCAGGGACACAGCGATAGAGCAGGGTTTGATGAACTGGTCATTTCTTCACTTTGCCTGTATAAAACCTGGCAAGGAGATGGAAACTCCTTCCAGGGGCATGGAGGACAAGAAAGTCATCAGGAGTAATTAGCATGGACTCAACAAGGGGACCTCATGCCTGAAAAACTTAAGAAGCATCTATGATGAAATTACTTCCTTGGAAGGTGACAGGAGAGCAGGGAATGTTGTTTCTTCCAGGACACTAGCATTTATTCTGTATCTCCTTCTTTACTAATGAAGCTGCCCAGACTTACTAAGACTCTAGGCTGCTTTGATACTGTTTCCTTTAGCAAGGGAAGTGTGTTGAGGCTAGACAGAGATGGTTTCACATCAAAAACATATTTTAGATCAGAATCTTCGGTGTAGGGGAGGAGGATTTGAAGTGTCATCACATCTTTTAAACTTGAAAACATACTGAAGTTTCAAATACTCATTAATGCAGAATATGCTATTTCCTTTTATCAGCATTTTCAATTACAAAAATTTTACCACAAGAACTCATTTGACACCCTTTCCCCAGGCACAGACAGACAATTGAAGAAATATCTCATTAACCTATTTTTAAAAAGCATGCCAAGCTGGAAAGAAGCAAAAAAGACTTTAATGAGGTATTTTTTCTTTGCTAAGACTAACAATTGCCAGTTTTCCATTTTGTTGGTTTAGTAGAGCTCTTGAATTCTTGCTTTTAAAATGACCAAGAATAAATAACATTGTATCATTAAGGATTCTGAATTAGACTGAAATACTAGAGCACAATTTTCACATACTTAAATTCTGTGGTGAAAGTTTAATACAGAATATAAATCATTATTCTCCTTTAAAAAGTAAATTTAATTTATGCTCTTAGAACAACCTACCTAGAAGAGACTTGTGGAAGGTTACAAATTATTTATTTAAATGCCCACTGAAACACGACAATGTAGACAAGGCTTTTTGTTTAAATATGGTATTTAATTATCTTCTCAAGTTTCCAGAACAGCATGATTTCATGTCCTGAGTTTGAAAGAAAAATTCTCCTAGCTAAACCTGTGCCTTTGAGGGGTTTGCTGCACAGCTTGACCTCCATGCCCTGACTCACTCCAAGCCAGCACATTTCACTGGCCCATCCCAGTCTCTCCATGATCTGCAAGAACATAATTCAGAAGGGTCAGGAGCCAGTAGCTCTCACTCCTGGTGATCACTACTTATGTCTCCCACAGTTCACCCAGCTCTGATTTCTGTTCAGTCATCCACAGAAGTGGTGGTTTTCAGACTTCGGTGACCTGGATGTTTCAGATATCGCTGTACTAGTCAAAATTTGACATTTTAGACAAATTTTTTTATAATTTTTGAGAAAATTTGGTTGCAAGTCACTAGAGCTGCGTAATCCACCTGCTCTCACAAGTGACTGAATGCATGAGCACAAATAAGGAAGGGACCTGGTGTTTCTTGCTTTGCTTCGATCCTGGCTACCAGCAAAGAGCCAGAGAGAAAGCTGAGTCTTGGTTTCTCAAGCAGGAATGTGTCACTCTCTCCTTTTTTCCATTGTCTGCAAAGATGTTTCTATTGTTGGATCTCACAACAGGGATGAAATGACACATCCAAAACCGCAAACACTTATTGCAATGATTGCAAGAGAAATATTATTTTAGTAACAAAAAGCAAGCTACAGAAGTCAAAACAAACTGAAATTAATCAGTTAGCTTTAACATAGTTCAGTGAATAGTTTATTGCAGATTATTTTGCAAGGCCCTTTTCCAAACTTTCAGTATTTACTCTCATTCTACTCAGCTTGCTATTTGTCCATAGAGAAGGTGACCAGGAGGATTGTTTAAGCTGCTGCCAATTAATTTTATTTAAACAGTGTATGGATGATGTCCTTTTACACCTAAGCCTTTCCTCTGGTGTAGAGTCCAGCCCTGTACTTAATTTACAGCTTAGCAGTGCAGTGTGTTTCAGGACTCCAAGCTATGATACATGTTGAAAGTTTTTTTATACTGTAGAATCTGATAAAATACACAACACAGCCTGTATTGTCAAACTGGCTATACAGGTACAGAGAGCTGGCCCTGGACATTCAGGTGGATGAAGGTGAGTAGAATGTTCTTGCCCCTCCTGAGTACATACTAAGCCTTGTCAATTAATGGCTTTTTGTTAATAAATACCTAGTAAATTATTTCTTCTGCATGTTACATCCATCACCTGTACTATAAGGTTCAAACTTTTTAATCTTTCAGCACTGGTGAGAAATTACTATCTTTTGTAAACTTCTCTGAGATTCTTCAAAGGAAGATGCTATAGAAGAATGACATAGAAGTTAGAGGAAGGAAGTTCTCTGAATAAGTTTTATTTCACGTGTCAGCATTACATTGACGATGAATTTATCTGCCTCGCAGAAAAACATTAAAATATTTTCGACAAGAGAATGCATTGATGTGGCGAATATTGGAAAGAAAGGAATTCCCTTTCAACTGCATATGTCTGTTTATTAGTTAGCACTCCTTTAATGTTAACATTCAAGGCTTTGAAGAACAAGTGCCTACAGACAGGCTGCAGTTTGAAAAGCAGTGGCAAGGGACTCTTTTTCTGAAGACAAGTGAACACAGGCAGAAGAAGAGATAAGCAAGGGAAGGATTTAATTAAGGATGCATGCATCAAACATGGCAGTTCATCATTCTAATTATGTTAGTAGGACTAATGTGCTTCAGCCTGTCAGTTGTATTTAAAACTAGCAAAACACAATGCTCATTCTCAGGACATGCGCACCCTTTCCCTCCAAGCTGCAGGATGTTGGAGCTCACAAAGCAGCAGTCACACAAAGAGCAGCAGGCAACAGCAACAGCATAATGAAGAGCATCTGGCAAAGACATAATTGCAAACTTAAATAATTTCCAGTCTATTATGCTTATGTACAGAGCAGAAATAGTGCTCTGTGGTAGAAGGCTGGCCTGTTTTCCATTTGTCCAGGAAACAGAAAGACTGCACGCAGCCAGAGCAGCAAGCAGCTCAGCAGAGAGGTCACCCTCCCGTGGATAACTAACAAAAATTACAACTCAGGGCTAGGAGAAGTGAGGGTTTGCAGGGACAGGTACCTGGGGAAAAGTCTATGTCCGGTTTCAAATTGAAATGTGATTGTGTGTGAAGCGGTTTTGGTATGCTAGTCAGGCATCTCTCACCAGCTCAGGAAGGACACAACCACAGCAAGGCATTCTCTCAGCCTTGAATCCTCAGTCTTCCCTGACCTTGTAGACGAAATCAACACAAGTGATGCTGACTTATTTTGCCACTGTCACTCTAGATTACACAGCAGCGCTGCAAACAGGATGACTTGAGGGAAGACATGAGGGTTACTGGCTCAGAGATCTTCTTGCAACTTGTGACATGGTGCCTCTGGCACTTTCTAATAAGACCAACCACAGATATAAACTCATTCTTAAAGTCACTTCTTCAGTGCTTTCCTTCCAGTGCTGGCTGTTTCTGAGCAGAAAAGCAAGAGAGCCACAAAGGAGTAAGCCTTGAAGGGTCAGGATTCCCACATTTCCCCTGATCCTTTCACCAGTGAGATCTCCAGCTAATGGAGATGTTTGCAAATTACTTTTTAAATGGCATTTTTCTTGACGTGGAGGAAGGAATATCACGGTACTTCCCTAATACTGACTCACTGAGCCTATATAGAATATTAGGAGTGGATGGTAATCTGTAGAGTTCACCAGACTCAGCAGGCTCTCAGTGATATCATGAAGACAAGAGCCCGGTAGGCAGCAAATGGGTGCTTTGGTGCCTCTTAGCAAGGCATTTTCAGTTACTGATTCTTTACATGCTTGTCTGGTGGCAACGGTTCTAATGTGGGTGAATGGTCGGATGATCACAGAATCACAGAATCGTAGGGGTTGGAAGGGACCTCCACAAATCACTGGGTCCAACCCCCCTGCCAAAGCAGCTCCCTAGCTCATATTGCACAGATAGGGGTCCAGAGGAGTAGTGAATATCTCCAGAGATGAAGACTCCACCCCCCCCCCCCCCCGCTCTGGGCAGCCTATTCCAGGGCTCTGTCACCCTCACTGGGAAAAAGTTCTTCCACATGTTGGCATGGAACTTCCTGTGCTCCAACTTGCAGCCATTGCCCCTTGTCCTGTCTCCACAGACCACTGAAACGGGGCCGGACATTTCCCCCTGCATCCCATACTTAAGATACTTATAGGCATTAGGTCCCCCCTTAGTCTTCTCTTCTCAAGGGTGAACAGCCCCAGCTCACTCAGCCTTTCCTCACAGGGGAGATGCTCCAGGCCCTTAATCATCTTCGTAGCCCTTCTCTGGACTCTTTCCAGGAGATCCCTGTCCTTTTTACACCAGGGAGCCCAGAACTGGACACAATACTCCAGGTGGGGCCTGACCAGGGCAGAGTAGAGGGGGAGGATCACCTCCTTTGACCTGCTGGCCACACTCCTTCTGATGCACCCCAGGATCCCATTGGCTCTCTTAGCCAGCAGGGCACACTGCTGGCTCATGGCCAACCTGTCATCAACCAGGACCCCCAGGTCCTTCTCCACTGAGCTCTTCTCCAGCAGGTCATCCCCCAGCCTGTACTGATACAAACGGTTGTTCCTTCCCAGGTGCAAGACTCTACACTTGCTTTTGTTGAATCTCATCTGGTTTCTCCCTGCCCAGCTCTCCAGCCTGTCCAGGTCTCTCTGGATGGCAGCGCAGTGTTCCTGCATGTCAGCCACCCCTCCCAGCTTTTTATCATCAGTGTACTTGCAGAGGGTGGATGCTATTCCCTCACCAAGGTCGTCAGGCTCCTCCTGTATCCTCTTCTGTACTCACATAACCTTAATTCAACACCCCCAGAGCATCATCTACTACGCGTGGACACTTTAGGGAAGTGGGAAGGTTCTTTCTGCCCTGAGCAGAGACAAGGGTCCAGCTCACCAGTTTCTTCTGTGAGTCAGCTCATGGTTGATTTCAGGCTTACATGCCTTTTGCACAGTGCAATCACCATGAAAGATTAGAGAGTAATATCCAGCAGCAAACACGTTGTGGTTCAGCCATGGCAGCAGCTGAGCACCATGTCCCACTCCTCTACCAGAGGAGAAACAGACAGCACCTCCATGGGTTGGATTAAGGAAGATTTGCTGACAAGCACCATGAAAGGGGAACAATAACAGAGCCCATGGCAGAATTCATGCACAGTGATAACTGAGCACTTTACCGATCCAATGGGTGATAACACAGAGTGCTGCACCAACCTGCTGCACCAACATGATGAGCAATCCAATGCCCAACTGCACTGGGACTGCCCCAGAGCTGGACCATCCCACACCTCCCCAACCAACCCCCTTTTCTGGGGCTGCCAGGTGGTATGGAAAACAGCCTGGGCCAATTTGGCTCAGCTGTGCTGGCTGGAACCAGGACAAAACAGTAGAGGTTTCACTTACTGAGTAACATCAGATCACAATAGAAGGTCTGTAATTTTAGACAGCCTAAATTACTGTTTTTAGAGCTGTTGCAGTTTTGTGTGGCTGGGTTCTAATGGAGGAGGGGGATCTGCAGGAATGGCTTCTGCAAGAAGCAGCCAGAAGCTCTCTACAGGCCCCAGGAGAGTAAGTATCAGCTGATTCAAGGTCAGAGTCACTGCTGAGCCCATCAGTGATGGTCACAGTGCTTCTGGGAATCACATTTAGGAGAAAAAAAAACCCACAGGCAGACGCATTTTGCCACCCGAGAAGGGAGTGAGAAGATGTAAGAAGCCATGCAGACAAGATGTATTAAGCCAAGGCCAGGGAAGAAGAAGGAGGCAGGGGCAGGGGGAAGAATGAGCCATACCAGATGCCAGGGAGAGAGACTCCTCTGCACCCCATGGAGAAGACTGCATTGAAGCAGGCTGTTCCCCTGCAACCCACAGATAATGACAGGGAACAGAGACCATCTACAGCCTGCACAGAGACTGACCCGTGCCAGAGCAGGTTTACTGGGGGACTTGTGACTCTGTGGGTGACCAGACTGGAGCAGTCTGGTCCCAAAGGTCAGCACCCATGGAACAGAGCTACATTGAGGCAACTGGTGAGGAGATGATGCCCGAATAGAAAGGACTCTCATTGGAGAAGTTTGTGGATGTGACTGTCTCCCATGCATGGGACCACACAGTGCAGCAGGGGAAGGTTGTGAGGAATGCCTTCCCCAGCTAAGAAGTAAAGCAGCTCATGAGGAACTGACTGAAAACCCCCATTCCCCGTTCCCTGCCTTTCCGTTTGACATGATGGGGGGGAGGAGTAGGGAGCGAAATTATGACGAAAGTCTGCGAAAAAGGGAGGGGTGGAGGTGAGGGAGTAGAGGTGGTTTAAGATCTGGAGAAAGAAAGCAGCTTGTGAGTAACTGACCAGAACCCCATTCCCCCATTCACTGCCCCTTCCCATACCATGATGGGGGAAGTGGGGGGAAGAAGGAAGTAAATCATGAATAGAGTCCGCTCAGAAGGGAGGGGTGGGGGAAGGTGCTTTAAGACCTGGCTGCACTTCTCATTACCTGACTCTGGTTGCACTGGGTGTGTAGTGTAGTTGTAATAAATTAGTTTTCTTTAAGTCTGTGTGGAGTCTGTTTTGCCCATGACACTAATTGCAGAGTGATGCCTCTCTGTCCTTATCTTGAATCCTAAGCCTCTCGATACATATTTTCTCCCCTTTCCGGCTAAAATGAGGAGTGATAGAATGGTTTTGGTGGTCATTTGGCCTTTAGCCAGGGCCAAACCACCTCAAGAGAAAATACAACAGTGGAACAGAATGTCTTCATCTAGGGTAGCTTTCTAGCATTCAAAGTTTAATTCTGAAAAATATATCTGAGTTTTTCTAATCCGCCTTTAGTCCCAAGACCAGATCAACCATACTCATACTACAAACGATCAGCTCTGCATGGACATTGAGCCAAGACATTTATTACTAGCTAAACTGACAGTAATAGCTGTCCCAGGTCACGTATTATTCTCCCTTCATGTGGTCAGTTGTTCTTGTATAATTTGTTTTGGAATGAGCTGTTTAGACAACACAACGGGATGTGCCATCTCTCATTTGGATTTCTGTTCTTCATTGCAAATGGGATTGCATTGCATTCATCAGCACAAGAACATTATCAATCATCTTTTTCTCTGGATGACTGGAATCAGTGACTTTCCTTCCATGATTTAGCTATCCCTTTATTTTTGCTACTATTGTATTTCACATGAAATAGCTGTGGAAAGCAGACCTATTGGTGCTTTGTGTTTGGGACAAGCATTTACTCTTCCCAGCTTTAGTATGATGCTGCAGAGCTGACAAGGTGAAATGTAGTTCATTGATACTATTCTCTAAATTTTATATCATTAAGTGATGCAGTCTCTTTGAAGTCCCTGCTCAGATTAAATAATGCATTAAAATTAAATCTATTTATTTAACTACTCTTATGAGAAAGATAGAAATAGCAGGAAAGTTGTCTTCCTTTTACCTGTCACTGTTGTAGGTCAGGAGTTTCCTCAACTGATGAAAGAAATAATCGTGACGTCAGTTGGCCTACCGTTGTTGTTTGACCCTGGCTGGAGGCCAGATGCCCACCAAAGCCGCTCTATCACTCCCCTTTTCAGCTGGACAGGGGAGAAAAGGTATGTTGGGAGGCTGAGGAGTTGACATAAGGACAGGGAGAGATCATTCCGCAATGAGTATCATGGGCAAAACAGACTCAACACAGAATAAAGGAAACTCTCTCATTTATTACACTGCACTGCACACCCAGTGACACCAGAGTCAGGTAACGAGAAGTGCGACCAGATATTAAAGGACCTCTTCCCACCCCTCCCTTCTCAGCAGACTTCACTTTAGTAGATTTTGTTCCCTTCTTCCCCCCACACTGTGGCACAGGGACGGGCAGAGACTGTGGGAGTTTTCCTTCTTAGCTGGGGCCAGGAGGAGCATTCCTCACACCCTACCCTTGCTGCACCATGGGGTCCCACCCATGGGAGACAGTTCTGCACAAACGAGTCCTTTCCCACAGGGCTTCAGCTCTTCACCAGCTGCCCCAGCTCTGGTCACTGCTATGGGGTGCAGTCATACATTGTAGAATGTCTCTCAGCCTCTCAGGCCCTGACTGCTCCAGCCTGGCCCTCCACTGGGTCACAAGATCCCCTCAGCAAACCTACTCCCATGTGGGTCTGTCTCTCCCTTGCTCATCTCTCTCTGTCTCTCTCTCTCCATGGGCTGCAAGTGCTGGCAGGGCCTGCCCCAGTGTGTGGGGCCTCTCCACGGGCTGCAGGTGGGGTCTCAACCTTTTCCACAGGCTGCAGAGGGACACCCACTCCACCATGGGTTTCTCCACAGGCTGCAGGGGCATCTTGCTCTCAGGCACCTGCGGGACCTCCTCACCCCCTTCCCTGGCCTTGGTGCCTGCACAGTTGCTTACATCTTCTCACTCCCTTCTCTGGTGGCAAGAGGCAGGTCCTTTCATTTTTTTCTCTTAAACGTGATTCCCAGAGGTGCTGTGACCACAGCTGGTGGGCTCAGCCTTGGTCAGCAACAACTCTGGCCTTGAGCCAGCTGGTGTTTGCTCTGTCAGGTCTGCAGAGAGCATCTCATGCTTCTTGCAGAAGCCATTGTTGCACATGAAACAGAATTTCAACCAGCCACACCTCCTCCTTTCCACTTATTTGTCACATTAAAAGAAGAACTAGGAGCAGGTATGGAAAGTAGCATAGTACTAGTTGGAAGAGTTGTACATAGCCAGACTTTGGGTCATTTCTTGGTATTTTGTTGAGTCACAAAGCACTGAGTAATAATGGGCTACTGCTTTTGTGATGTTTGTGTTGTGTGTAGTAAGAAAGGTTTTGGCCACAACAAATATCTGCACCATTCAGATGTGAAGCTACTGACAGTGCCCATTAAATTCTAAAATGTAATCAGAGTGAGCCTGTAGTTTGTGGAGTGTGTTGCCATTCAATCCAGAAGCACTGATCTCAGTTGGGGCAGTTAACAGAAGTTGTCAATGTAAGGTTTAAATTCACAAAGCACCAGTGTTGCCTAGAGATGCTCAGGTCTGAAGCAAGACACTGCCAACAAACCCTTATGTTGACTTAATTTTGCTGCATACCCCCGTTCTGGTCTCCCAGACCACTGATGCTCTCATCCTGATGTGGTGTTACAAATTTCATCTTTAATTACATTTAACACTGTGCTGCTTCTGCCAAAGGATGCCAGGCACTAAGTAAATCTCCAGTAACTCAGATCCACTTGAGAAGCCAAACAGCAGCTTTAGGCTCCACTGTGCACACAAAGTGAAGCGATATTCTGAGCAGGCTGTGAGCTTCAGAGTGCCTGTCTCGATAATTGCCTCATACTGTGTCCCCAGAGAAACAGCAAATGTTGAGACAATCTGAATTATCATGTGGATTTTCAAGATCCTAGAGTAGTTGACCTTTTAAACAGACAGCAATTCACCATCTTAGCTGTATCTGACCTGGCACACTGCTATAATTCTTCTAAAAATAGAGAGTAGCTAAAGAGTACTGAGGCTTCACTGGCTTCAAGTAAAGGCTTCCAACTAATTAATCTTCTGGTTTTCCTAAAGTCCACTGCTGCAGGCTACCTTGTTTTTACAGGGCCTTAGGCCCAACAGCCTTCTGGTGAGAAAATTCACTTACCTTCCTGGGAGAAGGGATGAATCCCTGGTCCAACAATGGAGGGCTGTGGATGAATGGAGCACTGCAAGAACTGGACAGTAACATCTGGTAAAGATGGTGGTCAGGCAAAGAGATGGAAACTACTGTCAACAGGAGAAAACTGTACTGAAAAAGGACATAGGTATTCTCAGCAACAATGTGAAAGCCCGTACAGAAATACCTACAGTAGAGGCATGCAGAAGTAGATGTATGAGAGATGCACTGGCAGGACCATCCTTTAGCAAGCTGCACCTTAAGGAAGGTCTGACACCAGCTGCTCAGAGTGGAAGGTTGCCCAGTACAATGGGACCCATGTTAAGAGCAGGACACCTTCATTAGATTTTGGACAGCTCTTTCCCCATTTTCATTAATGTTTTGAAGTGATGGATGGGACATGAAATAAAGGGGTAAGGGTGAGGAACATATGTGGTAGAAAATGGTAGTAGTGTGCTTATACAAATGTTTGCCATCTGTTTTTATTAGATGTATAATATTTGCATCAGCCTACAAGCTCCAAATCCTAGCACAAAATACATTTGCAGACAGTTCGCAGGCAGGGAGTACTTGACACAACTACTTCCTAGCTGGGGCTTGTTTCCTGGTACCCCAATGCCTTATTTTTGGAGTTGTTAAAGACTTTGTGTGAATTTCTGGTCTAATCTCAGCAGTAGCAGTCAAGAGCCTCACCTCCATTTCAGACTCACAAAGGTAAATCCAAATTCCACTGCAACAGCCCAGCTTGGGGAATACATATATTGGCACTGTATTCTTCCTCATGCAAGGACCACAGACTCAGACACAGACCTTGTGAGGCCAAGCTGTGCTTCACACCAGACCCTTTGCTCAGGCCTTATCTTGGGCAGTCCCTGCTGCCAGTGGAGGTTGTGCCAGCACCCCGAGCTGTGCTGTATATCCGTGCTGCACCACGAGCGGGTGTGCGCAGGCTCTACCAACACACCAGGCCAGCCGTGCCGCGGCCACAGTAGATCCAGGCCTGGAGGTTGGTGTCCCTGCCTGTGGCAGGGGGGTTGGAACTCTATGATCCGTGGGGTCCCTTCCAACCCAGATAATTCTATGATTCTAAGATTTAGGGTTACTGGGCCCTAGATCGATTTCAGGCTATCAGTGAAGAGTAAAACAGAATGGCCCTGCTGATGTGCCTAAGCCACTGTTTGTTGGAACAGTAGAAGTGATTCAGCTCTTATTACACTGAGGAAAAACTACTGAGCACTGGAGAAGTAACATCCCTTATGGTCTTATCCTATTTGTTATGTTACCATATGTCTCATCTCCTACTATCTTTTGTCAGTCTTTTAAAGCTCAGTATTTTAGTGGTTCTTAATTTTCTCTACCATTTCTGTGCTTGGCTAACATTTTTTACACATAGCAGTATATTGTCACTAACTTCTGATAAGAACACATGAAGATTACATTCCACTCATCAAGAAGACCACAGGAGTACTAAATAAAACCTAAACACACACACTTCAGAAAGAGAAAGCTGAAAACAGCAAAGTTCAAATGAAAATGGATCACCATAATCAAATTACATTTTAACTAGTAATATACCAGGTAGTAATATATTCAACTGGAAATGTGGTTTGAAAAATTACGTATGTGTATGTATACATATACATGTGTATTTGGCATCTGTATTTATCTAGGTGTATATGGTACATAGCTGGAAAACTAACTTAATATAAATTTTAAATATATGCTAAAAAGGATTTTTCTCTAATCCACAGAAAATGAGCAGCATCTCTGTTAGTTACACTGACAGGTGCAGTTCCTTTTTGATGGCTGTTCTTGCTGAAAGAGTTTTCAATAACTTTGAGAAGTTTTGACAGCTTTGAGGAAGCTCACTTTTTACTTGAGGTTAGCTTTAAATTCTCATTGGATTAGATAGCATCACCTCAAGATTAACACAGTACTCCTTATACATCAAATGTAAAATACTGAAAGGAAGATAATGACTATTTTTATTCCAGTAACCAAAGCATACTTGTAGAGTGCTACAGAGAAGACCCACCTCAGTAGTTAGGGTCCCGAAAACACAAAATGGAAGTGAATGATGTGAGGAAAAGTGAACAAAAGGAAGAACTAGTAAAATAAAACAACTGGAGCAGCAGCAGCCATACATCTGTTGTTGCTGGATTTAAGATTTGAGCAGGTCAAACTAGCATAAAAGTGAAATTTAAGGAAGTCAGGGTCAGTGAAAGTTTAGAAGGTGCAGACAGGAAAGGCAGGAGGTGAAAGACAAAGTTCCCAGGATAAGCAGAAAAGGCAGCTCTTGTGCCCCAGATCACTGTCTGCAACCTGTGGTCGATTGACCCTGGCTGGAAGCCAGGTGCTCACCAAAGTCACTTTATCACTCCCCTCCTGAGCTGTACTAGGGAGAAAATACATAATGAGAGGCTTAGGAGTCGAGATAAGGACAGGGAGAGATCATTCCCAATTAACATCATGGGCAAAAGAGTCAACACAGAATAAATCTAATTTATTACCCGATCACAACAGACTGGGATAATGAGAAATAGATCCAAACCTTAAAACACCTCCCCCCACACCTCCCTTCTTCCAGGGCTGAACTTCACTTCCGATTTGTCTCCTTCTTCTCCCCCCTAGCAGCACAGGGGGATGGTGAATGGTGGTTGGGGTCAGTTCATCATGCATTGTGCCTGCTACTCCTTCCTCTTCGGGGAGGATTCCTCACAGTCAGCTCCTGCTCCAGCCTGGGGTCCCTCCCACAGGAGACAGCCCTCCATGAACTTCTCCAATGTGAGTCCTTCCCATGGGGCCTTCAGCTCTTCACAAAGTGCTCCAGTGTGGGTCTTTTCCATGGGGTGCCCTCCTTCAGGAGCAGACTGCTCCAGCATAGGTCCTCCACAGGGTCACAACTCTCCCCTAGCAAACCTATTCCAGAGTGGGTCTCTCTCCACAGGCTGTGGGTGGTACCTCTACTCCCCATCATCCTCCATGGGCTGCAGGGAGACAATCTGCTCCACCACGGTCTTCTTCATGGGCTGCAGAGGAATCTCTCCTCAGGTGCCCACAGCGCTTCCTCCCCACCCTTCCTCACTGACTTTGCACAATTTCTTATATCTCACTCCCTTCTCTGGCGACAACAAGCAGCTGCTTCTGTCCCCATGATGAAAAGCAACATAGCAAATGTCATCACTGGGGTAGAGTACAGGCATGGGGATTGAGAGATTTCTTTCTTGTCCAGTCATGGATTTGCTCCTCAACCACAGTCAGCACAACTGTTCTAGAAGTGTTTCATATAACTTCTCCATAAAAGAGGAAATCTCAGGCACAACTTGCTGCATAGTCAAACTAATCTGCTTAATATTTGTAAAGCTGAGAGGGCAGAAGGCAATATCAAAATGCAGGGTATATATTATGTGAACTAATTCAGTAGTTCTCCAATAAATCTGTCTTACTAAATGAATTTCTGTGCTGAAGCAATGTTGCTAGCAATTTGCTATTCCCCTGAAATATGTAATATATTTATATAGAAACCAAATCTTTGCATTACATCATTGCCAAGAAGAAACAGATTATACATTTATTGCAGAAAAAATATGTTAAAAAGCCCTGAATTAATTAAAATAATAGCTGCTTGGAAACAAGGAAAGAATCACTTCTTTCAGTGAGCATTTGGAGCTGCATAACCTTGAATCTGAATTTGTGCATAGCAACAGAAGTGAACTTGACAGTCGACTGTATTTACATTCTGTACTATTAGCTTTTTAAAATATAAATGTTTTGCTTTTACAACTCATCTGTTATAAAATTAACTTTTGTAGGAGCAAATTTGGGGTTTGATCCTCATCACCCTTGGACAGCAAGAAAAGAGAGTGCTTGAGCAAAAATAGAGTCTTAGGGGTAGAAATTAGGTTTTATGGGGAAAAGAGAAGGAGAAAGAAAGTGTTCCTGTCCTCCTTTAGGGTTACTGGTGTACCACTTGCAAAGACAGCTGTTGTCATTTCTGGAGGGCCCCTGCTATGGTGTGTTGCAACCCATGCTCACCTGGAGGTCTGAGGTACCGTTCCTGTTGTGTACGTGAAAAGCAACCCAGAAAAGCAGTTCATTGCTCTGAATTCACCTGACTTGCTGTCCTCACCTCAGATGGAAAATTTTCAAGGGTGTGTAGCCAGGAGGATGCTGTATCACAGCCTGACTGGTGCAAGAGAGCTCTGCAGTTGCAGGGCAGAGCATACAAGAGTGGCATCACGCAGAAACAAGCTGCTGCTCAAACCTCGGTTTTCCCCTTTCCCTGCCTCCCCACAGATGCTGCTTTGTGGGCTGGGCTGCCCTGCTGCTATTACAAGAGTGAGGGCGACAAAGAAAATTGGTGTATTTAGCACAGAGTGTGTCATTTCCTCCTGCCCCACACAGTCAAACCCCACTGTTAATGCAGCAGGGCTGTGCATGGATTCAATTCCAGAACACACACACCCCCGTCCTGTGGCCAGATGGCAACAGCCCCCACAGCCCACGTATGGACTGCAACTGGAGGCAGCTCACCACAACCGTACTCAAGCCCCCAGAAATCTTCTTCCCTCTGCGTCTGTCCCCACTGTTCACTGACCTACCAGAATCAGTCAGACTGAATGGACTGACCTTCTCCTCCACCACCTTTTTCCCTGCTTTGGTCCCATTTGTGTCACAGGCTTAATTCTTGTCCAAGAGGAATGACGCTGCAGCTGCAACTTACAGTCCCTTCTCACAGATATTTCAACTGACCTTCTCTATCTCATCCAGACTGGTTTCAGATCAAGGCACCTACCAGAGACCCTCTTCCTGACATAAGAACAGAGGTTTCTGATATACCACAGGGCTTGTTGGGGTTTCACCATTCCTATTTGGCCTGTAAAAACTGAAATGCTGCAGCATGAAACTCCGCAAAATATTACTGCCACCACACAAACACACACACACACACAAGTACCACTCAGCAAAGTCACAGAGGACATGCAGAATGTGGAGTCAGGTTTTCATTTTATTTCTTTTTAAACACTCTAGCATCAAATCTTATACCAAGAAAATAATTTGGTCACACAATTGGTGTAAGGAAGTTCAGGGTACCAAATCAGATGGAAGAGGCGAATCATTATTTTGTTTAGTCTTTTATTGTTAGCACAAGTTCAACAGTCAAACCTAATTTTTTGTCTTACTTGGGAAGAAAAAACAAGTAACTGGAGAGTGGAAGTCCACATAAATCTTTTAGTTCCCATCTGGATTTTCTTGTTAAAAAGAAAAAGATTTTTTTTTCCTTGAGAAAATAGTGTCAAGAACAAACCTATCGTTAAAAATAGGAGCAGCAAACTGGGGATCTCCCCAGTCAGCATCATGTGTCTTCCAGGCGAGAGGAAAACTCCCTGTAAGGCAGACAGGGAATTTGAATTATTAAAGCTGAAAGAATAATCTACTCAGACTGATCAGAGCAGAGCTCTCTTGAGAGCTGGTGGGGTTTTTCCACTGGCAGGCAGATTACGTCATATGTGAGCTGCATTTCAAGCAGTCACCATCATACAGAAATGTATTGCTTTCTCAAGCAGAATTTCTATTGCTGCAAGTATTCCCCCCCCCCAAAAAAAAAAACCCTACCACTCCGCCGGCTCCCCCCACTGTTAGACATGATCAAAAATCAAATGAGAAACCAGGATTAGGTTCTCCAGAGAGTATAATGTAATTTCCCTCTCACTTCACTGATTCTATAGGAGGAATTTATTTTAATTATAAATTATAGCACCTACATGTGCATAATGCAGCAACATGAAAATCTATGGGCACAGGGTTTCCCAGGCAACGTCTTATCAATTCTTTGTTTCTAGGTGATATTGTTCACTGCACTCAAAAGCCTCGAACAGCCTCGTCTGTTGCAGACTGAAAGGAGGGGGAGACAGAGGGAATCACCCCAAGAAGGTTCATTCACTGAATGTATGAATGCCATATGATTATTTCGATCTCAAAGAATGGTATCTGAGCTATCTGCATGCTAATACTTATTGAAAAGCAGTGCGTTTAAGCTTGAAATGAATTTATTATCCTAAATACTAAAGAAAAACTAAAAAAAGCATACATAAAACATAAAACTCCTACATTAAACATATCTTACTTTAAAATAAGAAGTTTTCTGGCATCCCTGTGAAATATTTCTGGCTTGCTTTGTAATTCAGCTGTGCCACTCACATTTAGTATGACTTTAGGTTTCACAAGAAGAAATGCCAATCACACTGCAGGCTCATATATAAATAATCACTTGTATTGGAATCAGCATAAAAGGGGCAGCCATCAGGGAAGGCAATACTGATGTATCACCAGTGTCCTCTCTGTCAGTTGCCCTGTTTCTAAATTCCTCAGGATAAGGGCACAGGATTTTGCTAGGGTCTGTGCTCTCACCTGCCAGCTTTGCACAATGTTATGATGGGGGGAGCGGTGTGGGCTGCAAGCCCACACAGATCTGAAAGCTTATGTGTTGGGAAAGTATTTATGTGCTGCAGAGGTGCCTACCTGTGCTGAGAAAACAAATTAAAAGCCTCCAGTTACTAAACCCAAAGGCTTTTCATGTAGCAAGAACGCCAGCCATAAGATTTCCCTCCTCACTGCCAAACAACTCGCAATAAAAATCTCTTGTGAATTCCTGCAGCCATCACTGCTCCCCATCATTTTCCCATTCACTTCAGTTCCCTTTCACTACCCTTTCCTTTCCCAGCCCTTTTCTGTCTATTTGCCTACATGAAAAGCTGCCATTTGGGTCAGTCCTGCTGAGGTGGGAAAAGAGGATAAGCCAATAACCTAAGAGTCTGTAAAAGATCACAAGCATATTTCAGGAGCCCTCCATATTGCTCCAAATACCATTTCACAGGAACTGGATTGAGTGGTTTGTCTCAAACTGTCTGTCTTGGAAGATAACAGAACCTGCAGAGGTTCTGCAGTCTGGCTCTCGCCTCACAAGGGGCTGGATCTTGCAAGCATCTGCGACGCATTGTACTGGGGCCTCCATCCTCCAAAGGTTGGAAGGGCCTGTGGAGTCTTGATCTAAAAGCAGCCGCTCTGACAAACTGGACTATTGTGCTTAGGTGGGGTCCTCGTTTGATAAACCACTTGGACACGGTCCCTGCAAGGGCAGTCCCTTCGTCAGCAACCACCCTGATAAGCAAGGCCCTGTCCTTATTTGATAAGTGACAGGCAAGCAGGGCCCTGTAGAGGTAGAGCACCATCTTGCTAAAGTCCTGTGTGAGGTCACTGAATGAGGTCACTGTTCCATCAGCCCAGTTGCAGGGGTCAAATGACCACTTGGGATCCCCATTCCCCACCGACTCATTTCCAGAACACTCTGTAACTCATTGCTGAGTCTGCACAAGATACTCTGGGCCTCACAGAAGTGGGGCCAGGGAGCATAAAAGACGCAGATTTGAGACACCTGGTGTGTGCCCGCCATCCCAGGACCACAGCTTTATGACGATCTACATTGGATCCCTGGGTGGTGATATCTTCTCTTTTTTCTCTATTTCTCAATCTCTTTCTCTCGACTTCTAACCTTATTCTAGGCACATAATAGCAACGGCTTTTCCAGTTTTGCTAAGCTCTACTAACTGTAATCCATTGCTCCAAATATATAGTGTGGTGTGGTTTTGTTTGCCAGCGTTATAATCATACTCACTTTTAAGTGAAGTTGTGCTTTGCTTGGACCTGCTAGGACAGGACAGGCAGGACTGAGAGAAGGATTGGGTCCAGCTGCACCTAGACTCCTCTCTGAGAAAGAGTCCAAAAAGCAAGGAGGTCCAGTCTAATCTCTCTGGTTTGCCCGCCTGGTGGGACATGACACCATCTTTCACCTCCCATCCTGCCAAACTAGCCACTCCATTTGCTCAGATACAAAGAGGAGGAAAATCCCATTGTCTTTTTCTTCCTTTGTATTCTCTTGAGATGATGATGAAAAACTGCCCTGCATCTCTGCCTGTACACAGAAGGAAATAAATCCCTAGTTTTATTTTATTGTCACCTCGTAGAGCAAAACCACTGCAGCCTGTCTTTGTGGGCACACCTCTCTCTGCATTCATCCTTAACATGATTTTGTTTGGAGTTACAGGGAAACATGCAGTCAGGAACCTGCAGATCACTTATAATTAGCAAAGAAGTAAGAGAAAAATATGATGCAAATAAAATAAAAAGGTCAAATCTGATTCCATACTTTGAATACTAAACCAAGGAGCATCACCTGGACATACTCAATTACACTTCCATATTTTTGCTGCAGCTTTATTCTAAATTTTACTTTAAAGTCACAGGGTTAAAAAAAATGGACAGCAAGGAAAAATGACCCAGCTTTGGTAACGGCAATAATTGATAAACAGCAAATAAAACAGACATCATCCTGAAAGAACTGCTTCACTATCACTTAGTCCATGACAGGCTGCCCATCCACCTCCTCACGGAGGTAAAGCGCCAGACAGAAAAGAGAGGGTGTACAGTCCATATGAGTCAAATCACTTCAATATCACAGCCAACACTTGTCATTGCAAAACATCACCCTCATAGGAGTGCTTCAGCATGGAAGGCAGACTCACAGGCATCAAAGCCCTGCTGCAGTCAAGAAGCAAAAGCGGTACAGGACTCCCTTCTGGAAGAGCATGGCCAGGGAGGGCAGCACAACACTGTCATTTCTCATGTGTGTAAAAATATACACAAATTACATTAGCGCTTTGCCCCATCCAGAACTCCAACAAATCTTGTTCTATACTAAGAAAGGTTTTCGGAAATTTTAGGAAAACCCCTCAACTGTTTGCTCCAATTTACATTTTCCTCCACAATACCTCTCACCATCCAGACAGCCATAGCTCTCCTGGATCATGGCCCTTCACTGTCACCCACCTTCACTGTTACATACCGGCTGCTGGGTATTACAGAGCTTAGACTCAATTAGGCTCACAGCTGAGGACACATTTTTCAAGAAAATGATGGGGAAAATATTGAGATGCAGCCCACGATCTTTCCAATGTCACTCTCCTATTGTAAAAAAGTTTTATTAGCTTACTAAAAAGATTTTACAAGAGGTTATCTCATTACAGCTAAGTAATTTTAAATCTTCCTCAAACATTTTCCTGTGTATACAGGTGGCCATAATTCTTAGAAGTCCCCTATTAGTTACCTAGAATAGAAGTGCAAAGTATAATAGAAGGTTAGGAAGTTGGAAGAAGGAACAAGTGGCTCACGGGTGCAGCAACAGACAGTTTTGATGTGCAGGACCCTTTATCATGGTTCAAAGCTGGCCAGTAACAAAGGATGGAGAAGTATCACTGTCTGACAGCAATTACAAAAAATGGCATGAAATTAATGCATGTTTCCGTTCAAAACCCAAAACCAGTGCCTTCCTCAAGTCCAAAACCTGACAGCTGTCAGGCGTAGTACAAGGTTTCTCTTACCAGTGAGCAAAGAGCCTACGCTACCCTGTCATTGTATTTGTGATTCTCCACAGGTTAAAGAGTTGCTGGTGGCTTTGCCACACAGCTGCAGGCAGTGAGCTCCACTGCAGGCACAGGTCTGCCTCCTGCCACCACACACCCCAGGACCATCCCACAGTCAGTCACAGGGTCTGGGACAGCTTCACTGGGATCAGCACCACCAGAGCATCTTAACTGCGCAGGTGTCTCCAGTGGGGTTTATGAATTAAAAGTTTCCAAATAAGAAAAAATTAGGTAAAATAATTATTATGATTTTTTTTTTAGAAAAAAAAGCAAGTTTATGATTGATTTTTCAACAGTGTTTTTACATGGTGCAGCCTGAAGAGACCCAACAAAAAGCAGTTACTTGGGCACAAGGCTGGCATTAGAATGTTAATGGCTGTTTCCAGTTCTTAGGTGAACGGAACGATCAAAGCCTCTTTTACCTCTAAAATAAGATCAGTTAAATGCTGAGAGCATGAATGCCATTCTGAATACATCACTGACACACTTAACAGGCTTCAGTGTTTTATTACTTTTACAGTAAAACCCAAGTGATACCAGTATTACTGAGACTTACACTGCTAGGGCACGAGAGGAGCAGAGCTGCTTTACTGAGGATGAGTAGGAGTTTCAAAGCTTAAATTGTGGGGGTTTTTTCCTAATGCTTCACAACAAAAGAAGTAGTGTGGCATAATTAAATGCATTAAAAATGAGCTTTCTATCAAGGGTAAACAAATTGAACCTAAAATATTATCATAATTACAGCTGAACTGCATTAATTTCAGATGTGGAGTCTTAAGGATTACTAAGTGGCAGCATTAAAATGCTGTAAAACTAAAAAGTTATTACAGAATTCAGTCTCTTACAGAGGCAGAACAATTTTCATGCATACATATGAATCATGTTCTCATAACCAAAGCCTACTTCTTAATACAGAAAGCACAGCTGAAATCCTCCTCTTTTTATTTTTCAGAAAACATAACAGATTTTCCTTATGAATAAGGAAATTTCAAAGGTTATTAGAGTTTCTGAAAGGACTTAATGTCATCAGCCTGTGGATTTAACATGTTTACTTGCAAAGGGAAACGTGCTAGAAAAGTGCTGTTTCACTTTCTTATTAAATATGATTTCTGGTTAAATAAAAAACATGTGGCTCTCCAGCTCAGACTCCTGCTGAATACTCCTCTGGCCAGAAATGCTAGAGCATCATCCACTGGACACTGGCAGACGCAGGTAAGCTGAGGAACAAGCTTCTTCCTCTCCTGTTTGATATGACTCTGCACACAGCTGCAAAATGAGAGCATGAAATTAGAGATAAGTGTAATAAGCACAGACACCTGAATAGGAGTGCCACGGTCTGATTCCACAGCGACCTGCCAGCTCTCTAGCAGTGTTTTAAGATTTCGGTATGATGGTGATGGGATGGGTTGCCTCTCCTACAGCCACTTTGTCTTGCATATATAGTTGGTAATAGCATCTTGGTATTTTCTTCCCTTTGCAGCCTCTTTTGACACAGCATAAGCATTCCTTTGGCAGGGGCAGTCCATAGAGCTGCACAGGGTACGCAGTTCCTGCTGTGAAAGACCAAGCTAACATGGTGTGGGTTTGGTTCTACCTAGAAGCCACCTCCTTATCAGGGGCAGCATGAGTACCCACATCGATGCCAACATGGTGATGTTGGAGTAGCCGTGACATTTAAAAGGGGCAAAAGTAGAATTTAGAAGTTCATCAGATGAAAATCTGAAGTTGCTAAAGTCTCTCTGAATTCCTTGATTGCTGCCAGTGAGCAAGCAAGAAGCTTCTCTAAAAGGCCTGGTCTACAGCAGGGAAGGTTAACAAACCCTCACAGGACAAATGCAGCTTACACAGCAACCCTGTTTGTGCTGACACAGCTTATTACTACTGCCACCCATGAAATGAGCTATATTGACTTGTTTGTCAAAATGAGTTGCATTTGCACTAGGTATTTGCTCTGCTGCTATGAAAATGCCAATTTTTTTTTCTTATTTTTTTACCCTACTGCTCTCTCATACAGCACTAGATTTGAAAAAGCTCTTTGCACAGACCTCTCCCAATGCCTTTCAATCTCCCTCCTCTATCGTTGGTATTTCAAAAACTGACTCTATTGTTCATAAGGTTGTGGGATAGCCTTGTCCCTGTATAAGTCCCTAAGCCACCCTTAACAATGCTTTCTTAGGAAGCTTTCTTTAGGGGCAGACGCAAAGGGGGAGCATTATTTTTTATTTAATGAGACTCCATACAATCATTTTTAGTGCAATTCTCAGGAACAGGCTGTGGGTAGAAAATTTTGGTACCATTTGGCACATGCACAATCCCCAAAAGACATGTAGGAACTTACAGACAGGTTGCTGTGGACTCAGGAGAATATTTTTTTCTCCCTCCACCTGTCTAATCCAAAATGGGTCGTAGACTAAAAATTTTTGATTAACCACACGATCAAGGATGACTGTCCAGAAGGATGTGCAAGCAGTAACTGCCAGAGGGAAAAAAAACCCCACCCTGAGCCTGTCTTTTCAGCTTCTTTTTAATACATAGGCAAAGAACAATACTTGGGTTATGCTTTGGAAATAAAAATTCTGCCTAGCCAAAATATTGAGAGACACACTTGGAAATGCAGTAACTGTGATAAAATTGAAGATTTTTAACAACTGTTTAAGAATTAAGCTTAATAAGCATCATGTTGATCACTATTCCCTGTGATGTAAGCAACACCTACGTCGATATTTAAGGAAGAAGACCATCCTGGTTCTGAAGAACACTTTTATACCTCCTTATAGATCAAGGAAGCATGAAACAGTGCAAGTACATTTATGAAAACAGAAATTTAACATAACCATATGTCAAGCTCAGAACTTTCTTTACTCCCTGCCGCAAACCGGCTCCAAGCATATCCTTAAACACTAGCTTTGAAAATGCAATACCAGGTGTCCCAAGGTCTTCACAGCAGTAGTGCTAACTGCCTGATGATGGAAGATGTAATTATTCACATAACACTCTCTCCTAACCCCCAGTTAAATTAAGGTCAGTAACAAATTAATCAGATTGAATTAAATCGACCAGCAAGAGGTTTTTTTCCAAACTTGCAGTTTCTTATGGCAGCATAAAGAAAAAGCTATAATAATTAAAGAATAGTATTCTCTACGTTCTATATATGTTTAATATCCTCTTCCCACGTTTTAAGCTTTCCTTGAGAGAACATCACCACCTAGTGACTCTGAGTGCTTATGGGAGCTTCCACAAACCAGGTAAACTGAGCTTGAAAAGAGGCTGATGGGAAGAAAAGAAAGAAAATCAGTTGGTAGCAATCCTTACTGTTATTTACATTACAAAAAATTTTCTAAGCAAGCTGAAGGAAAACATTCTAATAAAATACAAGAAGATTTTTTTTTCTATATATATGTTGATTAAATTATTAACAACTACCAGTAGAGGTTTTTATCTGTTGCTGTCTCAGACAACTTTAGCTCAGCAGTATCAGATAGAATTAGAATTAAATGAAAATTTAAAATATTAAGAAGGAAGAAATTTGGACAAAGTCAGGACAACCTTTCCAGCAATGAAACCTATTCACTGGAGATACAGTGTCTTGATTTCGTGTTGTATTTTGAAACCAGTCTCTATGTACTGTGGAATTCAAGCCCATATTTACCTCCACTGCGTACAGTCCAGTGCCCAGACAGGTTTTAATCCAGTGAAGAGTGTACACATCTCATCAATGGGTGGCTGGTTTCTCTAGGAGGATGCTGTGGGAGACAGTGTCGAAGGCTTTACTGAAGTCCAGGTAGACAAAGTCTACAGCCTTCCCCTCATCCACTGAGCAGGTCACCTTGTCATAGAAGGAGATCAGGTTGGTCAAGCACAATCTGCCTTTCATAAACCCACGCTGACTGGGCCTGATCGCCTGGTTGTCCTGCATGTGTTGTGTGATGGTACTCAAGATGATTTGTTCCATCATCTTCCCCAGCACTGAGGTGAGACTGACAGGTCTGTAGTTCCCCAGGTCCTCCTTCTGGCCCTTCTGTAGATGGGTGTCACATGTGCCAGCTTCCAGTCCAGTGGAACCACCCCAGTTAGCCATGATTACTGGTAAATAAGGGAAAGTGGCTTGACAAACACTTGTGCCAGCTCCTGTGGTACCCTCAGGTGAATCTCATCTGGACCCATCAATGGGTGTGGATGTAAGCATCGGAGCAGATCACTAACAAATTTCCCTGGGACTATGGGTGCTTCAGTCCACTTCCCATCTCCATCTTTCTACTCAGAGGTCTGGGAATCAGGAGACCATTGGTGTTACTACTAAAGACTGAGGCAAAAAAGACATTAAGTACCTCAGCCTCTTCTTCATTCTCAGTCACAATGGTTCCTACCGCATCCAGTAAAGGTGGAAGATTCTCCCTGGCCCTCCTTTTGTTATTAATGTATTTGTAGGATTTCTTTCTGTTATCTTTCATAGTATTGGCAAGATTGAGCTCTAATTGGGCTTTGGTGTTCCTTATGTTCTCTCTGCACAACCTCACCTCATTTCTGTACTCTTCCCAGGTCACCTGCCCCTTCTTCCAATAATCATATACTCTCCTTTTCTTCCTCCAGCCAAAGCTCTGTTCAGCCAGGCCAGTCGTCTTCTCTGCCAACTCAACTTTCAGCACATTGGGATGGCTTCACTCCTGCGCCTTTAGGACCTCATTCTTGAGGAGCATCAAGCCTTCCCAAGCTCCTTTATCTTCCAATACTTCTCAAGGGACTCAATCCACCAGGTTCCTCCACAGGCCAAAGTCCACCTGAAGTCCGGGGTGGTGGTGCTGCCATCCCTCCTCCTTCCTTCTCCAAGAACTGAGAACTCTATCATCTCATGGTCACTATGCCCAAAGCAGCCTCCAACCATCACCTCACCCACAAGTTTTTCTCTGTTTGACAACAACAGGTCCAGCAGGACACCTTCCCTTTTTTGCTCACTCACCAGATGCATCAGGAAGTTATCTCCTAAACACTCCAAGAACCTTCTAGATTGACCCTTCTCTGCCATGTTGTCTACCCAGGAGATAAATTCTTAAAGGTGACATTCATTTAAATAAATGTCTTTTTTCTTCTTGTTTGGAAGAGTACAATCTTTTCACTATGAATATGACTCAGACCAGTGACTCGATTTTGTGTATTTAAGAGGTATCTTGAATAACAATTAAGTGACTGGCAACCAATATTAACTACACTCAACAGAAGTGAAATGTATGCATCTCCTGCTGTAGTTTTTAAAGCAGGCAGCTAAAACAGATTAGGATGCATCATTGGTAGGGTCCATCAAAAATATGTTTGAAGCTATTGAGCAGGAATTGGTTCTAAGCTTACAAATGAACACACACTTACTAAAATTTATTTTCCCCAAAAAAACAGTAGATGATATTTGCTAAGGTGTCGTCCAGCAGCAGGCTATAGACTAGCTTTATTTTAACTCTAAGGTGTCCCACTCTTATCTTGTGACAGTCCTGTATTCTTCAGTGGTTAAGCAAAATACGAACCTTAATCACTAGAACTAAATTGCCATGGGATGTTCTAATTCATTTAGTACAGTGAATTATTTCTTTTGGTTTCTCCTTCCCTAAGGATTAACTTCAAAGTCAGATTTCCAGAGTTAATGATTGTAACTGAATCTAGGAGTCATCTGAACTTCTTTTTCCAGAATAAATCCTATTCACCAGCCTTATTAATCTGAAATTAGCTTTCATTGCTAATTATTTTTGTTTACTTACATCTTTTCTACAGTTTCTCTCATGCAAAAAAAAAAAAAACAAACCACAAACCCAACCCCCTCTACTTCTCACACTTCGAAAGCAGAGACTGCTGATCTGCTAGACTCTACAGGCTATTTATATAAAGCTGAATTAGTAAGAAAAAAAAAGAAAACATTTTTAAGCTTCCTAAGTTATACATTATTTTTAGAAACTTGCTCATATCACAGAAGTTAATAGAAAATTTTTGCTTACCCATCTGTTGCAGATGGGATAGATCAGAGGGATGCACTTCACTCTTAAGAGAGAGGCACTAATATGTTTATTGATATAAAACAAAAGGGTGTAACAGTGTTTGGTAATAAACGCAACAATGATTAAGATTGGATGGTAAGGTAATCCTGATTAGTTAGTGCACAGAGAACAGGGTCAGATGAATCTATCAGGGAGACTCTCCCATTGAGTCACAAGGTTCAGAAGGAATCCCCTTGCTTTCTAAACTCCTGCTCAGAGAGGAGCCCAGGTGTGGCTGGATTCAGTCTTAGTCCCAGACTTGGTCAACGGTTTATGTCTAAAGGATTATATGTACAATCAATCCTTTCTGTTTCTTAGCTGAGATCAGAAATGTCAGTGCACTTATTCCCAACTCACTTACCAAGGATCTGTTGTGGATCTGTCACAGCAAGGATTCTCTCGACCTGGAGGAGTAACCTTGAGAGGCGTCCCTTTCCAGGGGAGATCCTGACTTGCAGCCGCTGTCGTCTCAGGAGAGCTCAAAGGGCTCTTGGACTGCTCACTAGTTATGGAGTAAGATGATTGGCTCACAGTCATATTTACATCCCACCCATATGTGCCAGTGGACACTGATCAGTGTTTGGTGGGCACATTAGCATAGATAACCCTTGGCTATTGTGTTGTTATCTGTCTTCCTGAACTCACCGTGAGACAGATGCAGAAATCACAATCAGCACCAGTGGTTATCAATCAAACCCTACTTACATGAAAAAGTCAGGAAAACATGGGAGTAACGGGGGAAGCATACCATTACACCATCTTCCAAAAAGGAAGCAAATTCAAACTTTGTTCTTCTCCCTAAGGCTGGCTACAACCTTTCTCCAGCCCACAGACTGGAGAAGCATTGCTCAACCAGCTCAACTATTTCAAAGTCCAGTAACATTTTAACTTGAAACAGAGTACATCGTGCCTGGTGTAGCTGGGTATTAACAAGCATTGAAAAGAAATCCTCCACTTCATCAGTATCCTGTATCTATAAATCTATCACAAACCTCATTCTATTGCTAGAAGTTGTCATCCTGCTATCTGTTAGCACCTGGGAATCTAGAAGAAAGGAAGCACCATGGGTTCTAATATATATCATTTGATTACAGACTAACAGACCTACATCAAGATTAGTAACTCCAGAGACCTCGGTAACATTCATTCTGCTGCTTCACTAATGGCAGCAGAGTCAAATAGCAAAATAATAACAGTTTAAAAAGAAATGCAGCCAGCTATGCACTTGGGAATGAACATACACCCAAGCAAAAGGGGGACAAGTCCTGTTTCTGGATAGCAGCACAAAATGTCACTCCCTCTTAAGTTCAAAAAGTTTCCATGCAGCACGCAACAGCCAGGAATTTCTCCAGGAGGCAGGCCTGCATCCTGGCATTGTTAAAGCAAACCTGGAGAAAAATAGTATCAAGCTGTCCTGGAGACAGACAACAAGGGGAATGCTTCTAACATAAAGCACACCACATTCCTGGTTGTTTCACAGGCTAATCTGCAGAGTTCTTGCTGTGTGCCATGGCATATGCAAGCAGAAGTCTAGCTGCAAGCATCTCCAGGTGCAGACAAAAATATTGTTCCTGTATCACTGATAACAGTTGCAGCTCTTTGTGCTAGGCATTGTGTTTTGATTGGTATACACTGCTAGGAGTTTGCCATACAAGGGAAAACAGGCTGCGGTGAGAAGAGCAAGACTGCTACAGGAGATTTAAACAGGAGGCATCCGAATTAAGAACAGAACACAGTTACACAGGGTAGGTTTGTACGTTACCACTTTCATTTCTGGTGTTTCCAGAACAGAAGAATAAATACACAACAAATTAATCAGAGATGGGAGATGGTACATTTTGGCTTCCTGAACATAATACCATCAGCGACATTCACTATTACACTTCTTTGCAACAGCCAATTCCACCTCTCATGCGGCTTCACATCACGTTCTAGTCTATGGGCAACATGAATCATAAAATTATCACTATAAAGACTTAAAGTTGTGATATAGCCTAGGCATATTGGATCTTGTACACTGGCAGGTAAACTTGGAGTATGACTGCAGAAAAATATGGAAAACTAGAAACCAGACTTGGATTAAGCAAGTGATATTTGGTAAGGAAAGAGAAAGGAAAGAAGATACAGTGATTTCTCTAGGGTCACATTAATTTTCTTGATAGTTGCATGGGATCAACTTCCAAATAAAGCCACCATTTTCAACTAAAAGATAAAAGCTTAAGTTTGCAAAAATTTCTGACTCAAAACTTCTCTTGGTTTAGATAACCAGATCAACCTTGCCATACTACTTCTTGCTCCAACACTACTAAGTTTGCTCTTACACACTAGCATTTTGCTGACCAATAATTAAAATAAAAACTTAAATATAGCTTTTTTCTTCTTACTAATGATATAGTAGTTTTAATATGTAGTGAGAAAGCTCGGCAGCAGGACCTTTGTGAGTGTTCCTAAGCATCTGTATACCACAAATCAGGAAGACAGTGAAGTGACAAGAAGCGAGGAATTGGTTGCCATGAGGTACAGAGGGTAGTAACCAGGTCCCCTTCTGCCCCTGCAAGCTTAGTTCAGAGCTGTCTGAGCAGTCACAGCATCTGCATCTCCCAGGCGGAGGGGTGGAGGGGAAGTGGCTCTACCTGGAACCAAAAAAGAAAAATAGAATCTGAAAATTGACTCCAACTTCCAAGCCACAGTCCTTACAGAAAACAGCCTGTTACTGGGGTCCAAAGAAACATGACTACTGTCTCTAACAGCACAACAAGCCTTGGGGTACAAGGTAGGCTTATGCACACCTTCTAAGCTAGGTCAGATTTAATGCTTTATGTCTTACAGAAGGTCAAACTGCACAATTCAGAGGTTGTTTCTGTCTTCTAAAGATTCTGTAAAGTCTGGGACATCCTAGGCAGAACAAACTGGCAGTCTCCCACAAGAAAAAGCAGAGAGAAAGCAACCCTGCAAAGAATGGGAAGTTATTCTAGCCTCAGCTGAAATCCAGAGAATGGAGGCAGGTCAGGCAGAGACAGCAATGCATGACTTCCTCTTGTTTCCCTACCTCAACAGTTTTTCCACTACCCTCAAAATTCTGCCTACTCACCTTGCTGAAGGTGTGCACAATCAGGTATTGTTTAATTGGCTCTTGAAGTCTTTGGATTGTGTGAGAGCACTCAATTCCTGTCACAGGGGCAACAAATGAAACAGAAGACAGAAGCTTCTGGCAGTGAGGAGAAAAAAAAATTCACTTCTTTGCAAACAAAACCAACACACAAGATTTATAACCAAGCATACAATAAAATGCATGTAAAACACAGAATAAGCCTGGTAAGCAACAACCAAGTCCTAGTTGCTTGGACTAACATCTAGACATCACTCCCCAATTTTATCTTGGCATATCAATCTTTTACTTCCACTGGCACAAGCCTGAAGAACTTCAGCCACATACTCTCTAAGCTGTTTATCTCTAAAGAGGTCTCTTCATTTTTCCTGCCACTAGAGGCTTCTTCCCACCTTATACAATTAGGTCTAAGGTCACCATCTAAGTAGCTAGGTTAGGCAGCTGATTTTTTCTTCTGATTTTCACACCCCCAGAAGCAGCACACCAGCCAGATTCACCCCTGCCTGCACTCGGTAATGATTACTTGCAATCCAGTCAAACAGGATTCCCCTGCTGAGGATGAAAGAAACCCAGCTGCAGCAGGATTCACAGACTATACATAAGTAAAGGAAAGACAGAAGTATCTTATTTAAATGAGCACAGCAAAGCAGAACACACTGTGGAACTCCACACCTATCCAGCAAGGAGCCAGAACTTATCTCCATGCTCTACTTGTCTTCACCTGACCTTAAAGCAAGTGTAGGTGATAGGGAACCTTCCGATGGTGCTGCCAAGTTTAGAGGTACTACTTTGTTTTAACTCTGCTACTCAGCACCTACTCTCTATCAGTAAATGCAAACCAAACCCAAACTTCTATGGTTCCCTTAATCAGTAAATAGGTACAGCCTGTTTTCCCCACAGACCGAGACAATGCTCTGGGACACTGCAGAACAATTTGCTGCAGAGCCACTTCAGGCCAGATCAATACAAAAGCTTTTATCTATTGTTTCATTACACAATGCTTTGTATAGCTTCCACTTCACCAGCACAAAGAAAAAAAGAAAAGCAACAAAAAAATCCCACAAAACCCAGGAAAAAAAAAAAAAAAAAAATAAAAGAACAAAGTTCAAAGACATCAGTCCACAAAATCTGCAGTTTATGCCAGGCACAGCATGCACTCTGCAATGGGAACAAGCAGAGGCTGAACACCTAGTACAAACGTACTCCCCCTTCAGTATGTCAGCCAGTTTCAGACCTAAGAAGAAAAAGGCATATTCCACCTCCATTCTTTATTGTAAATAAAGGCATTTATTTCTTGGGGCATAGGGGTCCTTGCAAGCAGGCTTTCTTCAAATCATTCAAATAGGAATGACTACTTTGGTCACACAGATGGAAAGGATTTCAGACTGCGGGAACACAAAACACAGATTTTTCACAGCCAAACTACATGCTCAGTACAAGTTCAGTCTGTGGGCTTATGATGTATAAAATGCATGTTTATATGAAGTATGCGTATTCCTTCCTCCAATTTCAAGTAGAACTGATGCATTTCAGCAAAGTCACAAGAAGAGTTGCCACACTCAGTCCCCGCTTCAGAGGGAAGATCCTCCTCACCACATTCTTGCAGTCAGATCCAGGTTACATTCCAGGTTACCCAAGATAAAGTGGAGACAAATCATGTAGCCACCACTTAAAATAAGTGCAAAAAACTATTATCCATACAATGAGCTGCTGTTTATCTCCCATCCCAACGCAGGGAATGAGAAGGCTTCTGAAATACCAGTCAAAAACCGCTCCAGTGCCTCCTCTCTGTCCCAATACCTAGCATGGCTTTTCTTAATTATAGTTCAGCAGATACCACATTGTGGCTTTCACCGATGACAGGCTTTCCCTGATTATTCAACTTTCCTTAATAAATAAATAAATAAATAAATAAATAAGAGGAGAAAAGGAAATCTTCAGAGAGTCAAATGGCTTCTGCCCTCAGAGATGACAGGGTGACAGATGGTGTCATTTTGACTATTCATCAAAAGCCAAAAGTGATTGCATTTCCAGTAAAGTGGCAAAAAGAGTGATGGAGTTCAAGGCTTCTGAATCTTCACAAGCAGCTGGGGAGGAGGGCAAATCAGGAGTCCTCAATGGATATGTTCAGTTGTCATTTTCCTTCATTGTGAAGTAATTGCTTTCTTCACTTGCAGAGACTTGAATACAAGAATCTGCCCGCTTTGTGACCACATCCACACCCTAACTCCAGCAACAGAGGAAGACTAGGAACTCTCTGAGCTTTCACAGTTCATGGAAGTGTTCTACAGTGGGACAACAAAACTTCCCATAATTCTATAAAATGCACACCGTAAGGTGTCCTCTCTGGCTCATGCTGAGCACAGGTCAAGTGTGAGTCAAAATACTGAAGACATTATGTGCAGTCCTGGCAAGACAACGGCAGTGGAAAAACCATACAATATTCATTTGTGCAAAAAGTTCAGAAATATTTCTTACCGGTCCAAAGATGTGTTCATTTCATGTATATTTTTGAAGTAAATTAATCCCAAAGTCTCTTTTGCACTCCAAATTATGCTAAAAAAAACCCAATAAAAATGTATATACTTGGCACTTACTGCAAAATTCGGGAGCAGAATGGCAGGTTGGGCACCTAACTAGGCTAATTTGTTGTCATTGCTCCCACAGGCATTTTGTACTTATCCAGTTAAAACTTCTAGCCTGCGCTGTTGGAGGTTTCCACTAAGCAAATGCATTGTTTGTCCCTTCTTGATCCAGGGGCTCTTTTGTTTGTTACATTATATACTGGCTGCTTTTCCCTTCCAGCACTCTCAACAAGTAACTCACACCCCTGTTAGAGGAAACTGACAAGATATTCCCACTGGCCAATTTTCCTACAGCCAGTTTCAGCAGAGAACGGTTGCAGTGCAGGCTAAAAAGTGCCTTTGACTTCCCAGCTGTCTTAGAGCGTCAACCAGGCAGAGGATGTGAGCTGAAGCCACAGGGCACAGCTTCTTCCTGGGAAGGCCTGTTTCTGAACTGACTGCACCTTAATTGGCAGGAAGGAGCAGTAACATGCCAAGAATTTGTTTCTTGTCCAAATACTGGGTTCTTCTAGGCTATCTTCACCGGTTTTATATAGAGAACTAAAGCAGTAATAAATCTATGTCAAGGCAAAAAAAGAGAACCAGAAGGCAAAGATGGATTTTCAGGTACTCTGCTTGCAAATGAGCATTCAGTTTTGGATTTAATTAAAACAGGTAGGTTTTTTTTTCCCTTACTGCTTCAAGCTTCCTTTTCTTTTAAACCTTTATAAAAATACTTTTTTTTTTCCTCTCATTTCTTATGATCCAGTGAGCCATTCATATCCCTGGTAGCCACCTTCACGACTGCACCAGGTCCTGCAGTACCCTGGTTTAGGTCTAACCTAACTTTCTAATGATGCTGTGCCACAGATAAGGGCTGAAAAGAAGCATCCAGGAGTGCTGGCCTGGAGCCTTCAGAGTCGTGTGCTTGATTTGTTTTGTTGTTCTTGTTTTAACACTGCTGCAAGCAGTACCAGTGCATACTATTGCAAAGCTTCAACCAAGGGCCAGACTACTGAACTTCCTCATCTCTCATCTGCCTGTTTGTAGCAGTCACTGAGAGCAGAAACACAGATACCTTTCCAGTGTACACACAGCTGATCTAGTTATTAACTCCTTACACAAGTAGTACAGAAAAAGAAAGCCAGAAAACCATAGAATGATAAAGTAGCTGCAGTTGGAAGGGACCTATAAGGATCATTGAGTCCAACTCCCCACTCCTCTCAGGACTGCCTAGAGCTAAACCTTAAGACTGAGAGCATTGTCCAGATCCTCCTTGGACTCTCAGGCTCAGGTCAGTGCTGTGACCACTTCCCTGGGGAACCTGCTGCAGTGACTGACCACACTCTCAATGAAGAACCTTTTTCTAATGTCCAGTCTGAACTTCCCCTGACTCAGCTTCATCCTATTTCACCAAGTTTTGTTGCTGGTTACCAGACAGAGGAGACCAGCACCTCCCTCTGCGCGCTCCCCGCTTCCCCACCCCACCCTCCCCGCCCCTCTGATGAAGAGGAACCATTTTGTACAGAGTATTGGATTAAGAGGCATTTCACAATCATTCTCTGGAAAGCTCCTGGGACAAATACTCCACTAAGAGGCTGGTAAGTCATGAGCCAGTTAAACACTTCAAAGAATTGTACCAGATGGAGAGATGCTACACCAGGGCTGTGAGCTGGATCCCAAATGCTGTCATGCGCTGATCATTTTACTTAGAAAAAACATCATGTCCACCATTTCTTGCAGGTAAGTGGTGTTCCACAGAAGTAATGTTGACACCAAAGCACTATTTTTTTACAGCCTTAAATAACTAATCATCCTGATTGTCCTGGCCTTACACTGTCTGCCCTGCACAGGTGGGAATGAAAAAAAAAAGCAATTGTTATGACGTATCTCTGAATATCTACCTGCAGCCTAGCACCTCTTGTCCTCCTCTTTAGAGAGCTGAAAACTCATAAAGTATGTCAGATATAAAGCAACAGGGTAATATACAAATTCCTTACCATAATTTACTGATTTTTCTGGGGAGAGGGCCTTTGATTTGTACCTACTAATGAAGCTCTTTTAACAGTCCCCAGCAGACAAGAGCTCATACACTAGCCAACTGCACCACCTAGCTTCACCCTGAAGGATCTGCAGAGTCCTATTTTTTCATGACACCGTTGTTCATAATCGTTCAAAGGCTGAATACTTCTTCCAGCATCACCTCTACTCATCCGGTGTCTCACCACTGATATTACAAACGACCTAACAGCTTTGAAGTGTTTGGAGTTGAAGAAACCTCTGACCTAAAGAGACCCAGACGTAGTATTGGTGTTCATAGGGGTGTATTTACCCTTTCATTCTTCTACTTTATGCATACTGGTGTGACCTTTCAGCCCAGGGGTACTTCCTTGTAACTCCTGTGTCCACATTTACAAAGCCTGGCCGCATCTGTTGTTGGCTTGGTTCATTACTGAGTAGAGGGCCCTCAGTTAAAGCAAACCTCAGTACGTATGAGCTCAACCACTTACTGATTCTGCACCTGAGAAGTTAAAGGCTGCCTTGATCCAATCTCCAGCAATGTTTCCTTTTCCAGGAGATTTAAAACAGGGTGATCCAGAGAAATTCAGAGATTAAATCTATGCCAAATATACCTTATTTTAACCAATTCAATCCAACCAAGGTATATAACTAAGCTAGAGCATCAGCTTGCAATGGAAGCTTCACAGCCTGTTTATATGGTGGCCCTTCTTTTCTCTCTCCTCTCCTTCTCAGACTTCTTATCAAGTCCCTAGGCCTGTCCTAGAATAAAAGGTACATCCATCTTTTGTATAAAAGTTTTGGAGAGTCCACAGTAACTCTCCCCCAGCAGTGACACTTCATTTAATATGGTTTTAGGGCATGTTAAAACTTAGCACTGGCTGAGCTGCTGAAAGTAGCTGAAATACTACTCTTGCAGAATTGCAAGACAGATTTCTTCATTACTAACTGCACTCAAACTAATACAAAAAGCATGAGTATGAACAGAGGTCCTTAGTCTGAACAGAGCCACAAAAATGACCAAAAAGGTTCGTGGTGTTATTTTAACAGAAAATGCTGTAAGCTAGAAATCAAAGCAAGCTGACCAGTCCGTGGAGAGTCAGTGCTCTTCTCTGCACAATTTCCTCTAAAAAATATTTGTTTTAGAAGAGCAGAAGATTATTCTATGTGTCACACAATTTTACTCTTTCTGTCAGCATCCAGAACATCCTCATATAAGAGCAGTTTTGGCAACTGTGTTTGTTCCTTAGTCTTATTTGACTGTTGCTACACTTCACTGGATACCTCCTACAGACAGAACCAAGCAGGATCCATTTAAGAGCCTTGGGCTACAACCTTTACTCATACATCAACAGTACTAAATGCAGTACACCCACTCACACAGGCAAAGTTACAAGATGAGGCTCCGAATCTCAGGCCTCTGCATTATATAACACAAGGCAAAGAAATCATGATTTTACATCCATGTACAGAATTAGCTTTAAAACTCCTCCTGGGCTTGACAGGAATAAAATTACAACCTCCTTTTTGAATCACCTGGTTCAATTACGTGCCATGCTTTTCAGTATTTTCAGGACTGTAACTGCTTGTTCTTTAATGGGATGCAAGGTATTCCCTCAGTCTGTTTTCAGATTTTTTTTACCCCCCCCAGATTTTGTCTCAAAACCCAGGCTTATACTTTGGTTTTAGGCAACACCCATCTAACATCTTCCAAAAAAATCATAGCAATAAAGAAAGCTTTTAATCCAGAGCAGCACCACCTACTTTCTGCATGGTAGTACCTGTTAGATGATGCAAAAAAGATAGCAGCATGATAGCAGCAATGACAGCTGAAAGCAACACAGCATGATCCACAGGGAAGAAAGCCACACTTCTAAGCATGAGTAGAAAGATGCAGAGCAATGTGAGACAAACCACTTATATTATTCAGTCACAGCTTTTGATACCTGAATAAATCTAAAAAGCAGCTGCTCTGGAACAATTGCTTCAGCTCCATTTGAGAAAGAAAAGGGGGGGGGGGGGGAATTGATGTAGCTGCAGAGGCCACTCTAATTCACTTCAAAGGCAAAGCACATAACTATGAACTGATCCAACCACAACCCAAAGAAACTGTCCTGTCAGGCATGAGCTATGATGATTTAATTTTGCCAACAGTCAGTATCAGTCATTTAAAATGGAAGCTGCAAAAAATTCCACAGTAGATATTTAACCCACAGGCACGGGAGGAAATGCCTTTAAAGATGTGATGAGAGAGCAGAAATTGCACCAGTTCAGTAGTAGCCAAAAGAAAAAGCAAATACTGAAAGAAATCTTCCACAGAGAGTTGGAGGTGTTGGAAGGGACCTCCAGAGATCATCAAGTCCAACCCCCTGCCAAAGCAGGTTCTCTCAGACAGGTCACACAGATAGGCATCCAGATGGGTCTTGAATATCTCCAGAGAAGGAGACTCCACCCCCTCCCTGGGCAGCCTGTTCCAGGGCTCTGTCACCCTCACTGGGAAAAAGTTCTTCCGCATGTTGGTGCGGAACTTCCTGTGCTCCAACTTGCAGCCATTGCCCCTTGTCCTGTCCCCACAGACCACTAAAAAGGGGCTGCCCAATTCCCCCTGCATCCCATACTTAAGATATTTAGAAACATTAATCAGATCACATAAACATTAATCAGATCCCAACATGAATAGCAACAAATAGTTGCAACAAATAAACAATTTTAGGCTACTGAATATTTAGCAAAAATAAAATTGTCAGACCTTTAGTTGCTAGATAGATGTGCTACCACTACACATATGGCTACTAAGACAACTCCACTTGGAGAGACAGGCGATCAAGGAACAGAGTGAAATGTCAATGCACAGGGTCAGGAAATTGGAATCTGC
Source organism: Gallinula chloropus (assembly GCF_964237585.1). Taxonomy (NCBI): domain Eukaryota; kingdom Metazoa; phylum Chordata; class Aves; order Gruiformes; family Rallidae; genus Gallinula; species Gallinula chloropus. The sequence continues at coordinate 25,418,900 of NC_140089.1, forward strand.
TTGTTGTCTCAAAATGAAAACATGCAAAGCAGTAGTTTTACAGACATGGTGTGAAAACAGAGCAGAGCATTCTGTGGAATGAGCTATAAGAAAATTAGCTGCTACACCGTGAAATAACCCTACAGACATTTTGCGTGGATTCACAGAAGAATTATCTGGTCATGAAGACACCTCTATTTCTACTGGATGAAAGCTAGCAAAATTTGTATGGATGACAATGCAGAAAACAAAAGGAGTTTACTTAAGAAAACAAGGTCACTCTCCTCTGGGTTTCAAGAGCGGAACATTTTATTGTAGACATCCAGCCAGCCTCATTAAAAAGTAACTTATTGAAACTTACAGTTTAGGAATGTGTACTATTACAGTATTACTAAGAAACAGTTTGTTTCATATGGAAAAGGAAATGACAGCACATTGAGAGCGGTGGCAGCACATGTGTTTTTATTTAGAAGTACTTCTGCAAAGGACTCTGCATAGCAAAACACGATTGCTATGCATCACGCTGTTCAGGGTTCCTTCATTCAGTATTATCTCTTCTAGTCATTTCAATTAAGTCTACTATAGCTATAAAATATGCTATATTTTATGCTCCTTGCACGCTGTGGCATATACAAGTTGCAGTATTGCTCTTTATGGAAAAAAAACATTTACCTTCAGTTTTACAGACCATCTGCTACTGTTGCTGAAATACAGAAGTCCAAAGGATGAGCAGCAGCCACTGCTCATAGGACAAGAAACCCGTCATGTCCCGGTCTGACCAAGTCAGAAGTCACAGGAGTCAGTAGGAAGCACAGATACGCTGCGGCACTGAGTGTGACATTAGAGAAATCAGAGGTAGGTTGCCTTTTTTTTTTTTTAAATTTTTAAATCACCGTATAAAATCAGCATAGTTACTGCTTTACGGATGAACTTCCCATGCTTCAGTAGCTTCAAGAAAAATCCCCTAGGTCTGCTCTCTAGACACTATTCATCTGTGATGCAGTCTTTCCTGAGACCAGACACTAACTGTTATCCTGAACACACAGCCATGAAGTTCTGTGCAACTACATGGGGAAAGAGAAAGCAGAGCATAGAAACAGGAAAGGAAGACAGAGTACAGCTAAGTAACAAATTTCTGCTTATTGTAACCAAAAAGATCACATTGGGGAAAAACAAGGGCAAAACTGTAACAAAATAACAATTCACCCTGTCAGTATGGATTTATCCTATTTTTTGTCAGCAGTAAAACCCTTTTTCAGATCACAAAACCATACAAAACAAGCTAAATCATGTGAAACTTAAAATACTTGCTAAAATTAAACCAACTGTATGATGTCTGATCATCATGAACACGTTGACAAATCATGGATGAAGAAGAAAGCAGTTTCAAGTGGACTTAAAAGCATCTCAATACATAATTAGCTCCTGCATACTCCTCCTCTTCACCCATGTTCACGGGCATTTTTAGCTACATGGCCACAGCAGAAACTCCCTTTTCTGTGAGCTGGGCCCGGCAGTTGTGCCTGTTGGCTTTAAATGGGCTCTGAGTGGACCAGGAGCCTTTCTGATTAGTGACCCTAAGTGGGATGCATGGGACAATGTCCACATAGGTCTTCCTCTGCCACAGGGGCTACTTGTAAAGCATGAACAATAACCAGTCTAGCAACACTCAATTCCAGATCTGTGGGACTGGCTCAGGAAATAGTCAAGCGTCTTCAGTCATCTCAGGGCCGGTCATGATGCCACATACATCCCATAACCCATCACTGAGCCTGGAGTGTAAGCACTTAAGGCAGCCCTCCCAAGTTATAGGGTCAGGACACAGCAGACACCAGAATAACAAGGTTCAGGGATTAACGTTTTTTTCTCTAAATAAAAGTACAGGAAAAAAATACAGATCAGTATTACAATTACAGGGGTCATAACAAGAAGTCAAGTAATGCACCAAGACTGTGTGTTGCATAAGAGGGTATGAGTCTAACAGGTGGCTGAGGGAGGCCCTCCTGCTGAGTAGCAAGATTCAGAAAGGACCCCCTTGCTTTCTAAACTCCATCTCAGAGAGGAGCCTGGGTGTAGCCAGGTCCAGTCTTGGTCACGAGTTGGTCAGTGGTTTATGTGTGCAGATGCTTATCAGAGTCAGTCTGCCTGCCACGGCCCCCTAAAGGACTTTCACTGACACAGTTCCACAAAGTTCAAAAGAATGTTGTTTATTAAGGTGAGGTATTTTCATGATAAATACGCTTACTGCTATATATAGCAGTAATTATAATTAATTATAAGTAATTATAATAATACGTGATTATCACGCCAGCAAATGCTGTGCTGGGTATGCTTCACCGAAAGGTGAAGGTGCGGTACTTAACAAGGAGGTATCTCTATCTTGGGTGGAGAAGAAGCACAGCCCATTGACTGCCTCTTTTGGTATTCAATCTCTTCTCTTCCCCCTTGGGGTATGTTAATATCCTTTATACCCCAGCCTTAGCTGTTCCCCTCCCTGGGTGACAGTGTGATTTGGATGGTAGGTCAAGTGCTACACTCATATATGTTCAGCATGAACTTCTTTTAGTTCATTAGCATATTTGGGGATGTTAACATTAATAACATATTAATATTAATTTCACAGACAATGCAGTAAAAGATCTCACTCTGGGCACCATGGCCTTCAAGATTCCACATAGAAACCATTTATCTGCTTATTCTGCATACTTTAGCCAGAAGAGGGTTGTCTTGCCACAAGACTTCCTCCTTCAGCTGGTTCCCATGCCAAGCTTGCAGTTCTCCATCCACATTTACACAAGAGATAAGCAGACACCACCATTTTTAACCTCTTATGTTCCATTCTCACACTGGGTCAGGCCGAACATCCGCGCATGCAAAGATTTACATGACCATGGTTATCAAGCAAGCAGCAGGGCTTGGATCTCTTCTCCAGATAAGTTACCCAAGACTTTGAGGAATGCAAGTTCCTTGGCTGAACTGTCCTTTTTACCATTGAGCCACAAACGCTTATTTCGGTTTATTCAAAGCATTATAAACCACCTCTGCTCCCCTTATTATGGGCCAGCTCTGCTTTTGGCTTATATGGGTTCGGGAATGCTGTACAAGGCAGCAGCACCCCACATTCCTCTGTGGGCACAGGCCTGCAATGTGAGTGTCACAGGCAATGTGAGTGTCACAGCTCCGTTGTCTGCACCATCTCTAGAAACATCCTATTAGCCTTGTAAGGATCCAGCTAGTCTTGCAATGGCAAAGGCGGTTGCTTATGTGTGCATGTCACTACCCAGAGGGCGAGAATGAACACATCACGTACTCTGACCTGCACCAGCATTCTCAGGACACACTGAATCACAGAACGCGTTAGGATGGAAGGGACCTCTAAAGGTCACTAGTCCAACCCCCTTGGAGTAAGCGGGGACACCTTTAGCTTCATCAAGCCTGACCTTGAGTGCCTCCAGGGACAGGGCCTCCATCACCTCTCTGGGCAACTTCTCCCAGTGCTTCACCACCCTCATAGTGAAGAACTTTTTCCTAACATGTAATCTAAACCTATCCTGCTTCAGTTTAAAACCACTGCCCCTTGTTCAAATGCTACATGTCCTTACAAACAGGCCCTCTCCCACCTTCCTGTAGACCCCTGCAGGTACTAGGAGGCTGCTATAAGGTCTCCCCAGAGCTTCTCTTCTCCAGGCTGAACAAGCCCAACTCCCCCAGCCTGTCTTCATAGGAGAGGTCCTCTAGCCCTCTGATCACCCTTGTTGCCCTCCTCTGGAATCACTCCAGGAGGTCTATGTCCTTCTTGTATTACAGATGCCAGAGCCGGATGACTCTCTAGGTGGGGTCTCACCAGCTGTCCTGATTTTGGCCAGGATGGAGTTAATTTCTTTTCTAGTAGCAGATGGAATGCCGTGTTTGGAAGACAGGATAAGAACAGTGCTGGTAACACCCTGCTGTTTCTAGTTGTTGCCAAGCAGTCAAGAACTTTTTCAGCTGCTCATATTTCCCTACTAACGAGAAGGGAGGGGATGCAACCAGGACAGGTGACCCAAACTGGCCAAAGGGGGTACTCCATGCCAATTATGTCATGCTCAACATAAAAAGGGGGGTTGGTGGGAGGAGGAGCAGGTGGCTCCAGGATGTGTGGTTTTGGGGACAGTCCAGTTTTTCGGGACGGCTTTGGGCTGCACGGCCTGAGTTGTGCAGGTTCGGTGAGAAACTGCATTGTGTATCACCAGTTTCACATATTTTGCTATAAAGTCCTGTTACCATTGCTACATCTATCTGTCTGCTATTCTAGCAAGCTATCCTTATCCCAGCCCATGAGGTTTTGATTCCTTGGTTTTGGTTTTTTCCCTTTCCCTTCCCTCTCCACCCCTCCCCCTCAACTCCTTCCCCCACTTCCCCCTTTAAAGAACAAGTGGCTGTGTGGTGCTCGGCTCTCAGGTGGGGCAAAACCACACCACCAGGGCAGAGTAGGGAGCACAGTCACCTCTCTCCATCTGCTGGTCACAGTGGTTTTGGTGCAACCCAGGATGTGATTGGCCGCCTGGGCTGTGAGTGCACATGAAAACACTAAGTATAGGCTCAGAAGGAGAAAAGGCTCTTGTTTTAATCTAAGAATGATCACAAACATAGTGCTAACACACCAAATTTATACAAGCTTTATAGTACAGTACAATGATGACTAAAAAGCGAAATAAGACAACAGTAGTGTACAATAAAAAATTGAAAGAAGATGTACAGAAAGAAAGCATGAAGACTACACTGAAATATGGAGAAAGTTGTACTAGTAGGTCTGGGTTTTTTTAAAGAAATAAAAATCTTCTAATGATCCCCAAGTTAGTGAACAATAGAGTACCATTTGGCAGCAGTTTCAAAAAACTCTTTCAAGCTCACTGAAGTATGAGTACCTTTTAAAGGTGAAAAATAACTGAAAATGAAAACACAACTGGACCAATCCCCTCTCAGAACTCCCATGCTCCTTTCACTTATGTATTTAAACTTTTACATTCTCCAGCTGCCCGGTTGTTTGAATATATCATGATCTCTTGCACAGTGCATACTGAAGTTCAGCAAATACTTATGGAATCTTCCAATATATCTGGAGACATCTATTCTCAATTTATTTATTTTACGGAAACTGCAAGATGGATTAATTAATATTACACTGGTTTCTCTCATATATTTTACTGCACTGAGAAAGCTTTCAATGTAAACTGTATATTTAAACTGCCTGCCTGCTGTACTATTTTAAACCCACAAACAATTTATATGTGGTCCACTGTTTCAAACTTCGTTTTGAACTCAACCATGTTTCAACTGCACACTACTGTAAAAATCTAAAATCCACAATTCAGTCAAAAAAGTCTGGTGAATAACATTATGACATTTGTTAAGAAGATAAATACTGAAATCAACATATTTCCCTCATTTTTCCAGTTAGCTGCACAGCATCACTAGCAACTTCAGGAACTTGGTGCACCACCTTCTTCCTCATCTTTAAATTGTAGGCAAGCTGCTGGTGCTAGTGGTGACAGCTGATGTTTCAACAGCCGTGGCTAGAAAAAATAACCAAAAGGAAGAGAATATTTAGAACGAAGTTTATCCTTTCTTCCACAAGCTAGGAAGGAAAGTGATGATGCATTGCATATAGATAGCTATTCCTCTATCATATTTACACCAATGAAATGCTGAATTAACTACCTCTATCATATTGCTTGACATGTTCAATCAGTGGAGTTTTTCTTGCCGAAGAAAGCTGCTCCCAAAGCTGTACCAACTGCTCTCCAACCTGTGGTTCCAGCTCCTAGAAAAGAGCAGGAAATTAGGGAAGTTACTTGCACCACTATAGAAACTATTTATAAGAAAATTGTTAGATGAAGTTACTAGTGATTGCTTTCAGTCTTTCTGAAAAAGGTCTTCCCTTTTGCTATTAAGACAAATAGAACTCTCTGCACAGGAAGCTTTTTTTTTTACTAGGGCTCAAGAATAAATAAAAGGTCTCATAAGAAAGCCTGGCCTATAGGCTTTTTGGGTTTTTTTTCCATTCACAGTAAGATGTCAGCACTTAGGAAGAGAATTCTGAGTGAACACACTCCCAGCATACACATATGCACCTTCCTACACTGTACCTTCCACAGTTGTTTTTAAGATCATTAAGAGTCTTTAGGTCTTAGAAGCTGCTTACGACAGAAGCAGTGTTAACTCCATCATGTGCTATGTTCTGTCCTCATTCTTACAGTATGTCCCTTTCCTGAACCTTACAATTGCAGAGGTTTTGGGGATGTAGTGAAAGTGATAGAAAATGCCTAGCTCTAGAATCTTCTATCAGAGAGCTATTTTGGGAGGGGACTGGGGACAGACACAGAGGACTCCAGTATCAATTTTCTTGCAGTTTTTTAGTTGCATTTAGCTTTAACAAATTAGAGAACTGTCCTAAGCTTTAGTTCTACCTGAAATCTCAAGAGTCTCTCTTCAGTCTTTCAGGAATCTCAAAACCTTAAAATTATGAACAGTTATTTGGATATGCCAGACTGTCTCAGGGAATAGATCTGAGCCAAACAGGGAACAATTCTCCAGAACCAAAATTACAAATTCTGAAAAGCTGATTTGTTTTGGAGGGTTTTTTTAGAAGTATCCAGCTTGAAATCTTATGAAATGCATATAAAGCAAGAAGCTGCTTTGATTTTATCAAAAAGCCTCCATTATTTCAACAATAATTCATTAGGAGATTCAGATTAAGATACATGAAAACAGCTGAGAGAAATGTGAAGGCTAGATAAGCTGATAAGCAATAAGCAGTTCTGGTAAGTAAAGACAACTTTAGATGAGAACAACGTTACCTGGCCATCTCTGCTTATCTGCACTTTCTTATTGTCATTCCAAGGGTTGAGCAAGTGGTGTGCAAACTGAAAAGGAAGGCTTTCTTTCCGGATCCAATCCACCTTAAACACGCCTCCCAAGCCAGCAGATCCCCAGTCCTGACTTTTCTCACACCCTATCTCTGAAGCCATTCTAGCAAAACCCTGGGGAAAAAAAATGAAATAGGAAAGAAAAAAACATAATCAGAGCACATCTGCTTACAGTGTAATTAAATATATGACCAGACGTCATTCAAAACCTTTATTCAAAATACACTTGAAGTCAATAGTTCCAAAGTGATTTGGAAACTGCCCCCCATGAAGCTGTAACTTTTTAAAGTGTTTACATCTAGAAAGTTAAAAGAAGTATCATTTGTTTTGCCACTTCAAACATGCCTTCCAGAGTTTGACCACAGAGAATACCTCTCAATTAATCTCTTGCAATTACCATTAAAATTTCATTTAAGCTTTGTAATAGAAAAGTGTTGTAAAAACATTTGCAGCATGAGGAATCAAGATTAATATTCTTCTACATAACAGTCCATTAGCACTTCCTTATTAGTTGTGAATATTTTTTGCAGGAATCTATTCCTTCCTTTCCACATTCCCTCTATGTTAACAAACTTTCACACAGAAATAAGTGAGGCTGTTCTTCAAAGGAAGAAGCCAAAGTTGCTTTTACTTCCTTCTCCAAAAAGCAGTAAGGAATTCCCACAAGATGAGATACTCAGGAAGAAAATGAAAGAAACCCCAACTCCAAGAATGCTTCTAACTTACTCAAGGACACCCCTTCTTGCTCTCACACACAAAAACACCACACCCTCAATTTATCAACTATGCAGGTATGGTTACATCAATTATGACTTAGGAGAAGAGATGCAGTGCACTTCCTAAGTTACCAGCACACACTACTGTTGTAAGACATGCAGTCCTAGATAGCTCAAGTCAGACTTAAGTAGAAATTAGTAAAGGTAAGAGATAAAACATCAAGGTGGAAAGTACAGACACACTTGGTACAAGAGAAAATTATAGGACAATTAGCCTCATATCCAATGAATGTCCAGTACATTGTTAAAACCGGAAGGACAAGGCAACACCAACCACCTACACTCCTGACTTCAGCTTGTCTTCCCCACCCAGCTGCCTTGCCTACATACCAACACTTCCCAATATTACTTATACACGTGAAGATTTGGCAAACACAGATCTTACCATAATCCTTCAGTGCTATCACCAAGATACCTGGGCTAGTAGTTCACTAGATTTTAAGTTTAGCTATTATGAATAGCTATATGTAAGAGGTAAGTTGGGACCTTCCTTACCTGGACAACTCAGTTTAGCACTCTCAACAACACAGCTAACCCGTAACTTTGCACTACCAGGTCAAGTCTTTAACTTCAAATTGACTACAAACTGGTCAACAAACTGTTGACAAATACCTTGCTAAACTCAAAGCAAGACACAGCTTTGGAATAATTATGGCCACAGCTTTCCAGCTCCCTAATGTTTAGAAGCCACAGTTCAGGCAAAACCAAAAAGCCTATTTTATTAATATCTATGATAAATACATCTATGAGTATCCTGACTTTAGAAAGTTGTAACCTGTTTATAGCTGCTTGTTCACTTACAGAATTTATTCCGGCATGCAAAGAGAGTCGCAATCTCCTGTCTTGTTGTTTGTTTTACAGGAACAATGTAGGGAATAAACATTATTCTGACTTGAGATGTTTGGAGGGAATTCAGTCTTAGCCTTTGAGTGACAAACTGCATTAGCTAGGAGGGCATGCTTCAGAGAAGAATTAAGTGCTCCTTCCTCAGCCACCAGATAGATTTGCTTGCTATGCTACTTACCAGGAAGTTGGAAGCAGACACCTCCAAACTATGTGTAGTCATTTCCTGTACTCTCCTAAACCATCAACCAAATCTAATATTTAGTATAAACTAAAAACTCACCTGAAAGCGTCCAGACCCTTGAACAGAAAATATTAAGTAAACCATGCTGCTCTCCAAAAAGGCATTATTTAATTTCTTTTCATTGCTTGGAATAGTAGACCATATACCCTTCTGCTGAGAAATATCAATGTTTTGCAAGTTGCTGCTTTTCAGTATAAAGTAACGAACTGGCGTATTTGGTCTTGGTGAGGGAGATTTAGAACCCTGGAAAAGTTAAATTAAATTCAGTTATGGTAAGTCAGCCTCTCATTCTGAAGTTTTACATGTTTTACATGCAAGAAGACAGAACTCCCTCGTCTGTGCTCCTATCCTCCTCCCCTGAATTCTACAAGAAACATAGAACCTATCAACTGGTACTGTCTGAATTGGTTTAAAATCTATTTCACATCTATTTTTACGCCCTTTCCTAGACAATCATTATTCATGCAGGCAGCAAGCAAATATAGCATAACAGGCCTACACAGTCCAGTAATTAATTACAATTCTATGAAGTCTGACACACCTTCCTGTGACACAAAATTAATCATTCTAGACTGTAGCCTGAAGCACACTTTCACCTTCAGGAAGCCTATGTTTCCTCCATTTCACATCAGCTGAATTAAAAAATTGAAAGGCTTAAGAGGAATTATTAAATCCTTCAGTGAGTCCATGCCTAGAGGAATGATAGGTTTTCGTTCCAGTTATCTGTTTAATATTCCTTCAGTTTATAATTAGAGTACGTAGAGTGAATAAACTCATTAAAAAATGTGTGCTTTGTTAAAATAGCTATTATTAAAAAAGCATGCTGTATAAAAAAGGATGCACAACAAGGCAGAAAACACAAAAGTTGGAGAGAATCAGTATCATTGTATGCTATTAGAAACAGAGGATGGCAGAATACAAAGAATTCTGAAGTACAAGTACTATATTAATTCTCTTTCACTGGTTATTATATCAAACTTTTTAAAAAAATTCTACTTTTTTCTACTTTGAATAGCTTTACCTCAGCAGTCTTCAAAGAATAACATTTTCACTATATTATAACGAGAGGATTTACCCTAGATTTTAAGTTCCAGAAAGAAATAAGTATTATGCAGCTGTTAAAAATGTAAGGTTCTTAATTTATCATCATACTACCTGACCACTGCCAGTCAGCACACTTATTTCTGAAATTCTTTTAAATTTGAAGAGCAGAATTTGGTTACAAGAACTCTACCTTTACAGATGCTGGAGAAGAAGGGCTAGCACAGGGGCTAGGATAGCTACTGCTGTCTGTAGACTTTATTGATGATTGATCTGATTTGTCATCTGAAGTTCGTTTGGAGCGCAACATGGTTTTTGATTTGTACTTCATTGGCTGGTAAAATGCAGGAGGCATCGATTTCTTTAAAACTCTAAAAAAGTAAAAGTAGCTAGAGGTCTTACCAGGAATTTCGTAAGTGAGAACAATTATATCTACACGTGAGTTTGTGGCTTGACTATGTATTACAATAACTGCAAAACATATTAAGCACTAACTCGAAAAAATACTGATGATGCATTGGTTTTGAATGCTAGGATTAAACTCTTCTGCTACCTCTTTCCATAGCACACAGTGCACAGTCAATATCCCTGACTGCTCTCTCAAGCACCAGGCACGTGTACGATATACCTCTTCATTAGATCACAGCTACAACACAGCACAGGACAGTATAAATTCTTTCAAGTGTACTTCTATTCTTTCTTCCTCTTCATAACTAGCAGAGATTCAAGTGACACTTTTATATCTAAATAAATTACAGCCTTTAGTGTCTGGATCTCAGAAGCTTACTTTTCAGCATTAGAGGAATCATCAGAGAATTCAGTTTCTGCTGAGCTTTTTCTACTATTTGTTAATCCCCATGCAGGCTGCAAAGGAAGTTCTTCAGAAGTCATAGGTTTTGGTCTCTGACCAATTCCTGAAGGCTGCTGCAAACCTGCAGACTGTTCTTCAGTAGTCAAAACAATTGTAATTGCTCTTAGAGTTGCTTCATCCGCTTGAGACCATGATTTAGAAGGAGCTCGCATACGACGCAGAAACAAGCTATGCCACTTCTGTCTGAGTTGCATCAGCAAACCAGCAGCCTGTAATGAATTTCAATTCTGTTAAAGACTAATAAAAATTAGGTCAGACATGTAAAGGTATCCTATGTCCTTCCAATCAGGCAGGAACTAGTATTCTAAAATGAACAGGGTCCAAACTGAAAGGGAAGACTGAAGAGACTAAGCTGTTATCTTTCCTTTTTGCACATGAAGGATTATTTTTTCCCTCAAAACATTTTATTTCATTTAGTTCTATAAACTTAAAAATTTAAAGTAAAAAAATATCCTGCGGGTTTACAATATAATTATATATTTTTAAAAAAATTCTCTTAATGGTTTATGACCTTCCTCTCGATTCAGTCTGTACTTATGCATTTTCTATTCATTCCTGAAAGAAAAGAGCTCTAGGTGACATATTTTTCTTATGCAGACCATTTCTCAAATAAGATGACTGAATTTAGAAAACTATAGTGTAATTCTCACGTTATCAGAAATGCTTCAGGTGAGCAGTCTCACCATCAGGTAACTAATTCTTTCTTTTTGCTCACATCACAGGTGCACAAATTGGAAGTTATGGATGATAGATTATTAAACCTTACAATATGAATGGTGAATAAGTGAATTAATGTGATAGACTCTTACAGGCAAAAGGGGATTGAGCCCCTGCTTAGTTGTTGTATTTTTAATGACCTCGTGAAATAGAGATTCAATCACAGAGGACATTGTCCAGTAAATCTGAGATTCCCAAACAGACTCCAACAGCCATTCTTACAGAAAATTATTTTCAGAAATCTTTCTAGGAAGATATTACATAAGTATCTTTCTACAAGGAACAAGCATTGAAGTGATATGTTTCTTACTTCACGATCCAGTTTGATATGGAGCCATTCATCCAGCTTCAGCAGTGCCAAATCAGCAGTTGTTTTGTCCTCCATCTCACTATCACTGTCATCATTAGAAACACCATCCCCTGAGTTAAATACAAAAAGTGAATTAACATTTCTATATTATTGTAACTTACATGCAAAAACTTAACACTACTGTATTGCCAGCAATACACCAATGCCCCTTCAAAATTAAGATACACATCTTCCATAAACAAATTTTATTTTCTGCAAATACATCTCAGTGAAATGTCTTTGCTCCAGTTAGCAGAAGTCCAGAGCTGCTGAGGGTGCTGCTATGTAAGCATCTGTACTGATGTGATCTGACTCGTGCATCTTCACCAGTATGAAGCCATTATCAACCTTTTACCTGAGGCTGTTTGTAAAACCAGACTGCTCTAAGCTTTACTTCCTAGCAGGATAGCAGATTTAAAGACCTACTGAGAAAAAAATTAATTATATATATCTAGATATGGGTATTAAGTAGAAATCTATCTTTTTAAGTGCCATTCAATTAGCATAAATACTATTTTCAATGTCACAGTTTAAGAGCAAGACAAGAAAGCTTCAGAAATAGCTTGGACTCTGATCCAAACTAAAGTTTCCAATGAACCAGCAACAGGATATATTATTTTTGCTTCTATTACTACAGCACTCCTTTTAATAAGAAAAAAAAAACCAACCCCAAAACCCTCTATACATTCCCTATTACTTCTAGCTGACAGTACAGCTAATCCTCATTAAAAGTTATGAGTAGGAAATAACCTTTAAAATGCATGTTTCAGCTGAAAGCAGTGTAAGTTTTTGACATACTGATAGTTTCCAAAATATTAATCAGTTTTAAAAAACTGGTTCAAAGTCTCAAATAGTCTGTAGAAAAAACCATATACTACACTTTTCAGCATTAGAATTTTCATTAGACATTTTATTTGCATTTTTCACTACAAACTATAGTATTATTTCTGAAACTTCAGGAAGATGCAAATGTCATTTTACAAGGATTCACAAAACTGAAGCATTTCAGAGCCTAGAAACTATCCTTGAACAATTATTGGAACTATTGCTTTGTCATTTTAAGAATTAGCCTATGTAATGATGAAATATTCTTGAAAGATAAGCCTTCCATATCACATACTAGTATACACCAGTGGAAACACTCCAAATCCAAACCCTACTATACCTCGGAGGTGTGGAGGTTCTTGCAGAGCATTACTTGGTAATCTAGCTGGTCCACAGAAGAGTGCCACAGTGACAGGTGTCACAACAGAACAGCACCTGATATTTGCTATCCTGTGAGCTCTCGTCATTTCATCATATATAAGCCAGTTTGTAGGGAGTGCCTGAATGGCTGCAGCTTGTTCATTTGCTGGGGGAATCTGTGCAAGAGCAAGTAAGACTAAGCTGTTTCACCCTTGCTTTGAAGTTAAAATCAATCTTAACATATTTTATATATGTAGAAATACATAAACATCTATATACACAAACTTACACACACTAAGTGAGAAAGAACTCAAGCAGACTCACAACTATCCTACCCTCTTGAAACAACGTATTTTGCTTTAAAAAAGGATTAAAACATATCCATTTCAGATCAGAACTTCTTTCTGCTATCATGAACACAGACTGTTCTTTAAAATAGTTTCAAAACTAGGATTTCTTTAGCATTTTGTCTCATTCCATCTAGAAAAAGGAGTAACTGAGTTAGTCTTGATGAAATAACATTGGAAAAATAAACCACAACTCCACTTCTTTATTTTATCTACTGCTAAAAATGTGATGTTTAATGCACATGCTGCTTTTAAAGTACTGACAACTATGAAGATAAATTTCTAAAACATTTGGTAAAGTGTAATGCTCCTTTTCTGTGAACTGTAATTTTAAATTGATTTTACCTTTTTACACTGAGGTTGACTAAGGACAGAGGTACGATGGAATCGTATTTTCTTCTCCTTTGGTCCAGTCAAAACCAGGTTTTCTTTGTCTGCATGCACCAGATTGGGATACATCCCGGCCACTAAAGCAGCTTTAACTACAGCCCAGTTTTCAGAGTTAGTATTAACATCTCTAATATCAGCTCCTCCTCTGGTTCTAACAAAACCTGAAGAAACAGGAGGACATAGAAATATCATATCTGTTTGCATTTAAGATCTACCTTTTTTTCTTATCAAAAGGAAATAAATTACAAGTTTCCTGCATTTTTTACCACTACCAACTATAACAGCACTAAGAGGAAACCATAATACTGAAATCCTTCCCAAGAATCGTTTATATATATTACAGGATTACTTTTTACAACACAAGGACATTTCCTATGGAAATAATTTATCAGAACACAAAAATCCACACAAATGTATCTCACACAAAGCTAGTAACATGTGGAAAAGTCAGGGAGCTTTCAGTTGTATCAGCTGCTCCCCAGCAACTCTTTCTTAGCCCAGAGTCTGCATCATGCCCAGAATGAATGTGTACTGCTCTGTTTCAAATTAAGGAAGGAAAATTACAACAGTGAACACTACTGTTGTTTCAATTTCTAGACACCTGACTTCAAAACTATTTTAATTTTTTTCCAAGTTATTTACCTGAGGCTCGAAGCTGGCCAAGCAACTGTGTTCTCATTCCTATGATGATTTCCATCGTGGCTTGAGAGAGGAAGTTCTTTTCACAGAAGGCTCTCTCCCAACCATCACTTCGTGCCTTCTGCCACGCCTGCAAAGAATATGTTTTACTGGCCTATTAATTCGATTAGCTAAAATTTAAAAATGTCTTTTCTTTTTAAATGACATTTACAGCAATATAACAAAGGCAAAAATCATTCTGAAAGAAAGGAAACTTATCAGAACAGGCAATTTTTTCTGGTTAAATACTGGATTCTCTCTACCTATTCTCTAAATTAACGTAACGATCATCATGTTATTATAAGCATTGCATTACGTTATCATATAGATCACTATGTTAAGATCATTATTTTAATTTATCAGTGCAAGCAGGATATGAAGTGGCACCTTGTTGGAACCTTCAGAATTTAATCAGGTTTAAAATATAAAAAAAAATGTGATAAAAAGTGTCAGATATACAGGAAAGCCACTAGGCAGAGACAAAGTGTATTCTCTAAGTCTTTATCACAGCCTATCATTCTGCATCCAACATCGTTGATGTGATCTATTCTGACTAGTACTCTTTCTGAAGAGGAAGTAATACCTGGAAAGCCCTGAGAAGTGCCATGTGGTCACTGAAGGTTCCTGCAGTGAAACGTTTTCTGCACAGCATAGCAGCACGCTTTTGGAAGGCAAGTGTAGGTAGGACAAAAGGATCTCGGTACGCCAGAGTGCACGCAATAGTGAGGATAGGATCCAGGCACTTCAAAACAACAGCACACAACACCATTTTACCAAGGTGTGGCTCTACTGGCAATTCAGTGAGGTGATAACCAAGTTCAGTGAGATCTTCCCAAGGGTCCATTGCATCTATTGTCTGTTAAAAAAAAGAGAAGGGGGAAGTGGACAAAGTCAATTAACAATAAAAGCAGAAAGGTTGTGAATACTCAATATTAACCAGACTAATTCCCAAACACTAAGAAAACAGGTCACATTCTTAACAGCTTGAGATGACATTTTTAAGCATTCCCCTTGATACGGTAAACTACATTCACACAGGCAAAATGAACATGGACAACACAAAAACTGAAAACATCCTCACGTAAACACCGGTCACAGTACAACCAATACTCAGGAAGATGCAGTGCCCCACCACAAATACAGAATCAATGACAATTCCCATCTGAATCTGTTCCTTTGCTGACCTTGAGCATTTGCACAGCATTTCTCACAATTAAAGCAGGTGGAGGATCAGGAGCTTTCGTGAGAAACTCAACAATTGGACAATGACTTGGAGCCAGAAGTTTTGTGTGTAAACAAAGCTCCTGCAAGTTAAAAAAAAAACAAAAACAAAACCAAAAACAAAACCAGAGGAAAAAAACTCAAACACACACTTTTTTTTGGAGTTACAATACATTTGGCAATACATTTTTTCCAGGTTAAAATTTCTCACTGAACATGCACCTGGAGTGGCATTCTTAGAAGTTCTGGGGTCTGAAATTCCAACATATTCTGAAAGCGGAGCCTGCTGAAGAGACGAAAACAGATTCCAGGCTGACAGCGCCCAGCCCTTGAAAATAAAGTATGGGAAGGTGTTGAAAATTAGAATTTATTTTTGAAAAAATAGAAAATAACGAAAACACATACACACACACAAACTTGGAATGGAAATGTAGAAGCAGGTCTAACGAAAAGCATTTTGTCGCTACGTTTAAGTCCCAACAAGAGGTGAGACTTTTCCAGTACAAGCATTATTGTTAATAGTACAGACATTTGTTATAATAATTGTATGCTGATACTGAAAGATCTGGAGAATTAAAAAAAAAAAAGAGTGATGTGGATTTTTGGTAATTAAGATTAATCCAAATGTCAACTGTCCTTTGTTGTAAGCAATTACAATTAAATTGTAAATTTAATTTCTTCTTTATATCTCCCAAATAGTTGGAAGTTACTCTGGGAGTAAAAGGCAGAGCAAAGACCAACCAGCTTGTCAATGAGGAGACACAAGAAAGCAAATGCTCACATTCACAGTCTAATTCCGGCAGAATAACATCAAAATCACATCACAAAACACAGACATTTATTGCTTTATTTTCTCTTAGCCCTCACCCAGTGTGGGAAGAATATGATAAAGGCCTGTTAAACCACGAACAGTTTGGAAGAGGTGAATAAGGACTTACTGCTCAATGTCTCTTCTAATTAAGAAATGAAGGGACATCAATTAAAAACCTTTTGCCCACAGATAAGTTGTGAAACATCTTACTGGACACTGTAGCTGCTGGTGATACATGGCAGAAAGGTGAAAAAGAACAAATTCACAGGGGAAAAACAACCTAGTCCTAACATAATGCTGACCCTTACTCTGCAGAAAATTAGAACTGGCCACCGTCCAACATACTGGACTAGGATAATAACACTACCCAGAGTGGCTGCTATTCTTTTCTGTACTTCATCATTAACATACAGGAAGGTGGATATCTGCAAAATAGAATTCAGTATGAAGCATTTATTACCTGCCTTTTCTCTGGATAGCACTGGCTTTTGAAATCCACACCATTTTTAGCATTGTAACACAAGTCAGTGCATCAAATGACTTCTATAATAGCAAAGCAAGGAACATAAAAACAATATAAAACAGAGTACATGAAATAAAAGGTTAGTTATGACTTAGATCATTAACAGAAATTCTCTAAAATAGACAAAATTAATAGTAATAAGCATCAGCAGCTTCTGGCACAAAGCTACGTTCTAAAGAACTTAGCATCAATTCATTTTAAATTACCTCCTTCACAGTACCTTTGTGCTGTATTTTTCTAAATTTTCATAGTATTCTAGTCAATAGGTAATTATAAGTCAATAACAGACATGAATTGTATTTGTCATATCACAAACCAAGCAAAAATATGTCATTATATTGACTAAAGTTTTCATCTTTTTCTCACTTGGAAATTATGTCCCTATTTTCCTACATTTGATGCAAATTTTAAAAACAATTACATTACCATGAAAACTTCAGAAAATGCTCACTCTTCTTGAAAAAATAACTAGGGAATGGGCATTAAACACGTCAAAAACAATGCTTAAAACCTGGATGGATTAGATAACAGAACAAAGGGAATTCCAAGTGTTCACTAAGTTTCAGGAATACGGCAGTCTAAACTGATGAACTTATTTTAAAGATCCAACAGAAATACTAAATTAAGAGGGGAAAAAGATACACACCAATCTATCAATCTGCAATAACTTAACAGGTTTTTTAAAAGCTATGTATTTACAGTATTTGTCATAAAACACGTCACAACTTCTCAGTGAGTTCTGCTACTTGATATGCAGTAACACTCAGCCTACTATTAAAAAAAATAAGGTTATGGATTATGTATTTTAAAATAACACTAGGAAGTTTACCTCCAAAAGAAAGTTTAAACTAATCATACCTCTTTCATCTTGCCTGAGTCAATAACAAATACAACATCATTGACTGTTATGCTGGTTTCTGCAATATTAGTAGAAAGAATCTGCAATTAAAAAAAAAAACACAAACCAGTGTTTTTTGACAGTAACTGTCAAAGCAAAGGCAAAACAGATCAATGCAGTATTTGACAAAGTCCTCTGATACTTGCTATTTTGCGAATGCCAGGAGGTGGACTTTTAAGCACCTTCCTCTGATCCAAAGTCTGCATATTTGAATGAAGCATGAAAACTTGGTATCTAATGCAAGACAAAGAGCACATTTTAAGAATCTTTAAAAGAAACATTAAAAACTGAAGGCAACCATTTAAAACACGGGGTTTACCTGTGGGCATTATCAGTAAACCTCTTGTCATCAAAAAGAATACGGTCCCTTAGGCTAACTATCTCATCATATCCAGGAAGAAATATTAAAATCGCTCCTAAAAAAAGAAGTTGGTTTGCAGAGTTAAACAGGAAATTCACTTCAAATGTATTGTCAGTACCATATTTCCTAGCACTTAGAAAGTTTTACCTATTCAGTATTACCAAAAGAGCACAATTCAGCAGAAACAGAATCTGCAGCAATTTATTGGGAGTGTGTGTGTATACCTACCGGCTTCATATCTATTACAGATGTTATAAAGTAACTGCATAATCAGGTCCAGATCCACTTTTTCATCATCAAAACTGTGATGATAAGCTTTCAACAGTTCTCTCTCCTCTGTACTAAGGTCACTACCACTTGTTTGGACAAGGGAACCTTCATCCAGATTTCCACATTCCACTGAAGCACTAAAACACGCAGATACACAGGCCAGTGTCAAGGCTGTTTCGTTCAGGTTTCAGCCATCAGTTCAAGTACGGATCAAGACCAACAGGACTACTCATCCCGAATGTTAATTTGATGGTCTAACAGAACAGCATCTCCAGAATACTGTTAACATTTATTGATTTACATGTTAACCCAGCAAAGCATGCAAATTCCATTTTTAGCATTAATTTTCTCATTAAAAACACAAGCAAATGTGACAGAATTCAAAGCTATACGAAAACTAGAATACTAGTCTTTACCAAACTGCAACTAAACTATGACAACTGGAAGTAATCAAAATGATTCTTGAATGGCCTATTGTACGTGTTTCTCTCAAAGGTTTTCTAGTATGGCTATCATGCATCAACAATACAGATAAAAACACACAGTAGACTTGTTCCAACATATGCATCTGAAATTAAAATGGTACATGGTATAGAACTGCTATCTCCTCCACATATTTGTTATAATCACATCCTAACTAGATATGCAATTGTGATAGGAATGTCTACACCAAGATGAAAAACATTAATAATATAAAGAAGTCCTATACCACTAGAACTATATTTATCCTAGGAGTTATACAAGCATAATCATTACGATACTGATACAAGGAAACTTTTTTAAAAATTATTTTGAAATGTCCCTATTCACAAATAAATATTGCTATTTAGGCCAGATTTAAAAGCACAAAAAACCTGACAGCTGTTCTGATTAAAAGGAGACAGAATATAAATTTCCTTCCACCATGTAACTACTTTACCAAACAGCTGTATAACTTACCTGTAGGACTCCAACAGGTCAACAACCTCTGTCTGTCCAAAGTGCTTAGCCCAGTCCAAAGCCATCCTGAAAGAGTTCCATCAAGTTCTTTACTAATTTCTCACTTCAAAAGATATATATGAATAGGAGACAACTGATACTGCATTTTTCCATCAATTTCTGCATTATTGTTTAATCTGTGCTGTTACTGATGGATCTGCAACTTCCCAATTTAAATACTTGCAGATATAACATTGCAAAGATCTTTGCATTTGTAACACACTGTTCTTAAATCTGATATAGGTTACTCTATTAAAATAAAAGCCACCAAACATTTTGGATCTAATGCAACCCAACGAGAAAGACTGATTTTTCTTCTAACTAGCGTGTTAAGTAAGATTTATCAAAACCAGAAGTGCATACCCCATATTTAAGTCTGATCAGTTAAGAATTCAATTTTGAATTTACAAAAAACATTGCAATAAACAGAAGTTAGAAATTGATTAGTCTATCATAAGCTATTAGTCCTTCCAGTAGGATAAGTTAGCAAATCAGTTTAGACATTAAAAAATTTTTTCTCATTTGTTTATTGCCAAACAAATCTATCTTTCAGTTTCTCTATTTGTTTGTTTTTACCAGCCATTGGATGATTTGCAGTGAATACTTGCTCCCATGCTGATCAGTTGTTCTACTTGACTCAGAAAGCCTCTACCTGAAGCAATCATTAATGCAGTTGCACTGGTTTCACTGTGCCTGTAATCAACTGAGAAGTACCCAAAAACAAACAAACAACCCACACATCAGCAAAGCAATACAAACACAGCTATTTTTTCATCTAAATGTAGTACATGACTTTCAAAGCACAGCTCAATGAGAATTTGATTTCTGACTTCATCCCACCAGTCAGTTCATGTGACTTTAACACTGTTTTAGAAATGTAACTGCCAATACTTTAAAAGAAGCACAACAAACAACTAAAGTCAATAATTGCGTTAACCCTATTCATTATTTCTTTTTTTTTAATAAGCATCTGAATTCAAAGGTTTGAAATTGGAAATAAAAGTAGCCACAGAAATTCAAGTATCACTTTGTAGTTGCATTTTTCTTATGTATTAACAGGAGAAACTTACCACTGACATTTTCAGTTAAAATGAGATTGAACACCTGAGCAAAGGAGTCAACATCTTTGTGCCGCCAGATGTCAGAAAGACAAGAGTCCATTTCCTTTATTAGCCACGGCTCAAGGCAATTTGCATCTTTTTCAGTCTTAAGAGAAAAACAATATTGAAGATGCATCTTGTCAAAGAGTTGTCTTTCTTCTTACATATTATACAGAAAGAATTTGAAGTTACTTTTTCAGGTAAGAGACAGAAATAACTTATATCTGAATGATTTAAAGTGTTGATTGTATCTTATGCAAGTACTTTAAGCACTGGAAGTCTAGTCATTTGATCTAAAGTTATGTACAACCATCATAACCAAAAAGTATGCTTTAGCTAAAGTAGCTCATGTTAATAAAAAATAATGTTTTAAAATACTAGAATAGCCTTCTAGAAACTATACAGAAATAGTATCTTTAAAAAACAGTTTTTAAATGGGTAGTAGTAATATAACACAGATTTAAAATATCTCTTTTAATAAAAAGAAAAGCTTACAAGTTGATTAAATACTGTGTCACCATCATCATCCAAAAGAGTACACTCTTCAGTTACACTTGGGACATATCTTTGTCTGTGGGATTCCAGTTTGCCGCTACTTTCTTGAGCAGAACACCACTCAGTAAGACTGCTTTGTTGCTTTTCTTCTAGAACACAAAGTATTTAAAAAAGGGTTTTCTTAATTATCCATTATTTTTTGTTACAAAAAATAGTTTTATCAGGTCACAAATTTTTACCTATTCAATCTCTCTTATTGAATTTTGAATGCTGTTACCAGTCCAATATAAATGCTGTAACTATGGGCACCCAAAGTGCACCATTGGTATTGGAATGGGTTACCCAGGGAGGTGGTGGAGTCACCATCCCTCAGCAAAAAGAACGCAACATTAAAACAAAGTGAAAATATATTTTTTTAAAGTTATATCATCTACTTAAATAACATGAAAACTGAAGGCTCAATGATAGTTGCTGTCATCTAATCATGTTTCATTCAATTAAAATTTGGAATTCTAACAAAGAACCATCCTATTTAGTTGTTCAATTAATAAATAAAACTCACAGCCAACCCTAACAATTAAAAAGTCCACCAACCTTGCTGTTTCTTTTCTTTGTACTTTGCCATCTCTTTGTTTGTATACCCAGTGCTTCGTAAAATGTCCTCCAAAAACATCTCTTTAACTTCAAAAGGTCTTCCTTGTACTGGAAGTGTAAATATTTTTACAAAGATATTGGGCAACTTCATTTATAATCTTAAATTATACTCTTAACTTTAAAAAGAGCTCTTTTGTAGACACAAAAAAATGAATTAAACATTACTATAACATAATTTGAGGAATTACTCTTTTCCTTACAAAGTCTTGTAAAGAGTATATTCACTGGAGTCTATTTTCTTAAATTAACAAGGCCACAAAAACAACTCAACATGTTGTGTGAAATGCCAGCTGGGTACCTTGTTTCTCATTAAACTCTTTGATCTCATCAAGTATTACAGCAAGAGGTGCTCATAAGATTGACAGTTATTAATTGCAATTTAATCAAAATGAGAAAAATAAAATAGACTCTTCTTTTGTTTAGGGATACAAAATATAATTCATACTTTAAGACTACCACCTGGATTACAAAATGTAATATCTTTGGCTTTAAGTGCAAGATCCCACAAGCTGATTTCCACCTTTATCTTAAACTGCCTTTTTCATGAGAAGTGTATGAGGAGATGGACTTCTCTCAGCTTCCTCAATCACTTCAGCCAAATTTGGCTTTCTTTTCTAAATACATCCTGATAAACTATACATTCCAATGGTCTTTATCCTAATTATTTATCCCAATTTCTTTTTCAATATGACAGTTTTCTAGACCTGAGTTACAGACATTAAAGGATTCTTTTTCACAGGAAACATTAAAAGATTTTAATTTCTGGGTCCTTTGCAGACATTTGCCATAGCTGAGTTTAAATGATCCATATCTTTTCTTCTCAGAAAGAACAAACTATAATTCACACACTGTAGATTACTGAGTCTTATTATATTAATATAAATTGCTATGTCTTTTCTCAATCTCTACCTGTATTAACAGTTGATTATTTTAAAGGAAATTATTACGTGATTAGAACATGAAAACCCTATTTGCCTTGTATGGTACTTCCAAAGTGACAGGGTGCAGTATATGTGTTTTATCCAGTAACCAGTAGCAGTTTCTGTGTAGCCTGAAGAACCAGAATCTACTAGAATGAATTAATACCTATCACTCCTGTAGATCCTATTGTCTGTATCACCATGGAGATGAGCACTTAAAGAACCTTTTCCTGCTTCCTGAATGAATAAGGCAGGGGCCAGAACATCCCTGCACTTACAGAACTCCCTGTGACAAAAACACTTCACAAGGAACAAGCACTGCCATAACTCAGTGTATTTATCATATTCCCTTACTCAGAACGGTTTGGTACAGTTTAGTAAAATTTTTAAGTCCTAGGGCAGGTATGCTCAGATTTAAGAGTTTGCATAAATACTTACTGTGTATCACTGGGCAACTTCCAAAGTACCTAATAAAGAGATCTGCATCTAGAGCAGCACTAGAAATAATTAGTTTTAAATGTGTCTGGGTTTGCAACACATCTCTCAGTTTTATTAACAAGAAGTCACTGTACCTATCCCTTTCGTGTACTTCATCCTATAACAAAAAGGGAAAAAAACCAAACCAAAACACAAGAGGTAAACATCAGATATCCAAAATTATAATTTTTTACAAGTATGAACTTTCTAAAAAACTAACGTGTAATTTGCTGGTACATTAAAGATGCATGTAACTTTAAGTGAGTTTTTTTTAAAAACTATCCAAAAGTCAAAAAATATTTCAAAAATGTTTTATTAGGATTCCAGAGCAAACTGCTCTGGTCATGCACAAGCTACATATACCTTGATTTCAGAAGTTGAAGTGAACTGAAACTTTTTAGTTCTTAAGATTTGAATCTTATTTTCAAGATTACACAAACTGCAAACGCTACAAATACTCTGATAAATTCTCACTTAACAGCTGTTGAACATTAAAAGAAGTGTATGATACCAAAGGCAGAAAAAGTTAGATTGCTTAGATCAACTAAGGCATGCACAAAGCTTATTGTCAATTAAGGCACACGAGTAATCATCTTTGTTGGTGCGTTTTTTTTGGGTTGGTTTTTTTTATATCATGAACCTATTAAGCAGGAACCCAAATAAGTATTTTTATGCTGAAGACAAGAATGTGTAAATCATTCTCAAAGTTTTTTTCCATTTTGATGGATTTTGGGTAGGCATCTAAATTGTAGTGAATTTTTATGTCTTCAGCAGTGGAGAACTTAATCTTGTGACAAACATTCTGGTTCTACTGACTTATCAAAACTCAACAAGAAGGAATACTCACATAATCATACACAAACACACTTAAACAATTTTCTGAAAATTAGTCTACTTGCTCTCTTCAAAACATTTGGGCAAACAAATGGACTGCAAACCTGGTGTTGCTAAAACAAGTACATGGTACAGTAAAGACTCAGTATGTCTTTAAGATTAATTCAGATTCTAACCAAACAAAACCACCCTAAATGCTCAGCAAATTAATAAATAACACCAGGATCTCATCTTCCAATTAACAAGAAACACATATTCCTCCACCTCACATGAAATACAGGGCTCTTACCACAATAACATGTGTCACTGTAGATAGCATGCTGTCTCCTGCCATCAGCGTGCGAAGTAGTACACCATTAGTGCAAAATGTTAACAGAGTCTTTGGAGAAACCCTATTGAACAGTTCATAAAGATATGTCAGTCTTGTAATCCATCTAAATGCATGCTAGCTTTCCACTACAAAGCAAAAACTAAAGTACTGGACAGATGCTCACCAGAATCGGAATTAGACTCTAGTTCTCTCACCAAAAATTCATCCAGAATGTTTGTTTTTAAACTGTGACTAGAAAGTTCCTAGAGAATGTTAGTGCTTATGGTCCAAGACTTCAGACAATGGATTAATTAACAAAGGGAGATTCACTTTTATATAAATAAATAAAGCATGCATAACAGAACCTTAAGAACCTCCCCATGTTGTTTAATTTACTAGAAAATTTGTGAGGACTACTTTGGAAAGTAGAACTGGTTCCAGTTCCCCAGCAGATGCTTGAATACCATCTTTCTATTTGCCCATACTTGACTGAATCACAAAGAAATCAGCTGATTCTTTTCAAATACTTCAATTTTTGTCTTCAAGAATTTAAAAATCTTTAAAAGTTATCTGTGGCAGAGTTAACTGTGCAAGTGAAAATGGCAATTGCCACTTTCTCCAGCTAAGCCACCTTAAGATCTGAAAGGTTCCTCTGTATCGTATTCTACAGTTCTTTGCTAGAAGATGGGAGCTAGTTATCATATTTCTTTCCAAGTCTGGAATTCATTCCTCTTTTCAAAAAATCCTCCTACATATTAAATTTAAGGAATGCATTCAAGATAGAAATACTTTACTTTACATATCTCTACTGTCCTCTCGTCTTCAGCAACCTTCCAGACATCATCCAACAGTTAATAAACTTATAAAATTAGACTCCTGTGTTACTGTAAACACAACCATCCCACATCTCTTTTTGCCCAGAGTTGGAAATATTGTCTTCTCTCCCTTTCGCTCCCTCTTGGAGAGTATTCTTCTTAAGCAGGATTTCCCTCACCACTTCCAACAATTCTTCCATTTTGATCTGACCTACACTTTGTTCTTCTTCATACAGCATAATACTTCAACTGGTAAGTAATGCCCAGCTTCATCATTCCTTTCAAATTTTGGGTTTTTTCCTCATGTCCATTATTAACTCACACTACATAGCATTTGTTACAGCATGCTGGTCGTCTTATGTTCAAAGCTGGCAGAACTTTTGGATCTACACATCCAAAAGTAGGGAAGAAAAAAATAAGAGGAAAGAGTAGACCTGATCTGACAATAAGGCAAGGAATTCCACTTGATCTGCAAATAAGGTAACAAATTCCACATGCACAGAAAAGCGGAAATCAAGAGCAAACACCCACAATTCACCTGTGTAAGACACACCTTACTACACCAAACTGCAAAGTATAGGATGAAAACTGTCTTTTTTACTCTGAAGTATTTCACTAGCTGAAGTAACATATCCTACCTATAGTTCACATACTGAGCTGTATCCTAAATATACTGAAGTTTAAATGCCCACAAGACTAAAGATACCAACACAAGATCAATTGACTAAGAAATATCATTAGTACCTGCTTTCTAATCGGATCTGATAACCAATTGTCTGGCCAATCTTTTCTCTTCTTTCAGCGGCCACTCTTTCTGCCACAGCAATGGCTGCCAAACGTCTTGGCTGAGTGCAAAATATACGACAGGGAGTTCCATTTTTGTAACAGTCGTCAAGAAGGAACTGAGGGATCTGTAAAAACGTAGTTTACATTTATGTTTTAATTTGGCAAAGTAATAGTTATTTTTACCACAGTGAAATAATTTATCTGCACCTTAATATTATACAGGTTGCAAAAACATTCATAATAGAATTATCACTTCAGAAAGGCAGACAAAATATATTTCTCATTTTAAGTTTGCTTAAAAAAAAGTTCACGCATCCCTTCTGCTTCAGAGAAATCTACAAAAATTACCTGTAGGTAATATTTGATTTTAACACTTTTATATTCTATTCTGGAAATACCTTTAGAAGGTAAAGGGCTATACAAAAATCAAAACTACTTTCCTTTGAATATTTTATATTGGTTTAACCAAAATCTCTTATCTATTAGATAATCGTGCAGAACCATTTATGCTTTTAACAAGTAACTGCTAGCTTAGTATTTCAAAAGCATGACAGTGAATTAGCACTGTATATGAAACTAAAATCCTTAGAAGTAGCATAAAGAAATCCTTTATTACACAAATATTACAAAATTGACATTAATTTTGACAAATACTGTTATCTTTTTTGTTTCCT
Organism: Gallinula chloropus; assembly: GCF_964237585.1. NCBI lineage: Eukaryota > Metazoa > Chordata > Aves > Gruiformes > Rallidae > Gallinula > Gallinula chloropus. The sequence goes on from NC_140089.1 coordinate 25,445,355, forward strand.
TGGAGAAACATACTTGAGTAGTTTTTCCTGATCCAGTCTCTCCTACAATCAAAACAACTTTATTTTCCTTTATTATTTTGACAATTTCTTCCTGCTTTTCAAAAACTGGTAGTGACTGCCTGAAGGCATCAAACTCTGATTCTCCTCTTTTTATTGGAACCTGGGGGATACCGTTGTTAAGTCGTCCACTTGTCTTGTTCACTTCTCTGCATTCTGTGAAGAGAAGTTAGCGATTTACTTAGAAACAAAAAAGTTCACTAAAACATTGCTTAAAAATTGTACATACATATGAATATTCCTGACTTTATATGTATCTTTATCGATAAAGTGACAAACCCATCGCACATTTAAAAGTGACATTCATAGTACCACATCCTTTTCCAGTGCTTAAAATATTCTTGAAAAGAGTTAATACCTTCACAGGTATTTTCCAAAAACAGACTACCAAGTGCCTTGCTCAAAGTCAAAGATCATGAAGAGCAAAAAGATAAATAGAAACTAAACCCCAGAAAAGCTGGCTGGTGTATTTTCTTGGCCTTTGTATCCTGTTTACAGGTTCACATCTCCACAGTTTGTATAGAAATATTCACAGTGCAGTTTAAAACTTTAAGTCATTCCAAACAGAGAAGCATGGCTTCTGAGAAGAAAGAAAACTTTACTGTGATTCATATGCCTTCTTTCACATTGTCCCATGTCTTTTATGACCTCCTTTCAGTCAGTCTTAGACAAGCTAATGCTCTGTTCTGTAAGATTTGTCTTAAGTGATTCTAATTGAACCATGCTGTATCAAGACCCCCAGACCCACAGACCACAGTGTGATGTATCAGAAAGCAATGCGTAAGTAGTCAAAGAACCTACATGTCTTCAGAGATCACTTTAAATTCAGTCTTGTAAATGCCGTTCTATTTTTCCTTAATAATTATTTTCCAGAAGAATGAAAAGCTTGCTGTAAATTCAATTATATATATTCTATGGGATTAAAAGATTAATATATTAAATTACAAGCACTGTTTACCAAGACACAGACTAACAGATTAAAAGGGCCAAAAATAAGTAAAGAAAGATAAATTTTACACTATTCGTTTATGCCTTACATTCAGAATTAATCTCTTTTCAGGACTTTGATTATAGCTTCCCTCTGCTCATTATAAACAATCCTATTAAACAACTGAAATAACTGAAGAGAAAAGTAGCTTCAAAGCACTTCAGGCATGAACCACCATAAATCAGAAATGTCCAATGAAACAAGGCACACTGGTGGAAGTGTTTCCTGTGCACTACTCCCAGCTTTGTACATGGAAGCGCAATGTAAGTCATAGGGCCATAACTGTTAAAGCAATAATCTTGTTTAAAATATTGTTGAAAACACACCCACAACGTATCAGAACTTGTACTCCAGTCAACTCCAGTCAGGAGCATTGAACATACCAGATTTAACAGCACATGCGTTTCCCGGCTCTGTCTTTGGCAGAAGTTCTGTTCGTTCTTTACTTGTGACAGGAAATCTTTGAATTAAACTCTGAACTGTATGTTTTGCACTGGGAGTCAAGCAACAAGTCATAACTGCATGTTTTAGCTCTGAACCATCTTTCTTCCTCACAGTTAGATATCGACTTGCTCCTTTTCTGGGAGAAAAAAAAAAAACAACAACACCCACCACACTATTTTAGGAATAAGTAGCCTTTTTATCTCTACATAATGATAATTTTTTTTCAAGATAGCTGTGAGGTTATTTTCAAACATAATGTCCTAAATAGAAACTTCTAGGTAAGGGCCTACATAGCATGATGCACACCAAAATAACAGAAGCATCCAGAACACCCACCATCAAAATGACCCTCTCTCTATCCGTGAGGTAACACAGACTCTGCAAACTTCGGAAACAAATGCCCAAAAGAACCTTACAATTAGGCCTCCATAATGCAACATTTTTCTGCTACCTTTCTGTTAAAGGTCTTCGCAAAGGACAGTCAGCCCCATCAATCACTCAAGTAATACTGACAAACGTTAGACAAAGCTGACTTTTAGACCCAATTTAGGAGATGCAGAGGTTAAAAATCAACAAACAGGCATAACGGACAAACAAGAAGCCTTTTAGTGATGTTCCAAGACTTAAAAAAATCCAGTGAAGCGACTTAGATTCTCAAGATGTTCATTATCAAAAATCTGCAATGTAGAGTTAGAGCCAAAACACCTGCAACACTGTTCTCAGACTGAACTCTCATACCGAAATGCAAAGTTATGGCTGAAACTGAACTAGGGCTACCATCACCCGTCAACACTCTGAAAGCAACTCCAGAGAACAGAAGGTAATACTAAGAGTCCGAGGCCCCATTCCTGGCAGGGGTGGAACAGTGGTGAGTGCATAGGGGGTCCAAGTACCAGTACTCTGTGAGGAGAGACTGGAACTGCCCTGTGTAAGACACAACCAGCTCTGCAGACCCACTGCAGGGCACAGTTGTGCCCCATAACTGCAATGGTGGTGACTCTGTAATAACATATTTATGAATGAGCAAAACCACTGCATGAGTAGCTGTGAGAAAAATGTGGGATAAACAGCCCTGCAGACAAGATGATCAGTGTGGAAGGATGGATGAGGTGCTCCAGGTGCTGGAGATGCGATTCTCCTGCAGCCTGTAGAAGGCAACTCAGTGAAGCAGACAGACCTGCAAGAGAGACCCTACACTATTTTCTACCAATGTGTCTTGAGGAGGGTGAGCAATGGACCAAACTGAGTGGGCATCCTGCACTCAGGTGCACACACCACAACAAGACTGCTTTCTAAGTCATGTGGCTTTCATTCAACCCTCCAGGCAGAACTGGGAAAAAAAAAAAAAAAAAGAAAGAAAAAAAAAAGAAAAGAAAAAACATCACAATGCTTCCCATGACTATGCTCCCAGTCCTCAGTAGTTTTAATCTCAGCATCAGGCCCAACCTCCTGCCCAAGCAGGGTCACTTAGAACTAGCTGTCCATGACTATTCCTAAACAGCTGTTGAATACTCTACAACCTCTATGGGCAAACTATGCCAGCGCACGGTCACCTTCAGAGCAAAAAAGTGTTTCCTGACACTAAGAGAGGACGTCTTACGTTTCAATGTGTGCCTATTGCCTCTGGTCCTGTCAGGGAGCACCACTGAACAGAGCCTGGTTACATCCTCTTTCATCTCCCCTGCAGCAACTTATGCACCTTGATAAGGTCCTGGTGTGTTAAGGGTGGCAATGCCAAATTTATCAATGTACGTCCCCATCATGTTCAGTGCAATGAACTCTCATGATTATGGACTCATCAGTAAGAAATACACCTTCAGCCTAGTCGTTTTCCTTGAAGTACCATGGCTGCATTCAGTGAGACTTATCCAGGCTAGTTTAGTAAAAGTGTAGTTTATTAAAGCAACAGACACACTGATTCTTTGGATTGCAAAGCACTTGTAAATGCCAAGGGTCTTAAATGCTAACATGTTAAGAGATATACAGGGACTCCATAGAGATTTATAGTTTCCCAGGGAAGCAGCTGGTGTAGCCAAGTGCTCAAATTTTACCCAAAGGCATCCTGATGCAGGGGAAAGAGAGGTTCAGCCCATCGGCTGGTCCCAGACTCAGAGAAATGTAGGGCTTGGAAGGGACCTCCAGAGATCACTGGGTCCAACCCCCCTGCCAAGGCAGGTTCCCTAGGACAGATTGCACAGATAGGCATCCAGATGGGTCTTGAATATCTCCCAAGAAGGAGACTCCACAACTCCCCTGGGCAGCCTGTCCCAGTGTTCTGTCACCCTTGTTGTGAAGAAGTTCTTCACATATTGGCACAGAACTTCCTATGCCCCAGCTTGCAGCCATTGCCCCTTGTCCTGTCTCCACAGACCACTGAAAAGAGGCTGGCCATTTCCCCCTGTGTCCCACACTTCAGTTATTTATAAACATTAATAAGATCCCCTTTCAGTCTCCTTTTCTCAAAGCTGAACAGCCCCAGCTCACTCAGCCTTTCCTCATACAGGAGATGCTCCAGGCCCTTAATCATCTTCATAGCCCTTCTCTGGACTCTCTCCAGGACATCCCGGTCTATTTTATACCAGGGAGCCCAGAACTGGACACAATAGTCCAGGTGGGGCCTGACCAGGGCAGAGTAGAGGCGGAGGATCGCCTCCTTTGACCTGCTGGCCACGTTTCTTTTAACGTACCCCAGAAGCCAGATTTCCTGGAAATAATTTGCATAGCCCTGCCTTTTCTTAGAAATTATAGTGAATATGTATAGTTAATAAGTATAAATATGAGAATATAGTTAATCTGCATAAATACGAGGAATTTGGCTTTAATGGGGGCACACATTGGGAGAAGTGATCCCCTGTGTGCCCAGCACTGCAATAAAGGATACCTGCTTAATAGTCACCAAGGCTTCTGAGTTTTGATTCCAGCTTTCCGAGGCATCAGTTTGGTGACCCAGATGGGGCCCTCTCTGCTTGGCTGCAGGATCCGGTAAGGAACAGGATTTCCTAGGCACACCCCAGGATTTCCTGGAGGGCAGCCTGTGTGCCGCTCCTTCCCCAAGCTCGCCAAAGCCAACCCAGCCAACCAGACGCGGAAGGAGGTGGGACCAGAGCAACCGCGGGGGATTTAAACACGGTAAAACCTTAACGGTCACCAGTCGGTGAGTGACAATCAGCAGTGACAGCGATCACTCAGGTAAGCTTAGGGGCTGCATGACAGATCGGGCTGTGCAGAGAGGTTCCTTACATCTGGGCACCCGGTGTGCAGCTCCTTCAACCCGCGGAGGCTACCCAGAAGCTCACCAAAGCTCACCCTCCCCCTGTTGTCACATAACCCAGCCCTCTAGCCTTAGAAGGGATTAAGGAGGGCAGCAACTAGTCACTGCCCGCCCACACCACACAGGAAAGCAGGCAGCAGAGCTCTGACAAGACAGCCAGCCAGCCCGCCCACCCACCGGGCAGAGGAAGTAGGGGAGCTCAGGCAACTGACAGGTGAGGCTCACTAATCTTTGGTAAGGTATTGCGTGATGGTGTCTACCCGGCGCAGGGCCATGACCCCAACACCTTCCAATGTGGAAGCAGGAACCCAGTTCAAACAACCGCAGCAGCATGTTGCAGTGCAGGTCTTGGGGTGCAGGGAATGTAACAACATGCTTGCAGCAGGAGACAGCTCTGATCATGGCTGTGTGCTGTGTGAGCTGATTAGGGATCTCCTCAGCAGAGCAGCATACCTACACAAAAAGGTAGATGTGCTCAAGGATAAACTAGACAGGCTCATAAGCATCAGGGAGGCTGAAATGGAGATAGATCGGAGGAGGCAGGTTCTGTCCTCCCAGCCGCAGAAATGTGAGTACCCAGCTGACAGCATCCAGGACCATAGGGACCCTGTACCCTCCCCCCGGCAGAACAGTCTAAATGAAAGGGACAAATGGAAGCAGGTACATGGCAAGGTTAGTAGGAGAGTGCCTTCCATGCCTGTCCTTCCTCCACAAGTTCCTCTGAGCAATAGATGCAAGGCCCTACTAGAGGGGGACCAGCCAGATAATGAGATGGCTGATAGGAAAATTACTCCTGAGGTTGTGTTCCCTAGGACAAGACCCCCTAAGCATACCATCAAAACAGCATCTGCTAAAACAAAAAGACACGTCATTGTCTTAGGTGATTCCCTTTTGGAGGGAACTGAGGGCCCAATCTGTAGGCCGGACCCTCTACATAGGCAAGTCTGCTGCCTTAAGGAAGCTTCAGTTAGGGACTTAACAAAGCGACTCCCAAACTTGGTCAGGCACACAGACTATTATCCACTTTTAATTTTCCAAATAGGTAGTAATTAAATACATAGAAGAAAACTGAGGACCTTTAAGAAAGATTTAAGGGCCCTGGGACGCATTGGTACGAGGATCTGGAGCACACATAGTGTTTTCCTCCATCATTCCTACTACGGGGAATGGGGAGGGATGGAATGAGAAGAGCCAGGAAATTAACACCTGGCTCAGAGCATGGTGTGAGAAACAGAACAATGGGCTGGCTCGAGCCTCACCAGCCTTGCTTTCTAGGGATGGGGAGCACGTATCCCCAAGGGGCAGAAGGATACTGTCAAAGAAGCTAGCAGGGCTCATTAATAGAGCTTTAAACTAGATAAGAAGGGGGAGGGGAACAGGGCCACACTAGATGGAAATAAGCCTAGTTCTGGTGGTCAAGTTATTGAGGGATGGTGTGCTGTCAATGACCTCTGGTCAGCCACCCTAGTTAATCAGGGGGATAGTGTGCTAATTCAGAGTAGAAATGTAACTACTACCGATGGGCTAGGTAACTTAATCAGATGTCACTTGGCAAGCAAGGCTTCCCTAAGGAGCATATCAAGATCAATAGACCAGCTGAAGTGTATCTACACCAATGCATGCAGCATGAGTAACAAACAAGAGGAATTAGAAGTCCTTGTTACTAAGGGAGACTATGATGTGATTGCCATCACAGAAACGTGGTGGGATAATTCACATGACTGGAGTGCTGCAATTGCTGGTTACAAACTATACAGGAGTGACAGGCTGGGTAGGAGAGGAGGTGGGGTAGCCCTCCATGTCAGAGAATGATTTGACTGCCTGGAGCTGGAGTATGGTGAAGGCTGGGTTGAGTGTCTCTGGGTAAAAATCAGAGGAGAACGAAATCAGGGAGATATAGTGATGGGAGTCTAATATAGACCACCTGACCAGGAGGAGGAAGCTGATGAATCGTTTTTTAAACAACTGCTAGAAGTCTCACAATCACCAGCCCTTGTCCTTATTGGACTTCAACTTACTGGATGTCTCCTGGAGGTACAACACAGAAGGGAGGAAGCAGTCTAGCAGGTTCCTAGAGTGTTTGGAAGACAGCTTCCTGACCCAGCTGGTGAATGAACCCACCAGGGAAGGTGCCCTGATGGACTTGTTGTTTATAAACAGAGAAGGCCCAGTGGGGCATGTGAAGGTTGGAGGACACCTGGGGCATAGTGATAATGAGTTGATAGAATTCTTAGTACTGGGAGAAGTAAGAAAAGGAGACACCAGAACAAGCACCTTAGACTTCCATAGGGCTGACTTTGGACTGTTCAGAAAGCTGCTCAATAAGATTCCATGGGACGCAGCCCTTGAGGGCAGAGGAGCCCAAGAGGGTTGGTTGCTCCTCAAGAAGGAAATCTTGGTGTCACAAGAATAGGCTGTCCCAGTCTGTCAGAAGAGGAGTCGAAGAGGAAGCCAGCTTGGCTCAGTAGGGAGATCCAGGAAGATCTTCGGGAAAAAAGGGAAAAATACGACCTTTGGAAGAAGAGGCAGGTGTCTTGGGCCAACTATAGGAATTTAGTGAGATCATGTAGGGAGAAAGTCAGAAGGGCTCAAGCTGAACTGGAACTCAAACTGACCAGTTCTGTAAAAGATAATAAAAAGTCCTTCTACAGGTATATTAACAGTAAGAGGAGGGTCAAGGAGCATCTCCAGCCCTTATTGGATGCTGAGGGAACATTAGTGACACGGGATGAGGACAAGGCTGAGGTCCCTAATTCCTTCTTTACCTGAGTCTATAATAGCAAAGATGGATATTCCCCGAGTACTCATCCTCAGGAACTGGCTGAGAGGGCAGAGAGGGGAATAGCAAAATTCCCATGGTTAAGGAGGAAATGATTAGCAACATACTTGGCCAGTTAGATACCCACAAGTCAACGGGGCCAGACGGGATTCACCCAAGGGTGCTGCGAGAACTGTCAGATGTGTTTGCCAAACCCCTTTCCATCATCTATCAGAAATCCTGGCAGACTGGGGAAGTTCCACTGGACCGGAGGCTGGCAGATGTTACCCCCATATATAAGAAGGGCTGGAAGAAGGATCCGGGGAACTACAGGCCTGCCAGTCTGACCTCAGTCTCAGGGAAGATCATGGAGAGGGTCATCTTGGGAGCTGTCATGCAGCACATGCATGATGGCCAGGGGATCAGGCCTAGTCAACATGGGTTTACAAAAGGTAGATCCTGTCAAACTACCCTGATCACCTTCTATGACAAGGTGACCCGCTTGATGGACAAGGGGAAGGCTGTGGATGTGTCTACCTGGACTTCAGTAAAGCCTTTGACACGGTTTCTCACAGCATTCTGACTGAGAAACTGGCTGTCACTGGCCCTGACAGGTGGACCCTCAGCTGGGTTAAAAACTGGCTGGATGGACGGGCCCAAATCCAGCTGGAGGCTGGTCACGAGTGGCATCCCCCAGGGCTCAGTCCTGGGTCCAGTCTTGTTCAACATCTTTATCAATGACCTTGATGAAGGGATTGAATGCTCCCTCAGTAAGTTTGCAGATGACACTAAGCTGGGAGGAAGTGTTGATCTGCCTGAGGGTAGGGAGGCTCTTCAGAGGGATCTGAACAGACTGGACCAATGGGCTGAGACCAACGGGATGAAGTTTAACAAGGCCAAGTGTAGAGTGCTGCACATGGGACATAACAACCCCACGCAGCGCTACAGGCTTGGGGGAGGTTGCCTGGAGAGCTGTCAGGAAGAGAAGGACCTTGGGGTGTTGGTTGACTGCAGGATGAATATGAGCCAGCAGTGTGCCCGGGTGGCCAAGAAGGCCAATGGCATCTTGGGTTGTATCAAAACTAGTGTAGCCAGTAGGTCTAGGGAGGTGATTGTGCCCCTCTACTCAGCACCGGTGAGGCCACACCTTGAGTACTGTGTGCAGTTCTGGGGTGCCCACCATAAAAAGGACATTGAGGTCCTTGTGCAAGTCCAGAGAAGGGCAACCAGGCTGGTGAAGGGTCTGGAAGGCAAATCCTATGAGGAGCGGCTGAGGGAGCTGGGGCTGTTTAGCCTGGAGAAGAGGAGGAAGAGGAGAGACCTTATCACCACCTACAACTACCTGAAGGGAGGTTGTAGGGAGGTGGGTGATACTCTGTTCAGCCAGGTGACAGGAGATAGAACAAGGGGAAATGGCACAAAGCTGCATCAGGGCAGATTTAGATTAGATATTAGAAAAAAAAATTTTACTGAAAGTGTTGTCAGGGCCTGGAACAGGCTGCCCAGGGAGGTGGCTGAGTCACCATCCCTGGATGTGTTCAAAAAAAGGGTAGATGAGGTACTTAGGGATATGCTTTAGCATAGGATGGGAATGGTTGGACTCGATGATCTTCAAAGGTCTCTTCCAACCTTGTGATTCTGTGACTCCTCGCCCTGCTCAGCTCACTGCGGGAGCAGACAAGGACCATCCTTTGATTTTTGAGGTATTCTTTTGAATTTATTTGAGCTCCTGGTTTGGTGGATACCTGGCTGTATCTGGTATACTTGGGTATCTTGGTATTTGGTTTCTGGAGACTGGACGTTCGGGATACCGTAAGCCGTTGGGAGACATCCCACGCGAGTGTCATACACCAGGTTACTAGTGCCTGATTGTATACACCTGGTTAGTAGCATGTAAATGCTGCTAACAATCGGAATCTCGGTAACTGTATCAAGTGAGTATTGTTCTGTTTAAAATTTATTGTATAAAGATCTTGTGCAGGTGTGACCGAGGCATTTAAGTAATCATGAAGTGAGTGTGGAGTTCTGCTCCGAACTTCTGTAACAGCATGCTGCTCTGCGGTCAGTGAGAGAGCTCCTGCCTGTCACACGGGAGACCAGCGTTTGATTCCCAATGATGCTCTGGTTGCACTGAATTACTGCTCTTAAGTTTGGATATTGTTACAAGGAACTGATTTTTGAAAAGTGATTTGGATTTGACGAACGGTTGGTGTGAGTGAAATGAGTTAACGCTGGTGTGAGTGGTGAGTGACTGAGTCGCAGTGTGTCTGTGAGAGGGAAAAAAAAAGAGAGAGGAAAACAGAGTATAGCAGGAACAAGGAAGAAGAAGGTTTGGGACTGGTAAGAGAACGTCTGGAAATTTAGAACGCAATCAGTGTGGAACTGTGAATGCATTAAAGAAACTGTATCATTCTCGTTAGTACTCTTGGACAGACAGACAGGAGTTGAGTTATAAATAAGAACAGAAATTAAGAGGTAAATCTGATTAACGATGGGAGGGAGACAAAGCAGCAAAATCCCTAAGAAAAGCCCCTTGGGTTGTGAGATTCTGCATTGGAAAGATATCGAAGGAGAACCCAGTGGGAGTGTGAGTAAAAAGAATTTGCTGAGGTACTGCAATTAATGCTTTTTTTAAGAGAAAAGGGAAATGGGATAAAATTGGCTAGGCCAGTATGTTTGGTTTTTTCCATCCTCCGAGATGATTCAGAATGGCAGAGGGAGCGTGGGCTTATGATACCACAGGATCCCTTAGTATTGGATTTAGGAAAAGATAAAAACAGAGAGAAAGAGAAACAGCTGAACTGATGCTGCTCTACGTGTAAAATAGGGGAGCATGGTACACGAAAGGGGCTTCTGGAAGTAAAGGGGGGATTAAATACCAGAACCAGATGAATTAGGATCCCCTCCCTTTTCTTCTAGAGGGAACGTGAATCAGAATATAATGCTCCTACTTTACCAATTAAAAGCCAATGGAACATATGGAATAGTACAACACCTCAGGGCAATAAATAATATTGTTAAAGATTTGCACCCAGTGGTAGCAATCCCTATACACTTGTGCGGCCTTGGTCAGCAGCGACTTTGACTTTGGATTGGCTGGGGTTTACTGTCTGGGGCTTGCAACGAGCTGTAGCTCTGCTGCTTGCAAAAAACATCTTAAAAGCACAGCTACACAAAACTGCAACACTGCTAACAAGCTTAAGAATACACAGGTTTGGGTTACAGTCTTAGACTTAAAAGATGCTTTCTTTTGCCTGCCATTAGCCAAAGAAAATGAGAAGTTATTTGCATTTTAAATCCTACCACCGGTAAGAGAACCCAGCTTACCTGGACAGTGCTACCCCAAGGTTTTAAAAATAAATCCATCAATCTTTGGGAATCAGTTTGCAGAACTTGAACCATGAGACCCTCCCTCCAGAGACAAAAATCTTTCTGCAGTATGTGAATGGCCTATTAATAGTAACTGAAACAAAACCTGACCGGATTCAAAGGACAAGTTTGTTGAATTTTTGGGGGCTAAATGGATATTGAGTCTCTCACAAGAAAGCTGAAATGGTACAACAATGAGTAACCTATCTGGGATGTGAAATTTCTGGAAGACAAGGAGAATTGGATACTGAGCAAAACAAGCCATCTGTTAAGACCCTCAGATGGTAAGAGAACTCAGAACATTTTTCAGAACTGCGAGCTGGTGTCAGTTGTGGAATAATCGCAAAGCCTCTTTATGAACTCTTGAAAATTAACCCTGCTCACGTGGGCAAAAGAGGCCTGGAAAGCTCCTAATACACTTAAAAAGGAACTTATGAGAGCTCTAGACTTGCTCTTTTTACATGAAAAACCAGGAGTGCCTGGGAGTCCTGGCTCAACATTTAGGACCCTATGAAAGAGAAGTGGCATACTTCTCTAAACAGCTGAAGAATGACAGCGAGCAGAAGATGGCCAGGGTGTTTACAAGCAGAAGCTGCCATAATACTTAACATTGAGGAAGCCTGAAAATACACTTTGGGACAGAAGATGACAGGAATGATCTCTCATACTGTGTTCTGGAACTAAAGAGAAATCATTAGCTTTTCCTATTCAGATTTCTGAAATACCAAGGTATTTTTGTGGAGCCTGATGATATTGTGATTGAAGTAACTAACACTGTGAATCTAGCTTCCTTCCTCAGTGAAACTACAATCAAACCACTAACACATGATAGCTTGGAAGCTGTGTATTCTAGTACACCTGATTCATAAGAAGAACCTTTGGAAGATGCTCAAGATTCCTGGTAGTGGTTTTGTCCGGCAAGGCATCTGTAAGGCTAGATAAGCAGTGACCACTACTGACCAGGTAATAGAATCAAATCCTTTACTTATTGGAACTTCAGCCCAAAAGGCAGAAAATATTGCCTTAACCAAAGCATCAGAACTTGCAGCAGGAAAAAGAATAACTATATGGACAAATTCTAAGTATGCTTTTGGAGTTGTGCATGCCCACGGAGCAACCTGGAAACAGCATAGACTTTTAACAAGTTAAGGGAAGCATTAAGCATGTAGGAGAAATACTTCACTTATTAGAAGCAGTTCAACTGCCAACCAAGATTACCATTATGCTCTACCGAGGACACCTGAAAGGTGACACTGACCAGAAAAAGGTAATAGATTGGCCAATCATGAGGCTAAACAGGCAGCAGAAAGATTGCAAGAGATTCTAACATTAATTCCGGAAGATAGAAATAGGAGTTTTGAATGAGCAGGAAAATATTGAATACTTTTGGGTTGATAAAGAATTACTAGAATAACAGATAAAGGAAATTGTCATAGACCACCACTGGGGAGCGTGTGTCCTATTTATACTCCCTGTATAAATTATACTCCCTGTATAAATTTTAAATCAAAATTAATTGGGAAGAATATATATATATATATATATTACAGTTTGTCAGTGACTCAGTAATGTTTGAAAAATAACCCCAACACAGATAACCAGGTGCAATTAGGGAATATTGGAAAATGAAACACTACTGGCAAATTGATTTCTCTGAGCTCCCAAGAAAATGCAATGGTATCTTCCCTACGATGGTATCTTTCCTAGAATCCTCTCTCCCGTACACTATTGTGGTATTTCTTATCTCTGAGGTGAAGCTTGAGTGACTCTAGTCATACATACCTTTACTGCAATTGATGTAAAAATATTTCTCGTCCTGTTTAAAGGTACAGGCTAACTGAATTCAGAGCACATGTTCTTCAGGTAGCCGTATCTTGGAGGTGGGCAGCTTTCAGTATGGAGGTGTGTTTTGTTGTTATAATAGGCAAAGTTTACTAAACGACAGCATTTTGTCAAATACATGACAGATTGATGGCTCAGGGTAGCAAATAAATATCTTGTCAGTTCCGTTTAACCTTCAAGTTCCCATATTATAACAGAGCCTGGCCACGGTATCTCCACTCTGCTCCTTCGTGCTGTTATCTCAGAGTTTGAATGTCAAGCTCCCCTGACGTTACCAACCATCAAGACTGTCTTGGAACTTACTGCAAAGAATTAAGTTCAGGAACTTATGGTAACAAGGACACTCAGCATATAATAATCACCCTGGAAATGTTTCTTGAATTCCAAACCTTTCTTTAAAATGTGAACCTAAATTCAATTTCTAAGTTATCCCCAGCAATTATTCCACAGGTCCCCTTCAAGCCGCCTATTGTTCAGGCTGAACAGACCCAGCTCCCTCAGCCTTTCCTCGTGTGAGCCTTTCCAGTCCCTTCATCGTCTCAGTGGCCATTCACTGAACTCTCTCCTGTATGTCTGTGTCTCTATACTACTAGTGATCCCAGCACTGGATACAATACTCAAGCTGTGGCCTCCACTGTGCTGTGTGAAGAGGAAGAATCACCTCTCTTGACCTGCTGCAACATTCCTCCTAATTGGGAGCTGGAGAGACAGTATAAGCGCAAGCTATCCCAGACTAAGCACATCACAAGTTTTTTAAGTAGACATACAGCAAAGCACAGATTTGAGGCTTTTTTTTCTGGCACCATTTCCTGCAACAGTGCAACATATGCTAGAAACACGGATTATTTTAGCACT